>NC_056695.1:74368568-75646068 GCF_018350215.1 Panthera leo | reverse complement strand
GACTGAACACCCATGATAGGCACGTACCTCACTTTCTTTATTCGCCCATCCACGAACACTTGGGTTTGTCTCTACCTCATTAGGGCTATTGTCAATCGTGCTGCTGTGAACGCAGAAGTACAGATGTAATCTCTTTGAGGCCCCGCGTTCAGTCCTTCCTGGGACATACCCGGAAGTGGTAATCCCATGTTTAATTTTTTGAGGAATCATCACACTGTGTTATGCAATGGCTGCATGATTTTATATCCCCGCCAACAGTACACAAGCGTTCCAATTCCTCACCTCCTTGCCAGCGCTTGTTATTTTCTGTTGTTGTTGTGTTTCGTTTTGTTTTTATAGTAGCCATCCTACTGGATATGACGTGGTATCTTGTGGTTTTGATATGTACTCCCCTAATGGTTAGTGATGTTGAGTGTCCTGTCATCCATTAGGAATCAGAATCTTGATATCCTTACCCACATCCACAATGGAAATACTAACGAGACTCTGGCTCTCCAGCAGAGCTGTTTTGAGGAATAAAGGAGGAAACAGACATGGAGAAACTAACACGGCACCTGACAAAACCTGGTTATGCGATCAGTGGTAACTCTGTATCTGTTATCAATCACCCCGGTGCTGCCTACCAAATCGCCTCAAGTCAGCAGCTTAAACCAACCGTTTATTCTTGCTCATGAATCTATAGTTCTGGTCTTGACAGCTCATTCATGCATCCGCAGTCAGCTGCAAGCTGGACAGGCAACTCCACAGATTTTGGCTGAGCCCGTTCATATGTTTGGAGTTGGACTGGCTCTAAATTGGTCTAAGCTTTCAAAGCTAGGATGACTCAGCTCTTCACACTTCCCTGCAGCCAATTAGCCCAGGCACGGCCTCAGAGTAAGCCACCCATGCCCCCCAGGGGTGCCGCCGACACAAGCCAGCACACCTCCAAGCTTCTGCCTGTGTCAAAGTTGCTATTATCCCACTGGCCAAAACGCAGGTGATAGGCAGAATTCTGAGATGAGCCCCAGGAGGCCTGAAGAATCGGGGCCATGAAGGCACTCCATCCGTCACATTCTCCAAGCACCAGAGGGGGTCGGGCCAATGCAGGCAGCACTTTGTCAAAGTGACATCACACGGACATGACTGCATGCTCTACAACCTGGGATCAGGTTTCTTCCTCTCATGTTTCAGAGATCATACACAGCCTGCCTATGCTGGCAACTGCAGAGTCAAAACAGAAGTGAGCTTAGAAATACAGTCAGTGTACTTAAAGGCAAGAATTCTGCAGCCAGATACCACGGGTTCAAGTCCCAGCTCTAATACTTCTCAGCTGTGTGACTCTGGACAAGTATCGGACCTCTCTATGCCTTAATAACATCATTGAAAAAGAGATAACAGAGATTATTTTAGGGTTGTGGTGGACATTGTAAAAGTTAATGTAATAAAGCACTTAGAGCAGGGCCTGGGACCTTGTAAATATCATATACTTGCCATATCATATCATTGCCACAATATTCTGTCTTTAATGCAATCAATATAAATTGGTGTAAAGATTACAGTCTTGCGACAGAACCCTCAAGTAAGGAGAAACTCTGTTCCCTGATACTATGGATGAATACTTTTTGTACTTCAAAATTCTTACAAATGCAAGACATAGAGAAAAATGCACAAGTAAAATGCTTTCTGTAAAACATGCAACCCATTAAATGTGACATAGGGAAGAACAAGAAATAAACAAGAAACGACATCATTTCACAGTAAATCCCCTTTGGAATGGTAAGCCTCGTGTAAAAATCCCATTTTACTGAGATTCCTTGTGGAACTTATCATGGGACTTATTAACAATTCTAGTGCTTCCTTCATATTTCCAAGGAATATATTTCTTAAAGCATAGGTTTTATGATATTTGTAACAGAGTGCATGAGAACCTCAACTTGAACCTCAACAAGTCAAGGTGGGAATCCTGGATTTTTCGCTTGTAGCCAAGGCAAGCAGCCAGGCTTCGGAAGGATGGGCAGCCCCTTTGGTGGCAGGAGACACTGAGTCAAGTTTTGCCTCCACAATGGAGTACTTGAGGGACCTTGGAGGCATGGCCCAAGCTGCCTGGTCCTC
The DNA here is from genome assembly GCF_018350215.1 of Panthera leo. Lineage (NCBI taxonomy): Eukaryota > Metazoa > Chordata > Mammalia > Carnivora > Felidae > Panthera > Panthera leo. The sequence continues at coordinate 75,643,977 of NC_056695.1, read as the reverse complement.
AGTTTCCCTGATAACATTAAAAACCCTGCTCCATAAGAAGCAAAGGAGGGGACCAGAGGAGGAAAAGGATGCAAAAGGGCTAAACTATGCTTGAAATTAAGGATTAGTGTGCCGATGAGGGTCCCATCAGGAGACAGGAATTCCCCCAGCTACTTTAACAGAGAAAACGTGACATAAAGAATCACTGACCAGGTAAGGGAGACCTGGCAGGAGAAGAGGACTCTGGGAAATCCCAGGAACAGCAACTGCAGAAGCCACTACCGGCCAGAGCTGGGGGACAAGCAGAGGCTGGGATTCCCAAAATGTAGACGCTCCGAGGCGGTGCCCCTGTGGGGCTGGAACACAGACATCTGAGGAAGGGGCTAGAGCTGGCTAGTACTGGGGTCGCTGTTGGGGACATGATGGGGCTGATCCCGGGCTGTGGAACACCTGCTACCTGGAACCCGTGTGCCTCCTGGAGGCCACCATAGTGACAACGGGGGAGAAACTGCTGGGGTCACGCTAGGAAGCAGGAAGCAGACGTGCACAAGTACTCCCTCCTCCCCTGTCCTCACAACTCCCTCTAGCACCCCCCCCCCCACACATGAGAAAACCTCATGCAGAGCCCGTGCATGGGTGGAACAGAAATGTAGCTTTCAGACTCTCAGCCCCTGCTTCTCAGAGCCGGGTAGAAAAGTGGGGGAGGGGAGGGGGTTAGAGATGAGAGTCAATAACAATGTCAAGGGACACCTGAGTGGCTCACTGGGTAAAGCATTCAGCTCAGGTCATGAGCTCCTGGTTCGTGAGTTTGAGACCCACATCGGGCTCTGCACTGACAGCATGGAGCCTGCTTGGGATTCTCTCTCTCTCTCTCTCTCTCTCTCTCTCTCCTCCTACTCACTCTCTATCCCTCTCTCTCTCTCTCTCAAGATAAATAAATAAACATTAAAAAAATAACAATGTCAAGCATCAGAAAACAGAAAAAGGGTATTAAAGCTGTAGTCAGGGTCAGCCATGTCCCTCCAACGTGCTGAATCCCTTCTGCTCCCTGGACCACAATTTCATCTGTAAAGCAGGACCGCCGACCTCGGGCACTAGAGCATTTATCTCTAACACTGCAGTTTCTGAGTGTGTGGCCCTTGTAAAGACTTCAGTGAGATTCTGGTATCCTCTTCTAGAAAGAAGTCTTCCCTTTTCCTTTGAGAGAGAGAGAGAGAAATAGACACCTAAATGGGTTTCCTGGAGGCTGAGCTTGAATCAAAGGTACCCACGGGCTCCCTGCATCTCAGGGTCAATGACAGGTCGTGCAATTTCCAGGTGGGGATCACAGCCCGGGGATCATCCCTCAGCCCTGGGTGTACCTGCCAGGCACTGGAGGAGGCTGACACCTGAGTGCCTCCTGTTCTCATAGCTGGATGCCCGAGCCCACCTGCTGAGCCGGGCCCCACTGCCTTCCCACGCTGTCCCCACTGCTGACTTCACTCACACCGCCCAGCCCCCGACCTCGGGCACTCGGCACAGACCTCCTTCCCTCTGTCTAGAATGCCCTCTGCCGATCTGTGCATGCCTGAATTACAAAATTCAGGTCTCAGCTCGAATTCCTTTCTCGGGGAGATACTCACCACTGCTCTCCGCGTCTCCCTCGGGTTCTCTGCACTTGACCCTGCTTCATCTCCACAGTGTGTATCACTGTTTCTAACTTATTTCTTGACCTGCTACTTTCTATCTGCCCCACCTAGAATTAAGATGCTGAAGGCAGCAGGCTTGTCTGCCCCTGGTCACTGTGGCATCCCACGCCCAATACGGTTTCTGTCCCATAACAGGTGCTTAAGAAATGTTCGTTGAATGAATAGATAAATGGAACATTTTAAACTCTGAAGCCTGGCCTTCGAATGCCTGAGAGCATTTAACAAGACACTGAGTACTCACATGGCACTTAATAAATTCCTAGTGGAAGCATTCCTTCCAGCATTTTCTCCAGGAGTCCAGCAACTCCGTGGAAGTCTCCAGAGCATCAAATCAACCATTCACTGGGAGAAGGAGGTAGGGCAATGTGACCCACTCTCAGGTCAGAGGGGACACCTAACCTCTCACATCTGAGCTCCAAACCATCACCTGGAAGGTTTGTTAAGACGGAAATTACTGGACCAACCCCCTCCCCCACTGCCCCCACAAGGGTTCTGATTCTCTAGGTCTGGGGTGGGGCTGGAGAATTGACATTTCTAAGCATGTCCCAAGAGATGCTGATGCTGACGATGTGACCTCCACACTTGAAGACCACAGGCGATTATAGGGACAGTCATCCCTACCTCACACAACTGTTGCAAAGATCAAATACAGTTTTTAGGAAAGTGCTCAGCGCCACGTCTGGAAATGTGAGTCCGGCTCCATCATTTATTTGTCTTCCTTGTACCTGCACTGCCTGACTGGAAAACCTGACCAGCCTCCCAGGGGCCTCTCTGCCTCCTCTCTCCTCCATGCAATTGATTCCCTGGCACTTCGGGAAACACAGTCCTTAAGTACAAATCCAATATGGCTGCTCTTTTCAAACACCTCAATGCTTCCCTGCATTGTCACATCCCAACGGAAGCCATGAACTAGAAGGCTTTTCACAACTTCCTCCAATATTTTATCTACTCTTCTCGTCTCTTCTCCTTATGAATAATCCTCCCAAAGCCAACCCTCATTTGTCAGGGGAGGCCTGATGTCGTATTATCCATCGGGCACATGGCATGGCACGGGGATACAAGCGTAGGCTGTGTGGTCAGGGGGCTGGGATTCAAATTCTGACTCTGGTGCTTTCTAGCTGTGTACCTGGGGCAGGTCACTCCCCAACTCTGTCCCCACTTTCTCCGGTCGTGAAGGGAGGGTAAGAGCGATCCTTGCCTGCGTGCATTGTTGACTGGAATGATGTGCAAAGGGCACTTAGAACAGCACCCAGCGTGGTGAGTATTCAGTAAAGTACTGCTGACAGAGAGCTGCTGGTGGTGGGAAAGACCCAAATGACCACTGATCTCACCTGCCGAGTTCAGGAGACACCAGAGGTGGGGCTGGGGGTGGTGGGCAGGACACCCCAGTCCTGGGGTAGAGAACTAAGCCCACTTGTCCTTCTAGATCTCTCTTCCCCACTCATTTGTGATCCCCTTGCAGACACAGACTGTCTTATTCACCCCACGGAAGGAGAGAAGAGGTGTCATGGACAACCAGGAATCCTTCATTCTATGGCTCCAGATTGAGAAAAGCAAGAGGGTGGTTGTCACAGGAGGAAAAGCTAAGAACAGCCATCTCCAGCAAGCCTGTCCCAAGACTTGAGTGGTCTTTTCCCTCTGGTCTTGCATCGAAGAGACCCCTGAACACAAGTGTCCAGTTTGGAGCCGGGAGGCAGGCTTGGTGCTCTGTTCTTGGCCAGCCCCTCCCCCTCACATCTGCCCTCCTACATTTTAGCCCTTTTACCAACTATTAACACCATGTCATCCCTCACCGTACCTCTGTGATAAAAACGGAGCAAAAACCAGCACAAGGAAACAAAAAATGTTGGTACATGATTCAATGTTAAGGCTTGCAAATGACAGGAGCTCTCAGCAGAAGGCAAGGCAGATGCGGGAGGTGTGAGCCCCTCCACTGGAGGTTTGCAAACAGAAGCTGCAGCCGTCTGCTGAGAAAGCGCCTCAGCGTTCCCTGCAGGGACAGTTGGGCGTGAAATTGGTAGGCACTGGAGGGCTTCTCTGGGCTCTTCCCAGGAAAAATATTCTGGGGACCAAAGCGGCTGAATCCTATCCTGATATTCTAGCCCCTTGCGTCTTCAGAGAAGGGGAGAGAAGGCTGGGAAGCCACCATCCCCAGTCAGAGGGTCCCCGCTCCACGGTCGCTGAACATCGCCCTCCTTGAGCGCGGCTGACCTCCTCCCGGGACGCACCCCTAAGGCCAGCTGCACAGAAATGCCAGGTACGCAATCTCTTAATTGGACACTTGGCAGAGGGCGAGGACGATTCGTTGGCTCCACTGCCCCAGCCTACATGTAAGCAGACGGGGGAGTAAAGAGTCCCCAGCCAGAGCAAAGGATGCCAATTTCCACTTGGCACAGGGGCAGACATTTCAGAGAGGATTACAGGGCAATTCTAACCAGCTGTCACAAGGGCTGAGTGTTGTTCTAACCGGTTGCCCCTGCGTGAACCCTCCTCTCCAGCCAGGCCAGTCTGCCCTGTCCCCTGAACACGCCGTGCTCATTCCTCCCTCCTCCCCGTGCACACGCTGTGCCCTCCCCTGAGATGACTCCGCTCTGCCCACAGCCCACCCACCTCCTCCCCGCCCTCCAAGGCCCAGCTGCGGTCCTCTTTCAGAAACTTCCCCAGACCCCCTAGACCACGGGGATCTCAGAACCTCCAGAACCCACGTCGGTTATTAGAACAATAACAACCACAGCAGCCACTTATTAAGCTCTCACTGTGTGCCGGGAACACGGTAAGCATCGTATATACGTTGTGCAAGTCTCAAAACAATCCTGCAAGGAAAGATGTCCCCACTTTAACGACGAGAAAGCAGACTTCACGCTATTTGCTAAGCTAGTGCACAGCAAATGAAGCCAGGGTCTTCCTGGGTCCAGATCCCATGTGCTTTCCATGAAAAAATCAAATGTAATTTTTTTTTTTTATTTCATGTCAATTCTAGTATAGTTAACGAACAGTGTTATATGAGTTTCAGGTGTACATTATAGTTAATTGACAATTCCATACATCACCTGGTGCTCATCAAGACAGGTACGCTACTTAATCCCCATGAATGTAATCATTTTTCTTATGGGCTCCCCTTGCCCTTGGGAGAGAGCCTACACTCCTTGAGATCAAGCACTTTGTCTTATTATCCCATGTCCCCCGAATTAGTCGCCGCAAAACATGAGCAAAACTCCTTCTGGTAAATTTTCCTATGTGCCTATCTACTTCAAACTGGGTTTCTGTCACCACCAAAAGACTCCTAGGAAACACCGTTTGGAAATTTGCTTCTTACTGAATAATCATAGATCTTTGAGCTAGAGAGGCTCAAAAGATCACCCGCAGCCGGCTGCAGCTGGGACATCCTCATTCAAGGGGATAGTTGTGGCTAAGTGTCAATGCAAACTCCCAGCCCAGGCATGTGAATGATTCAGGGAAATAAATGAAATTCTCCCACACTCTTTTAGGTAAGATGCCTACTTGTATACTTAAAAAGTGTGTTATATAAGAACTCCGGCACGGTCAGAGAATGGGAGAAAATTATTTTAGTGCTGTCCCTGCTGCGAGCCATCTGATCAGCCAGAGGTTTGTCTCTGTAGTTATTCACTCCCTGCCCTGTTCCAGCCCCACCTTGTGCTACCTCCATACTGAGCCCCTTCAGCATTTTCAATTTTTTTTAATGTTTATTTTCGAGAGAGAGAGAGTACAAGCAGGGGAGGGGCAGACAGAGAGGGAGACACAGAGTCCGAAGCAGGCTCCAGGCTCCGAGCTGTCGGCACAGAGCCCGATGAGGGGCTCGAACTCACAAACCGTGAGATCATGACTTGAGCCGAAGCCCGACACCTAACTGACTGAGCTCCCCCAGTGCCCCCCATTCAGCATTTTCATTAAGAATCTTGATATGCGGCCTCCAGGATGCACAACTACGTAGCTCCATGCCTGGCACACAGTGGGACCTGTCAACAGGACATATTGGCATTAGTGTAAAAAGACCTCAGAGCGGGGCCCCTGGGTGGCTCAGTCAGTTAAGCATGACTCTTGATTTGGGGGCTCAGGTCACGATCTCTCGGTTTGGTTTGTGAGATCGAGCCCCAAGACGGGCTCTGCACTGATGGCATGGAGCCTACTTGGGATTCTCTCTCTCTCTTTCCCTTTCTCTCTCGCTCTCCCCTGCTCGCTTTCTCTCTCTCTCAAAATAAATAAATAAACCTCTAAAAAAAAAAAAAAGACCTCAGAGGCATCTAGAACAAGGACCACCCGCTGCAAGCCATCAGAGTCCTTGTGGGTCACTCAGGCTGCCAGCGGCTGACTCCGGCCACGGTGTCAGGGAGCCCGTGGAGAGATCGGGAGCCCAGTGAGAAAAGCCCAAAAGCTTTGCCCAATTCAGGAAGCAGCAGCTGACCTGACAGCATGGTTGTTCCCGGGAACAGTAAGGCCCAGAGCCATCAGCTCTTCCCAATTTTTCAGAGAAGCCATAAATCCTTACTTTTCTTTGAAATCCACCCGTTTAAAAACATTGGCAGTTTATTTAAACTGCTCTTAAAATGCAACTGAAGGGTGCCTGGGCCGCTCAGTCGGTTAACTCAGGTCATGATCTCAGGACTCCCAAGTTCGAGCCCCGCGTTGGGAGTCTCTGTCTCCCTCTCTCTCTGCCCCTCCCCCATTCGCTCTGCCTCTCTGTCTCAAAATTAAATAAATTAAATAAATTAATAATACATTTAATTAATATAAATAAATTAAATAAACATTTAAAAAGTAAAAAGTAAAAAATAAAATAAAATAAAATAAAATAAAATAAAATAAAATAAATTTTTCCTGAATCAACAAACCTGACTGCAAGCTGGATCCTGCCTACAGGTAGCCAGTTTATGGCCATCCCATGGAAGCAAGGTCTGAGTCCAGAGAGGTGAGGCCACCTGCCAAGGACACACGGCTTGTTGGTGTGGTGACAGCACAGGGACTGGGCCTCTAGGTGGCCAGGCTCAGTCTAGCCCTTGCTCTCCAGCATCTGAGTGGCCTGAATGCCCCTCGGGGTTGCCCCGATGACACACACCTGCCAAGGTCCCTGCACGTCACTGCCACGTTCACCTCTCTAAGCAAAAACTCTTCGATGATTCCCAGTGGCTTCCCGGACTCACGTTCGATCTTCTGTGCTGAGCATAAAATTCTTTCCCTTCCCTTGCTTTCTCCAAAGTCATTCTGAGAGCTTTTGAACTTGACCTCTTCACGGACCTCCACATCCTGGGCACCCACTGTGCAGGGCACAGCGGCCAGCCCTGAGGACACAGAGTCCAGTGAGACCCAGGCCCTGCTTCGAGGAACTGTGGTGGTCAATTTTATGTGTCAACTTCGATCAGCCATAGCGCCCGGGTATGTCATCATTCACAAGGCCAGATGTTACTGTGAAGGTATTTTTTAGATGTGCTTAATATTTAAACCAATAGACTTCGAGAAAAGCAGAAGGCCCTCCATAATGTGGGTGGGCTCCATCCAATCAGTTGAAGGCTTAAGAGAAAAGACTGAGTTCCCTGAAAGAAGAGAACAAACACACTGCTCCAGACTGCCTTTGGACTCAATCTGCGACACCAATTCTTCCCTGATCTCTAGCCTTCCACCCAGCCCTGCGTATTTTGGACTTACCTCCCTCCCCAGTCACATGAGCCAATTCCTTACAATAACTCTCTCCCCAATACATAGACAGATGGATAGATAGAGGAGGGTGTGGGGGACAGAGAGGGAGGAGAGGGATACACGCATACCTTACTGGTTCCGTCTGTCTAGAGAACTATAACTAATACAGAAACTCGGAGTCTGCTGCGAAATATACTGACTGCGACTCCCTTCATTATACTAAATTCACATTTGATGTGAAGGCTCAGGAAAATGAGGGAAAGGGCAATTCCCCGCCCCCGCCCCCCCCCCCCACCCCCGCCAGACTTGTAAGCAATTTCTGTGTATCTGTGCTATGTGCATTTTTCGGAGAAAAGTGGCAAAGAATTTTGGAGCCCCTCCCCCACAAAAACGCGAGGACCACCAAATTCCCCGCGCTTGGACAGCCATCCCTGCTCTGCTAGTCTGTAACTCAGTGGTACCTGAAGCATTTCTGCGGGTCATTTTGCTTTCACCAACCAGAGACCTAGAATGAGCTTTCGGTGTTCATTGAAAATGAAGCCTCCCAGAAACGGCACAAGATGGAAATAATACCATCGATTTGCTGTGAGTCTTCTAAGAGGTGGCAAACGTGACTGAACTGCATGGGGGCTGAATCCACAGAGGGGACTCAGTAGTGTCCCCTTGCTTATTTATTCAGCCGGATACACTCAAGGCCTGAGGAGCCCCCGTCCTCGGCTTGCAGGATTTCAGCGTAAGTCGACTAAGGTCAAGCTGCTCTCCTTCCAGCCACAGACACAAGGAAAGAAAGATGATGCACCTGCTCCTTTAAGTCCAAACTCCTAACCCAGGACAGGTACTTTCTTCTCACAGAGGCAGCCGCATTTTCTCAGCTGCTCTCCAGGGTAATTATACCTCCCCCCAGGCAATTGTCACAATGCCAGGGTGCGAGCGCTTTACCTGTCCCTCCTTCCTCAAATCCAGAAGGAAGGGGGCACGGGGGCCTGGCACCTGGGGTCAGAGTCAGGGAGACCAGCCTTGCCGTTCTGCCTAGTGGCATCCTGCTCTTCAGACCTTGGTTTTCCCCAATAACCAACAGGGGTTGGTAAGACAAGTCACGTCACAGTGTGCAAGGATTTAATGAGATAAGTCATGCAAGGCTTGGGATCCCTCTCTAGGCAGGGTTGTAAGCAAGTATTATTTTTTTTATTACCCTAATTTTTGCAGGGGAAGGACCGCTGACACTGAGTCCCCTTTGCCTAACCTCCCTTGAACTGGGGCATCCTATCCTATCACCTGCCACCAAAAGAGCCCGGGCAAGCACCTTTTGGAAATGTACTTCTCACGTGACCTCTAGGATCACTGAGCTGGGTAGACAATTAGCTCTCATCCCGCTTTCCAGACGGGACTTCTAAAGTCCAAGAGGTGAAGCCACTTGCCCAGTAGGGCATGGCTGGGAAGCCGTGGAAAGGCTCTCCACTCCCAATTGCTTCTGCCCCTCTTACTGACTGCACAGAGGTCAGAAAGTTGATATGGCAGCCAAGAAACTTGGCAAGAGCTTCTTGGTCAGGGGGTCACAGAGCAGGAGAAAGCATGGGAACTTTTATCCCAATTACATCCTGTTTAACTTGGACTTCCCTAGAGCCTGCAAAGCCAAACGGCCAGCATAGTTCTTGCCCTTGGGTGGCCATCAGGAATTCTGACTTCTAATTTGGGCTGATTACTTTGGACAAGTTGCCCAGCCTCCCTGTTCTAATCTTCCCATTTATAAGTCTGGGATAATAATAGCTTCCTCTCTTTGGGGAACATTTCAATGGCTTTTTTTTTTTTCTGAACAGGGTGACATCATTTGTTCCCCTTAATTTGCTTTGTTTGGGTAGGCAGGAAATTATTTTCAGCCAGCAGCCAGTAATCACTAATCACACTGACAATTTGTAAAAAGTGAACTGCCAAATGTATTTCAAGACTGGATCTCTATTTGCTAATGCAACATTCCCCCAGGAGTGGATTTTAGCTGATGTTCAGGCACCACGTGGCCATGGTTAGAGACTGGGCTAGAATAGAAAATGCAATGGACTGAGTGATAGGAAGCTCCTGGTGGGGCTGGGAGACCCTGATGAAGTCATTTTACCTGCCTGAGTCACTATCTCTTCAACTGTGAAAGGAGAGAGTTGGACTAAAATACCTTTAGGGTCCCCTTCAGCGATGCTGCTCGGACTTCACCTAAAATAATCACTTAATAAGAATAGTTCTCAGTTACCCTGGTCCCTCCAACCCTCACCCTTCCCCATTCCCCCTCCAGACAGATACCGGCATAAGCCAAATCATTTCACTCACTGTTTGAAACTCCTCCTATAGCAGAGCAAGGGCCAGGAAAATCATGGTGGGTTCATGCAAAGGTATAATATGCGGTCATTTAAAATGATGTATAGGGGCACCTGGTTGGCTCAGTTGGTTAAGTGTCTGACTCTTGGTTTCGGCTCAAGCCATGATTTCATGGTCTGTGAGATCGAGCCCCGTGTTGGGCTCCGTGCTGACAGCATGGAGCCTGCTAGGGATTTTCTCTCTGACTCTCTCTCTTTCTCTTTCTCTTTATCTCTCTCTCTCAAAATAAATAAATTAACATTTAAAAAAAAAAAGAAAAGAAAATGATGTATAAAGAGGAGCTTTCAGGGCGCCTGGGTAGCTTAGTTGGTTGAGCGTCCAACTCTTGATTTCGGCTCAGGTCGTGATCTCACAGTTTTGTGGGTTTGAGCCCTGCATTGGGCTCTACCCTGGCAGTGTGGAGGCTTCTTGGGATTCTCTCTCTCTTCCTCTCCCTCTGCCCCTCCCTCACTCATGTGGTCTCTGTCTCTCAAAGTAAATACATAAACTTTTTTTTTTTTTTAATGTTTGCCAATTTTTTTTTTAACGTTTATTTATTTTTGAGACAGAGAGAGACAGAGCATGAATGGGGGAGGGTCAGAGAGAGGGAGACACAGAATCCGAAACAGGCTCCGGGCTCTGAGCTGTCAGCACAGGGGCCCGATGCGGGGCTCGAACTCACGGACCGTGAGATCGTGACCTGAGCCGAAGTTGGCGCTCAACCGACTGAGCCACCCAGGCGCCCCTAAACTTTTTTTTAAAAAAGAGGAGCTTTCCATAATATGGAGAAGCAAAGAGCTTAATTTAGGTGAGAAAGAAGGATCCAAAATAATATCTCAATAATTAAAAATATGTAAGACAAAGACTAGAAGGAAATACCACAAGATGTTCATTGACTCAACTTACTAAGTGCCAGAGCTGGGACTCAAACCCAGGTAGAAAGAATGTGAGTGAGTTGTTAGAGAAACAGCATGGGCAACAAATGTCCAGCACTTGAAGAGTTTAAAGACAAGAGGACTGGAATTGTGTCGTGGACCCAGAGAACCTATGTAGAGAAGCTATCGCTATTATCTGCCACGTATTTCACCATGGAGCATAATCAAATAAAGTTAGTTAATGCATTTTTTGCCAGATCCTTCACTTTCTTCCTTTTCTTCAGCAAAGTTTCTGCACACATTAAGAAGGCATGTTCTGTTCATCCTTCAGAATCGCCCTCCAAATATCTGTAGAAGCTAAGAAATAAATCTTTGGTATCTTAAGCGATGAATCTTTTTTTTTTTTCCCCTTAGATCACCATCAGAGGTCCTAGATTAAAAAATAATTAAATTACTTGATAGTTATCGCAAAAATCATGTCTTTTCCTCTGGGATGGGCCACTGCCTTTGAAATTACACTCTTAAAAAAGACAGATCATTTATCCTGGTCTTAGTATTTCAGAAATCCCAGGATGATCCAGTGTTCCAAACCTAACAATCCCCCATGGTTTTCTAGACACAGCCCTAACTGTCACACTCACCGATGACAGACATGTCCCCGGGCCTGAGGCTCACATCCGGGATAACAGGAAATAATATGAGCTAGATAAGTACAGACCCACGAAGTAGGTAAAAATCGCTGTACGTGTTATTTTCTTACATAAAAGAGTCCGCTTTAAACAAACAAAAACTACCCTGTTTCATAAGATGATGGGTGCAAGACTATTGACACTAGAAAGGTAATTCTACCTAAATGATGGGGGAGGAACTGTTCATTCGAGTTAACCAGTACATGGGGCCCATCTCTCAAAACAGAAAAAATACTTTAAGACAAGATACCAGGCAGTATTTTTGTGGAAACGGCATCATGCTTGGAACCGGGAGACCACGATTCAAACCCCAGGCTCTTAGTCTCCTCCATGGGTTTTTTGGCAAGTTCCCAATCCACCTTAAGCTTCACTATTGCCACAAAAAAAAAAAAAAAAAAAAAAAAAAAAAAAATGGGGCTAACAGTTTTAACGCAAAAATGGCACTCCAGAAAATGTGAGTGGAATATAAAATTAAACATAGAAGGAAAAAATCAATACCCTTCTTACATGTTATATAGAAGACACACATTATATATAAAATATATATACATATCCATATCTTTCAAATATAGAACTCATAAGAGCGCCATGTTGTCTGTCACTGTGGACTATTAGTGCTGAGAGGGACTTCAGGGCTTATGAGTCTGGAAGGTTTCAACCTGGAGCCAAGCAGTTCTAGAAGTTCCATACGAAGCCAAGCAGCCTTCAGATGTGAGGTGAATGCCTGTAGTATTTGTCCTCCCAGTATCCATTGTCCTGTCTCATGACAACCATATCCTAATTTCGTTGAGGGGAGCCATCCCTGTTGCACTGTCCACACGGTTCAGGTGGGGCTTACCCCCCCCCGTGTTACAGTGACAGGCGCATGGCCAGTCCAGCATCCATCCCACCATCTCTCCACAGGGATGGCCTCAGCTCTGGCCTGGACTTTTAACAGAACCATGAGAAAGAGTTGTGCTCTCCTTGGTGGGGTTGCTCAGCTGGCAGAAGATGGACATATTTGCAATGACCTGGGGAGATCTTTCCTGAAAAGAAAGCAAACAACTCAGCAGCACTAAGAGGTAGAGAGAGATAGGCTCCTGATGGCATCCTCTGGGCTCCTGGGTCCAGCCGTGCCTAAAGCTAGAGCTTCTCCAAAACTTTTGAGCACTATGAACCATTACATTGCCTTTCGGTATAGGCCACTGTAAGCCGGGTCTCTATCACCTGAGACCAAAAGAATCCTGCCCAGTACAAGAGATTTCATGAATTCCTTGAAACGGTATGCAAATTTTATATAAATACGCATAGATATATTTTCCCAGAGAGAGGATCCGTGTTTTTAACAAGTTCCTGAACTAAAAAGATTAAAACTGACCATTCTGATCCAATGCTCACATTTTTCAGATGAGAAGGCCAAGAATCAAGTCGAGGGAGTAACTTGCCTCAGGTCACATGGCAAGTTGGTGACAGAACACGGAACAGAATCGATTCTGCTGACTCAGCCTACCCTTACACCTCCCTCCTCCCCAGTGGAGCTCACCTCTGGCCACTCACGATCACCATGTGCAGGCTCTCCAATGTCCAGGGATGCACATCCGAGCCCTATATTTTTTGAAGCCTCCTGGAAAATTCTAATGTGCAAGTAGGATGAGAACCCCTGCCTTACAACATGAAAACAATGGTGAGGAAGTACACACAACCCAACTATTCCAATATTCATTCCCCATTAAATAAATACATTACTTACATAAAATGAAATATCTTACTTACTCTACACCAGCACTGCAGTAGGTGTTGAGATGCAAAAATTGAAAAAAAATACAGGACCTCCCCTGAAAAACAGTTGATCTCTTGGGTAAAACAAAACAAGAACAATCCATCCAAAAAATGGCCACTTTTCATTGGCAACAGAATGGAATTCTTGGCAGCATTAGCTTCAAATTCTCAGCCACCTAACTCTCTCTTGGTCTCTCAAATTAAGTAAACAGTTCCTTCAGAAGATACGGTCGAGTGTTTGCATCTATTTGAAACAGTCCCATTTAGGGAACGTATGGCATTTGAGTACATTTACAAAAAGGGTAGAATTTAAGGGTAACGTTTTTGTGCAATCGAAGTTAAATTGCTGTCGGTGTAAAATAGACCGCTGTATTAGTAAGATGTTTTATGTAAGCCTTGAGGTAACCACAAAACAAAAATAAGAGATAGATTCACAAACAGTGAAGAGAAGGGAATCAAAGCATACCGCTACAGAAAATCATTAATTCACAAAGGAAGGCAGCAAGAGAGGAAGAAAGGAACAAGGGACTACAAAAGACCTAGGAAACAAGATGGTATTAGTAAGTCCTTCCATATCAATAATTACCCTAAAGGAAAATGGATTGAATTCTCCAGTCAAAGGACACAGAGTGACTAGATGGATTTTTTTAAAAAACAAGACCCAGCTATCTGCTGCCTACAAGAGACACATTTCAGCTTTAAGAACACACATAGGCTCAAAGTGAGGAGGTGGAAAAAGATAGATCATGCAAGTGGAAATTTAAAAAAGAGCATGGGTAACTTCACTTTTATCAGACAAAAGAGACTTTAAGTCAAAAACAGTAACAAAAGACAAAGAAGGTCATTATATAATGATAAAGGAGTCATTCATCAAGAAGATACAACAGTCATAAATATATATGCACCCAACAGTGAAGCACCTAAGTATATTAAGGAAACACTAACAGATATGAAGGGAGCAGTAGTCAACAATACTTAATAGTAGCCGACCGTAATACCTCACTTCTACCAATGGATAGACCGTGCAGACAGAAAATCAAGGGAAACATTAGACTTGAATATACTTTAGGCCAAGTGGACCTAATAGACATCTACAGAACGTTCCATCCAACAGCAGAAGAGCACACGTTCTTCTCAAGTGCACACAAACATTTCACAGGGCACATTTCTACACACCAGCAACAGAGAGGTGAGAAGGAGAATGAGATCCCCGCTCTCGAGGAACTCACATCTAGGGCAGAAGTCCATCCTGGGAAATTTTTATGTCAAACTTGGCAAAGGTGGATGAAATTAAGACAATAGAGGTAGAAATTATATAGATAATAATATCAGCACCTCATACCTGTAACCTTCTCCAGAGGCTTGCCCTTGAACAAATTAGTCACCTCACTTGGAGATGCACTATGGGCAGTGACAAAAGATGCCTGACCCACTCAACCCACATGCAAGCAGGGCACAACCCAAGCTGGGCCAGTACTTCCATCCCACATGCCTGGTCCCATTGCAGCTGAGAAAGCCACACCTGAGATGGAGTGACACTCTCTAAGCCACACTGTTATCTGTGCGGGGAACTGGGATAGAGATACAAATGTAGTATTTCTGGAGCCCCTGAGTGTCTGCCCTGCCAATCACCCCTCTCCCATATGGAGGTCCTGAAAGATAAATCTACCAGAGAGAGCGGCCATCTAGAAAATTAAATATCTTACAATGATCAGCGGGGCCAGTGGCCAGCAGCTGAATTCAGCATTTTCTGTTAAAGATGAATTTAAAAAAAAGTTAGACCAGAAACTAAGTATAGCATCTCTCAAAAAATCCACCTCCAAATTTTGACTTCTCCCACTTGCTCCTTCCACATGTAAGGAGCCAAAATGTGGGGCTGGCACTACGTTAACATGGCTTCATTAATACCGGTTTTCTAAATGGAAGCAATACAATTTACAAATGAAGTTGCCTGCCAGCCTTTTCTATTTGGTACAGCTCTGCTGTCTGGTACAGTAGCTATGAGCTACAGGAGGATATTTAAATTTAAAGTTTAATTAAAATTAAAAATTCAAGTCTTCAGTCATACAAGCCACCATTTCAAGTGCTCGACAGCCACACATGACCAGTGACTACCATATTGGACTGTGACGATGTAGAACATTTCCATCTTTGCAGAAAGTCACATCGTACAACACTGACCATGAGGAGGCACCAGGACAAGAAACAAAGGGTCTGTCTCAGAGGGTCAGGCAAGGCTCCGTTTACCCAAGCAGCCTCTGGGAGGAAAAAAAAAGGAAGGTGGAGAGAGACAGTCAGGAAAACTGATCCACATCCTTTAACACACAGTGAACCCACTCGGTAACGAGCCAGCCTACTCTGTGCTTTGGGGTCCAACCCGTAAATGCACATCACCCCTTCATGGAGAAACAGGTGGGACCAGGGGCAAAAGATCCTCTCTGTTTTCATGGTGTGCATATGAGACTGCTATTAACCAAAACATTACATTTTTTTAATGGAGTGATTTATAGCATGAACTAAGTTCACTTGCCATCCATTATAACTATGAAATCACAGAGAAGGACTGATGGATCCAGCTAGGATCAGGTGCTCACCCTTGGGTCAATCTCCCTTGACGGTTGGAACAATATGGCAGCCAAAAGGGTGGCTATGTGATTGAAGCATGACTGCTACCCTTGGAAATCCTTCTACAACGGGCAGACAGAAGTCAGAGGTCCTCTACACTAACTCATTTCACTTCTTGTTTTGTTTAGCCAATCTTGCCTTGCTTATTCCTGATCTTTGAGATTTTGGAGGACAAGGATCCTGTTTCTTCCACCGTGCCCACACATACCCGCTTCATGGTTGGTTCTCACTCCTCAACAAATATTTAACTGAATGATAGTAGATGGCATCTATTGAGTCCTACCTTGGGCCTGGGACAATGCTATGTGCTTCATACACGTTAACTCATGTAAACATTACAGCAACTTTATGTGATGGATTTTATTTCCCCTATTTTACAGGTGAAGAAACTGAGTCTCATCAAAATGAAGGAACTTGCTCAAGGTCGCAGAACCAGTAAGTGCTGACTGTGGGATTCAAACTCCCACCTATATGACTTTTCATGCTGCTAAATATTTAAAACTGGATGTGTGAATGTTAGCAGAAAGTCTTTGATAAACACCAGTAACTGCTCACAAAATCATTGTCTAAAATGAATTCGACTAAAAAGAGGATACGCACAAGGCCACGTTCAAGATGACTTCTGAATGCTATAATTGATGTCTATTTTCTGTGAAGACAAAGCCACATTCACATGATACTGAAGGAGCAAAAATGTGGCCTGGAAGTATGTTAAACACAGCTTAGTTAATAATGATGGTCCAAATGGAAATAATAAAATTATGAATGAAAGTATCTTCCAGTGTTTTCTACTTGGCACGCTCAATCGAATCTTCATTCTGTAGTTGACCTCCGAATGTCAGCAACTTATAGTCTGTAGTTGACATACAATTAGCATCCAGAGTGCCCTGTAGCTAATATTCCTTTATATCAACTAGCATATATTTCTTTCTTATATTGCTGGAGCCCCTAGCTAAGAGTAAATGCTACACCTGCCTTCCTCAACTCCGTATTTTCTCACTCAAATAATCTTTGAGTGTCTGCCTCTGTCCAATACCCTTCAACAGTGGCCTGCCCTCCGACCTGCTCACTGGTCCTAGAACACGTCCCGCACATTGCTTCTTCTTTGCTCATGCTGTTCCAGTAGTATTGCTTTCTTACCCTACCTAGGACTCACTTATTCCTATGCTTTCTTCAAGGACCAATGAAACCCACACAGAGTGAATGTGAGTACGGCTAACTCTTGAACAACACAGAGGGTTAGGAGCACTGAGACCCCCCCATGCAGTTGAAAATTTACACATAAATTTTGACTCCCTAAAAACTTAACTACTAATAGCCTACTGTTGACTGGAAGCCTTACCGAGAACAGAAACAGTCAACTAACACACAGCTTGTATGTTATATGTATTATATACTGTATTCTTACAATAAAGTCATCTAGAGAAAGAAAATGATAAGGCAGGGTGTGGCTGGGGGTTGTAGCTGGTTGAGCTTCTGACTCTTGGTTTCAGCTCAGGTCATGATCCTAGGGTTATGGGATCGAGCTCCATGTCAGGCTCCACACTGAGTGTGCAGCCAGCTTGAGATTCTCTCCCTCTCTCTCTGTCCCTTCCCCACTAGTGTTCTCTCTCTCTCTCTCTAAAAATAAAATAATTTTAAAAAAGAAAATGATAAGAGGGGAGGTTGGTGGGAGTATGGGTGAAATAGGTCATCGGGATTAAGGAGCACACTTGTGATGAGAATTGGATGATGTACAGAAGACTTGAATCACTATATTGTACATCTGAAACTAACATAATACTGTATGTTAACTAACTAGAGGGGCGCCTGGGTGGCTTAGTCAGTTAAGCGTCCGACTTCAGCTCAGGTCACAATCTCGTGATCCGTGAGTTCGAGCCCTGCGTCGGGCTCTGGGCTGATGGCTCGGAGCCTGGAGCCTGCTTCCGATTCTGTGTCTCCCTCTCTCTCTGCCCCTCCCCTGTTCATGCTCTGTCTCTCTGTCTCAAAAATAAACGTTAAAAAAATTTAAAAAAAGCTAACTAAAATTATAAAACCATAAAAATTTTCCAAAAATTAACTAAAATAAATAAATAAAATTAAAAAACAAAAACAAAAATGGTAAGGAAAACCCATTTACAATACTATACTGTATTGGCCAAACAAACAAACAAACATATAATTGGATCCATGAAGCTCAAACTGTATTGTTTAAGGGTCAACTGTAGTTTAATTAGTCCTCTGCTATCACTGCCATAGGAGATGTTTAATATTTGCCACAGGAAGTGCCAAGTTACTGTAAAATGGAAGCTCCATTTCCAAGTTGTACTTTATATCAGTCAGTTTTCGCTGAATGACAAGAACACAAAGATATAGGGGAAGGACAGTCTAGGGAGAGGAAACAGCAAGAAGAAAGAGCCTGAGGTAGGAATGAGCTTGGTTTATTCAAGAAAAGGGCCAAGTGCCAGCATGGTAGGAACAGAGTGAGTGGGGAAAATAGTGGAACAAGATGAGCTTAAGAAATGCTGGGGGGGGGGGGTGTGGAGGGGGGTGCCCTGGGTGGCTCAGTCAGTTGAGCATCCAAATTCGGCTCAGGTCAGGATCTCATGGTTTGTGAGTTAGAGCCCCGCGCTGGGCTGTGTGTTGACAGCTCAGAGCCTGGAACCTGCTTCGGATTCTGTGTCTCCCTCTCTCTCTGCCCCTCCCCAGCTCACACTTTGCCTCTCTCTGTCAATAATAAATAAACATTTTTAAAAATGGGAAAAATTTTAGCAAGAAAAAAAAGAAATGCTAGGGACCCATGTTTCTTCTGTGCCACCTGTTATAATTTTGTCCTTGGTTTCTCCATCTGTAAAATGGAGTTACTAACCATCAGCAGCTTTTATCTATTAGGATCTCTGCAAGAAGTCTGTGCAACAGGCAGGAGAGGAATTGTCATTCCCCCTTTACAGGTGAGGAAACAGAGACTTGGAAAGTTTAGCGGCTTTGCCCAGAGAATCAGGACTCACAGTCAAGGCTCCCAATTGCTGTTGCCATGCTCTTCCCCATTTGTGAATTTCAATGACCGCAAGCAACCCTAAATTCTGAGGCAGGTCTTTACAACTTTCAATTCTTTTTAAGAGGGAATTAACCCCAGTATTATTGTGGATAAGCTTAGAGCCTCCTATGGTTTTTATTTTTAATTTAATTTGTCGCTTACGTTCTTATCTCTCCTACCAAAACGTGAGAGGTCAAAATGTTGAAACTGCGCAGCAGAACTTGGGTGGGCAGAAAAGTCGGGGATGGAGTATATGGGGAGGGACACCAACAGTGCCCACATATCCAAGGTCACACAGCTTGTCAATTGTGAGGCTAGAATTTGAACCAAGAGGAAAGTGTGGTCTGTTTCCAGTGATTGGGACCGTGTATGCAGAGGACCAAGGAGGGCGCCTGACCACGGTAACAGCTCAGTTAACTTTAGCTGCTGTTACTGTCTCCCACACCACGCTGTTAGAAGGGTCTGTCACTAGTCAACAGCCATCTGGTCCAATGGCCAAGAATCCACCCAAAGATCCCCGGAATTAAAAAGATCAGGTTGTGAGGATGCCAGATGATTTCCATCCCATGAGTCCTCCCTCCCTAACTCGCACAAAAGCCTGGCAGTCTCGCCCTATTTCTCAGAACAGAGTCTGCTGGGGACCGAGAAATTAATCAGACTTCATTAATTCTGCAGAATAAACCATGGTGTGTTTACCGTTGCATTCAGAGGCGTTATCATCAATCACCAAAATCAAAGCTCACCTGTCTGAGCAGAGGCACAGCCTGCACTGGAGCCCCAGGAGCGGGTCACAGCATCAACGGCTTCCCGATGGTTTCATTTCTTTCTGAGCCTTTCTGGGACCAGCAGGACCAGTTACACAGCGCTCCAGTTTGATCATTAACAGTCACGAACATCAGCCCAGCAGTTTGGAAGGGGCTCTCGTGCAGTGCATTTTTGCTTGGAATAGGTAAAGACTAAGCTACATTCAGAGGAGATGGGAAGTTTGAGGGGCGCTGGTTTTTTGTTTTTTGTTTTTTGTTTTTTGAGCCACAGCTTCTTAAGTCAAAGCCCGAATATGCATGAGAGATCTAGAAAGGATTAGTGATGTGTCCAAAGTCACATAAGTCATTAACGGCGTACCTGGGACCAGAACTCAGGACTCCTGACTCTCAGTCTACAGCTCTTTCCACACCAATGCTTCCGCCTAAGGACTTCAGGTTGATTAGAATATGCTCAAAAATATTTACTCCCACCTGGGAAGAATACACTGCCTACCTTGGTCCTGGCCACGTGATTTTTTTGGCCATTAAGTAGAAGCGGACCTGCAGGCAGAGACAGAAGTGTGCCTTAATGGTTAGGCATGCTCTGCCTTCGAGAGAAGACACTACCCCAAAGAGCCCCTGGGTCCAAGGGAGATGAGACACCCATGGAGCAAACCCAGACCCAGACTTGCAGCCTAGAGGCACTTAGTCCCGCTCCATCTAGATCAGCCGGTCCCCAGCTGACGCACAGACACAGGAGTGGAATAAATGCCTGTCTCTGAGATTTGTGTAATTGCATATGATGGCACAGTAGTTGAGTGGCTCAGGGCTCGTCCTGCAAACAAATGCACAAAATCCCTGTGATGCAAAACGATGCACTAGAAGGAGACTAGGCTTGGGCAGAGTTTAATTTGAATCTTGGCTTGGGCATTTATTTAGTGGCTTTGGGATCTCAGGAAAATCATTAAAATGCTGAGACTTGATTTCCTAAACTCTGAACCGAAAGTAGTATTTACCTGTAGGGGGATGCTATGTGATGGCGTTTTGGAGTGATGGGGGTCCAGAGCTGACAGCCAAGAAAGATTTCTTGAAGATGTCTTTGGTGCAAAAAAGGTGATTTTACTAAAGCCCGGGGACAGGACCCACAGCCAGAAAGAGCTGCACTGGGGTTGTGAGGAGTGACTGGTTATATACTATGGAGTTGGGGCAGGAAAAGACAAAAGGAAGTTTCTTAAAAGGGATTTTCGTATGCTAAAGAAGACTTGAAGATTCCCGAAGGCCTAGCTATCACCAAGCTAAGGCTGTTTTTCCCTCTAGGAAAGCATTAAGACAGTAGCGAGTTCCTAGAGATTAGGCTATTAATAAGATATTTGTAAATTGATGGAGACTATCAGTTTTTCCTTTGTTTTTGGGTAGCCAGGAGTGTCTGAGAAATATCATACATATCATACCTCATAGGGGGGAGGGGATGTTGTTAGCTTGTGCTTTGCCCTCAACTTGCCTTATGCTCCCTCATCATTATGGACTGAATCCTGTCCCCCCAGAAATCATATTGAAACCTAACCCCCAGTGTGGCTATATTTGGAGATGGGGCTTATAAGGACATAATTAAGGTTAAAGGAGATTATAAGGGTGGGGCCCTGATCCTGTAGGATTAGTGTCCTTATAAGAAGAGATACCAGAACAATCTCTCTCTTTCTCCCTCTCCCTCCTTCCCCTTCTCCCCTGCCCCTCCCCCTCTCACTCTCTCCCACTAGGTGAGGACATGTGAGGACAGGTGAGAAGGGCTGGAAGAGCTTCTAACCAGGAACCCAACCCCGCTGATCCTGGACTTCACGAGAAATCTCCAGATTTTTCCAGAATCCAGAATCATGAGAAATAAGTTTCTGTTATTTAAACCACCCATTCTCTGGTATTTTGTTATAGTGGCCCAAGAAGACTGACACGGGATGATCAGAACCGGAAATTCAGAATTTTATATTAGCTGCCTAGCATACAGTGGAGTTTAATGGCAAACCTCTAGCCGGAGAGTTGAGGTACAAGGTCAGTTGTAACTACACTGAAAATCAGTGTGTAAGAAATGCATTCTCGTCCAGCGTGGTCCTAGAACCCTGAATTTTAGCTAGGCACATTACCCAACATAACAACTCTATTTTCCAGATTCCTTTTAGGTAGTGTGATTTGGCTATGTGACAAAGTTGCCCAAGAAGACATTGGCAGAAGCATCACGTACAGCATCCGAGAGATGTTCATAAAAAGAGAGGGGACATCCTTCCCCCCCTTCCTCATTCTTACCGGCTTGAATGCACAGTCGATAGCTGGAGCTCAAGCAATCATTTTAGAGTAGGAAACCACATGCCATGTAATGCAGAAAAGAGAGAGAAGGGGCCTATGTTTTGACCTCTTGGTGCCAACCTTGGACAATCTGCCTATGGACTTCTTTAACGTAAGAGAAAAGTGAGCTAACTTGATTAGGCCACTACTATTTAAGGCAGCCCTACTCAGTATCACTTGGGAGCTTGTTAGAAATGCAAATTCTCGGTTCCCACTACAGACCTCCCCAATCAGAATCTCTGGGGCCCAGAAGTCTGTGTTTTACCAAGCTCTCCAGGTGATTCTTGTGCTGTCTAAAGTTTGAGAGGCACCGATTTAGAGTTTTCCAGTGCATACACCTAAACTGATAGCTGATAAAGTAGTCCTAAATTTCAGGTTTTGTCAAGGACTTGGTGAAGGCTTAAAAGGCACATGATATAAAGCCAGGAAGCATGGCAAAGCCAATAACCGATAGTGTCAAGATTCAGAATGATCTTGACAGAGTGGAATACTGGACAAACGCCAAGAAGATGAAATGTAATGGGGATATATAAAAAGCAAATCAAAACGTTATTTTTTTTATTGAAGGAAATATAAAATGTTCTTCTGTTTGACTCCTTAAATTAAGAAGAAATGTAAAATTGCATATTTTAAAGTACAGCAAATAACGCTATAAATCAATGCCAATTATGGCTAGTGAAAAGAACAAGGGAAGGAGAGAAGATCCGGAAAGGGAAGAGCACAGAACGCAAAGGAATAAAGAGACATAGTCAAGGACAGAGAGGGAGAGAACAGAGGTCCCTCCGTGGGCTCATTCTGTGGATCCTGAGATGACCTTCACAGCTGGAGGTAATCATCATAATTAGCCAGATTATGTTGAAACTTACTATGTGCCAGCCGCTGTACTGTGAGTGATATGCAAATTTATTCTCTCAGGAACTCTATGAGGTAAGAGCTATTATTACCATTGTTTTTCAGATACAGACGCTGAGGCAGAGAGAGGTTGAGTAAGTTTCCCAAGACCACGCAGCTGGCACAAGGCAGAAGTGGGATATGAACCCAGGTGACCAGGGTTCAGGGCTGTGGCCCCTCACTTGTTCCGGTGTCTAGCCTTTGCTGCTGCCCCACTCTTCTGACTGATTACTTTCTACTGATTAAAGGCCTGCCATAAAAATAAGGAAATCCACTATCTCACATGACTGTTAAGTCCAGAGGTAGGTGGGATCCAGGGGCAGCATAATTACCAGCTCAAAGATGTCATCACAGATACAAGTTTTTCCATTCCTGTGTGCTGTTGTCCTGAGCATCTGGGTTTATCCTAAAGCTGGATCCCCCTCATAGTTCCAAGATGGCGGCCAACAGTCCCGAAGCCTTGTGCTGTCTTTTTCGTGGCCAACAAGGAAGAGAAATCTTTGCCCTAAGCACGGAATATACTGGAATATAAGTCCTTTAATGCAGTTTTATTGTACCAATGTAGGCAAATGGCCATTCTTAGACAATAGGGGCCATCAAGGGGAATACTATGAATTGATTGTGATTGATTACTCAGGACCTACCCCTGAACTAGGGATGGGGCCAACCAAGTCAGGACTCTACGCTACCCGGGACAAATGGGTTCCACTATTTGTTGTGATTCCCTCTCCCTTTTCTTTTAAAGCAAATCAAGTTTCCTCATCTGTTTGAACCCTAGCAAAATAATAAAATACTGACAAATTCATAAAATATTCACTAGAGAGCAGCTAGGATATAAAACCATAATCCCCTCTTTCCAACTCTTCAACAACCTCCCTAACCTTGTATTTTGGGGCTGAAGCCCTCTTGCTCTCCCTTGGCAGGTGTAATTGTGTTCGGTAAGGAGGGGTCGCACGTGGTGGCGGTAGCAGGTGCTTTAGGAGGAAGGAAGTATCCAGCGTTTACTGAATGTCCAGGTGCCAAGAGTGATGCCTTCTTGCACCATTGCTTCATTATTTATTTCAGTCATTACAAGGAGATAGTATTATCCCCACGTGATACATGAGAGAACCAAGGCCCAGAACCATTGTGCGTTTGCTCATGGTCATTCAGGTAGTCAAGCGGCAGAGGTGGATTTCAAGCTCGAGTCTGTCTGATTCTATAACCCAAGTTCTTACCACCACACTACACAACCCAATCCGGGATCGTCTCCTTTTGCCGACATGATTAGCATCGAACTTTTTTTTTTTTTTTTTTAACATTTTATTTATTTTTGAGACAGAGAGAGACAGAGCATGAACGGGGGAGGGGCAGAGAGAGAGGGAGACACAGAATCGGAAGCAGGCTCCAGGCTCTGAGCCATCAGCCCAGAGCCCGACGCGGGGCTCGAACTCACAGACCGCGAGATCGTGACCTGAGCCGAAGTCGGACGGTTAACCGACTGAGCCACCCAGGCGCCCCGCATCGAACTTTTTAACTGAGATTCCTTGGCTACCTCTCTCTGCTCTCTGGCTCATGTTCGTTGTGAGAACTACTCTCAGTTTCTAGCATACTTTATAAAAATTTCTCCTTACTGAACCCTTACTATGTGCCAAGAACTGTGCTAACGGCTTTACGTGTACAACCTCCGTTTACCCTGTCGATAACCCTGTGATCCAGCTTATGATGCAGAATGCCTTTAGTTGCAAGTGGTGGAACCCAAAACGAAACATCATGTGCCAATGGCCACAGTCACAATTCTCTTCTAGTTACGACTCTCTGAATGCCTTTAGTTGCAAGTGGTGGAATCCAAAACCAAACATCATGTGCCAATGGCCACAGCCACAATTCTCTTCTAGTTACGACTCTCTCTAGACTTAATTGTGAGTATCTTGAATGCGTCAGGCTTCAGTAGGAGAATCACACTTACAATCTCTTTTTCCCTGAGCCCTTTTGTCCGGCTGAAAAGATTTAATCGGTGCCACCTTAGTCAATTCAGAGGTTTTACTGGTCCTTGCCACAAGGCTGAGTTTTAATCAGACTTTGTACCTTAAAGACCTCAGTTTTATCTTTCATTGTTTGGAAATCAGAATCAAGAACATCCCCTATTGCTCAGTCCTCACATTTCTGGACGTTTCTACTCCCTTCGATCTCCCCAAAATGGACCACTCTTTCCTAAGCCCAACTCTCTCGTATGGCACCATAGGCGTGTGAGTCACATTCTGTTTCAAAACTTCTTGGCCTTCAGCCACAAACTTGTTCAGTGATCACAGGGGACACTTTCACCAATGCCTCACCACTAGATAACAGGAGGTGCCATTTTTCCACCCTTCAATAACATAGTTTTTTGTGTCCCACTCCCAAGCCCCAGAGGTAATGTCCCCATAATTAAGGTTTTCTGCAATGGCAGCGCCTGAATTGTAAGTCCCAACTGCTGTATCAATCAGCCTCGCCTAAGTAGGCTGGAGTAGCCACAAATAAGCCTCAAATCTTTACAATAGGGAAGATTCTTCCTTGCTTATGCCCATGTCCTCTGGAGATGGGCTGTGATGTCGCTTCCTGTCTTCTTTATTCTAGAACTCAGACTGAACACACAGACACTAGCTGGGACAGGCCAGCCTGTGGCAGAGGAAGAAGAAAAATCGGGCACATGTTCCTGTGCTTAGAAATGGCACGTGTACTTCCAGTCACATGCCATTCATCCAAACAAGTTGTAGAGTCAAGCCTGACTTCAATGGGTGAAAAATCTTCTCTCCCAGGAAAAGGCAACATAGAGACGCATGGTGAAGACAGCAGATGTTTTTAAGCAAATAATACAACCTACCCAGCAGTGTTCTGGTACGTGTTTAACTGTCTTTTAGGGAATAAAAGCCTTGACTTGTAGCTTTTGCCGATTTCCATGGTGTAAATACTCCCTCGATGGCCAATTTCAAGCTACCAGTGTCCCTGAATGGATTAGGGAGAGGTGTGTGTAACGAGCTCTCATGAGTAGTGTGAGCAGGAAATTGCACGGAACTAAAGCTACCTTTCAAATCAGTTACTAAGCAGACGGTCCAGTCATATCTGTGCCACAATACAAATACGAAATCTTGCTGTGGGCTACAGGAAGGGAGGCACGAAAGGAGAATATTGTTTGACTCAGCATACACCTGAATGGAAGCTAAAACTAAGGATTTGCAGTAGGGCTGAGGACTTAGTCCACTCAAAATTAAGTCTTCATGTTATTTGCTATTCCTCAATTAATCGGTAAATTCAAGTGGAGAGGAAGAACGTGAGATTGAAATGAGAATCATCTTTTGCCTTTATAAATAAGATTCAGCCCCAGGTTCCTCCTTTGCAGAAATTCTTATTAAGGACTTGGCTCTCCTCCAAGAAAAATAAGGTAGCTATCATTCAGAACTCTTGCATTCCAAATGACTCCTGATAGGAGCTGCTTGGTGAGTATTCCTCTCTATTTTTGTATATGCTTACAATTTTCCAGTAAATTGTCTGTTGAAAATGTCCCTGAGCTTGGAAGTAGGCTCTAAGTTGTGGGTTTTTTTTTTTTTCCAAAGATACTTTTTTTAAGCACCTTGGCATCACCACTATGGTGACATTGAGCAAGTTCCTTGCAAGCTCTGAATTTCTGTTTCCCCACCCATAAGATAGGGTAACAACTCCTACCTTGTAAGACTGTTATCAAGTTTAAATACCTGGCATACATAAAGCACCTCAAAGAGTACCTTGTACACGGCGGTCACTTGATAAATACTTATTATCACACATTACTAAGAATACTGATAAGCATTCTCATAATTATTATTGAGGCATGGGACCAGAGAGCTTGAGTCACTATTTTAAATTGTGCAGGCCTTAATTCTGTAGCCTCAGAGAACTTGGAAGGAGTAATTTGACCGTTGATTTTGAATGCATCTGACAGGAATGACTTTTGTAGCTCTCCTGGAAGCTTGGATACCATTGTCATGTGACAGAACTCACCCCTTTAGTTGCTAATGCATTATATCTACTGGCCTCAAGCTTGGCCCAAATTGTCCTTCTAACAGGAAAGACTGTAATGGTTTGCCTCGGGGCAAAATCTTGGCCTGAAGGGTGTGGATCCTGAGCCCCATCCTCAAAGAGAAAGGAAGGCTCATTCAACCATGGCTCAGCCTTTCATCCGGATTCTGACGTAAAACAACAAAAGGAAATTTCTGCCACCAACTCCACAAGAATTCTGGAGGAACTGAAGGGCCGGTCAAACACAGATGCCTGGCATGCCACGTAGGTTCATAGGACAGGCATCCAAAGAGATCGTGATGGTGATTCATAGAATGAACAGCACACCATCTTTCCGGGGTCAACTCACTCATTCTTCATGAGTTGCTGTAAATAGTCCAGATTTGTTTACGCCTCTCAACTTAAAAAGATAATGATGAGGAAGATGCTGATGCTGGTAATGATAATAGTAAATAAAAATGGTGCAAGTTGCATTCTACTGTGTGTGTGTGTGTGTGTGTGTGTGTGTGTGTGTGTGTGATTCTATGTATGTATCTATGTATTGGTTCTTCCCAGGTGGCTTTTTTTAAGCCAATTACCAGCTTGTAGAATTGCACATAGCAATGCTCTAGCAGCAACAGTCACACATAGGAAAGCCATCAAAGGCTTGGAAGTAATTTAATAAAGACTTCTGGAGACAGAGGCTCACTTAATTGGGTGTTCCAAAATTAAGAATTTAATGCTACCTGTATGAGCAGCTCCAAAAATTTGGGGTGCAAATATGGCCATGTTATTTACTTTTCCAATTAAGTCATTGAGTAACGCTTGCTGCTATAACAGATGAACCCCTAAATGTTCACCTATTTCTTGCTCTGTGAAATGTGAATTTCTTGCTCCAAGAGAAATGTTTCTAGGTGGAGATCAGCTTTCCTCCATAGAGTGATCCAGGGATCCAAGCCTGATTACACTCTCTTTCCTGGACAATGGACTATGGACTTATCCTGCCAAAGGTGGTTTCCCTTGGGCTCCCAGGACACCCTTAAAGCAGCCAGCTTAACTTTCTGGCACCTCTCCTGATAGAGCTAAATAGACAAAAAAAAAAAAAAAAAAAAAAAAAAAAAAGACAGGAAAAATTATATGAAAGCCTTATATTCACTGGGACATCCTAGTATATTGGATTGTTTGAAGTGTCTGAACCAGATGTCATCTCTAGGTTGTAGGGGGTGAGTGTCTATGAATGAAACTTGATTTGGAGAATATGCTCATATGTAAAGTGTCATAAATAAACTAAGCCTTTATTTTTGGAGGAATCAGTTAATAGTTTTTCCTAAGATTTATAATTGGTGTTCAATACATTTGTTGAATACACCCTTTTGAATCATGTCTGGAACTTAGATGCTCAGTTGTTGTTTATTAGAATAAATAAATGCATCATAGTGATGTTGATCTAATAAGCACTTTGAAATACACCCACATCTTTAGATACAACTCTGTACGATAAAATTCATTGAAATTTTTTGAGATAAACTGGTAGCCATTCAATACATATTTATTTATGCATATTATCAAAGATAAAATCGGGATACCATAAATTGCCAAAGTAGACAGAGATGTGCCTGGTACATGTCCCTCAGGACTGCTAGGTATGTTTACGCAGGTTGAATACAGCCCCAGGGGGTTTCATTCACATAAGACTCCTGTATTAATAGCCCCCCTCCCCCCCCTCCCCCCCCAGGGTTGTGAAGTGCATAGTGAGAGCTCGGCCACTGACTCCAATGCATCCGTTCAACAGGCTGTGAGGACAGAACAGCCAATTCACCTTGTTGATCACCAGGGCTGATACAGCCAGTCTGGCCAACTGGGGAGACATGGGCTCTCACTTCCCCCCACGTTTTCCTCATTCACCATCCCCCCCTCCCTACAAGTTTAGGTTCTGGTCAAAGATGTTGACCTTCCCAGAGAGGGGAGCGTGCCCTCCAGCCAAGGCTGTGCTTATGGCCCGGGTAGAGCCCTACTCACACACCAGGGGCCTCCCAGTAATCTTGGAGCAAGACAGTCCCTCAAGATCGGAACTGAACGTTCTTCTCCTCTTTGTAATGAGGCACTTACACAAATGCTCACCCAATGGCTTTTTTCTAACCCAACTTTTTACGCATTCCTTTCTCGATGCCAAGATTCACCTTAGCTTTTCATGAACTGACAATGTCACTTATACATAGACATTTTTGTTTTGCAGCCGCCATAAGGGCCTCAGCTGGGGATGTCATGTCCCAAAGGCCAACTTTAAACATTTTATCCTTGGGGTGCCAGGGTGGCTCAGTGGGTTAAATGGCCAACTCTTGATTTTGATTCAGGTGATCTCACCATTCAGAATTCAGATTCAAAATGATCTCACCATTTGTGAGTTTGAGCCCTGCATTGGGCTTTGCACTGACAGTGCAGAGCCTGCTTTGGATCCTCTGTCTCCCTCTCTTTGCCGCCCCCCCCTCCCCCTACTCACTCTCCCTCTCTTTCAAAAATAAAGAAAAGTTAAAAAATTTTTAGAAAACCATTTTAGGGGGCGCCTGGGTGGCTCAGTCGGTTGGGCATCTGACATCAGCTCAGGTCATGATCTCACCGTCTGTGAGTTCAAGCCCCATGTCGGGCTCTGTGCTGACAGCTCAGAGCCTGGAGCCTGCTTCGGATTCTGTGTCTCCCTCTCTCTGCCCCTCTGCCACTCGCACTCTATCTCTCTCTGTCTCTCAAAAATGAATAAAGGTTAAAAAAAATTAAAAAGAAAACAACCATTTTATCCTTATATGCACAACATGTGTATTCTAAAACTAAGAATTTTGATTTCAGTTATGGAAAAATAAGTGTGAAAAACAAAGAGAAAGGAAAAATACGGTCCTTCCATTTAGGACGACTAGTGCATATTCACTGCACCTAACGCAGTCACATTTCTTCTTGGTGGAGCAAAGGGAGTACCAATTTGTCTGCTAAAAAGTAGGAGCTTCTGGTCATGACAAGACAGGTGAGATAAGGAAAGATCGAAGTCCCAGCAGGAGCACCACCATCACATCTGTGGCAGCAGAATACCTCCCATAATAGTCTATTTCCAAATTAGATGAGCTGGTCACCAAATCCTGGCTTGGCCAACAGCTAATAGTGTGTGTGACCTTGGCCCAGTCACTTCCCCTCCTGAAGTTTTGGCTTCTTCATCTGCAGCATGTAGATAACATTCTACTAAATAGGATTGTTGGCGGACTAACTGAGAGAATCAATGGAAAACATGAACTTTAGTCCCTGATTCATGCTTGGTGTTTTTTTTTGTTTGTTTGTTTTTGTTTTTTTGTTTATTTTTTTTTAATTTTTTTTTAACATTTATTTATTTTTGAGACTCTGAGAGAGAGACAGAGCATGAACGGGGGAGGGGCAGAGAGAGAGGGAGACACAGAATCGGAAGCAGGCTCCAGGCTCTGAGCCATCAGCCCAGAGCCCGACGTGGGGCTCGAACTCACGGACCGCGAGATCGTGACCTGAGCCAAAGTCGGACGCTCAACCGACTGAGCCACCCAGGCGCCCCCATGCTTGGTTTTTAATATGTCATTACTATCCTTTCATCATTCGTTATTATTTTAAGTATCTACTCACTATTTCTGTAATTCTGAGCATGGCTTTGTGAAGACTCAAAGAGATGCAATAGCTTTCTCCCTCATGGAGCTTATAATACACTCATGTGCTCAATAAGCATTTATTGAGTGTCTATTATGTGCCAGGCACCCTGGTGGGTATTAGAGTAACTCACGTGACTAAGGTAAGCCAAGGCCCCTGCCCTCAAGTGGCTCACATTCTAGTGGAGAAGGTAAGAGGTGACAATACATACAGTGTATTTACAATACCCAATAAGAAGGGTTACACCAGAGGCGTGCAGCCTGGCTGTTCCCATAGGCCTAGAGAGTATAGATGCAATTAGCCTGGTAGAGGGGTCTGAGCAGAGAATTCTAGCTAGGTGAACCTATGTGCACAAAGAACATGACAGGTAGGAGAAGCTGCGGGTTTTCAACACCTGTGGAGCAAAACAGTTCTTGCAGAAGCAGTGGGAGACACGGCCGAAGAAACCAGTTGAGGATGAAGCATAAAAAGCCACCGCAGAAGAGGTCTCTTTCCTGAAGAGGCAAAAAGGAGCCAGGAAGACAGTTAAGCCACTTAGGGGGATGTGCTCAATTTTTCTACCTTTTGGAAACATCCTGCTGGAGTCTGGGGTAGGGTGGAAGTTGGGCTGGATGAGCCCGAGATAAGGTGAAAAGACCAGTTCCGTTTTTGTCCAGCTGAGAGAGACGAGGGCTCACAGCAAGGCAGTGGCCGAGGCGGTGGGGAGCCTCCATAGCTACCACCGCCATTTAGGAGAAAGATCACAGAACACAAAACAGTCAGAATGGAGATGGGGGTAAACAGAATGATTCATGCTCCTGGGTGTTTGGCAGAGCCTCAAACATGATCAGGAATAAGAGGACTGGGTTTGGTGAGGACTTAGCACACATGTAGTGAGTTAAATAGCATATCAAGAGGAGAACAGTACTACATATAAAACACCACTGGGTTTTAGGTTATTGTGCCAAATTAGACAAAGGAACAGATGCTATCCGTTCAGGTTAAGCAAACGATATTTGAACTCTTTTTTCAAGATTCCTCTTTGCACAATTTCCCCCCTTGTCTGGGAGCAACCTCGCTGATACACATTGGAGTAATTTCCCTGTTATCCCTTAACAGCGGCTGAAAATCTCATTCTCGGTCCACAGCAGCAGTTATTAAGAAACTGTGACCTCTTCTTCCCTAGACTTCCTACTTCTCAACTCTGCTCAATAGTTTGTGCTATTGCCAAAGCCTTCTTTCATTGCATGAGTGTGACCATGTAATTTCTGGTGCATTTTAGAGTAGTCCAAGATTTATTGAGAATTCATAACTTCCCAGAAAGTCTTTGGGTCTGAGTTATAAATATAAACAAGATAAAGTCTGCCCCCAAGAACTTTATGAAATAGGCAGGGAGCCCATTCAGCCATTCAATAGCTAGTTGTTCCGTAGCGTTGTGGTAGTAAGGGAGACGTGGGAAATACGCAGTGGAACTAGACATGATTCCTGCCATTAAAGAGTTTTATGTCTGATGGAGAAGGCAAATAAATCAAGCCTTAAAGCAATGGGTGATAAGTGATATATTAGACATAAGATGCCTTGGGAGCACGGAATAGGAACAGCCAACCCGTATCTAGATGTTCAGAGAAGCTTTCTGTACATGACATGTCCATAAATCACAGAATACAAAGTCTACTAGGAATAGCGTCCAAAGAAAGGTATATACCAACTGCTCTGGAAAAGGGACAAGTTCATTCCGACTCAGTGGATCCAGCAAGAGTTTTGGGAAGACACTACATTTTAGTTAGATCTTGGAAGGGTCAAGTGAATTAATTCCTGCAAGCAAAGGAGGGAACATAAGGGCGTGTTTGGGGATGGGGAGGTGTCCTTCACTAAGATCAGGTTTGGGGCTATAAGACACAAGGAGACAGACATACACTTTTTAAAAAGTTACAGTATAGGAAATATAGTCAATAGTATTGTAATAACGTATGGTGACAAACAGCGACTAGATTTATGGCGGTAAGCATCGAGCAATGTACAGAATTGTCCATCACCGTTGTACATCTGAAACTAATGCAACATTGTATACCAACTAGACTTCAATCATAAAAATTAAAGCTAAAAAAAGTTAACAGCAAATCGAGTTAAAAAGTACTACGACATTCAAGAAATACCATGAAGTAGTAAGCGATGAAGAGCTAAGCGAGAGGCAAAGGCTGGAAGCACAGGTTTGATGAACGGTGAGGTCATCAGTGCGTCTGAATCGCAAGGTGCCTGCACAGCCCTGTGGTCACAGGCTCCGTGTGGGCTGGAAAGGCATTCTTGCCTACCGGGACGATGCTGGGTAAATGACGAGGGTTAACGGAGTTAATCTTTCCTCAGCTAGCCAGAAATCGTGAGGGCCTGGAGCTCCTTGCTACCGTGTGCACACTTGAACCAAAACTTCACTTGAAGTGTAGGGGCCCCGAAGGGAACTGAGTAAAGAGCCATTCTGTTGCTTGTTCAGGCGCAAATCAGGAAGCCGAATAACTGGCCTCCAAAAGTTGCACAAAGGCTATCGGTCCTTATGTCCAGAGTTCTAAGCCTCTTAGGGGTGAGAGTGGGGCCGGTGGGGAGTATGAAGGGATCCACAGACAGCAAAGGAGGGTCTTGACAGGTGTTTCTGGATGGTTTTTTTTTTTCCCCATTCTCCCTAAGGGAAGGCCATGTAGGACAAATATTGAACTTGAAGCCTGGGTCTCTGCCACTACCTGACCCTCACACTGAACAGACATTTAATGTTTCAGTCTCTGCATCCCATGTCCCCATTTGTAAACTAAGGTTGTGTGGGTACCATACTAATAGCTAAGTACTTAGGGTTGACCATATGTCAGGTCAGGCGTTTCCTCTCTTTTTAACTGAAGTATAATTGACATACAGTGTTATATTAGCTTCAGGTATATTAACAGTGATGACGCTATGCTCACCATAATTGTACTTAGCATCTGTCACCATATAACATTATTACAACATTGAGGATATTACGACAATATTTACATATGATGATAATTATAAATGACGATACTGTTTATTCCACTTCTCTCTTTATCCGCACAACCACTGCGGTAATTTTACTAACCCAATTTGACTCAGGACATTCAGTTCAGAGTGCTTAAGTAACACGTCCAAGGTCACACAGCAATAGCTGCAGGGCCAGACCGCATTCCGAAAATGCCGGACTCGAACGCCACGCGATCCCAGTCCCATAGGGGTTAATCTCCCCCCAAGGCGCCCAGGGTCCCCTTCCCTTGACCACCGGACACCTCCCCCTCCTCCTCCCTGAACTCCCGGGGAACGCGCCCCTTCCACCACCGGGCATGCTCAGTGGCTCACGAAGGATCTCAGTTCGGCCTCGGGAAATTTTTCACGCCGCTCGGGCGGCCGAGCCCGCCCCGCCCACGGCTCCTTCTCATTGGATTGGTCAAATTCAGCAAGTAGACGACGAGGCGCAGATGACCTCCCAACCCCCCCCCCCCCCCCCCCCCCGCCCCAAGCGCCCTGGGCGCGCGCGCTCCGAGCGTGCGTGCGTGCGTGTGAGTGAGCACGTGAGGGCCCGGAACGTGCACCGGGGGAGGGGGCAGGAAACGGGAGGCGAGGGGCGGGGCCGCCGTTGCCATGGCAGTGACGTCAGGCGTCGGAGAGCGAACCCGCCCCTGCCCCACGCGCGCGCGCGCACACAGAGACATGCACACGCGCGCGCACCGCCGCTCTCCCTCAGACACACTGGAGGGAAAGGTCAAACTAAAGGCGAGGGAGCGGGGAGGCCGGAGGGAGCCGCGGCCGCCGCCGCGCGCCATGACGGACGCGGCCGAGGCTGCTTTCTCGCCGCCGACACCGCCGAGCCGCTGCTCTCGCCGCGCCCCCTGCCCCCGCCCCCCGTGCCCCCCTTCCCCCCCCGCCCGGCTCTCGCGCGTCCCCGCGCCCCCTCCCCACGGCGCTCCGGGCGCGCGTCGGGCCTGGGGCGCGCGCCGGGCGGGCGCGGGCGCGGGCGCGGGCGCGGGTGCGGGAGGGTGGGGGCCGCGGCGGGCGGCCGGCCTCCTCGCGCGACCCCCGGTCCCTCCGCCCGTCCCCTGGGCGAGAGCCCGCCAGGTGAGTGCGGCGGCGGGGGGCAGAGGGCGTCAGGAGAAGACCGGGGAGCGCTCAGCCCCCCGCCTGACCCCTTCCGGGGACGCTGACAGGCTCTCGGGACCCGGCCTCTGGGGGGCGTCGCAGGGTCAGCCTGTCGGGGGGGCCTTTTCTGGCGCCCCCGCCCCTCGAGGTCGAGCCCCGGCATGGTAGGGGGCTCCGCGCAGGGGGAGTGCAGCCGCCGGGTAGGAGTTGGCAGGGCGACCCGGGCGTGGGGACAGGCGACGGGAGGCAGGTGGGCCCCTCTCTGGGGCTTGGTAAAGTGCGGGGAGGGGGCGAGGGGCCGGGCAAGGTGCGCGCGGGGGGCCCGCGGGAAGCTTTCCGGACGCGGTCGTCGGGCAGTTGGGAGAAACTCTGCCCTTGGGACGAGGCGCTGTGCTTTTTGCCCGGGCCAGCGAAACTCAGGGAAGCCAGGCGGGACCGGACGGGAGAGGGACCGGGAGGACCCGTCTGGATGGGCACCAGGGATGAAGAAATCCGCCTGTGGGTAGCACTGGGGCATGATGTGTGGACGTTGCCATGCCAATGTTTGGCTGTTTGTTGCTTGTGGTTATTTTAGGACTAAATGATTAAAAAAAAAAAAAAAAAAAAAGTTACTTGGGAGAGAGGGAACTGCTTGGATGGTCATGAGTTCTTCCCTGGCTATGCAGGAAATGGGTGAATCTTTCACATTACCACCCCCCAACGGAATCCATGCCCAGTGGGCTTTGACAATAATAAGTAGAAAACGCTGGAGCGCCCGAAACCCGGCAGTGTTTGTCAGCTGAGTTTCAGGTGTCAGGCTCCGTGTTCCGTGGGAGAAAAACGGGAGGACACCGTGGTACTTGATATGCTCAAGCAGTCGCCTTTTTGTAATAAGCTTTGGAGCCCATCAAAGGGGAGTTTAGTTGTAACTGCCAGGGTTAAGTAATCACATTGACCCAGTGCCACCCACCAATCAGGAGCTTCCCTGAGTGTAACTTGGGAGACTGCTACCAGCCCAGGACTGTGCTGATTGTGAATTACCAGTGGTCCGGCTGGATCTTTTTCCCTCTTTAATTTTCCGCTATTAACCTTGCATTTACCAGACGTTACAATGCATCACCCAGTTGAACTCCTCTCCACTAAATCACTTTTAAATTCTCAGGCGCTAGCTCTGACGGGTCTTTTTTTCCCCCCATGTTTGAAAGTTGTTTGGCTATTTCAAATATAATAGCTTCAAATTGATAAGGGTTGTTTTGAGTATAAATCCAGCTTAAACAGATTATACGCCAAGCGGGTGACGGGTTTTAAAATGTAAATCTCGTCCAAGAAAACTTATGGTTTGTGAACGGCGCAGGTTGTGACAGCCGCCGTCACAGAGGAGGTGTCTGAAGGAGTCTTCTGTGAAGGATAAGAGAACACCCAGGACACCTGGTGAGTTTGATATTAACCGGCAGGTCCCCCCCCCCCCCCCATGCAAACTTGCTCCTTACTTGAGCATTTCTGACACGTGGGAGCCACTTCTGTTGATTGTGGATCTTTGGTTATTTGTCGTTTTCAGAAAGTTCTGTCGACAGAAAACTCTCACTGCAGAATTGAGTCGTTGTGGCATGAACCCAAGGCACCCAAGAGTTTCAGTACGAGATGTAAAGGAGGATCATTCAGTTTGGGATCTTGTTAATTCTTTCTGTGCAGCAATTTTTGTACCTGGCTCTGTGCTGTGACACCCTTTAAAGGGCTTGCTCCTATTGGCTGTTGCTGACATATGTCTGTATGCAATCCTGTAATGGGCTGTTTGACTGTTACAACCTAAAGCATCATTTCCTGTACTATAGAAATAATGTTTTATTGCCCATCCTTCCTTCTCTCTGTTGAAAGGGAACTGTAGAATTGGGCAGATCAGCACTTACTCAGCATATGCCCCACGTGTGAGTCTCAGTGACCTTGGTAGCATCATGGAGGTCATGTGTTCATGGAGATAAACTGTGCTTGAACAGTTTCCACCAAATGATAAAGACACATGGGAAAGAGATTTGAGATATGCATATCCTGATTTTTTTTTTAAGTCGTTTTTATTGGGAATTTATCGTGATCATTGCCAAAAATAATTCATTGATTTCTTTTGGGAGAATACATACTTTTCTATTTTACATTTAAAAAAATCACTTTTTTCAACTTTTCTAGTATTGCTCATATATTCTACCACTGACAAATGTTTTTTTGGGGTGACCTTTTTAAAACTTGGGAACTAGGGAGAAGGGCAGTAATGCTGGGGTGAATTTGGCCTGGGAAAGCAGCTGTGCTCCAAGAAATTTGATATTTACAAGTATAAGATAAATTAAGTAGTGGTTAGTTATGTTATATGAGAATTCTCTATTTTTACAAAAAGAATTCATTAAAAGATGCCTTCAGATAATCCCTTTTATATGGTAATTACCAAACAGGACTAGATTTATAAAAAATCATTTGGCATACAACAATTTAGGGATAGGATTTTGGCGTTAATGTAAGGTTTATCAGGGTTCTTTGAATTGTCCCTTTCTGAAAAGTGAGGACAAAGTTAATATTTATGGGCTTCTTAAGTTCGAGTGTATTACTTGCTTGTATGCTACCTATTAATGTTTTAACTGAATGGAAAACTTGTCATCTGATTTGTGCTGTGCCATCTAAGGAGCACATTGAAACCTAGTGAAAATGCCAAAATGTTATGGTCAGGTTTGTGTGGAAGTCCATCCAAGGTGGTGTAGTTGCTGAAGCATCAAAAGCACCTTGTCATAGGGTCCTGTTAGTAGGACGGTGGTCTGGTAGCATAGGCCAACAAGTGGTTATACCCAGACTTCAGCAAAATCAAAATAAATAGATTAGGTCCAAAGTCCACATGCAGTGAAAACCATTACCTTGAATTTTTCTCTAGGTGCAAATTATTCCTCAGAATTAAAGGCTTGATTTTCCTAAGCTGTAATTCTGTTTGGGTCACTTGTGAAAAATTCTATTTTGATAAAAGAACAACTTACGTACTCTGTAAACTTTCCAGGGAGCTTTTTTTTTTTTTTCTTTTTGTTAGTGCAGTTGGATTTATTTGGAATCACAGGGGATATTGAGTGAAGTACTCGGGGAGTTGTCTTTCTGAAATCATTTTGCTTGGGCGATGTAAAAACAAAAAAAGGAATGTGAGTTAATATGAGTAGAACTTGCTTATGGATTGGCTCAGACTTTATGTTGGGATATGGGGTAAAGGAAGGAACCGGGCACAGGCTTTATTAAGGATAACTAATCAAACTTACTTTGCCTTATACTGTTCATGCCTGGCTTCATAAGACTGGCACTCCTTCACGATTTTAGAGAAGTCTTATTTTTAGAGAAGGACTTTAGATAAGAGCTAAGTGTATAGAAGCATTCAAAGTATCAGAGTATTTGAGTGCTTTAATAGTTTTTGTTTTTGTGCATCAGGCAGAAAGCAAGAAATTATTTTCATGCTGAATATGGGTTGAGAGCCCAACTTTGGGATAATGGGCACAGTTTTGTTCCTCTTAACATAATTGAATATTATAAAAATTGAGAGAGCAGCTTGAATGCTGCCATTGATTTCTTAGTACAGGCTCTTAGTTCCTCTGTTGAACAAATGAGTAAAAATGAGAATTGAAGATGTGATATTAAAAGAAATTTTTTCAATTTTTTTTTTTTTTAATTTCAAGATGCTATCTCAAAGGATTGCTAATTTTTGAGTATGGTGAAGTTAAAAAAAAATATTTGGATTTATCATTAATGAGGGTATGTAATTTAAAAAAAAAAAAACTTTTTAAACACATGCAGCAAGTAAGTAGACTGCTGCAAATTTAAAATATTTGTGCCAAGATCTGTGAGAATAGAGATAATGATCAGAAATTTTAATTGGAACTTAAGGCCAATTTATGTTATCAACTTCATTATTCAACTCAGTGTCACTTGAAAAATATTTTATTTTTCTGTTCCCAGTTTTCTTTTCCTATAAAATGCAATCAGTAGTGCAACATACTTTATGTAAAATTGGGTTTTTAAATATTTGCTAGACTTCTTAAGCATAAAATATTACCTAATACTAATATGTGTATGTAAATCTATTGTATGGGACTTTTAAAAGTTTTGACTTTATAATCTGCAAAAATTTGGACAAAAATTTTAAAAATAAGAAAGGCCGAGTTCAGAGTTATAGTCACTGATGATGTTGTAAATTGTATTTTCCTCATTTTCCTTGAGGGATTTTCTTTCACTCTTGCTTGTTTATGTTTTCTAGATGCCAATCATGCTAGTTTTTAGTGTTTGATCATGGTATCTATACCATCAATAGAAAGTTCACTTGTAAAAACTGCCCTCTGTATCTTCTCCCAGCTGTTCTGAGGATTGTTTGAATTTCACTTAGTGAATGTGCTTTAATCAGAAGTTACTACTAAATAGAAAAGTTATTGCAGTTTTCACAAACTAGAGGAAAATATAAATTTGTCTTAAGATATTTTATAAACATTTTTGTAACTGCAGGGACAGTTAAACATAGTATGTATAATTTAGTGTTTCTCCCTGTTATTAACATTTGTTCTAACTTAGCTTCATTTGATGCATTATTAAAGTCAGTAATAGTAGGTATACAGTCTCATTTAAAAATATCTGTTTGTGGAATGTTTTTCAAAAAAACTTGCCCTTAAATAGGCAAAAGATGAAAATTTCACCCTGAAATCTTCTAATTGAATATGTAGGTAAATGTTTGATATCACGCATTGTTTTGATTGTTACCTTACATATGAGGATTTTTTTGTGTGTTTCTTTAGGATTACTTTCAAGTACTTTTTATTTTTTAAAAAAGCTTTTCTTTGGGGTGCCTGGGTGGTTCAGTCGGTTAAGCGCCCGAGTCTTGATTTCAGCTCAGGTCATGATCTCCTGATTCATGGGTATAGAGCCCTGGGTCAGGCCCTGTGCTGCCAATGTGGAACCTGCTTGGGACTCCCTCCCTCCCTCCCTCTCCCGCCACCCTCTCTCTCTGCCCTTCGCTTGCATGTGTGTGCGCTCTCTCTCTCTCTCTCTCTCTCTCTCTCATAAATAAACAGACATTAAAAAAAAACTTTTCTTTTAAAAAAAAGGCATTTTATTCTTAATGACCATTTCAGAGTCCTCAGACTTTTATTTTATTTATTTATTTTTAATTTATTTCATTTTTTAGGGAGAGAGAGATCACAAGCAGGGGAAAGGGACAGAGAGAGAGAGAGGGAGGGAGGGAGGGAGAGAGAATCCCAAACAGGCTCTGCACCCATTGTGGGGCCTGACATGGGGCTTGATCTCACTACCGTGAGATCATGACCTGAGCCAAAATCAACAAGAGTCGGATGCTTAACTGACTGAGCTACCCAGGTGCCCCAGGAGTCCTCAGACTTTTATATTTGAAAGAACTGGAAATGAGTAATTTATTAAGCCTTTTCCATAAAATGCATTAATTAATTGGAGCATGTGATGTAGTTTATTTTTACTATAATCAGAGAGTTGTCTTTATCCTAAACAAATTTATAGAATAATAGTTGGCTCTTTGGGCAAATTTAGGTAGTATAGACTGTGCCCAGAAATGATCTTTTGAATGCAAAGTGTTGGACTAAGTTTACAATATCCTGTGGAAATGATATTTACCTTATAAAGACATTTATAGTATGTCTGTTTAAGGATGCTTTCTTAAACACGTCTGTAAGTAAATATATTATACATGTTGTTCACGTGATGTATTGAAGGGTTTAATTTATATCCTATGCTCCTCTCCCCTCTTCCGCCTTTTAATAATTGTCAGTTGTTGGCCTTTAGCCACATACTGTGAGGGAACTTTTAATGCATGATTGATTGGCCCAGGGTGGTGGTGGTTTTTTCCTAGTGCCTTGTCTGATGGGGAACAAGGAGATTGTCCTGTAACTCTTAATACATGTTAAATATTGTTGTGAATGTTTGGTTTTAATCAGTCAGTCTGTATAAAGGGGGAAACACTTTAAAAATTCTTGAGACGATGTAAGTGGTTCTGTTCCCCGTCGCCCCTCCTCCGGCCCCTAACTCTATTGTGAGGAACAGAGAGGGTAACTGTAAGGAAGCATTGTAGGAGTTCGATGAGGTCTATGAAGGCAATATACTTGTTTTGATACAAAGCATGCGAAATTCATCATTGCATACCTTTCCTTCAGGGTGTAACCTGGCTTTTTTATTAGCACTTGTGACTATGAAGAGTTGAGAAGAGCAAACTGCCAGGAGAAGCATATGGGAATCTTTAATCAGTTTACATAATATTGCTGATGGCTGAGGATAAGCAGTTTCACACTGATGATCATTTTCCGTGATCACAGGTAGAGCTCCAAATTTTATAAGGCAGAGGACAGATGCTCAGGTGAAAAGTGGGGAAGGATTTTCGGATTCGAAGTCATTGTTGAGAAAACTCAAGGTTACCAATCTTGAAAAAAAATTACGTTATATCAATTATAATATTTTCTAACACTGTACAAATTTTGAATATCCTGTGGCCATAAACACCCTAG
This sequence comes from Panthera leo, assembly GCF_018350215.1. NCBI lineage: Eukaryota > Metazoa > Chordata > Mammalia > Carnivora > Felidae > Panthera > Panthera leo. The sequence goes on along the minus strand of NC_056695.1, from coordinate 75,603,118 downwards.
TGTGTGTCCAAACATAAATCCTAATTTAGGTTAGAAAATTGGTCACTGAAAGAGTTTTGGGGCGCCTGGGTGGCTTAGTCGGTTGAGCATCTGACTTCAGCTCAGGTCATGACCTCACACTTTGTGGGTTCGAGCCCCACGTCAGGCTCTGTGCTGACAGCTCGGAGCCTGGAACCTGCTTCAGATTCTGTGTCTCCCCCTCTCTCTGTCCCTTCCCTGCTCATGCTCTGTCTCTCTTTCAAAAATAAATAAACATTAAAATTTTTTTTAAAAATAGTTAGAGTTTAACTGAAGGATGAAAAAGCTGATAATCTTTATCTTTTTTCTGTATTATAACACTTTGTTGTTAATTAAAAAAAAAATTTTTTTTATGTTTATTTCTGAGACAGAGACAGAGCACGAGTGGGGGAGGGGCAGAGAGGGAGACACAGAATCCGAAGTAGGCTCCAGGCTCTGAGTTGTCAGCACAGAGCCCGACGTGGGGCTCAAACTCACAAACCGTGAGATCATGACCTGAGGCGAAGCTGGTCGCTCAACTGACCGAGCCACCCAGACGTCCCTGTTGTTAATTTTTTCAGGCCTAGTACCATTCGCTTAGTTTTATGTACGCCTAGCTCTATAATTGAAGAGAAATTATGGGAATGATTCCTTGAGAAGCTAGAACCACATTGAGAGAGGTATGAGGTAAATAGAGCCTAATTGTATAGATATACTAATTTTTTTTTCTAAAGCAGTGGTTTTGAAACTATTCTGTAAAAGGTTCTAGAGGAAGTCAAGCAGGTTCATTCCAATTTCAACTAGTGCAGTCTTACTTTGATCAGTTTTAAGTATGGAAGTTTGCATAAGGTTTCTTTTGAGAGCAAGGTTCTGTTGTTTAAAATAAAAAGTGTAATATCCATGATTGTTAGCATATTTGATCTTACCACTGTTCTGCTTAAATTATTACAGTGGTTGGGTCTCTTTAATATGATTTCTAAGACTTTTCTTTATCCAGCGTCAACTTAATTCTTCACCTCTTCTGTCACTCTTTCTCTCGCTCTCCATGTAAACTCTGTATTCTAGTCCTACTTAAATTGCATGATAGTCCCTGAGAAGCAAATGTTCTCTTACAGGTCCATTCCTTTGCACATGGAGCTGCTCTCCTTCTTATCATGCTAGGCAGGACTCTGCTCCCTTGGAACCTTGGTCATAACTCCATAAAAGCATTTATTTTGTTGTTTTTAACTATGGCCCCCTCGAGAACAGAGACCATCTAATTTATCTTTGTATCCATACAACTTGGTGTTCATTAAGTATTCAAATGTCTGTTGGATAATTGCATTTAGAATTTGAGAAGTAGTAGAATTACTTTAATGCACACTCACGCGAATAAAACATCCCAGATCTAGTCCACGCAAAGTATTTTTAACGACATAGTGTCAGGCTAAGTATGTGAAAGGCATCCCATTGCACTTACCATGAAGTATAATAAAGCCAAAAGATACATAGAAAAGATTAGATTGATTAAGTTCTAGTGTCTTAAATGAAGTGTCGTACTGGATTCAGTTGTCTCATCCTAAAAGTTGGGTGTGAAAGCATTTTACCCATAAATTTCATACAGTCTTGATTGCCCACGAAACAGTTTCTTCATTATGATTTAAGCTAATAGACACAAAAAGACCTCCATGTGTCAAAGTATACAGTGTGTTGACACCCTCTCCTAGAGGTGAAAAAACGGGCCCTGGAGCTGCCCTGCCTGAAGTCCTGTTCCTCGCCTGCCTGTCAATACTGTGTGATCTTCTGTAAGTTACTTAACCATTCTGTGCCTCCTTTTTCTTCTCTGTAAAATGAGGATGTTGATAATACTGCTTTATGTGGCTGTGATGAAGCATATGTGTGAGTTATGTATGTTGAGCACTTAAGAGAATGCCCAACACACAGAAAACCCTCAATAAATGTTAGCTCTAATTAATTTCTAGTGGCTCCTTATTTAAACAAATGAATGTGCATTGTGCATCATTTAAAAATAATTGCTTTACTGTAGGAGTATCTAATTGAAAAGAAAGTTAACATGTTTAGTTATATCTTTAACCTAGCAACTGTTCGATCTCCTTACTGACTCATTCTCCCATCTCCCAGTGGAGTATAGACTGTTTCTGTCAGATGGATCAATGAAGACATGGGAGATTTGAAACGATGTCCTCTTCATTTCTGCAGCAGAGCATTTTTGTTCCCATGACCTGTGCAGTTTTTGCTAGTGCCCACAAGAGAGGAGGGAGCGAAACAGCGAGTAGAAGAATCCAGCAGCAAGTTCTTAAACAAGCCTTAACCTGTACCAAATAAGTCGTAAACTTTCATACTCCTTAGTAGAGGAGGGGTGTGCAGCAGCTTTTTTCCTTGTTTACATTTTCCTTTACTATTTTGGCTTGGAAAGATAGATTTGTTTTATAGTGAATTTTTTTTTTTTTAATATTTATTTTTGAGAGAGAGAGAGAGCGCGCGAACAGGGGAGGAGCAGAGAGAGAGGGAGACACAGAATCCGAAGCAGGCTCCGGGCTCTGAGCTGTCAGCACAGAATCCAACGCAGGGCTCGAACTCACACATGGAAGATCATGACCTGAGCCAAAGTTGGACGCTCAACCGACTGAGCCACCCAGGCACCCCAAGATAGATTTGTTTTATTTATTTTATGTATTTATTTATTTATTTATTTATTTTAATTTTTTTTTTTTTTTTAACATTTATTTATTTTTGAGACAGAGAGAGAGCATGAACAGGGGAGGGTCAGAGAAAGAGGGAGACACAGAATCTGAAACAGGCTCCAGGCTCTGAGCTGTCAGCACAGAGCCCGACGAGGGGCTCGAACCCACAGACTGCGAGGTCATGACCTGAGCCGAAGTCGGACGCTTAACCGACTGAGCCACCCAGGCGCCCCAAGATAGATTTGTTTTAAATCTGAAAATACATTTATTCCAGAAAGGTACATACATATTTACTTTAATTAGTCAGTGAGCCTGTTTTTTAAGCTCATTTTTTATATTTACATGCCTGCAGTGAGGGAAATCAGTAGGGTATCATTTGTGTTTGTGCTAGGTACTATGAGATCCCGTTAAATATGCCCATGCAGGATGCAAAGACAATTTTGAAGGAGGAAGAAGTTTGTATCCCAATATGTTTTATAAAGGGGGGTGGTTTTTTTTTTGAAAATGTTTATTTATTTTGAGAGAGAGCAGGGGAAGGGCAGAGAGGGAGAGAGAGAATCCCAGGCAGGCCCCATGCTCAGCACAGAGTCCAGCGTGGGGCTCGATTTCACAACCGTGAGATCATGACCTGAGCAAAAATCAAGAGTTGGACGCCAAACCAACTGAGCCGCACAGATGCTCCAAGAGTGGTTATTCTCATAACAAATAATATCCAATGTGTCCTTAGAGCGTCCTTGACTTTCTGTCTTCCGTGTAGCAAGATATAATGGGTAACTTTTTAAAAACCGTCTCACTAAAGGAAGGACTTTAGCAAGCAATTTTGAGTGTTCACTGTGCTGTGAGTAATTTGCAGATGAGGAGCTATGATGTCAAGATAAATCAGGCATCGTGTTTATGTACTGTTTTATGACCTGCTGGTGAGACCAGAGGGTGAAGAGAAGACTTGGGAATTGAACCCTGCAAACAAGACTGGAAGAGTGCTGGGTTTTGAATAGAGTGAGCGAGCAAAATAAGACAAGAGCAAGGGGGCCGTTTTTAAATGCCAGGGGTGTGCAGCGTGACCGTGTGCTGTGGGAAATTTGAATGCTTGTACAGACTGGTCCCTTCATGTCATCTTGTAGTTAGGACACTAGTTTAATGTTAGCAAATTTTTTGCTTACGTGCCATTGTAGAAACTTTTAAAATATTTTTTGCACTTCCCTGAAAATTACAGGAGGCAGGTCACGCTAGGAAAAACAACTTCTAGAAGAAATACGATTTTGACTACACCGATTTCCTCTGTACAAACCAGGACGCCGTTCGTGTTTAATGTTATCTAGCCTTGAAATTTCGTTTCCCTTCGACAGCATGCCTTTCTGTGTTTGTCAGGCCAAACAACTTCTTGTTTTACTTATTATCTCAGTTCTTGTTCCTCATTGTTACTATTAGTATTAATATTATTATTACTATTTAATCAGAAAAGAGAAATACTATTTGGGCATTTCAGAAGCCTCAGAAATGCTTGGTTATGTACAAGAGTAAGTTAGGTTTTATGACTTTCCCGGTTGGGTCTTCCCAATAGCACCTCCCCCATGCTGACCTTCACTCTTCATTGACTTAGAAGGTTTCTCATTGTTGGGAGAGAACTCCTTGATCTCCGTCTGTTTCCCATCTAACTTTCACTTACTGGTTCTTGGCCATCTAGGGCTATATATGTGAAACTCACTCTTCTTACACACGATAACTCTTTCAAGTGTCTGAAAACAACTATTAAATCCTACTTGAACCATCTTTTTGCCACAATAAGGGAAGAAACCCTGATTCTCAAAAGATACGCACATGACCCGGTTTACAGACCCTTCTCCATCCACATCGCTCTCATGACCAAGTCTGTTCATCAGCATACCTCTTCAGATATGGTGGCCAGAGCTGAACCGACTGCCTCAGATGTGGTCTGACCATGGCTGAATACAATGAAGCTGTTATCTGGATACTGTACTTCTGTTAATGCAGCCTGAAATTTGCATTACATTTTTTGGCAGCCACATTACCCTTTGATCATATTGAGGTTCTGGTCAGCTAAAACCCTGTCTCCTTCTCATGTGAGCTGCCCTAAGTCTGATCTTTCTCCTTTATTTGCCAGCTGATGCTTTGAAAGTAAATGCAGACTATGGGGTCTTGCATTACTATAACAGTTTAAATGAATTTGTCTATCAGATTTAATTCCATTTAACTGGCGGGAGATACGAGCTAACGTTTGTGTGCAGCAGAACGGTTTTCGTGGTGCTTTCGCGTCGACTTTAATCTTCATAACCACCACCCGAGAATCAAGAGAAAACGACCTTCCACTAAATCAGGAATTGGCAGATAGGGGACTTCGTCACGGGTTTTTTGATTCCAGATCCCATGGCCATCTTATCACTGTTCACTTAGTAAGCATTTAGCATGCCCTTTAATATGGGGCCAGTGCTATGTGGGGCTGGTGCGTCAGTGAGCAAGACAGATTACAGGCTCTGCCCTGTGGCATTCGTGGCCTGGCACATAAATAATTACTGGCAATTACTGAGCACTTTGTGTTGGTAAGGCACTGCGGTAGATAGTGTTATTGTTCAAAGTCTCTGTGGCCCATCTTTACCAGGGTCCTCTCCGTAGGAGGATTATATTTTCTACTACATGGACATCAGGTTGGGGCACTAGGCCTTCCTTGACCAATAAAACATTAGGAGAAGTGACATGTTGCTTATGTGAGCAGATGTTTCCATCTTGTGGTTCTGGCAGTGGCTCTTATCCCTCTGTCATGGAACCAGTATGCCTTAGCTAGGGCCGGTCCCAGAGTGAGAGAGGCTTCGGACTGGGTCCCAGAGCGATGGAACAGAGCGAAAGCTGATTCATGACAGCCATTGTTAACGTAAGTGAGAAACCCTCGTGTTGTAGGCACTGTGACGTTGGAGTCATTTGTGACACGATAGTACAGCCCAAACAGTGTGATGCTGACGTCACTCGAGGTGATCTCTGAAGACACATAAGGTGCAGGCTTTGTCCTCGAGGAGAATGCAGTTTTGGTGAGTGCGTTAGATGTCCACAGGTTATCAGTAGTTGGGCAAAAGGAGAATACCTATATGGAAAGGTCTGTGAAGTTGGGGCTCTTTGCTGACCTTTGCCTCACCCCTAGGCTGAGTCAGTCAGCATGTTGTAAATCGTACATCTCTGGTCCAGCTACCACTGCCACAACTTCTTCTCATCCAGAATTTGACCAGCATGTTTTCTAAATCCTCATTCAAATCCACCTTTTGTACGAAAATGTTTAAGAGGATGGGCTTCTACAGAAAGTCAGCAGGAACTTCTTTCATCAATGCATCCATCAGCACTCACGAAGTAACCCAAGAATTTGCCTGGTTGAACCGTTTCTCCAGCATGCGCAGAGAGATGGGGTCCCGGGTTCCATGTCAGTTATGTCTGCAAGCTTTCAGGTTTCCCATTTTCACAGCTGTCTGTACATCGCCCTTTGCGTGGGGATGTTAGCGAGACAGAGCCCAGCTGGGATTCTGCGAGGAGAAGCTGAGGAATACGTGCCCGGGGTTTGGGGGAGCACTTGAAGCCTTGGAAATAATAATCATGTGAACATGCGTGATTGTGGGCTGTAGTTTTCATCACATTATCAAAGGGAATCATGATTCCCCTGGCAGGTTACCAGCCCCGTTGTGGAGTGAGAATAGTAGTTGAACAGAGATCTGGAAAATGCCCGTATGTAAGGAGCAGGTGAGACAAGAACCCAGAAGGGAAGCCGAGAAGGAATCATTGGAAAGGGTTGAGGACCAGGAGCAAATAAATGTTACAGAAGCCAGCTCCTTATTAATCATAGTTTTTTAATCTGTTCTGGAATTTTGCATGAATTCTACATCCACCCTCATGGTATTTCTTCATGATTCCTTAGAAGTTACCAAACTTGCAGATACATTTAATGTCTTAGAATACAATTTTTCTTGATCTATAAATACGAATTTAAAGCAATTCCTTCTTTTTCTGTCTCCTTTTTATTTTGGGCTTGAGTTCCTTTTTTCTTTCTTCCTTTTTTCCCCTTAATCTTTTTTTACCCTTCCCAGATTAAAGATCATTCTTCTTGTTTATAAAGGCTGACTCCAGATGGGAGTGAAGCAGTCTTTTAGGTTGTCTGTTGACAATTGATCCCAAGTAAGGAAGTCGGCCTTTGTTATCTTTTAAGTCTTTTTAAAATTTTTCTTAGCACTTCTAACAAATTTCTACCTTTTTAAAAACAATTTTACTGAGATATAATTGTTACACAGTAAACTGCACATATTGAAAGTGTACAGTTTGGGGCACCTGGGTGGCTCAGTTGGTTAAGTGTCTGACTCTTGATCTCAGCTTGGGTCATGATTTCCCAGTTCGTGAGATCGAGCCCCACGTTGGGCTCCATGCTGACAGTGCAGAGCCTGCTTGAATTCTCTCTCTCTCTCTCTCTCTCTCTCTCTCTCTCTCTCTCTGCCCCTTGCTTGCTCTCTCCCCTCTCTCTCCAAAACAAAACAAAACAAAATATATATATATATACACACACACACACACACGTATAAAAAAGTGTACAGTTTAATAAGCTTTGAACATATATGTATCCTCATAAACCATCATCACTGTCAAGATACTGAACATATCCATCATCCCCAGAAGTCTCTTGGTAATGCCCCCATTACTCCCCAGGCAACCACTGTTTGCATTCATTGGCATGTCCTAGAATAAAGTGTATACTCTCTTTGGTCCAGCTTCTTTCCCCTGCATGATTATTTTGAGATTTATCCATGTTGTAACATGCATCAGTAGTTTATTCCTTTTTCATTGTTAAGTAGAATACCATTGTATGGGTATATTGTAGTTTGGTGTTATTCACCTCTTGATCGACATTGGGTTATTTCCAGTTTTGGGGGTTTACAAATAGAATTGCAGCGAACATCCACATAGATGTCTCCGTATGGATGTATGTCCTTATTTTTCTTGGGTAAATATCTAAGAGTGGAGTGGATGAATCAGTCTTATGTTAGGTATAGGGGTGTGTGTGTGTGCACGCGCGTAGAGACAGAGACACTGAAAACTGGGCTCACGTGATTGCTGGCAAGTCTGAAATCTGTAGGACAGGCCAGCAGACTGGAACTTCAGGCAGAAGAGTTGATGTTGTGGTCCTGAGTGCAAAGTCTGTAGCATAGGCTGGCAGGCTGGAAACTCAGGCAGGATTACTGTTCCTGATTTGAGGCAGAATTCCTTCTTCCCCAGGAAACCTCAGTTTTTTGCTTTGAAGGCCTTCAACTGTGATTGAATAGGGCGCAGGCACCTTATGAAGGATAATCTCCTTTATTTAACGTCGGTTGATTGAAAATGTCAATCATGTCCACAAAATATGTCCACAGCAACATCTAGACTAGTGTTTGATCAGATAGCTGGGCACAAAACCTAGCCAAGTTGACACAAAATTTAACCTTCACAGCGGCTAAGTGTGTTCTATTTTTTTAATACGGTTATAGAGGATACATATTTTTAAAGGTGAGTTTTTGATTGTTGCTAATTCACTAGTTGTTTGTTTGACTAGCCTTTTCACAATTCTTTTTTTTTTTAATTTTTTTTTTTTTTAACGTTTATTTATTTTTGAGACAGAGAGAGACAGAGCATGAACAGGGGAGGAGCAGAGAGAGAGGGAGACACAGAATCCGAAACAGGCTCCAGGCTCTGAGCTGTCAGCACAGAGCCTGACGCGGGGCTTGAACTCACAGACTGTGAGATCATGACCTGAGCCGAAGTCGGACGCTCAACCGACCAAGCCACCCAGGCGCCCCTCACAATTCTTAAAACAGTTGAATGGCAGTGTTTTCATTCTAGGTTAAGATTACTTTCTTCTTTGTAGACCTATCCTTTTATTTATTGTTTTTTAACTGTTTATTTGTTTTGAGAGAGTGCACACATGCACCAGTGAGTAGGGGAGGGGCAGAGAGAGAGAAGGAGGGAGAGAGAATCTCAGGCCAACTCTGTGATGTCAGCACAGAGCCCTATGTGGGACTCAGTCTCAGGATCTGTGAGCTCATGGCCTGAGCTGAAATCGAGTCAGATGCTTAACCAACTGAGCCACCCTGGCACCCTTAGACCTATCCTTTTAAAAATAGGAATTATTTTAGGGGCACCTGGGTGGCTCAGTCGGTTGGTTAAGCATCCAGCTTCGGCTCAGGTCATGATCTCACGGTTCACGAGTTTGAGCCCTGCCGTGGGCTCTGTGCTGACAGCTCAGAGCCTGGAGCCTGCTTCCCATTCTGTGTCTCCCTCTATCTCTGCCCCTCCCCCCTGGCTTATGTTCTGTCTGTCTCAAAAATAAATAAGAACATTAAAAAAATAAAATTAAAAATAAGTAAAAATAGGAATTATTTTAGACACTTCCTACTATCATTACTTAACCTCCCACTTTGCTTATTTGTCAGAATCACATGACAGAAATGGCAGTTTCATTGTAAGAATCTTACCTCATTTGAGTTTCTTTTTAGTAACACAGGATTAAGCCATTCTTACGTAGTTTAGAGATTAAGGATGTAGTGGATTTGGAATGTAGAACCTAGTTAATTGGCAGAGTGGAGGTGCTGATCTCCTTTTAAAAAGGAAGGACAAAGTTTGGGAGAAAAGATACAAGTTCATATCTTAGGAAACATTTTTATGCCATTCTTTGATCAAGTCATTTAACTTTTTTTGAGCCTCTGTTCCTCTTCTGTAAAATGGACGAATATCTATTTCATGGAGCCATCATAAAGTAGGATGCTTTGTATAAAGAGCCTGGAATAGTCCTTTTAAACAGAACAGCTCCCATTACTGTATTACTTTATTTATTTAATGTTTAACGGTATTAGGTTTTCTTTATGAATTTAGAAGAACTTTGTCAATTTCTCCAAAAAAGCCTATAGCCACTGTGCCAGGCTCTAGAATTATAGGAGGAAAAAAGATAAGTGAGGCTCCTACTCTTTGAAAGCTTCTGTCTGGCAGGTTATGACAGGAGAGGCAGGCTGCAAACAAGTAAAGGAATAAGCAAACCACGTAATTTCGGGTTGTGATAAGAACTGAGAAGAAAATCAGAGAGATGTGACACAGAATTACTGGGCTGGGGAGCCCCCTTCCAAGAGGCCCGGGTAGGAAAGAGACCTCTTAGAGGAAGTGGTGTTTCAGTAAAGACCCCAGAAGGATTCGAAGGAGCCAGGTGTATGATCTACATGCAAACGTGTCTGGCAGAGAGACGAGCGAGTGCACGGCCTGTAAAATGGGGGAGAGTTGGCGCACTGGGGTTGCGGAGAGGAGCCCGGAGATGCCGCTGGAGAACAGGAGAGAAGTCAGGGCAGCCTGCATAGTGCCTGATGGGCCACAGTAAGGAGATTGGATCTTATTCTAAGTGCAGAGGGAAGCCACTGGAGGGTTTTCAGGGAAAAAGTAGCGTGATTATTTGATGGAAATGTTCCATGGACCTTTGAAAACATGAACCTAGCTGAGCCAGCTGTGTACTTTAGCATGACTGGGATTCCTAGTTGCCCAAGAAACATCGGAGTAAACTACGTATTTCTTTTCTGATATAAAAATCCCAGCCAGATTCTATGAAAGCCAAGTCTGGGTTATCGAAAGCAAATACTATTTTATATCTCTTAACGTTTACTAAGATTCCTTGTGCACTTGTATATATTTTCAAAAATAGTATTTTGTGGATTTTTTTTCTTTTTAAGTACGAGTGGCAGTTGACTAGTGTATCAGGAAAGGGCACATCTTTGGTTTCGTCCGTGGGCATAATTACCATATGGAAACTTTTGGTAAATATTAACAAATCTTTATATAGGATTCCTTCACAGAATCATGGACTTATTGAGCTGAACGGACCTTACGAATTTTTTAGTCTTAATTCCTTTTATAGAGGAGGCAGCTCAGATCCAGAGAGGCTAAATGGGTCCCATTATGTTAACATAAGAAATAAAATGCACCTGGTTTTTATGATCCCCCAGTTGCAGGATGAGAGATTCTTGAGGCAGAATGTGGAACCAGGGAAAAACTGTGACATCGGTTTGCTTTACACTTGCTGTCTTCTTCTCTGTCACGTATTTGTTTGACACCTGTACCGTTTTCCACTTACCCCTGAACTGAGGCAACCGAGACGGATCCAACAGGCCCTCCCTTATTATGGGAACAGTTGCCATGCATGTTACGTGCCACCGTAAGAGGAGCTTAGTGGGCTGTGGGTGTGAGTGGTGAGCGGGTCTGAACGACTGCAAGTGCGGAGTCCGTGTACGTGCAGGTTGGGTGCTTGGCCCCTTCGTAAAGTATACATTATGTGGCCCCAGCCGTGTGGCCTCTTCTGTCCTTTTTGCCTTCCGGCCATAGCTGTGGGCTACACATAAGCCAGTTTGAAGGCCTCGTGTCAGGCAGGCCCTGTCCGACCAGGAAGACTTGACTGGACAGCTCTGCTCTGCTCCTGCCCCTGAGGGCACTGAGGCCCCAGCGTGTACCCAGGGACAGATGGACAGACATGAGGAGCCACCGTGATGGCAGTGTGTCTTTCACACAGGAATCCATAGGAACACTCAGTCTCGTCGTGTCCCTGTTCAAGTGATGCAGATTTCATGAATTCTTAATTTTTGAAAAATTCCCAAAGGAAATGGAAACAACCGTTTTGTGTTTATTTTGACCCGTTTACCTTTTTACTGTATTTCATTTGGGAATGTGGCCATTCCTAAGAAAACTGGCATATGAAGTTCGTCGTTGAGGTTCTAACATGTTCTGAATCTTAAAATAAAGCCGCCAACGTGCATTGAGAGAACAGGTAGATGAAATAGCACTGCGGTAGTTACAGCAGTGACGGTAGTTTCCTTTTAAGTCTTTCCCTTTCAAGAGCTTGTTATCTTCTGTATAACCAAAACATATGCCCTGTGCAGGTATGTTTTATTCCTGCCCTTGGTTCTGTATTATAAAGTCTGATTAAAAAGGGAAGACGCGAACTTTGTGTCTCCCACACAAGAGATATGTGCTTATTTGCAGGGGGTGATTCATTCGTTCGTTCGTTCGTTCGTTGATGAGATCCAGTTCCATACCCCTGAGCCTACCTTCGTGTGAAGAAGAACGTGAGTATCTTTCACCTGCGAGATGCACCTTCAGACCCTGCACGTGTGAGAGTGTGTGTCAAGTCAAAGCCTGCAGGTACGACATACGTTGTCCAGAATATTAGATGATGAGTTCCTGATGACTGTACTCTGTGTTCACAGAATATTAGAAAACAGCCGGTTTTGACAGTCTAATACAGTAGGTGATCTGGCTTTCTCCCTCCCTTGGGTCACATGAGGCTAAAATGACCCATCTCCATTGTCTCCTGGGCCTTATGAGGAAGAGAGGTAGAATTCTGGACATATGAACGGAAAAGATTGGACTTAACAGTCTAAAAAATGATCAGCTTGTGTGAGTAACTGTTCCACCGCTTCCCCCCCCCCCCCTTTATTTTGTGCAGATTGAGGAGCTGAACCATAGAGGCATTTCCTACGAACGATGAATAAGCTGTCTATTGTGAATGACTGTAGCTGGTGTAGAAAACATCTCCAGCTGCACTAACTATAAAACTAGCAGCTCTCTGAGGGTGTCGGTAATGACTACTGCTCCTTCTCGGTTGACCGTGGAGGCTTGTGGCCTGGGTGAGAACGGGCTCTGCGGCCAGGCTGCGGCGCGCACGGCCCGGTCCGTCAGCTGCCGTGGGGCTCGGGGCCGACTGCTTTCTGTCTCTCCAACTCCGTGCACAAAACCGAACGAGACCAGTACTTCGCTGGCGGGGCTGTTATGAGGGTCAGTAAGTTCATGCACGTGACACCCTAAGAACACGGCCGCAAACACAGTAAGCGCTGGGTGCGTGTTGACAGTTCTCAGTACGGATGCACGGCTGTAGTATGTGTAAGTGGCTGCTTTGATTGGCCAAGTTTTCACGAGGAATTTGGCGTTTGAACCGGGCCTTGAAGGATAAGCAGGATTCGTAAAAGGGAAATCTAAGGAACTGAGCGTGGGAAGAGCTGTGTGAACAAAGTTGAAAGAGGAGGTAAAGACCCTTCTTCCCTCCTGTTCTCCTTCCATTTATTGCATATTAGCTGTGTGCCTGCTGCTGAGCTCTGTATTTGGCGAACGTTACGTTGTTTTAATCAGTCCTCACTGCAAGATAGGTGTTTTCAGTTCTCGTTTTACAGATGGGAAAGTAGCCACAGAAAAGTTAAGTCACTTTGCCAGAGTCACAGAGTTAAATGTTGGCCTAGTTCTGTCTGATCGTAAAGCTCTCACGTTTCTTTAGTATTGTCCAGTACTTCTTCCTGAGAGCGGACTATCGGAAGAGGATGCCAAAAATTATTTATTTATTTATTTACTTACTTACTTACTTACTTACTTATTTATTTAAAAGGGTGACGGCTCCATGGTTGGAGTTGTAGAGACACGAACAGAATTACGGTATTAGGGATGCGTGTGATCATTTTGTCACAGTCAGAGACTCCGTGTACCGTGTATGCTCGTCATTTCAAAAGATGGAAGAGAACTGTGCGTGCCAGTGCCTGCTGAGCGGTTTTCCCCTGTCATTCTAGCTGCATGGAAGTACTTGTTTTTTCTGAACTGAGAATGACAGTATTTTGGTTGTTAAAGTTTTTATTTTTCGTACCGTGAATTATGCAAAATTCCCGCAATGGCATCCTGATTGACCTCTTCAGTGCTTGTCACACATTTTGGTTGCCTAGAATCGATTGCTCTTTGAATAAGTACCCTTTTCCATTCCCAACATCAGAGGGGTGTCTTTAACTCTGCTTCCCAGTCTTCAGCTTGTATGGATTCCTGTTTATGGGGTTTGTTTGGAATGCAGTTAAGGTGATCTTAATTCTGTTACTGTTTATTCCCCCTCCTCAAGCTACTTGACAAGTTTCTTTCTTTTGAAACTTTGAGGGAATTGATAAGTTCGTGCTTATACTTTTTCTTCTCAAGTATCTCACTGGCCTGGACTTAAATTTTTAATTGTTCTGTCTCTCATGTACTCCTGCCTTCCACTAAGTAGCCGACAGTTGGTTTTCCCCTCTTTTATTTTTAATGCCTTTTTTCTTTTTTTCAACTATAAAACTCCCCAGTCCAGAAGATAGAGCCAACAACTCAGGTGCTAGCCTTTATGAAACTAGAATAAGACCTAAATGAACTAGTACCTTCCCCTAGAATGTATCCTTGCCTCTGCTTTTAAGACAAAAAGAACATTATATGGTGACAAGCAAATGCCAGAGATTAAAAAAAAACAAAAAAACATTCGGGATTTGTCAACAAGCTGTTAACACCTGCTATGCAGACTGTGAGAAACTATGAAGATTTCTACCTTTAAGTAAATCTCATATCTGTACTTTCTTTTTTTAATCATCCTCTTCATCATGAGGCAGGTCTTCATGATCTGACTACTGCAACAGCCTTATCCTCATGAGTTGCTTATCCTTACCACCTCCCTGCTCCCGCCTTTCAGATCATCATCTGTTTTACCAGCAGTCTGATCTTTACACAGGGATCTAATCTTATTTTGTGTCTTAAAAATCATCAGCAGTTCTTGTAAATTCCTTTCACCACCTCATCCGACCTGTAGCTTCCTTTAGATTGTAATTTCTTTTTTTTTTTTTTAATTTTTTTTTTAACGTTTATTTATTTTTGAGACAGAGAAAGACAGAGCATGAACGGGGGAGGGTCAGAGAGAGGGAGACACAGAATCTGAAACAGGCTCCAGGCTCTGAGCTGTCAGCACAGAGCCCGACGCGGGGCTTGAACTCACGGACCGCGAGATCATGACCTGAGCCGAAGTCGGCCGCTTAACCGAATGAGCCACCCAGGCGCCCCTAGATTGTAATTTCTATGAGAATAGGTACCTTACCAGCTTTATCCACCACTCTCGCCCCACGCCTGGATCAGTGCCTCAACCAGTTATTCTTTCCGTAGATAGTCGAGGCCAGGGCTTCCCCAAAGATGTACCTCTCATAGGTTACTGGTTTGTTGAGAAGTACTGGTGGGTGTTCTCCACCTTTGTGATGGCCAAGTGGGGCAGCCTGGCCCACCCGGGGCTCCACTGAGAGTGGACGGAGTCTGACGTCTCTGCGTGATGATCGGGGCTGTGCTGAGCACAGGCTAGAAGGCGGACCACACCCTGCGCATCTGCTTTAGCAGCCCACTTCAGAGCGTGCCCCTGCCCCCTGCAGGTGGGGGGCCACAGAGCGCCAGAGAATCTGTGCTCCTGACGCCCGAGGAGCCGTCAAGGCCAATGTGGTGTTAGTAGTCAGCAATGGGAGGAGGACACGATAGAGGCCAGCCAGGGCCTCCCAGCTCGCCACACAAGTCTCCAGCCTGCCTTTGCGTTCTTTGGAGACTTTTGGTGCACTCGTGGCTGCCATTCCCATCCAGTGACGTTCAAGTTAGCTGTGGGGTGAGCAGTCCAGCTCCATAGGTTCATCTGCAAGTGATTTTTAACTCACAGATGCACATTGATCCGAACTTGATACAAGAATGTTCCGATTGCTTTGAGACCTGTTCACGTATCACAAGGATTTTTGATGAGTACTTGCCAATGAAAAAGAAGACCTTTTGGATCTTTAAATACAATGTAATTTTAACTAAGGCAACTGTTTGAATGACTAAGAGAACTGGGTTTTTTTTTTTTGTTTTTGTTTTTTTTTTTTTTTTGCATTTGAGCAGATAAAGTATAGTTTGGTTATGGCTTAATTTGCACAGTAATTCTTAAAGTGCTGTTTAAATTAACATTTTAAATAAGATTTTCTTAACCGAAAAGTAAGAAAGAATAGTGTTTCTAATATTTTTTAAAACTGTTTATGTATTTTTGAGAGAGGGAGAGGGAGAGAGTGAGCAGGGGAGGAGCAGGTAAAGGAGGAGACAGGTTCCCAGGCAGGCTCCACGCTCTGAGTGAAGAGCTCGAGCTCCTGAACCGTGAGATCCTGACCTGAGTTGAAATCAAGAGTTAGACGCTTCACAGACTGAGCCACCCAGGTGCCCCAATAGTGTTTCTGATGTCATTGTCATTATATCATCACTTATAGATGAGCCCAGTTAGCCTATCTGGTGTGGAGGAAGCCAATGGTTTGGTTTGCTTTGTTTGCTTGCCTGAGTTTTGCTTTGTTTTTTGCCCAAGTTAGTTAATGCCGTGTCAAGTAGAATCCTGTAGAACTCTTGTGTTCACACAGACAAACACCCTCACGGTTGTCAGCTCTTTCAGATGCAGACTTTTGCTTTCAGGGGCAAGGTTTCCAAAAAAGCCTGAGTACAAACCTGTAAACACTATTACTATCATGTAATATAGTAATATCATGTAATATCATGCTTTATTTTTCCAGTATAGTATGCTTTTATGCTCACGTAATTTTCTTTACTTAATCTTCACAATCACTCTGAAAATTGCTTGTAATTCCATTATAAGGTTTTCTTATTTTCCAGATTAGGAAACTGATTCTGAGTAGTTAAGTGACTTACTCAAGGTCACACAGCTAGTGTGTCAGCTGAAGTGCAAGGCTTTGTTTGAACGGACGTGATCCCTCTGAGGAGACTATGTAATAAGCAGACTTTGCGAAAGGCAGTGGGAGAGTCATTTACACCTCTTATCTTTAGAAGAGGATTCTTTTTCTCAAGTACAGTATTAAGTAGATTTCCTGCTTTTGAAAACAGTGTTTCGAATTAGATGTAAATGGATAACTTCTGGAGGTTAAAATAGCTTGTTTGTACGTATGTAGTGTATACTTTGCCTGTTTTTATGAAGATTTGTGAACAGAAGAGTGGAAGTGGCAGAGCTGGTGGTAAGAAGGGCAGCTCAGCTACTGAAAAGTACACTGTGACAGCTGGAAGTCAGTGTGTCAAAAATGGCAAACCTTGAGCCACAGCGTACGTGCGTTTGGTTGTGAATAAAAGAACAGAATTAAAGAACATTTATAAAGTACAGGTTATATGTTATGACTGAAGATGGTGTCTATAGAAGGTATTTTGTATTCGATTTTCTTGTAGCGTTCTTCTCTATCCCACTTACGCACGGTTCTTTTTCAGCTGCCTTCAAGACTATGTCGTGTACAAGTGTGTGGCACTTGACAGGGTCACCTCCTAACCCTGAAGAAAAGTGTCTATGTGTTATGTGTCTGAGTTAAATAGAGCAGCTCTGATACAAGTGTCGTTCTTGTGATCAGCCTCCGAGAAGATTAAACTGAGAGGGGTGCCTGGGTGGCTCAGTCGGTTAAGCGCCCGACTTCAGCTTAGGTCATGATCTCGTGGTTCGTGAGTTCGAGCCCCGCGTCAGGGTCTCTACTGTCAGCACAGAGCCGGCTTCAGATACCCTGTCCCCCCCCACCCCTCCCGCCTCTCCCCCACTTGCTTGCTCTCAAAAATAAATAAGCATTAACAACAATAACAAAAGCTTAAACTGAGAACAGAGAGGGAAATTGAAGGCGGGAGTTGGTAGTAACTGGTTCACGGCCACTTAATGTGCAGCATCCTCATTAGTCAAGCATCCCGTGCCTACCTCGGCATGAAATAATTATTTTTCTAATTTAAATCTGCAAATTTTCAATTGTAGAACAGCTTGAATAGTCTTTGTTGTAAATCGTCACTGGATTTTTTTTTTTTTTTTAAGTATTTGTCTTCAGAAACAAAGAAGGTCATCTTGTATCCATAGAGACCACATGCACTTTCCTCATTATTTCTATATTCTATAATGGAGAAGAGTTATTTATAACATTTAAACAAACAAAAACTGTTAAGAGCAACCTTTAGATATTATCACAGGGTAGATACCAGTAACCATTGCTCCAGAAAAACCCAAACTCCAAAAATTGATATTAGAGAATTAGCACATTTGTGTATATTGGTGTTTTCAATAGTTATCCTAAAGGGTGTGTGTGTGTGTGTCTGTGTATGTATGTACGTACGTACACATGCTTATTTTAGACTCAAGCAAGTCTGGTTTTGATGGAATGCAGATTTCCTATCTTCCTTCTGTCTTTCAGGTAAGTAGTGTGGAAAACAAAATGGTTTCGATGTATTGCTTTATGAACAAAGCCAAGCTCATGAGGTTGTTCCTCTGATTTTCTACTTCGCTTTGTTCATTTCTGTGGACTGTCCATCCCTAACCTAAATCTAATGGGGATAGGGAAGAACATTAGACTCTTGGTGTAGATGTCCTGCCAAGTAAAACCCTCTGTATTCGCGGTCTACATTAGGACACTTCCATTGATGAAGGCAGTCACTTTTCATAACAGTATCGGGGCAACAGGTACAAATTGAGACTGGTTTGGATGGATGGATGGTCACTCTGGTTATTAGGATTGTCCTTCTGCTGTGTTTCTTACTGATTTTGAAACTCCAGGTTTACAGAGAGAAACACTCATTTTTGCGTGTCTTAAGTAGAAACATAGATCTTCATGTAGGGGAACTGGGTGTAATATATTTAATTTTGCATGTTTGCCCAGTTAAATTTATAATGTGTATCTGCTTTGTTAATTAGTCCGTTTGGGAAGAGTTGCAGCTGATTCTCTTGCTAACTAGTTGATAACATTAACCTTATTATTTTCTAAAATGTCACAGACGTCATTCAGCGCTAAAGAGCCTGTAAATCATTAGATAAAGAAGGTGACAGGCCACATGAGTGTCTATTCCTTCTGTGCATTTGCTCTTCAGAAAGCCTGTTGTTGTAAACATCCCCGACTGGAAGCTGTGAGACACAGCAAAGCTTTCAGTCAGATGTTTGCTGCTACCGGCTGTTCACAGGCATCATTTGGTCTCATTGTACCTAAGAAGTGGAATTGGCGAGGCTGGCGAATGCATGGGAAACACCAGAAATGTTTCGATTCCTCCGTTTACCGCTGTCTGGGAGGCCGCCCGTGTTGTGACAGAGGTCAGTGTGGGCTGCGGTCCTGATGACCGGGCACCCTGCAGCAGAGCAGGCCCAAGCTTGCCTGAGCCAGGCTGCTGCTGGGCCAGAGAGGACTTAGGGGAAAACTTTGTTTTCGCTGGGGGTCGTTAGGTTTGTTTTTGCCCTATCCGTGAACTTCTGGTCCTTATGGCGTTTCCAGGTGGGCTGGAGTTTGACTTCCCAGCAGCTCAGGAGACTGATCTCCTCCCTTAGAAATTCTGCAGATTGGATGTATCAGGACCACCCCCAGCGACATACAACCTAGAAGTTTCAGTTTCTCTGTACTGAAGAGGTGTTACGTGCGTGAACTTGGTCTCCCTCTTCTCCCACCAACTGCCTGCGCTCCTCACCCTGAGTGATGTCACAGCTCCTGTCCGAACACTGCTGTCGGGAGTATGCGTGACTGCAGACCACGGAGCCTGCGCACAGCGTTTACCAGTGGTTAGAAGTGTTTCCAGGTTCTCGCGTGCCTTTTCCTCACCCGAGTATGGATGGATGCCGTGTGAGCAGGTGCGCTCTCTACGTGTTGTGTTTCCCCACAGAGCTGAATGTTACAGGGCTTTTCTCACAGAAGGCATTCATTGTGACTAATCGATCATGTATAATTTTATAGCAGCTTTTTTTCCGAGTTCTAAATATATGATTTCTTATTTTTATCTGTCCTTTAGATCCTGGGAAACAGGTGTTGTATTGAAATTTTTCTCTTCAATAAAGCATTGGTATTTTCTCCTACTTATTATTATTTATTACTGCTGACCATCATACCGTGTTAGGTTCAGTCCATAATTAAACCAAAAGATGAAGTTCTTGCTAATCTCCTTTTAAATGCATGTCTTTTTTTGTTCGTGTGGCAAGCTTTCTGAGGGCAGGGACACACTCGATAGAACTCTGTTTTCCCGCCATCGAGTAACGCACCTTGCATGTATAGGATTCTAATAACAATCTTATATTATTGCAGAACTATCTGCTATTTCTTATGTTTTTAATGCAGATGAGCAAATGAAAGTTTGGGTCAAAATGCAGCTATTACAGATGTATCCATACTACAGCATTTATTTTTAAAGGCTTCTTTGTTAGAGTGGCGGTTTACCAGACTTATTTGGTCAGGCGCGGAGGGAGGGAGGGTAGTTCGCTGCTTCAGACCCAAGTAGCCTGGCAACTTGTAAGTATAATTTTCCAGCTTGACAATTAGCATGCATCAGGCGTCCCCTCTGAACTCTTCATGAAGCAGGTTTATTGCATATTCCATGACTCTCCATTTTAGCGCGTTGGGAGCCTTAGATTCCAGATAGCTGCAAATGGATAGGACCATTTCTGAGAGCCCTAGAAGTGCTCCCTGGCAAAGGCAGAAAGAGTTTTCTGGTAACAGGAGTATTTTGTTAAAGCAGGTGACATTGTTTAATTGCTGTGAAAAAGTTGGGTATTGCTTTCAAATTCAGCAAGATGGATAGAAACTGCCTGCTTTAATCATTTGCACAGCTCCATTTGGCAGGTTTTTCAAAATGATAGCCCAAATCCAAGCTAAAAGGGGGGCAGAGTTGTTCTACTCTTCCCAGCTAGTCGAGTTATCCCGTGATGCTGCAGGATTAATGGTACAATCAGCGTTACATAACATTTGTTCTATATTATTCTGCCCTAATGAGGTGGATCAGAGACCATGTCAGTTTTAATCCTGGACGCCCTTGCTTCAGTGTACGTGCGTGCAGCCTTTTAGTCATTTGCAGATGACTTCTTCGTGTTTTAATTTTGAAGACCCACAAACTCTCATTGGCCTGCAACTTTAGCAATTATTTAGAACAAATGCCTTAAGATGTTAAATTGTCAGTATTTTCCGGTAAACCTGTAACAACTTGTTTCCCTAGCTTTTAATTTAGTTTTTTTGGGGAGAAGTGTGTGGTCTTTATTGACAGGCCTTAGCTCAGAAACTACTACTTAAGATTTTTGAACAAATTAATATTAAAAGCAAAACATTGGTAGTTACGGAACACCATTCTGAAAATGACAGGGTTTTTTTCCTTAATCTGTTTTATTAGGGATTACTTTGTTAAGCAAACAAGCTAAACTACTGAATTGTGTCAAGTTCATTTCCAATTAGATATGCTTGTGTACAAATTTTCTTGGTTAACAACACATTAGTGGATGGGTCCTCACTGGTCTCTGTATCTGAGTTCGTTCCACACAGAGTCAGAGGCTTGGGGTGGCCCATCAGTGAATGCTAGACTTTAATTCCCAACATGCCTTCTTCCTTGCATGGAGCACATTCCAAATCTGGCTCCTTTTCACCCCTCTGACAAAAACTTCAGTGAATGAATGTGCTTCTCAGGCTGTATGTATTCAGGAATTTTTTTTTTTTTTTTTAAGTTCGAATATCAGTCTGAGCTTAATTACTTTTTAAAATGATGCTGTTTCAGATTGTCTCTGTCACAGTTTCCTTAGCTTAGTTAATTATGTGTGGACATATGATACATGTTTTGACGTTGGCTTTTTTCTTATCTGTAGCATGTTACAGACTTCCAAATAATTGCCGTTCCCCGCTGTTTCTGCTTTGACTTTGCAACATATTTGGTGAAACAATTAGTCTACTGGTTTTCAAATATTAGTGTGTATCAAAATTACTTAGAGTGCTTATTAAAAGCACAGATTGCTGGGCCCTTCAAGAGCTTCTGGCGCAGGAGGTCTGGGGTGTGGCTTGAGAATGTGCATTTTCCCCCTAAATTCCCAGATGCTACAGACACTGCTGTTCTGGGTCCATACTTTCAGAGCCATGGGGCTCATCTTAACATTCTTTTTCCTGTTTGGTATTTGCCCATTGAGTGACTGAGTAAAAAAAAAAAAAAAAAAAAAATTAAATCCCCAACTTAAAAATCTGTAGTAATCCAAAAATTTGATTATTTTTTTAAACAGGTTTGTTAGAAACCTGAGGCCCATTTTTCTCCCAGAGAAAGTATCATGTTAATTGCCCAGCCCAAGAAATGCTATTTGAATATATTTGCAAAGAAAAGCAGAAGAAAAAAAAATACTGTTGCAGTAGGAGTAGTTGAAACAGAAAAACAATACTCCTAGAGGGGAAGAAGAAAGACGTGTGTGTGTGTGTGTGTGTGTGTGTGTGTGTGTGTGTGTTTAATCTTGAGACTTGATACTTGTTGAAAAGTAGCCCGGAGGGGACAAGAGGCCAGGCCAGGTAGAGACTCAGGAGGTTCCAAAACATCCTCGGATGCCTGTAAAATTCCAAGGATTTTTACAGTTTGCCTGCAGTGGCTCTTAAATTTCATTTTACTTCCAAATTTGAGGATTTCTTCTTCTTTAATGCAAGTGTATCGGTAAGGCCACTTTAATGCTAAATAGAGATGTTTGCAGTAATATGAGTTTAATCAGAGGAATGCAGGGAGAGGAGAAGCGATTTCCGTGGGCAACTCCACAGCAGTTGGGACAGTGCAAGGTGGAGAGATGCGAGAGTGTGGGAGAGATGTTCCTGCGGTGAAAGTATCTGAATTGTGAACGTGGGGGAGATGCAGAGAGGCAAGGGAGAGGAAGAGAAATGAGGAAGAGAAATGAGGACGAGAAAGGCCACCAGTGAGCTTGGGACTCCTCAGAGGTGTTTTATTAATTTTGTCTTTTGCCCCAAATGGGACTCTTCTTCATGAGAAAGAATGGGTGATTGATGCATCGTACTGGCCATCAAATGGGTTCCTATAAGTGCAAGTTCACTTGTTTTGAAGAGAGGGATATAGGAAGACGAGAGGCTGTAAAATCAGCCACATTTAGATCTGGAACATTCACAGGATGTCTGCATACATTGCCATAAATTATTTCAGTGTAAGGAATATCACTTCTGCCTTGTCCCTTGGATTCTAAACTTCGTCTCAAAATACCTTCCGACTGTTGCCTCATTTATGTGGATCACTGTACCAATTCTTTTTTCAACAGATTCTACAAAATTGTCTTTTTAAAACATATAATAAGTCATCATATTTACTTTAATATAAATTTGAGGGTCAGGTAAAGGGCCAGTGTAAACACAGTAAAGGGTTTCATAAACCAAGTTGTAGTTCATGTAAACATCCTACACTCAGCTGTAATACACGGATTGGCTGGGAGGTGGATGTTTACTTCAGCTGACTTGGAATATCAACCATTAACATTGATGTCGGATTTGGCAAGAACAGTACAGAGAGGCTTGATTTTTTTTTTTTTAGTGTAATTACTATAAATTTAAATTACTGTCATGTCTTTTAATTTTGTGCTGTTCTGTCTCTAGCATGACATAAGACTCTAGGTAAAAGGACAAAAAAATGTCCTCGTGTGGTAGTTGGGGTCAGATCTGTAGGTGTTGCAGTGTGCTTTAACAAACATGGCCTTGACATCAGACATTTGTAGCCATCTGGGCTGTACCAGTGAATTTGCTAGGTGAGTGGGAGGAGGGAAAGGCACTGTTTCACACCTCAGTGCTTTTCTCATCTGCAAAATAGGTACGGCATCCACTTCACAGGACCATTTGTTGTAAGGATCGATCTAGATGACGGGTGTAAAGTGGTTCATTAGGACAGTGCCTGTCACATTAAGCACTGAATAATTGCTAAGATGTTAGCTGTTATTAATGCTAGCTACAGTGCTCGTAATAGTACGTAGCACGTTTTAGGTGTTCGATAAGTAATTGCTGTTATGTCTAATTAGACATAACTCGTTTTTATTTTAGCAGCAACGATGACACCAACTTTCTGGTTTAATGGAAATGGTTCGCATCTTTGACAAGACTGTAATTTAGTGGTACAGAGTTTTGAAGCCCACCGTCCTGAACTCCTGTTCTAGGCCTGCCGCTGGCCAGCTGTGCCACCGCGCCGAGGTTAAGACTCTCCCCATGCCCCGCCTGCGGCAGGCTGCTTTATTGGGATTATAGCGGTACCTACCTACTGGGACTGTTACACCAAATGAGTTAATACCAGGAGAGTGTTAGAGCGATTCCTGGTACTCGGTGAGCTCTTCGTTAAGTGGGAGCCATTACTATTACTTTAAAAATATGTCTGTTATCTGTTATTTTCCCCAGAGTATAATTGTGTCATACATTTCAAATAATTTAAAGATCAGCTAATATCTAATAATTAGTTCTAAGTATGTATTGCTTGGTTTAAATGATACTTTTACATTTCATGCTTCTATTGAAAATACTTAAAATTTTCTGTAGCTTTGTTTTTCAATTCCAGGAAGTCTTCATTTCTTGGTAAGTTAAAAAAAACAAACAACCACCCCAAAACCAAAATTGCTTAAGAAGTACACATTATTCTCTAGCAGCTTGGCCGGTGTCTGTAAACCCTCGTCTTTGCCTAAATCCTGAGTTAGAATCCACATTGGATGCTTTTCCTATGGACTATATCTACCTGTCATGAGAAATTCACAATTAAATAAAAATGTGAAATTAAAGCATGGAACCTGTTGAAAAGATGAGTGCTGTTTGTCCAATTACATTTTATTCAAAATAATAGGGTGATTTTTCATTATTTGTTACTGAGAGCTATTATGTACTTGGATACAAAACCTATATTTCAGTGAGTGCTACATGTTCCTTTGAAATTTGGCAAATGCTTCAATTATAACTTACAATCAGGTAAAACCTTGCAGTGTGTTATGGAAGCATTGTCTAATCTAAAGGTAGTTTTATAAAATGTGATTTTCAAATAAGGTGTATTTGGGAGTTCTCCATCAATTCACCTTTGAACCTCAGGGACTAAAATACAGAATTTTTCTTTTATATGCTCGGATATTAAACAATATGTAGCATGTCGTGTGGTTTAGGCTGTGCTTTTTAATTCATTGTTTTGTTTTCTTTGTTGAATGGTCATGTGTTTGCCTGTGAGTATCACCTGCCTTCCTGACTGTATAACAGAGCCTCTGCTCATGTGGACTGCCAGCTGTGCCCCGTGTTGTCACTTAGAAAAAACTCTGTGTGAAAGATGAGTTATACTTAAGATTTGAGGGTGTATCTTGTTTTACTTAATAAAGTGAAACATTCTAAGTTGCACTGAGCTGTCCTCCACCCTTACAGGAAAATACATGCTGTGATTTCTTTAAACACTATGTATTTATTAGAAATGTAATATAAATTCTGTTGTGATGAATATGTGCTTTTAAGTATGAAACATCACAGCATCTGGATAAATGTGAAAATGTCCCCATTTCTTCCCCTTTTTAACAGTTGCTATTTATTATTTAATTGATGGATAGGGAGTATAATACAGAGGTGGATGTCTTTGATAAATTTGAATATGACCTGACATTAAACTTGGACCATTTTCTGTCCAGTTTGAAGATTTGATCCATCTCCTCATAATTATTTGCTAAGCAGTTGGCATCAATTATTTAACTTTGATTTCATTGTGTCTTTCCTTATCTCACTGATTCCCAGTAGTAGAAATGTAGGGTTCTGAGCCAATAATGTCTCCTATCGACTTCAGTAATCAAGAAATGACAGTTAAGATGCAGAATCTGTGATATATGAGAGCTTTCCTTTAAGTTCTGTTTAAAAAATGATTTTACTTTTTGATAAAGGTCAAACTGTTATTCGGTACAAAATCTTACGCAAAATGATAGTAACCAACTATATAATTTCTTCATTGTTAAAGCATACTGAGATTTTTTTTTTTTTTTACACTAGAAATACGCTAGTAACAAAATCTGGATTACATGAAAGGTAGGTTTTGTTAATAACTTTTAATTCTTCATAAAACTGCCATTACATTATAAAACCAGTTTCACATTTAGGATTTTTATGAGTACATAAATTAGGATTACTTTTTTATATTACTTTTAACTTCCTTTAATTTTATGGAACAGAACCAGTCCCAAGGGTATTTTTAGAATGTAATACACATTATTTCTATGAGGCCAAGTAAAACTGTTCCACGAATCAAAATCTTAGCCGTAGAACCTGTTCAACTACTTAACTGTCTTGGGACTAACCAGATGTAATTATAACTGGCTTAAAAGTTCTGACCTTTTCCTTGCTTATTTCAAAGTGATTCTTTAAAGAATATGAAGCTGTGTTCACTATTTGTCCACGTAAAAATATTTAAAGACAGGGTTTGAGCTGTTGGTTTTGTTTTTTAAAAGTAGTTTGAGGAAGTTCCTTTGCTACTTGTTCTCCATGCAAATTTTATACAAGTCCAAATTCCCCAGGGGGGAGAAAAGATCTTCATAAGGTTTCTTTGAAAAAGTATAAAAGGTTCCTAAAGGTATACGTTAGCCTTCATTTTGACCTTATAAATTCTCCTTATTCTATAGCTTATCTGTGAAAATTTTTGTTTTGACTATCCAATTTGTATTGAACAGTCATTTGCTTAAAATTCTTTCTTGCACATAGTCAGTAGCACAGGAAGATTCCATATTAGCCAGAATACTGCATTACTGTTCGGTGAGGTTGTCAGTATGAATGAGAAATAGAGTTTGGGAACTGGGTGTTGGCAGATCTTTTGTTTTCAGATAATTTTCTAAATGTTTGGCCATTCATTCCGTCTATTTAGAGTAAAATGTGCAGGTGCCCCGTCGCTGTCTTCACACTCAGGTGGCACACCTTCCTCTGTTACACTCTAGGTTGTGAGCAGTGCACGGCCTTCCAAATTCTTTCCGTGTTTTTACACACATACACCCTATGGGCGTGGGTGGGGCTTCTGACATCATGGAATCCTACTGTTGGTAGCATGTGCCTTTTTTTCCTGCATTTAGGAGAACTTTTCGCATCTCTGTGTCACTAGTTTTTTAGTTCCGTATATAATGTGCCGTAACATACTTGCTTCCCCATTGGTGGACCTGGAGGTTGGTTGCTCTGTTGCAACGGTCCTGCAAAATACCAATGTGTTGATGCGTGGCGTAACAGTTTCTACAGGGCAACTGGTAAAGGTACAGTTGCGGTGTCAAGGAAGATGTCTATTTAAAATACTTAACGCATCTTGCTGAGTTAATCTCAATCTGTGCCAAGTTTATACTTTGATTAACAATATAAAAGAGCCCCCGTTTCCTCACATCATTGCCAGAACGTCATCAGTCTTGTTCATTTTTGCCGCTCGGATGGATAGTTGCAAAGTTGTGTCTCCTGTTTGCATTCCCTCGTCGAAAGGTGAAGTTAACATCTTTTCATACCTGTGCTGGCTTCTTTCTTTCTCCCCTTTACCTTCCTTCCTCACCACCCACCTTCTTTCTTTCAGTCTTTCCTTTGGATTGCATATTCATATCTTTTGCACATATTTCTTCTGGTTTCCTAATTTGTTCTTACTGCTTTCTAGAGACTTAATACACTTGGGACATTTTTTTTCCTTGCTATGTCATATGCGTTGCAAATATTTCCTCCTTATCTGTCCATGTTTTTTAACTTTATTTAAAACTGTTATGTAGGGGCACCTGGGTGGCTCAGTCGATTAAGCATCAGACTTTGGTTCAGGTCATGATCTCATGGCTTGTGAGTTCAAGCCCCACATCGGGGCTCTGTGCTGACAGCTCAGAGCCTGGAGCCTGCTTCGGAACCTGTGTCTCCCTCTCTCTCTCTGCCCCTCCCCTGCTCATGCTCTGTCTCTCTCTGTCTCAAAAATAAACATTAAAAAAAATTTAAAAAAAACTGTTACATAATATTCTGTGACTTCTGGGTTTTTGTTGTCTTTCTTTAGGTAGGCCCTTTCCACCTTCAATATTATAAGTATATTATCCTAAATATACTACATTTTAATCTTTTCAAGTTAGATTTCATCAAAGCTGAGAAATGCCATTGATTATACGACATCAGTCTTTATATACTGAGAAAGAAGATGACTTTGAGGAACAGACCATGTACTTTCTCAACATTTCAAATTTTATTTTATAGTTACTTGATCTCTTTTAGACGTTTATTCAGATTAATTTTTTTTAATTGTAAAACATATTAAAAAGTCTGTCAGTTCGTTTTTGCATTAACAAACCTTAGTCCTGGGGTGCCTGGGTGGCTCAGTTGGTTAAGTGTCCGACTTCAGCTCGGGTCATGATCTCGCAGCTCGTGAGTTCAAGCCCCGCGTCGGGCCCTGTGCTGACAGCTCCCAGGCTGGAGCCTGCCTCGGATCCTGTGTCTCCCTCTCTCTCTGCCCCTCCCCCTCTCTCGTGTGCGCACTGTCTCTCTCTCTCAAAAATATAAACATTTAAAAAATAAAATAAAAACCTTAGTCCTTGGGTGTTCTGAATTTGTCACTCATTGAAATATGTCTTTCACTATTACTCTGTTGAGTATTCACAGTGTCTGTGAAACACCTATTGTACTGAGACTTATCTAGGCATTTATCTAGGTATATGTGCTCTCCTGTAAGCCTTGTAGCTGCCCTTCAAGGTGACTGTTACTAGTGCATTTTGCAGTTGAGGAGCCTGGGACTCAGGGAAGTTAAGTTGCTTGTAGTTACTGAGCAGTTAAAGTGAAGGAGATTCCTGAGTGCGGAGGGCGTGCTGTGGTTCGTATTCAGGAGGCAGTTTTGAGTCATTTGTGGAGATTGAGACACTAAATACACGGAACTGGTTTACCCTCATGTACACAGTCAGTCTAGAATGAAACATCTGTAATCGTTTAGAAGTGTGTGATGAGCGTGTGATTCTGACTTTCATACCTTCACAGAACCACTGTGTGCTGTGCTGCCAGGTAAATGTTCGCTTTTGTCCTCGAGAAGTTTGCTGGTATTTTTTTGGTTCCTGTCAGTTTTCATATTGTCTTCGTTCTGGAATCCGTAGGATTTAGAATGGGACCGTCACTTCATGATGGGAAACAAACGCAGTGATACCAGGGAAATTGCAGAACCGTTGTCTGTATTTGTGTGTTAAGCCTAAACCAGCACAAGATACTGTAGTGCACGCTACCCTCGAGCAACGTTATCTGCATCGGAATCCTAGCCCCCTACCATGAACATTTAGCATAAAGTATGTTTTTAAAACTGCACGTACAGTAAGAACGACGGTTTTTATTATGGACCAAAGGACGTTATTCGGACTTTATTTTCACACAAGCGGTCAAGATTTTTTAGCTTCAGACTGGACAGACAGGATAGTTTGCACTGTTTGGTTATATATTAAAAAGTGACTGAACATCCCTCAGGCAGCTCAAGCACGGCAGGTGGAAGGCTCCCAGGGGTGCTGACACTAGGAACCAGTCTGAGCACTTCGCAAACTCCGTGTGGCTGTGCTGCACAGGGACGTGTCACTGTAAGGGGGAGAGCTGGTGCTCTGGACAGGGCAGAGCACGAGCCTTTGCTGACATTGTGGGGGTGTCCTGGGATTTGAATCCATGCCTTGTGTTTATTTCTATGTGTGATAGGTTGAGTATGTAAGAAGCAGTGTTCATAAAAGTTGGCAAACCTGTCTTACTGGTCTCTCGGTCTTTTCAGGTCATTGCTTATAAAACACCGATATTTATAGTAAATATCTTGTTTTAAATGCAAGCTAACCCTGTTAAGTCATGTGTCCTTGTGCTGTACTCATTTAAGGACGTCACCCTCTGGTCAGCTATCTGAGACAGTTCTCCGTGCCAGTGGAGTGTTTGAAGGAGCCGAAGGGAAAGCAGGAGGAGAAGAAATTTTCAGGAATAAGTGATCATACACCAGCCAGGCCCCCGAGAGAAGGAAGGGTCTCTCCGTATATTATGTGACCTTTGGCTGATTCCTGAAGCATTCTGACCCCATATGCCTTGTGTGTAAGTGAGAGCATTACAGTCCCATCAATCCCTTCCCCAGGGCGACCGCATCCAGGGGGTCCGTCTGTAGGTGTGGGCGTGTCGGTGGAGCACAGTGTGTAGCAGAGTGAGTGCCAGGTTCCACCGCCCGGACGCACCTGTCACTGGAGTCACCTGTCTCCTAAATTGTAATGAGGAGTTAATGAGGTAATCCACATAAACCACTCAGCACGCTATCTGCACATATTAAGTACTCGGGAAATATCTCCTTCTTGAAAACTCAGATGTCAAGTCTTAACAAGATTTAGGTCTTGGACCTCCTAGGTAAAATCAGTCTTTGTGCCATAAACGTGTCTTGCACTCAACTCCAACGCTGTTACTGGCGCTAAACGTATCTCTAATTTATCTGCGTGTCTTCTTCTCCTTTGAGATTATGAGCCCCTTGGAGACAGAGACCGGTTTGTTCATCTGCATAAGCTCAGTGTCTGACATGGTAAATTTTGTTGAAAGAATAAAATTTTATTCTTGTTTTTAAGTCGAATCCCCTCCCCCCTCAATGGACAATAATCTGGAGCAAAGCTGAGAAGGAGACATGTTCTCAAAAATCCTGGTCGTGTTCTCAACCTACCCCCCTCCCACTGCACCCCTATTTTTAACAGTTTTTTTTTTAAAAAACAACTTTTAATTGCCATTGTATTCCTAAGGATGTTTTACTACTTCACAGTGTTTGCCTACCAATAAGAATATAAAGAAAATACTGCTGGGTGGAGCCAGCTGTCCACTAAATAGAACTAAAGTACTCTGATCGGTAACTGTCTAACGGCATCACAATGACAGTAGAGGAGAGTATTGATCTCGGAATCAGAGCTCTGGGTTCATGTTGCAGCGCTGCTGTTTTGTGCCATCTGACAGGAATCACATTATTTTCTGCACAAAGTAGGCGTGGCTGCTTCATATCATATGTTGCAACAGACAAAATAGACTACAGGAAGGGTTGGAGACCGTGCTCTGGGTAGAACGGAGTACGGCTCTTTGCCATGGTTGTTAGAAGATTAATGTGAAGGAATACTCATCTGGTACTAGCACTGTGCTTGCTTGAAGGAAGGCACTCACATAGCTCTTGGAGTTCGTTTCTTTTAGTCGGGGGCAGACCCAGTGGGAAAGCGGAGGTTTGGGGGGGAAACGTTCGGTAGGAGCAGAGAGATGGAAGGTGGCCCCTGAGCCACTCTCCTTGCAACAGGATAACTCAACCTGAGCCACCTGATGGAGATGTTCTGTCTCATTTAGTGTAAATCGCTACTATACCCTTTAAGTTTGAGAAAAGCCAACCTATTTTATTCAAGACGCAATTGTGTGCCGTTAGAAACGTTAAGTTAGTTGTACTCTAGGTTAGATGTTGAAAAACAGAACTAAAATGTTAAATGGTGACCAGCTTTACTGCCGTCATGCTAATGTCATAAGCGAGAGCAGACAAAGACCAAATGGCAACGGTACAGCCAGGAATTAAGTCCCATAATTAGAAGTTAATATTTTCTCAACACAAAAAGGCAGGTCTCTGCTTCATCCTGCTTGCCGCAGTTAATCATTGATAACTGGAGACACTGAAAACATTAGGGCAGTATAGGTCTTTATTGGTTGCATTCTCCTTATAAAAGGTGGAAGTGTAGAAAGAATTCTTCTCAGTACTCCTAATACAAATAACATCAGTTGGTTATCAGGTACCTTTCAGTCCATTGATTATGGGTATATAAACCTTCGTTGCCTATGAGAGTTTTGTCCAGATCATTTCCCAGTTCCTGTGTTTTAAAGGAACCCCTCAACGTGTCCCACTTGCATTTTCCCCTCTCCCTGTTCTTGCTTTTTACCTTCATACCTTTTTACTAAACATTTTCTTCTCTCAGTTTGTATTGTCTTTCTTTGATCTGCTTTTCAAAGTGTGTCAGTGATCTAATTTCACTACAGTATAACAGAAAATTCTAAAACAGTAGCTTTAAACAAGTCGGTGGTTTGGTTTTTCCCATCTCACGTAGAGTACATTTCCAGGAATCTTGGTGTCATGGCAGACTAGCTAAACGTAAACCTTCCTGCCACCACTACCCGAGAGCCCCCAACTCCTAGAGATGTCAGATAAAACATAACAATTACACACGGCTGACTGCAAAAGAAAGAAGTCTCAACTGCCAGAAATGAAGAGAAAGCAAAACCAGGGTGGTAAACTTGGGAGCTGGAAGCTACTCAGACCCAGGAGATTACCATCATCTCGGCTGTTAGCCTCACCAGCGGACTGTGGGACTTGAAGAGCAAGAGGCATGACCTGACAAAACTCAGGGAGGCTGGGACGGAGACCCCTGCGTGGAGTCAAAACCCTAGGAGGTGCTGTGCCCTAGGAAGCAGGGAGCAGAGCTCCCCACATAGCAGCCCCTGGAACCTAGGACTAGGTGGAGGAGGAGGAGGAAGAGTTAAAATGCCCGTTACAGTCTTGCTCTCATGGTATCCATGCTCAGCTTAAAAATTACTGGGAGTGTCTCCTTAATATGCGAGCACAATAGCAAAGCAATGCTACTGGTTGGTAGCAAAGCAATGAATAAAACACAGAGGTTTCTGCCCTCTTGGTGCCTCTACTCTGATGTCAATCGGAAAAAATTTAATGTATCAGACACACTTGACCAATTTTTTGAAACAATAGAAGGAATACGCTAGAATGCAGCACAAAAGAGATGGAAAGGATGAAAGACTAACCCATGGAAGATCCAGTGTACCCATGGACTTCAGGAGTTTAAGAAGAGAGAAAACAGAAAAGGGGCTGGGATGAGGCAGTTGTCATGAACTGACTGGAGCTAATGTATTTGTGTACAGCCGTTGGTAGATCACTGTCACGCACAGAACCCCTCCCCACAAAAACCCACGTACGCGCCTCCCCTCAGATCACCCTCCACAGCCAGATGGTAATGAAAACAGTGTCACACCAACTTCTGTCACAAGTACAGATACTATACTAAGCAAGAAAACAGTTCTTGTAGCCTGTTTTGCAGGCTCAAGGAAGTGGTTCTTGGCCCTTTGAGATGTTCTGACCACCACCTTGCCTAAAAGGTTCCCTCAGGAAACAGAATTCTGTTACCCTTACTGAAACCTGGACAGAGGATCTTTTAGGGGATTGGATTAGGACATCATCCCAAAGGCCAAGGGCTGCAGGCCAAGCTGGATTCTTTAACCTCTTCTTGCAAGGGCGGGGCGAGCAACTAGCCAATCCATATAACCTTGACCACCTTTAATTTCAACATCAGAGCCAGTTTTTGAAGTTCATCATTCTAGTTAACAGACACTAATTTCATCAATAAAATGTTGACATTTAGTGTGTACATTAGCAAATTTAGAGTTCTTCAAGACACCACAGTACCTGGAAATGTTTCCTCTGGAATACGGATTCTGACTACACTGTGAGCTGACCATCCTGGATAGTACTGTCTTGATCAGAATGTTAGCAGGATACAAGTGATGACTTTACATAAGTGACACACGTGTGCCACATATCCTGGAGTATTTCCGTGTAAATTGCAGATACCTTAACAGCTATATTGAAAGAGCTAAATGCCTAAGAAGTTTCCAGAATCGATCAAAGACAATGTATCAGGAACAGAACCAAAGTCACATCGGTGCTTAATCTGTTGGGTAGGCTGTCAAGTGCTCAGTACAGTAGCTCCAAAGGCCAGTGGGGCTGTAGGCTCTTTCTGTTCTTTATGACCCACCATCTTTGGCATGTGGCTTCTGTCCTCATCCAAAGATGGCTGCTGCAATGATCCCATTCCAGATAACTGGAAAGAAGGGCCAAGGGCAAGATACCCTTCAAATATGATGGCAAAATACTTTTCAGGGAAAGATAAGAATTTATCACCAGCAGGCACACACTGAAAGAGTTGTTAAAGGGTATTCTTCAAGCAGAAGCAAAATGACCCCAGATGAAATAGCAATGGAAATGGTAAATATGTCTGCAAATATATTAACTAACAGTGTGGGGTTAAAACAGCTGTGGACTTAAAACACATCCTATAGTAAGGCACAAGAAGGGTAAATGGAGTTAGTACCCACAGGTTCTAGCACTGGGTAAGTGGTAAAATTAATAGTTATTAGGCTGTAAAGTCAGGGATGCAGGTTATATCCTCTGAGTTAAGCACAAAGAATAATAGAATGTGTGTCGAACAACGTAAAGGAAACATGAAACAGCTGGGTCAAATTCTAAAGTTGCAAAACATAAACCCAAACACCTTAAGTGATTCATTACTGGATTAAAGTAGAAATGTTATCAGCTGAATGAGGAATACCCTCCTATGTACTCCTTATAAGAGCCACAATTACAAGGTCACAGAAAGGGTGAAAGTAAATGCACGGGGAAAGATACACAACTGAATGAGAATAATAGGACTGTAGTTTTATCAAGCAAAGATAAGATGTGAGGCATCACTAGAGCTGAAGAAGGACATTTTAATGATAAAGGGATTAATCCACCTAAACCAAATAATCCTAAATGTCTGTGCCAAAACAAATTTATAATATATAAAGCAACAATGACAGAAGAGAAATAAATCCCTAACCATAGCTGGAAACTTTTACACAGCTTTTGCGATAGCTAATAGAGTATTCGGACCAAATAATGAATGAATGAATGAGCGGAAGGAAGGAAGAGAAAGGAAGGGAGGGAGAAAGAGAAGAAAGAGGAAGGAAGGAAAAAGGAAAGAAGGAAAGAAAGAAAAGGAAAAGGAAAGAAAAAAAAATGAAATAGATGATCTGGCTGGTAACAACCACTAAACAGTTAGTTTACATATATTGAACACTTGATCAAAAAAGACGTAATTCACATTTTCTTCAAGTAAACGTGAATCATTTACCAAAGTTGACCTTACGCTGAGTCATAAACCTCAACAAATTTTAAAAGATCAAAAGCCTTTATCCAATATTCTCTAACATAGTGGAATTATGCTAGAAACCAGTAACAAAAAGATGACTGAAGAAACCCCCAACTACTTGGAAATTATGTAGTAATTTCTGAACAGATCCTTGGTCAAAGAATAAATCAAATTTCAAAATATTTCAAGGTGGATAGTGATCCCAAAACTTGTGAGTTGTAGCAAAAGCAATGCATGGTGGGAAATTTATAGCCTTAAATGCATAGATTAGAAGCAAAGCAAAGCTGAATATCAATGACCTAAACTCCTAATTTCAAGAAGCTAGAAAAAGAACAAGGAAATAATAGACAAAATCAGTGAAATAACATAGAGAAAGTCAACAAAGCCAAAGGTTGGCTTTTTGAAGTCAATAAGAATACCCACTGCTGTTTAACATTAAATTTGAGATCCTAGCCAGTGAGATAGGCCTAAAATAAAGACAAAGTTTTGAAAGGAGAAAACACTAAACAACTAGTTCTGTGCATAGAAGATTCAAAAGACTCTACAAAATATTAAGGAATTTATCAAGGTCACTGAATACAAAGTCAATATACAAAAATAAATTGTATTTCTAAATATCAGAAATTGAAATTGTTAAAATGATACTGTATACACTAGCATAAAGTATCAAATACCTAGAAATAAATTTTTGAAAAAAATCATATTGAGAGAAATTTAAAAGATCTAAATAAAGGTATGAATATATTACGTTGTTGTTTGGAAGGCAATTTTGTAAATTGTTACCTAACTTCAGTGTGATACTATCACAATCCCAGCAATATGGGAAGAAGTTAACGAGCTGACAGAAATGCAAAGGACCAAGGCTATCTAAGGTAACCTTGAACAACAATAAAACTGAACAATTTTCACCGAAGCTGTAGCTATAAGTAAGACTGTATGGGGTGAGGGGGGATGCCTGGGTGGCTCAGTCGGTCAAGCATCCGACTTCGGCTCAGGTCATGATCTCATGGTTTGTGAGTTCAAGCCCTGCGTCGGGCTCTGTGCTGACAGCTCAGAGCCTGGAGCCTGCTTTGGATTCTGCATCTGTCTCTCTGCCCCTTCACCCACTCATGCTTTGTCTCTCTCTCTCTCTCTCTCTCTCTCTCAAAAAAAAAAAAAAAAAAAAAATTAAAAAAAAAAGACTATAACGTTGGTTGGTATAAGGACAAATAGACTAATGTAACAATACAAAGTCTAAACATGAATCCACATATATGGGTCACCAGATTTATGAACAAGGGACGCCATTGCAATGGGCCAAAGGATGGTCTTTTCAGTTAATAGTGCAGAGTTTGATATCCATAAGGACAAAAGAGACCACCTCCTTACATCAGATAGAAAAAGCAATTCCTATGGAAAATAGTCTAAATATGAAAAGGGAAATAGTAAAACATAGACTATCTTTATGATTTGAGGCAGGCAATAATTTAAAGGACATAAAAGCATAAAAGGAAAAAATTTTAAACTAACCTATGGTGATAGAATCAGGATAGAGGTTATAATGATCCTGACAATTTTTTTCAATAAAAAAGACAACTTGATATCAGGAAAGAAATAAGATATGAATAAGGGTATAGTTAAGATTTTTTGAAATGATAAAGCTATGGTGAATTTATATGGATAAATGTGAAATTCTAGATATTTTTTAAAATGTGGATCTGTGTGTGTGTATGCACGCATGCACAAATTCTCATTAAATACATCTCTGTGTTTTTAAATTTTCCAGTAAGCCACCAGATCTAGATGGTCTTTGTGTGGCCTATTAAACCTTCAAGAAACACAATCTTTGTAATTACTGTTCTAAAGAATAAAAATAAATAAATAAAATGGGAAAACCCCACTTTGATACTAAAGTCAAATGGGATATGTGAGGGGGGGAAAAGGGTAGGCCAGTCTCTCTATGAACACTGCTGAATTAGCCTAAATGTTACAATTCAAATTCACTGTTTAAATTAATTAGTTATGACAAAGTAAAGTTTACTGACCAAATGAGAGTTGGTATAACATTGGAAAATCTCTTCATGTAATATGCCACATTATTAATAAAGAAAAGCCATGTTATTTTCAATGAACGTACAGGGAAAAAATCAACAAAATACAACACTCATTCATGATTTTTAAGTTTATCCATTTATTTTGAGAGAGAGAGAGAGCACTTGAGGGAGGGGCAGAGAGAGATGGTGAGAGAGAGCTGAAGAGAGAATCCCAAGCAGTCTCTACGCTATCAGCACCGAGCCCAACGTGGGGCTCAATCTCACGAACCTGTGAAGTCATGACCTTAGCCAAAATCAAGGGTTGGACTCTTAACTGACAGAGCCACCTAGGCACCTCAATACTCTTTCATGGTTTTAAAAACCAATCAAATGAGGCATCCTCTTGATAGATTATGAGTAGACAGAAACTTCCCTAATGTGATAAGTGAAAATTTACTACAAACCCATGGTTAACATCACAAGTTGATACAATTTTAGAGAAGTTTCTTTAAAGTCAGCATTAAGACAAGGAGGGCTGTTGTGCACCTGGTTCCATGTTGCACAGAGATGTTGGCCAGTGCAATAATAGTAGAAATAAGCATAAGGATTGGAACGTAAGAAACAGTTAGTAGTAGTGGGCAAGACAACTGGGTTTTTTTGAAAGTCCAAGGGAAACTACAAAGTATTAGGACTAATAAGAGAGGGGTATTTGGATATAAGACCAAATATGCCAGAATCAGTGGTGTCCCTTTCTACTCAAAAGTCTACTTGCAGGTAACATTTAAGAGAGTTTCATTTACAATGAAAACTCTAAGGTATCTAGCAATACACCCAGTGAAAGATGTGCACGAATTTTACCAAAGCCAGCTGAAATAAATGCAGCAATATTCCATGTTTTGAGGGTGGGGAGAGTCAATATACTAAAGCATCAGTTATCTATAAAGTCACTGAAGTTCCAATCAAGTCCTCAACAGAGTATTTCATAGAACTCGATAAGCCCAACAAATTAATGTGGGAAGATGAAGAGCCAAGACATTTTTCAAAAAGGAAGAATAAGAGAGGACCACCTGTCATACGGGCCACAGGACCGTGATGGTAGAACTCCAGTGGGTGCACACAGACGTTCGGATCTGTGGTTCAGAGTAAAGGTGCAGAAGCCCTTGAGATGACAGAGAATAGAGACACAAGGACTCTCCAATAAATACGAGGACAATTGCATGTACGTGTGGAAAAGTCAAATTATACACCGTTCTCACACCACATGCAAAGAGAAAGTGGATCAGAGACCATCTAAAAATATTCTAGAAGGACAGACGGGAAAATGTGACCCAGTGTAAGGAAGAAGTTGAATGTAACAAAAAAAGAGC
This sequence comes from Panthera leo, assembly GCF_018350215.1. Taxonomy (NCBI): domain Eukaryota; kingdom Metazoa; phylum Chordata; class Mammalia; order Carnivora; family Felidae; genus Panthera; species Panthera leo. Next base: position 75,565,560 of record NC_056695.1, on the reverse strand, counting down.
CATAAAGAAAACATCAATGCGTCTGACTATATCAAACTTAGATCGTTAAGTATACAGAAGACGCTGAATATGAAAAAAGCCAGAGACTTGCCGTGTACTCGCAGTGTATCTACCAGTGACCAACAAAGGAGGTGTCCGAGTGACATAAAGGATTACTGGGGTTGTGGGGGCGGGGGGAACTATACAAAAGAGGGCCAAAGGGTCAGTTAAACACGAAAATATGTTTAGGTCTTTAAGTAATCAAAAAGATGCAAATCAGTGCAATTAGATGCCATTTCATACCCAGTTACATAATAGCAAAGATTGAAAAAGATGTTGAGAAAAGTATTTTTTTTTTCAACTTATACTTTTTTTTTTTAGCACTTTAGTAAAAATGAAATCCTACATTGCTTCTAACAGCCTTTTTACAAAAAGTTCTGCATCATGCTTAGGTATAGAAATTGTTCAACACTTAGTGTCCCTGAGTGGCTCAGTTGGTTAAGCGTCTGACTTCAGCTCAGGTCATGATCTCACGGTTCCTGAGTTTGAGCCCTGCATCGGGCTCTGTGCTGACAGCTCAGAGCCTGGAGCCTGCTTCAAAAATGTGTCTCCCTCTCTGTCTGCCCCTCCCCCCCGCCATGTCTGTCTCTCTCCCTCTCTCTCTCTCTCTCCCCCCCCCCAAAAAAAAAAATAAATAAACATTAAAAATTTTTTAAAAATTGGTTAAGCATCCATCTCGGATTTGGCCCAGGTCATGATCCCAGGGTCGTGGAATTGAACCCCCTGTGGGGCTCCACGCTCAGCCTGGATGGAGCCTGCTTGAGATTCACTCTCTCTAACTCTCCCTCTCTCTCCCTCTCTCTCTCTCTCTCTCTCTCTTTCTTTCTTTCTCTCTCTTTCTCTTTCTCTCCCTCTCTCCCTCCCTCCCCCCCCCACCCGGCTTGCTCACCTGCTCACTCACTCTGTAAAATCAAAACTAACAGTAATTTTTTAAAAGACTGAATTGTTTTTTCCCAAAACTAGAAAATCACATTGATATTTTTATTGTAAAACAAAGTCTTGGCTCTAGATAGAAAAGAAATCCAATTATTTTGTTTTAAATTGAGCCACGTTAGAAGATATTAAGCACAGTTTGTGAGCTACCACAGTCTCCGACATCGGTCATGTTTTGACTCCCACAGTTATCTAAGACATTTCATAACCTTGACGTTCATTCACACACAGTTTACAGTTCAGATTAGGAGAAAATGTGTAATAAAACAATTTGATAAAATTCCTTTCTTTTTCTATGTAATAGTGAAACACAACAGCAATTTGCTGCTTGTGATAAATGTGCTATTCAAATTTAATATCTCTTGAGACCTTTGCTTTAATAATCTGACACAGATCTTATATGTAATTCACATTGTAAATTCAGTTTTCTTATTAAGAAAGAGATTTTATAGTCCTGCATCTAAATAAATGATTTTGGGACGCCTGGGTGGCTCAGTCAGTTAAGTCTCCAACTTCGGCTCAGGTCATGATCTCACGGTCCATGGGTTTGAGCCCCGCATCAGGTTCTGTGCTGACAGCTCAGAGCCCGGAGCCTGCTTTGGATTCTGTGTCTCCCTCACTCTCTGCCCCTCTCCTGCTTGCTCTCTCTCAAAAATAAATGTTAAAAAAATTAGTAACTAAATAAAGTGAATAAATGATTTTTAAGTCCTTGTGATTAACATTGTAGATTGATTTTGTTTTAAAGAGAGTCACATGTTTTACATATTTCCAGTTTCACATTTTTATTTCTGAGGAGAGGTAAGGTACCTATATCATTGTTCCCACAATGTACTGCATGTATATACAATAAAGCATGTATGAGGAAGTTTCCTATGGCAATGTTTGAATTAACAGGAGAAAAGAAAGTAACTTACCGGTCAAATCCAGTCCATGGCCTGTGAACTAAGACCGGTTTTGACGTGTGCAATGAAGGATTGACTGAACAGGTCTGGCTTCTTCAAATCCAGCACATTCCAAAGATAAGTCTGGCCCTTGACCAGCTCCTGGGAGATAACCTCTAAGCTCTTGGAATATCCTGCATCCTATGAGTGAGTGCCTTTGTTTACCAGAGGCTCTGAGCCACATCAGATAGTTTATGCTAACAATGATTTGTGGTGCTGACCTTGTCCCGTGCAGTTATCAGTTTGATCTCTGGAGGGACTGGAAGCTGGGTAGGGTCAGCCATGTGATCGCTGCATGCCACTGAGAGTGGGCCTCCCAGTAAAAACCCTGGACACCAAGTCTCACGTGCGTTTCCCTGGTGGGCAATATTCCATACGTGTTGTCCCACATCATATCTGGAAGAATGAAATTCTGTCTATGCACCTTCTCTTAGAACAACTGGAAGCTTGTACCTGATCTTCTGGACTCTTCCTTATGTGCCTTTTATGTTTGCTGATTGTAAACTCTTTTTGCTACAAGAAATTAACCGGCAGCATAACCACTTTTCTGAGTTCTATGAGTCACTGAAGTAGATGGTGGTCTTGGGGACCCCAACACTACATGTTTAAAGGGCCATTCTTTTAAAAAAGAAAGAATATGCAATAGAAACCATAATGTGTCCCACAAAGCCTACCTGGCCTTTTTCAGAAAACTTTTGCCAACTCATGGAGAAATGTAGCAAATAAATAACCTATGTGACTTTCATACGTTGAGATCGTAACAGTTAAAATGGGTGAATATCTGTACGAAAAAATCTGATGGTATTATGTAATTTAGGATATTGTCACAAGTAAATGTATGAAAAACATAAAAACCCCGTAGGAGGGAGATCCACAGGCGTTAGGACGCTGGTGAGCTCTGGGGTGGGGGGGGGGGGGGGGAATGAACGGAAGGTGAGACTTATCTGTCACATTTCCATTTTTAAAAAGAGATTCAGGGAAACATCCCAGGCCTCATAAATGAAAAAAAAAATTGTTTTTACTAATTTTTAGATGTATTTCCTTAAGTCATCTTCTCGTAGAATTCTAGAATGATTGTGTTGAAGACTTAAGCTGCTTCAAACAAATTCCTCATGCCCTAAGAAACAGGCCTGGGCAGGTGAACTGCCCAAGGTCATGCCGAATCCTTGTTTGATTAAAGAGGCCATTCTATGGGAAATTGGTTAGTGCTGGCAGGTTTCGTTATTTTGAACTGTGGAGGCTTGAAAGTTGATTCTCGAAACAAATACATAGGGGTATGCTATATATTCCAGAGACCTAACAAGTTCTCTCTTAATTTTGTAATCTGTAAGTTGAAGAACATGGAGACATTAGGTGAGGAAGGAAGAAAGAGCAACTTGCTGAGAACTCAAACAACTGGTTCTATTACAAATAATAAAACATTGCAGTCGCAGGGGTTAATTTTCTGCAAGCCGGGGCCACGAAATCCGTGGTAGCTTTACAATGCAGTCAATATTCTTAACTTGTATTTTCTTTAAAAAACAATTCTTTGCTCTTTGTAGCACAGAGATCATGCCAAGGCTAGTGTCCCTTTGATATCTAGAAGATTTTAAGGGCATTAAAATTTAAGTACTTTTAGGATACTTTAGTAATCAAATAAGACAGTGGTTTTTAAAATGCTTTGTAAACTGTAAATTAGGCTAAAAGTGGTACCGCTGATGTTAAACACACGAAACTCAGATTTCTGGTATATAAGATTTACTGACACCTTTCCTACATGCACTCCAGGAGTTACTGGGAGAATCAAATGAGATAATAAATGTAAAAAAGAGAGAGCGAGAGAGACCCTTTATAAACGTTAAGTTACTATGTAAATGAGTCTTCTAAAAAATATTACTGTCACTCTGTGATGACACTCATGTGGACTAACTATCATTGTGAAGGGAAAAACACATACTGTCTTTGGTTTCCTGAGACCAGAGGTGAGCTTTGTCAGCTAGACCTAAGGAAAAGTAACATTCATCTGGCTTTTTCTTTGTAGCCCAAACCAGGTTATATGAGAGATAGGAGAAGAATGAGACATTGTTCCTGTCTTTTTTTTTTTTTCATTTCAGCATTTATTGAGCACCTACTATGTGTTAGGTGGAGGGCAGTGAAGCACATATATTAAGTGTCCTCACATTTGCCTGACAAGGTATTACCCACAGTTTTCATACGGAACCTGAGGCTCAGAGAAGTTAAATAACTTAAAATCCAGTAGGCTCAGAGCTAGAGTTTGAGCCCACTGTTTTCATTTCTGGCTTCAAAACATACACCGCACAGGGGCGCCTGGGTGGCTCAGTCGGTTGGGGATCCAACTTCAGCTCAGGTCATGATCTCGCGGTCCGTGAGTTCGAGCCCCGCGTCGGGCTCTGTGCTGACAGCTCAGAGCCTGGATCCTGTTTCAGATTCTGTGTCTCCCTCTCTCTCTGACCTTCCCCCATTCATGCTCTGTCTCTCTGTCTCAAAAATGAATAAACGTTAAAAAAAAAATTAAACATACGCTGCACAAAGCAATCAACATTACAAGAGAGCTAGGATCTGAGTGTTAAGTGGTCTTGTTTGTAGCGGGTAAGTGGAAGGACACAGTAATGTGGGCTGCAGCAGGTAGGGGAGGCTTCTTGAAGGAGGCCCTGAAGGACGGCTAGAGTCGTGGGTAAAGAAGAATGAACACTGTTGGCAAGGGGAAGTGATAACTGGTTACCAGTTCCTGGGGTCCCTACCTTGTTGAGCCCAAAGGTGTATGTCTTAGAGATCACACGCTCTGGCTGTGCTGCCTCTGGGAGGCATTTGGTCCCAGGACCAGAACTAGGGGTGTGGGAGTGGAGGACTTCCCGACACAGCATGGGAGATGGGAGACAAAGCCTGGAAATGATGGAAGATTCCACTCATTTCCAGAGCTCAAGAAGACCCAACCCCAAGGTCAGGATAAAGGCTATGCTGTAACATTTTCCATTTTGTAAACACACCGCATCAGGAAACTGTTTAAACATTTTGTGGCAGCCACGTGATTTTTAAAAATCCTTTTTAAAGTAGGCATTGAGGTAGGGTGGACAGGGGGTTGGGGCTTTGATATACTGGGGTAGGACTAAGAAGACCTTGTCCCCGAACACCATTCATTGATACGTCCACTTACGTGACCACACTGAGCCTCAGGTCAACCACCTACCTTTTGGGTTGTGAATATAAGATAGTTGACATAGAAGTACTTTGAAAAAGATAAAGATTGGTGTAGATGAGTTTCATTTTCAAGCAGCATTGACATCATTACTACTGTGAAGATTATAATAGGAAGTTGATCCTAACATTTGCTCTAATATAGTTTTAAAGGCTTTTCCCCCTGGCTTTAAAAGACTTATAAAATAGATATTTATATTTTTTTTCTTTTCTGTTGGCAATTATTCTTAAAGAGAACTAAACCATGTCCTTGTAGCCAGACTTTGCAAATAAAGTGGTAACCAGAGGCCAGGGAAACCTTATTTTGGATATATAAGACACTGTGCTGTTCTTAATTTTCATATTTTTAATAACAAGATAAAAGTACAGATGTAAATTTCCCCTACCTGTGCATTCCCTCCTGGTTGCCAGAGTCCCTAAATACATACACCCCTGCACTTTCAGTGTATCTGTGTTTACCGGTACAGCACTGTGGTGCAGCATTTTTTACCCATTTCCCTCCAGCCAGTTGACTCCGATTTAGTTTCTTTTAGTCTAAAATTTAAAAATGTAGCAAATAAATAACCTATGTTATTTTAATACATCAAAATCACAACAGTTAAAACAGGTGAATATCAACATAAAAAAAGAAAGTCTTTCTTAAAGTCTGTAGTTAAAGCAGTGGAGAGGTTTTTCATGGTCTAAACTCACTCCTGGTGAGACCCACCGTCCTGTGGGGAATGAAGCAGAAACGAGAGTCTTTATCACTCGGTCTGAGAAGAAGGTTCAGACTCCTTGACTGAACAGAGACCAGTGGTTTTCAACTATAGTGGAACCTAGCCTTTAAGAAGAACCCTTTCACCAAAGCCCAACGTGCGAGGCACACGTGAGCCCACCGGCTGAGCTGCCTCCCCAGGTACCCCTCATGGCACGGGCAGGGCCCAGTTTGAAGGTCATGATGGAAGGCCACCTTCTTTACTCTCATCTTTGGCCACCAGCCTCCATGACCTCTCCAATCCAGCCCTCGTTAACCATGTTTACTTCCCCAGAGGGTCCTGTTTTGCAACCCTGTGCCTTTGCCTATGCTGTTCTGTTGGGCATGTTCCCCCAGCCCATTGACCCTTTATTTCAACGGCAGTTAATTGTCATCGATGGGAGTTTTTCCTAGAAATCTTCCTCGAGACCCTTGTCTGGGCTTCCAGATCATTCATTCTAGTCCTCTGCCATAGGAGGTATTGCATTATAATAATGTATCTGTCCAACTCTCCCGCACTGCAGTTGTGCTCTTTTTGAGGGCAGGAACACATTTGATAGTCTGCCTCCAATGTTAGGCACGTGACTGATAATAAAAATCAGATTCACTGGATGGATGGGCAGACAAGAAAGAATTTACCAATAGACCAAGTGAACCGATACCTTGAGCCATAAAAGAAAGAGGAACGGACAAGAGAATTCTCTTCACGTGGCTGGCTGGTTTGGAATTTGTCTGTAGGTTAAGAATGGACCTAACACCACTTCCCAGAATGCAGCCATCACTTGGTTAGCCCTAGGGAACAGTCCAGCACGAGTCATGTGCCTGCTGCCATATCTGGTGCTGTGTATTTATAGCTAATGCTGACGGGCTTTCACTTGTTAAACAGCAAAAGCAAAATGGTTGCATGAAGGCCAAACAAAACACTAATGGAAATGGTTTTAATAATTAATTTTTAAAGGCTTACGACTGACAGATCAACTGGGAAGCTATAGAAACATTGAAGCTGAAATTTCAGCTAAGGGAACCACTCTGTGGATTGTTCTGAGGTTAAATGGGGGTAATTTAAAAGCTGCCAGGAAGAAGGCCAGTGATACTTGGTTTTGCTTGCTTTTATTTTTTCTTTTAAACAGCAAACCATATCCTTGAAAGGAAGAGCGTTTTACATTTAAGTGCTGCAAGATGGTGAGAGTCAATAAAACATGGACTGGAATGAATTGGTAGCAATATTACTTAATATAATTTTATTGCCTAACAGTTTTCAAAATCACTTTTAGATAATATCTAAGCTTCCTTTCCTTATAGCTTAGTTGGCACGTTAACTTCTCTCAGGTAATTATGGCAGAGCACAACGTTCTATGGAGGTTTCCTACTGAAGTTTTTCTTTTCCATATGTAATTCCAGCAGTGAGCCTCCGTGAACGCTCGATAAACGATTAGCAGAATTAAATTCAGAAACACAAGCAATTCCCCTCGATAAGAGAGAGAATAGAACGCGCATGTATTGAGCACCTACCGTGTCCAAAACACTGTTAGGCACCTTTTCACAAGGTATCTCAGGAAATGCTCACAATTAACCTGAAAAGCTCTCTCCACTTTCCAGAAAAAGATAACAGTCTTGGAGGGCTCAGGCCATTATACCACCTACACAGCATGTGGCTCAGATAGGGGTTGGCCCAGGTAGGTTCACCTGACCTAAGTCTCTTACTTTTTTTTCACTTTTCATTGTGCACGGGTCGTGCAGTTAGAAATCTGGCTATTGCAAGTAAATGTAGGAAGCAAAGGGAGTGCCCTGAGGTGGTCATGTCCTCCTCTCTTGCCTTTTCATTCTTTCTCCTTTAGAGCAGATGAGCAGACCTGTATCCCTGGCTCCCCCTTCACTATTCAGTGCCAAGCTTGATGTTAGAAAAAGATGATAATGTACATTTGAGTAGTAATTGAAGAGTTTAAGAGTCTGTGACCTCTCTTTTCGTCCTCATCTTACAACGGAGAAAATTAAACTCCGAGTAGCTTTGTGACTTACCCAAAGTCGCATATCTAATTAACAACAGAGGAATTTTAACTAAGTCCAGAATTCCTGATTCCAGAGACTCTCTGTTATATCCTCAAGTGAGAACATGTGTGATTTTTCTCTAAGGATGTAGAAGATTTCACTCTCCAGAGCTCCATTTGTTTCTTTTCTTCTCTTAAGACCAGCTTATCCTTGCAAGGGATGAAACGTATTAGGCACTCACAAGCCGCTCCATATCCTGCTGTAATTATCTGGATGTGCCGATACCACTCTCGAAAACATTCCACACATGGGTGTAGAAGAACACATCCAAGTGGTTAAACCATCATTATTTATTCCAAATGATATGAGGGTGGTCCTTGGCACAGCAGAGAGAGAAGGCTTAGAATTCCACCCTGAAAGAGAGCTTCCGGCCCACTTTTCTCCCTACGACTTCTTACACAACTGCTACAAAAGTCCATCAGCTGAACAGGGCGAACTTTTCCGGAAGGTGCCAGAATAGGAGGGGGACTGTAATGGCTCTGTTGTGTCATTTCCTCATTCTTCGTTAATAAAATTAAGCTGGGGGAGGAGGGTGAGCCTGAAAATGGTTTGCCCGAAGTGAGCAAGTCAAATGGCAGAATGGGAAGAACACTGGATTCGAAAGACCACAGAAGCAGTCTGCTACTTGAAGCCTCACTTCTCTTCTCTGTACAAGGAGGATCTGAATACCACACGGTGTTGTTGAGCATATTAGGTCAGACAGTATATGGACAGGGGAACTTGTGTTTTGTGTAAGGAGACAGAGTAGCAATTTGAGAAGGAACTAGAACACATTCATAGAAGATCAGGAAGTGTGATCTATCCACAGCAGAGAAGGGGGTAGTGTTATCAAGAGTAGGAGGGGTTGGTTTAAAGATCTTCAAGTTTCTGTTTTATTGGAAAATGTTTTTTAACCAAATGCTTTCTTCAGGTTATAGCTTTGGCTGCCTTATTATAACGATAAAGATGGCAGAACAAGCTGAGTCTACAATCGAGCATCTGTTTCTTGCAGGCCATCCTTTCTTGCAGGATCCTTCCATTTCCTGTTGCTGCCCTTAGTGTTGGACATGTGTACTCTGATGTGTAGTTGTTGTATTTTGTTTGGCAAAGAGAACAGTTCTTTATTCAATAATTTTAACCATCTAGTACACTGGGAGGAAGTGAAGAAGGAGAAGGAGAAGAAGAATGATGGAGGGATTCTCTTCTTTTGCTAATGGAAGACTCAGTGATTTAGACCGATCTTCCTAGAGAAGACAAGCAAAAAATCTGGAACAAAATAATGTTTTAAAATGAAAAAGAACTAATACGACAGCAAGGAATTGCCAGCTGAGATCCAGGAAAAGGTGCAAACTTTAGAATGATAAGCTCAGCATTCATCATTGCTTTTGTCTTAGGAGTATTTGCCAACCTAAAGAGGAAGCTGAAAGTAACAGCTAAATATTCTTGGCATTCTGGGGCTACCGGTACAGAGTCAATGCTCAGGACTTATGCAAGATAAAAAGAAATCCATGACATAATGAAATTGTAGAAAACAAAAAGCAATGAGAAAATCTTAAAGGCAGACAGAAGAGAACTTATCTTTTAAAAAATGAGAAATAGAGGCGCCTGGGTGGCTTAGCCCGTTAAGCATCTGACTCTTCATTTTGACTCAGGTCATGATCTCACAGCTCGTGAGTTCAAGCCCCGCGTCGGGCTCTGTGCTGACAGCCCAGAGCCTGTAACCTGCTTTGGATTCTGTGTCTGCCTCTCTCTCTGTCCCTTCCCCACTCATGCGCTGTCTGTCTGTCTCTCAAAAATTAACATTAGAAAAATTTTAAATATGAGAAGTAGACATCTCAACAGCAGTAAGAGAAACCAACAGAGAGTGGACATGGGTCAAAAGACATTAATTGCCAAAGTCGCATTCAACACTTAACAAAAATACCCTTCGAGGGTGAAGGAGAAATAAAGACATTTCCCGATGAGAAAATCAAGAGAATTTATCACAGATAAACCTGCACAAAGGAAATTCTAATGATCTCCATAGTGATCGAAGGTTGACGATGTATGAATGAAGAACAGAGAAATTGATAAAAACAGGGAATTGATAAATTTAATATGGAGTTAAAAGTATTTAGAGAGAGCTAAAATACATTACAGCACTGGGATACAAATCAGGAAGAAGGTAAATGAAGTTCAAAGTGTCCTAATGTCTATGTACTGAGAAGACAGTAAAGGTATGGATTCACATTAGACTCTGATAAGTCAACAATGCATGTCTAACTTCCACATGACCACTACAAGGATAAAGATTGTATTGCTTCTAACTAATAGCCCAAAATGGAATGATTGAAAAGGGCAAAAGTCTAGAGGGTGGTAGAACATAAGTGAGACAGGAAATGCGGTTTATGAGTGGATTTCAATAGAAATATATCATTTATATCAAATGTTAAGTGGAATGAATGCTTCAGTTACAAAACAAGGATTGTAAGACTGAATTTAAAAAAAAAATCTAAGTGTCGGGGTGCCTGGGTGGCTCCATTGGTTAAGTGTCTCACTCTTGGTTTCAGCTCAGGTCATGATCTCACAGTTTGTGGGTTTGAGCCCCGCGTCAGATTCTGTGCTGACAGCATGGAGCCTGCCTGGGATTCTCTCTCCTCTCCCTTTCTCTCTGTCCCTCCCCTGCTCTCTCTCTCTATCCTTTCTCTCTCCAATACACAAACATTAAAAAATAATAAAAAATAAAAATAAAAAAATCAAAGTGTAAGCTGTTTACAAGAGACACATCAAAAACACGTGAATGCTGATAGTTTGAAAGTAAAATAATGGAATTAAGTTATAACGCAGGTATTAGCACAAAATATAATTTAAGGCAAAAGGCATTACTGAGAATAAGGAAGGTCACTTTATAATGATAAAAAGTCCAAATCACCAGCGGAATATACAAACTCTAGATTTGTATCTACTAATAATAGGTCTTCGAAACACATGAAGCAAAAATTGATAACATGTACAAGGAGAAATACATAAGTCTACAAACAGAGATTGTAAACATTAAAATCCTGTTGGCAACCCTTACCCACTAGGAGATGAGAGCCAGTAGAAAAATATCCACCACATCCACCCTCAAGTGGCTCATTGCACGTGCCTCCTCAGAGAGTCCCGACAAAGTAACACCCCGATTTCTGTAAGCCGTGGTCAGCTCAATAAAGGGCCCTTGAACTGGATTGGTCTCCTTCCGTTTTACTCTTCCCTGGCCCTGTTCTTTTTCCATGGGATCATATCCCAAAGTAAGTTCTTCATGCAAGTACCTCTCTAAACCCCACTACTTAGGTACCCAAGCTAAGACACTGGATACCACCCTCAGCCCTGCACACGCTTTCCCGATGGATTCCGCTATTGGATCAGTCAGGGGTTGGGATCCCGTGAATGCTGCTAAGTGGAGTGATGTCAACCCTGGCGTGCAATAGCGTCACAGTCACTGAGATGTTCCCCAGTGGTGAGAGGAAGGATGTAGGCGGAAGGAAGCTTTGGCTTCCGTGCTCGTGGTAACAAAAAGTACGTGGTCAGTGTTCGCTCTAAGGAACATAGAACTAGCTGAGTTTGGTTACTGGGCTTGAGAAGTCTTGTAAAAGGAAGAGAGAGTGGCAGGCTCGGTTAGCCAACTACCGGCCTCAAGAAGTGCTCTTTCAGAGCCTAGGGAAGCCTCCCCTCTTCCCACAGCCAGCCGAGGCTGCTGACATTCAGTGTTAGGGCTTCCTTGTGAGTGCAGGAGAGCTGGCGAGGAGAATGAAAACAAGCCTTCACCATCTCTGATGTCAGAGTCCAGGCCCAGATAAGGAAACTGGAGACCTTGAGACATGGGACCGGGAGATTTGGACGGACGGACCTGAGAACCTTGAACACAGATTCCTCTGAACGCCCCAAGAGGCTGCGCCCTCCTACCTCCTGGGGGAAGAAGAGGGGTTTTCCCTGCTGGCAGGCACTGTAGAGACCACCCGAAGCAGGAGCCTCTCCAGACGATGTTTGTCCTAAGACCTATCTCTGCCTCCCTTGCTTCCTCCAGACCAATGGGAGTCAGGCCAGCACAGCGCAAGCTGAACAAACCAGATCCTTCCCTAGGAAGAAAGGTTGCATACACCCACAGAATTGCAAGATTTGGTTCGTTTGCACCAGCACGAGCCAGGAGACCTCATGCTGGAGTGGATCTTACGGAACCGCTGAGGAAAGGCGACCTCTCTGTCCTTCGGCTTGTTCATGTGCCAGATCTGATTAATAGTGCCTGTCCAACCTACTGTGTGTGGCTATATGAGTAAATGAAGAAATGAATATTCATAGTAACCTCTCTGCTAGTCACTGTATCAAACACTTCACATAAGCTAATTAATCAGAACAAAATTGGTTAAGTGTAAACACTCTCAGAGGTTATTATCTTGTTCAGGACACTTAGTGAAACCTTGATGAATCATAGTTGAAAGAAGAAGAAAAGAAGGAAAGGAATCTGACATGGCAAAATTACAAAAAAGTATCAGAATGTGGCTTTGAGTAAATTGTTGTTTTGTTTAGGGGAGGGTGGACCACCTGAATGGTGTTCTAAGAAAAATGCCTATTCGTTGATCTTGGGAAAACCAGGTCAGGAGCAATTCTAGCGTGGAAACTCCAGATGAGAAGTTGGGGCTTCGGGGGAGCGGTGTGACGTCCTATGGCTTCCCTACGCCACACGAGGACCCGGCGAGAAGCCCAGAAACCCAGAAGCTGCCCTTCGCTGGCCCCCCACCACACTGGTGCCCCGATCTTGGACTCCCCAGCCTCCAGAACTGTGAGAAGTAAGTTCCCGGCGTCTATAAGCAGTGGGTGGTACTTTGTTATGGCGGCCCAAATGGACTAAGACATGCCCCTGGCCTTTGTACACGCCTTAATGTGGGCCTCAGCCAGAATCCGTGTTTCAACTGTACTTCCTCGTGCTGCCCTATTCGCTTCTGGAAGTCAGGGACATAGTTTACCCAACCTTATTTCTCCTGTGTCCTGTACACAGTTAGGGGCTTTATAAATGTTCATCAATAACTAACTGTAGGATGGAACAAGTGAGAAAATAGATTTAAAAAAAATTTTTTTTTTTACCTTTATTCATTTTTGAGAGACAGAGACCGAGCATGAGCAGGGGAGGGGCAGAGAGAGAGGGAGACACAGAATCCGAAGCAGCTCTAGGCTCCCAGCTGTCAGCACAGAGCCCCACGCGGGGCTCAAACCCACGAACCGCGAGATCATGACCTGAGCCGAAGTCGGACGCTTAACCGACTGAGCCACCCAGGCGCCCCGAGAAAATAGTTTTTGGTAGAAGAAAATGTGGCTGAATTTCAACTCGCTCTCCAAGAAATATTTAGGAAATAGCAGAGCTACATAGTTACATGGAAGTAAACGCACGCCAGGGCTTGCGACACGGGCAGAGACAAGGTCAGGACCTTCAGGGTGCCACACAGCATGATCTATAATGAGTGTTGTGAAGTCACACGGTGGCTAAAATACGTTAGCTGTCCTGCTTCCTGATCGGTGTGCGTGGCCTCACGAAAACGCAGCTTATCTTGTTATTCACACTGTTTCGGGACACGGCCCTCAAGAGCAGTTAATGAAGCTCACTCGGTAAACAGATGTTTCTAAAAACTGTGCTTGTCTTGATTGTACCCAGGTGCTGGCGGCCAACAGATTTTTTTTTTTCTTTCTTTCTTTTTTTTTTTTTTTTTTTTTAACAAAACGCATGAGTACTGGTGTTGGTACACCAGTATAGTCCGGGTGGTACAACTTCTAACTTCCATCCGAGTGTCCGAGTACAAGGTCTGAGGCAGAGATTGTACGTTGTATGCTTTTCGGCAAGTTTTATAACCTGCCTGAACCTCATTTTCCTCATTTGTAAAAGGGAGTTAATATCAGTCTCCAGCGAACCGGTAAATGTTTAACAGTTGGTTCTTCGGGGGGAAAAAAAATAACCTTCATTTGTAGCGTTTGCTGACGTCCATGATGTAATTATTCCCACGATGGCCTATTTCCAGGTGCCAGTGCTGTGTCCCTGGACACAGAGTAAGGAAGAAATGTGCAGAAGTAGCACACCATTAAAGAGTAGTCCCGCCTGCAGGTGTTTTAGATGCCAGTGACCTCTGGGGCCCGGGTAATGGTAAATCATAGTGAGACAGACGGCTGTCGGTTAAGCGGCCAACTTTGGCCCAGGTCATGATCTCACGGTTCATGGGTTTGAGCCCCGCATCGGGCCCTGCACAGGTGGTGCAGAGCCTGCTTGGGATTTTCTCTCTCTCCCTCTCTCTCTCCCCTCTCTCTCCTCTCTTTCCAACCCTCCCCAACTTGAACTCTCTGTCTCAAACATAAATAAATAAACTTTAGGAAAAAAAAAAACAATAGTGAAATAATAGGAAGTGGTGAGCTGTAAGTATCTATTTCTTTTGTTTCTAAAACAAATACAGTATATTAATGTATATAATTTGATTTTAATAATGGCTGAATATGGAAACCAGCTCACCACATTCCTGAAATTCCTCATGAACTGGACGTACCAGTTTCCAGCATACAACTGCCCCTATCCAGCGCCTAGGATTTCGCAGACAACGCTGCAATGAGCAGATTTCTCCAGGATATATACCCACATCACAGGACGTATGACTGGAATGTGACCAAGAACACTGCCAGATTGTTCCCCAGAATGGCCACATCGACTCGGCTTCCCAGCAGCGGTATCTGAGGGCTCCCGTGGTCCTCTGACCAGGCGCATCACCGGAGAAGTACGATGTGGCTGGACACTGTGATACCACAGCGCGTGAAGCAGCAGCAAGGCGTCTCTCCCGGGACGGGGACCGATCATAGATGCGTAATGCTGAGTGATAAAAAATAATAGCAGAATGAGATTTATAGCACAATTCTATTCATTTAAATGCATACAAAACAATAGAGTTTTTTCCCTAGGATGTACAAATAAAAAAGTGTCCACCAGATATATTTGGATGGCTGCCCATGGAGGGGAGGGATTTCTTGTGTCGACAATATTTATTGAGCAGTAGGGGCACCTGGGTGGCTCAGTTGGTTAAATGTCTCACTCTTGATTTCGGCTCACGGTCATGAGATTGAGCCCCACCTTGGGCTCCTTGCTGAGCATGGAGCTTGCTTGAGATTCTCTCTCTCTTTCTCTCTCTCTCTGCCCCTCCCCCCTCAAAAAAATAAACATTTAAAAAATATACTTATTGAGCATTAAATGGAATAATAGTATATCTACAAGCACCTAACACGGTACTTGCCACTCGGTCTCTTTTCTTAATCCCTGGCCAGCAAAAGCTATGCTAATTTTATGGGTGGTATTCAAGATTGTATTCTTCCTGCCTTTAATGAACTGTGCAAGGTTGCATGTTTAAATGATATGTTTTCCAGAAAAACTACATGGATCCTGTGTTTAGTATATTTCTATTGATAAGCAATATTTTCAGTGCAGGTGCTACACAGAGCAGTCACCAAAGCTTAAAACCAGGATGGCCCGTTTGTATGTCGGCAGTATTTGTTATAATGGCTGCAGAGAAACAAGCAATTTCAACTCTGTCATATGTATACTATTGCACTTAATCTTCACAAAATAAGATTTGAAGTTTGGAGAGGCCAAGTGTTTTGCCCAAGAGGGGAGGGCTTTGCAAGGACAAGGACAGCAGCTGCCCAGAAAACACAGGAGTCACCTGGTGTGCTGCCGGGGAGAAGAAAGGTCGGCGTGCACTTTGCTGGTGAGTGTGAGATCACGGGGCTGCACAACCCCATCAGGCTCACTCTCTCCTGCAGTCTTTGTTTTAAGGCAAGAAGCACAGGTTCCAATTATGATTAACTTACAAGTGTGAATTATTTTCTATGTAAGTAAAGGGAAGGCTGGTAAGAACTTGGGTGGTTTAAGAAAACCCTTTGCCTTTATTCGCATGATCAGAATGATAAGGCCTACAAAATGCAAGTTTCCTAATTTGCCCAAGGTCACCCAGAAAATTTTCCACGTAGCCAGGACATGGCGCACTATGGCCTAGCTCTTAGGCCAGGTGTGGCTTAATAGAGGAAGATAGATTAGAAAGGTACAGGGCCATTAACTAGCTATAACGCTGAGAAAAGCTGCTGGACATTCCCAAGCTCCCGTTTCCTCAGTCATAAAAGGGGAAAATAGCTCATGTGGCTCATGTGACTCATGTGGCTGCTTCAAGGACCATTCATTCGTACGTTTATGCGCTCATTCAACAGAGAATTATAGAGGCAACTTCTATGTGCCAGTCACTGTTTTAGGCATAAGGATATAGTAGCCAGTGTATCAAAATCCCTGCCCCGTGGAGCTTACACGCTAGTAAAGTTCTATTCAAGTCGCTAAATAAATAAACATGGCAGTCAATCAATCAATGAGTGCCATAGAAAATAATAAGGCATAGTAAGGATATGGAGAGTGACAAAGAATGCTTGTTAGGGAAATCATCCCTTCTAGGACGGAATTCAAAAATCGACATTTCTCGCCCCAGGATCTGTATGTAGGAAGAGTGTGTCCCTTCACCCTCAGATTTCTGCTGGGTGGTCCCGTTGGTTCCACTAAGCTCGCCAGCTTCCCTGTGCCTGAAGCTGAGCTCCTTTCTCCCTTCAGCTCCCTCCAACTACTCGTTCTTCTCTCGATTTAATTCATTTTAGGGAATTGGACCTTGGTCTTCCTAGTCACCGTGTGGTGTTGGGCACAGAACGTGGGCTTTGAAATCAGACAGACTTAGGTTGGAATTGACCAGCATTCAGTTGCGGACATGCTGGGAATGCTGAAGAAATAGGTCCGGGTGAGTTTCCAGGGACAGTAACCAAAGCCACAGCTGTTGCCCTGAACACTCTGTTGTGGAGCCTCAGTACTACTGTCCTGGTCACGAGGGAGACCAGCAAAATTAGGAAGCAGCCACCAATGTACTCCAGCCCTTTATTCCATCCTGAGCCTGTCATTTCTATGCGCCAAATCAGTAGTGTTCTGCGACAGCCACCAAGTCCACTGCCCTTTGAATTCCCGTTTTCCTCCTGCTTCTCTAGTGCTGGAAATAACACACCAGGAGTGTGGCCCCCGTCACTGGGATCCCATCCCCGCTCACCGCCACTGACATTTTTCCCAGGTGCGCCAGGAAAACACGCCAAGGGCTGTCGGTACTCCCCGCGCCCCCACCAGTGAAGGGGTCCTCGTTGCCAGCCGGCCAACGACTGCTCCAGCTCTAAAATCCCATCTTAGAGTCTGCTTCCTAGGACCACCTCCAGTACCAGCTGGCTTAGATGGAGATCCCTGCAAATAGACTCTGAGACAGAGAGCTGCATGTCCAAAGTCTGTTGGGGAAGGTGTTGGAGATTCCCATAAGGAGGACAGGAGTGGGCGGAGGGGGAAGCTGGCCTGGGATGTGGCTGTCACAAGCCTCAGCCGACCCAAAGGCTCCATCTACCCGGCACCCCTACCCACCATACATGCTCTAAGCACCTTCAGATTGACTGGTTTCTATGGCCCGAGTTAAGGGCCACTTGCACAGAAACTGGCCTCTTACTCTGACCCTCTTAATCCTGGCAGATTTCAGGATCCTACAGGGAGCTCGGGAGCTGTAGTGGCCTTCACTTGTTCCAAACTGGAGCAAGGAGGCCAGTCAGTGGCCATGGGCACTGTGACCTTGGGTGGGGCAGTCCCTGCTCCTGATAGCAATTCCCAGCCAGGGACATGGCTGTCAATCAGCACCAATGTCTCCAGCATCAGTTGCATAGACCCTGCAGAGGAGCGCCACAGGATCCACACACGTGAACATTTTACTTTAAGTAAAGGAAATGGCTGGAAGATGGAAAAACAGTGGGTTTCACTGTTTGTGTCCAGCTTCCTGTACTTACTGTGTTGACGTTATTTCCCCTTTGTGAACTTTTGATTCTGCATTTGAGGAATGGGCATGATCATAAGAACATCTTGCCACTGCAGACAGCTAAAGTTGAATCAGGTGAGAATCTGGATGTGAGAGCCCATGATAGAGTTGTACAAATGTGAGGCGTCACCGTTCACATGGTCCCACTTGAAAGAAATGCACGACAGACGTGAGTTCTAGGGTGGAGCTCACTGAGGCTTTTGCCAGACTTTTGGGTGGCCGAGTTTTATGAGGAGGCGGAGGAGAGTGCCCCTTGTTCCTGTGCTTGAAGCCAAAGAGGACTTGTAGGGATAGGGCCCCAAAGGGAGGAGGAAACGTGGGGAGGAAAGGAAAGAGGGAAGAAGGAGGAGATGGAATGAGTAGGCAAGAGAGGAGAGTGAATCCAACACTTGTTAAACCAGCTACTCAGGGCCGGGTGCTGTGCTTGGCCTTCTGTCTACATTCTCTCTCAGCAAGAGAGGTTGTTCTATTAGGAGAGGCTGGATAGCAAGTGAAAGAAAATCCAAGTCAAACTATCTTAAGCAAACGAGAACTCAAACTAAATAAAGCCAAACAAACCAACAAAAACAAAAGCACGAGGAATGTATTGGCCCAAAAACCAGAAGGAAGGGCTGGCTTCAAGAACTGCTTGATTCTGGGGCTTAAATGGTGTCTCCAAGACCCAGTTTCTCTGTTTTCCATCTCACAGCGCAGCCTCCCACGTCACTGGCTTTGCTCTCGGTGTGTATGTGTCGGCCAAGATGGCGGCAGCTCAAGCCTTTCCTTCTCAGCTTCCACCCACTGGGTGGGAGAGGACCTGCCTCACTTCGCCCTCCATTCCTGCCCAGACCTCACCCCTCAGCACCTCTCATGGGTCACGCTCCCTCCTTACTCCGAACCCACATCCGGGAGAACCTGATGTGCCCGAGGACCCGGGGCCTACACAGAGCACGGGAACTAAGGAGCTGGAAATAGATGGTCCTTCGGGAGCGAGCAGTTACGAGGAAGGTCGAGTGCGCAGACGCTGAGCAGCAAACCCCACACGTGACGCCAGAGGCCTTCACCACACTGTAGAGGTGAGAAGATGGGTGCCAGGCAGGACTGGGTAACTTGTTCAAGGACACACACTCTCTTAATTGTCGTTTGAGGGAATGCCTGATTGAGACACGGTAGAAAGTGGTGGTTCTGGAGATGGAGACTTGGGCCACATGACTGAAGGCTGCATTTCTCTTGCACACCAACTGCATACATCAGCTGAATCGCCTCACACCCTCAACCTCTTCTCTTCATCCAGCTCTGAGGTTCGACGACTCTACCTTGAAGAACATATTTCCGGGTGAACTGTAATGGCAAAACCAGTAACGGCATACCTATTGCTGAGTACCTCGTTCTTTCTCTTTTGAGTATTTGTTTCAAGTGAGAATAAGCACAGGTCTGCTCAGACATCACCGTACTGTTCAGGTTGCCTTTGGCTTATTAGCACGAGGGCCCCATTTCCCATCCTGCGTCGGAGATCATGGCCGCTCTGGCCGCAAGCGTATGTAGTTCGTCTAACAGGCCAAATCCTTTTCCTCTTACCCTGCTCCCCCAAGTTACCATTGTTCCGTGCTTTGCAGTAAAACAAATACTGCTTTCCACTATATTGACCCCAAATATTTCATCCATTCACTGTCACTAGAAGCCAAGTGTTTTTTTTTTCAGGCTGGCTACAAACAAAAGCTACTTTGTGAGACTGTGAGGGCAGGGAGCCAGATTACCTTTTACTGGTCGTTTTTTGTTTGTAAAATGGCAGTGTCTTCTGTAAACATGATATGTCGATGGCAAATAATTGCACCCACCTAAGAAGTCATCTGTTGTCCTTGTTATCTGTATTTGCATCTACTTTGGTCCATCTTTGGTCACTGTATTTATAGAGCTATAGTGTTGCATAGTTATAATATTATATTTTGTTTCTGTTGCTTACTTCAATGATTTTTCCACGCTATTAACCTGGACTTCCCTGTTTTAATTGTTGCTTTATATGCAGTTAGTATTTGTTGGTTCATTCAACAAACATTTATTTAATAACTACTTAAGTATTCCTCTGTGGGTTTCTCCCCGGTTTTATTATTGTACATAACGGAATGGATATCTCTATGCATATACCTTTCTCTATCTTTTGGATTATTTTCTTAGGATAAATTCCCCAAATGGGATCATTAGGATGAGCATTTTTATAGCTCTTAAAGCTAACAGCCAACTGTGTGTGAATGTTTCATTGAATCTGTTTTCTCTCGATCCTACTCATTCAAAAGATAAAATCCATACTTTTTTTTTTTAAATACAGGACCCTTCCATGAATTTCCTGTCTCTCCCCATCATTTCTTAACACTCCCCAACTTTCCATCTCCCTCACTTCGACCCAAAGTGTAGATACTAGTGTTTTATGTGCAGGATATCTTGATTTGCACATAAAACTTCTGCTCTCGTGGGTGCTATATGGCAGCAGAATGCCGGACACATGGACAAAGATCCATTATAAATCGTTACCCTCTTTGCTCAGTGCTGTGGACTGGATGGCGTCCCCCCAAATTCAAATGCTGAAACCCTTACCCCAAATGTGATGGAGGTGGGGCCATTGGGATGTGATTGCATTTTGATGAGGTCATGAGGGTGGGGTCCTTATGGTGGGATTCATGTCCTTATAAGAAGACAGCAGAGACCTTTCTTTCTCCCGTTCTCCCCTTATCCTTCCCTCTCTCTCCCTCCTTCCATCTTCTTTCTCCCGTTCTCCCCTTATCCTTCCCTTTCTCTCCCTCCTTCCATCTTTTTGTGCCACGTGAGGACACAGCAAGAAAATGTGTGAAAAGAAAAGAAAGAAAGAAAGAAAGAAAGAAAGAAAGAAAGAAAGAAAGAAAGAAAAATGCCATTTGCAAGCCAGGAAGAAGGCCCTCACCAGGAATTGAACTGGCCAGTACCTTGGTCTTAGACTTCCCAGCCTCCAGAACTATGAGAAAAACAATTCTGTTGTTTAAACCACCCAAGTTACGGTATTTTGTTATAACAGCCCAAGCCAACTGATACACTCAGCATCCATCAGTCTTAACATCTGTAATGTTGATAGACAATAAATAGGTCATCTGGAATTCATTATGGTTCTACATCATATTTTATGGACTTCTCATGACAGCCCTATAAACATGCCTATTTAGTAGGAAATAAAGGTCAACGGGGACATTTGGGGAACTCTAAGTGGTTCAAGATGATTCAAGGGTGAGGGTGCTGTGTGTGGGAAGTCACCGGATGGGGGGACTCCAGAGGTGGAAAGAGACCAGAGCACGAAGGACCTTCTCTGTCAGATTCAGGACTTTGACGTTGGACCCACGAGCTTGGTATTTGGAAGGTTTCTAGAGAGGAGTAACATGGTCTGACATGTTGGCATGCACTCTCGAAGAGTGTGGGCAGGATCAGGAGGCAGGGGTCCCAACTAGAAGAGCTGCTGTTGAGTGAGTGCTGCTTCCTCTGGGAGGAGCCAGTGTAGACGGACTGGACCAAGCAACACATTTGTTGTTTCCAGACATGAGCTCCAAATTGTGCCCCTGCCTCTTCTGAGGATTGAGCTTTCCCAGGCTTAATCTGTTAAAGTCAATCCACACCAAATCAACAACAAAACCTTACGCTAAATGGTAAAACATTAGAAGATTTCC
The DNA here is from genome assembly GCF_018350215.1 of Panthera leo. NCBI lineage: Eukaryota > Metazoa > Chordata > Mammalia > Carnivora > Felidae > Panthera > Panthera leo. Next base: position 75,544,115 of record NC_056695.1, on the reverse strand, counting down.
CTTTTAAGAGAAGGAGCGAGTCTGCACTGCAGTATATGCAAAGTCCCAGCAGAGCAACAAGGAAGACAAAGAAACAAAAGGCACATAGATTGTAAGGGGAAAAAAAAAAAACCTGTCATTTTTCTCAAAGACCATCATGTGTACATAAAAAAAAATCCTAAAGGGTCTTAAACTATTACTGAAAAAAAAAAAAGAACATAATAATCATTATATTTCTCTATGTTAGCAGAAAACAGTTAAAAATAGAATTTTTAAGGATATGAATTAAAGTATGATTTTCAAAGCATCAATTACTTAAGGAGCAAATCTAGGAAAGACGTGCAAGGATTCTGAAAGTAAAAACGTGAAGCTCACTGAGAAATACTGAGCAATGTTTAAAGGGCAGCTATGCTATGTTCTTGGATTGAACAAAATCAATATTTTCAAAATGTCAGTTCCTCCCACACTGAGCTACAGGCTCAGTGCAATCCCAATCAAAATCTCCGTACATTTATTTTGTAGAAGTTGACAAGCTGCTTTTTGAAGAAAAAGAAAAATGTAAGAGTTTTTTTTTTTTTTTTTTTTTAATCTGAATCAAGACATTATAGTATTTTAGTGAACAAGATGGTGTGGCATTTATACAAAGATAAAAAACTAGCCAGTGAAAGAGAACAGAGAACTTAGCAACAGACCTCACATGCTTGGGCTTGTTTGTGGGAGAGGTGACAGTAGGAATGGACAGTGTTTTCAGTGGATGGTGATGGGACAGTAACATCTTCATATTGGGAAAAAATTGAGATTATACCCCTTTCTCATGCTGTATGTCAAATCAGTTCCAGGTGGCTTAAAGAACTAATATGGAAGGCCAAATACTAAGCTTTCCAAAGATACTATAGGAAAATGTCTTTTTTTTAAGATTTTAATTTTAAATAATCTCTATACCCAACCTGGGGCTCAAACTCACAACCCCAAGGTCAAGAATTGCACACTCCACTGACTGAGCCAGCCAGGTGTCCCTATGGAAACTATTTTTTTTAAATGTTTATTTATTGGGGTGCCTGGGTGGCTCACTTGGCTAAGTGTCTGACTTCAGCTCAGGTCATGACCTCACCATTCGTGAGTTCAAGCCCCGCTTCAGGCTCGCTGCTGACAGCGTGGAGCCTGCTTGGGATTCTCTGTCCGCCCCCTCTCTCTGCCCCTCTTATACTCATGCTCTCTCTCTCAAAATAAACAAACATGTAAAAATAATAATAAAATTACAATGAGATAGAGTTACACACCAACATGATTGGTAAAATGGAAAAACTAGCGATACTAAGAGTTGGCGAGGATGTGGAGATGCAGAAACTTATACCCCTGACAAGAAGGTAAGTTGGTGCAAATGCTTTGGAAAACCGATGTTGCATTATCTAGGACGTGTTCCCATGAGATGTGCACAATTATGTGCATGAAGATAAAATCAAAGAGCGTCCATAACAATGTGCTTCACGATTACCAAGAAACAGAAGAGAACGAAACGCTCACCGTATAGTGCACATACAGCAAGAAAAGGAGTATTTTAGATACATGTAACAATGTGATGAATCTTGCAGTGTTGAGCAAAAAAAAAGCAAGTCACCTAGAAAAATACAATAGAGCTCCATTTTCAAACGGTTTAGAAACAGGTAAAACCAGGGATGCATCCACAGGCAATACAACTACAAGGGAAAGCGAGGAAATTAGAAAAGCTATAAAAGGAAAAGTCACTCGCCAGAGCAGGGAGGGGCTGTTACTGGTAAAGAGCACTGAGGGGACTTTCTGGGGGACTATCTGCGGGCTGTTTCTTGGCCCCGGGGTATGATGGATGGGTATTTACTTTGCAACCCTTTGTTAAACTTGTCTACATAGTGTATTTTATGTTAAAACTGCTTTGTAACTTAAACATTGCTTTCTGTTTTATTTTTTGTTTTTTATTTTTCAGTTTTTTAAATGTTTATTTTTGAGAGGGAGACAGAGACAGAGTGGTGGGGGGGGGTGGCCGGGGGGTGGTGAGAAAAGGGAGATCGAATCCGAATCAGACTCTAGGCTCTGAGCTGTCAGCACAGAGCCCGAGCAGGGCTTGAACCCACATACCGCGAGATCATGACCTGAGCCGAAGTCAGACGCTTAACTGACCGAGCCACCCAGGCACCCCAAAACTTGCTTTATATTTTACACTAAAAAAAAAAACTAACTCAAACCCCAGATATTTCTAAGATGCAATGAATATTTGATACTGAAATGAAACGGACAGATCTAACTATTCAAACAGACGGAGCACATTTATTATCAGAAATAAGCTCTGATTCCTGTGATTTACATTTCGTTAATTCTGGACTTCATCGAGACCAAAGCCCAAAGGGCTTTCACCCAGCACCAGAGACCAGAGATCCTTCAGATTCATTTGCATCTCCTTTGGGCTGCTCAGACCTTACCATAATGAAGAGGCCTTCAGTAGAATAAAAATGGAAGTAGGACCACGAAATTCCAGGGGCTTCTGAAAAGGTGAGGAAAAGATTGCCTCAAAATAAGAACAAAGAAAAGCAGGTGGCCTCGTTTCCATCGCTGCCGCTGACCCAGAGGTCATGATTTACCTGTCTTTGTTCTTCACAGTTACAAGTTCCATAAATGTATTTCACAAGCTTGGTATATTTAGCTATCTTCTGCAGGCATGTGAGTTATAAATAATAGTAGCTGGGAACGTTGTTAGGACCTTGCTGATTTGCCGTTTTGGAGAAGTGGCAAATTTTTTAGAAAATCTGTGAGGAAGAGTATTCATATAAGTCAATTATTTACATAAATGAGACTTCAGAAAGGATCCTTTTTTTTTTCTTTAAGGTTATTTATTTATTTTGAGAGAGAAAGAGCGCATGCACAAGCAGGGGAGGGGTGGAGAGAGTCCCAAACAGGTCCCACACTCTCAGCGCAGAGCCTGACCTGGGGCTCAGGCTCATGAACCGTGACATCATGACCTGAGCCGAAATCAAGAGTTGGATGCTCAGGGGAGTGAGCCACCCTGGCGTCCCCAGAAAGGATACTCAAACAAAGTTTCCAAACGCTCTAAAGATCTTTAGGAAGGAGAAGGTGTTCCAGGAACAATTATAATAGCATCAATTCCCCCAGAAAACACTAGGCTATGAATTGAGCGGACAGTTTGTGATCATTAGTAATGACTAAGGATCAGCATGGTTTTCCTAAGGAAAGATTATTTCTCATTAATCTCATTTCCATTTTTCAGAGAATCACTAGGTTCTGGATAAAGAAGATGTCACAGACGTACCATATCTCAGTTTTCACAAGGCATGGGTGCTAGTTCAATTAAGTTAATAAGGTTTTAAAAACGGTCGGATTACTGAAATTGCCATGCCAACCTCAGAGACCTCAATTCGTCAGCCTGTCCCTTAAAGGCTTGATTAATATCTGGGTGAAGAGGAAGAAAACGTACTTATCAACTATACAGATGACCCAGAACTAGAAGAGCTTTTCCATTACATTGGAGACTCACACGTAAAGGGATTTAAATGAGTTCCAGAAGAGGACTAAAACACGATGGAAGTCAGTAAGCTAAAAAGGTTCGGCAACACAAGTTCAGGATTGAGAGGGTCTTGACATCAGTATAGTTGAAAAAGACTTAAAGTCCCCAACTCACAAGGGTGTGAACCGGGCCAGCATCCAGAATCACAGAATATCTGGAGCCTCAGATGGGTCCCCAGCCTCCCAGTACCTTGATTTGAGCCTGGTGAGACCCTGACAGCGATCCCAGTTAACCCACGCCCCCGAGAACTTCTGATCCACAAATGCGGAAGGTAACACATTTGCGTTAGCCGAAGTCACTGAATTCATCGTCATATGTTCCGTAGGCCCAGAAAACACGCAGGAGCAAGAAATGTTTTTGGCCCATCCCTGTCAGTTTTTCTTGATAGCCTGTGTTTTCTGTCACATTGCAATTAAAAACCCAATGTCCCTCTTTGCCCAGAAAGGAAAGGCCGTCTAAATTTTGGCAGGCATACCTCCTCAGGCGCCTCTCGAGTAGGAGGTGGTTGGTGGATTCCATTACCATCACCATCATGTCGAGGTCAAGGAGAAGCAGGCTCTTAGCTCTAGACCCATACACCCTCCCTACTAGTCTAGACCTAGAAGCTTCTGAGTCTAGAGTTAAGAACAGTAGTTCAGACCGGGACATGACTTCAGGAGCCATCAGCATATAGATAGTAATCGAATCTGTGATAAATGTTTCCGTCACCGTGTGTATAGAAACAACAGAAGACCTGGGAAAGAATCCTGGAAAACCTACGCTGATGAAACAGCCAGAAAAGGGAGACTGGCAAAGCCCACAGAGGTGACGTCATGAGAGCCAAGGAACAGCGGAGGAGGCAAGTGTGATACAGGTTTGAGAAGGGTGGATTCGACCTCAGGACGAGAAGTTTGTTGGACACGTCGGTCAGAGCACCTGCACAGGAAGATTGGGACGGGAGCCGGAGCCGGGCAATTTGAGGGGTAAAGGTAATACTAAGTAAGGATAGTGGCTCATGCTCTCAAGAACTCTGTCTATGAGGCACAGGAGCGAGATGGGGAGGAGGAGGAAGAACCAAGTGGGGGCTTGTGATTTGGGGGAGGTGGGAACTGGGGTTTGAATTCTGATGCGAAGGAGCCAATATAGGAGAGGCACGGGGCTCACACTATAAATCATAATATATTTCCCACTTACGCCCTTCAAAATTTGCTTGAGCACCTACTGTGTGGCAGGCCCCGGGCTATGCTATGGTGGCCATTATCCAGGGGTTGTGCGGACGGGTGGTGAGGAGAGAGGTTGCATGTCAAGTTCAAGGATGTTGCAGGCTATTCCTAGAAATACCTTCAAAATTTTGCTGACAAGCTGGCTCTGGTAGGTGCAATACCGCCTTCTCTTTCACCCGATGCGATTTGTCGCTCAGTCTTCCTAGGCGCCATTTCCACTAGTTGGCTTCCCGGACCTTGTTGGTTGGCTGTGCGAAGGGTGATGACTAGGCTGTGCGGAGGCAGCCCCCCAGCCCTCCTGAGGGGCAGCGCGTGGGCACGAGTCCTTGCGAAGCTGGGGGCTGGAGGAGGTCCTTCCAGAGCCCCGTGGGCATCCCATGGGCATCCCATGGTTCCGGAGGCCTGAGGCTGGCTTCCAGGCAAGGGGCCCTGTGCTTCATTTTCTCTCAAGGTTGACCTGCCCTGAAGGCTACAACAAACGGAAAAGACGTGGGTAAGAAAGGGAACGAGGCATTCTGGGCGTGTACTTCAGACTCTCTGAAGTCAAGGTTTGCTTGTTTTGTTTGTTTTCTGATATGCCATAGCCTGATGCCTCCGTCGTTTCCGTCTTTGGACCAGTAACAAATGACTCCGGGAGCGGCTCTGGTTTGAGAACCACGCGTGGCCCATTTCCCCTAGGAACGATGACACTAGTCCTGAGTCCTCGCACAGGCCCCGCACTTAGGGGTAGCCAGGCTGCTTTGCGTTTGCGGGGCTCAGAGCTCCGTTCGGATACCTCTTCTTCCAGGAGACTCTGGTCTCCCGGCTCTCGCTTGGCGGGATTGGGTGCCTATCATCTTACAGCGGGTTTCCCCAGAATCAGGCGCCCAGACCAGGGTCTGAGTGTCAAGGAGTTTATTGGGAAATAATCCCGGGAAGAGTTGGTAATGGAAGGAGTCAACAGAGGGAGGCAAGCCTGGGCAGTCACCATGTGGGCAACCGGCCTCGTCCCGCAGGGAAATTCTGAGAAACAGGCAGGATGCTCGCCCGCGAGTTCCCCAGCCAGGGCACAAGGCAGGTCTTTGTTACCACCACGCCGCTGTCATTTCTGGGTTGCGAGCTGCTTGGGAGGCACCGGCCCTCCCTCCTTCCCACCTGCCGGGTGCAGTGGGCCCCGGTGGGCGGAGGAGGGCAGGCAGGGTGGGAAGAGCTGGACAAGGGCAGGGACACACCCCGTGGCCGTGGAGTCTGCAGCCTCTGCTTCGCTCTCCAGCCTCCTTGACAGCCCCGTCGTGTGTGATGCCGTGTCCCCACGATCCCTGCCCATCACACTGTCTGTAATTGCCTACCTCCCGGACTGTGAGCCCCCTTAGGGCAGAGGCTGGACCCTCGAGCTCCGTACCTCACCGGAGGGTGTGGTCTGGGCTCCCAGGAGTGGAGGATGCCGTGACTCTGCCCCCTCACAACGCCCCCAGGGTGAGATTGCTCTTACCCTCCTTTCACAGATCAAGAGACCGAGGCTCAGAGGGGGGCCACGACCTGCTGTAGGTTATGGCAGACTCGGACCTCCCAATTCCAGATGCTTTTTCTTCTCATGCTGCCGACGACTCTCTTCTCCATTCGAGGCTTGCTGCCCTGACTGGACAGCATGCAGAGCACACACACCTACCTCACCTTGACCCCCAGGCTGGAGAGGCTTCATACTTGTCTCCTTTTTTTTTTTTTTTTTTTTTTTTTTTTTGACCAGTGATAAGGTGAGGTGATGAACAGATGAGAGTAATTTTCTAGTAGCTATCTGCAGGTTGCAAACCCCCTGGGTCTATGCAGGTGAACCCCCCCCGCCCCCAGCAGCTTTTCCTATCTAACTTTGGTGTTTCCCGGTGATGGAACACAGAGCCCGGGCTTAAGTCTGAAGAGGGTCCATCTTTGGCTTAAGAATCTGCTGCTTTGAGCTGCCTATGATCAGGGCCAGTGCTGTCATTATCCTTCTCCACTCGTTTTCATGACATAATTATGGAAAAGTACAATGGGACTGTGTTTTTAAATTAAAACAACAACAACAACATCGTAACAGCAAAGCCTTTTCTTCAAATGAAATCCTACGGGGAGCGTCAGGATAGAGGCCAGTGAGGCCAGTGCCGCTGGTGGTGGAGGGTTTCGGGGGAAGGAGACCACTCTCAGATAATCACTTAATCCCGCAGGCGGCCAGGTTGGAACAGCAAAGTTGTCGACCCTCTTGAAACTGAGCTGTCCGAGAAACACAGCATGCAGGACCACCGTGGCATACCCTGAAATGTTTGCTTGTGGCCCCCCAAACGTCCGGTATGCGAAGCTGTCTACTTTTGCATGTGGACAGTGGTCACAGGGGTCAGTTTGTGACTCATGAAGGAAGGACCGGTCAGCAGTGGAAGGGATACGCAAGCAAGGCCACCTGCAGTAGGTTGCTGGAATGTGCTGATTTTAAATTCTTCTCTCCCTTCTCTGATGTTCCCATTTTAGTACCTGGGGCCCTGGGGCCGTGCCCAACACTGTCACCCCCCCACACACAGCTTAATAACTTCAACTCTGAGGCCTGAGGTCAGCAGAGTCTTGATCTCTACTCCTCAGCCTGCTTTTACAGCTTCCTGACATCTCTATTTCCTTCTAGAAGGTGTGGCTGGGCCTTAACCTTACCTGCTCTGATGAAAGCTTGGGAGCCTTTCCCTAGGAAAGATGCCCATACTTTGGGCATAACGCGGTATAATTTTGCAACATGCGTCTATCCCCCAAAACCATGGGTCTGGGGAAACAAAACAAAACTCTTGCTCTGAAAGTCTTTCCAGCCCCGACACCGAAGGTGTGGAGAGGCGAGTCAGACAGCCTTCCCTCATAAATCATAGAGTAGGGACAAGTGATATGGACACGCTGTACCCACGTGACTTCGCTCCAGCAGGGAACAAATGGCAGGTGCGGCTCACGCGCCCGCACGGGGAGCTGCCGACAAACCCGAGAAGGACTAGCAGACAGAAGTGGAGGCCAGACGGGGCTTTGCTGATCTGATAAGAGGATTAGGTTTCTCGTCCCTCCTCCACCCCTAATGCCCTCAGACTAAGCAGCTGCACCAGCTCACTCCTTCTCCGTTGGAAACAGTCTCTCCGTCCAGGCAGTAGCCGCGAGCCAGCGCCCCGGGGGCCAGCAGCCTCTCCGCGAACATGCCGTGGTCTTGCCCCCCTGGGCCCGCGCCCTGATCTCCGCCAGGACGCCCCGCCTGCGGGTCACAGAGTCTGCTCAGTCTCCACCCCGAGCCGCCGTCCCTCTTTCCGGGTCCACCTCTCCTTCCCGCGCCCTCGGGCCCCACGCCCACCCCGCCCTCTGTGCTCGCCACGCTGTCCCGCAGCTGTTGGTTCACAGTCCTCTCCACCCGGAGAACGAGCTTCCTGAGGACAAAGACCAGCTTCCTGCACAGTGTCTGGCATGTCACGATTGCTCGTAAACGTTTATGGGACGCTCCCTACCGCCGGACGACACACGGCCAACCCACAGAAAGACAGCGACCGCTACAGGACTCACAGAGGGGACAAGACCCTCTGGAGAGGCACCGATTTCATGAAAACATCTTTCCTGAAAATGGAGACGAGTCACAAGGCTCTTCGAGCGGCCTGCGGCGGCGGGAGCCACCAGATGCGGAAGCAACCAAAGCAGGACACGGATGGCCCACCTGCAGGCCAGAGTGCCCCGGGCCCGGGACCTGAGCCCTGACGGCAGCTTCGCGGCACAGTCCCCGCATGGCTTCCTGAAGCAGGAAGGTGCCCAGGGGGCCCCTGTCTGCCTTCCCACACTCTCTAACGGGAGCGAGCGAGCGCCAGAAAGTTGAAAGTTTCGGTGCAGGGGGTCTCGTTTTCCAAACGCATCTTGCAGACCTGCTGTTTGTTAGGCTTTTGTTTTCTTTTAGTTCCACTTTACTAGAGTTCAGAGAGTCCAGGAGTTCCCGCAGATAAGGGGAAGGAGCCGTCAGGAGCCCAGTGCTCCTCCCGGGTCCCAACACCCCGGGGAGGAGGGGCCCTGAGGAACCCAGTTGGAAAACCGTGGCACTGAACTGCGGATCTTCCCCTAGGGATCCCAGACGCCAGTGACCCCAGAGGCCAGATGGACAACATTAAAGGGTGACAGGGGCTCCTTCTGGCTGTGGCAAAATTGGGGGTGTTCTAATGGAGGGAGCCCCAGAAAAGAAGCTGTGTTTCTTCCGTGAAACGACTGGCAGACCCAGCAATGCAGTCTCCATGTTCCCAGATTTTCCCAATGAAGCCAGAAATCCAGAATTCTCCATAGACCTACCTACTTCTTTTTTTTTTTTTAATTTTTTTTTTAACGTTTTTATTTTTGAGACAGAGAGAGACAAAGCATGAATGGGGGAGGGTCAGAGAGAGGGAGACACAGAATCCGAAACAGGCTCCAGGCTCTGAGCTGTCAGCACAGAGCCCGACGCGGGGCTTGAACTCACAGACCACGAGATCATGACCTGAGCTGAAGTCGGCCGCTTAACCGACTGAGCCACCCAGGCGCCCCTACCTACTTCTTTTCTTAAAAAAAAAAAAAAAAAAAAAAAAAAAAAGTGAAAATAATAATGGCCTTCATTTCTTCGAGTGGTTTTAGGTGACAGAAAAATGGAGCAGAAAGTACAGGGAGTTCCCAGAGACTCCCTTGCCAGTTGCCCCCCAGTTTCCCCCTTTATTAATGTACGTGGTGAGCTCATTTGTTACAATGATGGGCCAATATTGACGCTTTGTTACTAACTGGCGTGCACAGTTCACATTCACTCCTGGTGTTGCTCGTTCTGTGGGTTTGGACAAATGAATCACGACCTGTGTTTACCGGTACAGCATTCTCCAGAGCCCTGCCCCGGCCCTAAAACTCCTGTGTGCGCTGCCTGTCCCTCCTCACTACCCTCCAGCAACCCCTGGTCACCACGGATCTTCTCCTGCCTTTGTTCCTCTCCAGGGTGTCCTACAGTGGGAACCAAACCACACACTGTGTAGCCTTTTCAGACTGGCTTCTTCCACTTAGCCTCAGGCATCTAAGTTTCCTTCGTGTAACTCCCAGCGCTCAACTATTGAAACTGAATTGAAATCGTCACAAAATACTGCAAGGCAGCCCTTCACCCTATCTCATTCTCTTCCTTGGATGAGGAATATACCTGCCTCCGGCCTTTTATAGCCGGTTTTGGAGGCAAGGGGCGGAGGTGAGGGAGAGGATCATCTCAGAAATAAGAACTAAGCGCGAGGGACAGGCAGGTGGCTCATGCAGGGTGCGTGGCTTGTGGTTTCCAGCTCACAGGGCTGGAGACAAACCCCTTCAGCTTCTGGGTGCTCACCTCACCCAGCACGTCCCCCTTCCCTCGCTCTGTCCTCTCCCCACCACAACCTCCTCCTGCTTTGCTTCAGAGAAAAAGCCCTTGGAGGCCGGGTCGGTGTCCTCTCGGCTATACCCATGGCCAGAAGCAGCCAGCACGGCCATCCCCTAATAAGATTTGGCAGCCCTGGCCAGTGATAACTGGCCGAAGCCAGTGATAACTGGATAATATTTCTTAGTGCGGGGCGTATAGTTTATTTTTACGCTCCTGCAATGCTCATGTAAGAAGAACCGTGTTTGCATGTAAAGCCTGTGGAACAACTTAAGAACACGGGCTCAGAGTCAGACAGGCCCGGGGCCCAGATGACATCTGTGTTCCCAGCAGCTAGCTGTATGATCTTAGTTAAATTCATACCAGAAATGAACGCAATCATTCCTTCTCTGAGAGTTACTCCAAGGATTGAATGTTTATATGCGCCTTGCCCGTAGGAAACGTTCACTAAGAATCAATTCCTCCTCCTTACTGGGAGCTGGAGACCTGGGTTTCAACCCCAGTGTTGTTATCTAACTTTGTGACCAGGGGCTAGTCCTAAATCAGAGGCTGACAAGCCAACGGCGGCCTTGCTCCTGTTTGTTTGTAAACTTTTTGATTGCAAACCTTTTTTTAAAATTGAAAATCGTTTTCTATACACTCGGCACCCATATCACAACTGGGCACCTTGACGAATTATTATTATTTTTTTAAATTTTTTTTTAACGTTTATTTATTTTTGAGACAGGGAGAGACAGAGCATGAACGGGGGAGGGTCAGAGAGAGAGGGAGACACAGAATCTGAAACAGGCTCCAGGCTCGGAGCTGTCAGCACAGAGCCCGACGCGGGGCTCGAACTCACAGAGTGCGAGATCGTGACCTGAGCCGAAGTCGGCCGCTTAACCGACTGAGCCACCCAGGCGCACCTTGACGAATTATTAAAAGCTGAATATGCTGTGTACTCAGGGCCCAGATAAGAAATGGCATCCCAGAAGCCTCCTCACTGCACCTTCCAGTCCCTTCCCCTGCAGGGGGCCTTATATAAAGGGAATCGTGCAGTTCGGATTCGGGGGTCTGGCTCCTTTTGCCCAACACCGTGCTTGTGAGATTCACCTGTATCGTTACCTGTGGTTCCAGGTTGCCCGTTCTCATTACTGTAGTGCAGCGGTTGGTGTTCAAGGGCCGGCAAGCCAAATGCAACCTTCCATCTGTTTTCGTAAGTAAAGTTTTTGTTTAAAACCCAGCCGTGCCCGCTCGTTTCCGTAGAAGTCCGTGGCTGAACCATGTCACCTTGACAGAACTTGAGATGGAGACCACACGGTCTGTAAAGCTGAATATACTATCTGGCCCTTCACAGCAGATGTTTTCTGAGCCCTTCTGTAGGGCATCCCTCTGTGTACTTGTTCATTTCACTGGTAAGAGGTTTTGTGGTTTCTGGGGCTCCTGGGTGGCTCAGTCGGTTGAGCATCTGACTCTCGATTTCGGCTCAGGTCGCGATGCCAAGGTCGTGAGTTTGAGCCCCGAGCCGTGTTCCATGCTGAGCATTGAGCCAGCTTGAGGTTCTCTCTCTCTCTCTGTTTCCACCCATCCCCCGCCCTCTGCCCCACCCCCGCTTGCGCTCCATCCACGTGCACGCTCTCTCTCTCTCTCTCTCAAAAAGTTTTCTGGTTTCTAATTCGGGGTTATTACGAATAATCCTCTGTGAACGTGTCATGTCCGTCTTTTGGTGAAATGTGTGCACGTGCGCTTCCGCTGAGTCCGCTCCTAGCAGTGAATTTGTTAGATCACAGGGTAGCTGTAAGAGTAACCTCCGTGAGAACGGCCAACCCGTTTTCCAAAGTGGTCGTACCGTTACCTCTGCCAGTGGCTGCGTCTGAGAGTTCCAGTTTCTCCCCGTCTTCTCAACACTGGGTTCCCCCCGCCTTTGTCGTTTTGGCCATTCTCTCCGCCCCTGTGTTGACGCGCCCCTGTCGGGTACATCCCGGTCTGTGCTTGACCCCTCCAGTGACACAGCGCTCACGGCGTCTAGGGCCACCTACTCCATCTTGGACACCTTTGCTCCCTTAAGAAGCTCTTCTGCATACCGTTCCCCGTCAGATGTTTCAAAGGCAGCAGTTTTGGCTCAGGTCATGACCCCACTATGTCTTGAGTTCGAGCCCCGCGTCGGGCTCTGTGCTGACTGTGCGGTGCCTGCTTGGGATTCTGTCTCCTTCTCTCTGCCCCTTTGCACGCTGTCTCTGTCTCTCTCAAATAAATAAAAGTTTTTAGAAAAAAAAAGGATCTTTGAAGTCATTTGAACTCCAGTGTTCTGTGCTAAATGTAATCTTGGGAACGAACTCTTGCAGAGATGCCCACGTCGATTTCAGATCAGGGATCTGGACCCCAAAGTTCCTGTTAACATGTATCTGCTCACAGTAGAGAACGGAGACATTTATTCATCCAATTCCTCCTTCTTCCAGCTAGTAGTTCTGAGTGCCAAGGATGTTCCAGGCGCTGCAGAAGGGAGTTCGGGATGGCAGGGCGGCCCCGGGTCTGTCCTGCTACAGACAGGTCAGGCAGGAAGCTGGAGGGGGGAGAGGACTGTGTGTCCGGGGGACCCTGCAGCGTCCACGGGAGGCTGTAACTGTCCCAAACGCACTAGAAAAAGACAAGAGTCGTGGGACATGTCGACGCTGACGAACATCGCTCGTGGCCGGAGGAAGAGAGGAGCTGACCCTGTGTTAAGTCACCGGGAGGCTGTGGCCAGGGCATCGCTCCCTCCGGAGCCAGGGGGCAGCAGGTTCATCCCTCAACGTTCTCAGGACTCACCTCGGTTGCAGCAAATAATTCCCAGGCCACTACTGCTCGTTCTGGTTTCTCTCTGACATAAGTGTCACTAGCGTGTGACGACCAAAGGGCAGGTCAGCAGGTCTGGATGGCGGGCATCCTCTAAAATTTCCACCGTGCAGAGACCAGCCTAATTTCACTGACCCAAACGCTGTCACAATGCGAAGGCAGGGAGGAGAAACTAAAGATGCCGATTAGGTTTGTGAGATGTCACATTTCTCGGAGCCTCATAGAAACGCCGCTTCGAATATTTTAGGAGAAAACCTGGTATCGTGTGTTACTTTATTTGAGCCTCACGACAGGCCCATGCAGCGGTGATGCACCCCTCGCTTGGCAAGTGGGGAAACCAAGGCACAGAAAGTTTGAGGACTTGCCCGGGGGCTCCCGCTTGTGAGAGTGGGGCCAGGACCACAGACTCAGGCAGTCTACCCCTAGAGGCACCCTCTCCATCACGACGCCACTGTAAGCCGAACGAAAGGGCTTGAGGTTTTCCGGAAAACCTACACTAGCAGGTTGAGAACCCAAGGCACGGCAGCTTGGCCGACTCTGGTGTTGGGATGGTGAGCTCTCTAATCTGACTCTCCTCCAGCTTTACCGAGGGGCCCAGAAACGAGTGCCTCGGGGTCACCGAGCACACCGATGCCAATTACAATGTCAATAATAGCGATAGAAAAAAAAAAATCACTCCAGAGGACAAGGAAGTTTCCTGAGAAGAAGCAGGATGCCGTCACCAGGAGAAGGGACCCACCAGGGAGCAAATCCAACTTGCCCGAGGTCACATAGCCAACGAATGGCAGGATCAAACCTGAACTCCAATCCACCTTACTTCGAAGGCCAGGGTGGAAGGGATATCATCACTTTATACCAAACCTTGACTGAGAGAGAGCCTTCTCTCCTTCTCACTCAGCCAAGCACGCAATTGGTCAGTGATTTAGAAAACAAGCAAATTCGGGGCGCCTGGGTGGCTCAGTCGGTCGAGCGTCCGACCTCAGCTCAGGTCATGATCTCGCAGTTCGTGGGTCAGAGCCCCGCGTCGGGCTCTGTGCTGACAGCTTGGAGCCTGGAGCCTGCTTGGGATTCTGCATCTCCCCCCTCTCTCTGCCCCTCCCCTGCTCGTGCTCTGTCTCTCTCTGTCTCAAAAATAAATAAAAATTTAAAAAAAATTTTTTTTTAAAGAAAACAAGCAAATTCTTGGGGCATACTTAGTGCTTTTTTCTGGGTTCTCGACGGTATGAACAATGGATTGCATCAACGGTCCCAATTCTTCTCTTTGTCCTGTGACTTTACCTTCTCTCCCCAAAGACCAGAGTATGTTGCCCTACCTGTTGATTCTGGGTTTGGCCTTATAATTTGCCTCCGTCGATGGGATGGAAGGATAGACTTGAAAAAGCACTTATGCGTCCACTTACCCTCCTGGCTTCTGCCATCTGCCTGAGAGGGCGTTGCTTCGGCTAACCCACCGTCCCCGTAGGCAGGTGAAAGCCACAAGAAGCAGAGTGGACACAGCCAACGTCCCAGCCAGGCTCAGCCCAGAGCAGAGTCCCCATCCACCCCGTATATGCACGAGCAGAGCATCCTGCCCCTCAGAACCCTCCCATCCCCCTGCCCCTGCCCAGCGTGGGGCTATCATGGCAGACGGCTGTTTCTCGAAGTCGCTGAGCGTTGGGCTATTTGTGTGCAGCAAAGTCTAACTGGGTCAGGTGTTCTTTGGCATCTCTTGCAGAGCGTTGCACACACGTCTTCGGTTCAATAAATCGGTGTCACCACCTTGACCGTTTTCGTTCGGTAAAAATAAGTCATCTGCTCCCCAGTTTGCGACCCGATCCACCCAAACTGTTCGACATACATTTCAATTTTGTGCAAACAGGCTTTGCAACATGGCAAACTTTCTCTTTTCTGTTTCTCAGTTTTCATATGCCCTACATTCTGGTTAAGCCCATGTCCTGATTTTGCTGTGATAGAAAGACTGCTTGAGGTCAGTCCATCTCCTGCATTTGTGTTTGCAATGGTCTGTAAATTGTAGGTCATCATTCCTTACAAAGGTATTAGCTGCAATGGAGCTCTTAGATGGAACAGACAGGTTTTCTTTTCTTATAATACAGTTCTCCTAAGAAAAGTGTTTAAGGATTGTCTTAAACTTTTAATTTTTTTTTAATGTTTTTATTTATTTTTGAGACAGAGAGAGACAGAGCATGAGCAGGGGAGGGGCAGAGAGAGAGGGAGGCACAGAATCCAAAGCAGGCTCCAGGCTCCGAGCTGTCAGCACAGAGCCCGACGCGGGGCTCAAACTCACAGACTGTGATCATGGCCCGAGTTGAAGTTGGACGCTTAACCGACTGAGCCACCCAGGCACCCCAGTCTTAAACTTTTAAATATGACTATTGGTGTATAAAAATTCATGGATTCTACGATTTCAAAATGGAAAATAAAAGTCATGTATTTTATTTTACCTCCCATTTAATAAAATCCGAAATAAATAACTGGAAAAATGGAATTAACTTTTAAGAATCACAAATTCAGTAAGAGAGAAGCATGTGATATGTATAATTTACTTAACAATATTTCGGTAGAGGCGCGCCTGGGTGGCTTAGTTGGTTAAGCGTCCAACTTTGGCTCAAGTCATGATCCCACAGTTTGTAGGTTCGAGCCCCAGGCTCCGTGCTGACAGCTCGGAGCCTGGAGCCTGCTTCAGATTCTGTGTCTTCTTCTCTTTCTGCCCCTCCCCCGCTCACACACACACGCACACACACACTCTCTCTCTCTCTTTCTCTCTCTGTCTCTCTCAAAAATACATTAAACATAAACATTAAAAAAAAAAAAGCCAAACTGGTTTAGGCTTGGCCTTAGGAGAAATATTTTGTAATTAAAAAAACATGTTAACACTGTAATACCAAATTTAATAGAATTGCACCCCTAGACACAGATGGGGCACATTTCAGGCACTCGGGGTCTGTTACTCATCGCTGTACCCGGTACAGCGTGTCTGCTTAGTACCAGGAGACAGGAGCACCGAAAAAGAGTCCCGACCGCATGGCCCACAGTTAGAGCTAAAATGACAATGTGTTTTTGATTAATGATATTTATCATCATGAAGTAGATCAGGGGTCAGGAGCCAAATCCCCCTGCTGCCTGTTTTTGTCAACAGAATTTTACCAAAACATGGTCCTGCTCATTCCTTCACGTACTGCCTGTGTCCGTTCTCACAAGCTGCAGAGCAGAGTGGCCGTGGCAAACACCCCGTGGCCTGCAAAGCCCCAAATCGTAACTGTCTGGCCCCTTGCAGAAACGCTGCTGACCCCTGACATAGCTTCAGTTTCTGGTCATGCTACTTTCCCAAAAAACTCCCATTCACTTTGAAGTCATGGGACTGGCTTGCCTTGTGTTTTTTATCAGTTCTAAAACGAGTGGCACTTTTAGGAGCATTCTGGGAGCTCCTGGGCGGCTCAGTTGATTAAGTTGATTAAGTCTAACTCTTGATTTTGGCTCAGGTCATGATCTCACGGTTCGTGGGATCGAGCCCCATGTTGGGCTCTGCGCTGACAGCATGGAGCCTGCTTGGGATTCTCTCTCTGTCTCTCTCTCTCTCTCTCTCTCTCTCAATATAAATAAACTTTAAAAAAAGCATATTTTGTTGGCGTTATTTTTTCATTTGATGTTAAACCTCAGAGTTTATAGAAAACCCAAAGGAAGACACATCACCGAGAAGAGGGGAGGAGGGGTCTTGTGATGATCAAAAGAAGAGGAAGCAGTGGGAGAAGACAGGGAATGAAGTAGCAACAAGGCCCTGTCCTCTGCCTCGGAAAAAAACCTGCCCCATTGCCTTTTCTGCCCTCTTCTGCTGCTTAAACACACCAGCTTTGTTCTGACCTCAGGACCTTTGCACGGACTTTTCCCTCAGGAACCAGGATGGTTCCTACTCCTCACTCAGGTTTCAGGTCAACTGTCACCTCCTTGGGAAGACGTTCCTGACTGTCCTCTCCCTACTCCCAAAACACACACACACACTCACGCACATGCGAACACACACACACCCTAGAAAACATTACCCCTTGTTTTATTTTCTTTACATCACTCCTTAATTGAAATGATCTCCACTCCAAACACCAGGAGAGAAGGACACGTGTGTCTCACTCATCATGTGCCCTTACGCACATCTCGGGTCCCAAAGGGAAAGGATGTGGAGTGAATTAATGGGCAATTAGCAGTCACATGACGATTACTAAGTCCTAGGTCTCTGCTCCTGTCCCCACCTGCCGAGGCTCACAGTGGAGAGAATCAAGGCAAAGGCTGAGGGGACAGCTATTCACAGCCTAATCGTTTTCTTTACCACCTATCTATTTGGGGAATGTCCGCTCTTGGCCGGGCACTTGAGCCTGTGCCCTCAGGAAACTCACGGTTCAGGGGGAGAAAGTCACTAAACCCGTAAGAACTGCGTGTGCCGAGGGGCTGTCCAGCGTGCCCAGGAAACACTCGGGAAGGACACCTCACCTCACCTGCCTGCTTGGGGAGCCGCCTCTGAGAGGGGGACTTCCAACCAGAGGCTTGAAGGGTGGGAAAAAGGTAAGCGGCAGTGCAGGGACAGGTAGGGGACGGTCCTCCCCAGCAGGGGAGCGCGGTGGTACCTGAGGAACTTCACAAAGGCCTTCGCCACAGCGTTTGAGGCCAGTGCTAGTGGGGAGTGGGCGAGTCCTGTCCCCCAGGCCCTCCGGAGGGCCCTGGAGGGTGCAGCCTTCGGCCAGCCAAGGGGGGCGTGGGGTGACACCCTGTGAGCCCCTGCGGATCTGGCTCTGCTCCGACCCCTCCACGCGGGGCGGTCGCAGCAGGGGAAGGAAGGCAGCGCCTGCCCTTGGCAGAGACAGCTCTCGTTCCGGTTTGCAGATATCTCCCGGGAACACACAGGTCGGGACGGAGGAGGTTCCTGGGCCGCGGGTCCCGCCCGGCAAACACCAGGAAGGTCCCCGACCAATCGGGACTAGTTGTTCAACCTGCCCCTTGGAGCCCTGCACACCGGAGGCCACGGTGGTTCTTAAAAGAATGAAATACTTCTTGGGGCGCCTGGGTGGCTCAGTTGGTTAAGCATCCGACTTCAGCTCAGGTCACAATCGCACCGTCTGTGAGTTCGAGCCCTTCTTTGGGGCTCTCCGGGGGCGGTGTGGACAGAGCCTGCTTAAGATCCTTTCTCTCCGTCTCTCTCTGCCCAACTCTCCCTCTCTCTCTCCCTCTCTCAGAAATAAATAAACTTAAAAAAAAGTATGAAATATTTCCATTCTTAGTGGCTTGGGAGATAACGGTCCCCTGAGCCCCTGTGCCGAGTCCCCACCTCTCTGTCAGCCCAGCTTGCCTGCCCAGCATCCCCCAGGACCTGATCCCTTGAACCCCAGAACTAAAGGGGTGACCTTGGCACAGCAGGGGCATTCTCTCAGATTGGCCAGTGCCCACGCCGTAGGTATCGACAAACGGTTTTGCTGTCCCGCCTTCTGCGACGGCTTGGTGAGGCCTGGAGCTCGCTGCCCCTCCCCTGCCTGTCAAGATGCGTGACTACCAATTTGTACAGCCGCTGCTGTCTCTCCTAGTGGGCCGGGTATGGGGGGCAGGGTGATAGTCAGGCGAACAGGGCGCAGCCCAGAGGGTTCTTCACTGTCCTCCCTCTGGAGCGCCCACCAACATGTGGCCTGAGCCTACCGATGGAAACTGAGAGTCTCCACCAAGTGAAGTCCAGCAAAAGTTAGCCCCTGACTCCTCGGAATGGAAGTGAACAAAGCCAGGTTATAAATGAGTTTGGGAGCAACCCCGTGGTTCCTCTTCCTGGGCGGCTCGAGGCAGCACATTGAAAAGGGCAACCAGCCGCAGGTCGCACTTTGGTTTTTACCAATTGGCGATATTTGGGGTGCTCACGGCCACTGTTCTTTCAGGCTTACTGGTTTTCTCTCCGCATCTCTCTCTAACCAGTTGCTGCAGGAACTCTACGAACGGGCTCCGAGGAGGAGTTTGCTTGTGCACCTGCTATTACACGGGGAAATACGCATTTGTTGACCTCCTCCTTGTGTGTGGGGTTGTGGGGGGGTGATCATCCCAAAGCCCCCTGGGGCCCACGGCCCTCCCAGTACAGTGAAGACACAGTCAAGGGGAGACTTCAGGTTAGGTTCGGCCGAGGGGACACCCCCGCAGATCAGGAGGGGGCGAGGAGAGGAAGATCTGGGCATTTATTCTGTCTCCTCTGTTTTGTTGTAGAGGGTTGGTGATGTCGCCACCTGTGGCCACGCAATCAGGACGTGGGCTTTCCGGAGGTGCTCTCTCCTGGCCGTTCCATTGCTACTTCGTCCCCTGTGCCTGCAGGCTCGAGGGAGGGGGGCCTGAGGCACTTCGCGGTCTCTCTCCTACCCCCTTAAGCCCTGCCCACACCTTTGTAAAGAGTCCCTCTATTAGATTTTCCTTAAATTTCCCGTTTCGAGGGTGCTACCCAGTCCTGCTGGGGGCCTGACTGCTAAGGAGCTGAGCTGTAGGGGGGGGACAGGGTGTGGGGGGACAGGTGCTCCGAAGGGCTACGGGGCGTGTCTGTGATGACGCCTGCACAGCACCATTTAGCTGGATCAGAACCGCTGTCACTCCAGGAGCTAATGAGCAGTGTCCATGCCCAGCTTCCCCAGGGTGGCGGCCGAGTCCAAAGGGCTGCCTCGAGAAAGTGCCACAGAGCGGGCAGCGGAAGCAACAGGAACTCATTTGTTCTCAGCTCTGGAGGTAGAAGCAAGATCAAGCTGTTGGCACGGTTGGTTTCATTCTGGGGCTGCTCTCCTCTCCCTGGCTAGTAGGTGGCATCTTCTCCTCCTATGTCACCTTGTCTCCCCTCTGCGTGTGTCTGTGTCTCAGTCTCTTCTTTTTTTTTTTAATTAAAAAATTTTTTTTTATTTATTTTTGAGACAGAGAGAGACAGAGCACGAGCAGGGGAGGGGCAGAGAGAGGGGGGAGACACAGAATCCGAAGCAGGCTTCAGGCTCCGAGCTGTCAGCACAGAGCCCGACGTGGGGCTCGAACTCACAGACTGTGATCGTGACCTGAGCTGAAGTCAGACGCCCACCCAACCGACTGAGCCACCCAGGCACCCCTGTCTTAGTCTCCTTTTAAAGAGACCAGCCACTGGGGCGCCTGGGTGGCCCAGTCGGTTAAGCGTCTGACTTCAGCTCGGGTCATGATCTCCTGGTTTGTGAGTTCAACCCCCCTGTGGGGCTCTGTGCTGACAACTCCGAGCCTGGAGCCTGCTTCGGATTCTGTGTCTCCCTCTCTCTCTCTCTCTCTCTGCCCCTCCCCTGCTCGTGCTCTGTCTCTCTCTCAAAAATAAACTTAAAAAAAAAAAAAAAAAAAAAGACACCAGCCCTCTTGAATTAGGGCCCACCCCTATGACATCATTTTACCTTAATTACCTCTTAAAAGAGTAGTCTCTAAATACAGTCACATTCTGAGGTACGTGGGGGTTAGGGATTCCACATATGAATTTCGGGGGCACACTTCAGCCCATGAGAGGCTGTAAGCCCCTTCAGGTCAGGGACGGTGTCCTTGAAGCTCGGTGTGCCCAGGTGCCCAATTCCTGCTTATCTTTTGCTGAGTCATCTGAAGCCAGTCCCTTCCCCCGGAGATCCCTCCTCTGCAGGGTGGGGGACGGCTCTCAGCCTGTATCAGTCCTCTAGAGGGGACGAGGTGACATCCTGCCCTTCTCCTGTTTGCCTTTGGGGACGGCCATGCTCCATCTCAGGATCCAAGCAGCTGCCGGTCCCAGGGGCCTGGCCAGGTGAGAGCTTGTGCGTGGGTCACCTTTCACCTTTGCTTGGAGCTACGGAGGGACGACCCAAAACAGCCACCTGGTGACAGTAGTCCGGGAGAGTTAGCTCTGAGTGGAACAGGGCGACCCCCATTTCCCTCTGTTCTCGTCTCTCATCGCGACCACACGATCGTGTGGCCTGCTGTTTCCTGCCCTTCCGCCTTTTGCCCAGGCTGTTCCTTCTGCCTGGAGCAGTCTGCCGGCTGAACACCCCAACTCCCCTTGAGTCATGCCTTCTCGTGGTCTTCTGTGACGCCTCACGCTGGGTTACGTCCTCCTGGCTGTTAGTCCCAAGCTCTTCTCTTTTCCGCAGGCTGCACATACCGTGCTCTTCTCCTTATGCACCGTTCCCTCTTTCGGTGGGAAATTCTGGAGGAACGACGCTGTGATGTCTTTCGTGTGCCCTTAGAGAACGCTTTTGGCAATTGGTGAGCACCCCATAAATGCCTTAGGAGTGAACGAAGGAACAGACCTTTTTTTCATAACGAATTCCTCCCAAGTGTTACTCAGCAAACATCCTGACAGCCCTTTCACTTCCTTACGATAAATGGCCGGTTTGCTACCGACTGGTTTAGCCGTGTGGGCTCAGACCATCCCCTGATGCGGGGATGATGGGGGGGAAGGGGCGGGGCAGGTGTACAGAGGTGAGTCAGGTCCTGCAGCTGGCCTGTGTGAGTGCCCTGTTCCACAGGGAAGACAGGTGCCTTAGCAGGTGTGGCACAACACGTAAGAATCATGGCAAAGGGCTGTGAGAGTCGCTAACTCTGCCTGCGGAGTAAGGAAGGCTTCACAGAGCAGGGGATATTTGGTCAGGGTTTTGAAGGATGTAAAGGAGTCCAACGGGTGGAGAAATGTGGGGAAACTATTCTAGACATTTACAAAGGCCTGAGAGAGTTCTAAAGAGGCCTGGCTTCCTTAAGAAATGGTGACTTGGTGGGGAGGCGGGTGGGTGGCGCCTGGGTGGCTCAGTCGGTTAAGTGTCCAACTTTGGCTCGGGTCGAAATCTCACGGTTCATGAGATCGAGCCCCGAGTCAGGCCCTGTGCTGACAGTTCGGAGCCTGCTTGGGGTTCTCTCTCTCCCGCTCTCTGACCCTACTCGGCTTGCCCTCTCTCTCGAAATAAATAAATAAAACGAAAAGCACAGTGGTGACTGGTTAGGTGAGGTGAAGCTGGTCCTGTTTGACATGAAGTGGTCGCTTGTACTGAAATGACAGGTGCACTGGGGGGACCTCCACCCCTCACTCTGGGGCCTCCCGTTCCACCAGCATGTGAGCTGTGAGCCTGTGAGCAACCAGCCTGGGTTTGCGGCTGAAAAGGTGCACGTGAGAAATGGAGAGAATTGTATTAGAGCGGGGAGTCTCCTGTCTCCTCCTCTCTCTCCAGCGTCCAGTGAGGCAAGGCAGAAGGCTGGCGGCCCCAGGACTGGCACTTGAACTTGGGCTCAGCATTAGCAGAAAAGCAGCCAGCCGCTTCCAGTGGGGCCGCTGCTCTCGGCAGCCAGCCCCGCGGATGCCGTGCGAAACCGCGGGGCCGTGGCGAGAGCCCCGGGGTCGGTCAGGCCGGCAGAGTCAGTGGAATGTGGCGTCTCACAGCGAAGCTCTGGGCGGGGCGGCTCCGGCCGTGACCTTTCGCTAATTAGGTTTCCTCTCCCACTGCCGCTCTCGCCACACTGCGGGCTAGACACATAGCCCACTGCTTCTTGTCCCGCCCGGCCTGCTCTGTCCACTCCGCGGGGACTCAGATGAACGACGGCTTCTCCCCGTCTGACGCTGCTGGGCACTTGTTCCCTGGAGAGTCCTTTGGAAGCTAAAGAGGGGGCGCCTGGGGGGCTCAGTCGGTTAAGCATCCGGCTTCGGGTCGGGTCATGATCTTGCGGTTTGTGAGTTCGAGCCCTGCATCGGGCTCTGTGCTGACAGCTCAGAGCCTGGAACCTGCTTCGGATTCTGTGTCTCCCTCTCTCTGGGCCCCTCCCCCACTTGTGCTCTCTGTTTCTCAAAGATGAATAAACATTACAAAAAAAAAAAAAGAAGAAGAAGCTGAAGGGGATGATGGAGAGGCCATGCAGAAAGGCCTGGGCTACTTGCAAGGGCCTGTTTCTAATCCTGAGACGACACTGTGAAAGGCCTTTAACCCTTTGTTCATTGTTGTCTCCCTGCCCCGTACGAGGGTGGTGAAGGCTGCGTGAGACATAAACCTCAGAGGGCTTAGGAAATTCTAGAAGATCGGGCCCATGTTGTCACCAGCATTTACTTGGTTTCATTCCCACCATTCTGGCAGCAGCTAGAAGCTTCGCATCCACAGCGTGTCCCCCTGGTGATCATATTTTCTGGGGCTCGTGAAAGTTGATAACCGGAAGGCTCACTAAAGGGGACTGGGGGGGGCAGGGAAGGGGGAGCCACACAGGTCAACGTCGGTTACAAAGGAGTGTCAGTTACAGGGAAAGACCGCATGGTCTCCCACGGGAGATCGGCCACGGCTTCAACACAGCCCTGAGAGACCCTCACGAGCCCTGAACCCCTGCCTTCCTCCTGCGGACCTTCCTTCAGAAAGACCCCTCCCAACTTCCTCCTTCTCCGAAAAATAACATTCCTCTTCTCCGTTTGTGGGACTTGCCTGTGGTCTGGCCGGAGCCTGCTCATCCCGAATTGCAATTCTCTGCTATTCCTGAACAAACCCATTTTCGCTGGTAAAAAAGGCCATCTTACTTGTAAGGTTAACAGCCCCAAAGGGTGCGTGTGGTCTGAGAGGTGCACGGACCACGGGGACGAAGGCCTGCACGGAATATTTGACTCTGGGATGCTTGGGGGAACACCTGCTTCCTTCCACCTCCAGGGGCCCCTGCGTGATCCCCTCTGCGGTCAGACCCTCCCTGGCTCGTCCTTCTTGGTGCCGTTTGCTCCTGCTTCTGCTTCTGGAGCTGCCTCCTGGCCTGTCTTCTCTGATCTAGATTCCAGTCACCCTGAAGGCCTTTGCCAGGTTCCTTCTTTCTTCGTCAATAAGCCCCCCTTGGTTGGAAGACAGCCCGGAGCCCAGCCAGAGGCCTATCTCTCTCATTCCCCTTCTGCTTCTGAGAAGCAAGCTCTGCGCCCCACCTCAGGCAAAGGTGGGTGATGTCCCACGTCTGTAATCTATTGCTGTCCGGCAAAACCTCCAATTTCTCACAATTTCGTGGGCTGACTAGGCCCAGCCAGTGGTTCTTTTGTGCCACGTGCAGTAGCCAACGTCCGTCACGTGGCTGCATTGGCTGGGGTGCAGCTGGGACTTGAATGTCCAGCAGAGTCTCTTGTCCTCTGGCTTTTCTCGCCACGTGACCTCCGTGTCTGGTATTCTAGCATGAGCTTCCTTACAGCCTGATGGCTGGCATCCAGGGAGACCCGGTGGGCAAGTGCCGATCAGGCCTTCGCTAGTGTCCCGTGGGTCAAAGCGAGTCACAAGGCCAATCCCAAAGTCAGTGTGGGAGGGGGTCACACGAGCATGTGATTGCAGGGAGGCATGGTTCATTGGGGGCCACTGTTGGAGGACTTCCCACAGACACTCTACAAGTGTCCTTTCTGTTGGGCCTTTACAAGAACAGTGAAAACAGTGCATACCTGTGTGGTTCCAGGGTCTGGTGGCTTAGCCTCAGTGGTTCTTTGCTACACTTTCCTCCCCACAAGACCTTGCACAAAGGGCCAGCCCCTCTACAAAGACGTTCTGCACATTTGCAGCTGGAAGCAATGGCTGGGTACTGGAACCACCTCCTCGGGGGGCTTTTTCAGGCCTCAGTTATGAGGAGTTTCAAAACAGTATTAGGATCTTTCGTCGTTGTTGCTGACGTGGGCCCGAGAAGCCATCTAGTTAATCCCTGGTCCCCCAGCACCGCCATGTAACAGGCGAGGGAGCTGAAATCCACAGACCTTAGGTGACACAGTGGGTTGGTGGCAACGCCTGGATCACCACCCCAGCCCCTGACGCTCTGTCCAGGGTGTTCCTCTGTATGCCCGGTGCCTGGTGTTGCTGTTTCTTTTGTCCCAGATGGACCGAAGCTACTTGGCCCAGCACAGCCACCACGGTGCTCACGGCACTTCCGGACCTTTGCCTCATTTGCCTCTCACAATTTTCCGATGTGGGATCAACACCTCTGCTGCCCAGAGAAGGACAGCACGGCGCAAATGTGTCTCAAGTCCTACAGCTCCTGTCTAACACAGCTAGGACCGGAACTCAGAGCTGGGCCTCCAAATCTCCTCCCTCTCCTTTCTTCTCTAAAAAAGCATTCTGTTCACATGGACGGACATGCAAACTGTTTCAGAGGAATGTTCAGTGGAAACTAAGTCTCCCAGTGAGCCCAGATCCCTAGGCACAGACATCCTCACGACGCTGTCCGCTGCATCTGGTTTCTTTTCTGTATTTGCAGAGATTCTCTATGCGTGTGTAATCGTGTTCATGCAGATCTTATCAAAACTGTTCACAAATGGTAGCCTGGTCCCCACACCATCCCGCACGCTGATTTTCACTCAGTGGTGTATCTTAGAGGGCACCCCTTACCCATCTCTCTCTCTCTCTTCATTCATTCTTTGAAACAATGTTTCCATGTTGGGTAAGCCAGCTCTGTAGTCAAGGACACGCAGATGCCTGTGCTGCTTCATAATCTCTTTTTTCTCTCTTCTAAACATCTACAACAGTGCTGCTCACACCACAGCCACAAAAGAAGTGTTTAATTATGCATTGTTCCTTTTCTTCACCTCCTGGGGCCACCCCCAGTGTGCACCCCTCCCCCCCAGTCCCTTCCCTTCACTCCACAACTGTTTATTGGGCCCCTGTGATGAGCCTGGCACTCTGTTAGCCTCTGGCAGTGCTCCTGCTTTTCCTTCTTGTTGCTGGGATCCAAGGCCACACATACCCCCTTCTTTCACATGGCCCAGTTACTGCTGCTTGTGGATGGCTGGAAGAATGTTTATTATACTTATACAGCCTTTGACTTTTTTGTAAACTATTCAAGCACAACTGATACAAACTTAAAACCTTACAAGTCATATCTCCTTAAACATGCACACATTTAGCCAAATTGCCATTTCAGTATAACTTCTAATATAACTTCTAATATATGTCTCATGTAACTTCTCTTGAATGCTTTGAACACAAAAGTTTTTACTGTACCCTTGGCGTATTTGTAAAAATCGTAATGATTGATTTGACTGATTTTTTTTGTTGTTGTTGTTATTGCTATCAAGCTTATTTTTGTACTTTTCCAGGATTGCGATATCAGACCCAAAAGAGAGAGGTTATCTCTTTCCCAGGTGCATTGAAATCACAGCTTTGGGGTCCCTGACTGTTGGGATTTTTAATTGGACACAGAACCCTTCAAGGTGACTCAAAGGGGAGCAGGTGTTTGCTGGTTGGGGTGCCCTCTCTCAGATCAGGTTCAACTGTCATGTCAGCAGGACTTACCAGCCAGTTCTCGTACAGTAGATCTTCATGTACGGTAAAGCTCAGATCCATCATGTTCTGCCTCAGTTTACAGCTAACTTCATTTCGCATCCTTAGCATTTCGCTGTACTTGGTAGGGCCACATGGCAGCGGAATCTGTTAGCCGTTCTCCTAGGACATTTGCCTAATCCATTAACGTGCGACACCAATCACTGACTCGCTGGCCTTGACCAAGCCCTTCCTGGTTTGGGTACAGTTTTGACTCTTTCTGGAAATTTTTAACACACTCGTAGTAAACTTACCTGCTTATACAGATGTATCACTTCATAAACAGATGAGGAGAACTTCAAGTAAGAACAGAACCCCATATATGCCAAATGCACCCACTTAGGAAACTGTTCTCTTTTTACCCTTTCTTGAATTATAATACACTTTGTAATTACACCTGACTTTTCCTTTTTTATCATTACAGTCTCACGCCTCTCACAGTCTCAACTTGTTCTCGTAGGTCAACCACCATAGACCTGGCTCCTTTTTGTGACGTGCAGGGAAGAGGGACCACCTCGTTCTCTGAGCTGACCACTGCCTTTCAGCAAGAGCCCAGCACACTTTTTGCAGCATCCTGGTTTTCTGGCGCTAGCCTGGTGTTCCAGGACGTTCCAATTTTCCCTGCTCCCAAACGCAGACTCAGCTTCTTTGAGGGAGCCCTGGCTACTGCTAATGAAAAATACTATTGAGATCAATATTTAGGGGCTGAGGGTACAGGCCGACTGGTGAGGGGGCAGCACCCGATGGCCACAGAAAAGACGGAACTCAGAAAACATGTTCCTAAGGTCATAATTTTGTTCACACTGAGACTGCTCATATCGTTCTAAATATTACTACCCCTTTTCTTTTATACAATTTTAAATGGATTTTTCTCTACGGTGTGCCTATTTAGATTTTTAATACGTCACTCAGACTGTGATTATCCCCAGCTCTGATTTTATCATTGCTGTGTGCCTCAAGGCCCATTATTTGGAGGTCACCTGTATGTATCCTTTATCTAAACCTGCTTTCAAGAAGTGTCTCATAAAATTATGTATATATTCTCTTTTCATGTAAATGGATATTTGTCATGTAGATATGAGATATAATTATAAAATTATTGACACAAATATATTCAATTACAGAGATTACTTATTATGTAACTAAAAGCCATTTCATGTTCGCTGATAAACTTCTTGACACAAACTCTTTCACGTGCCAGCCTCGAGGGGCTGACTGCCACCAAAGGGCCAGCTGGGAAGCTAATCGCCTCTGGGAACCATTGTGGAAGTAGGGTTCCATTAATTATATAATTTTGAGCAATTTATACTTAATTCTACTAGTGTTTCTTCAATAATTGAAGCCATTTTGAGATATTACTGGCAAATGAGAAGAAGAAAGATGTTTGCTCATTGAAAATGTGCAAATCCAGCAGAGTGATGGCTGAGCTGGGATGGACTGATTTCTCCACTTGCAAATGTGGTCCCATAGAAAGGGGAGTCTTTGTTGTTTCCATATGCTTGTGGCCAGGCCAGTTTTCAGTAATGATACATGTTCAGTGAATTTTCTTTGGATAGAGACGGAAGAAAATGGCCATGAGAATAATAGAGAAAATCGTAGCTGTCCAAATAACGAACTCGGGACCGTCACCCGTAACTCACAACTTCTTCTTTTTTTTTTATTTTGACATTGTTAATATTCTGAGGCAACTTGGTTTTCAGATAAATTCTAAATTGCTTCATTTCCAAAATTCGTTTTGGTCACAACATCCAGGAACAATCCATTTTCTAATCAATAACTGACATTTAAATGCACCTGCAAGAAAGCAACCCAGCGCGAAACCAATATTGTCAGCAACCAGAACAACCCTAGTTTCCTGACAGACATTGATTCACAGCAAAATAGCGATTATTGTAAATATTTATAGTTCTAAAAGGAAAAGCTCATCAGTGCAGCGTGTTGAGATTCCAAATGAAATCGCTGATGGGCTCCACCTAGCCATTTATTTGTGAGGTAGGATGCGATGGGTGTGTTGCGGCAACCTTGGAAGAGCAGTAACCTTCCAAGAGTCTTGGAATTGGCTCTTTGGGGGCACGGTGGGTAGTTCGGGCACGCCTCTGGTGGTGACGTGGTAGAATGGGAAGAACACGGGGTGGGGAGAGACTAGTTCCACACCTGGGTCTTCACTGGCTTGCTGTGTGATCTCAAAAAGCCACATAACCTCTCTGAGCGTTGCTTTCCTCATCTAGAAAAGAACAATAATCATGTCTGTCCAATTTAACATCCCTGGTTGTTGTAATGATGAAAGAAAAGGGTGGGGGAAGGAGATATCTCTGAACATATATTTAATGGACTGGGCAAATGAATGTGGGGTCTCATAAGGACTCTTTATCTCTCAAGAACAGGGTTAAGGAGCAAGACACATGGTTCCGGAGAAATTTGATGCGTCACCCTATAGCTCAAGGTCCCTGGGAGTTTTACTACTGAAACGCAGGTGACCCTGGGAACGAATGTGTTGCTCATTCAATACTACTGTGCAGTAGGAGCTGGGAAACCAGCATGAGAGAGAGAGAGAGAGAGCGAGCGCGCGAGCGAGCTCTGAGTGGCCTCTGTGCACCTGGTGTAGCTCACGGACAGATAAATAACTGTCAGGGTCCTTTCTAGTTTCCGGAGCCGAAGGGGCGACCTAGACGAGATGGAGGTTAAGTTCGTGTCAGGCAGTGACATTGCTATGTAGAAAACAGGGACTTAGGATGGTTACTTTGGACAGGGTGGTCGGGGAGGGCCCCCGTGGAGATGTCACTGGAGCACTGATCCGAGGCAAGCGGCAGAGCGGGTCCCCTCCGCATCAGAAACTGAAAACAAGGTCATCACATCTCAAGCAGACAGGCTGCTTGCAGAAGGAAGCGCCAGACTCGGGAACGGGAGCGAGGCGTGCTCACACGCAACTGAGACTTTGTGCGGGACACTCAGGTCGGAGGGCAGTCGCTTTCCCGAGGTGGCTCCAGGCTGCTGAATTCTGGCTGCACCACCCGGACTAAATCGAGCCGGGTACCCCCAGCGGAGAGCATCCCGCTCTGCTACGGGGACACTGAACCTTGAAAGGGAGGCAGGCTGTAACCTCCCCGACTGACAATTTAGTAAACTCTACACCCAGGGAAGTTAAGCCGCTGTCCCAGATTAGTTAGTAAAGGGCAGAACGGGGACAGGAACCCAGAACTCTCCTTGCACGTCTAGCCCGGTGGCTCCACGGTCAGGTGAGTCCAAGGATGCACAAACAGGTAGATCTGCTGGCTCCGGGCACAAATGGGAAGACTCCCAATCCTGCGATCCGCACTCCAGGCCTCTCGTTAGCTCCTTCCCAGGAATGGCTCAAAAAGCGGAGCGGTGGAATCCGCGGAGCGGGGTGCCAAGCGCGGCCGCCGGCCCGGAGCATGCGCACTGGCCCGGCCCAGCCTAGACGCGCTCCGCGCTGGGGGAGGGTCACCCGAGGCTGACGTCCGCTACGCCGGCGTCAGCGCCCCGTGAAGAGGAGGGCGAAGACTCCATCCGCCATGTTGGATGCCGCAGATTCGCCATAACCTCGCCGGCTCTTTTCTTAAAAAAATAAAAATAAAAAGCGAAGCATCAGCGGGGCGCCCCGCCTTCTCGGTCGGCGCGGGAGGGGGCCCGGAAGGGCCCGAGGCTTTTTTTTTCCTCCGCGGTGGGGGCGTTGCCATGGAGACGCGGGCGGCAGGTGAGCCGGGCTGGGGGTTGGGGTGGGGATGGGGTGGGGGTGGGGCACGGCGCGGCGCGCGGGAAGCCGTTTCGAGTTTGGAGTCGGGAAGAAGCGCGCGGGCCGCCGGGCGGCGGAGGGATCCGCGGCCCAGGGCGGAGAGCGGACGTAGCGGCGTCCTTCGACGGCACGTTCAGTCGTTGGTGGTATCCCGCCGCCTCGGGGTTTTATTTATAAAAAGTCACGAGCGAGCCAGCCGGAGAGCGAGCGAGGGGAAACTGCGCGCGCGCGCGCGAGAGGCCGTTTCCAGGGCAACGGGGAGGGCCGGGCGCGCGCCCCGGAGACGGAGCGCAGGCGTCCTGGCTGGCGGGAGGTTCGAATCCCGGCCTGTCAACTCTGGCCAGCGGCGCCTGGCTGGGGCCTCCTTCTTGCCGGGCCTCAGTTTCCTCCCCTGTGAAATGGGTAGCTCCTTTAGACCCACGTAGAGACAGGGTTCGACCGAGCTGCTGCAGGAAAGCTTTGTGCCCTGTAGAGGGAGCCGTAAACGCCAGGGAGTAGCGTTGTTGCTGCTGGTAGCGGTGTGGCAGGCAGTGATCCTTTGCCCGCTATCTGCCGCCCAGCTCCTGAGGGCCCCTGTTCCTCACCCTCTGAAGTTAAACTCCAATGCCACCTCTTCCAGGCAGCCCTCTTTGGCTTCGCCGCCGGACCAGCCTCTCCGCAGACTGGCCCCAGTAGGTGTCGGATCTAAGAGACCCTTAACTTTGAGCACCTGTGGTTAACAACATGGTCCACACGCCGGCACTGACCTCAGGCTTTTTGCTGCTCGGTTCTCCGGGCAATTCTAATTCGTGTGTCATTTGCCGATGAGGGACAAAGGTTCAGAGAGGTCAACTGCATACAGCTTGAAAATGACAGAGTTGAGGCCTTTAAAAAAAGTCCTCTTCCTCCAGTTTGGGAAGCAACCCAGACGTGCGTGCCTGCCAGGCTGTACTTCCGTCCCCCCATTGGTGCTTGGCCTCCGGTCCGTGCTCGGGCCGCTCTGGGCCAATGAGCCACCAGATCTGCCTCTTCCAGTCCTGTTTCCTTGCCGAGCCCGGTGACCTTTCAGAAATGCAAACTTCATGGCAAGGGGCTTACGCTCCACAACTGTCCCCTCTTGGCTTCATCAGAACCTGGCATCTGTAATGAGCGTCCCCAGCTGAGGCTGGAGAAGACACCCGAGCTTATGTGTGCTGGCCATGGGGTCGGCCCCGCCAGCACCCCGGGGTACTCTACCCATCTTCTTCGGTTGAAACCAGAGCCTTGCATGGCACCACTCTCTGCATGCCAGGGTTGGGTAGAGAGCCGTAGACCCTTGGTCCCCTCCTCATCCTGTAGTTGTGTCAGATCCTGGGGTGTGTGCAGTGGACCCAGAGCGAGTGGTGGGTTCAGGCCCCCCCGAACTGCGCCTGCATGCCTTCTTAACCTAATGACAGCTTGGTTTGTCGCTTCCCAAATAATTCCACTTCGGCTGATGCACAGAACGAACTGCCCACGTCTCCTGTTTTAGAGTTGACTTAACAGTGTTTGAAAAGAAACCTGGGCGTCTGTTGCCGTTTCCTTCAATTTCCAGCTGTAATAAACAGAAGAGATCATGTTTCTAAATGTATCAATGTCAACTTGTGATCAGTTAATTTCTTTTTAAAAATTTTTAAAATTGTTTTATTTATTTTTGACAGAGAGAGAGAGAGAGAGAGGGGGAGTGCGTGAGTACGCAAGCAGGGGAGAAGGGCAGAGACAGAGGCAGACACAGAATCTAAAGCAGGCTCCAGGCTCCAAGCTGTCAGCGCAGAGCCTGATGCAGGGATTGAACTCGTGAACCCTGAGATCATGAGCTGAGCTGAAGTCACACGCTCAACAGACTGAGCCACCCGGGCGCCTCATGATCAGCTAATTTCTGAAGAGAGTTTCCTGTTTTGCCTGGGTTTTAGGTTAATTTAGGGGAAGCAGTACAATAAATGATAGCAGGATGGATACCAGGATGGACTTGCCTGTGGTCTAGGCAGGTTTTTGGTATAAACCAGCTGAGATGGTCATCACAGTCAGTTGGAGATCTATTACACATCACTCCCTTCTCAGCCTTTCTCATTTACCTGGTAAAATGGTTCCTGTTTCTTTTCTCCCCTTACCTTATAATTTACGTAACAACTTTTCAAAGATAGCTGTCCTTAAGTAGAATTAAGTTTCTGCCTAGGGCAAGGGCAGTCAAAGAATTAGGTATATTGAAAAGACTCTCCTTAATTGCATTTCCTTTTATAGATAGTTTCATCCTTGCCGCCTCTGAAAATCTCCCCATCAAGCTGGGCCAATTTAATTAGGTGGAAGGGACTTAGCTTAGAGTTAAGTTTTCTCTTTGTTCTCAGCTGTTTATCCTGTTAAAATTTCACTGTCTTTGAAAATTTTCAAGGGCAGGTGTCAACTTTAGGAGCCGGAACCATTGGGAGGGTGGGAAGAACAGGGTCCCGAGATCTGTCAGTCACCAGATTCCTGACCTGAGGGAAGTCACACGACTCTTGGAACCCCTGTGCTGTCCCTCCTCCTGCAAAAGGAGACTTAATCCTGTCCCCTGCTCAGGGCCTGGTGCCCTGTGGCTGCTGGTGGAACTCTGGTATTTATCCCTTTTCAACCCAGACCCCATCTCTCCCTTGTAAAACCTAGCGTATTGTTTGTTATCTACTTGCTGCTTGAAAACACTTGTGGTTGGAAAGGCTCAGTAGGCTTTAACTTTTTAAATATATTTTGTTAATGTTTATTGTTGAGAGAGAGAGAGAGAGAGAGAGAGAGAAAGCCCACCAGCAGGGGAGGGGCAGCGAGGGAGACACAATCCAAAGCAGGCTCCAGGCTCCGAGCTGTCAGCACAGAGCCCCATGTGAGTCTTGAACTCATGAACCTCGAGATCATGACCTGAGCCAAAGTCGGACACTTAACTGGCTGAGCCACCCAGGCGCCCTTGATTGATTTTTAAAGGACAAAAAAAAAAAAAAAGTGGGGCACCTGGGTGGCTCAGTTGGTTAAGCATGCGACTTCGGCTCAGGTCATGATCTCACAGTTCGGGAGTTCGAGCCCCGCGTCGGGCTCTGTGCCGACAGCTTGGAACCTGGAGCCTGCTTCGGATTCTGTGTCTCCCTCTCTCTCTGGTCCTCCCCGCTCATGCTCTGTCTCTCTCTCTCTCTCTCTCTCAAAAATAAATAAACATTAAAAAAACTTAAAAAAAAATAAAAGGAAAAAAATAATCTGCGAGTGAAGCCCATAGACATAGTAACCATTTATTACAGATTTGAAGTCCCTCTCTTTTTGTCAGTGAACATAAAGTATATAATCAAATTTGCTAGTGAAAAGATCACACTTGGCATATTAACGTAAAAAGGATTTTAAATCTGGTAACAGACTTTTCTTTGTTCTTTCGCATCGTGTAACAAATGGAGCTGCGAAGCCTTGGATTCTGGAATCTGGCCCCTGGGTGCCCAGACTGGCTCCGGGCTGAGGCGGGGCGGGCAGGGTGGGGGCCTGGCTCTGGAGCTGCTGCTGGCTTTGTGGGGAGGGGGGGGGGCAGGGGGGTGGGGGGAGCTGCTCAGCCACGGCCCCTGGAAAGAAGGAGCGGAAGGCTTTGGGAGCAGCGTTCTGGAAATGGGGTCTTGGATGTCCTGGCACCTCGTAGGGTGCCTTCCTTACGGCTTCCTTCTCCGTGTCAGACCTTCTCTTTGCTTCTCTGCCCCTTAGGACCTTTTCTTTTCCTTCCACCCCCCCCGACGCTTTTTTTCCCCTTCTTCTTTTTTTTTTTAATTAAAAAAAATTAAAAATTCTTTTCCTGCCAAGGGGATTCCTGGGTCCACTTAGATGTTTGTGCCCAACTTTGTGCCAGGAGCTGGGGACGTAAAGTATGACACACTGTTTCCTTCTGAGGCTCTCACGCAGTCCTAGCAGTTGGAAAACCCGTTCCCTTAGGAGAAAGTGCCAGGTGCTACGACGGAAGCGAGCCCCAAGAATCAGGGCTTCAGAAGGGGTGCCCCCGGCCCAGCCAGGGGATTCTGGGAGGGCTTCCTGAAGGAGGAGGTGCCTGACCTGGAACTTTCCGGGTGAGCGGAGGGGTACCGCAGAGGGCTGTGTGGTACAGAGACACAGATGTGACCCAGCCACAGGCGTGCTCTGGGTGACTAGGTGAGCGCTGGGGCCGGAGCGCGGGGTGCAGGTGCTTGAGGTCTGTGGTGATGGTCTTTGGAGGGGCAGAAAGCTGTTGGGACTTGACGATGGAAACTTTGGAGAATGAGAGCAAAAGGGGGCCTGCCAGTTTGCCTGTTAACAGCTGCCTGAGGTCAGTGTTTTTGAGGTGTAGAAATACACAGTGAACATACAGACCTTAGTGTGTGCTGTGACCACCCACGTTACCCACGCCCCTGACAACATCCGGAACTTTTCCCTCACGCCAGAAAGTTGCCGTTTGCCCCTTCCCACCCAATTCCTGCCCTTCACCCCAAGCAATCACTGGTCTGAGTAATGTTGCCAGAGATAAACTACTTTTTGAAGCTCATGCGAGAATTCTCTGGTATCTGGTGTCTTTCAACTCAGCATAAAGTTTCTGAGATCCAGGGCTTTGTTTCTTTTTATTTTCTACTAGCATATTCCATCGTACGGATGTGCCACAGCCTGTTTGTAGGATCGCCGTCTGAGCTCATTTCCAGTTTTTGGTTGTTGGGAAAAAGCTGCCACGGACATTCTTCTACAAGGTTTCTTGTAGACGTAGATTTGCATTTCTTTTGGGTAGTGGAACGGCCGGCTTGTAGGGCAGAGGTATATCTAACTTTTTAAGAAATGTCCAAATAGCCTCCTGGAATTGTGCCATTTTGCACCCCTGTCAGCAGGTGTAGGAGAAATATGCCTGCTGCACAGGCTCAGCCACATTCAGTGTTTAATTTTTTTTCCTTTGATCTATTTTAGAGGGTGTGCAGTAACATCTCATTTAACTTGCATTTCCTTGATGATCGGTAATACTGAGTACTTTTTTTTTCTTTTTGTGCTTATCCGCCATTTGTATACCCTCTTTGAAGAAATGTCTGTTTAAATCTTTTGCCCATTTCAAGCATTGGGTTGCTTGTCTTTTTAATTGTTGACTTGTGGGAGTTCTCTATACATGGTTTGAATGAGTCCTTTGTCCTATGTATGTGTTGTGAATATTTTCTCCCAAGCTCTGCTTGCTTATTAATCTCATTAATACTATCTTTTGTTCAGCATAAGCTTGTAATCTTAATAAAGTCTGAGTTACCGTTATTTTTGCTTTATAGGGAGTACTGTTTGTATCCTCTCTGAGAAACGTTCTCCTACTTTAAGATCATGAAGATATTCTCCTAGGTGTGTTTTATTTTTTTTTAAAGCTTTATACCTCTTTTAGGTTTAGGTTTACCATCTATCTCAGATTAGTTTGTGTATGGTGTGAGGCAGGGATCCTGATCCCCGGTTCCCCCTCCCAGTGTGGATGTCCAGTGTTTCCAGACTCCTTTGTTAGAAGAGACTTTACTTTCTCCATTGGATTATTTTGGTTCCTTTGTTGAAAATCATGTGTGGTTCCATCTCTGAGCTCTCTGGTCTTTTCCATTAGTACCACACTGTCTGGATTATCATAGCCGTATAGCAATTTTTGAAGTTAGAAAGAATATAAAGGAGGACATTTCTCGGAGGGTCAAAATGCAGGCCAGAGCGAGACCCGTCATTAGGTGCCCTTGTCGTGAGGCCCAGGGTTGATGACACTCATTCACCCCAAGGCAGTGGCTGTGGGAATAGAGGTTAGGGCAGGTTCGGCGAAATAGCTGAGAGGGAAAACCTTTGGGACTGGTGATTGATTAGGTTTTACCTTTGAG
This sequence comes from Panthera leo, assembly GCF_018350215.1. NCBI lineage: Eukaryota > Metazoa > Chordata > Mammalia > Carnivora > Felidae > Panthera > Panthera leo. Next base: position 75,508,364 of record NC_056695.1, on the reverse strand, counting down.
ACCAACAAGCCTTCCTTCTGTGTTTGCTTTTAGGGAAGGAGGAGTAAAGAACCTACCAGGCATAGGGATGTGAAACTTCCCAGGCTTTTTACGTGCAGTGCTGGTTCATGATTTTCAGTTCCTTCCTGTGGTGGTGGAGAGAAGGCCTTTTGAATTCTCCCTGTTTTTATTTCTGAGTTGGGCCGGGGGGCTGGTGCAGAGCTGGTGCAGACCCTTCCTGGGGACTGAGTCCCTGCTCCCCCCACTTTTAAGAGTCCCCTGAGGCAGACTGTCACGTGCAGCCCTGGTTGATCTGCCCTAGGAGGGCCCTGTGGCTCTGTGTTGGGAGCCTCTGGGGGCTCTGGGACTCTGTCCTGCCCGGGAGTGAGCCCTGCCCCCGACATTCCTCCCCCTGACCACAGGCAGGGAGCCAGGCTCCGTAATGCAGGGAGTGGGGGCACTGGGATTGAAGTGGGTGGAAGTCCTGCCCTGCTCTTCAAGGGACAGGGACCCTGGCAAGTCACTGAGCCCCTGTCTCTTTGTGTATAAACGTGGTTCCTGTCGTGAAGGTTTGGGAACACGCCTGGCGTACGGCAGGTTACTTTCCTTTCTTCCACCATCCATCTTTTCGTCCTTTCCCTCTCTCCTCGGTTTCCATTCCACTCTTCCTCTCTCAAGCCTCACATTCTTCCCCTGACCGGCTTGTACGTACCAATAGTGTCATTGAGAATTAAATGCATAATGAGAGGGGTTTGTAATATTTGTGTCATAATCCACAATAAAACATGATACAGTGGCCTGATCCTCTATTAATCGTGCAGTTGCTGGGGGAATAAGATGGGATCTGGTAATGCTAACAGTCATTTCTGCAGACCTGCTCAGTCAGGTGCTTCACATCTCTGACACAGTTTTTCTGCACAAAAGCCATGCGAAGCGGCCGCATTCTCTCTGATTTGCAAACGAGGAAGTAGAGGCCCAGGCTTGTTAGGGGGAGCTGAGTGGGTAACCCAGCGTTTGGACCAGCAGCAGGGCATACTTGGGGCCTGTGGAGAGTCTCCTTCCAGGTGCTCTGTTAGGACCTTGCCTAGTTCCAGAACCTGGGCCTGGGCCAGGCTGTGGGTGAAGGTCCGGGGTCTGCTCTTTAGGCCTGGCAGCTGGGGGAGATCTGGGTCACCAGAGAGAAGAGGAACCTCTTCCTGCAACTGCTGACACGTACGCAGTCCTACTGTGTGCGCGTGGCCCTGGCTGGGCTGGGTGCAGCGGCTGAGGCATGCACCTTTGACTGCCCCCACTGGGCTCTGGTGTGATGCCCCCAGAAGCTGGGCCTCGAGGGGCCCCGAGAGTCCTATTCTCAGGGAGCTCCAGCCATGGAGAAGACGAAGTCGATTACAAAACGGGCAAAAGGTTTGCGGGAGACTTTACGGAGGAAGTGATACAGGTGTCCAGGAAGCTTGGGAAAAGACGCTGGATGTCACCATCACTGGGGACACGCAGCTTAAAGCCACAACAAGGTACCGCTGCACGTCCACCGGAGTGGCCGAAACTAAGAAGACTGACAATACCGGGGGCGGGTAAGAAAGCAGAGCACCTCGAACACTCACGCGTCGCTGCTGGGGATGCAGGACGGGGCAGCCGCCTTGGAAGGAGAACGGGGGTTTCTGACAACGTCAGGCATCCGCTTGCCGGGTGGCTCCGCGGTTCCGCTCCCGGGTGATCACCCAAGATAAGCGAAACGTGTGTCCGCGTGTCACAAACACGGACATATGTGCCACACGCATGCTTTATTGCTGGTAGCTGCCAACTGGAGCCACCCCCAAATGCCCATCAAATGATGGATAACTAAACCTACTGCGGTAGAGTCGTCCAATGGAATACTGCTCGTCCGTAAAAATGAGGGAACTACTGATGCAGGCAACAACCTGCTTAATCCCCAAAACGTGTTAAGTGAGGGACGCTGGCCGGCTCAGTCGTTAAAGCGTGCAGCTCTTGGGTCGCCTGGGTGGCTCCGTCAGTTAAGCGTCCGAGTTCGAGTCAGGTCATGATCTCACAGTCCGTGAGTTCGAGCCCCGTGTTGGGCTCTGTGCTGACAGCTCCGAGCCTGGAGCCCGCTTCCGATTCTGTGTCTCCCTCTCTCTCTGCCCCTCCCCGGCTTGCACTCTGTCTCTCCGTCTCTCTCCTTCAAAAATAAATAAAGTCACTGAGTTGTGCAGGGCCCCGGAAGTGCTACAGGTTGTACAGGGTAGATGGAGGGGACAGCGCCATGGTCGCTGCTGCCTGGGGTTGGGTGAGGGGCTCCGGAAAGCCTTGAGGGTGATGTTGGAGGCGTGGCCAGGACAGTGGGAGTGTAGAGCAGGGGTGAAGGCAGGGGGGCATGAAGGAGCCCAGCAAGGTGAACAGCCTCTGCCCGCCCTCCTCGCTGACCCTCCACAGCCTCGTGCCTTCGGGGTCCGGGGCCAGGCTTGAGCGCTGAGCCCGGATGGCCTTCCCTGGCCCTGCCTGTCCGCTGCCTGAATCTGGGGTCCCCATCCCGTTGCCTGGCCACCGGCTTGGGTGGCCTTGAGGTCCCCTGGAAATGTAGGCTCGGGAGAACAGCACCGGCTTTGCAGTCTCAGAGACCTGGCTTTGAATTTTCCGCCCCACCGTGTGACAGTTCTTTGGGCTCCTTGGAGCCTCCGTCGGCACTTGGGTGACCCGGGGGAGCTCAACATCCACCAGGAGTTTATTGTCTGGAGGGTGGAGTCCGATGAGGGGGGGAGGTCTGAGGCTGGTGCTGACTCCGGGGCTTTCGAGGGGGCCCTGAGGACTCACCGAGCAAGCAAGCCCAGCCGAGCACGGGGGGCCTCGAGGGGCTCGGCAGAGACTCAGGGAAGCCCCTCCTTGACGCCAGCTGGCTGTGCTGCTGGCCTCCGCCCTCAGAGGCTGTCCCTGGTCCTCCGTTTGCCACCCGACTGCCACCTTGGCCGTGTGACGGCTGGACCTGAACCTCACCTTGGACGACCGCTCCCCGCTACGGTCCCGGCACTGTGAGAAGCGCTTCGCAGGCAGGCTCTCTGCAGGGGAACCGTGGTCCTCCTAGTCTGGGCCCTCCTGCTTTTCTGGCAGAGTCTAGAAGCATCCTTAGGCGGGCGTTTAACCCGTTGCCTGCCAGATTTTGCGGTTTGCCCTGGGGTGGGTGTGCCCTGCGCTCGGGCAGACCCGGCTTTTGTCCTCGCTTTCCACTCCGCCCTGTGGGGCCAGGGGTGGGGGGCCGCGTCAGGTGCCTGGACTTTAGGGAAGGTTGTGGGGTTCTGGACGCCGAGGTGCCAGGAGCCCTGAACACCAGGCTCTGACTCTGCTTTTCTCCTGTCTGTCTCTCCCCCCGCCCCCTCTTTCTTCCTCTTGTCAGTTTTTAGAAGGAAACCAAGTCATCATGCTCTAATTTTCCTTTTGAATTTTCCCGAGTCTTGCTTTCTAGTCGGAGGCCATGTGAGAGGTGCTCAGGTGAAGGGCACAGGTCAGGAGAGCTTTTGTAGCAGGGGCCGGGAGGAAGGGATGGGGACTGCTTCCTGACTGGAGTCCCGGGACGAGGTCTGGGGTAAGTGGGTAGCCAGGAGGGCGCTGTGCCCTTGACCCCTGGCGGCCCTCAGGAGGCCGGTCCTGTTGGGTGGGAGAAGAGTCCTGGGCTGGACACGATGGTCCCATTGACCTTAGGGGGCTCTGGCCAGAGTGGCTCAAAGAAGGAGAGAGTTGGGCGGGTGTTTGATGTCTGGAATTGTTGGCCGTGAGGTGCACAGTTGTGATCAGGGCATTCTTTGCTGCTCCTGTTGAGAGCAGGAGCACTGTCAGCACAGAGCCCGATGCGGGGCTCGAACTCACAAACCGTGAGATCATGGCCTGAGCCGAAGTGGGACGCTTACCCGAATGAGCCACCAGGCGCCCCTGTTGTTTCTATCTTAAACAGATTCCACAGCAAACCTGCTCTGTGGGTCTGAGCATCGCGCCCTGTTCCCCTCCGCTGCCCCTCCTGGGGCTGCTCTCCATCGCTCCCACTTTCTCTGCCTTTTCTTCCACCACTGCCGTTAGTCGGGCGACTGTCTGCGTGTGTTCCTGACGGGCCCTGGTGATGCCTCATCCCCGTGGCTCCCGAACTGTGCCCGGCGTGTGCTGTGTGAGCTGGCGAGAGGGCTGCTGTGAAATGAGGGCTCTGTGGTTCAGGACTGGCCGTGTGAATATCACTGGCGTTTCTTGACTGAGGACGTCTCAGAGCCTGTCATGAGCCGCCCCCCCCCGCCCTGTCCCTCTGCCTTCTCTCTAGAACAGTGGAGGCCGGGTGGCAGACATAGTGCCCTTTCACCCACTCCCAAAGATTTCCAGTGTTTGTTTTCTAAAAACAAGGTCAGTCTCCCACACAAGCGCCTTACGATTATCAAAGTGAGAACACGATGCTTATAGTGCAGATTTCACCGACTGAAATTCAGGCTCACCAGTTCCGGTAATTTTCGATAGAAGCAAAAGGAAGCCCTGCCTTAGGCCCTGCGTTCAGTCCGTGTGTCCCTTTACCCTTTAAAGATGGCTCCTCTGTCTTTGTGTCCCACGACACTGTAGGGTGCGGGGCACTTGTTCCGTAACCTGTGTCCCTCCCTTGGGCCACGTTTCGCCATGATTCCATTCAGATCCTGCAGTTCGGGCACGGGGGTCACGGGGGATACCACAGCAGGGGCGCCCAGTTCTCAGCCCTCCTGTCGGGAGGACAGGACGCCCGTTTGAGGGGGTCGGGTTCTTTCGAGATACAGTTACTATTCTTCTCCTTGGTAATCGTCTCGTGATGAGACATTTTGAGACCGCATACTTACCGTGTTACTCTTCATTCCTCAAACTTCCCTCGCTCGTGGTGTTAGCATCCGTTGATGATTTCTTGCCAGAATCCGTGATCACTGATAGTTGCTGATGATGAGTTTCTAATGCCAGCGTTTCTTCCACATTTACTAGTTGTCTTTCTATGCGAGCAAGAGTTCCTTTTTTAAATAAATCTGTCTATCTGTATTACTGTGGACTCACGAGTTCTTTCTTCAGTGGTTTGCAGTCCTTTATCATTATTTTGATCTCATTTCCCCATATTTGGCTGGTTGAAGCCTCTTTGACATGCCCCCTCTTTCTTTGAGAACCTCCTTGGTTTCTGTCCGATGAGGTATTCCTTTTCTGGCTCTGGAATCAGCTATTTCTGGAGGAGAATGATGGTTGAGGTGGAGACTGGTATTTAGAAAAGAAGATGTGGGACTAGGCGAGCTCATTATTGCTGGAGTGAAATGGGCGCACGCCTGCACACACAGCATGCAGACACGCAGAAGTTCGCACATGGCCGACACACGTCCATATCTGCGGATCTTTCCAGTTCCAACCCAGCGGCACCTGCCTCTTCCGAGACACTGCCTCCCAGAACCCACAGCAAGTTACTTATCTCAATCCTAGGATATACAAAAAATAGTTTCCGAATTGCTAACCTGTGTCTCTGGGAAAGAAGCCTACTAACTCGAGTTCAGTATTTAATTAGATCTGTTTCCCGTTGACCTGAGGCGGACCGTGGGAACTCTGGCTTCCCAGGTGATTTGGGTTCGCCCTCCCTGCTCTTCCCTCCCACTTCTGCGTAGTTATAGTTGCTCATTTAAAGTTTGCTTCCGTTCATTTGTCTGTATTTCATTTTAGGGATGATCCCCATACTTGCTTATTTGTTTTCCTACTTTAAGCGTGTGAATTTTTGGGTTGTGTGTATTTCTTGTATTTCAGTACAAGGACCGAGTTCTGCTGCCTTTTTTTTTTTTTTTTTTTTTTTTTTTTTGTGGATGTGGGGTGCTCCGCACCTGTCTGGACTCTTCTGCCTTTCCCTGGGCATCTCACTTCCGGGCCCTTTGTGTGGGTCTGGTTTCTCTTAAGACCACCATTCCAAATGCTGCATTTGTTCCCATTTTACAGAGTCGGAGGACCAGAGAAGCAAAGTGCTTTCCCCCGGAGGGGTAGGGGTTGGCTGGTGTCTGTCCCACCCAGAGCTCGCCTTGCTTCCCTGGCACAAGGTCTGACTCGTTCTGCTGGGAAGCGTGAGTGAAGAATGATTTGGTTAACATTGTCCTCAGGCCTTCCTAAGTTAGCACTCTGGAATGTTCTAGCCCTCACAACAAAGGAAATGTAGCATCTCTCTGTTTCTAGGTAGAGATCTTTGTTCTTTTTAAGCTTTTAGCTGTATTTTGAATGAAATACAGTCTATCAGGGGAGACAGAAGTTAAACAAACACACCATTGAGTACATGATTACGCATTGTGGTAATTGCTGCTAAGGTGAATGAATACAGGGAGGGCCAGAGAAAGTAACAGAGACCTAATTTATATTGAAGGGGATTTAAGAAAAGTCTGTCTAGAAAGTGAGGTTGGAGCTGAGACTTGAAGAATGAGGTTCTTGAACCAAAACCAGTTTGCTGACGAGATCCCAGGCACCTGCCAGCTCTTTCCGCTTTGCAGAATGTGCAGCTCACATCGCTGAACCGGCTCTTGGAGGCCAGAGTTCTCCTTTGCTCTTTATCGCCCCCTAGGGGACATGTGTGTGTTTGGACTTGCGGCAGGTGGTTTAAGAGACCCTGGGGCTGTGGGCAGGACCGGCCTGGCCACGGCCGAGCTTGGGGACCCATCCGGTATGGCCGAAGGACTGGGATCCCAGGCTTGCGGGGGAGAGGACCTCGGGGACATCTGACAGCCTGTTCAGATCTAGCCAGAGGGGCTGGCCTTGCCAGGGTCACCCTGAGGCTGTACCACCTGAAGCCAGGCTGGGAAGAAGTTGCTTGACTTCTTAAAGTTCCCAGCTGTGTAAACATAAGTGGTAGCTGCCCAGACGCTGAGGGGTAGGGTCAGGTAGGGCTTTCTGTCTCCTGGACACTGGCTGGGGAGCTGAATTTAGGCACCTCTGTGTCCCTTCCAAGGCAAGACTCTTTGCGATTAGGCCACAAATAAAACCACAGTCACTTTAAATTATTCTCTCGTGAACAAAACGGGAGGGTCTGTACCTTACTCCTTTCTACATGTGCCTAGCATAGTATGTGACATATATTAGGCACTTACTGAATATTGTATTATGAAGGTAATGCATGTCAGTTACAATCACTTCCCCCTCCCCCCCCCCCCCCCCCCCCCCCCCCCAGTGGCCCAGGCTTTTGGAGAATATAATACTTACTTTATGTCTTAGTTACTAGGAACAGTGGGGCAGGTCATTCTGGTAGGCTGGGGTGGGCAGCCGGTGGGGTTTGGAGAATTCTTTTCCCATTGGCTCTTCCTGCCTCATGTAAAGCTCTGTTCTGAAATTCGGAAACACCTTGAACCCGTCTGGGAATTGGAGGGTAGTTCTTTCTCCTAGAATTCATTTTCAGGTTCAGAATACTTCGTAACTGAGACCGGTCTCAGGCTTTCATACTACGTAAAGCAGACGTTTAGAATTTAAAGTTAAGGGGCGCCTGGGTGGCTCAGTCGGTTCAGCGTCCGACTTCGGCTCAGGTCATGGTCTCACGGTCCGTGAGTTCGAGTCCCGCGTCAGGTTCTGTGCTGATGGCTTGGAGCCTGGAGCCTGCTTCTGATTCTGTGTCTCCCTCTCTCTCTGCCCCTCCCCTGCTCACGCTCTGTCTCTCTGTCTCAAAAATAAGTAAATGTAAAAAAAAAAAATTTTGAAGTTGAATTTGCATGTTTCCCACATCTGCGTCCAGTTCTGCGACCTCAGGAGCTTGGAGCAGCCTGTGACAGTAATGAAAACGTCCCTCTGTCTTCTCCCTCTCCCATAAAGATGTGGACAGGGATGCTGTTTGGCAAAGCCTAAATTTTCCAATTCCTTGTGTCAATTTTCCTAACTCGGTGGGTCCCAAGGATTTTGGGGGGAGTGGTGGAGGCCGTCTGTAGCTCCCCTGGACGTGGGGGAGTAGAGCATGCATACCACAGTTCTCTGACCTGCAGTGGGAAAGTTGCCTGGTGTTCTGGAAACAGAATACTGGATCTGTGTCTAGTGCAAACTTCGGTCTGCTGTAAGTGGAGAATACACACCGGGTTACGATGGTGTGGTGCAAAAAGAAAAAACGAAAGAATGTGAAATTTCTCATTGCTCTTTTAAAAACGGATTGTAAGTAAAATAGTAGTGTTTTGGATATACTGTATTACAGAAGACACGTGAGAATTGATTTCACTTGTTTCTTTTTGTTTCACCGTGGCTGCTGGAGAATTTGAGATCCCGCCAGTGGCCCTGTTTCTGCAGGACAGTGTGGGCTTGGTTGGGCATCTTGAGCCCTGGCGGCTGAGTGGCGGTCCATCCCAGAGCTCCTTGGGCGGGAAATGTGCCCGACACGTTGTAGGCACAGAGTGTGCACTGAGCCACGTCTGCCTGCCCAAGAGGTCATGCTTATACAAGCCTGCTTGTCCCCCGCGATTGTCCAGCTTGAGCCCTGGAAGAGCCGCTCTGTGCCTCTCTCCCTCCCGGCCCCTCGTACCCCGCTTTGTGCAGGCAGGTGTGCATCACGTGTGTGTTCAGTCGAAACCTTGCCCAGTCAGGAGAAGGGGTGGGCGAGCACCAGCTTTTCTAAGGGCTTTGTTTTTGCCCGGTTTGCTCGTCATGGGGTGTGTGACTAGACTGCAGAACTGGGGACCGGGCTGGTGGCGTCTCCACCGTGGTGTGCCAGGAGGCACCCTTGGAGCGATGTCCGAAGGAACTGAGTCAGTTGTTTAAAATAACCAGGGCGGGGGGTGCCTGGGGGGCTCAGTCGGTTAAGCGTCCGACTTCAGCTCAGGTCATGATCTCACGGTCTGTGAGTTCAAGCCCCACGTTGGGCTCTGTGCTGTCAGTTCAGAGCCTGGAGCCTTCTTCGGATTGTGTGTCTCCCTCTGTCTCTGTCCCTCCCCTACTTAACGCTCTGTCTCTCAAAATATCAATAAATGTTAAAAAAAAAAATTAAAATAACCAGGGCGGCAGAGTGAGGAGACAAGGGCTGGCCGTGTCCAGTTAATAAACAGCCCCTGGGGGGGCTCCATCATTGAGCATTTGGCTTTCGATTTCGGCCCAGGTCATGATCTCACACTTTGTGGGTGTGAGCCCCACGTCAGGCTCTGCACTGACAGTGTGGATCCTGCTTGGGATTTTCTCTATGTCCCTCATCCGCTTGTATGCCTGTGCGCATGTTTCTCTCTCTCTCTCTCTCAAAATAAATAAAAAAACCCAAACAAACAGGTCCGGTCATGATACACTGGCTACAGTGACCTGGCATCACCCCATCCCTGGGGCCCTGGCTCTTCCTTCCCCTGAGGACTTGGGGTGCGGCAGGAAGACACTGTGGGAAGTGTGGGGAGAATTTGAACCCCTGTTGGAGAGGGAGGAGTCTGGGGGCCTCCGAGTAAGTGGTCCCTCCCTCCACAGCTGGGTCTGCGATCTCCTTGTGGGAACCGAAGCCCCGGCTGGGCTCCTGCCGCCCAGGGCCCCCCGTTGCTCCCCCAAGTGCCAGCCTACCTCACACTCTGGCTCCGCTTGCTTCCCCTGTTTCCCCACCTTCCTTCTCCCCTTCCTTGTGGTGCTTTCTCTTCTCAGAGCCTGGCTTTCTACTCGCTGTCCTCATTCATGCTGTGGCGTTTATATCCATTCCTCGGAACGCTTCTGAATGGCCTGTCTTTTCTTTCCCTATGGGAAGTGTGTGTGTGTGTGTGTGTGTGCGCATCTGTGGTACGTATGTACTTGTGTAATGTGTGTATGTGCATGTATTATGCGTGCACATGCATTTGTGCATGTATGTTATGTGTGTCTATGTGTGCATATAGTACACACAAATGCTACCCACACATGTGCGTTTGTGCCTGTATGTTATGTGTGTATGCACATGCATGTTATGCACACCTGTGCATTTGTGCATGCATGTGCGTATATGCACATGCGTGTTACGCATATGTGTGCACTTGTGCACGCATGTTATGTGTATATGCACGCACATTTGTGCCTGTGTGTTATGTGTGTATGTGCACATATATTATGCACACGTGTCCATTCATGCATGTGTGTATATGCATGTGCTTAGCATATTTATACATGTATGTGTGTATGTGCACACACGTTATGCACACGTGTGCACTTGTGTGTGCATATGTGTGTGTGTATGTAGGACCCCCACACTGGCTTCCCTTTACCAGATACCACCAGTGGTAGGTGGATAGCAGAGGAAGCAGCAACATGGTCGGAAGATTCAGCCAACCAGCCAGACTTCCCTGGACTTAAGAGATGCCCGTTCTGTTCTGCATCTGCACCGTGTTTAGCTGTCGACAAGACCCTTTTCCCACTGTTTACCCCGTGATCACATCCCCCACCCCCATATTGTCCTTACGAGGTCATCAGGCACCTTCGATTGTCTCCTTTTCTCCCTGAGTGCCTGCAGGTTTTAGAAGTGAAGGGGACTCTACCCACTCTGAAGCTGCACTGAGATGTGGGGTTTGAATCCAGAGTTTCGGACCTGAGGCCCAGTGCTGAAAGCTGGCCTAAGGCAGCCCTTTCCCTTCACAAGTTAGATACAAGGCTCCTCAGACACACAAAGGAACCAAAATAAACTAACACAACAAAAAAGCAAACACCGGAAAGCCAGAGGCCTGGTAGGCGGTGGCCGTGGGCATCACTGTGCTCAAATGTACTGTAACACGCTGTGAGATTTTGCACATTTTGTTTTTCTCGTGGAAACGATCCCAGAGACACGGTCACCTTCGGGGCGTGGCCTGAGAGTTCCCGAGCCGCCTTGGTCATGTGCGGGGGACTCCCCACCTCCCCAGAGCTTCCCACCCGTCCGCTGGGGTGGGGATAGCGCTGCGGCCTGTAGGTGGGGAACTGGGTGATGGGGGGCGGTTCCCGTTCACATACATTATTCGTGATGCCGTCCTGAGGAAGGGGCCCAGCTCTTCACATAGGATTATGTTCGATGCACGTATACTCCATTGCCCAAGGCTCTCCCTCGGAGAGCGCTTAAAAATAGCTTAAAAAAAATTCTGCCAAGTTTCAACATGGAAGAAATGTGGACGCATAAAATTACAGAGCAACTGTTGGCCCAGCGTTAATTATAGCTGATCCGGAGCATTTCTCATTTTATTTTGTTAATCCACTTTCAGCACAGGAACACCCATGGGATTTCTCCCTTGCATTGAATAAAAACGTTAACTTTGTGAGTCACAGAAGCTGCTGTGTTCATCAGCATTTTATGAGACGCGAGACGATAATGCCACAAATTAGCGCCTGCGCGGCTGGGAGCTTCAGCCCTCCGAACCTCAGGGCTGGGAGGGCACCTTGGAGATCATCTGTGGGTGTGGCGGGCCTGCCGGCCCCAGTGGAGGCAGTCGCTGGGCGGGGCTGTCTCCTCCCTGGCTCTGGCCCCCGTGGCTGGTGACCGTGGCCCCGGTGGCTGGTGACTCTGGCTGGCTCTCTCTCTGCACATTAGCCTTCGGAGGAGGCTTGAAGACCAGGTTTCACTTTAAAACATTTGAAGGCCACTTCTGTTTCGAGCCTGTAGAGATTCAGAGACTTACATAGAACCTGTCATATTGGAGGTGGGAGCCAGTTAGGGGCTGGGGGACCCAGGCCCTGACTAGCCTGCTGCCCTTTCTGCTGCCCTTGGAGGTATTGGTCTGGGCTGTGCCGGTCACCGAGGTATCGGTCACCGAGCTGGGCACGTTGCCTTCATGGTGTCCCTCCACAGCGGACGAGGAGACAGAAGCCCAACAGGCCCAAGTACACACAGGGGCCAGGGTCACGTGGCTGCTTGGGCAGAGGTGGGTTCACATCTAGGTCTGGGCTTCATGGCTGCCCTTCTCTCTCACTTCATGTGTCATTTTATTTTATTTTATTTTATTTTATTTTATTTTATTTTATTCTCTTTTGTTAACTAAAGACATTTTTTTTCAATGTTTATTTTTTTAATTGTTTTAATCTTTATTCACTTTTTGAGAGACGGAGCATGTGCGGGGGAGGGGCAGAGGGAGAGGGGGGACACAGAAGCCAAAGCAGGCTCCGGGCTCTGAGCTGTCAGCACAGAGCCCAATACGGGGCTCGAACCCACGAACTGTGAGATTGTGACATGAGCCGAGGTCAAATACTCAACCGACTGAGCCACTCAGATGCCCCTTTTTTGAGAGACACAGAGAGAGAGGTGGGGGGGGGACCCAGAATCTGAAGCAGGCTCCAGGCTCTGAGCTGTCAGTGCAGAGCCGGACATGGGGCTTGAATCCATGAACCGTGAGCTCATGACCTGAGCCGAAGTCGGACGCTTAACCAACTGAGCCACCCATGCGCCCCTCATGTGTCATTTTAAATAAGAGATTCACTTGTGAATCAGAGTTTACGTTTTACCTTACGTCTTTACCTTTAAAATGTGCTGTGTAAATTTTTTAAGTTGATGTATAGCACCCTGTAGAAAGGTATGTCGGAATAGACAAACAGCTCCAGGAAATGTTCACAGACTGAACTCGCCGTGTGCCCAAACAGAACCCTGCCATACCCTAGAAGCCTCGACCCCAGGACCTCGAGTAAGGGTGACCCCAGCCTGACTCAGAGAGTGCGAGGAATCATGTTGCTTTTCTGCTTCGTGTGACCGGAGGCTCGCCTGTCCTCGGAGTCCGGCTTCTCCGGCTCAGCATCAGTGCCGCACAGAAACGCGGCTGTAAATGGGAAGGCACCGTAAGACATGAGAATAACTTTTGTGCAGATGCAGAATTGGGTGGGCAGTGGCTGATGCTGATGAGGACAGAGAATCCGTGGCTGGCTGCAGTTGGGTCTGATTCACCTGCTGGGCTGACCAGGATGGACCCAGCCCCCACTGGACAAGCAGCAGCGTCACATGGGGACTCACTTAGGATGGGCACTCGGCCTGGGGTTGGGGGGAGGGGGGTGAGCTCTGCTTCTGCTGTGTGCTCACCTGCCTGCCGTGTGCCTTTTGGTCACCTCCCTGGGCCCAGCTTGTGCATCTAAAGTGGGGACAGCAGCCCCTCCCTCCCTGGATTGATGTGCAGGTTAAGTGGGTGACGGGCAAACTACGGCGCCTGGCAGAATTAGGATCAGTAAATGCTAGCCACGTTTTCATTATGGCCAACTTCTTCCGTCCCGTGAACGGAGGCTGTAGTGCCCTGATCGGCCACCAGAGGGTGTTGCTAGCACGTGTATGGCGGCCACTCGTTTCCTGCCTGTTGGTAACAACCCATGTTTTTGTTTTCTGTTTTGTGATTTGCTAACAAAGCCGTTTGTCCTGTATGTGGTGGCCCTCTGTTTCCTAGTTCTAGACCTCTTGCCAAGCCGTGCAGTGGACACGCTTACTAAGTGTGTGGTCTGGGTGGGCAGCACCCACGTCTGGAGCTCTCATTTTCCAGCTCGCCGCTCCCTGGAGTGAATTGCTGTACTAAATTATGACAGACACGCAGAGGGCAAAGTCCCCCCTTTTGGTGTAGCGCCTCTTCTTCGTTGTAATTAGCGGTTGGAAGTGTCTCTCTAAGCTTGATGCGGGCTGTGGGTGGGGGACCGGGGCTTGGGCTCCTCCCAGTGACCTGCTGTCCTGTTACAGGAAATAACGTGCTGTCCCGGCACATGTTGGCCACCAGGCGAGTGGCCCGTTGGAAGGTGTGGGTCAAGTTTTGACCTTGTGATTTATCGGGCTGGTTTCCTTGGCAATTCACTAACTTCTCTGAGCCCTTGCTTTCTCCTCCATAAATTGGGATGATGATGGGGAGGAGGATGATGAGGGTGATGACGATTGGGGTGGGAGCATCGACTTCGCTCCTTCACGGGTCGGTGGGGAGGATCAAGGGCCCACAGACATGAAGCTCTGTGTGAGCGAAGGAGGCAGTATAATATTATTCTGTGGCTGGGTTGGGCAGGGAAGGTTGAGGGTGCTACTTTGGGCCACGAAGTCTTCGTGTCTCCCCTTCCCATGGCTGACGTGGGGACTTTCCTCGAACCCCCAGCTTTGGGAGCTCCGGTGCCTTTTTCTGCCTGGCCTCCCCTAATCCTGGGCCCTCTGCGCACCTGGCCCGCCCATGTGTAGTTCTGGAATGTGGCACTTCAAGGCTAGGCTGTCCACACCCACCAGGCATCGTGTTGTGCTGGGTATAACTTTTGTGGAGAGAATGCCTTTTTCTTACTGATTCCGAATCGGAATCTGTCTTGCTCTGCTGGTTAAACCAATTTCCTCTTTTTTTTTGTTTTCCTTCTTTCTTCTTTTTTGTTATCTGAATACTGTGCGCTTTTCTTTGTCATTCTAATGTTTCATTTGGAGAGAATGGCAGAGAGGCATAAGGCATAACGTCTCGTCTACCCTTGCCTGGCCAGCCACGTGTCTAATCACCTCAGAGAGAAATATCGACACATCATCAGCCGTGGGAAACGTTTTGTCCCGTGTCCAGAGTCTGTGTCTCCAGCTCAGTGTCCGCAGCTGTGGCCTCGCTGCTTCTTCCAGCTAGCGTTTGGCCCAAACTGCCTGGGGTCAATGTCTACCTCCCCGCAAGAGGGAGACCTTATTTTGTCCCTTACTTTACTATCCCTTTATTTCTAATACCTATTTAAGCGGGCTTTAAAAATTTCGTTTCTTTCTCGGATGCTCACCCGTGTGATCACGACTGTGGAGATCTCTGAAACGAAGGGTAGCTGGCCTTTGAATATGCCTGCCCAGAGCCAGGAAGTGTTCCTGGGTATTGGGGGATGGCTGGTTAGGAAGAGAGTCTGCAGCCCGCACTCTGCCTCCGTCTGTCCATCTCTGTTTCCTCGGACAGGGCTCCCCGTCTTTCCCCGGCAGGCTGGCTGCAGCCCTCAGGTCACCTGCACGGAAAACCTCTTCTCAGAGGTTGCATTTGGAAGCCCTCAGGACAGGTCTAACCCACGAACTTGATCTGTTTGGCCTGCACAGGTTGGGTTTTGTTTTGTTTTTGCAGAAAAATCTCATTCAGTTGCCAGTGTTTAAAACCCCAGAAATTCCAAATACAGATTCAGCTTTTTGGCCTCCTTTGAGCTGGGAGGCGGCCCCGTTCTGATGGGGCAGCCGTCCGTGTGCCTCGCTGCTCCTGCCTCCCTCGGGACGGGCCTCCTGCCGTGGGGGCCGGTGGCCTCGCCACTCCTGGGCAGGCTTCCCCGGTGGGTTTTCCGCGGACCAGGACTTGCTGTCTGCCTCCAAAGGCACCCTCATGTGCCTCCCTACCTTGGATTTGTTCTCCCCCTCTCTACTCTGAAGGCTTTTCAAGGGTTGTGCTCTGCCCTTGTTGGCTGGCTTCTAGTCCTCGTTTTGGGAGCTCCCTTCTCCTGCCTCAAGCTGTCCTACCATCTCCTGGGCCAGCTCTGCCTCCCCTCCTGCGAAGTCTTCCTCCACATGCTTTCCTGTGGCGTGTGGTTAGTATGTTCCTGTATAGACACATGCCCACATGCATGCATGTACAAGATGTGTTCCTTCCTAATTTGTCCGTTTCTTTTGCACTGACCGAGTGGCTTTGGAACCACGTAGACCTGAATTTGATCCTCTCGTACAAGTGATAGCATTCTTATCTGTAACAGGGGATAGTGATGTCTTCACGGCTTACTTACGTAGGAAGACCGCCTTGTACAGCTGTGTCGACTGCACACTGCACCAGGGCAACACATCTAAGGGGACTCATTCACCTCATATATTTGTGTATTCCTTATGGCAGCTTTCTGCAAATGGTAGGAAAGTGTCAATGTTTCAAGAAAATCAGTATATTGTGACCACTTTCTGACAGGGGGAGCTAGCGTCTTGAGGAAGGGGTGCATTTACCCCCTTTCTCCTGGAGGCGTCTGTTAGCGACAGCCCTGCTTGTCAGGATCACACGCGACGGAGTGTGAAAGTGCTGGCATTCAGAAAATGTTTGTCTTGTCCTCTTTCTGGAAAGCAGGGTTTCAAATACCGTCACGGAAGTAAGCCCGGAAGTGGAGCCCCCAACCCCAGGGTGTGTTGGGGGTGCTGGGACAAGAGCGAGGCTCGAGTCAGGCTCTCCTGGGCTCGCGCCCGCCCTCCCTCCCAGCACTGAGACCGAGCTGCACTTCCGTGGGAATCTGGAAGTGTTACCGAGTCCCGTTGACTCAAAGACTCGCGTTGTAGCATCGCTAAAATCAGGAGCTGTCTTACAGCCTGTGTGATAAGAAACCAGTGTGTCTTAGTTTATTTGGCAGCGTTTTCATCTTTTTTAGTGGTATGTAAAGTATCAGTGCCTCTTAAAATGGGTGTTGTCTTAGATTTGAGGAAATACAATAATAAAACCCATTTCTTAGGATGGCTGTAAGATTAAGTACAGCGTGAGCCTTGTGTGGTGCGGCTGGTGACGAGGGTTTAATTGATTTCAGCTCCCTGGTCTTTTACTTCTTCCTCATCGAATCGCCTGTGTGTTTGGTTACCGCAAGTTCCCGGTCATCGTGGTGACGATGATGATGTATGTGGCGCATCCACAGCTGGTGGAAGGTTCTGTAAAATAAATAAACTAAATGGAAGACAATGTCGTGTCCTGACCCAAGCCTCTTTTCCTGAAGATAAAAGGAAGAGGTATTTTTGATTGTACGAAGCTGCGCAATGAGCCTTTTTCATCACATTGGCTGTGACAGCAATCTGGCTTTATGTTGTTAAAATATTTCCACTCTTATTGGAAAGCTGCCAGCTCTTACGAATTTAATAACTTAAGGGCGAGTGAAAAACAAGAAAACAAAAATATTTAACTCTGAAAGAATTTGCCAGCCCTACTGTTTTCATAAGATAGATAATTTAATAGGATCTGAGTTTTGGCTGTTGAACTCTCTTTGAAGTTCATCAATCTGAGTAGAAGATAGTTACAAAGCAGAGGGTGATTTATACTAACCCAGAAGAGGAAAGAGATTTTTTTTTTTTTAAACTAAAGCTTTTAAATAGAGTAATCTAATAGTCTGGTAATGTAGCATTTTGTCTTCTTGTGAGCGTTGATAAATGTTTAAGCATGTTTAGAATCATCAGTTCGTGTCACATTTATTGAGTGCCTACTGTGTCCCCAGCGGCATCATTGCTGAGGGTAAGATGGACGGCGTTGGGCTGGGTGGGGCTCCGGCTACAGGGAATGGGGGCTCCGGGGGCGGAAGGTGCTTGACATAGACGTGGGATGCCAGCCCTTCAGAGCCCGTATCACCCCGCTATCCCACAGAGGTGGGCACAGGGACCTGGACTGACCCCTTTCTGCCCAGCCACCTCACCCCACCCTCCTGAGCCCTAGATTTCTCATAGGGTGTTTGGGATTGGATGGAGTTGTGGATACGTCAGGCAGGATACACGCCGCTTCTCAAGTTCAGCGTCCTTTCTGGAGGAGCCACACTGGTAGGCAGAGGTCTGTTTTGTCTGCCACGGTACTTTTTATTTATTTTTTTATTTTTATTAAAAAAAATTTTTTTAATGTTTATTTATTTTTGAGAGAGAAGGGAGAGAGAGAGACAGAGAGCGAGCAGGGGAGGGGCAGAGAGAGGGAGGGAGGCACAGAATCCAAAGCAGGCTCCAGGCTCCGAGCCGTCAGCACAGAGCCTGATGCGGGGCTCGAACTCACGAGCCGTGAGATCGTGACCTGAGCCGAAGTCGGACGCCCCACCGACTGAGCCACCCAGGCGCCCCACTTTTTATTTGTTTAACTTTGTATTTTGAAATACCTTCTGGGAGGTTTCAAAGATAGTACTGAGAAGTCTCGTATACCCTTTGCCTGATTTACTCCATTTGTTTTTTGATAAAATATACATAGCATGAAATATATCATTTTGACCGTTTTTAGGAATACAGCTTAGTGGCTTTAAGGACACTGACAGTGCTGTGCAGCCATCCCCACTGTGTAGCTCCAGAGCTTTCTCATCAGCTCAACCCCACCCGAGTTACGTCTTATGTAACTCTTGTGCAGTATCAGAGCGAGGAGTTGGTGTGGTACGATGTGCGCGCATAGTTCTGGTCCCTTCTTATCACGTGTGTGGGTTCGCGTAGCCACCCCCTCAGTCCACAGGCAGAAGTCTTGTTGACGTTTTGCCGGCGTGCGTGAGGAGTAGAGATGTTACCGCCCTATATGCCCTCTGTACCCTCCGCTTGTCGTTGTCGCAAATGTTTCTTCTGCATATATTGAGAACCACATCAGACGGACTTCTGCTTTTTGCTTCAACTGTCAAAAATACTTCAGGAAACTAAAAGAAAAAGGAAAATCTGATGCATTTGCCCGTATTTTTACACTTCCCTTTGTACTTTTTTCCCTTTTGATGTCCCAAGATTCGTTGCTTTATCGTTTTCTTTCTATTCAGGGAACTCCCTTTAGCCATTCCTAGAGGTTAAGTCTGCTGGACAGCGTTTTTACTTTTCCTTCCTCTGGGAATGGCTCGGTTTCCCCTTTATTTCTGAAGGACGTTTTTGCTGGATGTAGAATCGAGGTGATCACTTGCTTCCTTGCTGCACTCGAACAAGTGCCACTTCCTTCTGGCCCGCGTTGTGTGTGTTGGGAAATCTGCTGTCACTCAGATAGTTTCCCACATGGGAAGCTGTTCTCTGGGGTCCCCCTTGTCTCCAGTTTTCAGAAGTTTTGATTATCATGTGCCTTGGCGTAGATTTCTTTGGGTTTATCCTGTTTGGGATTCGCTGGCCTTCTTGAACGTGTGGGTTTATGTCTTTTGTCAGAGTTGGGAAATTTTCAGCCATTATTTCCCCGAATCCTTTCCCAGCCCCACTGTCTTTCTCCTCTTTTGGGACCCTGGTGCCACACAGGTTAGATCTTCAGTTATAGTCCCACACGTCCCTGAGGCCCCGTTCAGGTTTTTCAGTCTGTTTTCCCTGTTAATCAGATTGTGTGCTTTTCCTTGTTCCATCTTTGAGGTCCTTGATTTCTTTCTTCTGTCTTTTCCATTCTGTGTTGATGCTTGAAAAATTATGAGGAATGACTTTTTCTTGAATTCCGAGCATTTTAGGTGTAATGAGAGTCTGGATCCTCTCCGAATCTTCTGTTTTAGCAGGCCCCCTGACGCTGCTCTGGTGCAGACTTGGGGTGTTGCTTCGCCACTGCCAGTGAGGGTAGGTAGAACTCCAGGCTCCCTCCTTGGCCTCTGTTGATGCCTGCGGGAAGATGTGCCCCAGTACTGCTGGGCAGGATGGGGGTTCAGGCTCCCCACAGGGCCTCCTCTGACCCCAGCCCAGCAGGGAGTGGGAGGGGTGCTTCCTTAATTGCCTGGTCCGGGTGGAACCCTGCTCGGCCTTTGCCCACAGGGATGGGAGTGGGCAGCAGTGTGGTCTATGGGCTTTGGCTCTTGTAGGGTGGCTGTCGTCCTGAGCTCAGTGCTGGGAGAGGGACTGGGGTGGAGGGCAGGGTGGACGGAGGGTGGAGGGGCCAGGGCATTAGGGCCCCTGAGGGGAGGGGAAGGATAGGCGTGCATGATGTTTCTTTGTCTCTCTGTCTCCTGTGATGCACAGCAAACTGCTCAGTGATGCCGTTATCCTCAAGGGGAAGATAATGGGGCTGTCTCTGTTCTACAGGGCTCTGTATTATTTAGCTGTATTACGATGATTTTGATGATGATAGCAATAATAATAATACTAATAATAATATAAATAAAATAAAATGAAATAAAATAAAATAGAATAAAATAAAATAAAATAAAAAACTCTGTTGTAGGACCAGGAGACCTGGGATGCCTGAATGCTGTCCTGCTCTGGTCATGCCACCTTGAGTGTCCCAGAGGAGATGGACTTACAAAGGACAGCAGCAAAAGGGACAGCATGCCCTTGATTGTGTGCTGGGGCCGGAGCAGCCTGTGAGCTGGCTGAAGCATGTGACTTCAGCTCAAGGCTGAACAGACTGTTTACTCAAGGGCCTGAGATTTGTGGGGAAGTCCCCTTGGGAGCAGGCCAGCTTTAGCTCACCTGTGTGTTGCCTGTGGCCAGAGTAAGAGGTGGGACCTGTTAGCTCCCAGTGACCCTCCCCGGCGTCCCAGGGGCCTAACCAACCTCCCGGGACCTACAAACCCATTCTACTTCATGACCTTCTTCAGGGAGTGGGGTCAGAGGCTTGCTCATCTGAGGTCCCCAGACAGGGTGGTGGTAAGCGGGTGGAGTCAGAGGTCACAGACAGGATGTGGCTTTTCCTGGCTTGGAGTGTTTGCACATCAGAGTTTAGAAATGGGGACTTGCTTATGCAATTATTTGGAGATTTTCCTTCTTAATAGTATAGAGTAGTTGGCCAAAACTGGCAAATACTTCATAGAAATTGAACACTCAGACCCCAAACTTCTGTGATTTTCTTTGTGTTGAACGTGTGATTTTCTCTCTGAATTCTTTTGTTGAGGAGGAGTGCACAGTAATTGGACCTAAAAATGCATCCAAATTATAGCATCTTCATCAGAATGAGCTGACAACATAATTATGATTGTTTTTCAGGGTATAAGATACATTTTTTCATATTCGTCCACTATAAAAAATGAAAATAGCTCCCCTGTTGTTATTTTGGTGGGATAGCAGTTCTCCATGTTTGGGGGGAGGCAGTCTGATCTGCCACTCTCTTCCCACGTGTTGGCATTTTGCTTTGTGAGCATCTTTACGGAGGGCACGGTTTCCCTCCTTCTCGGAGGCCTGCGGTGTGTTCTCTCTGGGCTTCTGGAAGCAGCCACTCTTAAATCCAGGGTTGAATCAGGGCACCTGACCGGCTTAGTCTGTAGAGCGTGCGACTTGTAGTCTCGGGGTTGTGACTTTGAGCTCCACGTTGGGTGTAGAGATTACTTAAAAAGAAAATCTTAAAAAAAAAACTCAAGGTTGCCCGGTCGGTGGCAAAATAGAGCCCGCCCGCTGGTGCAGCTCGGGGCAGTCGTGTGGGCCTGTGGGCTGTTCCACGGCTGCGTTCCTTAGCGGTGCCGACCTTGGCAGGGCCACGTGGCTCCGGGGAGACCCGGGCCCAGGTCAGGTAAGGCTGCATTCCACCTTGACTCTGCGCTTCCCTGGCTGGGTGGCCGAGGGGAGGGCAGCCTCTCTGAACCTCCTGGGTCACGTGTCCTTACCTCTGCCCACACCTTGGGATCTCCAGGTCTAGCCTCCACCCGCGTCGTGGAGCGGACGTGCAGCAGGCTCTGGGGAAGCACGTGCTCCTTGACAGCAGGCAGCCGAGGTCAGGTGCCAGCCTTACAGTGTGGCAGACTCGCCCGACCGCTGAGCGATGGTGGCGGCTGACTTGCAGCAGCCTCCAGCACTTGGCCAGACATAGATGCAAAGGTAGTCTTATTTGTCTGGTCTCTAGACAGTGCCTGGTATGCCTGTGAGCGGAGACCCCTCCCCATAACTCTGTGGCCCCCGAAAGTTCTGTTGCGTGAAATGTCACAGAATTCTCCTTCTCCTGAAAGCGTCACAGAAACCGATAATCCGTACAGGTCTGTTGGGAAGTAGTTTCGCAAAAACCGTAAGATGCACCTGTTCCCTGACGTGTCCGCCTCCCCTGGGCAGCTGGGGCCTGCTCCTTGGGGGGCTCCCGCCAGAGTCCTCTCTGCCCCGGGGCCTGCAGGGGGCGCACCTGTGCCTGCTGCTCAGGACGTACTACAGTGAACAGGGAAGAACTTGATCAGTGGTTTGGGGATTATGCTCTTTGGAATGACTTTCATTTCAGATGCTGTTGGTTACGACGGTGAGGATTTTAGCCTGACTTGAAGGAACTCCACTCACGGGGTGTAGCCGAACCAGCTCACATCAGAAGCGGGTCGCAGAGAGTCTGGTGTCTGCTTCCTGTGGACCGTGACTCGGGCAGCCTGCTTGTCCTCTCTCAGCCTCGGTTTCCTTACCGGTGGGAGGGGGATTACAAACCCTTTTCTGCCTGAGTCATGAGATCGCTGTTGGGTCAGCAGGAAGCGTGTTGAAAACAACGTGGCCTCGTAGAAAGACAAGAAGTGTTGCTGTAATCTCTTCCTCTTTGAATGGGAAGCATTTTGGGCTCCTTAGGAATAAAGCATTTCTTGGAAAAAATAAAATATCGATTGACACTATTCACGAGAGTGCCACTGAAGAAGCAGTGTTCTGCTTTGTTACATTTCTGTTTCTGGTGTTGTTTGGTCGGGGACAGTTCTCTTAGGTCGCCACCCCTCCTGCTCGTTCGTGGAGAAGCCCTTCCTTTGGATCCAGAGGGGGTTACTTGTGCAGCTCCGGTGCCTGGTGGGGCTCCGTCCTCACTGTGGCAGTGGCCAGCAGGCTCAATGCCTTTCTTTCCTGTCTCCTCCTTCTGGGAGGGGAATCTTGCCGTGAGGAGAAGGAGGAGGAAAATAGGGGTGGGGGAGGGCAAGGGGGTGGAGAGCAAGAGAGAGTCTGGTGTTAAGATGGGAGAAGTAAGCGTATGGCAAGTGGCAGAGAGGAAGGATTGGTGTTCTGGAGAAAGAAGTTACTGGAACTCGGTCGTTGGGCGGGAGGGGCCGTTGCCTTGCCCCCCTGTCCAGTGATCTTCCAGGGTGGGCTGTGGCACCCTCTTGGCAGGTGCAGGCACTAAGGATGCACTGTCTTCGGAGAATTTTAAAGCAGTGACAACATTTTTTAAAAAGTTTAATTATTCTGAGAGAGAGTGCAAGCAGGGAAGGGGCAGAGAGAGAGAGAGAGAGAGAGAGAGACAGAATCTGAAGCAGGCTCCAGGCTCTGAGCTGTCAGCACAGAGCCCGACATGGGGCTTGAACTCATGAACTTTGAGGTCACGACCTGAGCCGAAGTTGGATGCTTAACCGACCCAGCCACCCAGGCGCCCCAGACGTCATAGCATTTAAGTGTTGGTCTGCTTTTTTGTTTTTCTATCTCCCTGATCCACCAATTCTAAACAGTGTCAGTGGTAAAGATACTGCCTGCACTGGGGTAGCCCACTCCCATGGGTCCCCTCCCCCCCCATCTGTGCCACTGCTGGTGCCAGCCTTCATACCGGCAGGAGTCAGGCCAGGTGGGTGGGTGGGTGAAGGTGCAGGTGGGCGGGCAGGTGTGGCGGAGGAAGCCCTTGGAGGCCGTCTTCTGGTGGCTGCACGTGAAATAGGAACCAAGGTCGGCGGCCGCACGCGAGGATGGGCGGTGGGAATGGAGGGGTCTGAGACATTTGTTCACCATCCACGGAGAGCAGGTGGCCTAGAGGTGGCCTAGGATCGCTGTAGATCCGTCCAGCCTCCACAGAGAGCACGTGGCCTGGAGCGTGTGTGCCTGCCAGGCGGCACGGAGAGGCCCCGTGGGGCTAGTGATGGTGAGGGCCCAGCCGTGTGGGTGACGTGGGCGCGGGCACGTGGTCGGTGGAGTGCTGTGGTTTCCTGAGTGCCTGCTGTGTTCCCACCGCTGAGTGGGCACGTGAGCTGCGTGTCCTGTTTCGTACCAGCGACCGAGGGGTTCTCACTACTCCTCGGAGATCGCCCAGCTTTACAGCACTCACGGGTAGGGCTGGGAGTGTAGTCTGGGTCCCTGCGGCTTCAAAGCCATTGTCCTGTCCATCGTACCAGTTCTTGTTGTCAAAAAAAATTCCAGCTTCTAATTATTTTTTGATCCTAAATTTAATATTCCTATCTGTACCTACAGTTATCTTATCCAACTAAAAATGAGCGTTTTCCCATTATGTCTTCCTGCCTAGAATAATGGGATGAACTCTAACAGACTATTAGTAAATATTTGTGAATGGTGGTACTGCTTTCAAATAGGAATTAAGTAGCTTAAAAAAATCAACAGATTCCCATTCTTCTGGTTTCCAGTCCCTGTGCCGGCCAGTGCAAGGTGTCTCGGCTCTTGAGAAATGCTATTTTGATCAATTTTTTCCTGGTACCTAATTGGAGAGAGCCTCGCTGGAGCACTTCATTGCTGTCAGTGCGGTGCATTCATTTGAAGGCTGGGTTTCGTTCTTTCGTGTTGCCATGTCGATGCCAGAATCTGGGCTGTCTGGTAGGCTTTGGTAACGGGGGAGTCCGTATCAGATGCTATCCGGGAGGGCGGTGGTTTTGAATTTCGGAAGAAAGAATTTTCTGGCAATTGGGGCCCCCTGAAGTTAGAAGTGAGCTGCCTGGTGTGGAGGTATCCACGAGAGGGATGCAGTCAGGTGGAGGCTGGCCATTGCTCAAAAGGGCAGCCTTCAATATTTTCCTTTGGCGACTGGAAGTAATCATTGTTTTTGTTCAGATGAAATAACGCAGTTTGCTTTTTCTCCCCCCGCTCACAGAGAACACGGCCATCTTCATGTGCAAATGCTGTAACCTTTTCTCACCGAATCAGTCGGAGCTCCTCTCCCACGTCTCTGAGAAGCACGCAGGAGAAGGGGTTAGTGCAGACGAGATCATCATTCCCCTCAGGCCTCTGAGCACTCCTGAACCCACCAACCCACACAAAAGCGGAGATGGTAAGGGGCCCGGGGTGCCGGGTGAGGGGCCACGGCCACGGATGTGCCTGCTGGTGACGATGGCTGTGATTTGCCTGCCAGCCCTTCGAGGCTGGGTTTCTGTTTGCTGGGCATAGAAACCCGGAAGGTTCCTGTCTCCAACAGTTAACAGTTGTCCAGTTGTAGGTCCGTTCAAAATAAGGTTGTGGTTTTGAATTCACTGTACCTGGCCTCTGCAGGTGCTTCTCTGGCTTTGGAAGGAAGAATGAACGAAGGAACGAATGAATGATTGAGTGAATGAAAGGCGGGGATAGTGTCCAACAGCGTAAAAAAAACAAACGAACCGTGAGCTTGTTGTCGGACGAGTGGGGGTCTCAGCCAGCTCTAGGACCTACCAGTTGCATTACCTGAGGCAGATGATATAGCTTCTCTGAGCCACACCATGCTGCCCTGACAAATGAAGAGAACAGGCCTGTCACCAGGTGGGTGCTGAGGATTGGATGACGCCTGGCACAGGAGACAATGAAGGGAAGCTGTGACAACATAACGTGATGAATGTGTAAGAATATATAATCTGAGACCCCGCGTTTCTGGACTGAGCGTGTAACCCTGGAACAAGGATCCAAATGGCAAAGCTTTGGTTCGCACAGACTCCACCAGGTTCACAGTCGGTGTGTGAAGTGAGATACATCTTGTCTGCAGCGTCCAGACATCTCCCACTGAATGGCGTCAGATGCGGCAGGTGGATGGATTAGAGAAACCATCTAGGCCCCGTAATTAGGTCCCCACAGACAAAGACAATGTGTAGCCCGGTAAGAGTAGCTGCAAACGACAGTGGGGAAAAAAAGCCCACAAAACTATTTTTATATGATGAGGGACAACGGCCAGTCGTCTGTGCAGAAGTGCAGTCTGTGGCCATCAGTGTTCCATCACAGGATTCATTAGCCACACTGATAACCGACTGCTCTTTCCTGGGAATATTCAGGCTGGCATTTCTAAATAGACTGGCTTATTGATCATCTGTCTGACGTCGTTAACAAGGAGAGAGTCCAGACAAAACATGTTTTGGTTAATGAGTCCCTCTGGCCGTTCCCAGGGAGCTCAGAGGAATACACCTGACAGAGGAATAAGTTGTTGAGAAGTTAAGGGAAGTTCTGCAAGTCACTGTTAGTGGCGGAAGATGAAACCGAGAGAACCCAGCACCTGAAACTGGTGATGGCGAATGAGGAGGAGCAGGAGAATCTGTGTCCTCGTCACCGGCAGCTGGTAGTGCTGTGTTCACGGTGTTTCAGCTCCATCACTGGCCTCGTGAGCTCTTTCCACTTCGAGAAAGCAGGACTGAGGTGGGAAGTCACACATGATCACATCTCAGCCGATAGCGCACGTTTGATTCTCTTTGCTTTGGGGACGAGGAGGGGGAGGGAAGTCAATTTGTCATTAAGAATCTACCCAATAGCTTGATTAAAAACGGGCAAAAGACCTGAACAGACATTTTCCCAAAGAGGGCATACAGACGACCAACAGGTGCATGGAAAGATACTCAGTGTCACCACCCATCCGGGAGGGGCAGGTTAAAACCACAGTGAGGTATCACCCCACGGCCCTCGGAACGGCTGCCCTCAGGAAGACAACAGGTGCTGGCAAGGATGGGGAGAAAAGGGAACCCTCGCGTCCTGTCGGTGGGAATGTAAATTGGTGCAGCCACTATGGAAAACGCTTTGGGGGTTCCTCACAAAACTAAAGGTAGAATTAGTAAATGATCCAGCAATCTCACTTGTGGAAATACATCCAAAAGAAATGAAGGATCTTGAAGAGATAGCCACACTCCCGTGTTCATTGCAGCATTATTCACAATGGACAGTCTAAGTGTCTGTCAACAGATGAATGGATACAGAAAATGACACACACACACACACACACACACACACACACACACACACAGAGGAATATTATCCAGCCATAAAAAAGGAGAAGATCCTGCCATTTGCAACATGGACAAATCTGGAAGATACTATCCTAAGTGAAATAAGCTAGACCCAGAAAGACAAATCCTGTATGATTGCACGTAGATGTGGAATCCAAAAGAGCTGAATTCATAGAATGAGAGAATAGAAAAGTGGCTTTCGGGCAGTGGCGGGATGGAGAGATGATAGTCTGGAGGGCACAAACTTTGAGGTGAATAAGTCCCAGGGATCTAAGGTGCAGCAAACAACATTGTATTGTATACTTGAAGTTTGCAGACAGAGTAATCTTAAGTGTTCTCATCAAAAGAAGAAAAATGGTTACTATCGTTCATTGTGGTGAGCATTTCACAGGGTATTATGGACATTAAATCATCTTGTACACCTTGAAGAAAACATATTGTATAACCTAAGTATATGCAATTTTTGGCTATCAATCATGCCTTAGTAAAGCTGGAAAAAAAAAAAAGAAAAAAGAATCTGCCTAATGCTAAGGCCTTCACAGTTCAGCCACGCCTCCCTCTGCCACCCAGCCTGGGAGTAAGGCTCATCCTTCCAGACCTCACTGGAGGATCCCTGATGACTTCCACATTCCCCACGGCTGCCTTCCTGTTGAGCAGTTAAGATGCCTTGGCTTGGGGAGCCCACGTGGCTCAGTCAGTTGAGCACCTGATGATTTCATCTCAGGTCATAGTCTCATGGGTCGTGGGTTCGAGCCCTGCATTGGTCTCTGTGCTGAGCGTGGGGCCTGCTTGGGATTCTCTCTCTGCCTCTCTCTCTGCCATTCTCTCGCTCTCTCTCAAAAATAAAGAAAATAAACTTTAAGAAAGAAAAAGACGCTTTGGCTTTCCAAAGAGTGTAGCTTAACGGACAGGTGGAACCAAAACTTTACTCAGGAGCTGATTTAATCAGAACCCCTGTCTCTGGGGTTGAACATCTGTAGACTCAGAAGAATGGATAAACTCTTTTGTAAAATTCATATGGCAGAGAGAAGTCACGTGGATTAACATGTCGAGAACTTTGAGAAAGCTTGTTACAAACCCTTAATTCTATTTTTATTCAGCTTTGCTTATTAAGATTTTCTTCCCACTAAAATGAAATGCGAATGAGGTAAAAGAATCTGAATTTTTCATTTCATTTCTAAATAATGAATAAATGATAAGAGAACAGATCTTCTGGAACTCTGTGCGTCAGTGTTTTCTAACACACACGTGTACTGATTTCCACCACCCTTGCCCTCGTTACTGATCTTAGTGAAAGAGATGACTGTTTGCTCGGGAGGCCATCCCGGGCCCCCCTCTTCCTAGGGATCCCTCTTCCTGTTCGTCTCCCTGACAGCCAGCCCACCAGGCCCGTGTTCCCCCTCTTACCTGCTCTGCAGTCGTGGTCCATCACTCTGTGGGGATGACCGTGTGGGTTTTTTTTCCCCTTCATTCTCTGAATGTGGTGATTTGTATGGATGCATTTGCATACCCAGGGTCACTTCCTGGGATGCACCCCGCTTGGTGACGCCGCATAGTCCTTTTTAATATGCTGCTGGAGTTGGTCTGCTACTATTTTGATGAAGACATTTATGTTTAGATGCAGAGATAACGGTAGGATCATTTCTCTGATGTCTTTGGTTTGGGAATCAGAATGGTTTGTGGCCTCACAGAATTAGCTGGGAAGTGTTCCCTCCTCTTTTGTTTTTTGTTTTGTTCATTTTTTTTTTTTTTTTTTGGAAGATTTTTGAAGTGTTAGTGTCCATTCTTCTGAAATGTTTGATAGAATTCACCAGCGAAGCCCTTTAGTTCTGGGCTTTTCGTTTTTGGTGGGAAGGTTTTTGATTACTGACTCCCGTTTTTTTGCTTGTGATAGGTGTACGAATATTTTCTGTTTCTTCTTGAATTCTTTTCGGTAGTTTGTGTCTTTCTAGGAAATTTTCCATTTCCTCAAAGTTATCTGATTTGTTGGCATATAATTAATTGTTCATAGTATTCCTTTAGAATTGTAAAAACCTTTTTTTGGTAAGATTAATACTAATTGTCCATCTTTCATTCTTGATTTTAGCTGTTTGAGTCTTCCCTCTCTTTTCTTGGTGAGTTTAGCTAAAAGTTTGTCAGTTTTTTTTTTTTTTATTTTATCTTTTGTTTTTCTGTCTCACCTCTTTACACTCTTAATTTCATTTTATTTTTTGTTTTCCTGCTTGCTGTGCATTTGGTTTGCTTCTGTTTTCTCTGGTTTCTTGAGTTGGAAGAGTAGGCCACTGATTTGAGATCTTTCTGTATTTCACATAGGCCTTTACGGCTATAAACTGCCTTGTGAAGGCTGCTTGCACTGCGTCCCATGAATGCTCACATGTTGTGTTTTCCTTTTGATCATCTCAGTGTATTTCCTAGGTTCCCTTCTGATATCGTCTTTGACCCATGGGTTATGTAGGGGTGCCATTTAATTTCCATGTATTTATGAGTTTTTCAAATTTCTTTCTGTCCTTTTTTAAATTAAATTTTAATTCACATACATTACTACATTAGATGCAATATGTAAGAAGATGGTTATTCTGTATTTTTATACATTAGGAAGTGATCACCATGATGGCTCTGGTTACTCTCTGTCACCATCTGTGGCTGTATCGAAGTTATTACAATATTATTGATTATATTTTCTATGCTATACTTTTCATCCCCGTGACTTATTTACTTTGTCCCTGGAAGTCTGTGCCTCTTAATCCCCTTCATGTATTTAACCTGTCTCCCCAGCCGTCGCTCTCTGGCAACCACCAGTTCTCTGTAACAATGAGTCTTTCTGTTCTGTTTGTTCCTTTGTTTTTTAGAATCCGTATATAAGTGAAATCATATATATTTATCTTTTTCTTTCAGACTTATTTTACTTAGCATGATACCCTCTGGGTCTGTCTGTGTTGTTGTGAATGGCAAGATTTCATTCTTTTTTTATGGCTAGGTAATATTCTAATGTCTGTCTGTGCGTGTGTGTGCATTGTGTGTGTATACATATGTATGCACATGTGCGTATATATACATATGTATGTACACACCCCCCACATCTTTTTTATCCATTCATCTATTGATGGACACTTCGGTTGCTTCCGTATCTTGGGTATTGTAAATACTGTCGCAGTGAATGTAGATATGGATGTATCTTTTCAAATTAGTACTTTTGTTTTCTTCAGTACCTAGAAGTGGAATTGGCAGATCGTAGGGTAGTTCTTTTTTTTAACTTTCTGAGGAAACCCCATCCTGTCCTCCACAGTGGCTGCACCAGTTTGCATTCCCACCAGCAGTGCACGAGGGTTCCTTTTTCTCCACATCCTCGCCTGTCTCTTGTGTTTTTGATTTTAGCCATTCTGACGGGCGTGAGGTGTAGTTTTGCCTTTGCACTTCCCTGATGATGAGTGATGTTGAGCATCTTTCCGTGTGTCTTGTTGGCCATCTGTAGGTCTTCTTTGGAAAAATGTCTGCTCGGGTCCTCTGCGCGTTTTTTAATTGGGTTTTTTGTTGTTGTTTTTTGTTATTCACGCGTGTGATTTTTTTATTTCTAATTCCCGTCCACATACTTTGTATGATTTCAGTCTCTGTACATTTATGGAGACTTGATTTTGGCCTAACATGTGGTCTGTCCTGGAGAACGTTCCACGTGCAGTTGAGAAGCGTTGATGTTCTGCTGGTGGTGGTGTTAGGCTTTGTTTTTACAGTGCCGTCCACGTCTTCCATCTCCTTGCTGATGCTCGGATTTTATAATTGAGGAATATGTGCTCAGAGACTGGGGGAGTTACGACAACACCCTCAAGGTTACCTGGTCAGTAGGTGGGAGAGTGGGATTGGACCCAGCTGCCCTGGTGGCATTTGCTTCTTCTTACACTGATGTGGGTATAATCGAATTCTTACCATGAAGCTACTTTAAGAATTATTTTCCAGGGCAGCCTGAGTGGCTCAGTTGGTCAGGCGACTCTGGGTTTTGGCTCAGGTCATGATCTCATGGTTTGTGGGTTCGATCCCCACGTTGGGCTCCGTGCTGACGTAGAGCCTACTTGGGATGCTCTCCCTCCCTCCCTCTCTGCCCCTCCCCGATCTGCAAGTTTTCATGTGCACACTTGCCCTCTCTCAAAATAAATAAATAAAAACTTAAAGAAGAAAGGAATTATTTTCTTTTGTTAACGAATTTACCTTCGACCTAAATTTTTCTTGAACACGTTTTCTCTCTCTCTTTTTTGGTGTATGTATACTGGAAGATTAGTTGCCTGTACAGTTTAATTTTTAAAAGTATTTAAGACTTTAATTAAACTCAGATTCTTAATACGAGCAAATTTCTTCAAAAGTCTTTCATTAAGAACTCCGAGTCTTTCTTTTTTCTCTCTGTGCGAGTCCATACTATTTGAGGCTTCTAGAAGCTTAGTTTCTCTCTAATGATTTCTATTCAGGCTTAACCTTCACAATTCATTTTAAGTTGAGAGATACTTGAAATGGTTTAATTAAACCTTTAACTGAGCAGTAATTGATTTATTATTTTGGTCTCCCTTTATAACATGAAGGTTCCTAAATCCTTTGGTTTATTTTATAGCCTTTTAATCTTTTTTGCTCATGTAGGAAGTGGTCTGCATTAGAACCTTTCATTTTCTCCCCTCTTCCTAATCAAGTCTCTGGCTGTGGTCCAGGAAGAAACTGCCTCGTGGAGAGAACGTGTGTGTGTGAGTGTGTGGTTGTGTCGGTGAATGTGTGTGGGTGTGTGTTTGGGCGTCAGTGATGGGTGAGCATGTATGTGCCCACATCTCTTCGTCTTGATGGCGCCTGGGGCAGGCGGGCTTCCTGGAGCTGGAGCTCAAGCGGGTCACCAGAGAGCCTTGTTTGAGCTCTTTTATCTTGTTCCTCTTTCAGACCTTCCATAGAAACTCTTCTCCTTCTTATCTCTTCCTTTCCTCCCATCCTGCTTCTTTTTTTTTTTTTTTTTTTAATGTTTATTCATCTTTGAGAGAGAGCACAAGTGGAGGAGGAGGGGCAGAGAGACAGGGAGACACAGAATCCGAAGCAGGCTCCAGGCTCCGAGCCGTCAGCACAGAGCCCGACGCGGGGCTCGAACCCACGAACCGTGACATCATGACCTGAGCCGAAGTCAAGACACTTAACCAGCTGAGCCACCCAGGTGCCTCTCGCTTCTTTATTCAGGAGCCGTGCACCTGTTACCTGCCTGGGTGCTGTGCTGGGGGCAGGGTGCCGGACGCAGGGGGCGCTGTTCCCGTGGGTCCACCTCCTGGCTGGTGGGTGGCTGGTGGGCAGAGAGGCGGTTGTGCAGTGCAGTGGGGAAAGCACTTCTCTGGGCCCAAGTGCAGGCTGCTAAAGAGGGGGTCACAGAGTCTAGTTTGAGGGTGAGAGGAAGCTCCCCACAGGAAGTTGGCATCTACATTTAAGTGTCTGTGTTGTCTCTTCTGGACAGCTGCCGCCATAAGGTCTCGCTGAGTGTCCGTAGGCGTGTTGCACTTGCTGTTCCAGAAGCCACCGAAACCTGAGCCCTCTCTTCTACTCTGGTAGGCAGCATGGGGGTAGTTAAAGAGCACCCATCTCGGATACACTCGTTCCAGTTGTGGAGCGGTCACGTGACAGCCATGGCTGCCGTGGCCCACAGCCTGCTTTTGTGCAGATTACGAAAAGGCGCCCCCGTTCTGGGCTGGTGAGTTAGTGGTAGCAGGCTTTCTTTCTGGGCGAACCAGCCAAAAACGTGATCGGGGCTGATGCAGCCCGTGCGCAGTGCCCACCCGCCTCGCGGAGCATGGCCCAGGGATCGGCCCCCCGCCTGCCCTCCGCGGGCACAGCTGCGGAGGCCCTGCTGCTGGCCTACGGGAGTGGCTCTCGGCATCTGTCACAGGGAGATAAGATGCCGGCCTTTATTTTTGAAGAGGTTATGGGATAAATACACGTTAATACCTAATGCCTTAGTACGTGGTGAGTGCACGAAGCACTTCACGGCCCCGGAGTCAGAGCGCTCCAAGGCTGTAGCTGGATGACATCGTCATCACTTTCCTGCAGAGTGCAGAGGACAGGTCAAATCGTATTATTTCTGCGCTCGGGAATTAACTGAGCCGACACAGAGTGAAGCTCACGGACTCGGAGGCAAACAGTGGGTTTAAAGCCTTGCTCTGCCACTCATCTCTTCTGTGTCTTGCGGCAAATTGAGCGATCTTCTTAAAACTCAGCATCTTTTTCTGTAGAATGGGAATAACACCAGTGGTTCCCAGGCATTTGATGGGGAAACGCATGTGAAGTGCTCTGCGCGATGCTGAGCTGTACGTGCTTAATGATCGCTGGTTGTTGCCATTGTTCGCATGACATTTCCGCATCATTGCTGGGAAGTCCACGGGAGCAGGCTTGGGGTGCCTTGCCTCCCCGGTGCCTCGTGTTCCAGGGCCAGCCGCAGTCTGTCCCGTGAAGGGGACGCCGCGTTCCCCATAAGCCTAGAAGGCTCACACTCCCGCGCCTCTGATATATAATTCATCGTCTTCCCATTGCTTCCTGGGCTCGTTGGAAGTAAAAGTCGGAGACTGAGTGTCAGGCCCAACTGTGTGAAGAGTTTCAGGATTTTCCTAAATTCTTGAGTTGGAGTGACACGATTAAGCCGCGGAGTGAGGGTGGTGGCTTTCTCCTTAGTCTTCAGCACAATGAAATGTGGATGCCCCGAATTCTGCCCTGGCTTTCTTGCTGTGTGAGAAACTCTAAATGAAGAAATCAAGGCAAAAGTGCAGTAATGAACAAGAACGGGTGTGCATTGACGAATCACGTGATGTGATGGTGGCCTGGCTGGGAGGCTGATAGTTCCTTCAGGGAGACTGTCCATGTCAGAATATTAATGAGCATGGCCGTAGTAATGAGCAGCTGTCACTTATCCATCACCTTCTAAGTACTACGCTCAACATCTTAATGGGTTGCTTTTATTTATAAGTGACTATAAAACAGACAGTCTTGTGTTTATTCTTCATATTGGAAATGGAAGCTCCGGGATTGAACTCAAGGCGGCCTGTCTCCCAGCTGTTGTTCTCTGCACCACACACACTGGTGCCTTGAACATGCTGAGCACCCACCCGAGGGGTACGTGACTCAGTGGAAAGATCTGGGCCGGGGAGAAGGAAACCTGGATCCTGGCTCTGAGCTCAGCAGCAGGCTCTGGAAAATGTGCTGAGTGCCTCGAACCTTTGAGTCCCTCATTTCTTTTCCTATTGAGGAAATTACATTTGCTACATCCATCTCTTAAGGTTTTTATGAGGATGAAATGAGATAATAACTGGGAAAGTGCCTCGCACACTTGAGTGATGTACAAATAAAGGGCTCACGTTATTAGATTTTTAGTAGCGTGGAGCTGTTTTTTCATGGTGCCCATGTTGTCTTCTGATTGAATTTAAAAACCCTTGGCAGAGGCTTCCTGTCCCTTGCTCGTTTTGGCCTTGGATCCTCTGACTGTGAGGAAGCTGACCCCCAACTACAGCTTTGGGACAGGGTTGAAATGACGCATGCTGGCTCGCCCCTTTCTTCCTTTGGGAAACCGTGGACGCAGGAAATGGCCTCCTGTCATCAAACAACTGATGGACGGGTATTTACTTATTCGGTGGCTATGACATCTCCAGCTCTGTCTGCGATCCTGTGGGCCCTGGGGATTCAACCTTGGGATGTGTGACAGAGGTGGGGAGAAAGGGACACATGCAGTCGGAGGCTGTGTCGGTGACTTACATGCTACGTGTGTCTCATACTGTCAGCGTGAGACCAGCTGGGGTGGCCTCGTGGAGGAGGCTCTGAGGGTTTGAATTGGGGCCTGGGGTGCAGGAGGTGGGCACAGGCAGGGGGCGAAGTGCAGGTATAAGAAAAGAGACTGGGCTTACCTGTGCAGATTTCGGGAGGTCTAGAACATTGCCGAGCAGCTGGGAGAGAGCACAGCTCTGTGTGTGTTTGTGTGTGTGTGTGTGTGTGTGTGTGTGTGTGTGTGTGTGTTGAGCCTTGTGAGAAAGGACCTAGAAAGCCAGGTCTGAGTGTTGTAAACAATGGAAAGTTCCAGAGCAAGGGCACAGCAGTGAGACAGGGGTGGAGGCGGAGGAGGGCGGGAGCGGGAGGTTGGAGGCCGTGTGAAGGGATCTAGGTGACAGGGAATGGAGAGGGGGTTCCGTGGGCAGATGTCTTTGGGACAGATCACAGAGACACCGGACAGAGGGACCCACGGAGGAGGAAGGGGACGGAAAGGAAGCCCATGCCGAGGTCTAGGACCTCGCTTGCCCGGGGCCCGGGTTCTCAGCACTTCTGCGGGGCGTCCGTGGTCGCCCCGGTTCCCAGTGCTCTTCAGTTATTCCAAGTTCACTTATGAATATTTCATTTTTTGCTAACTAATTGGTCTTGAGCCTCTGCATTATGGATGTGGCAAGATGTAAGATGAGTTTTGTCACCGTCGTGTTAGAGGTTTTCCAAGGCTCTCAGGGCTGATTTTGTGTCTCTCCCTTGACAGCCAGATTATGCACCGCTCACCAGTTTAATTCACTGGGATTTATCAGTGCCTGCCAGCCCTGCGGGATACCAGGTTAGGTGTTGGGGGGGCAACGGGCAGTCAGGACCAGGGCCGTGAGTCCCCCGTGCACAGACTGCGGCAGGCAGAACCCCGCACCCCGTGGCACTGTGGCATGTGTTCCGGCTTGTCTCCGAGGAGGGAAGGTAGGGTGCCCTGCCGCTGTGAGCGTGCTGAACCCCGGGTGAGGGGCACGGTTGCCCACAAGACTGCTGGCCCCAGCTGTAAGTTTGGGGGTCCCCGGGACCAGCTAGCTACGAATCCGGGGGACCCCGAGGGCTCTCTCAGCTTCCGTGGTTCGTTAGAATGACTCAGAACTCAGGAAAGCAGCATACCACGATTACCATTTTCTATAAAATGTGTATGAGTCAGAACCAGCCAAAGAGAGAGATGCAGGGGCCGAGTCTGGGGTTGGAGGGTTTGAGGTGTGGACCTTTTGGTCACCCTCCTCCCCCTGTGGAGTCCTGGATGCCTTGCCTTCTTCCGGCTGTCTTACATGACAGGACCCAAGAACTTCCAGCCAGGGACGCTCATCCCAGCCTTCGGTGTCCAGAGGTTTTGTGGGGGGCTTGGTGACCCACTGCCTCCGTGGCTGGCCGTTGGTCCCATGCTCGTCCTGTAGGTTCAGATGAAGACGTTTGTTCTCCGGTTCCTCCAGAGGTCAGGGCCGGTCTGACTTGTCACAGGGCCCGTCATAAATCACATTGTTAGACCAGGCATACGGGCACCCCTGTCGGGCAGGACCTCCTGGGGGCCTGGAGGTCCCCCCCCCAGTAGCCAGGGGCAGAGGCCAGACGTCTTGTCTACATGGCTGCGTCCTCATAGGGCATTTCAGAGAGGAGCATCAGGCCGTCTGCATGGCAGGGTTCAGGGTCCCTCTTCGGTGTTGCGCCCGGGCCACAGGCATCCGTAACTGTCATGAGACACATTTCTGCAGCCCAGCCGACGTGACACGCGGTGCGTGTTTCATAGCCTCTCCGCCAGTCCTTCTCTGCTGTTCCTTGCCACTTCAGTAACTTGCACAAGATCATGCTGTGGTGACGGAAAACAAGGAGAACTGTTCTCATGACCGTGAGGTAAACAGTTCTGTCCCTTCCCTCGCCGCCCCCTCCGGCCTCCCGTACACGTCGGCTGGGCCTTGTGTCTACACAGCTGTTCTGCTCGGTAAAACCCGGTGTGGGCCACGGGATCGAAGCGTCCTGTGCCCTCGTTCGTGCCACGTGGTCTCTGCCTTTGCCTGCCTGTTGTGAAGTGCTCCCTCCCCGGCCCCCCGTCTCCAACACGCCCGGACAGAGCGGGAAGGCAGGAGTTGTATGCTTTACTGCGGCCCTGGCCGACGAGGGCTCCGCTGTGGCTCTCGGTCGGCGTCGACCCAGCCCGGCCCTACAGCTCCACAGAAGCCCTGCCCCTTCAAGGGCTCCCCCCACCCCAGCTCTTCCCCCGTTCCAGTGCTCTGTCTCCCCGAGTTCTTGGGGACCCCGCGTCAGAGCAGGCTCCTCTGTCCAGGGCCCATGTTGTCAAGCCGCTTACTGGTTCCCGGCAGATTCTTCCCCAGAACCGTCCTGCCCTCCTCTCCCCTGTGGTCTCCCTGCCTGACTTGGGAGCACAGCAGCCCGCCTCACAGGTCCTCATGGGGGTGGCCGAGGGCAGGTGGGTGACACTTTCCTGTGCAGGGCGGTAGCCTTGGAGAGAGCAGGAGGGGCCCCGAAGACCTCACCGCTTGGTACGTGACCATTTTCCCAGGGGGGGTGCTGGAGCCTAGGACCTCTCCCCTCCTCCGCTGCTCAGAGTCAGAGAGGATGGCGCCCTGCAGGTGCCTGGCCCTGGGGCGCCGGCCACACTGTGCTGGCTTCCTGCTTGGTGTCTCTCAGGGTACCTGTCACGTGACATCACCTGAGCCCGCGCCCCTCCACCTTCACATGAGCAACAGCAGGATGCTCCCCGACCCCGCTCGCCAGTCTCACTTCCTACCTGCATTCTGGAGGTGACTGCCTTAAACACGAGCGCTAATTAACCAGAGTTACAAGTTGACAAATGATTTGAAGCTTGCTCCAGAGCGGCTCTGAGCTTGCCATCCAACTCACTAGGTCGCTAGGAAACTTGAAGCATGTTGCTCTTGTCTTTAGTCCTGTAATTGGTAGATTGAGATTGTAATTCTTTTTTCCCTGTTTTATCAGAACAATTTGGCTGTAATAATTATGACGCCTTGAAATAATCTGAATAGTTGTGCAGCTCATTATGCGCCTGAAAGGCTAAGCGGCCTTTGAGAATCCTTCACAAAGAAGTCCTTAAGCACTTTTCCGAGAACCGGGTATAAATGGCGCTGCTGCTTGCTTCACTAGGAGTCTGATTTGTGAACCGGGCGGCTGCCGGTCACAGTTCAAAATCATCCCCACTTTACGGAGGAAGCCTGTGCCAAGGTTTGATCACATAGTATTTTTAAAGGAGAGTATTAGAAAACTGGTTATACGTTGGCATGTGGATGCAAAACTATGAGCACTAAAGGTACGTCTGCAGCTGTTACTTTCTGGAACGGCTTCAGACTTTCTGTTTTTCATAAAACCCGAAACTGAACACATTTCCACATTTGGAAGTTGAGTGCGTGCCGTGCACTGTCGCCTCCTGTGACTCCGTTGTGCCCTCTTGTTTCCTTGGTAGAGTTTTCGGTCATGAAGAGGAAGAGAGGCAGGCCGAAAGGGTCCACGAAGAAGCCCAGCGGCGAGGAGGACCTGGCAGAGAGCGTCGTTAGTCCGCAGGAGGGCAGTCCGCCGGCCCCAGAGGAGGGGAGCAGCCTGGCTCCGGGCAGCTTGGAGTGCGGCCAGTGCCGTCGAAAGTTCTCTAACCCGCGCCAGCTGAGGAAGCACGTCTGCATCATCGTGCTGAACTGGGGTGAGGAGGACGGGGACGCAGGTACGTTGCCCAAGGGCCGGACGCGCCAGTTGCTCGCGAAGATGTGTAACTGCGGACATCCGTTTGCCCTGGGTCAGTTACTGCATGGAGATCGAGCGCTTTTGTATGCGGCCTACCTATCTGGAAAAGTCTCTGTTTGGGAACCGATGACTCTTACTGTCGGTGACGTGTCCGGTAGGCGGTGCCCACGGAGTGCGAGTCACGGGGGCACGTCCGCGGGAGCTCTGGGCTCTGCAGAGAGGGTAAAACACAGCGTCCCCTCGGTGAGCTTGCGTCCTGGGTAGGACAGCAGGGTTGTGCATCACGAGATGTTAACAGGGAATGTACCTTGGAGGGGAGGCGGCCTTCTGACGGGGGGTCAGGAGGGAGCCTGGAGTCATGGTGTGCGTGGCATTGGCATTAATGGAGGGAGGTGTGGGCAGAAGTGCAGACGTTAGGGTGCTCGGGGCCCCTGTGAGGCACCTGCTGAGCCAGCAGTGGCTGGGGGGCTAGGTTGTGGCAGGCATTCTGGAAGAAAGGAAAGAACACTGGTGCTTCCTCCATTTACGTTCCTGGCTAAGCTTCATCTGAAGTAACTTGCTTTTTAAAAAATAGTTGTTTAATTTTGAGAGCGAGGGGGGACGTGGGGGAGGGGCAGCGAGAAAGGGAGATAGAGTTCCGAAGCTGGATGTGGGGCTCAAACTCGCACCGTGAGACCATGACCTGAGCTGAAGTTGGGCGCTTCACTGACTTCGCGCCTGAAGTAACTTCTAAAAGAGGCTGAAGGAGGTTCAGTGAAGGTGGGCAAGGAGTGCTGTCTCTGCGGTGGGGCAGGTCTCGGGGGCGACCCTGTGGGAGGAATGAGCTAGCAGGACTGCACTGGAGAGGGGAGGGCCTCTGCTGTGGGCCCTGCTCTTGTCTGGTTCTTGTACCGCTTTTGAAGTCTTCAGACTTTGCCCAAGACTTTGAGTTCTTACTGTGTTTTGTACTGTGCTAAGCTTGTTACATGGGAGTAACCAGTTCTGGTTAAAACATAGGCTTTGGAATATGGCGGCCAGGGTTTGAATCCCAGCTCCTCCAGGCCTTAATAGCTTCCTTCTGCCTCAGTTTCCGTATCTGTAAAATGGGAATAAAACACAGTAGTATCTCATATGGTTGCTTTGAGGATTGAATAAGGCAGGACTTTTAAGGTGCTCAGAACAGTACCTGCATTTGAAAAGCGCTCAGCGAACGTTAGCTATAACTTATTCGTAGCAGTATGGGAGCAGTACTGTTGTCTTCCTTCCTGTTGTGTATGTAAGGATAGCGAGACTGGGCAATCAGGTGTTTGTCCAGGGTCCTTTAGTTAGCAAGGGAGCCTAGCCTCTGAACCTCAGTCCTCAAGTCCCTTTACTGTAAACACCTCCCAACCGGGAAGTAAGACCCTAGCGCAGATCGGGGGCGTAACTGAGTAACTGAGTAACTGATATTTACCAGACATCTAGGTTGGTGGCCAAGGCTCATTGCCAGCATCTGCGCAAACTGTAGAAAATATAAAACGTTCTTTTCCTTTGAAGAACAGCTCTCGAGGTGACTTTCTAGGCTGCATGGGCTAATGCAAATAAGGGACTAGCGCTCAAACAGGATAGGCCACTGGGAAGACACCTGTCCCACAGCAGAGGGGACGTCATTGCTGTGGGAGGCACGTAGGCCAGGAGTGCTGTGGTTTCAGAGCCATTGGCCTCCTGTTTCAGAGCCTGATGCCCTTTTGGCAAATAAAGGTACTTCTAGAACCGAGATGGTTGAGGGAGGAAGGATTAGAATGCACCTCCCTGCCCATAGAGTGCTGATTTCTGGTGCATTTGTCAACCACTGGCCCTGGGTTATGGGCTGTCCCCCCCGGCCCCCACCCCATGCACACCCCCACTCTCTTTTTCTCACACAAATAGTTAATGGTGGTTGCATGTTGTTTATTTGTTCATTAAGTTTTTTACTTTATTTATCTTTTTATTTATTTATTTTTTTTAACGTGTATTTATTTTTGAGACAGAGAGAGACAGAGCATGAACGGGGGAGGGGCAGAGAGAGAGGGAGACACAGAATCGGAAGCAGGCTCCAGGCTCCGAGCTGTCAGCACAGAGCCCGATGCGGGGCTGGAACTCACGGACTGCGAGATCATGACCTGAGCTGAAGTCGGACGCTTAACCAACTGAGCCACCCAGGCGCCCCTAAGTTTTTTACTTTAATCCCTGTATAGTGTTCCTAGTTTCAGGCACATAGTGTAGTGATTCAGCACATCCACATGTCACCCGGTGCTCATCACAAGTGCAGCCCTCAATCGCATCCCCCCAGCCGCCTCCCCTCGGGTAGCCGTCGGTGTGTTCTCTGTAGTTAAGAGTCTGTTTCTTGGTTTGTTTCTCTCTTTTTTTCCTTTGCTTGTTTTGTTTCTTAAATTTCACATAAGAGTGAAATCAGATGGTATTTGTCTTTCTCTGACTTATTTCACTTAGTGTTATACCCTCTAGCTCCATCCATGTCGTTGCAAATGGCAAGATTTCATTCTCTTTATGGTTGACTGATACTCCATTGCACATACATGTATGTGTCCATGCATGCACACGCACACACACACACACACACACACACACACACACACACCACACCAGCTCTTGTTCCAGTCACCAACTGATGGACGCTTGGGCTGCTTCGTAGTTTGACTATTGTGGAAATGCTGCTGTAAACGTAGGGGGGCATGTGTCCCTTTGAATTAGTGTTTTTGTATCGTTTGGGTAAATACCCAGCGGTGTGATTCCTGCATCACAGGGTAGATCTGTCTCTAACTTTTTGAGGACCCTCCATACCGTTTTCCAGAGGGGCCGCACCACTTTGCGTTCCCCGTGGCCCTTGCCTCTTAATGAGTGGGGCCGGCTGTAGCGTTAAGAGAGCCCTGTGTGTACCTGCCCGAGTCCCGAGAATTTGAATCTTTGGGGTCATTCAGTGCTGTCTTCTTGAGGACCTGCTTTGTTTTTGTGCCTTCACATGATTTATCCCGCCAGCCTCCTCCTGAGAGACCCCTGGGCTTTCTGTGCGATTACGGCCGGAACTCAGGGTTCTCCTTTGCAAAACATTCCTGCTGCTGCTTCCTTCAGATGTCAGACCTGGATCTAACTTGGATGCAGCCTGAGGAGTTCAGTCGGGTCTGTGGATTGTCTGCATTGCCCTCAGGGTTTTCTTCCTAAAACAAAGTTTTTCAGTGTCTCCCCTTCAGAGTCAAGTGCCAGGTCCTCTCCTGGGCATTGAAGGCCCTTAGCAAAAAGATCTTTCCATGGAGCTCTACAGCATTGTTTTTCTGTGTCGTATTGTTGTCAGCTGAGCAAATTTAGGGTCGTTGCCAGTCTTTTGCTGTTGTAAATATTGCTTTCATAAATACTTCTGTGTGCAGGCATATATGTATGTACGTGCGTGTATATGTGCGTGGACACACGTGTATTTGTGGACTTACGTTGTTACTTTCATAGGATAAATTCCTAGAAGTGTAATTGCTGGGTCAGGATGTATATTACATGTTGCCGAATTCCCCCTCCCCACCAAAAGCTCACACCAGTTCAGGTTCCAGAAGTGTTTCACAGTACCTATCTTGTTTTTCTTTTTAAATACCTGAAATGATGCAGAAAGTACTAAGAGGAAAGTAACAATAATCCAGAATTTCACTGCCTAGGTGTATTGACTACTATACCGTGTAAGAAAGAGAAGGAAGATCCTTCTCCGTTCTGTGTACACATATGTTTTTTAGAAATGGGGTCATGTATCATGTTCTGTGATTTCTTTTTTTACTCACCAATATAGCCGATAACATTTTCCATGTTAATATTTTTTTGTTTAACAAGCTGTTTCGTAGCACTTTCTGGATGCTCCGTGTTTACTGCTGCTAGCTCCTCTAATTCTCATAGCAGCCTTAAGAAGTAGGCATTATTGTTACTCTCATTTTATAGGAGAGGATACTGAGGCACAGAGAGGTTCAGGAGTTTGCTTAGATCACACAGCCTGTATGTGGTGGGTCTGGGTTCTGAACCCACCGCGGTGTGGCAGCTGTGCTATGCTTCCTGACCAAACTACTCAGTAAATGCGCATTTTTGTCATTTTTAAAGGACACCCAGCATTTCATCGTATGTGTGGGCCATATATTTTCCTTCATCGGTTTCCAGTTGATTGACATCCAAGATTGCTTTTCATTTTTCTCCCTGATTACAAAAAAGAAAACCACTACTCAGGGCGTCTGAGTCAGTGAAGTGTCCAACCAACTCTTTTTTTTTTAATGTTTGTTTTTGTTTTTTTTTAATGTTTGTTTATTTATTCAGAGCGAGTGCTCATGGGGAAGGGGCAGAGA
This sequence comes from Panthera leo, assembly GCF_018350215.1. Classification (NCBI taxonomy): domain Eukaryota; kingdom Metazoa; phylum Chordata; class Mammalia; order Carnivora; family Felidae; genus Panthera; species Panthera leo. The sequence goes on along the minus strand of NC_056695.1, from coordinate 75,466,311 downwards.
GAGAGGGAGAGAGACAATCCCAAGCAGGCTCCATGCTGTCAGCTCACAGCTCGACACAGGGCTCGAGCTTAAGACCCTGAGATCAAGACCTGAGCCAAAATCAGGAGGTGGACGCTTAGCTGACAGAGCCACCCAGGTGCCCCAGGCATCTGACTGATTTTCGATTTCAGCCCAAATCTTGATCTCAGGGTTGTGAGTTCAGGCCCTGCCCTGAACTCTGCACCAGGCTTGAAGCCTACTTAAACAATAACAGTGACAGTCCACAGGTGAGTGGTCTTGAGCATGCATATTAATTTTATTATTTGCACTTACGCTATTATGATCTTAGATGGATACCAGTAACGTAATTGCTCGGCTAATAAGGGCGTAGTTTACCTTTTGACACATATGCCTGTTGCCAAGCCGCCCCGTAGACAGCATCTGTCAGTTACTTCCCCGACACATATGTGCCGAGGGTATTTTCCACGTTCATCATTGTCTTGTCGTTTGTAGCCTTGCTTTGTTTTCTTTCGCACTTTGCTGGAGTTTTATTTTTTATTTTTTTTTTTTATTTTTTTTTTAATTTTTTTTTTTTTTAATGTTTGTTTATTTTTGAGACAGAGAGAGACAGAGCATGAACGGGGGAGGGTCAGAGAGAGGGAGACACAGAATCTGAAACAGGCTCCAGGCTCTGAGCTGTCAGCACAGAGCCCGACTCGGGGCTCGAACTCACGGACCGCGAGATCGTGACCTGAGCCGAAGTCGGCTGCTCAACCGGCTGAGCCACCCAGGCGCCCCGATTTGCTGGAGTTTTAAATGTCTGTATTGTCACTACATGTTCCTTTTAAATTTCTTGCCCTTTTCTTCATGGCTTAGAACACTTACCTCTACCCCCAAATAATAAAAAACGTGCTCCTATGTAGTCCTCTGTTATTTTTGTACGGTTGTATTGGTTACCTGTGTCTTTGATCCATCTGGAAATTGTATTTTTGTAAAAAGTTTAAAGTAAGACAGTTATATATTTGATCACTAAACATGGGCAAAAGAATTATGCTTAATAAATGCAGTTTGGTAGATAAGCTATTTCACATCAAAGGGTCCACAGAGGAAATAATAAGGGTCCGGTGCAAAGTCTAAGAAATACTTTAAAAGAGTAAAACTTCGTATTTTGAAAATAATTGCGCATGTATAGGAAGTTGCCAAGATTGTCTAGAGAAGTCTCGTGCCCTTGACCCTGTTTCTCCTAAGGATTGTGTAGAGGTTGACGCATGACATCAGAATGGGGACGTGGACAGTGAGATGACGTGTGTGGGTAGTTCTGTGTCACGTGTCACAGGGGTAGACATGTCAACCCACCCCCACCCTGGGCAACCACAGGTCTGTCCTCCAGCTCTGTAATTTGGTCATTTGAGGATCTTCTATCAGTTGAATCACATGGTATGTGACTGCTTAAGATTGGCTTGGAAAACCCCCTCTTCAGCCTCACTTTCATAATTTTATAGGTGAGGAAGTTGAGTCCAGAAGTGATGATGATCAGGCGGAGCCCTGATCCGAGGACGAGCCCTGATGCCTCGTCCGAGGTAGGGTTGGGGTCCCATCCCACACCTCCTGATCCTCACCCGTTGGCCAGCCTGCTGTGCCACGGCCGTGTCTTAAAACCCTTAAAACCGGTCTCATTTCCACTCCATGGATGCAGATTTTATTCATTTCAGTGTACCTTTGTGAGCTTTATCTCTAACCTTATAAGAAATGAAGGCTCCACCCTGCGAGGTTCATGTTTATCTTCTGCTCTGTAATTCGTTCAGCCATGTCTCCTACAATGGCAGACTTGAGCAGTCCTTTCTAATAAGATTATCAGCGGCCTCCAGTAATAGCCGTAGAGAAACCGGACTCGTGTTCCATTGATTTGAATGACCTAAAAGGACTTTAACAAATACCAGACGGAAAGGTAGAAGTTCTGGGAGTCTTTCCCTTTCTGGCCCCTGTCGAAGCCGCTGAAATATGCAGAAATGACCTTCTGTCCAACTGGCTTGTGGCTGCCGTCCATGTGTCCGTGTGACTGCTCCGGATCCTAGTTTGCCAAGCACAACGTTACAATTTGGAAAATTCTTGCATAATTGTTTTAATACACGGTCTGCAAAGAGCATATTAGTGACATTTCAAACAGCTGACCTTGACTCTTTAGCTTGCTACAACAATCACAAGAAAACAAAACAAGCCCTTCCCTTCGCTGAACCACGGCAGGTTAAAATAATACTTTTGATGTGTATTCAACGTTTGTTTATTTTATTCTGCATACGAATAGTAAAAGAAACCAGGAAAAGAGATTTTTTTTTTTTTTAATGCCATTATGTGGAGCAGCTGGTGTTTTTGAAAAACAGTTTGCGGCCTACAGAAATCAATATGTCAACTTTATAAAAGTGACTTCTGAACCTGCCTTAGCTTGTTATTTCTGGGGTCATTTTCTGCAAGGAGAGTTGCAGAAATGGGCTCTTAACTCTTGTTAAATCTGTCCTAGAGAAGACAAGGCATTTATTTTAAGATATTCCCTAAGATGCCCCTGTAATCTTCATGGAGATTTTCTGTAACAATGCTTCAAGTGCCTTCTACTGCATTTGTGTTAGCAAAACGGCTGAGTCGGTAATGGCTGCTCTGACTGAAAACGGTTTTGGGTGAGTTGTGTTTGAAACTTTGCAGGAGGCAAGGCGGAGCAGCGTCAGTCTCTCGAATGGAACATTTTTCTCCATGGAAAGCTGAGTAATGGTAACGGCTGGTTCCTCTTGCTGCCTGTAAACCCTGGTTTCACCCGTGCACCGGTCAGGTGGCTGGAAGCCTGGAGGTCACGTCTCCAGGCACACCCAGCCTTCGGCCTGCTGGGAAGTGTGGGCGTGTGTCCTCGCACTGTGAATATTCCCTCGCGGTGACACCTTGTGCTCCCAACTCCCCCGCTTCTCACCAGCTGCTCCTGCCCGGCTGCTCGGTGAGCTCCTGTTCCTCCTCTCATCACGTCACCCCCCCAACCCCGTCACTGTCCCCAAGTCTGTCAGTCAGCGGAGGCCAGGCCACACCCTTACAACAGGCCTCTCCCAAACTGCAGTGGCCTAACGGAAGCAAGCTCGCATTCTCCTTCGGACTCCATACCTGCTGCCGGTCCTCAGAGGCTCTGCTCGCTCGGGGTCCTGGACGGAGAGAGCAGCCCCCCGCCCCGAACGTGGCTGGTCACTGTGCAGGAGGGGAGGAGAGCCCTGCGTGGTTTCGTGTCAGCCTCGAAGTGACACCTGTCATTTCTGCCTGTGCATTTCGTTGGCCAGAGCTGACTTCGTTGAAGTCGTGGCCCCACCGACTTCAAGGGGCCAGAAAGTGCCTGGGGTGGGGGAGAGCCGGAGGTGTTTGATGACTGTCACTAGTGACTGCTGCATGGCTCCCATCCACTTCCTTGGACTCACCCCGAGCTGTGCTCTGTGACCTGCAGACGCCCTCCTTGCCCCCACCCCCTCCTGGGCTCCAGACCCGTTCGGGTGACCCACAGGCGGCTTGCGCTGTGGGCTTGTTTGGTGCTGAGCTCACTGACTAGCTCCTTATAAATGCCCCCCCCCCCCATATTCTGACTTGGTGACTGGCCCCACCATCCAGATGTCACCTCTCACATTGGTCATTTGTCATGGTCAGTTGACTTTTCCTGTGAGATATTTCTCCTATCCTCCTTTCTATCCGGCTGACGTTCCTGTGGGTCAGGCCCCATCATTCCCTCCACAGACTCTTTGATGGCTCTGGTCCGCGCCCTATTCCCATCCACGCTCTGTGTCGACCAGTGATTTGCATACACGTCCCTGATAAATGTTCATTTTTTACCAATAAATTGCATTTTTAAAATTTAAAAACCAACTACAGCATCCTTTCTATAGGCCCACCACTGTACTGAGTGTCTTAGAAATGTTAATTGATTTCCTCTTCATTAAAAACCCCATGAGGTACTTACTGATTTTGTCCCCGTTTCACAGATTCGGAAACTGAGACAAGCACCCTCCCCAGTGTTACCCCGTAGTAAGTGGTGGGCCTGGGCTGGGAGCCCAGGCATTTTGCTCAAATCCCCATTTGCTGTAAGAACGTGTTTATGGTTGTTGTAAAACACACGTAAAATATAAAATTCGCAAGGATGCGGTAAGAAAGGGAAAGAGGAGTTCTCCCATGTTCTCCCCGGATTTCAGTGGATTGTTTGAGACACGCCCTGGGTGCGTGCACTCTGGCTCTCCCTGCCGCTGGGGCCAAGTGCACGCTGCTCGCATCTGTCCCCTGAGGACCGGCTAGCTCTCCCTGCTGCTGTTCAGACAGTCCGAGCTCCTCATGAGCCTGCTGGGTTGTTTCTGCACAGCCTGACAGCTGCCCCCCCGCCCCGACCCCTTCCCATGTTGCCCGTGTATGACTCTGTAACAGACTTCTGGCGGTGCCAGTACCCTGCACACTTGTCTCTTGTACGTTGTTCCCTTTGCCTGTGGAATGGCCCCCTCCCCTCCGCCCTCTGAGTAGCCACACTCGCCTCTGGCCCCAGGCGCTTGCCCATCCCTCTGCCTTTGCACACCCATCCCTTCTCCGGGACGCCAGGGCCGTCTGGTGTTCGTGTGCCAGCAGATGCCCACCCTCCTGCAGCTCCTGGCCTCACTGCTGTCTCAGGCTGGCTCAGCGTGCCCGTCCTTGTCCTCAGCCAATGCCTCCCGGCAGCCCAGGCTGCTCACCCCGTGCCATGCGGGTCTCCTCGTGTTAGGAGTGTCGTATGTGTGTTTGTATCCCCACGTGCTGATAGCTCAGCAGACAGGATCTCGTGCTGTCCCAGGGCCTGGTGCCCTGCACATGGCATAGAATCACTCATCACTGTCCTTTCTTTGCCAAAATCTAGAGCCAAACTCTGCTCCTTTACGGATTTGGCACAAGGAAGACCATGTTACGTACGTCGTGTGGGTATGTCATTTCATTACTCTGTCTCCAGTGTTCAGAACAGTGCCTGGTACACACGAAGTGCTCAGTAAATGCACGGATCCTTTAGAGCACAAACAGGAACTACAAAGTCTCTAATGAGCAGGGAACTCAAAGTTAGTTTTTCTAACTTCTATGTACGTTTCTACGTGGTGTGGGCCAGGTGACCTGGATCGGCCCCAGTACGTGCTGCTGGCTGCCTGGCCAGCGCACCTGCTAATGGTCATTTCTGGACTCTGTGTTCTTTACACTTTGGGTTTCATCTCTCATTTTTCTCACCTATATTTGATGGTTGCCTGGGAAAGTTACCGCTCACTTGCTGGTGCTTCCCAGTCTTCTGAGCTAGAAACCTGAGTTGCCCTTAATTCCTCCTCTGATCTCACCCCAGACTGCACTGTCATTGAGCCTTGCTGGCTTTTGTGCGCCCCTCTTCCCCCACCCCCCCCCCCCCCCCCCCGAGCCACCCTGGGGCCCCCAGTCTCCTTCCTGACCTTCCTCCCTGCCCCAGGTCTAGCTTCCTCTTTGTCTTTCTTTTTCTCTTTCTTTCTTTTTTTCTTTCTTTCTTTCTTTCTTTCTTTCTTTCTTTCTTTCTTTCTTTCTTTCTTATTTCTCTCTCTCTTTCTTTCTTAACAGGAGAAATGTGCTGTTTAAGTTACTCATCATTATCTTATTATTAACAAAATAAGGCACTGTGTTTACAGTCATGAAACAAGAAACAGTCTGGAGAAAAGTTGGGCTGGAGGGAAGGTGGGGAGGGTGTGGGGAGAAGATGGGGGGCAGGCACAGACTCAAATCTGCCCCTGTGGGGTTTGGGGTTCCCTTCCCACCCTGATCCAAGCGCTGTTCTAGATCTTCGGAGTCAGGTGCCAGTGGGACCTCCCAGGTACTGTCAGCCACAGCCTTTGGATCGGTGGCTCCACATCTCCACTGGCCCCCTAACCCCGCCTCTCCACAGAGCAGTGTCCAGCGCAAAGGTGACCCATTGCTTTCTTGTTGAGCATCCCTCTGTGGCCTCCCTGTCCCTGCGAGTAGTGGTCTCCCCCCTACCCTGAGACTAGATGCTGCATCTGGACCACTGCTGTGCACACTTGTGCCTACTTGTCTCCTGGCTCCTTTGGTGCAGGCGCCGTTTTCTTCTTAGGGAGCCCCCTCCACCCCCTGAGCCCGCCAGCTCTCTCTCGTCAGGGTCAGCAGCTGGTAAACAGCTGCTCAGTGAAAATACCTGTGCGTGACCTTCATTACTCTGGTAGCTTCTGGTAGCTTTTAAATGAAGTTCAGATGGGTGATAACAGGGTAGGTGATCAGACTGCTTTAGGGGAGGAAGAAAGCACGAGACCTATAGCTGGGAGCCCATGGGGAGCTCTGTCGGGCCCCAGCAATGAGTGTGAATCAGGCTGGGAAATTCTACAGATGCGTGTTTACATGCTCGCAGAATTTCCAGAGGCGAGCTAGTCCAGAGCTTCCACGGGTCAGCAGCAGACACACCCAGGTCAGCGGGCCCGTGATGCTCACTGGCCCCGTCTGGGCTCCACGGAGGTGCCTCGTCTTGCCGCGCCCAGCCGCTGCCAGGGCCCTGAGCATCTGTTCTAATCCTCCTGCTGGACACCAGGGTAGGGCAACCATCTCACTGCAGATGAAGAAAAAGAGGCTTTGCCACCTGGAGGGAGTCGTCCAAGGCCAGCTGGTGATTACCTGAATCCCTTAGACTTCTGACCTCAAGCTCTGGTCATGTGGATCAAGCTATCTCCTGGGATGCTGGCCCTCCGACTCGCCACCCTGCCCTGGCCCAGAGTCACCTGAATTCAGACCTCCAGTCCTGTGGGAATGAAGTCTCCAGGTGTGAGACACAAGTAGGGCTGACGCCAGGTACCCCGCAATCCCTCCTCCTGACTTGCTGTGTCTCTCGGGCAAACCAGGGGTGCTCAGTGCCTTTTCTTGCAGTGGGAGGAGAGAGCAGAGGAGGAACAAACAATCCCACCTAAGTGGGATGTTATGCCGGGACTTTTGAAGGAAGGCGTTCTTGTTCAGCATCTTGGCGGCCTCCTGGGGCCGTGCTGGCTGCGAGTGACTGTGCTGGGGAAGCCGGTTCTCCTGTGTCAGGGCCAAGGGCACAGCCCACTGTGTCTTTATGTGTGAAGTTCGGTGGGCTGCCCACTGACTGCATCCTGGCGTGGAGGGACTTGAGAGGGTGTGATGGAGGCTGTGGCACCTGGGCTTTCCTGCTACTTAATGCTTTTTCGCAAGACAAGGAGCTCCTGTGCCTTGTGACCCCGTATGAACAGGAGCTCGGTCTCTCCCGGGAAAACCCCCGATGGCTGAGAAATCCTGGGATGGGTGGCCAGACTTACTGCTGGGCCTGGTGCTTCTGGCTAAAGCAGGGGCTGGGCCCGGTGCTTCTGGCTAAAGCAGGGGGCTGGGCCCGGTGCTTCTGGCTAAAGCAGGGGGCTGGGCCCGGTGCTTCTGGCTAAAGCAGGGGGCTGGGCCCGGTGCTTCTGGCTAAAGCAGGGGGCTGGGCCCGGTGCTTCTGGCTAAAGCAGGGGGCTGGGCTTGGTGCTTCTGGCTAAAGCAGGGGGCTGAGTCTGGTGCTTCTGGCTAAAGCAGAGGCAGGGCAGGGCAGGACCACATGTCTGTGGTGTACATCCTGGAGGGCTTCCTGAGGAGGGGGCCATGAGCTCCATGTCTGAGGATGACCTGGTGTTTATGTGTGCGGAGAGGAGGTGAGACAGGCATTTCCTTTCCTGTGGCTCCAGCACAAGCCTGCAGGTGCGGTAACATAGCAGGAACCGGGGTCACGGGGAAGACAGAGGCCTCCTGCCCTTCCTGTGCTTCTTCTCACGGCTGTCACTGCACGGGGCCGCTGCTGGAAGCATGTGCCTGCCTGGCTTTCCTCCGGAGCCAGGCAGCCGGGAAGATGTGAGAAAGCCTGAGGGGAAGCACAGAAGCGAGAGTGATGCGTATTCAGCAGGTCCGATGGAATTGTCGTGGGCTAATAAGTTCCTTAAACTGCTGTCTTAGCAGCGTGGAGCGAATTGGTGCCAGAGTCCCAGAATATAATCCCTTATCAGTCTGCTGTTCTGACGACTGTTCTGAGCTTTTTATTAATGTGGCTGATAACACTTACTCTCTGGTGTGTTCTGAGATTTAATTAGTTCTTGGGCAATTTAGAACAGGTACTTTGGAATATTAGTGCGGTGTTAATTATACATGAGTGCCTATGAGCTAATTTCTTCAAATGTGTGATTGCGAGCACGCTTAACTCTTCATCTGCCCTTTGCCAAGTCAACCTGCCTGGTGTGAGTGTTACCACACAGGGGGCGCTGTGAGGGCCTGTGGGGAATTGAGGGATACGAACACAGACACGGATCCTACAGCTGAGAGTGTGGACTTGGGGAAAGGAACAGCATCCCTCCCAAAGGAACCCCTCTGGGACAGGAGGGGATGGCGAGCAAGGAGATCTTGTATCAGAGGGGCTTAGTTTCTCTTCGTAAGGTCAGAGAAGCTCATCAGAGTTTGGGGTGCGTGTGGCGTGTGGCCTTAGGGGCTGGGAAGAACGGGAGTGTTTTTGCAGCTCTGCTGTGGGTCATTCATTGATCCAGTGGAAGCGGCAGTCACCGCTATCTACGTACCAGGCGTGTGGTTGTTGCCGGTGATGCGATGGCGAGAGAACAGCGTTCGCGCAGGAAAGTCGCTCAGAGTTCGGTGGTGCGGGCGGAGAACCAGACCGGCCCTTGGAGGTACGCGGGAGGAGCACCCACCGAGGTCACACGGGGTCTGGAGGGAGCTCAGAGGAGTCAGTGGGAGAGGGTGTGGGGGAGTCCCGATGAGGGTCTATAGTATCCAGATTCAGCAGTGGCCGTGGGAGTGGCAAGAAGGGTACAGAGTCCAGAGCTCCGGCGGAAATGGGATTCCCAGGGCTCGGTAGAGGTTGGACGGGGCGAGAGGCAAGAGGGAGTGAGTGGGCGGTGGCCTGGGTCTTGGCTTGGGTGCTAGAGTGGAGGACGGGCCCTGCCAACCTGAGAACCCCAGGGAGAAGCAGGTTTGGGGGAGAGAGGACAGGTTCCTTGTGGTCACCCGTTGAGTTTGGCAGACTGTGGGTGTCCAAGGGGATGTTATCTACCTGGCCGTGGAGCCGGCAGGAGGGCTGGGCTGGAGCCCTAGCCCTGGGGCCATCAGCCTATGAGGGCACAAGTAGACGGTCATCAGGGGACTGGGCGGAAGTTCCTGAGGAAGGCCACTTCTAAGGGAGAGGAGGACGGGTCAGCGATGATAGGTGAGGCAGGGAGACGAAATGAGATGAAGCTGGGATAGAGGCTATTGTTCTTGGGTCTGAGGAGTGTGGCTCATGCTGACATGAAGGTGACATGGGGCCAGAAAGAGGAGCCATCTAGGGTGACTGAAAGGATCTCTGCGGGGAGCTGGTGGGACATGGCCAGGAAGCAGGTGCCACACTTGAACTGGCAACCTGAGGGTTTAGTAAAGGGATTCCCCATCAAAGTGTGGTCATGGGGGAGACTGTGGATAGCGCGGTAGTGGGGTGCTGTTTACGCCCCAGGTATAGAGACAGAGGGGGAGAGTGGCCCCTGAACTCCAAGGCCAGTCTGTGGCCGAGGAAGCAACCTCAGACAAGCTGGTGACCAGGAGGGAGCCCAGATCTCCTGCCATTGCCTCCTCCATTGGCCAAACCCAGCGGGAAGCCAGAGGGCAGTGGACCCCCTGGGTGAAGGACAGAGGGTGGGCCCGGAGGGGCAAATGGGAACTTTCTAGAACACTGAGGACACTGGACTTTTGCCCATTACCCCTTTTTTTTTTTTAAGTTTGTTTTTGAGATAGTGAATGGGGGAAGGGACAGAGAGAGGGAGAGAGAGAGAGAGGCAGAGAGAGAATCCCAAGCAGGCTCTGCACAGAGCTTGATGAGATCTCACGAACTATGAGGTCATGACTTGAGCCAAAATCGAGAGTTGGACCCTAAACCGACTGAGCCACCTAGGCACCCCACTCATTACTCTTAAAATGGGACCCATGCTGGGTGTCTGCTCCCTGCCTCAGGTTTGTAGTCAGAGCGCCCCCCTGCGTGCGAGGGCACCAGGCCCTGCCGTGGGGGGGTGGGTCTCAGCACTGTGGGCGTGCCCACCCTTCTGGGAACATCTGCTTCCACATTAGGTTTCGCATTCCACCTTGCACTGTGCCATAGCTCTTTTAAACACAGTCTTTTCAAAAGGAAATGAAATATAAAGAATTACGCCAATGTGCTGGGGTTGAAGAGCTATAAGGCACAGATGTCAGGAAATTAGAAGTTATAGTTCCCGGAACGTCAGTGACTTGACAGGGCACACTGGGCCGGGGGGCAGGTGAGGCACGCTCCCGCTGCAGCTCTCTTGTGTTAGCACAGACCCAACGGAACCACGGGGACCGGGCGTCCCGGCCCCAGACCGGGGGTGGGTATACGCACGGGCACCAGCCCCACGGCAGCACGTGCAGCCCGAGGGACGGCTGTGCGTGCTTCACTGTGCAGCCTTTCCCTTGCTTGAACAGTGATTCGCTTTGCACGCACAGACCGTAAGTTTAGAGAGCTCCCGACCAATGCAGCCGAAAGAGTGTTGCTCACGCCCCGCGCCCTCCGCCCTGGCCACTCAGGGCAACGGCCGTCGTCGAAGTGGTACTTGGCACAGCCCTTCCGCGTGCGTCCTCATCCGCTCGTTTTCAAGGTGTTTTCAGGGCCCTGCAGAGGTGCTAGCGGCTCAGGGTGGACAGGTGGGGGCGCTGGTGTGGGAGGTGGCGAGGGGGACCCCACCCGTTTCAGCCAGAGACATCACGCCCCTTTGCCGACTGTTTACGTTGAAATTGCTTAAATAATTCACCTGACAGTGGTTCTGCCGCTCGACACCCTTGATGAGCGCCTTCCTGCTGCAGTGAGAGTCATGCTGGGATTCAGACAGTGAATGTCTACACAGCGTGGTGTGAATTTGACGGACAGGGGCCCCTCAACTGAGGGCCTCATGTTCCGGAAGAGCACGGTCATTAGAGCCTTGGAGCAAAAAGCGAAACATAAAAAGATTGGCTACAGGGGCACACGGTGCAGTCGAGTTACAGGTGCTCGTTAAGTTAATGCTCAGGAAAGTGCTTTGCACACTGTAAAGTACCACGCGGGAGATGAGGTGGGTGGTCTTATCTAAGTACCGGTGGAGTTTCTCTGTCTCTCCAGATTGTTGACCGGAGGAAAACTACCAGACAGACACAGACCACCGTGAGATGTTTCCGTCCGAGCCCCAGTGCTGCCGATGGGGTCAATGCTGACCTTTCCTCCTGCGGCCTGGCTGGCCTCCCCCCAAGACCCGCTGGGGTTTGATGGGAGCCAGTGCAGTCTGCCTTTTACGCACCTCGGGCAGATTTCAGCTATCGATCTCACTAAAATTACATCCTGTTTTCTGTTAGATCAAGAGTGTTTTCTGAAACAGCTCGGTGAAGATATTTTAGACATCTTGTGCAATTTGAAGATAAAATACGACCTTATGGTGAATTGTGTAATTAACACCTGTGTACAAAGCAGGCCGTTTGGAAGGTGGTTCACCTTAAAAGCAGCATCAGGAAGCTTGGGGTGTAACCTGGGTACTTCCTTCCCCCAGCCCCCAATCAGTGTCTTTATTTCCCACACTGGATGCTATTTATTAAGAGACATCGATTTTCCAGCCATTCCTTGTCAGGCACCCTGCGGAGGCCCAGGGGGTGAGCTGGGCATTCCCTGAAACAAGGGTGAGTAAACGATCCCAGATTACCCATTGGTGTCAGGCTGGGCGCCCTGCTGGCAGCTGGGCTTCCCTGAGCGTCTCTGTCTCAGAAGAGCCATGTTAGCGCCTTGTTTGCTGTAAGAGACTTCAGTCTGTCTCAGTGCAGGGGAGACAGACCTTTACCTGTGCGAGCAGTGCTGAAACTCTTGCCTTCCTCGCTTACCAAGAATGGCCTTTTCCCAACGAGGAGCTTGGCTGCAGAGTGGAGGAGCTGGGCATGCCCCCCACGAGCTGGGATGGGATCTTCGATGCCGGGCCCCGGGTGCAGAGGCTGGCCCGGCCGTCTGTTGTGCTAGGGTCTCCAGCTGTGCGGCTGACTGCGCCGTGTGCCTTAGTGTGGCCGGCAGATTGGCGGGGGGCGTGGGACGTGATGGGGAGCACAAGGCCTCTGAACCGCTGATGGGGGCTCGACCGAGGGCACACTGAGCAAGTGCCAGCCTTTATTTTCCCCCTTAGCCTTCCGCACAGATGCGCCAGGCCCCCATTAGAGGGAAATGGGCTGGGGGGAAAGAGGTTGTTTAAGGGCGGTGTTTGGGTGCCGTGGTCCGTGAGCGTCTGTAAGCCAAGCACTTTCCCCAAGGAGAGAGCAGAGAGAGGGCCAGGCCCGTGTGTCCTCACGGCCATCTGAAGACAACATTGGCCACCGTGGGGCCCGGCTGTTTGGTTGCTTTCTGTCCATGTGCTCTATCAGGGGTGGGAGAGGGCAGGGAGAAGGCCTCACTCTGTTGCACACAGACTCAGGGATGATACTGGGTTTGCCTCCTAATGGGGGAGAGGGTCTCTTGGTCCTGTCACCTCTCCCCCTCACTGAGCCTTGTCTTTGTTATTTTTAATTCTTTTTAATGTTTTTTGTTTGTTTTGTTTTTTTTTTTTTAATTTTTGAGACAGAGAGAGACAGAGCATGAGCAGGGGAGGGACAGAGAGAGAAGGAGACACAGAATCCAAAGCAGGCTCCAGGCTCTGAGCTGTCAGCACAGAGCCCGATGCGGGGCTCGAACTCACAGACTGCGAGATCATGACCTGAGCTGAAGTCGGACGCTCAACCGACTGAGCCAGCCAGGCACCCCGAGCCTTGTCTTTATAATGGGCTTAGGGACCCAGCAGCTTCATGAGGGGCCGAGGACCAAAGGCGGTGATGACAATGTAGCATGCTGAGGGCGGGGGCGCTGGTCAGTGTTGGCTCATCTGTCGAGTGGGTGAGCCTCGGAGCTCTCTGCGGGTAGGAACGGGCCTGGTTCTTCTCGGGTCCCCGGAGCCTGGCACAGGGCCAGGCACCCAAGGGGCCCTCTGTTGTTCTCTGCTTAACAAATGGCCGACTCTGCTGCCTTGTGAAGCGTGAGGCCCTGCCCTCTCTCCACTTTATCGAGTCCCTGCAGCGTGTCAGGCACTGATAGGCTTCCTGCACAATGGGCTAAATCCTGCCGTGCTCATTGTGCTTAGATCCCTGGGGAGGGGTGGGCGGACAAGTAAATAAATGAGCCCTGTCACAGTGACCGTCCTCACTGGTAGGAAATGGTTGTGTGAGTTGTGTTTGTTAGATCAGAACTAGCTCACTAGACTCCACGCTGTGGACCTGCCCGGCTCCCGCGTGCCTGATTGCCTTCTAGCTTACTCTGTGATCTACCTATTTGTCAAGTCTTCAATATCCTGAATGTCCCCACTAGCCGTAAACTCCAGGAGGCAGGGGTCTTTCTCTGTTCCGTACACACAGTGTCCCAAATGCCTAGGACAGCGCGCGGCTCTCCATAATTATCTGTGGAGTGAACTGTTGGCTCGTAAAGAACAAATACATTCTGTAGTCCTTTGATAATTCCAAGGAACTACTTATTTCTTTTGCGCATAAATGATGTTTTGTTTAAGAAGCACAGACACGGAGAAAATCTGGAAAAAGGAGGAGAACGAGAAGAAGTCAGCTTACAAAGAGAATGTTTTATTAAGTGGTAGAAAATTATTGTTGAACTTGCTATTAGAGATAGAAATTCTGTTTTCAGAAGAGCAGTGTTTGACATGAATACTTAACCAGAGTGAGGAGAGGGTAACTAGGAAGCAGGCAGAGAAACTGAAGAGACAGGCTTTGAAGTCAGGCCAAGGTTGACTTGACCCTCCCAAGTCCACAGCCAGGTGGAGTCCTGAAAATAAAAGTGAGCGTGTCCATGGAGCCTGGTGGTTTAATTTGCCTCGGCTTCCAGAAATGCTGGGTCTGGAGCGAGTGTCTCCATGCTTGTGCCTGAAGGAAGGACAGTGCTGGGAGACTGGGTGGCGAGTGTGGGCTGAGAGCCGGTACTTCTCAGGGAAGTTTCCTCGTGAGGTCTTGGAGCTCTCTCGTCTCTCGACTCCCAGAGGACCCGTGATGTCGGCCGTAGGGCCCACGCCTATGATTTTACCGCCAGAGACTGGGAACCAGGACTCCCCCCCCCCCCCCCCCCCCCCCCCCGCCACCGCCATGCTGCACAAATGCTACACGTCACATCCAGAAACAACAGGAGACTGGATGGAGGGAGACTTGAGAAGCAGGCGGCAGGGGAGGAAGTGGGGAGACCCTCCGGCGTGCCTAGTGCTACTTTCCACAGATAAAAGGTGAGCACCTACTGTGTGCCAGAGCTGTGGCTGGGAATGAAAACTAGGTGGTAGTGCCGGCCATGATAGAGCCGGGCCGGGGGCTGAAAGACGCATGGCTTCCGGGGACGCCACAGACAACCCAGGATTTGTCCGTGTAGACGTCTGCGTTCGTAGCCCGGAATCTCTGGGTAGCGTCCAGGGTTGTGGCCTGTGTCTGCCGGTCTTTATTCAGCCTACCGGTTTGCCCCTCTCATGCATGGTGTTTTACCTGGAGTTATTTGCTCCTCCCTGAATGCACGTGCTGCTTTTTCTGTGGGAGCCTTGTTCTTTCCATAGTGCTCCACTGCCCCAGGGATCATGTCACATCATCCCCAAGAATCATTCCCAAGGCTGCTGAGGACAGTGCTCACCGTGTGGTGCCCGAGTCCACGGGAAAAGAGTCTTTGGAAGCTCTCGAGAATGGAATGTAGCTGAATGGGCTGTGGTTCCATGTTGGGTGAGGCCACAGAGAATTGATGAAGGATGTACATTTGGGGAAGTCTTCAATGGGGAGTATCTTATTGTGGACAGTTTATGGGATGGTGATCCCAGGCAGCAGAAGTGAGGGAGTGGGGAGGTGCGATAGGGACGGAAGAGAGCCAAGGGTTTGTTGTTGGGCTCACTCCTTTGGTCAGTGAAACCTCGGCTCTTCCAGAATCTTGAAGCTTCAGATGGCTTCCAGAATTTCCACCCAAATCAGGAGCCCAGAGTGGTCATGTGTTGGCTCCCATCCCTCATTGGTTGAGGGTTGCCCTCCGCCATATTGAACCGTCTTCACTTCTGGGCTGCAGGGGCTCAGCTAGGTCGCCAAAGGACACCCTGTGCAGCAGAGGTGGGATGCTGGAAGACCAGGTAAGTGTCAGCTGCCCTCTGTAGCTGCTGCCAGAGTCGGGTGTGGGCCAAGGGGACACAGCGAGAGCCCCACTGGCATTTCAGTCAGGGAACCAGAACTCGCACAAAGCACAAACTGGTCTCTGGTGTCCGTCCAAGAGGGAGGAGGGTGCATAGTGTTCCATCCCCCACTGTCTTACTCGTATTTTTCTTTCACTGCCCCATATTGCTCATTCCTCCACCCCCTTTTCTCCCTGGCGCCTCCTTTCCACAGCCATGCTCCTCAAGGAGAGGCTCTATCTCCCTGGGAGGGGCTTCGAATTTAGAGATGCAAACGTTGCCTAGTCTGATCTCCCAGGTGTTGCAGACTCTTCCCCACAGTGTGACAAATGGTATCTGAAGCTTCCTTGAAAACCGTCATCGGAAATGCATCACCAAAAACCACCCTTTCCTTGTTGGACAGCTCTGACTGCTGGAAATTTCTCTCTTCTGCTGAAATCTGTTGCTGACTTGTACCCACTGGTTCTCGCCTGGCTTTTTGGAGCACAGCCGTGCAGGTCTCCTTTGTCCCCTAGGGTAGGCCCTTTCTCTGCTACAGGCCTATGTCAGGCTCATAAAATAAGGAGGCACAGACCCATCCTGCAGGAGAGTCACAGCACAGTGAGGCATCTGAATAGAAAATCGCAAAGCAGTATGGGAAGTCCAGCCATTGCTGTGGTGGTATGTTGGTTATATGTGTGTGTGTGCGTGTGTGTGTGCCTTTCAGTTTGTCATTCGCACAAGCAGAGGATGTGGCGTGGGGGTGTTGTGTGTTACCTGTGTGCAAGGTACAGAGGGGTATTTGGTCAACTTGTCACCCAGTATTGTAGCCCAAAGGGGTGAGCAGTAGGTACTCGTGGGTGTGTATTTGAGTCACGGCCTTGAGGGTTCAGGGGTCGCGGGAGAGAAGATTTATGGCAGATCTTGGCGTGCTTTATCTGGTACTTTCTCCTAGTGCAGACGGGAGGGAAGCCACAGAAGGGTTTGAAGGGGTGCAGTGACAGGGACAGATGTGAATTTTGAAGCGATTCACTCTGGGATCAGGAAGGAGAATGGTTTGGAGGTGTGTCCGTCAAGATGACTTTTAGCAGAGGCACCAACTGAAGACGTGTTTGAGGATGAGGATGGCTGTTCATTGGGGTAAAGAGGCATCTGGGGACCAGTGGTTCCAGGGCGGGCTCAGCCGCCATCACAGTCTCAGGACCGTGTTTCCCTTTGAGATCCTCGAGGCATTGACCTGTCTTTCGCTTGCTCTCCTGTAGTTCCTGGGTGTTTACCTCTGTTCTAAGCAGTGCATACGGCAATGCCTGGCCGAAGAAGAGGGACGTTTCTTTCTTCTTAGGAAAGAAAGCTGCTCCCAGAAGCCCCCTGGCAGCCTCTCCCCCAGACCCCCTTCACCACATGAGGTCCTGTAGCCCCAGCGGCCGGGTGGCTGTCCCCGGAGCGGGAGGGGCACTGCCCTTGAGGCAGGCACGGGCACCGGGGGTGGGTCTGGTGGCCGGAGCGAGGGCACTGATGGGGGAGGTGAGATTCTTACCGTCTCCCCTCCTCCCCCTGGGCCAACCCAGGCTCTTCCAGATCCTTATGTGCTCTGTCCACCGTCCTCATGGTGCTCAGCTCTGCAGTGCGTTCCAACATAGGATGCCGGCAGCAGAGTCAGGATCTAGCTTATCCAGGGCACAGCCAGGAGCTCCCTTCTGCTTGTGCAGGCTAACGCTGTGTGTGTACTTTTGGTTTTTTAAGTTGATTCGTGCTGTTAACCCGGGTTCTGCTTATGGCAGGCTCAAATTCACAGGGTGCTGCTCTTGTTGTTGTCGTACGTGAACATATCTCTTCCTGCTGTGTCGCTCATGAATTGAATTGTATCCCTTGGTGAGTCTGTTTATAAAGTGAAGCATGATTTTAAATGCAAACAGTCCCTTGGTAAGTTGTTCTTGCCTCTTCATAGCATCCAGTATATTCTCCTGTTGCTTATGCACACGTGTCACCCACGTGACTGTGACGCAGGCAACTTTAGGCTCTTTGAAATGTTTTTAATACAGCCACTAAAAAATGATCTAAAAACATTCCCGTCAGGCCTGATGCAGGTCAGACGTCACAGGATGTAAGCACTGGCAGTGACTTCGCAGGTCACTCGTTTTGCCCTGTTTCTTCTGCTCCTCAGGGGTCGTCTTGCTCTTCAAGGGGTGGACCTATATGATGGTCCTTGACTTCTCCCCTTTGGCCTTGGACAGTAATGCACAGTCTGTGTGATTCACGATCTCATCTGCTGGTTTTTCTCTTCGCTTCAATGTTAACAGGCTTAGTACTGACGCTAATTACGTGACTAAGGACCTGCTCCGGTCTATTAAATTCCCTAAGACTGCTTCCACCAGGTTGAAACATGTTCCAAGTACTTGGTCTATGGGGACAAACGTAAGTGTTTGTCTTGATCAGTCTGCCCCATTAGCCACGTTTTTTTCCTGGCGTCATCTTGGGAGCGCTTTCCTCCCCCCAGCAGCCTTCCCCAAGAGTTTGTGTCTCCGCATTTTATCTTGTCCCATTGGTTGGTACATTTATGTGCGGGTCTGGCTGTCGGCCGACCTGCATCGTGGGAAGCAGGGACGTACGGAGCTGCCTCAGGCCGTCTCCCCTTTGGTTTCTCCCGTTTTCTCCAGCTTCTGCCTTATCACTGCACCGTTCTGACCTCACCTGCGTGATGCCCCATGCCGGCGCTTTCCGGGCCCCTGCTGTCCGTCCGCCTGTGCGTCTGTCCTGCAGCCATGCACCCGCCCCGCGTGCGTCTCTGCCAAAGGGCTATGTTCCTTCCACTTGTCATGACGTCCCGAAGAAGGGATTCTGGGGCAGGTTAGTTCAGGTCTGTGTGTGATTCCAAGACCGAAAACTCCTTCCCCTTCCTTCCTTCCTTCCTTCCTTCCTTCCTTCCTTCCTTCCTTCCTTCCTTCCTTCCTTCCTTCCTGTATCTCCTCTGGAATCCGGAACCGCATGCATTCAAGCGATCACGCGTCCTTTTATTCCTCACTTTGGTGTTGAAGTCTTTCTTCCCCCTCAGGCTACTGCCAAGCGTCGCCGTGCGATGTTGGCCGCCGTTCCTTCTGTGGCTGGCGTCTCCGTTCTTCAGTGGGTTTAAGTGTCCTTTGAACCCACCCAGTTCACCCTCCCCAGTGGCGGCAGATGTTTAAAGCACAGATACCGGTTAGCCCTCCTCCCACATGAACTGTGGCTCACCGTTGCCTTCCTCGGTGGCAGGGGGGTGCTGTGGGTGAAATGTGGCCGCAAACGCGTTTCTCTTGGCTCTCCCATTGTCTTAAGATCTTTTAGATTAGGGCCGACCTTGAAGCATCTAAAGATTTCACGTAAAAAATTGGAATTCCCGGTCTCTCTCTGAACAGCCCAAAGATTGGATGACCTTGTCCTACGACCTGACAGGGTGGCCCCAGCCGCAGCTGGGGCCTGTGCTCTGTCACCTGAGTCCTGCTTGGCGGCTTCCCTTGCCCACACTGCTAGACTGGCATCCGTGGGCACTGGAGTTTCCTGCCCTGCTCTCCCTGAAGGACAGTCCCAGACCTCTCGGGGGGCCTTCGGGCCCTCTGGAACCTAACTTTCACTCCCTCCGCTGGTTTTATTTCCACCTCCCTGCTTCTCCATGAAGCTATACCCACACAGCACACACGTAAGCTAATGGTTTCCTGCTTGTCTTTGCTGTCTTTTCTTACAATGGGATGTTGCCATTTTTTTTTTCAAATTTTTTTTAACATTTATTTATTTTTGAGACAGAGAGAGACAGAGCATGAACAGGGGAGGGTCAGAGAAAGAGGGAGACACAGAATCCGAAACAGGCTCCAGGCTCCAAGCTGTCAGCACAGAGCCCGACGCGGGGCTCGAACTCACGGACCGTGAGACCATGACCCGAGCCGAAGTCGGACACCTAACTGACTGAGCCACCCAGGCGCCCCATGGGATGTTGCCATTTTTATTACCATACCCACTCCTTTGTTTCACACCCTTTTTGTGTGACCTGTTCCCCAGCGTTCCCATCACTTCACAGACGCTTGTGTTTACAGTTAACGGAAGGGTTGGTTCCCCAGAAAGCCTTTCCTGACTTCTCGAGTGGATCCTACCATCCCTTCTCATTTCACTTGGCGCGCGGCTGACTGCCCCCCTCCCCCACCCCCGGCCCCCACCAGACTGCAGGGCATTTGAGGGCAGGGTCTGGGTCTGTGCCTTACTGGTCTTCGTATCCCTCACGGAGGGTACCTAGTAATTGTAGCTTGAATGATTTCTTCCTGGGCTATAAATCTTGGGAGACTCTATCTTCCTTAATGACTCTCAAGTCTGGTAGGTGTCGTGAAAACAAGGTGAGGGGTCATGCCTGCTTTATCAACACTGTATCCCCAGTGCCTTGATGGTGGCCTGTGGCCTCAGTGCCGAATTTACTGAATCAGGTGAGAGACTGAAGAATCAAAGACGATGCCTGAAGTGTTGGAGAGGCCTGCGTAGCAGTGAGGACCCAAGTGTATATATCACACACATATATTTCTCTTACTGTCGCATAAAAAGGTTATGTGCGCGCTCCAATTCTGTCCCTGATACAAAAGGATATTTTATACATCTCAGTATTATTTGACCTTCAGGTGATGAATCTGACCTTGAACTGGAAAGGAAGTATAAGGAGGATGATCGAGAAAAGACTCCAAGGAGGCCGCGGACACAGAGGACAGAGAAAGTCCAGAAGGTCTCCTCGGGAAAGGAGGCCGGGCAGGTTTCCGGAGCGAAGAAGCCCATCATAAGTGTGGTTTTAACGGCACACGAAGCTATTCCAGGTGAGCACAGCAAGCGGGACGGGGCCGGAGAAGGACGTTGGGCTGAGTCCATACTGGGCAGTCTCGCTGCTTGGACCCCGTGGTCCCGGGCAGGGGCCGCTGCTGTCGCTGCCGCAGACACGGTCAGAGGAGCAGCGGCCACGGAGCGTGTCTTTCCTTTGCTCCCCTGGCCCAGTCCCTGTCCTGGGTGTGCCCCCCGCTCACTGTGTTGAGCGGTGCGTCCCCCCGTGTGAGACAGACCTGCTGAGACCAGAGGGCCGCAGCCCGCTCCCGGGAGCCCATGTTCTCCGGTCCCCTCCGCCTAACTTCTGTCCTGCGTTTTTAGTGGTTCCATCAAATGTTTTATAATGCTGGAGATTCCTGTCTGCATTTCCTTTCACATAAAGCAGCCTGTGGAGATATTATACTACCTTTTTTTAAAAAAGGCCTCTTTCAGGAAGGGATACTTCAGACAAAAAGCAGTATGATGTGATAGTAGGTTCCAAAGTATAATAATGGTTTTTTCCCTATCCATTTCAGGGCTAGTTGTCAAATGTATTTTAAAATCAAGTGTAGGATTTTAAGAGCAGCTGCAGCCATTTAAACAGCCCTTTCCAGTGGAAATAGTAACTCCTTATTTAAGGTGAAAATGCCAGATAAGTGCCTCTTTACACTTCGATGCAGAGTATGATGATCATTAGGAAATAAAAACACTGGGCGAGAGGAACCTTCTGGAAACTCACTTCATCTGCGCTAGCCTGCTTCAGAGCAGTGTCAGTCTGGGAAGAGAAACCTCGGAGAGGGGTGGCTCCTGTTCTCAGCCGTCTCTAGACGAAGTTCCCACAGTAACGTCTTTAAAATTGGCAGTAGGCTTTCAAGATTTCTGCAAGGGGGGTAGAAGTGTGATGGATCTTTGCTGTTCTAGATCCAGGGATAGACTGGAGCCTTTTATTCACTGCACTGGATACGTGCATGTGCGTGTGTCCACATACGTGGGAAGTGTCCGCTGCTGTGCAAGGTCTTTGATCATTTCGCATCATAGAATTGCACGAGCAAAGGGACCTTTGAGGTTTTCCACTCCAGACCCGTCATTTGCTAGGGTGGAAACGGAGGCTGATGGTAAGGTCATGTCATGTTTGGGACTGGACCCTTGGCAGCTCGGATTCCTGTTCACGGCCGATGCCACTGCTCCATACTGTCTTGGTGCAATTTTACACTTATTTGCCTTTATACAGGATTTACCTTATTTACTTTATACAGGACCGCTTACAGGTGGTCCTGTATAAAACCCGATAGGTAAACACATACGTATGTATGTCCCCGTCTTACATGTTTTTGTCTTTTTCATAGATCAAAGGGAATTACCTCAGAAAGGTGTTTTGGTAGATTATTAGGAAACTTGCCCTTCCCACCCAACACACACACACACACACACACACACACACACGTTAAACGTGTGAACTGCAGGAAAACCAGTACCTGGTAAGGGTACTGTATACAGTGAAGAAACACTTCTGGGGCTCCACTCCCGTAAGGGGTGGGATCTGGGACCTCCGCGGTGCCCCTTCAATGTGTGCTGCCTTGTGCCTTCATCTCAGGTGCCACCAAGATCGTTCCAGTGGAGGCCGGGCCCCCGGAGACGGGCACTGCAAACCCCGAGGCCACCCCGGCCGACCTGGCGCCTCGGAGAGGGTACCAGGAGTACGCCATTCAGCAGACGCCGTACGAGCAGCCCATGAAGTCCAGCAGGTAAAGTGTGTGTCCCGTGTGACCTCAGCCAGAGCTGGATTCTGGTGATGGCTGTGGGGGCTAGAGGACCAGCATGTAAGCGTCCCAGGACTGTGTTTGCAGACTGGGTTGTAGAGGACATGGGTTCCTTGATGTAACCCAGGAGTTGGACTCTCCATTACGGTGCCTGTGTGTTGACTGAGCCCGGGCTGCTTCTGTGAAATGCGTGGCAGATCCACTTGCTTTAGGACCTGAGCCCCGACTGGCTTAATGAAGGGGGAGCAGTTTACGTACGTCAGACATATGTTTAACCTTAATAAAAAGAGGTGTAAGTAAGGCCTTAGTACGTTTGCTGATTTTTATTTATTTACTAAAAAAAAATTTTTTTAAGGTTTTTATTTATTTTGAAACTGAGAGAGAGCATGTGCGCACATGTGCACAGGTTGGGGGGAGGGGCAGAGAGAGAATCCCAAGCATGCTCTGCACTCATGTGGGGCTTGAACGCACGAACCATGAGATCATGACCTGAGCTGAAATCAAGAGTCAGACAATGGACTGAGCCACCGAGGCGCCCCAAGTTTGCTGATTTTTAAAGTTGCACATATTATAATGGAAAAAAAAAATCTTTATTCCCTCCCCATTTTCAAAAGTAACACTTGTTGGGGCGCCTGGGTGGCTCAGTTGGTTAAGTGTCCGACTTTGGCCCAGGTCCTGATCTCACGGTTTGTGAGTTCGAGCCCCGCGTCGGGCTCTGTGCTGACAGCTCAGAGCCTGGAGCCTGCCTTGGATTCTGGGTCTCCCTCTCTCTCTGCCCCTCCCTGTGCTCACACTCTGTCTCTCTCTCAAAAATAAATAAACATTAAAAAAAATTTTTTAATTAAAAAAAAGTAACACTTGTTATTTTCTTGTGGAAAGTTCCTTCACCCTGGATGGTGTAGTTAATCAAAGTAACCCATCGTTCTTCTTCTAGAGGCAACTACTGTTGCCACTGTAATTTTTTCATGATATACTAAAACATAGTGCTTTAATTATGTTACTTTTTTCTAATGCAAAATACCAAGTGCATTGTTATCAACTTTTTTTTTTTTAAACTTAACCACACCTTAGGGACACCTGGGTGGCTCAGTTTGTTAAACGTCTGACTTTGGCTCAGGTCATGATCTCGCAGTCCGTGAGTTCGAGCCCCACATCGGGCTCTGTGCTGACAGCTCAGAGCCTGGAGGCTGCTTCTGATTCTGTGTCTCCATCTCTCTCTTTGCCCCTCCCCCACTGGCACTTTGTCTTTCTCTCCCAAAAATAAACATTGAAAAAAAAACCACAAAACTTACCACACCTTAAAAAATGTTTTTGATACATAGTTTTAAAAGAGTATCTGCTGTTGGATAGGGTGCACTGTAGTTTGTGTAGCCAGGTTTTGCTTGATGGGCAATGTTGTGCTCAAGGGTCTCGGACCTTCGTCTTTCAGTTCTTCTTCACGACTTCCTGTGGGGTGAATTGCTAGCATTGAAATTGCTGTCTCAAATAGTAGAGAACTTATAACTGTCACCAACATTGAAAACCATCCTCCACACACATTGGGTCAGTTGACAACCCTTAGTGAATGCTCAGGTGCGTTTTCTATACCCTCCCCAGGGTCTCGGTCTCACCACCTGTGATAGGTACCTGCTGGGGTGGGGGTGGGGGGTTAGCAAACTGCACCTGAGCTCTGCAAACATTTTTCCAGCTGAGACGAAAGACAAAGAAAATGCCAGTTGCCAGTGGGTTTCCTCTGTTTCTAGAAGAGGGGAAATGAGGCGTTCTTGAAGAGAGCATAGCTTTTAGTGCCAAACAGACCTGGGCTGGCTCTAGACTTTTCTACCACGGTTCAGCTCAATAGATTAAACGCCCATTATGTGCCAGGCACTGGGGATGAGAGAGAACAGGACAGACGCCCTGTTGCGTGGAGGAAGCCTTGGCTCTGTTGTATTTGACTCAAGTGGATGTGCCTCTGAGCCTCTGTTATTCCAGCCGTAAGATCGTCTAGTACAATCTGACTTAGTTTAGTGGTGAGAATAAATGATAAACCATATGAACATGGTGTCATGTGGGATGCTTCATTAATTCGTAGCCTCAATCCTCTGTGCTTGCAGCTGTGGGCAACTGAATTTATTGATGAAGTTGTAAAAATACTCATTCCTTTGGCAAAACTGTCATGGAATTAAGTTTGAAGAACATTCTGGCGTCAACTTAAGTTGATTTGTAGACCCTAGCTACTTATTTTCACACTCTTTCAAAATCTGCTGGGGAGGGGTTCAGCTAACTGGTCATCTAGTTAGCCAGCAAATCTATGCAATATTTAATCAACAGGTTTTGGCCGTATTTCAGCTGCCATGCATTCTAGTAGTATAGTACAAATTACAAAATTGTTATGAAAGAGGCTTTTTTTTTGGCATGATGATGTTGCTTTGTAAAATATAGACACAAACTTCTAGGTTACACCAAGAGATCAGTTAGGTTTTCACACAAATATGACACTGGTGCTGTAGAAAATTTTTGAAGTCCAGAAAACTGTAAGAAAAAACATCATTTGTAATCACGCTACTGTGCTATAACCACTGTTTATGTATATATACATATCTATGTATATAGATACATAGATATGTATCTATATATATAGATACATATATACACATATATATACACATGTATATATATTTTTTAATGTTTATTTTTGAGAGAGACACAGCGTGAGTGGGGAGGGACAGAGAGAAAGGGAGACACAGAATCTGAAGGAGACTCCAGGCTGAGCTGTCAGCAAGGAACCCGATGCGGGGCTCAAACTCACGAACTGTGAGATCATGACCTGGACTGAAGTCGGCTGCTTAACCGACTGAGCCACCCAGGCGCCCCACCACTGTTAATGTTTTTAATGTGTTTCCTTCCAGCCTTTTTTTGGGCCCATATGTTTTATAAAATGGAGTTTATATTTCATATGCAATTTTATATCTTGCTTTAAGACCTACTCGCTGTACTTATTACTTTCGTCCGTTACTCACGTTATTCACAAATGATTTTGTGGATGGGGCACCTGGGTGGCTCAGTCGGTTGAGTGTCCGACTTCGGCTCGGGTCATGATCTCGCGGTTCGTGAGTTCGAGCCCTGCGTCGGGCTCTGTGCTGACAGCTCAGAGCCTGGAGCCTGTTTCAGGTTCTGTGTCTCCCTCTCTTTCTGACCTTCCCCTGTTCATACTCTCTCTCTGTCTCAAAAATAAATAAACATTAAAAAAAAAATTAAAAAAAAAAACCAAATTATTTTGTGGTGACGGTGCTATAACGTCATGAGGATGTTCTGTAATCTCCTCAGCTCTTCACATGAAAGCGAATAAGACGTGGTAAAATGGCCCATCTGATTGCATCCTGTAAGACCTCACAGATGTTAGAAGAACTTGGCTACGGGGCCTTCCATGGCTGCCTCTTCTCTAGCCTTGTCCCCTCGTGTGCTCCCTGTGGTCTCTGGGCCCCAGCAGGTGTTCCAGCCATCCGGGCCCTTTGTACTTCCTTGACTTCTCCTTGCAAATGCCTCTTCCTCATTTCGGATGCCTCCCCTTTCCCTCACTTGGTTATCCTGTTCACCCTTCAGCTCTCTGCTCAAGTGCGCAGTGCTCGGGACAGCCTGCCTGGAGTGGGCCCTGATCTGGGCTCATGGAGCATCCTGCCTTTTCCCGTCACACCAGGGAGCCGTAGTCCTTATCTGCTCCTTTTTGTGGTTGTTAGTCTGGCCTGTCACCTCCTCCACAAAGTGAGCTGCAGGAGAGAATGAGTTGTGTTTGTTTTTGTCCCTCTTGTGTCCCCAGTGCCTGGAATACTTGTTTTGAATGAATGAATGAGTGAATGAATGAATGAATGAATGAATGAAAAAAACAGATGTGCTAACAAACTAGTTCCCTATGTTGGGACCTTCAAGCAGCTTTTCACTGTGAGCACCTTTGTTCGAGTACCTTTTGTATTCTTTCCTTTAATTGATTCCCGGAAGTGAATAACTTTCTAAAATGCACTGGTAAGAGTGCTTCTCTCCCAGCATGGGGAACATTTGGAGTGAAGTAATTTAAAAACAGTCATATGGACACTGCGGCCCTGTGTGTCAGTTCACGGTCCTAGTGAGTAAGGCTTGCGCTTGAGAGTCTGACGTAGGCTCCTTGGAATCTTCATCAGATTCATTCCCCTTGGCAGGAAACGGCACGGAGGGCTTTATCACGTTTCTGTGTAATAATACAAAAAAAAAAAAAAAGGCAGAGCCAAAGATTCTCCTAAGACCATTTAGATCTTGCATTAGAGGAGAAAGTACTGTGATTTGTTTATTTAATTAACGTTTTGAATCTTGGGTTTCTTTCTCCAGTGTTGTTTATACCAATAAAATCTATCACCTTCTGGATTTCTTTGTCATTTGAGAAAGATCCAAATTAGTTTCCTGACATTAGCCTTGGGTTTAGCATGCAGGCAGAGTGCTAACTTTCAAATTTGAATATTTTAATTACATTATGTGAATTGTACCCTCTGGTGTTTATGAACTACAATCGATTTAAATATTTTTAATTTAAAGACAAGGCAGCCTATGTTGATCAAGCATAGTTGAATGGGTAGTTCCATATATACAGACTTTGCAGTTCTAGTGGATACAGCTTAATGGGCTCTGGTCAAGAGCACTGAGTGAGATTATCAGTGTTTCTGAGGACCTTCATGGACAACCTCGACATACTGTCCAGCGGGAGTATAGGTACAGAGGAGAGGAAGCCTCACCTGCCCGTGTGTCATCTGTCAATTCCTGTCCCTGGTGCATGCTATAGTACTTTAGTGGCCATCATTCACTGACTTCAGAAACAAGGCGGGGCTATTCCAACGGCACTGGAAGTCCCGTACAGGGGACTTTCTCTGTGTATACAATTACATTGGGGAGGGGGACTGGTGTATGTGGTGTTTGCTGGCATCATAGAGGAAGAGGAGGAGCACGCAGGCTCTAGAGGCAGACAGTCTGCTTGGGGTCAAATCCTGGCGTCACCGCTTACTAACTGTATGATCTTGGGCACAGACTCAGTTTTGTCATCTGCAAAACGGGTGTAACGAGGCTAGAAATAAATATAGTTAGTGTCGGGTTGGGCAGTTCACACATCCTTAGTGATTATTAGCTGTTATTACCATCTCATACACATGGCCCTATTGAAAGAGAAAGGATCCACGAGGCAGACCATGCTTTTATTCTCCATCACACACACAAAATCTGACACAGCGCTTGAAACACACTGGCAGGTATTCATAAGTGACAAGCATTAATAAATTATTCATGAGGTTAATAAACGGCAGTTGAACAGTAGCCCTCTTTTCCCCGTCTCAGCTCTAAATTAGCCGTGGTAAAGGAGGAGGGCGATGGAGACTGGAGCATCAGCTCTGTTACTGATGGAGTTGAGGGGGACACGGTGTGGTGCTCATCAGCTCGGGGCTTCCCGTTCCTGGGCACCTGACTGCCTCACCTGCAGTCCTTGACCGCTCCTGGCCAGGCCCACGCATGCCCACCTAGCTAAGCACTCACTGTACCACTTGCTGTTCACGGGCAGACCGTCCTTGCCAGAAGGGGAAAGTTGGAGCTCGTCTCATGAGGTCCAGGTGACCAGTCAGATAGGCCCGTTCACTTGCCCTGGGAGGACGTAGGGACGCGGGTCTTTCACCGACGGGTGGCAGCAAGGGACGAGCTGGTTGAATGAACAAGCAAGTCTGGCTTGTTGAAGCTGGTGGACAAACCCAAGCAGATTGTATCTGGTCTCATGGAGCCGATGGAGCTTGTTCCGTTGATGACGGGTCATGTAGCCAGAAGACGTACAGGTCAGCTTTGGAGCACAGCTGGTTGTTGTGTACGTTGTGAGTGACACATCCCTCTTCCCTCTTTCTCCTCTTGCCTCCCTCTTCTCGTTCTGCAAGCCTCAACTCAGACATCTCCTGTTTAGCAAGTTTCCCAACTACCTGAATCCAGGTTAGATGTCTCTTTCTCTCTCCTCCTCCCCCCGGCCCCCCGCACATGTTCCCATGGACACTTGCCCCACTGTCGTGCAAGCATGTGCTCACCTGTCTCCCCTCCCCCAGACCGTGAGCTCCAGTCTCTGTACGCGCCTGGTCCATACTCGGCCCTCCGGTCGGTCCCGCTTGTTGCCGAATGAATGCCTCCATCCAGCCTCAGGGCCGTTTGGGTCACTTTGAGCCTTTGGCGTTCGGTTCCCAAGAAGGAGTTCACGGTCCTTAGGGAGGTGCGGCGTCTCCAAGGGTAACGGTGCTGTCGTCTGTTTCCAGGCTAGGGCCCACCCAGCTCAAGATCTTCACCTGCGAGTACTGCAACAAGGTGTTCAAGTTCAAGCACTCGCTGCAGGCGCACCTGAGGATCCACACCAACGAGAAGCCGTACCAGTGCCCCCAGTGCAGCTACGCCAGCGCCATCAAGGCCAACCTGAACGTGCACCTGCGCAAGCACACGGGCGAGAAGTTCGCCTGCGACTACTGCGCCTTCACCTGCCTGAGCAAAGGGCACCTGAAGGTGCACGTGGAGCGCGTGCACAAGAAGGTCAAGCAGCACTGCCGCTTCTGCAAGAAGAAGTACTCCGACGTCAAGAACCTCATCAAGCACGTCCGGCACGCGCACGACCCGCAGGACCGGAAGGTGCAGGAGGCCCTCGAGGAGCTCTGCCTGCTCACCAGGGAGGGCAAGCGGCAGCTGCTGTACGACTGCCACATCTGCGAGCGCAAGTTCAAGAACGAGCTGGACCGCGACCGCCACATGCTGGTGCACGGGGACAAGTGGCCCTTCGCCTGCGAGCTGTGCGGCCACGGGGCCACCAAGTACCAGGCGCTGGAGCTGCACGTGCGGAAGCACCCGTTTGTGTACGTGTGCGCGCTGTGCCTCAAGAAGTTCGTCAGCTCCATCCGGCTGCGCTCGCACATCAGGGAGGCGCACGGGGCGGCGCAGGAGGGCGGGCTCTTCACCAGCTCCATCAACCAGAGCTTCTGCCTCCTGGAGCCGGGCGGGGACATCCAGCAGGAAGCGCTGGGGGGCCAGGCGCAGCTGGCGGAGGAGGAGGAGTTTGTGTTCCCGGGCGTGAATGCGCCCAAGGGGGCGGCCTGCCCCGCAGACGCTGGGCCCGACGAGGGGGCCGGGAAGGAGCCGGAGGCCGCGGCGCAGGAGCCCGCCCCGCCCACGCACTTGGCCGTCCCCCAGGCCCAGGGGGCCGCCCTGCCACCCTGCGGGCTGGAAGCTGCCGCGGACGCCTCGGACCTTCCTTCGCAGGCGGTGGTCTCCGAGGAGTTTTTACTGAAAAATGATCCCTCCTCTGCGGAGGCTCGCACCGCCCCCGGGGAGACCTTGGACGCCCGGCGCGGAGCCTCCTCCCAGACTCAGGGTGAAGAAGTCCCATCACTGCCATCCAAGGCCGGAAGTGCGGGAGCGAACCTGGCCGCGCGGGGGGCCGAGAGCCCCCCAGAGGCAGGGCAGAAAATGGCTGCCCTCCCGTCCGAGGGACCAGATCCTAGTAGGTGTCTCAGGTCAAACCCAGGCGAGGCCTCGGACCTTCCTCCGGTAGCAGGTGGAGGGGACGTGGCCCTGCCCCAGCCTGACTCTTGCAGCCCGGCCTCCGAGCACCGGGCCGGCATCAGTGCGTTCATGAAGATCCTGGATGGCTTACAGAAGAGAAGGATGAACACCGGCTTGTGCGAGAGGATCCGGAAGGTGTACGGGGACCTGGAGTGTGAATACTGCGGTAAGGAGGGCGGCGCTGGGCAAGCAGCCGGCTGAGCGCTCGTTCCCTACAGCCCCGCCCGTCCCCAGCCTGCTTTGGGTCACCTCGTGTTTGGTTTGAGCTCGTGTCTCTTTGCAAAGAACCACTCGTCAACGAGCTGTGCTTCATCATTTGTAGACAGTAGGAGGCGGCCACCTGTGTCACAGTCTAGCGTGTGGCGTATTTGTGGAGGTGGCCGCGCTGGCTGGGGCAGGCACACGCAGTGGTCTCTCTCACGGCTGCTGCCGGAACTTGAGCCAAGAAGAATGGTTCTTCTGGCACGTGACAGGTTCAAAGTGTAGCTTGAGTCGTGGCCCTGTTCTCCCTGCAGCTCCTTGTAGAGAGCCCCGATTGGAGCCCTCGCAGCCGTCCGTGCAGGCAGGGCCCCTGAGGCTCCCCGAGAGCTGGCAGCGCGGGTGGTGGGAGAGCCCAGCTCTGGCCCAGGTGTCGGCAGGGGTCGGAGACCCTGATTCAGGCAAGTGCCCAGCAGCATGTGGTGCTGTGATTGGTCCTCAGGAAACACTTGTTTCCTCCTGTCCTAGCTCTGATGTCACGCAAACAGCGTAGCACCCGTAAAGTTCACAGCCTCCCGCCTCTAAAAAGCCATTTCCAGGCAGAAGTGAGGAAAGCGTGAAGGGTGACCCGGACAAGCCGGAGAGGGAGACAAATAGAGTAGTAAAAAAGTAATAATGAGAAAAATCAAATCCAGTCTGAAAGAAGCTTCCTTGTTCTCACGTGACGATATTTTTTTAGGCAAACTTTTTTGGTACCAAGTGCACTTTGACATGCACGTGCGCACCCACACCCGGGAGCACCTGTATCACTGCTCCCAGTGCCATTATTCCTCCATCACCAAAAACTGCCTTAAACGCCACGTTATTCAGAAACACAGTAACGTCCTGCTGAAGTGTCCCACCGATGGCTGCAACTACTCAACTCCAGATAAATACAAGCTGCAGGCACATCTTAAAGTTCACACAGAACTGGTAAGTAGTAAGCCCGGGCAGCAGCTTGTCTGCCCCCGCTGCCCACTGCTTTCTAACCTTTGTGCGCATGGGAAGGTGCCCCGCTTCCCCGTGAGCCCTGCACGCGAGCGTCCTTCCCAGGAGGCTTCGCCCCGGGACCCCCTCCACAGGCAGAGTCTCAGATACGTTGCAAAATGATGAGGCGGAACAGATTTGCTTTCTGGGCCCACTGTTCAGCATCAGAGAAAACCTCTGGAAGGAAGATCTACAGCGTGGAACGAAAGCAAGGCTTTCTTAAGTGACATCGTAAGGAATCATCAGCAACAGAAGTGGCAGTAGGAAGAGCTGCCCCTGGCCGTTGAGAGGTTACATGCCGTGGTGCCCGCGGGGCGGGGGGCAGTGTCTGGTTCACGGGGAGAGCGCGGTAAATGTCCATGACGCTGGTGTCCTCTTGTGTTACTTGTTGTCGACTCTCTGTGAGGGATTGTCTGTGAAGCGCTCTTATTTAAAAACAGAAAGGCGATCGTTTAAGCCAAGATGCTGTCCGTATTCATAATGGTGAAGTGTGTTTAATTCTTTGGTGGAAAGTGACGTAACACAATGAATGACTGTTTAGTTTTGCAAATTCTCATGTAACTCAAGGGGCTGACACCCGAGAGTGGTTTGAGCCTTGTTCACGTGATAAAGGAGGCACAGCTGGCCCCAGGCGTGGTTCTGCGTTAATGGCTTTCCTTTTTATATCACAGACGGCTGGGCTCAGAAGGAGGCTTCAGAAGCTGGGCCTGCTTCCACTCTGTTCTGGCACAAAGATCACCCATGCTGTAGCAGTTGGTCACTAAGGGTGAAGTCAGGGTGCTGTAGGTATAGTGGGTGGGTCAGAGCCCATGCTTTAGGGTTAGATGCCCGGGTTCTGATACTGCCTCCAGCACTTGCACCGGCTGTGGGTGTTGGGACAAGTCACTTGTCCTTTCTGAGATTTGGTAGCCTTTCTGTATAAAATATCTATGAAGAAGTATATGTCCATTTAAAAAATAATTTTTTTAATGTTTATCCATTTTTGAGAGACAGAGAGGGGCAGAGTGTGAGGTGGGGAGGGGCAGAGAGAGAGACACACACAGAATCCGAAGCAGGCTCCAGGCTCCAAGCTGTTAGCACAGAGCCCGACGTGGGGCTCGAACTCACGGACCGCGAGATCATGACCTGAGCTGAAGTCGGATGCTTAACCGACTGAGCCACCTGGGCGCCCCAGTGTATGTCCATTTTATACACGCACACGTGTGTATACACGTACATGCACAGACTGCACGTGTTAAACTCACACATACGCACGTGTATACGTGCGTGTATTATACATGCCTGCAAATGGCAGAGCACAGATGTACGCATGTGTTTGTGTGTGTAGATAGATCTCCTAGGGTTACTGGGAGGATAACCTGGAAAGTTCTGGAGCAAGAACCCGGAGCAGCGATTGTGCTGTCGACTGTGTGCTTGCTACTACATGTGACCTGGGACCTCTTAGCACATGTTCTCTGTCCCTCTTTCTGGATAGCGCATGAAGGCACACCCTTCTGTTTCCTTCCAGAAGAGCTGTTAGATTGGTGTTGATTCCTGTACCATCTTAGGGTGGAGAAAACCGGGGTGGCAGAAATCATGGCTATGACTTTGCTAGAAACGCACATGAAGCCAGGAGCTGAGTGAGGGCGACGTGAGGACAGGGTGCTGGGGCAGCCTTGGAGGGTAGCAGTGAAGACCAGGAACCAGACCGTGTGTTTTAAACTCTGGCTCCCCCATTTACCGTGCATCCGACTTCAGGATGAGTCATGTAACTGCCCCATGCCTCGGTTTACCCATCCTCAGGGGAAGGTGAAGTGAGAGAACATGCGTAAACGTTTTAGAACAATGCCTGACGAGGAGTAAGCACCTTGTGCCGTTGACTATTAACAATTGCTATTACTTACTGTAATTATCATGTTGGGTCTTGTTGTTCTGCCCTGAGAGACTTTGAAATGGAGGCTGAAGGTCGACCCCGAGGAGGAGGCTGGGAAAGAGCTCGGCAGTGTGTGCGGCCGCCTGTTTATCCTGTACCCATTTTCCTTGCCTGTCGCGTGTGTCAGAGGGACCCAGGTCCAGCCCAGGCTTTTCTTGCCTCTGGATGCTGGTACTCAGCCTTCTGGCCACATCCCTGGTCCTCAGGGTCAGCAGGGCCATGTCGGGAACATGTCCTGAGATCTTAAGCCCCAATTTCACATGCTTTCCTTTATCTTGATAATCCAGCACTTAGAGAAGCTTCTCTTTCCAACTCCCTGTGGTTGCAACTCTTCCTTCTGAGAGGCTTCTCTCCCTACTGTGGACACCTGAGGCAGCTGGGGAAGTGGGTGCTGAAGAAGGGAAGGAACAGTTTCTGTTTCGTCCTGTGGTCTGGACCCTCGAATCTTTACTCTCATACCTCTTCCGGGAGGTGGGATTATTTCCTCCCCGGGGCGGATCAGGAGCCCTCTCTGTGAGATCATTCGGTAGCTTGCCCCCCATCACGCTGGCCGTCAGGGTGGGCGGAGCTCAGGCCTGCGTGCTTATCTGTGAGCCACGCTCCTGTCACTGCCCACGCTGCATGGTGGGTCATGAACGGCAGCCACGTCCTTCTGAGGGGCCTCTGGGACACTTGCACACTGTTGGAAGGGACGTGGTGGGGGTACACTTTGTCCCATCAGAGCGGGGGCTGTGTTGATACTATCCGTGCTGTGTCTTGTGCCACAACAACGAAACGTCCCTGAACGTTACTGCAAGAGAGGAGCGGGAGTAAGGGAGTGTGGCTCTGTTGACCTTATAAAAACAGGGTGTTCTCGTGATTCTCATGAACACTCGTGTTTTCTTAGACGTTGTTGTTTGATCTATTCCCTCCCCCCCAATATTTGCAGTTCTTCCATTTGAGACACTTTTTAAAAAATGTTTATTTGTTTAGAGAGAGAGTGTGCGAGCAAGGGTGGGGCAGAGAGAGAAGGGGGAGAGAGAATCCTAAGCAGGCTCCACGCTGTCAGCACAGAGCCAGACACGGGGCTCGATCCCACGAACCGTGAGATGATGACCTGAGCTGAAATCAAGAGCCAGATGCTTGACCAACTAAGCCTCATGGGAGCTCCCATTTGAGACACTTCTGAAGGTAAATGTGCTACTGCTGCTCTGAAGCTCGCGACACAGGTCAGAGGCGCCGCAGTCTACGTGCCAGGCGTTGGGGCTTCGGATGTGAGTGAGACCCGGGGTCTGTCTTCAAGGTGCTCTTTGTTGCACGGGAGGACAAGCAAGGGGACAGTAATGGCGGTATGGCAATGAGGGAGGGAAGTGAGGCGAACACAGAGCGCCCTCCTCCTCCCACTCCGCCCCAGAGAGGTCCCGGCCGAGGTAGAGGGCTGCCCGGAGGAGGGGTTCCGAGCTTGATGAGTAGGCTTTGGCCACGAGAGAGGCAAGCAGAGAGGCAGCACACAAGGGGAAACCTTCTGTATTCCCACCAGGATATTGACAGCGTTTCCCGTGAATCATTGGGACTATATTGCCGATGTAGTCAGATGGCATCATGTATGAAAACGGGCTCCGGTATCTTGATTTTAGACACCATTTGTCTTTTGAGCCTGTAAATTATTTCTGTAATGAGGCCAACGTTGCCCTGGTGGGGAGATCTTCCATTAGCTTGCACTGCTTCCTTGCCCTCCCCAAGCCCTAGGCAGCCACTAATCTGCTTTCGATGTCTGTGGCTCGGCCTGGCTGGCACTTTGTATATATATAAACATACGTGCTTTCTCAGGGTCGCGGTGAGGGTCCCACAAGGTAGCACAAGTGAGCTTCGTGATGTAAAGGTGCCGAGCCAAGGACTCTGGTCAGGGAAGGGTCTACCTGAGTTGGGAGAGTGGTGTTGTGTGACCTCACCTCGGCCTGGGGCTTGGTTCCCTTACCTGTGACCCAGGGAGATGGGCCAGGTGTGTCAAGAGTCTGGTTGGGCTTTTGCATTTGACCCAACACTTACGCGTTTTCAACACAGATTCCCACGCGGTGCAAAATTAAGGAGATTTCAGATTGACCCCCTGCCCCCCCAATGGGCCTCCATCCAGGTCCATCCCAGTTGTAATAGGAGTCTGGGATAATTTGGCTGAGTTCCTATTTCTGTGGCTCTCCACCATTTCTTTTTTTTCTTTTTTCATTTTTTTTAATGTTTATTCATTTTTCGAAAGACAGAGACAGAGTGAGAGTGGGGGAGGGGCAGAGAGAGAGGGAGACACAGAATCCGAAGCAGGCTGCAGGCTCCGAACTGACAGCTCAGAGCCCGACGCGGGGTCGAGCCCACGAACCGCGAGATTATGACCTGAGCCGAAGTCGAACGCTCAGCCAACTGAGCCACCCGGGCGCCCCTACTCTCCACCATTTCTTAGCTGATGATGCACCCAATGATCAGAAGGTGTGACTGCATGTAATATAGTCTCTCCTTGCAGACCCTCCTTCTCTTGAGCAACCAGATGTTGTGACTTAGTGTCCGGGATGTATTGGCATCTAGGTCGTGTGGAGAGCCAGTCAGGGGAGGCAGTTAATGATGCTGCCGGAGCAAGCCCACTTTTTACAGCACTGTGCAGACTTTGTGCAGGGGAGACTTAGGAGAACCCGGCGGTGATGAAGTGCCGCGGGCTTTGGGTTGTGACGTGCTGTAGCTCAGACCTTGTCTCCACCCCTGTGATCTTGGGCGTTTGCCGAGCCTCTGCTTTTTCAGCTGTAACACGAAAATTAGGTACCATCTCCTGCCCCTTGGGGTTGTGGCGAGTAAATTAGAAAATCTATGTAGGGGTGCTGAGTGGCTCTTGATTTCAGCACAGGTCACGATCTCACAGTTTGTGAGTTCAATCCCCGCATAGTCTCTGTACTATGACAGTGTAGAGCCTGCTTGGGATTCTCACTCTCTCTCTTTCCCTCTCTCTCTGCCCCTCCCATGGCTCTCTCTCTCTCTCAAAATAAATAAACTTGAAAAAGTATATATATGTAGAACACTCAGGTCAGTTTTTTCAGTCCCTAGGTCATGGTCCATTTGGATAGTTGTGAAATCAATGGATTTCAACTAGTAAGTTGAGCACAACTAGTGAGCATATCTTAAGAATGAAGTTCAGTAGAATAAAATAGAAACCACCAGTCTTACTCACCCTGACCCAGGGTTAAGTTTTGTTTCCTGAGGCCTTTGTTTCCACGTCTCAGTGTGTGTACGTGTCAGCGTGTGTGACGTTGCCAAACGGGTGGCCCCTGTGGGTCCCAGGAAAGCAGTTGGTAAGTTGCTGACCCAGCTGATGTAACTCATGACACCCTGAATCAGAATCACATGGGGTGACAGGTCGCCGGGCTCTTGCCCCCTCTGTAAATTGAGGGGGACCTGGGAATCTGCGCCTTCAGTCCCTCCTGATGGACACGATTGAGATGGCAGGAAACAGAGCAGATGGTGACTGCTCAGGATATGTCAGTCTTTTCCCTTTATCTCCAGCTTGGGCGCTCTCCAAGAATACCTCACAGGTATCCATCCGATCTGAGGGCGCCGTGGCAGCCACAAGCCCGCCCGCCCTTGGGAACGGGCACGTTTTGGTGTCACGTGCTGACTCCGCCCCTCGCAAGGCTGTGGCTTCGCTTCCGAACTTCTCTGAGAGTTCGCTTCTGCGAAGCGCTCCAGGCTTGCTGTGGGGACTCGGGGATGACGGATGTGAGGGCCGCGGCACAGGTCCAGGTGTCCAGGGGAGAGGCGGGTCTGAGCTAGCTCGTCCTTCTCAGTTAGCAGGAGGAGGAGAGCGGTAGTATTGGGCCGGTGGAGGACGCCTCCGTCCATCCATCCAGGGCGTGGTGGTCTCTTGGCACATGTTTGAAATTAGCGCTTGCCCGGTCTTTGAAAAGTGCTTGGTCTGTTTTTGGCTACAAGGGTACACATATTTAAAACATCTTGCATGTACTTGCTGGAGGTAAAGTAAAATAATATCTTGTCAAGAAAACACAGAGAAAGTAGAGGAACCCACCCTCTGGATCTTTCTGGAAATAAATGGATTTGTCATTTTTTTTTTTTTTTTTTTTTTTTTTAGTGGAGGAAAATATTATTGAACTAAAGCGATTGGATATGAGGTTTTCCTTTTCCAAGGGCCGGGAGCCAGATGGACTTTTCCTCTGTGATCGCAGACCGTTTGTTTCTGTGTCGCCGTGTTTGGGCATTTATCCGCAGCCCTGGGGACCTAGGGCTGGCAGAGCTTCCTGGGCGGAAAATGCAGCTTCCGTGAGCAAGGCCAGTGTGCAGAATTGGAGGGCATGGCCTGACACAACAGAACTGCTTTCAGCGGACAGGATGATCCTAGAGTCGACCTTCTAAATGGAGCACGTTTGGGGCTTTTATCTAGCTTGTTCAAATCAGTCCCCATTTCTGCCTTCAGAAATGGGTCACCTTTTCTGCCTTCGTCATACCTTCTGCCTCTGTGTGTTGGCAGTTCCCAGTGGCTCACGGGCCCCTTGAGGCCAGGGCCAGTGCCTCACACCTCTGTCCTCCGCGCAATGCCTGGCACGTAACAGGGGCCCTTGGAACGTCTGAGGAATGAACGAGTGAGTCCATGGAGGACAGCAGATCCCATAACCATAGCCTTTTATTCCTGAGAAATTGGTCAGAGTGCAGTCTCCCACCTTATTTTTTGAACTTGATATCAAATATTTTATTTTAGTTTTTGTTCTTTTTTTAAAGCCTATTTATTTATTTTGAGAGAGGGAAAGAGAAAGAGAGAATCCCAAGTAGGGCTCGACCCGCAAACCCTGAGATCGTGACCTGAGCCGAAATCAAGTCGGGCACGTAACCGACCGAACCACCCAGGCGTCCTGATGTCAGATATTTTATAGGAGTGGTAATGATGCGATAGTGAATTCCCTTGGTGGCAGGGGCAGGTTTGCTGTTCTCCACCCACTGCTAGTTTCAGACTTGAGAACTGCCCAGTTGCTCTGGGGGCCAGGGCACCTGCTGCAGAGCTGTTGACCAAGGTGAGGTTCACCCAGGCAGAGAGCCAGGGCCTGAGCCTACGCCCAAGCCCTGGGGCTACTCCTGCGCCCCACACTGTGGCCACAGACTCTAGCTGATGCCTTTCTTCTTTCAAAGGGTCCTGTGTTGCTTTGAAGGCCGTTTCCACCAGAGCAAACAAACTCCGAGGTCTGGGCTCCTTGACCGTCATTATTACCGCACGGGCCTCTCCGTCTCCGCCTCTGCCGGGAACTCTTTTAACAACCGCTCTTTTTAAGTTTGCTGTGTCAGTTTGGGTTTTCATCTCCGGCACGGAACTGAGGTCGAAAAAAGAAATAAATGAGTCCTAAGAGTGCGCCCTCCTCCCAGCACCCTTTCCCACCGCCTGTGTCCTTCTGACAATCTTCAAAGACATCAAGAAATGAGGGGCCCTGATAAGCTCTAAGATAAATTGCTTTCAGACTATCAGAGATTAAAAGAAAAAAAAATCAAATAGCAAGGACTCAGGGGAGATCACTGTAAACTCCTTCAAAGCCCTTCTGAACTCCTCCATCATCTCTGCTGATGAGGGCACCGGGGGCAGCTGACAGGCCTCCTCCAGGACGTGCACCAGGCCCAGTGGCGTCTTTCCAAACGGTCTGTGAGCACGAGTTCCCGTGTGCAGACCCAGGGAGTGATGGAGTGACCTGGAAGGGTCAAGGGCAGAGGAGGACAGCGACAGAAACATCCCGAGCAGCCCTGAGCCCACGATGTAGCCTGCGTGGAAGTCTGTGGCATTGGCTGCGTGCAAAGCTCAGGGCAGCTTCCCTGGAGCTGCCCGGACCCCTGGGACCCCTGAGCTTGGCAGACATTGCTTGGAACCCAGGTGTTTTGTGGGAAGTGCATCCAGACCTTTTGGTGGTTCAGGGGGACTTTATTAGGTTTTGTTTTTGTTTTTAAATACCCTTCTCCTGAGTATGCTCTGGGGAGCACCACCCTCAGGAGAGGTTCCGCAACGGCAGCAACTAAACCACAAAGGAATTTGGGAGGGTGCTGGCTCAGTTCCCTCTTGGAGACTCCCAGGCTGCGTTAGCCCCCAAGAAAGTCTGGTGTCTGAGGCTGAGTTGCATTGATAGCAATGCGGCAGCCACAGCAGCGGAGTCTTTCAGATTTGTTGAGTGCTCACCATAGGCCAGGCTCTGTTCTAAGCACTCTATGTGTGTTGTCTCAAACTTTATTGTTTAGAACAGTTTTAGGTTCACTGCAAATTGAGCGGAAAGTGCAGAGATTTCTCTGTCCCCAAACGTGCACTACCTTCCCCACGACTGACATCCCACACCACGGTGGTACCTTTGTTGTAATCAGTGAACGGGCATTGACACACTAGTCACACCCAGAGTCTGGAGTTAATTACATTAAGGCTCCCTCTTGGTGCTGTACGTTCGGAGGGTTTGGACAAATGGATCATGACGTGCGTCCACCATGCAGAGTAGTTTCACTGACCTAAAATTCTCCTTGCCCGCCTGTTCATCCCTCCCTTCCCCCTGCATTCTGGCCACTGTGGACCCTTTTACTTTCTGCATCGTTCTTTTTCCAGAATGTCATACAGTTGGAATCCTATAGCATGTGGCCTTTCACACTGCCTTCTTTCACTTAGTTACACGCATGTAAGTTTCTTCCCCATCTTTTCATGGCGTGAAGGCTCATTTCTTTTTAGTCCTGAGTATATTCCATTGTTTGGTTGTGCCACAGTGTATCTGTTTGTCAGTATTATGGACTTGGGCCATTCTAACAGGTCTATAGTAGTATCTCATTCTTGCTTTAATTTGCGTTTCCTGATGACATATGATGTGGAGCGTCTTCTCATTTACTTACTTTGGTGAGCTGTCTAGGTCTTTGGCTTGTTTAAAATTTTTTTTTTATTGTTGACTTTGAAGAGTTCTTTGCATATTTTGGCTAAGAGTCCTTTATCAGATATATCTTTGGCAAATATCTTCTCTCATTCTGTGACTTTTTTTTTTCTTCTCTTGACACCATCTGTCATAGAGCAGAAAATTTAATTTTAATGAAGCCCAGTTTATCGATTCAGTCTTTCATGGATTGGGCCTTTTGTTGTATCTAACAAGTCATTATCATATTCAAGGCCATCTAGGTTTTCTTTTTTTTTTTTCTTTAAAAAAAATTTTTTTTTTAATGTTTATTTGTTATTGAGAGACAGAGAGACACAGAGTGTAAGCAGGGGAGGGGCAGAGAGAGGGGGAGACACAGAATCCGAAGCAGGCTCCAGGCTCTGAGCTGTCAGCACAGAGTCTGACACGGGGCTTGAACTCACAAACTGCGAGATCATGACCTGAGTCACCCAGGCACCCAGGCGCCCCCAACTAGGTTTGCTTGTGTGCATTCTAGGAGTTTTATAGTTTTGTGTTTTACATTTAGGTCTGTGATCCACAACGAGTTAATATTTGTGGAAGACTGTAAGATGTGTGTCTGTCATTTTGGCTGTCCAGTTGTTCTAGCATCATTTGTTGAGAAAACTGTCCTTGCTCACTTGTATAGTATTTGCTGCTGTGTCAAAGATCAGTTGACTGGGCTCTATTCTCTTTCACTGATCTGCTGTCTATTTTTTTTTACCAGTGCCACACTGTCTTCATCATTGTTGCTTTATGATAAATCATGAAGTTGAGTAGTGTCAATCTTCCAGCTTTGTTTTTCTCCTCCAATATTGTGTTGGCTATTCTGTTTTTGTTTTTGCCTCTCTGTATAAGCTTTACAGGCAATTTTTCCATAACCATAGAATAACTTGCTGGGATTTTGGTTGGGGTTGCATTGACTCTATATATAGATCCAGTTTTGAAGAACTGACATCTTAACCATATCGAGTCTTCCTGTCCATGAACATGGGATAGCTTTCTACTTTTTTTTTCTTTGATTTCTTTCATCAGCATTTTGTAGTTTTTCTCACATAGATCTTGTACATATTTTGTTACATTTATACCTAAGCATTTCAGTTGTGCGTGGTGCTCATATAAATGGTATCATTTTTGATTCCAGATTCCACTTATTCATTGCTGATATATAGGATAGCAATTGACTTTTGTGCATTAACTTTTTATCTTGTAACCTTGCTGTAATGATTGCTTATTAGTTCCAGGAGTTTTTTTTTTTTTTTTTTTATCTATTCTTCCAGATTTTCTACATAGATGATTATGTCATCTGCAAACAAAGACAGTTTTATCTCTTTTTTCCTGACGTGTATGTCTTTATTTCCTTTTCTTGCCTTATTGCTTTAGCTAGGACTTCAGTACAGTGTTGAAAGGAGTATTGGGAGATGACATTCTTGCCTTAATCTAATCTAATCATAGTGGGAAAACATCCAGTTCCTCTCACTATTAAGTATGATGTTAGCTGTAAGTGTTTTGTAGATAATCTTTGTCTAAAGTTGAGGCAGTTCCTCCCTCTTCCTAGTTTACTGAGATTGTCTGTCATGAATGGGTGTTGCATTTTATGAAATTCTTTTTCTGCTACTGTTGATATGAGCATGTGATTTTTATTTCTTAGCCTGTTGGTGTGATAGATTATATTATTTGATTTTAGAATGTTGAGTCAGCCTTGCCTACCAGGGATAAATCCCACTTGGTTGTGGTGTATAGTTCTTTTGTTGTTGTTTTTAAAGTTTACTTATTTTGAGAGAGAATGAGGGAGAGCATGAGCAGGGGAGGGGCAGAGAGAGAGGAAGAGAGAGAATCCCAGGCAGGCTCTCTGCTGTCAGTGCAGAGCCTGATGTGAGGCTTGAACTCATAAACTATGAGATCATGACCTGAGCTGAAATCAGAGAGTCAGATGCTTAACTGACTGAGCTACCCAGGCTCCCCATCCCATTTGGGGTATACAGATCTTATTATACATTGTTGGGTTTGATGTGCTAAGGTTTGGTGAGGATTTTTGCCTCTCTGTTCATGAGAGATATTGGTCTGTAATTTACTTTTCTTAAAATGTTTTTGTCTATTTTTGCCATTAGGGTAATGCTGGCCTCATAGAATGAGTTAGGAAGTAATTCCTCTGCTTCTGTTTTCTAAAAGAGATTGTAGAGAATTGGTATACTTTGTGCCTTATGTGTTTGGTAGACACATCTAGTCTTGATGCTTTTCCTGTTGGAAAATTATTAATTATTGATTCAGTTTCTTAAGTAGAGATAGGCCTATTATGATTATTTCTTTTGGCATGAATTTTGGCAGATTGTGTCTTTTAAGGAATTGGTTTGTTTCATCTAGGTTGTCAAATTTGTGGGCATAACATTGTTCATGGTATCCCTTTACTACCTTTGTAATGTTCATGGGATCTGTAGTATGTCCCCTTTTTCATTTCTGATGTTAGTGGCTTCTGCCCTCCCTTTTGCCTAGTTAGACTGGCTAGAGGCTTAATGATTTTATTGATCTTTTCAAAGAACCAACTTTTGGTCTTGTTGATTTTTCTCTATTGATTTCCTGTTTTTAATT
This sequence comes from Panthera leo, assembly GCF_018350215.1. Lineage (NCBI taxonomy): Eukaryota > Metazoa > Chordata > Mammalia > Carnivora > Felidae > Panthera > Panthera leo. Next base: position 75,424,349 of record NC_056695.1, on the reverse strand, counting down.
TAATTGGTTTCTGCTCTAATTTTTCATATTTTTCTCTTATGCTTAACCTGGGTTTAAGTTAGTCATCTTTTCTACTTTCCTAAGGTGGAAGTTTAAAATGATTGATTTTAGATCTTCTTTTCTAATATTATACATTCAGTGCTATATAGATTTCCCTCCAAGTACAGCTTTCATTGCTTTCCATATATTTTGAGAAGTTGTGTTTTCATTTTTATTTAGTTTAAAATATTAAAAAAATTTTTTCTTGTGATTTCTTCTTTAACTCATGTTATTAAAAGTATATTATTTAATATGTACATATTTTGATATAGTCTTAGCTATCTTTCTTTATTGATTACTAGTTTAACCCATTGTGAGCAAACACTCTATGGTTTCTGTTCTTTTGAATTTGTTGAGGGCTGTTTTATGGTCTAGAATGTGGTCTGTTTTGGTGAACGTTCTGTGTGACCTTGAGAAGAACGTGTATTCTGCTGTTGTTAAATAAAGTAGTCTATGGATGTCACTTTACCCAGTTGATTGATTGAATTCAACTGTGTTGTTGAGTTCAGCCATGTCCGCACTGACTTTCTGCCTGCTGGCTCTGTCCGTTTCTGAGAGAGGGGTGTTGAAGTCTCCAGCTAAGACAGTAGATTTGTTTATTTCTCCTTTTGCCATTCTACCATTTTTGCCTCATGCTTTTTGACTCTGTTGTTAGATGCACGCATGTTAAGGATGATTATGTCTTCTTAGAGAATTGATTCCTTCAACATTAGGTAATGCCCCTTTTTATCACTGATAACCACCTCTGAAGTCTGTTCTCTCTTAAATTAGCAAGCTACTTCCTGTTTCTTTTGATGAGTGTTAGCATGGTATATCTTTCTCCATCTATTTTCTTTTAATCTGTATGTGTCTTTAAATTTAAGGTGGGCTTCGTAGAGCCAACATATAGCTGAATCTTGTTTTTTGATCCAGTTTGGTAATCTCTTTTTTTTTTTTTTAATTTTTTTTAACGTTTATTTATTTTTGAGAGACAGACAGAGAACGAGCAGAGGAAAAACAGAGAGAGAGGGAGACACAGAATCCGAAGCAGGCTCCAGGCTCTGAGCTGTCAGCACAGAGCCCGATGTGGGGCTCAAACCCACGAACCGTGAGATCATGACCTGAGCCGAAGTCGGATGCTTAACCGACTGAGCCACCCAGGCACCCCAGTTTGGTAATCTCTTAATTGGTGCAGTTTAGATCATTGATGTCCAAAGTGATTATTGATACAGTTGAATTATTAAATTTTTTTTTTCAACGTTTTTAATTTATTTTTGGGACAGAGAGAGACAGAGCATGAACGGAGCATGAACGGGGGAGGGGCAGAGAGAGAGGGAGACACAGAATCGGAAACAGGCTCCAGGCTCCGAGCCATCAGCCCAGAGCCTGACGCGGGGCTCGAACTCACAGACCGCGAGATCGTGACCTGGCTGAAGTCCGACGCTTAACTGACTGCGCCACCCAGGCGCCCCTGATACAGTTGAATTAATAGTTACCATATTTGTTACTGTTTTCTGTTTGTTGCCCTTGTTTTCTGTTTCTTATCTTCTACTCTTGTTCTTTTCTGCCTTTTGTAGTTTTAACTGGGCATTTCATATGGTTTCATTTTCTTTCCTTTCTTAGCTTATCACTTACAATTTTTTTTTTTTTTAACTTTTGCTAGTGTTTACCCTAGAACTTGCAGCATACATTTACGTAGAATCCAAGTTAGCTTTCAGATAGCACTGTTCTACACTGTGGATAGTGTCAGTATCTTGTAGTAACAAAATAATCCTAATTCCTTCTTCATACTCTGTGTATCATTGCCGGTATTTATTCACTTATATATAAGCATATATATGTGTATTGAATACATTGTTGCAGTCATTATTTTGAACAAACTTTCTGTTAGATCAATGAAGATTAAGATAAATAAGAGCTTTTATTTTACCTTCACTTCTTCCTTCTCTAGTGCTCTTTCTTTATGAAGATCAACTTTTGACTTTTTCCTCTTTGTTTGCTTTTTTTTTTTTAACTTTATGTTGCTTTAATATTTCTTGTAAGACAGGTCTTAGTGGTAACAAATTCCTTCAATTTTGTTTGTCTGAGAAAGTATTTTCCTTCATTTTTTCCTCTTTCTTTCTTTCTTTCTTTCTTTTTTTTTTTTTTTTGAGAGAGCAAGACAGAGCACACATGGGTGAGCTTGGGAGAGGCAGAGGGAAGGGGAGAGAGAGAATCTTAAGCGGGCTTTGCACTGACATGATGAGGCGTTTGATATCACAACTCTGAGATCATGACCTGAGACAAAATCAAGAGTCAGACGTTTAAACAATTAGCCACCCAGGTGCCCCTCCTTCATGTTTGAAGGGTAGTTTTGCAGGGCACAGAATTCTGAGTTGGTGTTTTTTCCTTTATGTAAACATTTCACTCCATTCTCTTCTTGCTTGTGTAGTTTCTGAGAAGTTGGGTGCAATTCTTATCTTTGTTCCTCTATAGGTAAGGTGTTTTTTTGTTTGGTTTTATTTTTTACCTCTGGCTTCTTTCAGTATTTTTTCTTTATCTTTGGTTTTCTGTAGTTTGAAAATGATGGGTGTAGTTTATTTGGTATTATTCTTACTGGATGTTCTCTGAGTTTTTGGGATCTGTGGCTTGGTGTTTGACATCATATTAGAGAAGTTCTCAATCATTATTGGTGTAGGTATTTCTTCATTTTCTTTATCTCTTTCTTCTCATGTTCCTACTACATACACGTCCCTTTGATACTCTGTTCTGTGTTCATCAATCTTTCTGCTTGCTTTTCAGTTTAAAAATTCTTTTTTATATTTATTTATTTTTGAGAGAGAAGAGTGAGCAAGCAAGCAAGCAGGGGAGGAGCAGAGAGAAAGGGAAACACAGAATCTGAAGCAGACTCCGGGCTCTGAGCTGTCAGCACAGAGCCCGACGCGGGGCTCGAACCCACAGACTGCGAGATCATGACCTGAGCTGAAGTCGGACGCTTAACCGACCTGAGCCACCCAGGCTCCCCTTGCTTTTCAGTTTTAGAGGCTTCTTTTGAGATATCCTTAGACTCCGAGATTGAGCTGTATCCAGTCTAACATGCCCATCAAAGGCTTTCTTCATTTTGGCCACAGTGGTTTTGATCTCTAGCCTCTCTTTGTTGGTTCTGAGAATTTTCGCCTCTGCTTCCATTGCCCCTCTCCTTTACGTGCCGTCTGCTTTGTCCAGTACAGCTCTTACTCTTAGTGTGCACATTCAAGTTGTTTTAAATGCTTGGTCTCATAATCCCCAAATCCTTGCCGTATCTGAATCTGCTTTTGATGCTTGCTCTGTCTCTTCAAACTGTGCTTTTTGCCTTTTCGTGAGTCTTGTAATATTATTCTTCCTTCATAGCTGGACAGGATGTACTGGGTACAAGGACTTGCCGTAAATAGGCGTTTAGTAATGTATTGGTAAGGTGTGGGGGAGGAGAATCATTCTGTAACCCTGTGATTAGGGCTCAGTCTCTCAGGAGCCTCCGCCTATGGACATGAACTTCACCAGTGTTCCTCATTTTTTTTTTTTTTTTTCCAACTCCCTTAGGTGGGTAACGATGGCTAAAGTGGGCCGGGTTCGGGTCTGTCCTTTCTCCCGTGTGGAAGGCTGTAGGGGGCTGGAATTGGGTACTTCTCCTCCTCCAGGTAGCTTAGTCTCCGATAATACCCCGGCATGCTAGGCTCTGGTGAACTGGTTTCCTCTGGGGGGCAGGTGTTGTCAAGGATAGAATGCTCCAGCGTGTTTCAGAATGGTTCCTTTTCCCTTCTCCCTGCCAGAAGGATGGGTTTTTCTCTGATGCTCACTGTGAGTACAGGGTGGAGGCCCTAGGGGTAAAACTCACAAAAGCGGGTGCCCCTGGAATGCTGAACTCTCCTACTTGGCCATGGTGAATTTCCAGCAGCTTATCAATTCCAGTCTTGGTTGCCCTACTCTGGTCCCGGTTTTCTGGGGGGTGTGTGCCTGTGGGATTTTGCTCCAGTAAGTTGTGATTCTCTGCCTTCTCTTCAGGTTGGGGGGCCCTGGCTTGCCCCTGTGACCTCACATGTCTTAAGGGTTAAGAAGGGTTGTTCCTTTCTCAGCGTATTCATCTACTGTTAGGATGGAGTAGAAACTTCTAGCCTCTCCCGTGCTGGACTAGAAGTTGCGAGTCTGCTTTGTGTGTTTGTAATTTCATTTTTCCTCCTAGCAACAGGCGGTTTTTATTGCCATTTTACAAATGAGGAAACCAAGGCGCGGACGGTTAAGTCACTTGGCCAGGGTTCCCGAGCTAAGTGGCGAAACCAGGATTTGAGCTCGGGGTCTGTGAGTCCTGAGTCTGTGCTCTTGGTCACTGTCTTATAGGAGCAGGAACTCGGGACTACAGGGGTGTCTGCCTTGGACGCCCATCTCTGCCCTCCGGGGGGTGTGGCCTTGGGCGGCTCTAAATGCCCCGTCGGTCGTGGTATGTAACACACAGCACTCTGGACGAGGAAGTTCGGAAGAAATGGTCGCTGTCGCTGCTGCTGTTATTAGTCTGAGTTGACTGCGTTTCTGGGTGGCTCTGAGGGTTGTGTTCGTTTACTAAGACATGAGAGCACTTGGTTCGATGCCGAGCTCCTAGCAGGTGCCCAACAAATGGTGGGGGTTCATTCTGTAAATGCAAGTGAGCGCGGACTGGGAACACCTTCCGGAACTATCCTTGCCGTCACGGCTCCTGCGGTTCTTGCAGGCTTGTGAAGTTTGTTCACACAGGTCACGCTTCTGAAGCTTCTTGTGGGTTTTTGCGGGCGTTTCTCTGAGTGATTCGTGTGCAGCCTCACTTGGTTGTCTTTCCTGACAGGCGCGTCGAGGGTGGGAGCACGAGTGAGACCCGTACACATGGCTCTCTGTTGTCTGGCCGCCTCTCCCACCTGTCTGGAGCCCCTGCAGAGCAGGTGGAGTCCAGAGGCCGACCTTTCCCTTCCTCAGCTTACCCCTGGCGCTCGTCCCTCGAGCCCCTGTACCACCGAGTGGCATAAACACCCGATGTTTCTGGTCACGCAGTTCTGGAGGCTAGCGTTCCAAGATCAAGGTGTCAGCGAGGTTACTTCCTCCTGAGGGCCATGAGCGAGAGTCTGTTCTCTGCCTCCCTCTGAGCTTCCAGCGTTTCGCCAGCAATCTTCGTCGTTTCTTGGCTTGTAGACTCGCCACCTGGATTTCTGCCTTCATCTCCACGTGGGATCCCCCTGTGTGCAGGTCCCTGTCCAAACACCAGACCCGTTGGATTGCGGTCCGCCCTGATGACTTCTTCTTAGCTAGTTACAGCTGCAGTGACCCTCTTTCCAAATGAGGTTTCATTCCGAAGTACTGGGGGGTTAGGACTTCACTACGTGGATTTTGCAGGAGACACGGTTTAACCCCTAACACCCACCCTCTGGGGACGGTTGGCCCGTGAACTAGCCCAATAGTGAGCCGAGGGAAAAGGCAGATGAGCAGAGCTAGAGCCTGATCATTCACAAGCGTTTCTCCTTTCGTGGGAGCTGGATCCACGAAGCGAGGAGCATGAACCTCCGTGGGACGCGGCCTGGGGAGTAGCAGGAGCGGCCCGGGCGGGCCTGTGTGCATTCCGGTTCAGACGCCCGCTCTTCCTCTCAGACTCGGGGCTCATCCCTCTGGGCCTCGGTTTCTTCATCTGCAGTGTGAGCTCAGTAATGCCTGTCCGCTGAGAGTGGTTGTGAGTCCCGGTGAAATAACTCTGAAACCCCCCCACACCACGCAGAGAGCATTGGAGGACATAATACGCATTGGGTCGCGGAGCAGCGCCGGTCTGCGTGGTAGACCTCGAGGCCAAGCCCTGCCCTCTGCTGGCCCGGCCACCTTCACCGGACCCTCGTCCGTAAGCCCCGTCCCTCCCTTCTGACGCGGAGACGCTAGTGTTCCCGGGCTGTGAGGGCCAGGTGCAGGGGCATGTCACACGTTTGCAAAGGTGCACTGTGGTCTGGCCGTGGTGGCGGTGGTGGTGACGGTGGTGGTGGACGTTCCACGGAGCCGAGGTTTAAGTGGGACGCTTAATTGACTGTGCTCTCTTTCTGTTAAGGACAAAAGGAGTTATTCTTGTCCTGTGTGTGAAAAGTCTTTTTCAGAAGATCGATTGATCAAGTCGCATATCAAGACCAACCATCCTGGTAAGGTTATGCATTTGGAGAGGAAATTAACTTTAAAATGCTTATGTCTCACTCACTTATTTGTTTATTCATTCATTTATTTTTAATGCGTTTTTAATTTATTTTTGAGAAAGTGCTGAGCGGGGGAGGGGTGGAGGGGAAGGGGAACCAGGATCCGAGGTTCACGCTCCTCGCTTCGTGGAGCCAAACACGGGCCTTGAGCTCATGAACCGTGAGATCGTGACCTGAGCCCAAGTTGGACCCCTAACTGACTGAGCCACCCAGGCACCCCTAAAATGCTTCTGTTTATTTTAAAACACAGCACTACATGTCAACTGCACTAAATGGAAATAAAGAGGGACGGAGGTATGAGTAAATTTAAGGCATACGATTACCTTTATTTAAGGTTGGGAATTTATAACCATTTACTTCATTTTATCCTTTCATCTGGCCTTCAGATACTCTCCCCACACTGTCATCTCCCTCCCCCCTTTTCATGTGCACCTTGAATGCCTTCAGATGGGTCACTTACAATGCAGGTCTGACCTAGACTCCACTCCCTGGAAGCCGGTGCCTGGCCCCCGTGAAAAGCTTGTTCCCCAACAGGGTGGTTTATGAAGGGTGTGCACTCCCAGGCTGAGGAGCCTTGGCGAGTCGGGGTGACTGTCACCCTGGGTCTCCCCACACTGGTTTCCTTAGCCACTTAGAGGTGTGAGCACGAGCCACCTGGCCACTCATGCCTGCCACACTTCTGTTCTCGCCAACTGGGACACATTTCCTCCATTCTGCCCCGTTAATTCCCGTGTGTTCTCTGTGTTCTTCCTTGGGGAGGATGTGAGGGCTCCCCGGCTGGGGACGCTGACCCCTGTGTTCAGGTCATTGCCACCTCCTTGCCACCCTGTGAGAGCCTTGGGGTAGGGCTGCCACCGTTAAGGCCCATCCCCAGATCTGGGTGTCACACGGGCAGGCCCGGGGGCACAGACATGGGTGCTAACATGGGTGCTGTGTGTGGCAGAAGTGAGGGACAGGTAAGCCGGTGCACTTCCCCTGCGTCCGTGTCCCTTTTCTCTTTGTTTTGTGTCCGCTCTTGTCTTTGGGCACCGACTGCCTGATTACCGATGATAATGGGGAAAAGTAGAGAGATCACAGAGTTCATGAACTCTCACGTTCTGTCCGGGAGCAGATGGAGCCCTGAGGCCTTCACCCGTGGTGTCCTGGTGGCCTCGTCCTGCCCTCCCCGTGTCGGCCTGTGTCCCGTGTCACCCGTGTCCGGTGTGAGCCAGGGATGCTCATTTAAACCACCCAACCTTTGCTCATGAACGTGTGTGAGCTGTTCTTTCTCTTTGGCTGAAACTTCAAATGTCTACAAAACAGGGTAACAGGAGGGACCCCAAGGATCCGTAACAGCCTGGCCTCTGCACCCGCGTGCCCTTTATCAGATTTGTTTCCTGTACTGACCCTCCAGACTTTTGTCCTAGAATATCTTCAAGTTCATCCCACACGCATGCCATTTCCCCGTAAAAGAACTTAGGATGCATCTGTAGCAAGTAAGGGCGTCTTCTGAACACAACCACTGGGTCGCCATTAAAACAGACTTGTTATGAGGAACACTGGGTGCTATGTGTTACGTTCTAAATCTGAAACCAATTTTACCCTGTATGTTAGCCAACTAGAATCTTTTTTAACATTTTTTTTTTTTAACGTTTATTTTTGAGAGAGAGACAGAATGAGAGTTGGGTTAGGGGCAGAGAGAGGGAGACACAGAATCCAAAGCAGGCTCCAGGCTCTGAGCTGTCAGCACAGGGCCCGACGCGGGGCTCGAAGTCACGGACTGTGAGATCGTGACCTGAGGCGAAGTCGGACGCTCAACCGACTGAGCCACCCAGGCGCCCCTAGCCAACTAGAATTGAAATAAAAACAAAAGTAAAATCAGGCAAAACAAACAGAATTAATGGTAATTCCTTATCATTACCTACCATTACTTCATTTAAAATTTCCCGAGTCCACTGAAGATTGTTTGAATCAAGACTCAGGCGTTTTGTTTTTAGTTGTCACGTCACTCGAGTGTCTTGTATTCTGTGGGACACCCCAGCCCACTTTTGTTCCCGTGACATCAATTTGTTGGAGGGACCGGGTCACTTCTCCTGTAGATGATTTCGCTTCCTGCATTTGTGTGACGGTGCCTTGTGGCATTGTTTCTCTGTCCCTCACGTTTTATGCTCACAGATATTTAGATCTGAGACTTGTAGATTCTGGTTTAACTTTTAGGCCGAAATTCTATTGCTGGACTCCATGGGGCACATCTGGATTTGTCACGTTAGTGCTGGGGTTCGGGCACCGTCACGAGGTTCACGTCCATCTTTCATGAGCCGATCTCCTTTGGCTTCTGATGATCACCCTGCTTTTCATCTAGAGGTCTCCATGAGCACTATTTCCGAGGTTCTTGGGAGGAGGGTTCAGCTGAAAGGGCTGATTGGAAAGAGAGCCATGAAGTGCCCGTATTGTGATTTCTATTTCATGAAGAACGGCTCAGACCTTCAGCGTCATATTTGGGCTCACGAAGGTGAGTACTCATCTCTCAGGATGGAGCATCCTTTCAATGTCCTGCTTCTGAGCTTCACGCGGGAGCGCTTTAGGGGGAAGCCGTGTCGCCATGCGCCCTGCAGTTAGACTTCCTTCCACTTACCCAGAAACGTGTGCAGCAGCCAGCTGAGCTCCGTGATTTCAGTCGCTGCCTGTTCAGTGGCAAGTGCAGTGAGCAGAGGCGTGCAGTTCTTTGTAGCTTTCGTTGGGATTGCAGCGAAATAAATCCGCACGACCCCTGCACTAGGCAGCGGGCTTCAGGAGGACAGGAACAGCACTGTCTCAGTCACGGAGGTGACTGGTGGCGGCCGTGGTGCACTGGCTCGGTAGGTGCTGAGGAAGTGTTGGTGTTGGACAAATGAGCAAAGGCGAAGAGGACAGCAGAACGTCGTCTGGTCCCAGCATCGTGGAGGAAGAATCCAGGAGGCGGGAGGAACACAGGCTGTGCTTTCGGGGTGCTTGCCTAAGAGGGGAGGAACGGGGAGCACACTCTGGGGCTTTGGGCATTGGAGGTCGGGAGACTGCCAGAGACAGTGGGCCACCTACTTTGCCTCCCGCCGTAGGGACGTGGCTCTCCTGGGGGTGAGGCTCGGTGGTGGGGGCAGGGGGAGCCCTTCCGGATGTTTGCAGAGGTCCCGCCTGTGAGTTAGGAAACTGGGAAGCTGCGGGCAGGAAAACAAGAGGGCTCCTGGGGAGGACAGAGGATGAAGAGTTTCTACGGTGTGGCCAGAAGCACCTGCTCTCAGGCCTCGGGGGAAGTGCTGTCAGGAAGGGAGAGGCGGTCGGGTTGGTCAGCAATGCAGCAGGGCCCACACCAGGCAGAAGGAGCTGAGGTCAAAGCCGCGGTGGGGGAGGTGCGTTTGTTTACCAGCACGGGTGCACCCCAGCTCTGTGCCCCGGGCACACCTTGCAGCCTCCCTGAAGCCTCAGTTTCCTCCACTGCCAAGCCTCAGGCCTCGCAGACAGGGGCTGAACCTGCCGGGCGTGCAGCGTGGCAGGCTCCCCCTGCACTCGGTGTCGGGAACAGCGTCCCTCTCCCCATGCCCGTGGCACCAGGTGTCGCAGCCTTTTTCACTTTACATTCCCCCCCGGACAGAGGCCGCAGGGGCAGGGGCTTCTCCGCTTCAGAGAACACCCCCCCCCCCCCAATCCCGCGCTCAATATGGAGCAGGTCCTCAGCAGGTGTTTGCTGAGTGAAGGGAGAGCAGCCAGGATGCCCCACAGTCCAGGCCATTAGCCCAACACCAGCTGATGTCAGGGTTCTGTTGGGTGTATGAAAACGTGCTTTCACATCTGATCCTAGGTGCCCGAGCACGTTGGGTTTTGCACACAGACCCTTGTTTCCTTGAATTTTTGTCAGCTCACCTCAGTCCCGTTGGATTGAGTGAACGTGTGCTGCAGGGACTGCCCGGGGTCCGTGCCCTCAAGGGGTTCCCAGACCGTGGGGAGCGGCAGTGTGAACGGCTTGTGATGCACTGTAGCAGTACAGCTAGCAGAGGGGTCGAGGACATTCGCTTGGGCGGGCCAGAGGAGACCGCCCAGGGGAGCCCTGGCAGAGCCGGGAGGAAGGGCATGGCGGGCCGAAGGAACAGCATGGAGGAGCACGGCGAGACAGGTGTGCGCCATGTTCAGGGACAGGCAGGTGCACCGCTTTGTTCAAAGTGGATGTGCACGTGTATCCTTGGGATGCACACACGGGTGCAGATAGGGGGGTGTGTGTGTGTGTGATTCTGTGTGTTTTTTTCCCCTCCTCTGGTAGGTGTGAAACCCTTCAAATGTTCTTTATGCGAGTATGCAACTCGCAGCAAGAGTAACCTCAAGGCTCACATGAACCGTCACAGCACTGAGAAAACCCACCTGTGTGACATGTGTGGCAAGAAATTCAAATCAAAAGGGACGTTGAAGAGTCACAAGCTCCTTCACACTGCTGACGGTGAGTCCGGGACTCTGTACCATAGTGAGTTTGTTTCCCTCTTGAAAGTGTGGTTTGAGGGGCGCCTGGGTGGCTCAGTGGGTTAGACGCCTGACTGTTGATTTCGGCTCTGGCCGTGATCTTACGGTCAGTGGGATGGGGCCCCGTGTCTGGCATCATGTGCTCTCTCTCTCTCTCAAAAAAACCCACAAAAACCCAAAAGTGTGGTTTGAAGCTGACATTCCAAGTTCAGCAGAAACTGTGGATGTGTTGCCTACAGGCGAGACAGAGCTGTGTCTTGTAGAATTTCAGTCCTGGGAGAGAGGGGACAGAACTCACCTGCTTCCTCATTTTCCCTGTGTTCAGTGTCGGAGGCTTGCCTGACCTCCACCAGTGCTTGCTGAACCCTGTGTGTGTGTGTGTGTGTGTGTGTGTGTGTGTGTGTGTGCGTGCGCACACTCGTGTGTATACATAGGGCCAGAGGGGACGCTGCTTCAGGGAACAAGGCACCCTCGGGAGGCCTTGATCTCAAAGTTGGAACCTTCTTCAGCCCTCCACCCCCACCAGAGCCTGAGGACCTCGAGTGGCAGCCACGCTCACGATCACACTCGACCTGATCACACCTGGTCCACTTGGTTCACACTCAAGTGGACGCATATCAGCTAAGCCACCGCAGGGGTTGATATTCAGCCCCAAAGTGGGGCTCAGTCTAAAATACACACAATGCTTGGGCAAATCTGACCTTGGTGAAGTACACTTCAGTGGATTTCTACTTTCATTCCTTCATTAAGAACCATGGATCGAGTTCTTTCTCCGGTCCAGCTGTGCCTGGGGTGTAGGGTCAGTAAGGAGCAGCCTCCGGCTCTGGGGAGTTTATAGCCCAGTGGGGGGGGGGGCGGGGGGGGGGAAACCACACACAGCTGTGCTGAAGATGGATGCGGTGATGGAAGGCGGCTCGCAGCCCCGGGAGGAGGGTGTGAGTCGCCGTGGGCAGGACATGTGGTGGGCAGTGGTCACAGTGTCCAGGAGAGTCTCCCTGAGAGGGGCAGGATAGAGGGAAGACACGCAGAATCGTTGTAGGAAGCCAGGCAGCTAAACCGCAAAAGCCTTTAACCTTTATTTATTTTCCTTTAAAAACCCCAGTTGTCGCAGGGTGTTGTGAATATACCATATTTATAAGTATATTGGTATTGAAGCACAATCATATACAAAAACTGGAGTTCACCGTAACAATCAGAGTGATTTCAACAGTTACTTTTCGAGAGCGATATAGCCATTAGGTGACACCTTCATTGTAGAATGTTCCAGGGAACCCATGCTGGTGTGTGTGTGCATCTGGGTGAGCTTGGGGTATTGTGGAGAGGCCGCATGCTCAGCGAGGCTTCGTTAGAGTTCAAGATCCAGGGCTTGTCCAAGGCTCAGTGGAGGCCAGAGCCATAACTATTCAGACTTCAGCAGTGTGCTATAAATAAGAAAATCCATAAGCAAAATAATTAAAAATGCAGTGACAGTAAAGCAGTCTTATCCTGAGTAATGAAAGCATTAAGTCATGTAATTATTCATGAGTTCTGTGCCTCTGTTATTTTTTGACATGGAAGCACCCAACTCACTGAAATGCCTAATAACACAGTGTCACTAATGACGAGCGGCCGTCCTCAGTGCCGGGAGTTCTGGGGTGTCCACGGGGCTGTGGTGTCAGGGTCTGGGGGGGCACTCTTGGGGCCAGGGAGGGACACTGTGGCCTCATGCAGGGCTCTGAGGTCTGGGTTCTGGCCTGAAAGGCTTTGGGGAGGCGGGGCGTGTCTGATCAGGGGCTGTGGACCGACCACCGTCAGGTGCGGAGGGGACCGCTGGAGTGGGCAGCGTGTCAGGGCGGGCACGGCAGTGACATACTCAGCTTATGACACGTGTCACGTCACTTGCTTCCCCGAGCCCTTCAGCAGGAAAGGGAATTTGGATAGGCAAAGGAGGCGTCTGGTCAAAGCAGGAAGGCAGCCTTCCTGAAGGGCACCAGCTGTCTGCCCCACCTGGGCCTGAGTTTGGTGCGTCAGGACAAGGACATGAGACCGTCACGCTTCCTGGGTCCCTCTCCGCCTCTGTGCTCTGTGAGTCCAGAGGCAGGTGGCTGGTGAAGATCTGGAACTCCGTGGGGCAGGGTAGCTTCACCCAGTCTGAGTTGGGGCTGGTCTTTTCTTCCCGAGGGCTTCCAGTCTCGTGTTGTCTCGAAGGCCAGCTTGATATGTGGGTTGCTGGATCACAGGCCAGATGTCCCAGCTTCATGGACAGTCTGCTGTGTACCTATGATCAAACTGTAGGCGCTTCTTTTTCTTTGCAATTTTAAAAAAGCTTTGAGAAAAGTTTAGTTCCATCTCCTACCCACTTTTTCCGTGGCGCTCACATCTTGATGAATTTTAAAAGCTCTTTGCATATCAGTGGTTTGTCATAATGGTGCAAACATTTCCCTCCAGCTTACCATTTGCACTGACATTTTGTTTGTCACGGTTTTTTATGTACAGAAGTAAAATAACTTTGCATATGTAAATTTATCTGTCTTTTCCTTTATTTTTTTCTTCATGATTTCTCTGTGTTGAAAGAAACCCTCCACGTATTAGGGGAAAATTCTTTTGTATTTTCTTCAAGTTTTATTTTGGGGGTTTATAATGTTTATTAAATGTAATATCCTTGAAATTTATTTTGGTGTGTGGGGTGTGATAGGGATCTTTTTTTTTTTAACAGTTATCAATTAAAATATTTGCAGAGAAATCTGTTCTGTTCATTTTGTTTTGAAATTTGAATTTCTCAAGATGCTGGGCATGTTCTGAGATTTTTGTCTGTTTGGATAATCTGTGTCTAGAGTATGGTTTTATAAATCCATTTTTATAAATCATTGTATGCACACATATGTTATTCCTTTTTCTTTTTTTCTGGACATCTCTTAGGTTTTCTCAGTTATTATCCTTTTGGATAAGCTTTGAAACTGATTGGTCAAATTAAGAAAAATACCCTACTCTCCACCAAAGAAGGACACTCTCTCCCTCCCCAGGGATGCCCTTGGGAGCTATGTGACAACATGACACGTGCTTTGAATTCCTCAGGGAGAAGTGCTGGGATCAGGGGTTTGGCTGCTTTGATGAGGCTGTCAGCCTGTAACCCTAGAATTAGCTCTTTATTTATTTATTTTTAATGTTTATTTATATCTGAGAGAGAGAGAGAGAGAGAGAGAAAGAATGAGCAGGGGAGGGGCAGAGAGAGAGGAGACGCAGAGTCCGAAACAGGCTCCAGGCTCTGAGTTGTCAGCACAGAGCCCGACACAGGGCTCGAACCCATGAACCCCGTGATATCATGACCTGAGCTGAAGTGGGACGCTTAACCGACTGAGCCACCCAGGCACCCCAGCTCTTTATTTGGAAACAGACGTTTAAGACCTGCCTGGAATGACTTGGTTTTTACTCTGTTGTGTCGGTGACGATTCAATAGCTTGCCTCACAGAGAAGCTGTGTGGGGTAGGCAGAGGCAGGGCTGTGGAGGCCCGAGCCGCTCTTATCTCCCACCGCCTCTTGGCGTGGCCTGGGTCACATTACTTCTCTGAGCCTCCGTTGCCTCAGCAGTAAAATGGGGATGATTATACCCCCGTGCCTGATGGCCTTGGGGATCAGATGACAGAAGGTGCACCCACTTACCTGGGCTTCACCTGCTGTCTCGCTGCTCCTTCTCAGTCTCCTTTCCTGGGGCCACCTTCGCGCTGACTTCTCCCTCTTGGAAGCTCACAGTGCTCAATCCGCAGGTTTCCGCACTTGTTCCTGGGGCGTCTCCCGGTCTCCCCGTGCTTCCAACCGTTTATGTGGAAGGCTTCCCAGTTTCTGGGGGTGTGTCAAACTCCAGCAGCCCGCCAGATCCTTCAGAGCCCTCCTGGCCCTGACGTGTCTCTTCTTGCCTTCTCTGTCTCAGGTGTCCTGTGTCGTTTCTGTGACGAACATGTGTTTGTCTCTGCCACTTGAACTCTTCCCAGTTCCTTCGTACTTTCTTGTGTGTTTTTTTCTTTTTTTTTTTTAATGTTTATTTATTTTTGAGAGAGAGACAGAGTGTGAGTGGGGGAAGGGCAGAGAGAGAGGGAGATATAGAATCCAAAGCAGGCTCCAGGCTCTGAGCCGTCAGCACAGAGCCTGATGTGGGGCTTAAACCCACAAGCTGTGAGATCATGACCTGAGCTGAAGTTGGACGCCCAACCAGCTGAGCCACCCAGGTACCCCTCTTCTGTGTCTCTTACTGTCCTCTGTCTCTAACGTGCATTGTAATTTCCTTATTCTTGACTTGCTGTGTCTTCCATTGGACTGTAAGCTGCTCTAGCAGGGATTTTTGACCTTTTTTTTTTTTTTTTAAAAAAAAAAAACAACCTTTTTTTAATGTTTGCTTTTATTTTTGAGACAGAGGGAGACAGAGCGTGAGTGGGGGAGGGGCAGAGAGAGAGGGAAACACAGAAACAGGCTCCAGGCTCCGAGCTGTCAGCACAGAGCCCGATGCGGGGCTCGAACCCATGAACCGTGAGATCATGACCTGAGCCGATGTCGGACGCCTAACCGACTGAGCCACCCAGGTGCCCCAGGAGTTTTGACCTTCTACATCTGCTTTGTTTTGTAGCCCTGGCACCTAAACCAGTGCCTGGCGTGTGTGTGTGTGTGTGTGTGTGTGTGTGTGTGTGTGTGTGTGTGTGTGTGTAGTAGGTGCTCAATAAATGTTTGTTGGTTGAATGAGTGAAAAAAATGTAAAGTACCTGGCATACCGTGCTTGGCATACAGAAGCACTTATTTCCCCCATGTCCTCGCTTGGATACTTCTATTAAATCAAATGCTTGTGAATTGGATGTTTTAAAGCACGGTAGACGAACTCACCATTAAATGAATCTTTTTGGGTATCTTTCAGTGAAAAGGAATTGAGTAGTTACCCTCTCCTGTTACCTGCTTGCAAGGCCAATTTTTCACATTTATTGGCTTCTTTAAAGTGATGTGTCCCTGTTTATTCATTCTTGTTTCCCAGAGGGGCTCATTACTGTGCCTCGGAAGGGATAGGTCAGGGTGGGTGCAGGTCTCAGTTAGAAAGGTTTGCCGGTCAGTATGTACAAAGAGGGACACTGATCTGTGAAGGGCCTTAGTAAGCCCTTTGCGTGTAGGCCAACGGCATGAAAGAAGTTAATGCAAAAATCATGCCGTAGCATATTTCCTCCCTTTTGACTTTGAAGGCGGCCTACACATGTGCGGTCTAGAGGCTCTTACAGGATTCCGCCTCCCCTAGCAGATGGGGAAGGTGAAATGGGGCAGCGCCTTACTGTTAGGTAATCAAACAGGAATCCTCTAATCATGAAATAAAAAGCTCTTTGAAGCTCCGTGCTAATTCCTTCGGGCACCCCCCCTTCCCCCGCCCCATCTGACCTGCCCTCATGCACTTGAGTTAAGAAGTTTTCTGGCAAAACTTACAAAGAGGAATTATCCGAGCTTTAAGCACTCTTGTATGTGTCGTAATTAGACAAGTGGAGAGTCGAGTGTGGAACTTAGGTCTGAGTGGAGGACGTAGCATTTTTCCCCTCGCTCCTTCAGCTGATAATAAGAGATGCCGTGGCTACATGTGGAGATACTCTGGGAGATGTAAGTGTGGACTTGCTTTTTCTCGTCTTTCCTCTAAAGGCGGAATCATCGTAGGATAAAGTAGCCCCGCTTCTCCGGGGTCTCTTTACTTCTAAAAACATACACTCTGGAACCGGGAAGTTAACCAATGGAAAGTGGTACCTGAGCAACTGGCTGGTTGACCCCTCCAAGTTCATGTCCTAGGCTCCAGTGCGACTGGTCCCTGCACAGCATCCTCGTCGCTCTTACCCTTTCACCAGCTCACCCTGGAGTTAAAGGTTAAGGGCCAGGGGTGGGCATGGGCTCGGTGGGTTTCTGTGGCCTTTACCGGCCTGTGTCTGGGTGGCGGGCCACAGAGGGAGGACCGACTGCAGTGCCTTTTTATATGTGCACCCTGGCTGGGTGCACCCGAAACACTTTCTCTCAGCTTTTTATAAACCATAGGAGTAACAGCCCGTAGTATAAAATGCGCCAGACAGCTCACTGAATAGTTAGCTTAGACTAATACACAGATGTAACTGTTGAATAAGGCTTGGTTACCTAAAACCTCACCAGGGTACAGGGTTCTCAAGCCACAAATTGCAAATCCCTGGCAAAGTATCTGGAACCTCCACCCAGTTGTGGCGCCCTGCCCGTTCCTGCTCTTTTCTCTGGCTCTGTGCCGCCCTCCGTTTCTTTCCATGTCTAACGCTGATCCATTCCTCCTTGTATCAGAACTGATGTGCTAATTACAGAGAGCCATCAGTCTCTTCAGTCTGCAGTTGCCCGAAGTTCGGTCTTAAAAGTACAGAGACTTCTTTAAACTGTGTTTTTGTCGCGGTAGCTGTTTCTGTTCTGAGTTGCCACTGCCTAGATTACTGCCGATGCTGGGACTGTGGGGACAGTGCTCTGCGAAATACCTGCTGCAGAGTGTGCTGTGCTGCCTTTTAAAAATTTTTTTCTTTTTTCTTTTAGAGAGAGGGAGTCTGTGCACACACAGCGGGGGAAGGGGCAGAAGGTGGCGGGGTGGGGGGGCGGGGAGAGGGAGGGAGGGAGAGAATCTTAAGCAGGTTCCATACTCAGCATAGAGCCCAACACAGGGCTTAATCCCATGACCCTGGGATCGTGACCTGAGCCGAAAACAAGAGTCAGATGCTCAACCGACTGAGCCACCCAGGCGCTCCAGGGAGCTTTTCTTGTATTAGGCAGCACACCCCCATGGGCCAGGCTGTGTGGAGAGGCAGTAGGCAGAGTGGGTGCAATGGTGGGCTCTGGAGGGCAGACCCAGGTTGGAACGACTTCCCGCCTGTGTGACCATGAACCGGTCCTCACAGCCCTGTTAGTTTCTTGTGGCCACAGTGACAAACAAGCACAAATTTAGTGGCTTAAATCAACACAGATGTATTACATGACAGTTGTGGGGCTCAGAAATCTAAAATCAAGTTGTCAGCAAGTAGGGGCTGCATTCTTTCTGGAGGCTGGAGGGGAGAATCTGTTTCTTTAGACTCTGCAGCTTCTAGAGTCTGTCGGTACCCTTTGGCTCATGAGCCCCTGCCTTCACGTTCAAAGGCAGCAGCAGAGCCCTGCCAATCTGTCTGTCCCTCTGCTTCCACGATCATAGCTCCTCTGTGACCCTGACCCTCCTGCCTATCTGCCATAGGGACCCTTGCGATTTCACGGAGCCCACCTGAATGGTACAGGGTAATTGATCTCAAGATCCTTAACTGGGTCACATCTGCAAAGTCCCTTTTGCCATGGAAGGTAATAGGCTCTGGGGATCGGGACCCGGATATGTTTGGGGGAGGGCATTACCTCCCACTGTGGGCTATGGGAAGATTACTTGGGGTCCTATTAAGTGTGTCAGTTCATTCTAAATGTTGGGTGGATATACCTGTTCCCCTGGCGGTCAGTGTCCTCATATTCTCAGTAACTCTGGACACAGCATAGGGATGGCTATTTGTAATGCTTAATCCGCACCATCTCTGTCATTTAGGAAAGATCACATTTCTCTTCTCTCAGATATTCTCTCATCAGGATGGCACGGTGCAATAGTTAATATTTAAAGAGTATCAGTGTTGAAAAAGCTAAAGTCAGTGTTCTGATAAATTTACTTATGCAAAACATCACCTTTTGCAGTAAGACTGGATAAACAGTCATAATCAGGTGTTTTCACCTTCATGCCTCTAGCTATTATTACTACTAATAGTCTGGTTTGTGCATATTTAAGTATTTTAGTGCCCCTTCAAGTTTGAGGGGCCCACATAAAATTTGATTAGGCAGCAGTGACTTAACAGGTATCTCAAGCAAAGTGCCTTAAATCGGAAGGAATTTTCCATCGCTTGTCTCCTTTGTGTGCCGATGGACTCCAGATGCCAGGAGACAGAGGGCATGGTCTTATTTTCACCCGATGGTTTAGATTTTTCTACCACTCCACCTCTCCCTGGTTTTATATAGAGCTCTATTTAAAGTAACTAAGCAGCTGGAGCCATCCTCAGGGAAGCCCATCAAACAGATGAGGGTGAAGTAAGAGACAAAGGAAGCTGACAGGTGCTGTGCCTGTATTCTTTTCCTTTTCTTTTTTTTAAGCGTATTTTTCCAGTCTTACTGAGACGTAACTGACATGTAACACTGTATCGGTTTAAGGCGTCCAACACGGATTTGGCGTGTTGTGTATATTGTGAAACGATTACCGCAGTAGTTCAGTTAATGTCGATCACATCACATGGTTTTTTTGGTAGGATTCTTATTTTATTGGATGTATTTAACACACAACCTTGTGTAAAATTAAGGTGTTCGGAGAGTTTGCTACGTGGCTGTGATGTATTGCCATCGTCGCAGTGTTTATCACGTTGTATCCTAAGTACAGTATTGTTTCTGTATCCATCATCTTGTGCATTAGCTCGCCCGTGGCTTATGTAATCCCCACTGCAGGTTTGAACCCTTCAGCATCATCAGTCTCTATCCCCCTCTTCCCCTGCTAACCACCATTTTACTCTGTTTTTTTTCTTTCTTTCAAGTTTGACAGCTTTAGATTCCTCATAGAAGTGCAGACGGTGCTTGCCTTTGTCCGTCTGACTTAGCTCACTTAGCATAATGCCCTCAGGGTCCGTCCATGTTGAAAGTGGCAAGACGTTCTCCTTTCTCGTGGCTGAATAATATCCTGTTGTTCGTGTGTACCCCATCTTTATTATCCACTCACCCGTTGATAGCATTTGGCTTGTCTGTGCCTTGACTGTTGTGAATAATGCTCTGATGACCCAGATAGCTCTTGGAAATCCTGCTCATTCTTCCGGGTGTGTACATTGGCTGGTAGATTGTAGATGGGTTAGTAGATCCATCTTTAATTTCTTGAGGAGCCTCCATGTTGTTTTCCATAGTGGTTGAACCAATTTATATTCCCACCAACAGGATACCAGCGTGCCCTTTCCCCCATATCCTCACCGGTGTTTTGTTTTTTTTTTTAACGTTTATTTATTTTTGAGACAGAGAGAGACAGAGCATGAACGGGGGAGGGGCAGAGAGAGAGGGAGACACAGAATCGGAGGCAGGCTCCAGGTTCTGAGCCATCAACCCAGAGCCCGACGCGGGGCTCGAACTCACGGACCGGGAGATCGTGACCTGGGCTGAAGTCGGACGCTTCACCGACTGAGCCACCCAGGCACCCCCTCACCAGTGTGTTTTCTAGGTGCTGGTCACCTGGCAGGGGCGACATCCATACTGGAGTGAGCTCCCCCGCCCCAGCTGCCAGCAAGTGCGGGGTAACTGCTGCTCCCCTCTACTTGGGAGAGCCTCCTACTTGAGCACGGGGTGCACAGCCAGGCAGCCCTTCCACCGGCTGTCCTGCCCTCTGTCTTGCACGTTCATCTTTCCCCCACGGCAGAAAGGACTTCGGCCGGAGGGCACTCCCAGATCCCTTGGGGCGGGGGGATCTCGCTTTGTCTAACGCAAGGCGAGAACGGATTTCTGTTCCTTCCTTCCCTCTCCCTACCGCTAAATCCTGTCCCCTCTGTCCTGACATGACACGCTGAGTAAGGCCTGAGTAAAGGGCAGTTCCCAGGATCACCGGACACGAGACCCTGTGTTTTCCTTTACTGTCCGGTGGCACTTGAGTTCTGTCCACGTCCTGTCACCAGGCCCAGCCAGTGCCCCCCAGGTCAGTGGTCAGCTTTGTTCCGTCAGCCAGTCGGCCGTGGATTGCCGGCTGAGGAGTTCGTGTTAGGAGTCTCCTCCTAACGGAAACCCAGAGGGCTGAACAGAAGCAGTGGAGGTGACGTTTGTACCCCCACACTCCCATCTCTGAAGGGGAGTTGTACCAGATCGCACCTTCTGAGGGAGATGGGAGCCGATGGTAAAACGTCGTGCTTCCAGAACGAGCTGCGGGGTCTGCAGAGGAAACCTCCCGCCAGCCCGGCGCTCACAAAGATGCCGAACCGAAGGTCACAGGGGTGAGTTGTGCTGACGGTGTCTTTTTTCTTATCCCCTGCAGCGGCCGCCAGCATCATCCACAGACGGTCCTGCTGCCCTCAGACTTCATCTTTGAACTACCCGACACATCTTTTCTCTCTTTCTTAAATTTTTTTTTTTAACGTTTATTTATTTTTGAGACAGAGAGAGACAGAGTATGAACGGGGGAGGGGCAGAGAGAGAGGGAGACACAGAATCTGAAACAGGCTCCAGGCTCTGAGCTGTCGGCACAGAGCCCGACACGGGGCTCGAACCCACGGACCGCGAGATCATGACCTGAGCCGAAGTCAGACGCTTAACCGACCAAGCCACCCAGGCGCCCCTTCTCTCTTTCTTGAACTCATCTGGTGGTGCCCGTTCCCAAGTCCCTCCTGGGGGAAGTACCCTATTTTGTTCTTGTTGTGGTGCTTTTTTTTTCCCCCTTAACTTTCTAAAACTAAGGTACGATGATACCCGTGCACAGAAGTGCGTGCTTCATAAAGGTACAGCGCACTGAGCTATCGCAGGCAGCTCGGCCAAGTGACCATATGCCAGGATAAGACCCAGGACGTCGCCAGTCCCTCAGAAGGCCTCTGCCCTCCCCCGCGGCCATCCCCTGCTTCCTCCTCAAGGTAGCAACCGGCCGCACTTGTAACTCTGTACTGGATCTGGCC
This sequence comes from Panthera leo, assembly GCF_018350215.1. Lineage (NCBI taxonomy): Eukaryota > Metazoa > Chordata > Mammalia > Carnivora > Felidae > Panthera > Panthera leo. The sequence continues at coordinate 75,402,988 of NC_056695.1, read as the reverse complement.
GGTCCTTGAACTTTGTATGAACTAGTTCATTTAATACGTGCGCTTTCGTGTCTGGCTTCTTCCCTTCAACATTATTTGTGAGGTTCATCTGGGTTGTTGGGATTTCGACCTTTAACATCTGGGCCTCTGGGTCAAATAGGAAGGAACTCCTCCGTGGCTGAGATTCTAAATTCCGTAGACTGTAACTTTGCCCCTGCGGGTTCCCCCTTTCCGCTGTGGTATTTGTTCTTGTCAGGAAGCCGGGCGAGCCCTCCTCCCGAGTGTTTCTCCAGAAGGTGGTAGGACTCCGCTTTCTTGTGCCCTCCTCGTTGACAGGACTTGGCTCAGAATGACTTTTGAGTGTTTACAGAAGTTAAATGCCGCCTCAGCAGACAAGAAGTGGCCTGGGATTCTTGGCCAAATTAGGCCACTGCCTTTTTCAGCCCAGCAGGGCCCGGGTGATGTTTTAAAAGACAGCGAACTCTCTAGAACTTCAGGTTCAGAACCGCTGATGCCGTAAAGGTTCCACGTCAAAAGGTCTGTCTTCTGAAATCGTGTGTCATAGTTGATGGCCTTTCAGAGACGGCTGCTAATTTATCCGAAATGCTCTTCCGTTGTACAGCAGACATGAAAACAACAGCCCCAAAGATCTAGCCCTTTCCTGCACGTGTGCTCAGAATTCAGTCACCTCATAAATAAATTACTCTTTTAAAAATTCTTTTCCGATCATTTCTCACATTCTTATGGAACATAGTTGGTACAGTATAAACACTGTTCTTATGGCTTTAAAATTAATAATTGTAATTATTGTTTGTGGCTGCAGAGTCTACGAATGGCACAGTGAGGGGGTGTGTAATGTCCCAGGAAGGTGGTGGGTGATCCGTGAGCGGCATAACCAGTCCCTTGTTTTTGGACAGGGCAGCATTTTCCGTTTTCTCCCCACTAGAACTTAGGTGGCAAGAAACCCTTTCTCGCATGTGAACTTTTCCTTCTTTTGACCTAATTCCTTAAGACTCATTTCTGGGAACGGGATGGCTGTTGTGTCTCGGGTGTTCTAACGGTGCATCACGCTGCCCACTTAATGCTCTCAAAGCATTGTGCCAGAAATAAGGCAGTGTTCTGGCTCAGCCCTCTCAGGCTAGTTCCCCATGTTGCTGGAAATGGTCCGTTTCTTGGATTAATGTGTGTCAGATCTCACCATGTCACCGTAATTTTCAATTATTTGGTAACCCAGAACTGAACAGGTAAATTGGAGGATTGAATGGATGGACTCAGTTGATCTGCAGGAAGCGTTTAGAATGTTGGCTGGTTTGTGGTGCTAGATGTAGGTGTTTGATATCAGTGGGCCTTCTTTTGATAACTGAAATGAAGTAATCCTCTCTTGATGAATTGTTTGTTCACGTCCTGTTTTCATCTGTTTGCTTTCTGGAGTCTTGGCGCTTTAGATTCCTGCATTCACTGATTTCATTCGACAGCCACATTTGTTGGGACTCTACCGGTTGCACTTGAGGTCACTGAAGCAGAAAAGGGGCCTTTGTTATAATGGTACCAAGGGATCTTGTAGAGACTGAGGTCTCTGCGTGTTTGGTGACTTCTTCCCAGAACTGACTTCATCTCCTCCTCATGTGGTTTGGTCCGCCTCATCTTCCTGGCTTAGCTTGGCTGTCACTTCCTCACAGAAGCCTGTTTTCATTCCATTCCGTTCCATTTCGTGGTGTCTGTTCTGGGGAGAGACGGAGTATGGCTGAGCTGACACCCTGTTGGGGCTTTGTTGTAACTCGCCACTGGCCCTACAGCCAGGATGTGCTCACTGCCACACCGTCCCTGTCCTCAAAGTACCCACAACCGGCGAGGGGGCCAGCAGACCAGCCAGACCAGCCAGAGAAGGTTCGATGAGCCACTGGGATGCAGCAGTGGACGATACAAGAACAACGGACAAAAGCTGAAAGGTTCCACTGTCATGAAGCTACGTGAATAAACAAGATATGGCGTAGCACGATCGAGATGTGAAAATAGCAGCCCAGTGCCTGAGTCCATCCTCGGAGCGGGCAGGGGTTACCTCCCCATGCTTGTAATGAAGCCACCGAGTGGCAGAGAAGAAAGAGCCCAGGGTCACACAGGGCGAGCTGGGCAGAGCCAGAAAGAATGTTCTTCCCTTCCACTGACCCTTCTTGGGCACCCCTTTCTAACGGGCCACCATCCTGTGCCATGGCCTTTATGGTGCAGACATGTCCGTTGCTGTTACAAATTCTGTTCCTTTTGGGGAATCTGTGTCCTGCCCGCATTAGCCGAAGGATTGTTATGTGGCTCTAAATGGGGTCCTTGGGATCCAAATCCGGGCTGGGAGGTGACTCCTGTCTGCTCCGAGGATGGACTCGGACGCTGGGTGGCAAATGCCTGAAAAGCCGCCCCGAAGAGATGAGTCTGAGGGTCCACGCAGGCGGCCGGCAGCAGGCCCTGCCCCACCTCGGCCACTCGGGACAGCCGTTCCAGAGCGACTCTGGTCCTATCACTTTGGCCTCACCGGCGTTCTCTGGGACAATCCGGGGATAGGTCTGACAACCCGGCAAGTTGCTCAGATTCTCGATCCCAGTTCTTCGTCCCGGAGAGAGGTTAGCACTGCCTGCCTCCCCAGGTTTTGGGGTACCCGGCTGAGATCACAGACATCCAGTCCCAGCACAGCTGCTGATGGACAGTAGCCCAGTGGGTAGAGCTTGCCAGTACTCGTGGGAAGAACGGATTAACGTCTTACGCAAGCAACCTCTTTCTTTCTGTGTCATCAGTCTTTTCTTTTCCTGGGCTGTGGTGTGAGCCCGATACAGCCATCTCACCGCCGGCCCTTCGAGGTCACTCTGGCCTCGGGTAAATACTACGTTTTCCGGCCGACTCTCCCTGCAGCTCTCAGGAGTATCTTGACCGAAAACAAGATAGTCTCAAAGCATTGCTCTTTTATGATCAGTCATGGATCTACACTGCATTATTTTAATTAGGCAGCAAAAGATTATGTCAAGTGCTCTCCCAGGCCTGTGGATCGGGGTGTGAGGGACTGCTGAAACACTCGTCATAACTGCTTCCCAGACTCCGAGACTTCTGTAGGGCTGGCTTGAGGAGCCACCTTCTTCCTTGTCTCTCGCAGAGAGTATATCCATACTCTCTGGGAGTATATCCATAAAAGGCTGACTCTTGATCCCAAGTGAGGTGATTATTCCATTTATTCATTGCAGAGCATCTTTCTAGCACTTAATCTTTTACTCTTGGAGCCAAGTGTATTGGTAATGAGTGAAAATATTTATCACTTTGGAGAATGGCTGTATCATCTTTCCTCCCGCTTCTGTGGCAGTGGGGAACCCGGCACCATTTTGCTCAGGCTGCCTGAGCACAATAATGATGCATTTATGTGAGTCACGAGTCCGCGTGGAAGTATGTGTGGCTGAGGTTCTATCCAAGGTGTGTAGAAATGGGCGTCTCTGTGTTTGAAAAAAGATGATGCTATATTTAAGAACAAGTAGCCATTGGTCTCTGATTATGACTTTTCTGCCTTTCATGTGGAAAGGTTTTCCCCACACTTAGGGCTTGCAACATTAGCGGAATCTAGAATTTGAGGTGCGTTCCCCTGGAATGAGGTTGTAATTATATTCACCTGTTTATAGTATTGTTTCCTTTTGCCACTTCTGCCGTGTTGCTCACGTAAGATACACAAAATTTCCTTTTTGTTCCTTGTCCAGTTCAGTTCAGTAAAACGCACAGAATATGTTTGCTGTGTGCCGTGCACTCAGGCCCTGGGGGTGCCGGGATGGAGAAGACACGGTCCCTGGGGGCAGCCAAGGCAGCCCAGGCTTGTGGCCAGGCAGTGGCGATGCTCAGAGTCGGGCACGGACAGGAGTATGTGGATGTGGAGAGGGTGTGTGGGAGAAGGAGGCGGGGAGCTCACTCCTAGCCCCGTTGCCGGAGATGTTATTCAACTTGAGTTGTGAGTTACAGTGGAGAATGGCCAGATGCCTAGAAGCAGTGCACCCCAGGCACGGAAATTGTTAGCAAAGGCTCGGCAGAATGTTGCCAGAACAGAAAGACTTCCTAACATGCAGGGTGGAAGTCAGAAGGGTCAGGCCCGGGGGGTTAGTTCGGTTCTGTGGGGTCTTCTGTGCTGTGGTCTGAAACTTCAAATTTGTTCTGCCTGTTGGAGTCATTGGTGGGTGTGCAGGAAGGGCTGTGGGAGAGCTTATGTGCGAGATCATCTGGATGGAGGACGGGCATCCGTGTGGATGGATGGATGACGGACGGAGGGAGGAGGAGGAAGGCTGGGTAGGTGGGGGGACGAGCGGTTAATTGATGGATAGCTGGATGGGTGGATGACGGATGGGAGAGTTGCCTGAAGGCAAGGACACCGGGTTAGAGGCTTTTCCCTTGTTCAGGGAAGAAATGAGGAGGGCCTCCACCAGTGTGGAGGTATCGCAACAGAGAAATAGGAGTATTTAGGAGGTGAGATCAGGGCTGAAAAACTGAGGTGAGTGCAGCTGGGGTCACGGAGATGTTGCGGAAGGCTACCAGGTCTCTGACTTAGTGATTGGTGTGGGGGCTGGGGTGACGGCGAGGAACTACGGGGGCTGGAGATAGGACCCAGTTGATGGGGAAGAGAATACATCCAATTTAGCACCTTTGGGTCAGCTAAGCAGTAGTCCAGCAGATAGTTGGATACTCAGGTCTCAAGATCGGGGAAGGGTCGAAGACGCAGAAGAATGAAGAAGAGTCAGAGTGGAAGGTACAGATTTTGTCATTAAAGGTTTGCAGAAGTCCACAGGGGAAGGTTATACGCAGGGACGCTTGTAGCAGAAGAGTGGAGTGTGGGCCAGAGCGTTGTTGTGGAATGCGGGTGTGTAAAAGGCGTGGTTGGGAGAGAATGCCTCGCCGACACCGAGGATGCTGGCCTGTTAGCAGAGGCACGTGCAGCAGAGTCCAGTCTGATGGACTGAGGCCCGCCACTGGCTGGGCATCACGGGTTTTCCTTGGTGAGAACGGCTTTCCGGTGACTGGTGCCGTGAGGCATTTTCACTTGGTTTGAGAGAGCATCGGACGGGAGGCTGCAGGCTGCAGAGGGAGGGAACCCTCACCCGGCTCGTCTGAGAAGGAGAGAAGCGCCGGGCCCCTGGGAGGGGCCCGTGGCTCTGTGCTACCACGTGCCGTGGCTGTGCTCCTGGCTCCCCGATGGGCTCGTGCCCTTAGAAACTGCTGGGTGAGCAACTGACCGCTACCAGAAGTAGGTCAGGTTTCTATTGGGTCGTGCGTCTGTGCCACTGGTTTTACTTCTGCTAACCAGGGGTAAAAAAAGGTAGTGTGCCCGTATATCCATTCGTTGGTCTTCACAAATAAATTGTGGGCTGCTTCATCCCAGTAACGAATGCCTGCGTATCGCCCAAAGAGCAGTGTTTTCTGCTTCTGTGCAGTTTCTTTCTAGCATCCCCCAGACCTGCCTTTCATGTCCCCACCAAGGTAGGGGTTCCAGACACACGTCTTGCTGCCTTGCTGAGGGGCTCTGCCTTCTCCTGGCTCTTGGGGACGGTGCGACGCTCTCGGTCACGTGCCACAGGCCCTCGGTGCTCCAGCCCCACAGCCTCTCCGGGGCCAGGGCTTGCCCCACCGTAGACCTTGCGCTTTAGGTCCTGGAAGGAAGACCCAGCTATTCTGGTGTCCTGGGCACCCAGGGTCCTCACCTCTGTGCTTGCCGTGTGCACCTCTTTTCTCTAGTCGGCCAGACACACCTTAGACACCTTACCCTCCCTTTAGGAGCCTGCTCAGATGTCGTTGCTCGTGGGGTCCCCCCCACCCCCAGGCCCGGCCGGCTGTTTTTCTCCCTCCACGGCCAGCCCCTTTGTGTTGCCACTTGTGTGGACAGAGTGTGCTGTGCTGCCTTGTGTCTGTGCACGTGGGCTGTCCCCCCGGAGGTTCTGGACTTCCCACACGGCAAGGGGCATCCTCGCGCACCTGGTTCCGTGCGTGGCCCTTGACGCACTCGCTCACCTTGTCCTCCCTTGTTTCCAGGGAAGCAGTTCAAGTGCACGGTGTGTGACTACACGGCAGCCCAGAAGCCCCAGCTGCTGCGGCACATGGAACAGCACGCCTCCTTCAAGGTGAGAGGACTCGGCACGTGGGGCCCGTGCTCATGCTGCGAGTACGTCGCGCGGCAGAGTGGAGAAGTCACTCTCCGGGGCGCTCCCCTCGCTCCCGGGCCCCCGTAGCTCGTACACGTGAAGCCTGGGGCAGAACTCCCGTCGTGGTGTGCCCCCCCCTCCCCTTCCAGAAGTGTGGCATTTCTCTGCCCCTTGGAGACCAGGTCCAGGGAGGGACTGCGTGTGACGCTGCAAAGGCCGGGGAAGAGGCTGCTGTCACTGTGGAGACCCACAGCGCTTTAGAGGAGAGGATGTGAGCCGTAAGGAGGGCCGCTTCAGGTCCTGGCTGGCCTCCGGTGTGTCCCCGGCACAGCAGGTGTGACGATGCCCCCCCGGAGAGCTAGACTTGGTGTCCGTGCGGTGCCCGGAGGGTTGCCGTGGCTCTGGAGCTCGTGGCGCTCGTGCTCGTTTCATAGCTGTAGCTGATCTGTCTTTCACGTACCCGCTGATTTCCACCTGGCCGCTGCTCGTACCGCAGTTACGGCCACAAGAACCGCGGTCCGGTGAACTTGTCCCATAGAGACTTCTGCTCAGCACGGGCAACTCAACCTGAAAACCGCTGCCGCTCCCACATGTACGCATGGTGATGGAAAACAGGGCGCCCTGAAATGTTTGTGGAGACCGTGCACCCCGAAACCCGGAGAACGTAGCACGTGGGAGGGGCTGTAGGCCGCCACACCGGCAGGCTGCGTTTACTGAGCCACTACTGTATGCCTACGCTCTGCATCAGCTCGCACCTCCCCGACAGAGGACACTATCATCCCTGTTTGATAGAACCCCACCCAGAGAAGGTACGCGATCACCTGTCAGGCTTGTCTGCCGCGCCCGTATCTACAGATGTCAGTCACTGTTGTAATACTGACCTACCTGTGTCGTGACCGCTCTGAGGGGACGAGGACCCGCCCCCTCCCCCTCCCTTTCACTGGCAAACTCTTCTGATGCTCAGAACAGCCCTGCGAGAGAGGAGTTCTCAGGATCTTGCCTCATTTAGTTAAGAAACCCAGTGGCTCAGAGGGGTTACGGGCTTTTGTGCATTAAACATCCAGGAAGTGAAGGAGTCAGAACTTGCACTTGGCCTCCGAGTCCAAGGCGTGGGGTTCTCCAATCGTGTCTTCTCAGTAATTGTCTTCGGTGGGGGAGGGGGGGGGCACACAGGAAACCGTGAGGGCGCCACACCTGTTGCCTGCCTAGCTACTCTACTGTGGCCTCAGCGGACCTGTGTTTCACAGGCAGGACTGGCACGTCAACTTGTGGGGGTGGCAGGAGGTTCATGAGCATCCTGCAGATTTTGAACAGGATTAAAGTGAAGAGTGTTATCTCAGGTTTCACAGCCGCAGATGTGTTTCTCTGGGGGACCCTGGGCTGTCGGAGACCGCGCAGTTTGGGTGCTGGGAACAGATCGCTGGGGGGGCCCTCACTCTGTAGACAAGAAAGTTGGACCAGGCAAGGTTATTTACCGTCCTCACTCTCCCAGGATTGGAACCAGATTTTTCATTTGTTCCTTGGTTCTCAGTGCGGAACCTTTTCCTTCACCAAGCAGGTGCAGCTGGACGGTCTCTCTGCCCCGGAATCCTCACTGCTTTCTTTCTCAGATTTGTAGCGTCTTTGGCTTGTGTGCAGAGGAAGTGGACTTGAGGATCGTTTGAGCTCAGGTGTCCCTTCCTATGTAGTTCTCAACTGTTTCCGGCTGTCACACGGCTACCATGCGCTGCTGGGACCTCGGGAGTCACGGGGCCAAGCTGGCCTTGGGGTCAACTCCGGTTCCTATGGGCTTCCTGGGGCTTCAGGTGCCCTGCCCCCGCTGGAGCGAGAACCACTCAGACCTTGGCCTCTCTCCTCCTCCAGGCTGGGTTCTCTGGTGTTTCTCACGAGACTGGGACTGACAAGCAAAACGAAGCTGGTTCCTGCCAACCATCCTTATTCACGCTGACAGGTTATCACCCTTCCCTTTGGTCGCTATCATAGTTTTCTGTCACTGCTCTAACCAACACCTCCAACTTGGCAGCCGAACACTACCGGGCATTATCGTGCAGTTCCGAATTCCAGCACGGGTCTCACCGAACGGCCGGGTGACGGCAGGGCCGCGTTCTTTTGGGAGGCTCTCGGAGAAAATCCATCCCCGTGCCTTTTCTGGCTTCTGGAGGCCACCTGCACTCCTTGGCTCCTGGCCTCAGCCCTCCATCTTGAAAGCCAGCAACACAGCATCCCACCTCTGCTCTGACTCTCTTCTGCCTCCTTTCCGCCTTTCACCTGTGAGGACCTTTCACCTGTGGGCCACGTGGATGGCCCACGAGAAGGTCCATACCTTAAGGTCAGATGATTAATAGCCTCAGCCCTACCTGTGGTCTTAACTTCTCTTTGTCATGCAAGCTTCCAGACATCAGGACTTGGACATCTTTGCGGAGGCATTATTCCCCCTGCTGTATCCCGCCCCGCCCTGCTCTGTTTTCTTCCTTTCGCATCTGCTCCCTGGCAGATTTCTATCAAAATCCAAAAATACACAGTATGTGTGGTCGCACACTCCCTCTGCCTACCAGTGGCAAACATTACTAAGAAATCAGGCCCCTCTGTTTTATCAGTCCTCGATGGGGCCTCAAAGCCTTTGTGCAGACACTACTAATCTATTGCAGTTGACTTTCAAAAGGAAACCAATTTGGTTTTCTAGATCTAGATGTATAATTTGCAATATATTAATTTGTGTCAGGAAACACTGTAATAAGGGCAAACTCTTGTATTGCCTTTTAAAGTTGCATGTTGTTATTTATTTATTTTAAGAATAATATGTGTTCACTAAATAAGATTTGGAAAGCGCTTTTCGTTCCCTTTCTTTGTAGAATTTCTGGATATATTAATTTTTTTAGACGTAATTGAGGTCTTACTGTAAACGAGCATTTTTGGGTGGAGATGAAAACATCAGCTTTGCCGCCGATAAAGCTCTATTAGAGAATGCAGCTTAAATGAGTGGCCAGATGGTTTGCTAAGAATACTTTGCGTTTGAGTTAGAATAGCCTCCCAGTCGAAGGCAGGGCTGGAGAGTCTGCCTGATTAGGACATTATAAATATTGCCTTTTTTAAATTATCACTTCATAGGCATTTTCCCATTTTATGAAAATATACTTACTGTAAAACTACTTTTAACGGCTGCTTAAGGATGAGTGTCACAGTTTAATTACCCATTCCCCTTGTAACTGGACAGTTTGGTTGTTTCCAGTTTTTGCCGTTAAAAGTAACTCCACGATGGACGTCTTCATGCCGAAAGCATTTCCAGGTCATCGTGATATCGAAAGGACTGTGAAACATGGCACGAAGCCCATCAAACCACTGAGAATTCATAGGCAGCCAGGGTGTTACATGTGCTTCTTGGCAGCTGTAATTAAAATGCATTCCCGGGGGTGGAACCGACGCTATCAATCCTAAGCACTTGCCCAGGAAGATGCCTGCACTGGGGTGGGGCTGCCACGGAGCCAGGGGCCTCCAAACAAAATGGGCTCGTTCCCTCCCTCTAGCTGCTCAACTCTTTGCTTCCTTGCAAATAAATAAGCCAGCATGCTGCCCAGTAAGGCGATGCGATCACGGGCTGGACTCCCCTCGTTCAGTTTTCTCTCTCTGCGTTGGGCTGCATGAACCCACAACTCTGTTGAGAGAAATGTTCTCAATGATGGGGCTAGGTGACCCAGTGGTGATCTCCTTACACGTGATAAAAAGTGACTTTATTTCATTTAAAAAGTTTTATTTTAAAATTTATTTATTTATTTACTTTTAATTTTATTTTAGAGAGAGAGTAGGGGAGAGGGGCAGAGGGGGAGAGAGACAGAGAGACAGAGAGAGAGAATATCTCAAGTAGGCTCCACACTCAGTGGTGAGCCTGATGCAGGGCTTGATCCCACGACCCCGGGATTGTGACCTGAGCCGAAATCAAGAATCGGATGCTCAACTGACTGAGCCACCCAGGCGCTCCTAAAATAACTTTAGACTCCCATAAAGTCTGGTGGATTTCCCAGGTACCTATCCCCGCCTCTTCCCTTGATGATAATGTCTTCTTTAACCATAGACTGCTGTCAAAACTGGGAAATGGACTTTGGTATCCTATTATAAACTAAACTGCAGGCCTCAGTTGGATTTTACCAGTCTTCTTTCTTTCTTAATTAATAAAGTATTTTTTTTTAATTTTTTTTTTGACGTTTATTTATTTTTGAGACAGAGAGGGACAGAGCATGAACAGGGGAGGAACAGAGAGAGAGGGAGACACAGAATTTGAAACAGGCTTCAGGCTCTGAGCTGTCAGCACAGAGCCCGACACGGGGCTTGAACTCACGGACCGTGAGATCATGACCTGAGCCGAAGTTGGACGCCTAACCGACCAAGCCACCCAGGCGCCCCTAAAGTATTTTTAAAGTAGTGTTAGATTCACAGCACCATTGAGAGGAAAGTACAGAGAGTTCCCAAATACCGTCTGGCCCTGCTCCCCACATACAGCCTCCCCCATTTCCAACATCCCCACCAGACTGGTACACTTGTCACAACGGATGAATCTATAGTGATACATCATGCTCACCCAAGGCCATACTCTACATTAAGGCTCAGCGTTGGTGTTCTCTTTGGGTTTTGACTGATGCGTCATGACACGTATCCACCATTAAGATTCTCATGCAGAGTGATCTCGCTGCGTTGAAAGTCCTCTGTGCTCTTCCCGTTCATCCCTCCCTCTCCCTTCTGCCCTGGCAACCACTAACGCTTTTACTGTCTCTGCAGTTTTGCCTATTCCGGGATGTCCTAGAGTTGGAATCATACAGTCTGTAGCCTTTTCAGACTGGCTTTTTCACTCAGTAATATACATTGAAGGTTTCTCCATATCTTTTCATGACTTGAGAGTTCATTTCTTTTTAGTGCTGAGTAATATTCCATTATCTGGACGGGCCACTGTTCATTTACCCACTCATCTACTGAAGAACATCTTGGTTGCTTCTAAGTTTTGGCAGTTATGAATAAAACTGCTTAAACAGTGTGTGCAGACATAATTTCCTAACTCCTTTAGGTAAATACTAAGGGCTGTGATTGCTGGATTGTGTGGTAGGAGTATGTTTAGCTCTGCGAGAAACGGCCACACTGTTCTCCAAAGTGACTGTACCATTTTGCATCCCCTCTAACAGTGCGTGAGACTTCCTGTTGCTCCACATCTTTACCAGCATTTGGTGTTGTCAGTGTTCTGGACTTGGGCCACTCTGACAGCTGTGAGGTGTATCACCTCAATCTTGCTTTAATTTGTATTTCCCTGATGACATACACAGTGGTGCATCTTCCCTTGCTTGCTCGTCATCTGTTTATCTGCTTTAGTGATGGGTCTGTTCAGGCTTTTCGCTCATTTTTAATCGGGTTGTTCATTTTCTTATTGCCAAGTTGTAAGAGTTTATGTACTTTGGAAAATAGTCCTTTATCAGATACATCTTTGCAAATATTATCTCTTAGTCTGCAGCTCATCTCTTCATTCTGTTGAATAACTTTATTTTTAAATAAAGTTTTACCTTTTCGTTTAAAGGGATACTTATTTAAAGAGGATGCTTATTTTTGCTAGCCCTGTATGTATCATTATGTGCTGCACTTGAGAGTTACATGCTGGCATTCATGGAGCCTCTGAAATTGGATTGTAATTACTGATTCTAAAAAGCAGAGTTGTGCTATTTTCTTTCCTGTTGTGAGAGATGTTGAGGTTGGGGTGGAGGTGCTGATGAGGGAGGGAGGGAGGGAGGGAGGGAGGGAGGAGGGGGAGAGAGAGAGAGAGAGGAGAGACAGGAGACAGAGGAGGAAGGAAATGGCTAGATGAGTGTCAGAGGAAAGGCAGGCTGGGGCTTGCATCACAACCCTGTATAAAAATGGTGCCACAAATCCACTATTTTAGCTGGTTTGGGGTCACTCTTCCCTCCCTGGCTTGTTTGCTATCCTAGTTGACTCACCCATTCATTCTAGGAAATTATTTCTGATTTTTCTCAGTGCACTTGTTAGCTATCAAAGCCAGAGAATGGTTCTTGAAGGTAGTATTTTTCCAAACCCAAGAAAGAAAATATTGATTGAGCACCTGGAGTTCTTTTTTTTTTTTTTTAATTTTTTTTTTTAATGTTTATTTATTTTTGAGAGACAGAGAGTGACAAAGAACGAGCAGGGGAGGGACACAGAGAGAGGGAGACACAGACTCTGAAGCAGGCTCCAGGCTCTGAGCTGTCAGCACGGAGCCCGAGGCAGGGCTCGAACTCACGGACCGCGAGATCATGACCTGAGCTGAAGTCGGACGCCCAACCGACTGAGCCACCCAGGTGCCCCGAGTACCTGGAGTTCTAATGATAATTGGCTTTATAATGTTTGTCTTACTTGTATCAATGATTGTCTCATATTAAAAATAAACTCCTCCAGGAAGCCCAGTTGAAAAGTAGGTAAAGAGAACAGGTCAGATAGCTCTTGGGTATGTGATAAGGTGTCTAACATCACTGATAATAAAAAAAAAAATAATAAAGTGAAAGCATACTAAGATACCATCGATTCGCTTATCAGATGAGTATACATTCCCAGGTTCGATAGCACAGTCTGGTGGTAAGGCCGTGAGGAGAGAGCCTTTCTCATGCCTTGCCATTGGGGCTGTAAAGGGTCCCAGCTGCAGGTGGCATAAGCTGTTGCTTGCCTCTTGTAAGAAGTGATCTGATCTTACGGATGCACTTGCTGACGTCCCGAGATGATGAGTATGTGGTATTATTCATTGAAGATAAGTGAAATGTTTGTGGATAGAGTAAGACTTAAATAGACAGGGGCACATCCAAAAACAGAATGCTGCACAGCTACAAAAACAGTATAAGGAGGCCCTTGACTTCCTTCCCTGGAAAGATATTACATAACAAAGTAGAAAAAGCAAGCTTTAGAACGACATAGTAATGCTGCCTTTGAGGTAAGAAAGGGCAAAGATGTATTTGTATTTATTTATGTCTACTTTAAAGCTTCTTTTTTTTATTTAAAAAAAAAATTTTTTTTAACGTTTATTTATTTTTGAGACAGAGAGAGACAGAGCATGAACAGGGGAGGGGCAGAGAGAGAGGGAGACACAGAATCTGAAACAGGCTCCAGGCTCTGAGCTGTCAGCTCAGAGCCCGATGTGGGGCTCGAACTCACGGACCGTGAGATCGTGACCTGAGCCGAAGTCGGACGCTTAACCGACCAGGCCACCCAGGCGCCCCAACTTTAAAGCTTCTTAAAGCTTATGCACAAAATAAAGAAACTGTGTGGTTGGGTAGGGAGGGCTGGGACTGGGTAGATGGGAGGCCGAGGCTCGAGGTGGGACTTTTTTCCCTGTGTGTAATGTTTGAACTGGGGGAACTGAATGTTTTGCCTGTTCAGTAAATTTAAGTAAGAAGCAAACCTTTAAATAAAAATGATCTTTTAGAAACGACCCAATGTCAAAGCAGAATGGTAACCCTGCTCGTCACCCTCACATTGTCTTGGGAAGGCGGTGACAAATTGCTCTTTGGTAGTTCATTGAGATTCTGTTTTGCCCTTGAAAATCTCCAAGAGCACTGAGGTATTGCAGAAAAACCCAGGATTTAGAACCAGACAGACTCAGGTTCAAATCCTGGCTGTGCCACTTCCAGTCTGTTTAATTTAACTTCTCTGTATAATTTGTTGTCTTAAAGATGCTGACAGTAATATCTTTCCCTGGTGTTGGAGATGCTAAAAGTGATACTGTTTTATGAGTAGTGGGTATGGTGCATGGTGGATGATAAAACGTTGGTTCTTTTCCCCTTCCCTGTCTTTAAAAATGACCCCAGTTTCTAAAAAAAAACTATAAGCCAAACAACAACAACAACAACAAAACCCAGCCTGATCTTGGTTTATTTTCCTTTTAGTGAGCTGAAATTTATGCTTGCAAGTCATTTATTCTAAACATTTTCCAGGTATTATGTTTTCTTCGTATGTATCTTTAGATGTCGATGTTATTTTATTTCCATTGTTGTTATTTGTGGCTTTGGAGTGGCAGAGAAGGATTAAAATCTTGATGGCCGCTACTTACTAACTAGATGACCTCTCGGGATTTTGATCCCTTGCCTTCTAGGGCCGCTGCCTCCTTATTTGGAAAATGGGAACAGTGATGTCATTATTTCAAAGGCTACTTCAGAAGGAGGGGTTGATTTGAAGGAGACCAGAATGGCTGTGTCCTCATGGCTTGGGGCAGACCTGGCCCATCAGCCCTGTGCTGGCCAGCATGAGGCGGACGGGTGTTGCTGGAGGGTCTCTGGCTTGCTCTTTTGTTAACGGGCCAGTTCTGGCCTCTTGGTTTCCCAAGCCCAGGAGATAGTCTCACTGAGCCTGGAGGCCAGCAGGCATCCTCGAATGCAGTACATTTTCATGTGGTTGTGGTGCGGGGGGTCCATGGACCATAATCCACCAGCCACCTCGCTGGCTTTTGAACTCGGAAGCAAACGTCCTGTCTGAATCTGCGTATTTAAAGTGTATTCCTGTAAATAGCGTATAGCTGGATCTTGGTTTGTGCCTGTGTGTGTGTGTGTGTGTGTGTGTGTGTGTGTGTGTGTACACACGACCAGTCTGACAATTCCTGCCCTTTCGTTGGAGTGCTTAGTCCATTTACATTTAATGTAAGTTTTGACATATCTCACTTGAAAAGTGCCATCTTGGTATTTAGCTACAATTGATTTTCTTTTAAGCGGTTGCTAAACATATCATATTATGCATCTATATTGTAATACATTCTAGCTGGCTCCAGATACACTATTTCATGAACAGTGTAAGAAGCATGCAACACTGTAATTCGTATCATTTCCCTCCTACCTTTTGTGCTCTGGTAGTCATGTATGTTACTCCTACTTGTTATAAATTCCATACAGCTTTATCATTCTTTGCTTTATACAGTTATATTGAAAATATATATGTGGAAATATAATTTTAAAAATGTCTAATATTTCCTTATATATTTAGTTTTGTGGTGTTCTTTTAAATTTTTTAATGTTTTTATTTATTTTTGAGGAAGGGGAAGGCAAGGGGAGAGAGAGAGAGGGAGACACAGAATTTGAAGCAGGCTCCAGGTTCTGAGCTGTCAGCACCGAGCCTGACGCAGGGCTCGAACTCATGAGCCGTGAGATCATGACCTGAGCTGAAGTCAGACGCTCAACCAACTGAGCTGCTCAGGCACCCCTGGTATTCTTTATTTTTTTATATATTTTCTTGCAGGCCTAGACTTCCATCTGATAAACTTTCCTTTAGTTTGGAGAACTTCTAGCGTTTGTTATATGCTTTTTTGCTGGAGTTAAATTATCTCAGCTTTTGTCTGTTTAGAAAATCTTCATGTTCATTTTTGAAGAATATTTTGATGACTGTAGATCTGTAGCGGGACATCACTCTAAAGAGTTGTTCTGTTATGTTTTGTCCTTCGCTATTTATAATCCTTAGCATTTCTCCCCATATTTAATGGGCCCTTTTTTCTCTGGTTTTAAGACTTTCCTCTCTTCCTTTGGTTTTCATCATATTAACATCAGTAAGTTTAGGTATGGCTTCCTAGTGTTTACTTTGCTTGGGTTTGTTGAGGTTTGGATCTTGTGGATCGATATGGTTCATCAGTTTCAGACCATTCTCTTCTCAGCCATTATCTCTTTATTATTACTTCCTCTCTATTTGTTTTCCCTCCTCCAGGATGATAACACATCATATATATTAACCTGTTAGATATGTCACAGCATTCAAATGATCTCTCTCTCTCTCTCTTTAAATCTTCTTTTTGTGTTTCAGTTTATATGATTTCTTTCAGTCGTCTTCCCCTCCTCCTCCTCCTCCTCCTTCGAGATAGAATGTTAAGCAGGCTCCATGCCTAGCATGGAGCCTGTTTGGGGGCTTGATCTCATGACCATGAGACGAAATCAAGAGTTGGATACTTAACCGATTGAGCCACCCAGGTACCCCTCAGTGTATATGATCTCTACTGATCTTTTTTCAAGATTACTTATCCTTTTCCCGATACATCAAATCTGCTAGATACTCAAACTACTTATTCATTTCTGTTTTTCTTTTTTTAATTTCTAGCATTTTCATTTGGTTCTTATAGTTTTTGTCTCTCTGCTAAGATTTATCAACTGGTCACACATGTTTTTCATTTGAGCCTTGAACACATTTGTCATCATTATTTAAATATTTATTTCTAAAAATGTAAGTATCTGAGCTATCTGTGCATCAGTTTCTGTTGACTTTTTTTTCTTGATTTGGGATCACATTTTCTTCTTTGCCTGTCTCATCATTTTCAAGTGAATGATAGGTTGTGAAACAGCATTAGAGACTGAGCTAAGTAATAATTGGCCTCTTTTCGCACCAGGACAGTAGTGTGGGGGGCTGTCCAGAAGATAGCTGACAGGCAGACCTCACTGCTGCCTGTGAAAGGTGTGCTCACAAGCTTGGCCCTTGGCTGGCATCTGGACCTTGGACATAGGAAGGTTTCCCATAACCCTCATTGACAGGAGAAGTTTCCTGTGCCTAACCTGTCCAAATGGCATTGTGCATACCAAATATCTGCTTCCTTCTGGGAGTCTGGAGTGTTGGTATGTGCTAGGCAGAGAGTTGCCCATGTGATTAGTTCCCCATAAAACCCTGGCACGGAGCTTCTAATGAACTCACCGGGCTGGTCCCATTTCACACGTGTTGTGACGGCTCGTTGCAAGGGAATTTCGGCTGCCCGGTGGGACTCTGCTGGGAGAGGACTCTTTGAAACTTATGCCTGGTTTCCCTTGGACTCTGTGCCTTTTCCCTTTGCAGATTTTGCTTTGCATCCTTTGGCTGTAAGGAATGATAGCAGTGAGTATCTGTATGCTGAGCCCTGTGAGCCCTCCTACCCAACCATGGAACGTGGGGGTGGTCTTGGGTCTCTCCCAGCACAGGAGTGAATAAATCTAGTCTGTCGCAGTTCCAGAGCCGGTTCTCCACTGTCGTCAGATGTTTTGGGAAAAGGATCGGGTCTTTCCTTTCAGCAAGGCTGGGCATCTGAGCGCAGCGAGAGGCTCCAGGATTCGCTTTCTGTTTCACAGCACAGCTGCTGGCTTTCCAAACTATGTGGGCTCCCTATCAGCTTTACAGGCAGGCTGCCAGCTTTTCGAGGTGCTGGGATGATCCTGTTTCTCTCCAGCATTCTCCTTGGGGAAGCTCTCTCCCCTCTCTGCCCGGCCCAGCCTCGGGAGAGCCAGGTTGCCTGGTGAAGGCTTTTGCACTTTCATAAGGGTGGTGCTGGACTTCCCCTCCCCTCGCCTGCTTTGGGCCAGGGGTCCTCACTGCCATGTGTGAGACCCAGTCCCTGAGGGCTGGGGTGGGTTCTCTCCCTCCTCTCCTGCCCTGCTCCCTTGTTGTACCTGCTGAAGTTCCCCATTTCACAGGGAAAAGGTGAGTAGGCCACAGGGATGAGAGCAGCCACCGGGCTCTTCTCTCCTAGGCAGTGTCTGCTCACTTCTGGAATTCGGCTCACTTACGTCTCTCCGTGCCCTGACAGTCTGACGTTGTTTGCGTGGGAGCAACAGCCCCTTGTGGTTTTCGACACCCTGACTGGAAGCAGGAACGCCCCACCGTGTGTTTGTGACAGTGCACAGAGCAGGTGCCCAGTAAACGTGGCTGTCGACTCCCTCCCCCACGCACCCTGGATGTGTGGGAATTTGCTGGAAGTCTGGAGCCAGGAGGGTGTGTGAGGCGGCCGACTGCTGCTGTCACGAGTAATCTAAGTGGAGTCACAGTCACCAGGAGCTCTGCCAGCTTCGGGCGAGGGTTTTCTCCACGCATCATCACTCACAAGTAGGCCCGGGGAGACCTCGGGGCTTCTCAGACCCTTGGAAGCGTGTCAGTGGGAGAAACGACGGCAGGCAGCTTCGGCACAAGCCCCTGCCTTGCAGCTTAAGCGCTTTCTGGTTTGACTTTATGCATCACGGCTTTGTGGTCAGACGCTCTTAGAATCCAGACTTGCCACTTAACTACCTGTGTGGCCTTGGGCAAGACACCTAACGTCCGTAGCTTCTTTTTTTTTTTTTTTTTTTTTTTTAATTTTATTTACTTTGAGAGAGAGAGAGAGAGAGAGGGTCCCAAGCAGGCTCTGTGCTCCCAGCGAAGAGCCTGATGCAGGGCTCGGACTCCTGAACTGTGAGGTCGTGACCTGAGCGGAAACCAAAAGTCGGATGCTTAACCGACTGAGCCACCCAGGCGCCCCTGTAACTTCCTGGTAACGTGGTGATGAGGCAGTGCCTCTTGTCCCTTACAGGTTGTGAGTGCTAGTTGCAGGCTTCCTGGAGGGCTAGGAATGTTCTCCAACGTTCTCCAATGTTACTTCTCCAATGTTACTTCTGCCCAGACTCCGTCCCAGTTTTCTTCCTGGCTCTTTCCATCTGAAGATTGCCGTATGTGCACAGTGTCGTCCTCTTTATCATGCTTTCGTTCAAGATTCTTGGTGCCTGTGATGTGTTCTGTTTGCCTAATTCAGCGTCCAGTTGCCTAATTCCCCTGATTCGGTACATTCCTTTATTTATTATTTACTCTTAAAACATGTTTTTTAATGTTTATTTATTTTTGAGAGGCAGGGAAGGGGCAGAGAGGGAGGGAGACACAGAATCTGAAGCAGGCTCCAGGTTCTGAGCTGTCAGCACAGAGCCCGACGTGGGGCTCGAACCCACGAACCGTGAGATCATGACCTGAACTGAAGTTGGACTCTGATCTGACTGAGCCACCCAGGCGCCCCTGGTACATTCCTTTAAAACACACTTGGCCACATGGATACCTCAGTTAGCACAGAGAACCTCTTAGCAGGTGCATTTCCCTAGTAGAGTTATTCATACGTTCCCCTTCTTCTGGCAGAGTGAGCGTCTCTCCTGGATGGTGCTGCCCGGCACTGCCAGACCCGTCCAAGCTTTCACGGATCCTGACTTCCCCGAACGTGGGGCCCACCCACTTTTTGCATTACGCCGAGCCACGTCACGGGGCCCCCGTGTTAGAGGGAGCTTGTCCTTTGGGTCTTTGCTCTGTGTGGCTTCAAGTGCACCAAGGATTTCTGACTTCTGTAAAGCAAGTGAAACATTTGGTGCATGAATTTGCCAAGTCTGCAAAGAAAAAAAAATTAGTCTGAAATCAGCAGTTTTCACTATCTGCACAGTTTGGAAACTATTCAGTGCGACTTACTACTGACCCTTCCTTCTTACTTTAGACGCTCTCGTTCCTGAAACACGGCCTTGGGTAGTCTGACAAATGGCCGTGGTCATTCCTCTGCCCTGGCCTTCCGAAGGTGAGGGCTGGCCCTCTCTCCTGCGGCCATAGGACCTTCAGGCCTATACCAGTATGTTCTTTTAAACAGGAACCAGCCAGATCGTTATCTTGAAAAGACACTATTCAACTTCATCGATATTTGATAGGAATCTAAAGCCAGTTGAATCCTAAAAAAATTGTGTTATGAAAAGCCTGAGGAAGGGCCGGTCTATTGTCAAATTGAAATCTGCATAACTAAGGTACTTTCACAAAATTCTTGAGGAGTAAGGAAGATTTCAAGGGTTGATATTGTTATCACTGATGAGCTTTCCCTCAGGATTCCTTGAGGAGGACATCACCTCACAATTTAACACACAGAGTTTGAAGAGACAGAGGAAGTACAAAACGTACTAAACTTCATCTGAATCTTTGATGCAAAACCTGAAATGTTTACTCATTTCTTTTACAGTTTTTTTAACGTTTATTTATTATTGAGAGACAGAGAGACACAGGATGTGAGCAGAGCAGGGGCAGAGAGAGGGGGAGACACAGAATCTGAAGCAGGTTCCAGGCTCCGAGCTGTCAGCACAGAGCCTGACATGGGGCTTGAACCCACAAACCACGAGATCATGACCCGAGCTGAAGTTGGACACTTAACCGACTGTGCCACCCAGGCGCCCCTTAGACATTTCTTTAACAGCCTTTTCTGTGTACCCACTCTGTGCCAGGCACTATGCCAGGGGCGGGGGATGTCAGGATGAAGCCAGGCCTCTGTCTGCCAGGCTCACGAGTGTGTGGAGACCCCAATGTGTATAAAAAACAGCAGCAAGTGTATTAACTGCTACGAGAAAGTTATGTACTAAGTGCCGTGAGAGCCCTGAAGAGCAGCCAGTTGTTCCAATTCTATCATTTTGTGAAAGCCATGATTTAATGGCGTTAATACAGTATCATCGTGTTATATAAAACCTATCGCTTTGAAAACCTATAGCAACCAGAAAGTTCTCTGATATCCACAAGTCAGAGGGAGATAGTGTAATCCCGTGTTGTATTCCCGATAATGGGATGAGTCCCAGACATGTTCACGGTGTGTCCGTTTGAAGCCAGAAGAAGACACCAGGCAGCTGAGCTCACAGAATCCATAAGGGGCTTAGATGCTAACTTGAACAAAAGTGGTGTTTGGATGAGGTCAGCCAGGATGTGGCTATGTAAGTAATTTACTCCCGGATTCCAGTCTAAACTTCGTGAGCAAGGGAGTAGAAGTACGGAAATGATCTCAAACAGGCAGAATGTTCAGAACCACACGTTTACACACAGTCCAAATCGGTCCTCAGTCTGAAATTCTCAGTGTCCTTCAGAATGCTGAGTCATCTGGCATTGCTTATGGCTTCGTGGCTTTCTTTCTACTATAACTCTATTACCCGGGAGATGGTTTCACCTTTCTGTAGAAATTTCCAGCAGAAGTTGGCATGTTTAGTTAAGTATCTAGCGGCAGAATAAAGAAGGCAGGTGGACTGGTCCCTTTTATAATAGTCATGTGCTGGGCGTTACAGCAGTATTTTATGTAACAGACATAAAATTTATACATAAAAGTTACTTTATTTTGCCTCAGAACTCCTATATTGTAGGAATGATATTCCCATTTCACAGATGTGGAAACTGAGGCCTGAGTCCAGCTCAGTAACATACTCAAGAGTGATGCAGTAGTAAGTAGTGAAGCTGCCTCTTTGTAGACAAAGCTGTTCTTTGTCCAGGACTCTACACCTTTCTCATTGTCATCCCAAGCAGAGGGACATTTTTGCCCCCTTGTCCTTTTTTCCCCTCACTGCTTTGATTATATAAGCCTGTAGTTCTGTGTTGTAGCTGTCAGAACTTAAGCAAGATCTGTGAGCAAGGTGCTGACCGAGTATAAATTTAGGAGGCGGAACATTTCCCACATTCAGTGGCAATTGCCAAACCCGTGGGATCAAGAAGGCACGAAGTGAAGGGTAGGGTTTCTGTTCGTGGTGTTTGTTTTGCCTTTTAGTTCTTAATTTGCATGAAAGTGAAGAATCTGGGATTACTTTTTTTTTTCTTTAAGCACTTTTGTATGTGTGTATGTGCATGCGTGCGTGTGTGTGTGTGTGTAGGTGTGTGAGGAGGAGGAAGGTCCAAGACGAGGAGGGGGGCGGTCAGCCATTTATTAACTTGTTTGAGCTGAAATGTCTCTGCTGAAAACCTGTAATGCTGTCTAGAGCTTCCTGGTATTAGATTTTTTAAGCACTTCGGGGGGAAAAAATGGAAATTGGATTGTGTTACGTTAAATTAAAATTCTGTCCGTCTAGCAGTGAGCGGTATATTCTTTGGAAATATTACATTTTTGACAGCACAAGCGATTACAAAAAAATCAATAATCCAAGAACGCTGAAGAGTCTTCTAAGCTCTGGCAAGAAAAGCAATTAGTGTGGATTGATTTACTGTTATTTATTGTGATGAGGTAATTGCCTCAACGCAAGCCTTTCTTGAACTTGTGGTACCCCACGGTTTAGAAACATTTATTCTTTTAAATTGTTTAATTTATCTCTGGCCTCATTTTATAACAGAGATGGCTTCACGCTTCTTAACGGATGTGATGACCTGGCTGTCTTCTCTCCGGCTCCTTAAGCCCAGGCTTGGTTTTGTCCCTGTCACGGCTGAGCCTGGAATGAAGTTCCAACCTCGTGCGCTCAGGCCCGTAAATCCTGGAGAGATGGGGACGGAGACAGAGATCACAGGACTCTTCTCTCCTGCACAGGCGGTGCAGGGCGGCCTTGCCTGCAGCTTCAGATTGCAGCCACGGGCGGAGTACCCAGTCGGCCCGGATTGTGTGCCGCCCGCGGGACGAGGAGAGGGCGCCATACTCCCATTCGCACAGACAGCATCGCTTTGAAATCCTGCTACAAACCTCTTTAGAGGCTGCCCGTCAGGGACAGAAGCCCATGGAAGGCTGCCTGCTCCTTGGGGAGCAGCCTTTTCCTTTCTGGTGTGTGTGTCTTCACTTCCGCCTCCGTGTTTCTTTTCGCCCTTGTGTGCGTCCCCTGTGACCGTGCATCGTCAGGCTCTTTGCGTGTGTGTCAGTCTGGGGGCAAATGCTCTTTGGGCATTTCCCTTATAAACATCGCCACGTGTCTTGTACTGGCCAGTCTTGGTCCTTTTTCTTACGAGTTTGCGTCTTTTTCCTGTTGAGTGGCTCACTTCCCACTCCCAGGTGCAGGTGCAGTCTTCGGTGATGGCCCCTCCCGGTGTTTCTTTTGCTGCAGGGAGAGGGGCCTGCATGTGGCTCGGCTGGAATGACCCCCAGAGCAGTCTGTGGGCACGTCTTTGCATATGTATGAAACATTTCAGTCTCCCAGCCCGCGTCATCATCCAGAAGGTTCTTGAAGGGCCACTAGCTTTGCTGGATGACCCTGTGCGGGTAATGGGACTTGGCAGTTTATAGATTCCAAGCGGTGAAGTTTCTCTGAGTAGAAAGTTTCTCACGGGCACATTTACCACTGGGTAGGGAGTTTAAGTCGGCAGCCGTCCAGTCAGAGGCTTCTGCTTTTGCATGCTTTGTTTTGCGAATCTGGGGGACCCAGTACTCTCGTTGGTTGTAGCGGGCGACCCAACAGAAATGGAAGGATGTATGCCCCGGCACCTGAACTCGGGGAGCTCACGGTCAGCCTGGGAGGTGATGCCAGCTACCATTGGAGGGTGGAGGCTGGAGGGTGGCATCAACACGGTTTTCCGGAGTGTGCTCCTTGGGACACTCCTTCCTTGGGATCCTGTAGGTGTCGTGTGGACAGGATACAGCGATTCTTAAACTTATTTGACCCGGGCACCTGGGCGGCTCAGTCGATTAAACGTCTGACTCATAGTTTCGGCTCAGGTCATGATCTCACGGTTCATGAGTTTGACACCCACATCGAGCTCTGTGCTGACAGTGCAGAGCCTGCTTGCGATTCTCTCTCTTTCTCTCCCTACCCCTCCCCTGCTCGCACTCTCTCTCTCTCTCTCTCAAAATAAATAAATAACTTAAAAAAATAAACAAAACTTATTTAACCACAGAACCCCCTTCTCTTTTTTTCTATCCCCGTTGTACCTCCCAGCATTTGGGTTTTATGGAACAACTTGGTAAATACTGGTTATCAGAGACTCCAGAAGTAAAAAAAAAAAAAAGCCACGATGTCCCCGGCCAGTCCCTGCCACTCCTGCGGCTTCTGAGCCCACTGCGAGGTGGAGCTCAGATCTTCCAGAGGGCTCCGTGCACCTCCCTGCCCGCCCCATCCCCCCACACGCTCCCCACCTCTCTCTGCTGCACACCTTGCCTTGCACACCTTGCCCTGCACCCCGTCGCCTCGCCCGGCTTCACACCTGCTCCTCGTCTTCCCACCGCTCTTCTCCCAGAAGGCCGTGCGACTCTCTCACCTCCTCCCAGACTGGGTTCACCTGCTTTGCTTCCCTCCGTGATGCTTGATCTGGCAGGTCACGTGTGACTTGTTTGTGATGCTAGAATGCGAGCCCCGGGAGGCCCCGTGTTTTAGTTTTTGTTCTGTTCTCAGCACGTAGGCAGCCCTTAACAAATATCTGTTGAGCGAACCAGTGAGCAAATAACAAATGCTATGGAACTTCGGTGTAATAGCTGCATCATGGAAGACAGCAAGGTGGAGGTGGAACTCTGAGCTCCTTTGAAGGCTCGTAGCCACGGAGACACGGGGTTTAACGGCTCTTCCGTTGCTGGGCCGGCCCAGCTCGGGTCTTCACTCTGTCCTGAGTTCACTGCCTGGCCTCCAGCCCACAGGGCTCCCCTTCTCTCAGTGTAGTGAGGGCCAGTGAATCCAAGAAGGGGCACAACACGTGTACGTGCTTTAGCACTGAGATGCTCAGTCCTGGGGAAGCCCAGCATGGTCCCAAGGGCAGAGGATTTTTCACATTCGCCCGAGGCTGTAGGCCCGCTGCTGTGAGTCAGGCCCTGTACGACGGGGATGCTCCGTGCAGCCCGTCAGGAGTTGTTCTTTTAGCAAAGAGCAGATTTAATATCTGTAAATGTATTGTTTTCTTATGTAGGGCACAGAAAGCCTTGCTTCATTATTGTATTATGTTCAAGAAATCTCTCAGTGGAGATTCCGTTCAGAGGGAGTGTGGGTATCTGGTGTGCATTTTAGAAATCTGTGGAAATACAGGCACGGTGGCTCTCAACTGGGTCTACCCTGTAGTTTTGGAGGTAGCTGCTAGCGGGCAGTCCCGCGGGCTGTCCACACGGCAGGCTGTGCAGAGCCAGGGCCCTGAGGCAGGACCGATGGGAGGCCAGGGCAAGACAAGGTGAGTGGTTTGTGCTACCAGAACTTCGTGTGCTGCAAATCCTACCCTGAAAACAGCATCACCTTGTTGATCCTGTGAGCGGAACCAAAGTCCTTTGCCAAACTGAAAATCTCAGAGGAAAAGTTGCAGAAACCGTCCATCCAGTCCGTTTCTGGCAGGGAGACTGCCCAGAAGTGGTGTTTGTTTGCTGCAGGCCTGCGGTGGGCAGGGCACCAGCTGTGCTGTGGAGAGTGGCGGGCACCTGGGCTTTGGAGTCAGACCGACCTTAGCTCACACCCTGGTTTTTGCCGGGGAGCAAACGGCTTACCCTCCCAGGGCCTTTGCGTCCCCAGCTGTAAGGAGAGAATCGACGTGTCTTCCCAAGGCGGTTGTGAGGCGTATGGTAGAGACCCAGGGGTCACAGTCTTCATCGCCAGTGCATTCTGGTGCGCCTCCTCGCTCCGGTCTTCCGTTGTTCCAAAGGCAAACATGGAGATTCTAAAATCCCACGTGCAAAAAGGAACACCACTCTTACCTTTCCTTTGAATGATGCGGTGTGCCCAGAGTTTCTGTGTCAACAGTCGATGATAACAATTCGATGAGCATCTCCACGCAGGCTAATCTTTTCACGTGATCACTCCTCCTTGCGAGAAAATGAAGAAGCGTGCCCAAGGTACCCAAATGTTCGGCAGCAGAACCCCGACTGAGCGCAGGTGTGTCTGGCTCCAGAACGCCCTGCCACTCAAAGGTGGTGGTGAGAAAGGTCCTGGGCCCCAGAGCTCTCCAAAGCACATGGTGGGGAAGCATCAGTCGTGATTATTGCTTTCCAGAAGTAAAATCCAGGTAGGGCCTCAGTTGGAAGAAGCTGTCACTTCCCATCTCGTGGGATTTGGCAGGAAACAAGGTCCCCAGACTTAGCCCTTGAGCCATCGACACTCACTGAGTCTTGGGTCAAAGTCAAGTTCAGGGACTGGGCCAGTTGTTTTTTTTTCATCTATTTAACTTCCCATTTACATGTCTGTAATTACTTAAAACATGCATTCTATTCTGGAAATCCTAGAAAACATCGAAATTTATGAAGTCTCCATAGCCTACTAGTGTCTGCTGCTCGCCCCTCGGTATTTCCTTCCTGTTTCCCTCAGGTCTACAGGAATCTAGACTTGGGAGCCTTCAACATAAAGAGCTGGTCTAGAGGGAGTGTTCCCAGGTCAGCTAAATTTAATTAGTACTGAGCTTACTGCTTGCGGGCACCGTTCTAGGTGCTGTAGTAACAATGATCAAGACAGACCAAAAAGCAACAAAAGAATTCTGCCCTCCTGGGGTTTATATTCTCATGGAGGGAATAGACAATTAGCAGAATAAGTAAGTAAATCCTGTCTTCTATTAGAAGGTAATCAGTCCCATAAGAAGCAAACCAGCTCAAAGCTGTAAGGGGCGCCGGGGGAACAGAGAGAGGAGGCCTCACAGGAACAGTGACATCTGACCATGACCTCTTTGACCTCAGGTTGCATCGACCTTCAAAGGGGCACGCACCTGGGAGAGCCTGGGGTGCAGGTGGGTTAGCCTACCCTTCTGTGGATCTTTTCTGAGAGGATGTTGGGTGGGAGAAGACCACACAGTGGAGCTCTGATACTATAGCATCTCTGCATGGTGGCAATGGCGGTGGTGATGGCGATGATATTTATGGTGATGGCGATGGTGATGTTTATGGTGGTGATGGTGGTGATGGTGATGATGATGGTGATGGCGATGATGATGTTTATGGTGATGATGATGGTGATGGCGATGATGATGGTGATGGCGATGGTGATGTTTATGGTGATGGTGATGGTGATAATGATGTTTATGGTGATGGTGATGATGATGTTTATGGTGATGGTGATGATGATGGTGATGGCGATGATGACATTGATGGTGATGGTGATGACGATGTTTATGGTGATGGTGATGGTGATGTTTATGGTGATGGTGATGATGATGGTGATGGCGATGGTGATGGTGATGTTTATGGTGATGGTGATGGTGATGATGATGTTTATGGTGATGATGATGTTGATGGTGATGGTGATGTTTATGGTGGTGATGATGGTGATGGTGATGATGATGGTGATGGTGATGATGATGTTTATGGTGATGATGTTTATGGTGATGATGATGGTGATGGCAATGGTGATGTTTATGGTGATGGTGATGATGATGTTTATGGTGATGGTGATGATGATGGTGATGGCGATGATGATATTGATGGTGATGGTGATGATGATGTTTATGGTGATGGTGATGATGATGTTTATGGTGATGGTGATGGTGATGTTTATGGTGATGGTGATGATGATGTTTATGGTGATGGTGATGATGATGTTTATGGTGATGATGATGGTGATGGTGATGATGGAGCAGATATTTTGAACATTTACTCACCCTTTCATCTGTATAACTTCTTTGGTCCCACCCAGTAATTCTGTGCTGTCAGTGTCTTCCCAGTCCCAATTTCTGAGGAGTAAACCAAGACACCGGAAGTTCAGGTCTATGCCTGAGGCCACATGGCTAGTTGATGGTGGCCCTTGTGTAGTGAGGAGGTGGACACGGCTGTCCTAGCCACAGCTTTTGTTGGCGACTGGTACTCGCTCAGCCTTGGTTGGCGTTTAGAGACAGTGGTTGTTTCAGCTCTTGGCTGAGGGCCAACGTCAGGAGCGCCTCCTACCGCCTTACCCTCCTTGTGCTCAGAACATTTTCTGAAGCCATGTCTTCCTCCCTCTGCAGTTTGGCCACGGCTGCATTCTGGGGCCCCACTGCTACTTTCACGGAGCT
Source organism: Panthera leo (assembly GCF_018350215.1). Taxonomy (NCBI): domain Eukaryota; kingdom Metazoa; phylum Chordata; class Mammalia; order Carnivora; family Felidae; genus Panthera; species Panthera leo. Next base: position 75,375,494 of record NC_056695.1, on the reverse strand, counting down.
TCCCTTGGCCTGCTGTCGACCTGGTGTCCCTGGCTGGGCGGTCCCCCAGAAGGGAAGCAATGGGAGTGTAGTGCACTTGCCCCACGTAACCTGGCCTCAAAAGACAGAAATGCAACTCTCTTCAGCATTTCTTCTTTGCCTGTGTAACTAAAACTTAATTGTTCTTTGTAAGTCCTGGGAGGTTGTTTTTTCTTGTTGCTAGTGTTTATTTTTTATGGTCAGTTTTCTGATTTATTTCTGTTATTTTACGCTGTAACATTTGACTCTGAAAATGATCTGAGAGATAATAATAGTTAACATTCACAAAACCCTTATGGTGGGGGGCCAGCCTCGAGCCCCGGGCTCTCCTGGATGCACCCCCTCTATGACCAAGCACCTTGGGAGGGTCACAGGCTGCACCAAGGAGGAGGCTTCTGTAGGAGGGAAGGAGGGAAAGAGGGGTGACCCCCACCAGGAGGTGCTTCAGAGGATGATAGTAACAAATGTGAACGTACTAATTAATTAAGTGTAACAGTCATGAGGCCTGATGTGCCTTATTTCTCAAAGCAGACTCATACTCTTTCTTGACACATCATTTAAACCCTGTCAGGTAAGTAGGGAAAGTTTTTTTTTTTTTTTTTCCATTTCACAGATGATGTCTTAGCTGGGGTATCCCAGCCGATCAGTGGTGTGCCCAGCACCTGAACCTCAATCCCCTAGCTCCTGGTTCATTCATGCTTTCTGACTCCACACTTTGACCTACGCTTGATGTAAAATGCTATTGGGTCATTACGAGGGCCTTTGTGCCACAAAGGTGTCCACATTCAGATAGCCTGGTCTCCATCAAGCATTGTCGAAACTGCCTTGTACCAACCAGTTCATATATTAGGGGTTGTAACAGTTGTACTATCTCTTCCTGCAGTTGGAATCCATAGTCACTTGGGTATCAGTTAGATTTGTGGTTTGTCTCCTTCTTTACCTCGTCTTTGTCTCTATCTCTACCTTAGCTGGTTTTTTAAATTAAGGTTATAAAGTCTTCACTTGTGGTTGTAGGTTTCACCCCAATAGTTATCCAGAACCTTCTCCCAGGTCATTATCTTTTTCCATCCTCTCCAGAGAGGGGTGGGCCCAACTCAAGGGCCAGGCTCACATCTCCATCCCTGAGCCTTTTGACATAGCTGCACGGCCATCTGCCGTCCTTGGTTACCCAGACCACAGCGGGAGCTCGCGTGGCGAGGGCCTTCCTGCCTGCCGGGCCAGCAGGGCACCCTCTACTCCACCCGAAAGCTATCTTGGGCTTTGCAGCTGGTTACCAGTGTTACCACCTGGGACATCGCCTCATCGCCAGCTTCTCATCTGTTTTAAAACATTCCTCTTGGTGCTGACGGGAAGTTGGATTGGCCTCGCTTGCATGCAGGTAGATGCCTTCTAATCGGTTTCTCCGAGCCCAGTTTCACAAGTGAGATGGGACTTCCTGTCCCTGTCTGAGGAACCAGAACCATAAATCCTCTAGTTGTGAAAAAGTGTCTTTTACCTACTTCCCTGATGTAAGTCTGAGAACATCGATTTCAGCCTCCACAAAGTCAACCGCCCTTTGTCTTTCAACTCAGATAGCTGATCTTTGGTGCACCCTTTGAGAAAGACTTTTAAAACATCATTGAAACATGACCCCAAACCCAGCTTCTGCCCTTCGCCTTCTCTCCTTGACTGGCCATGTTACTGGAATTCTTCTTAGTACAGCCACCGGGGCCACGGCCAGGTCCCGTGGACACCCGTTAGGCCTTACCTTACCGGGTTTCTTAGTGTGTTGTCCCTGCCATCCCTGCCTCCGTGAAGGGCACTGTTCCATAGGCCCTGTGACTCCACCCACGCCTGGTTCCTCTGCTGTCACTCTTTCTCATCCTTCTTCGTGAGCTCACCCTCTGGTCTGTCTCTCCTGTTCCAGATGCCGCCCTCATGCTGCTGCCCTCTTCACCTCACACACCCTCTCGTGATGGGCGAATTCCATCTGTGGGCCTCTGCTACTCGCCTGTGCTCAGATCTGTGTCTACAGCCCAGAACTCTCCTCTGAGTTAGGACTCATTCTCCGACCTCTTTCTGGAAATGCCCTCTTGGGTATCCAGAGTCCTGTACTCACACCCCTCTTTCTCCTCGTCTGTAGAACTCCCTCCACAGCAGGTGCAATGCCTTCCTCTTGGGTCTTCCTTGCTGGAGACTTGGGGTCATCCTGGGGGCCCACCTTCATTTTTTCACACTGCTTCCGAGTCACTGGGTCTGGCTGGTTTTACCTCCCCCATCTCTCTTAAAGCCTCTCTTCACTTTCCACTTCCTTGTGCCATGCTCTCATTTTAGGGCTTATGCAAATATCTGTATCATTTATCTGTAATATACATACATACCTGTGTAAAGACACATAATCTATAATCCATATGTGTGTATTATAGATGCATCTGTGTCTCTTGTGTGCACCTCTGGCCACAACTGGACACGTGTTCCCTGCCTCCAGTCTTGTTCCTTTCAAATCCACCTTCCACCAGTTTCCAGAATGGTTAATTCTAGGTGTGAAGAAACCTGGGGGAGACACGTGTTCCTGAAGCCACGTTGCTGGCATGTCCCCCTGTGGTCTGGCGACTGTCTCCTGCCGTCTTCTCAGCCCCCAGCAGTCCCTCCCCCATTATGGTGCTCCAGGAACTGCCTACAGTTCTCCCAGCCCACTGGGTGCTCCTCGTTTTTAGGAGTTGTTGGTTAGGTCTGGGCTTTTTTATGTCCGGGAGATCCATGCCTGCCCTGATGGAGCTCCCAGGGGACCTGGTTGTTCAGGAAATAATGGCAAATGGGAAGTCAAGTCATCTCTTCGTTGCTGGCGGGGCCTGGATCCCCAAATCCAGTGCAGACCAACTGGTCAGGCTGGGAACGTGTGACACTTTTGGTGGATTCCGTAACTGGACTGCAGTTTCCTTATCTGTAAGATGGGGATAATAATTGTACCTAGCATATTAGGTGGTTCTGAGACTTCTAGGAATTAATCCCTGCAAAACACTGAGAACTACCTGGCCTGTGGTAGGTAAAACTGTAATAATTATTATGCTTGATTGCGTTTCTTAATAACTCCAATGTAACCCTGAATAGCAGGAATGCCTCGCTGGTGATTCAGTTTAGTTTTTGGCCACAGTAAGAACGTGGATGTTTTGTTTTACACGAACTCTGCTGCTGTAGCTGCTTCTATGTTCCTCCTGACTTTGGGGCGTCTTTGGGCCCGAAAGCTCTTGATAAAGAACTTCCCTTTGAAGATCTACTGTCCCTTGCCAACTACCAACGTCCGACTTAGACCCCGAGTTTTCTGATTTTCTTGCCCAGATAGCATCGGATCTCTGCATTGACATCTATGTCTCTGAACTCATGTGGATTCAGAGGGTCACAGATCTCTGTGTCCATCACTGGATGCTCAGGGTGGAGCACAGTTCCACCTGCTCCCCGAAGGCGGTCAGTGAGTACGTGCTTCACCACTGAAACCTCAAGACTTGGAATGTTAGCAGTGCAGTCAGACTTGGTGTCTGGCCGTGGACGTAGAGATGTCACGTGCCCTCTCCTCCGCCTTTGTCCCCAGCCCTGCTGACAAGCGGCAGCACCTCCTCATAGGTCTGAACTTGCTTTGTTGGAAGGGCCCAGATGCGGCCCAGTGACCGCGGTTGTAGGGAGAAGATGCCGAACGGAGGTTCACTGGTGATTGATGTCACTGAGAGGTTGCGGGGGGCCTGACACAGTGGAAGGGCACTGAGGGTAAGAGGCCGCAGGGGGACAGATCTTTCTAAACCCCTGGTGCCGTCGAGCAGCTGAGCGGCTTCTCACCTCCCTGCATCTTCCAGCGGCTACGATCACGGCCTGCCAGAGGCCACAGGAGAACGTGCCCTCGTGGAGTGAAGGTTGGTTAGCCTCTGAAAGCGTCTCTTTCAGCTTTAAGAATTGAAGATTTTGGGTAGAAATTGATGGTCAGTCAGTCACAGGTGGGCCTACCTGTACATTTTTTGGCCTGTCTGCTCACGTCTTGGCAGTTTTTCTCCTCATTTGCAGTTCTGTCGAGGAGTGGGCATGGGAGTACAGGTTGAAACTCTCATGGGGAAGTTAACCTGCTTGGCCCCACGAAGGGCGAAATTGGCTCTGGGGCATGGAGTTAGGTCCACAGGACCATTTCTGTAGTTGCCCCTTCCTGCCTTTTATGCCCACTGACCACTCAGCCCTGGTAATAGAGTATTTTTCGATTATTCTTTCTGATTTCTATATAAGTGCTAGTGTTCCAAAAGTAATTTTATAACGTTTGCATATTTAGGAGATGAAAGCATTTGAAAATGTTTTAGCTTCTATTTTAACTCTGCAAATAATGACACAGTGGCATTTTAGATTGCTTGTTCTCTGCTCAGTAGACGGATGAGAGAGCCTGGCTAATTTTTGCCTTTGTTCCGGGTCCTTTTGTTTAATAAATCCTTGTGGGCCAAGCCACGGGGTTTTCTTGCACAAGGGACTGAATGTAGCACATGCAGTGTGGCCCAGAGCATCCTGTGACCACAGAGTGGCCTTGCGTAGGGTGGAGGGAACGTTTCAGGTTTTCTCACTGGATTGACTTCCGTGGGTCTTTCTCTCCAAGAATGGCCCTCCTGGGAGTAACAGCATTTGTTTCATAGGCCGGGATGGCCCCTTCCTATGTGCTGCTGGGACAGAAAGGAGCAGGAGCGAATTCTGGAGAGGTTTCCGAGGAAGCCTGGACAAGACTCAGTAATTAGGCGAATAGTAAGAGAAAAGAAAAAGTCTAGGGTGACACTCAGGGGTTTGCCTTTGGGTGATGAGCTGATTTTGCAGAAAGAAGAGTCTGAAATTGTGTGCGTTTATTCTGAGGTGCCTGCAGAGCATCCCCGTAGAGATAACCCGGAAGACAGTTGGACATCCCTGTTTGTGGTTTGGGCGCGATCGCAACAGGATATATAACACGCTGTCAGACCGATCACTGGGTCTGCCGCAGGAGAGCAGACAGGCCCTGGACAGAGCTCAGAGAAAGCCGGCACTTCCCGTTGTCCCATCCGGATCCCCCGGACTGTTCCCAGAGCTCCTACCACCATGGGCTGCTCCCTCTCTCCTGTTTCTGCCAGGCCAGCGAGCTGCTTGTGTTCCCAGATGGGCCCTGAAGGCACATTGGGGATTCACGTGGCATTCTGCTGGACAGTTGTAGGGCTCACGGCTCAGAGGGATACTGATACTGTCTTGCCTGTGCGTCAGGGCGGGGGATGGAGCAGTGATCCAGACGTCCATCCTTCACTCAGCCGATGGCATGGCCTCACTGGGTTCCCTAAGGGGCTTGAGCAGGCACCCCTTTCCTCCTCACCGCTCATTCTGGACCCCTCAAAGCAGTATGCAAGGTGGGAGCCAGGCCGCATGACCCCTTGCGTCCTTATCTGGAAAGTGCCTCATCCTGCCCAGGTGGGGGCTGGAAATACATTTACCAGGTGGATTTCCCTCATGGGGGACAGCTGTGGGTTGATGCCTGTGTCTGTGCACATGCTTGCAGGTGAGTCCTGTGGAGAAAGGGACTTGGAGAAGCAGGTACATCAGGGAATTAATTGTGAGGGGAGCTACTTTGAAAGACATTCACTTTATTTTGTTTTATTTTTTAAATGTTTGTTTATTTTGGGGCGCCTGGGTGGCTCAGTCCGTTAAGCGTCCGACCTCAGCTCAGGTCATGATCTCACGGCTCGTGAGTTCGAGCCCCGTGTCGGGCTCTGTGCTGACAGCTCGGAGCCTGGAGCCTGCTTCGGATTCTGTGTCTCTGTCTCTCGGCCCCTCCCATCCTTGTATTCTATCTCTCTCTCTCAAAAATAAACAAACATTTAAAAAAATTAAAAAAAAATAAATGTTTATTTATGAGAGAGAGAGAGAGAGAAAGCACAGACAGGGGAGGGGCAGAGAGGGAGAAAGAGAATCGCAGGCAGACTTCAGGCTCCGCACACAGAGCCCGACACAAGCCTCGATCTTACAACCGTGAGATCATGACCTGAACCAAAATCAAGAGTCAGATGCTCAACCCAATGAGCCACCCAGGTGCCCCGGAAGACATTCACTTTAAAAAAAAGAAAAAAAAAGGAAAATGATAGATTGCTGTGTTCCTCTTATGTTATTTTCTTCTTGGACAAGAAGTGGACAAAATGAGAAATGAAAGCAACCACATTGAGCACAGACCCTTCCTACCCAGGGGACACCTTGTGCAATGACTTGCTTGGTCCCCGCCGAGGCAGGACTCAGCATCCCGAAGTTGCGTTTTTCCCTGGAGCGCATCCTAGGGGGCAGCCTGCTCATCAGGCTTTGGAGGTGTCAGACACCCCGGGGTGGGGGGTCGGTGGAGGAGGACATTGGGGCAAGTTGCGCCCCTTCCGCTTGGGGCTCGACCTCCCCTGGGGCTCACCTTCAGTCCTTGTCCCTACAGCCCTTCCGCTGTGCCCATTGCCATTACTCCTGTAACATATCCGGCTCCCTGAAACGGCACTACAACAGGAAGCACCCCAACGAGGAATACGCCAACGTGGGCACCGGGGAGCTGGCGGCCGACGCACTCGTCCAGCAAGGTAGGCAGTGTGCCCCTTGAGAGGAGCTGGGACGTCTTGCAGCTCAGCCCCGACCCCTGAGCATTTGTTAGTTCCCCGTCGTCATGACTGTGCTCCACGTCCCCCGTTGGTATGTCCCGGCGTTACTTGCTGCCTCCGTGGAAATCCAGGATGAGGAATCCTAATTTACCACCCTCCCCACAACGTTCACTTGCCGGCGCTGGCTGCCTTCTGTTCTTGGTCCATGTACCTTCCTCCTGCATGAAAGTTCCCGCTCACGTGCACATTCTGTTTCCCTCAGTATAACTTCCAAGGGCTGTTTGTGGTCCGGCATCAGGTGGCCCATTTTGTTTTGCCCTGCTCCTGTTGGACATGGTAGGGTTTACAGATTCCTCTTTTGCAATTATGAATCATGCCGTGGCAAGCATATTTGTAGGTGAGCTTCTTTAGATTATCCAGAAATATTTATTGAGTGCTCAGATTGCTTATTCATCCTGAAAAGGATAAACCATTTAGAGCATTTAAACTGAACAGAATGGATGCAAACCTCTCATATTCTTGAAAAGCCTGAGAGGTTTTTTTTTTTTTTTTTTTGCTGCTTTTTTCAGTAAATGATCGCATATTCCCACTTGAGAAGGTTGAGCTCATGAGCTGTTGCCATACAGAGAAGTGCTGCTGTATTTATATCCGTGCCTCAGTAATTCAACTCAAAAAATGATTGCCGCACACAGTCCATCAGTTTTTACTACTTCCTGAGTCCTGTGACTCTTTGAAGCCAGAGACCGTTTTAGAAACCTGCCCCCAGTAAACAGAGATGCGGGCTGGCGCTCCCGGCTGCAGGTGCGGGCGCTCCGAGGTTTCCGGTGCGGCGCGAAGTCCCCGCTCGCTGGGATTGCCTTGAATGAATCTTCATATAAAACAAATGAATTGACCGAATCCTTCAGCACTTTCAGTGACAGGGCTGATGTATGGAGGTAGATAACGGCATAAAAACTCAGGATAATTTTAGAGCCATCCATCAGGGGTAACGGGGAGTGTGTGCCTCGTGTTTTAATGACCGTTTCGTGGAGCTGAAGACCGGGATGGCGCCGTGGGGGGGTGCAGGGGCCCTGGCTCGAGTCTGTGCTCTGCTCCTTGAGTGGTGCCATTGGGGCACGTTAACCAGCCTCTCCAGCTCAGGCCCTTCACCTGAGAATGGAGTCGATAGCAGCCTTCTCTCCTGGTGGCGGATGGGGTTACCTGAGCGAGCACCTGAGTGGCACGCAATACATTTTCGTACTTGTTTCCTTTTTCCTGAAAACATCTACGCCCTCTAGAGCTCTAGAGCCATTGCATCATTTTTGATGCCCCCCACCCCGCCCCTCCTGCCCCGGTCCAGGAATCACAGAGGAGAGAACCGATTGCTTTAGAGTCACAGCAGATTGCTGGAGAAGCAGGCTAGACATTCCTTTTATTATCCTTCGCGCTGTTGGGTTGGATTGGCAGGAAATAGACCTTTACTGCAGCTGTTGGGACAGGCGTGGGGCTCTGATTGATGACACTATCACTGCTCTCTGCTTCCAAACTTTCATCATCGCCTTGCGGAGAATGTGCCGGTGCCGAACTGTTTCCTGCCCTACGTTTTCAGTTACCTTTCTAAGACGCTCTGTCATCCGTTGGCATTCTCTGACAGGGTCTGCCGGGTTTTAATTTTTATCTTCGCAGGGGCATTTTTGGTGTCTTCATATACACATATACATGTGTATACATATATGTATATATGTGTACGTGTGTACATATGTGTATATATATATATATACACACGTACATATGTACACACACACTCACACACATATTTCCAGTGCCCCCTTCAAGGGACAAACTGAGGAAGGAAACAACTAGATGCCTCTCTTGGCTCATAAGAGACATTACACCATTGTATTTTGGCGGGAGAATAGTCTCTGAAATGAGATAGCTGGTTGAGTATGAACACAGCTTAGGAACTTTAAGAGCACGATGCTCCCACTGTTCCTCTGTCTGAGAGCAGGCAGGAAAACGGAGGGACAACTGTGTGGGATGCACACAGTTGCTGTGTTCGGAACGCTGGGTGCTTGGGTACCACTGGAAATTTTCATCTTCTTTTGATTAATTTCACAGAATTCTCCCCAACCTCTCCCCACCCCCACACTTGGTTTTGTTTTTCTCTTCTAGTCCCTCATCAAAAAATACCTTCACGGGACTTACTAACTTCTTGTTTTGGTATAGAGAAATATGTGTTAGAGTAACGTGACAACAAGCTGTGAACAAAACGTACCCTTCTCAGAGTGGTGTTATGGCTTCCCCACAGGGGAAGGGACTCCTTGTCCATCAGCCCAGCGTAAGCAGTGCCACGCTGTGACACAGGCAAAGCCATCAGCTGTGGGCAGAGGTTCTCTTACCCACAGTGCTCAGGGATTTGGGAAGGATGTCCACGCGTGGCACTGTGCAGGAGGTAGGGAGGAAGGCCTAAAAGGCAGAGATGTTTCCAGGTCAGACATTTCTGTTCCTTGCCGGTTTCTGGGGGAAGGTTCCCCGGTGGTCTCCGTGGAGTCGGGGTGATTTTCAGTGGGCTCCCGAAGGCCTCTGGAATGGCGGCTGCTCGGGCGTCCACCCGTCGTGTTCCGTAAATGTTTACCAACAGGCTGTCTCGGGCAGGGAGAAGGGAGGCTGGTTTACAGCGTTTGCCAGCTTCTGTAGTGGAAATGGTTGTGCTGTGGCCAATTTGAAGCTACCAGTGTGATGTCCCTGAACTGGACAGAGATGCGCACAGCAGCTTGCGAGCTGGTGGCAGCTGGCTCCCGCCCGCCACTGGTCCCCAGGGCACAGGGGTGACGATGGCACCCCTTTGGGACCCACAGTCCCCTGAGAACTCTGGTGCGTTTCGGTAATGAGACTTGCCCGGAAGGCCGTGTCGATGTGTTACTACTCCCTGCTTATATTTGGTGTCCTTCTGATACTTCGAAGGCAGATTGGACAATCTCTTGCTAATTTTCTTAGCCCATCGCTTGTTCGTTAATATGGATGTGAGGCATTTTCCCACACAAACACACGTTTTCACGTCGTGTGGCTGCAGCGGGTCCGGCCCTGTTTCCTCTCGGAATCTGCCTGAGTTAGTAGCGCAGGGGCCGCTTCCCTAGGTCTCGGGCTGGGGGCTGGCTTTGCTTCACAGGCCGTTAGCTCCGTCCTGAGCTCACCGCAGGACACAGTGGGACTAGCAGGCTGCTTACTTCCCAGTGACCTCAGAGCAGCCCTGCAGGTCACTCCAGGTTATTGGCATGAGCACAGGCATGGGAGTCTGGGGCCCGGAGCCGGGGTGGCCGATCGCTGTGGCGCTGGGACGACTCGCCTAACTTCTCTGAACGTTGTGTTACGTGTCTTCGAAGACGAGGTGCTGATTCTGCTCAACAGCAGTTGCAGAGATTAGATCTTACTCTCTAAGGTCCCAGGAGGTGCCTGACACGTAGTGCTTGATAAATGGTTCAGATTGGCTATCGTGTTTATTCCCACGTTCCTTGGTCACCATGTGTCTGTCTCTTGTGCTCCTAGTGTGCCCGACATTGTGCTGGACCCTGGGATGTGGTGGCCTTTATCGTGTTGTGGCCTGGGCTGCGGACGAAGGCTGGGAAGCTCCTCCAAGGCCCCGTGTTCTGGCTGTAACAGAATGCGTGTTCCTTCCAACAGTTACCCGTGCTGCTACAGGAGAATTCGCTGCTTCTCTGTGGTGCTGACCCTTCTCCCCGGCCCCACTGTTCGAGGGTCATTGAGGCTGGGGTGGCGATTGGGACGAGGGGCAGCGGGAAGAGCAGGGCTCGAGGAGAAGGCTGCGTTTGCGGCACCTGCTAAAATCTTGGCGTGATTTTGAACTACCCTAATAGAAGAGTGTAAAAGTATATGCATACGCACCTTGGATATATATCCATACCTTGGCTTTTCACACCAAATCCAGGGCAAATAGCATAGAAGAAAATCCAGAAACTACCAGGTTACACAAAAGTCATTGATTTGATTTGGAGACATTTTAATTTTAGAATTGTTTTTGTCAGGGCCCGGATTCCATACCTGACTGGCAGGTGCTTCCAGTGATGTGATGTCATCGCACCGTGTTATTGCTCTGCGTTCCTTTCTCTCTCAGAGGCCCTGTGAGGTCGGCATCGTCATTCCTGTTTTCAAGACAGGAAACACGGGTGGGAGAGTGGTCAGCCCAGGCCACAAAGTGGGCGAGGGCCCGGCTGGCCCCCCCAAGCTTGTCTCACATTTGCACTTGTTAAGGAGGAAGAGGAGGAGGAAGCATATGGTCCTGTTCTGGGACAGTGATTGGCTCGCATTCCATAGTGGTCACATGATCCTGTGTCAGAGGGTCTCGCACACACAGGCTGCCGTTTACTCTTTCTGAGTTTTTTTGTCTCCAGGTCTAGCTGCTGATCTAGCGGCTGATCTGCTGATCTGGGGTTCGAGAGAGATCCAGGTAGTGTTCTGACAGCATGCTGTGTGACCAGGGGCCTCCACGTCATGCTTGCATAGGATTTCCACTAGATTGCTGTCCTGGGCGCGTTTCCTCGTTCTGGGCTGGGGCTCTGCCGGGTCTCAGGACAGGCACTGGATTAAGAGACAGCAAGAAGTGGGGATTTTAACAAAGTCCGGGTCCACATTTTGCTTCCTAGTATTGTATCATCACATTGCTCTGTATCCAGTTTCCTTTGATAATTAAGCTCATTTGTCACAGTTACTGTCTAGCTGCTTGTATCAGTTTCTTACCGCAGCTGTGACAAATGGCCACACACTTGCTGGTGGGTTAAAGCAACACAGATTTATTATCTTAAGGTTCTGAAGGTTAGAAGTCCAAGATAGGTGTCACAGGCTCAGGTCGAGTTTGCTAACACGTATGTATTCCTTCTGGAGTCTCCAGAGGAGAGCCTGTTCTCTTGCCTGTTCCAGCTTCTAGAGGCGGCTCACATTCCTTGCCTCAGCCCCTTCCTTCTTCCACTGTCACGGCCGCCAGTGACGGTAGAGGCTTCTCTGTGACCTCCCTTGTGCCTCTTCTACAGGAGGACCCTTGTGATTACATTAGTCCCGCCTGAATAATCCACGCTAATCTCCCTGTCTCAGGAGCCTTGATGAATCACGACCTCAAAGTCCCTTCTTGCCACACGAGGTGACCCTCCCATGTTGCAGGGATCAGGATGTGAACCTTTCTTTTTTCTTTCTCTGTGTTTAGTTATTTTTCATTGTAACGAAAACCTCACACACCTGTCTTTGTTGTGTATCCAGGCACATTCCATTCCAGACCGTCAGCTCCTGGGGGCCAGGACCCCCACCTGTTTAGTGTGGGCTCACAGTGCCCCTAGGGCCTAATCCAGTTTACAAACAGGTCCCCACTGCTTTTTTTTTTTTTTTTTTTTCCAGCTTTACTGAGGTATCGTTCACAAAGCTGTAAGATATTTAGGATTCTCATCATCCAGTCGGCTGACACATTCATCACCTCACACACTAATCCTTTTGCTCTTGTTGAGAATGTGTAAGTTCTACTCTTAGCAAACTTCAGCTATCGGCTGTGGTTACCGCATTTCACATCAGACCCTCAGACCTTAATCATCTTATAACTGCCAGTGCGCACTCTCTTACCAGCCTCTCCCTGTCTCCCGTGGTCCCCCGCTCCCGGCAACCACTTTTCTAGTGTGTTTCTATGAGTCTGACTTTTTTGGTTTTTGTTTTTGATTCCCCCTATAAGTGAAATTATACAGTATTTATCTTTCTCTGTCTGACTCATTTCACTTAGCGTAATGCCCTCAGGGTCCATCCATGTTGTCAAAACTGGCAGGGTTTCCTTCCTTCTCATGGCTTACTAATATTCCTGTGTGTGTGTGTGTGTGTGTGTGTGTGTGTGTGTGTGTATACACTACATCTTCTTTACCCACGTGTCTGTTGATGGGCACAGGTTGTGGTCATATCTTGGCTATTGTAAATAATGCTGCAGTGAACATGAGATTGCAGATACTGCTCTGATACTCTGTTTTCATTACCTTTCCATACAAACCCAGCAGCGGGATGGCTGTATCATAGGGTGGTTGTATTTTTAACTTTTTGAGGAACCTCCATACTGCTTTCCAGCGTGGCGGAGTTTACATTCCCACCAGTAGTGCACAAGGATTCCCTTCCCTCCAGGATGTGAATATCTCCGGGCGTCCATTATTCTGTCTAGTGGAGTGCCTTTGTTAAAGTTACGAGCTTTAGCATTTCGTCTTAGAGAAAACAAAGGCCCGGGAGTTTCAGGAAGTGGCTCCTGGGTCATGGGAGTCAGTGCCAGCTCCAGGTACCCGACTGCCCAGCCTCCCGTTCTGTACCACCCTGGGAGTAATGTTATTGGAAATGAAATTGAATTTTCAATAAGGTCACCCACCACAAAGGAGCGCAGATATTTTAATGTCTAAGACTCTTCCAGAATACACTGCATTCCAAAAAGAGCAAAGGGTGCCATGATCGATTTTTAAAATTGTTCCTGACGTCCTGTGCTCTTGCCTGGTTCATCACGCCTTCTGAGGAAACTGCAATTTTGGGGTTGGCCGTTCTTGTGGTGTGCACTTTATACACCAGGGCCACAAGTAAATTCGCCACATCTCCCATGACCTTTATTGTGCATTGCCTAAGAATGTAATGAATTGAACTGGGAATTAATTTCTCTCGGCTTTGCTGCCAATTAAGTGCTCACATTCTGCATTTAGTCTGGGTCACGTGCTTCCAATGTATTGTTCTTTAATTAAAGGCAATGTGGCAAAGGTTGAGGTTTTAATTACTGTGGGGCATTAGCATATTAATTTTAATTTAAACATAATATAAGGATGTTTTTTCTCCTGAAATTAGTTTCCATTTAAGAGCACCCCGGAAGGAGTCTTTAATTCCATTTAGGTCGCTTTTGTTCGCTGCCTCTTGCTAAGTCTCTATAGGAGGACCTATCTCGCTTGAACCAACTGAAAAAAGGCAGAGGTTCTCACACCTTGGAGAGCTTTAAAAAAGGTGATCCTAGGAAAATACATCATTTTAGATGATTAATAAGTGATAACAAAGGAAGCTAAAATCTAAGTTAATTATCAGCTGGGTAGGAAAGAATAAGCCCATTTTGTTTGGCCTAAAAAAAGAGTGCACAACCTGTAAGTTTTGGAAAATATAAGCACCTGTTTGAGCTGCCTCCTCTGTAGAATGTTCTGGAAGTTTATAATTTGGTGTTGCCAGTCTTTCTGCTGATTCTGTCCTGTCTCTGTTGGGCCTGCTGTGCTCTCCTGCGCCCTCCCAGCGTGGCACGGCTGTAAAGCAGTGAGTTGAAGGCACAAGGGGATGCGCTGTTGGCCATCTGGGTTGGCTTCCTTTTCCGCTCATGACTGTGTGGGGAATCACGCACCACCTCAGGTGATATACAGGAAGCCCCAGTTACAGAAGAGTGCACTGTCAGATACCACTGACATGGAATTGATTCCGAAAATCAAGCACATCATACTTGCATCTGGGAGATGCTTAAATTACGTTCCACGTCTTCATGAGATTTGCTTGTTATTATGCAATTTGTCAAGACAGCCTCGTCATCAGTACAGAATTCCTCTTCTCCCTCCTCAGTACCCCAGTGAGCAAGAAATAAATCTCAGACCCGGGGCGGGTGCAGGAGAGCACAGCAAGTCTGACGGAGACAGGGACAGAGGCAGCAGAAGGACTGGCCGTAGACCCCATGACACCAGGTTTGCCAAGAAGGGAATGAGCTTGGTCAATGCCAGAGACAGAGAAAGGAGAGACTGCGGGAAGGGTGGGGAAGAGACAAGGCCAGAGAGAAGGCAGGAATAAGATCACACAGGGGTGACAGTAAAGTCATGCAGGCTACCGCTTGGAGCTGGGATTTTATTCTGGGTCTGATGGAAGGTTCTATACCTATGAGGGATGTGATTTAGTTTATTTTTAAAAGCCCATTCTGGGGGCGCCTGGGTGGCTCAGTTGGTTAAGCAGCCGACTTCGGCTTGGGTCATGATCTCGCGGTCCGTGAGTTCGAGCCCCACATCAGGCTCTGTGCCGACCGCTCAGAGCCTGGAGCCTGTTTCAGATTCTGTGTCTCCCTGTCTCTCTGACCCTCCCCTGTTCATGCTCTGTCTCTCTCTGTCTCAAAAATAAATAAGCGTTAAAAAAAAAATAAAAGCCCATTCTGTGGGCACCTGGATGGCTCAGTCAGTTAAGCATCCCAGCTTCGGCTCAGGTCATGATCTCACGGTTTGTGGGTTCGAGCCCCACATCAGGCTCTCTGCTGTCAGCACAGGGCCTGCTTGGGGTTCTCTGTCTCCCTCTCTCTCTGCCCCTCCCCCGCGCTCTCTCACTTTCTCTCTCTCAAAAATAAATAAACATTAAAAAAATTCAAAAGCCCGTTCTGTGTGCGGGGTGGAGAGTAGACCAACGGTGGCTGCAGGAAGACCAGCTGTGCCCACGACGCCACCCCGGCTCGGCTCGGGGTGCTGGCCCGATGGTGCCAGTGGGTAGCCTGACTCTGGCCTGCTAATCCTGCTAATCGTTTGTGTGGATTTGGAGACCTGGTGCCGGGACAACTCCCTCTGAGGCTAGAGTTCCTGAGGCTAGAGTTTGCTTCTTTTTTCTTTTTTTAAAACTTCTAAAAAATGTTTATTTTGGGGTGAGACGGAGAGGCAGAGCGTGAGCAGGGGAGGGGTAGAGAGAGAGGGAGACCCAGAATCCGAAGCGGGCTCCGGGCTCCGAGCTGTCAGCGCAGAGCCCAACACGGGGCTTAGACTCACGAACTGTGTGATCATGAGCTGAGCCGAAGTCGGACGCTTACGTGACTGAACCACCCAGGCGCCCCTAGAGTTTGCTTCTGAATTCACAGCCTGTGAAAAGTGATTTTTGTCACTAATTTAGTTGCTGCTCTTGATAGAATTTTAGAAAGATAGTCTTTTGTGTCACTCTGAGGGTTTTTTCTGTTGTTTGTCTTTTTACCTAGAGCTGTACATGCTCTTAAAGCATCCACGCCTCCCACAACATGTGTAAGATTTTGTAGCGACATTTCACTCGGTCTTTACTGGGAAATCCAAATGGGGATTTATGCAAATGGCTCAGCCTTTGGTGTGAAGGAGCCTGGCTCTTGGTTCATGTTTTGGGACACAGGCGGTTGAGGAAAGCAGCCTTGTCCTTCAGTTCTTTTTGTTTTCTAACTTACTTGTTATTTTCAAATGAAAACAAAAATGAAAGAATGGTTGAGGCCACCTACTCACTTGGCCACAGGAATTCTGTTACTCTGGCACCGAAAATATGACGTATATATTAGACTTTCTGCAAATGCTCGTTGGAAAATGAAAAGAAGTACATTAAGCTTTAGAAACGTCTGCCCTGAAAAACCTCTGTGCTGTCGCTGTTCTGTTCTAGTACGGAGGGGAACTGGCACTGGACGTAAGTACTGGAGACAAACAGTGTGTTCCCTGGAGTTGAGGGGCGGGAGGGAGGCGCACTGGGGCCCTTTTAGGTGCTGCGAACGCTCCTTTTTCCTCTGTGCCTTCAGGTGGTTTGAAGTGCCCTGTGTGCAGCTTTGTGTATGGCACCAAGTGGGAGTTCAACAGACACTTGAAGAACAAGCATGGCCTGAAGTTGGTGGAAAACGAAGGAGATCCCAAGTGGGAGGTAACTTTTGAAAGTACGGTATTGATCTTGACATTTCCAGATGCACGTGACAGAATGGAGCAGGCGTGGGTCCTTCTCAGAGGATGGGGTTTTCTGGTCGGGAAGCTAGGAAGTCTTTTCAAATCCCGTCTCCTGCCTGAGGGGTGAGACCTGGGCTGTGCATGTAAATTCGTACCCGGAGTTGAGTTTAGACCATTTTGTGAATGTCTGTGTTGGTGTCATTGGCACTTTCACTTCTGTGACTCACCAATCCAGAGTTTCAACTATTGCATCTGAAAAAAGAGCGCAAGGCAAGGAGTATGTTGTGAGTCCTCACCAGGAGAACCAGGAAGGTCTCCATCTTCTGAATCTAGGCCCTACTGTCCTGTTCCTGAAGGCCTGTGCTCCCTCCCGCCATCTTTGTTTTACCCTCGGGGTTAGAACCAGTCACTGGCTGGAAACACATCTGTGTTCTCAAAGCCAGTAGCTCTCTTTTCAAGTACCAAGTGTCATGACCACGGACTTATTGCAGTCTCTCCCTAAGGCGGGGTTTCCCGATCTCAGCACTGCTGACATTATGGTCTTCCACAGTATCATCATTTGTGTATAGAGACTGTTCTGTGCGTGTCAGGATGTTTGGTGGCATCATGGACCTCCACACACCAGATGTCAGTGGCATCCCCCGTTCTGACAACCAAAAACGTCATGGACATTGTCAATGTCCCCGGAAGTCAAAGTCACCCCCACATGAGAACCACTTATCAAAGGACTTTCTGGAGGAGCATCAGAGTATCCAGGGGTTAAGAGTAAGGGCTTTGAAAAAAAAAATCATACGTCATGACAATGTGTGAAACATTCTAGAATGCAAGGGAAGGATAGTTCGATAGGAGGGAATCTTTTAATATAATCCATCATAAAATAAAAGTAGCGAAAAAAATGAAACGATTATCTTCACATATTCAGAAAAGGCACTTGACAAAATCAAGCATCTGCTGATGAAAAATAGTCAATAAAGTACAATTGGATGGGTACATCCTTAAGACAAAAACAGTCTGTACATGCATCTTAGTCCCAAAGCCGGTGTCTTCTTACTTGGTGAGGAAACACTGGAGGGTTTCTTGGTTGAATCAGGAAGAAGACAAGGATGTCCCAGAAGCTCTGGGACTTAGGTCACCAAGTCTTTAACGTCAGTTGGGATGCATCAGCCAGTGTGTTGGGCAAGACAAAGTAAATGGTGACATTAAGAATTGGAAGAGAAGAAATCAAGTTATCTGTATCTGAAGATGACAGGATTCTGTTTTTGGAAAATCCAAAAGAGTGAATGAAAGACTACTGCACACAATAAGCATCAGATCGAACCATAAACATAAAATAATGAATAGCTTGCATGTAGAGAGAGGCAAGAGCAAAAAGATCTGAGATTTAAATGTAAAAACAGTGAGATTTTGGGGCGCCTGCATGGCTCAGTCGGTTAAGCATCCGACTTCGGCTCAGGTATGATCTCGCGGTCTGTGAGTTCGAGCCCCATGTCCGGCTCTGTGCTGACAGCTCGGAGCCTGGAGCCTGCTTCCGATTCTGTGTCTCCCTCTGTCTCTGCCCCTCCCCTGCTCATGCTCTGTCTCTCTCTGTCTCTCAATAATAAATAAACGTTAAAAAAAAAAAAAAAAGACGGTGATATTTTAGGAATACCAGAAGAAGAACCTGAGTGAATGAATTCATTTGTAAGTTCAGGGTGTGGAGGGCTTTCCTAACTATGCCTCAGAATCCAGATTCGCTACAGCGAGAGATTAAGAACAATTGGCCACATGAAAAAATTTTAAAAAGACTTATCGAAAAGAACTCATGAACAATGCAAAGAGACCAACAGATAACAACGAAAGAAAATATTTTCAATCCTACCGTAGAAAAAGGACGAGTGCTTTTACATTATGAAATCTTTTTAAAAAATAGTGATCAACAACCCAGTAGGAAAATGGGCAAGAGATAAGAAAGGTTCATAGAAAAAGAAATGCAGATGACCTTCAATATCTGAAAATGTGATCAACCTCACACATAAGGCATGTTAATTAAAACTGGAACGGGACGCCTGGGTGGCTCAGTCGGTTAAGCGTCTGACTCTTGGTTTCGGCTCAGGTCATGATCTCACAGTTTGTGGGTTTGAGCTCTGCGTCGGGCTCTGTACTGAGATCGTGGAACCTGCTTGGGATATTCTCTCTTTCCCTCCCTCTCTGTTCCTCCTGTGCTCGCTCTCTCGCACTCTCTCTCTCAAAATAAATAAATTTTAAAAACTTAAAAAAAAACTGGAGAGAGAATTTCTTACCTATTAGAATCCAGAATTTGACATCCTGTCTGTTGGAGAGGCTGAGGGGAAAATGCACTCTCACGCATTGCTGGTGGGAATGCAAAATATTACTACCTGTACGGAGGGGAAATTAGCAGTATCTAGTAAAATTACTTGTGCATTTCTTTATCCATTAACTAAACAATTCCACTGCTAGAAAACTACCCAAAAGTAATACTGACAAAAAAGAGAAAAGGTGTCTGTCTGCACAAGGTTGTTTATTGCAGTCCTGTTATACATCGTAGGTACAGATAAATGAATAGATTGCATGTGTTTGTATACACACCAACAGATAGATTCAGAGCCAATTCCAGACATGTGCCCACACACAGCTAGTTTACATACCTGTGCTCCTTAGAAGCCTTTTGTGCTGAGAGAGCCCAGAAGCAGTGGCACCCCGTGGCCGTGAGCACATGGGGACCTAGATCTTGGTTTCTAATAGGAATCTCCAATAAAAGGAACCAGGGTCCTTTGAAAAGTGGTTGATTCCAGGGCCGAGGCAGAAAATATGTAAGCTGATCCTAGAGTATTTTGTGGTCCTAGAAAGTAGCATCTTGCATCTTTCCCAGCCCCCCAGAAAGGTGGAGGCATGTCAAAGGACAAGAGACCACCAATGGCCAGAGTGGGAACAACTTGAATAACAAAGCAAACAATGGTAGCGTTGTACTACAACCCAACAGATAAGATAATATCTGTGAGTCCATACTGATATAAACGGATGGTGGGGAAGGAGCACTTCTTCCACACGGGAGAGTTCTGAACAATACATGTAGAAGGAATGAGGGAAATAGAATTCCCCTTAGAACACTGCAGTAATCATTGCTGCAGGCAAACCCATCCATGAATGCTACAATTAGTAGACACAATTTAAGGAAAAACAGAGTGTCTACATAGCCTCAGAATCTCTGCCCCCAAGTATTTACTAGATCACAGAGGGAGAAGTAGTATCTGTACAGTAGAGGCATCTGGCAGACCCGGGGCTAACCATGCCCCCGGAAGTTAGCATCCTCAGGGGTCACGGTGACCTCGTGTGTCCCCGGATGTGATGATGAGAAGGACCCCCCCCACCCACCCCCCCGGCATTCTTCAGAAAAGCCTCAGCCTCCATCCAATCACGAGCAACTGTCATGTATCCAAATGATGTTGCTGATGTGTATGGTCATACACCTGACCAGTACTCCTCAAAGTATCATGGTCACGAAAGACAAGGGGAGACGGGAGAGCTGTCGCCAGTCGGAGGAGACCGTGACTCGGCACTGGGTCCTGGGACAGAACCGGGACACCAGGGAGCAAACTTGTAGAAAAACTACCTAAAGTCTGCAGTTCATAGTATTTACCATACCAGTGTTACTTGTCGGCTTTGGTAATTGCCCTGTGGTTGTGTCAGATGTTAATGCGGGGGGAGGCTGGGGCAAAGGTGTATGGGAACTCTTCTGGAAGTCAAAAATAATTCAAAATAAAAGAGTCAAAGGGGGGGATTTTTTTGTGGAAGGGTAGGGACACACCAAGATGGAGAGGATAAAGAAATCAGCCAGATTCCTCTTAGCACATCCACTTGTGCAGATTGGATTCTGAAACCGTGGATGTATTTTATATAATATTAAAAAAAAATAACGTTTAAAAAATGCAGACCTTAAACGTTGAGAGTAAAGGGAAATAAATGCTTCTAACTGTATATGAAAACGATGGCATAGCTACACAGAGGAACTGTTCAGCAGTCTTTTAAGGTAGGAGTTTGCTCCTCCCTCGTGGGGCATAAGCTAAGGCGAAAAGAGCTGCAGAAACACGTACGCTTTTCAATTATTTTGTTGTTGGGGGAGGGTTGATACTGTTACTCTGAAGCTTTTGCTAGTATTTAGTAACTACAGCGAAGCACATCCAGCGTATCTCAGTCCGTGGGTTTATACTGATCCTGGGGCAGACGCTCAGGCGCCTTGTAGGATATTAGGGCATCAATTCTGTTTTGGTAAGTAAAGGCCAAGAGTCCAATTATTTTAACCGTTTTCTGAACAAACTATACCTCAGCATAACCACACATTTGATGAGGAGAAGCTCCTATTTATAAATTTTCCAGCTAACAGACGAAGATTGACATGTCATGTTAAGGACTTACCATTGGGTGTTGGAGTGTCCCAGTGGCATTGTGCTTATGTCTTCAAAGAGTTTCGTGTTCCAGGGATACGTTTCTGTTGTTGTGTATGTTTGAAATTTCCTGTGAGAACACGTAGGGTGTGTGTGCACTGCAGTCTGGCAGACTTGATGTTGAACCCTGGTGCCATCCCGTATAAATAAATGGCTGGACCGTGAACCGTTATTTACTTGATCTCAGTGGCCTCAGTGCCCTTATCCATGCAGTGAGGCTGGTAATACTCAGCAGGTCAAAAGGATTGAAAGACAAGATATTCAAAACGCTGAGGTCCGTATCTGGTCCCTGGGAGGCCCCCAGGGTTCGGCAGCTACTGTGGTTATTGGTGGGGGTGGTGGCATGTGTGGCCAACCTCACATCCTCATCGAGGGGAGAACGTATAGTCCTCTGGTGTTTCAAGTTCATGCTGCAAGGATTTGCTCTCTGTTCATAGGGATCGGAATGCCATTTCTTGACCTAAAACCCATGTCTCCTGGTCAGTTAGTGCTTCTGTAAGTACGTGTGGTCATGGCCCTCTGCTCCGAAGGCCGTACTTCTTGCAGATGCCAACACGTTATGCAGAGCGTCGAATCCGACACAGGTCGTTGGCACAAAGCCACGTACTCGACTCCAGAAGCAAGACAGAAGAGCAGCCAAGAAGCCGGTCTCAGGTGCTGGGTTACCTGTGGGGTGACGAGCTGCCTATGCCACTGGTCGGGTCCTCCCCACTTGTGGTTGGGACGCAGAACCCCCCTCCCCCCATGAGAAAGAAGCCGTCGTGCGTGGGTCCTGTTTTTCACGGCTAAGATGTTGCTTGCATCCAGCCATTGTCAGGCAACACGTGGCTCACCGGTACTTAAAGGAAGTAGGCTTTTTTTATTTTGTTCATCTGT
Organism: Panthera leo; assembly: GCF_018350215.1. NCBI lineage: Eukaryota > Metazoa > Chordata > Mammalia > Carnivora > Felidae > Panthera > Panthera leo. Next base: position 75,353,918 of record NC_056695.1, on the reverse strand, counting down.
GCATTCAACACATATTTATTGGGTGTCTGCTACAGGTCAGGCTGGAAACCCTGACATGAACTTGGCCCCTTGCCTGGAAAGGAATAACCACCTGGCATTCTGAGCTGGATCAGTTACCATGAAGTGCTCACAGAGCATGGTAACTTCGGCTCCTATAAATTTTGTGCGAGGTCCTCCCTTTTGTTCTTCTTTTTTGGTGCCATTCGTGTTTCCTGCCTTCTAGCTCACCCACACTCCCCACCTCTTCCAGAAAGAGAGCATTATTGATGCAGATTTCTTGTGGGAATTCTGTTCCTCCTCTTCTCTCCTTGGGGCACAAGGTAACCTGTGAATGTCACTCCAGCCCCTCCCACCCTCGCGACTCCTGATTTTGCAGATACATTTCCCGTGGTCTGTTGTTTATCGTATCCTTCGTATGAAAATGAGAGTGGCCCGTATAGCCGAGGCTCCCTGAGCGCTGGGTGGCAGCACGTGTTACGGTGCTTCCTTCCACCCGCAGCTCTGCTGTGCCCTCCTTCCGTCAGCCTGATGGCTCAAGGCCCCGGGCCTGGGCAGGTTCCGGCAGCACTGACAGCAGTGGGAGGAGACAACGGCCGTTAGAAGAGCACGTACGAGACTCTCTGCGCATGTCTAATCTCTAAATACGAACAGCACACTCCGTTCCCTAAGGCAAGAGTGTGTACCAGGAAGCTTTCCACCAAAGCTGGTTTCACAGCGTCTTGGTGGGTCACCTGGGTGGCTCAGTCGGTTTAGCGTCTGACTTCTGTTCAGGTGGTGAGCTCACGGTTCATGATTTCGAGCCCTGCGTTGGACGCTGTGCTGACAGCTCAGAGCCTGGAGCCTGCTTCGGATTCTGGGGTTCTCTCTTCCCTGTTCCTCCGCTGCTTGCTCTCTCTCTCTCTCAAGAATAAATAAACGTTAAATAAAATAAAATAAATAAAATGAAATAATAAAATCATCTTGGTATTTGCAAGGAGAAGTTTCCTTTTTGGGAAGTGTGTTTTTATCGGAGCAGCGGATTTCTCAGAGATGCCAGGCGCGTGAGGTGCCACAGGGGCTCCTCGTGCGTATTGATTTGGTCTCAGTACGTTACCCTGGGGCTTGTGGGTAACAGGTGGCCTTCTGGATCACTCAGATGATCTGTTTTCGTTTAGCCAGCAACAGAAGCCCCTGAGGAGCCCTCCACCCAGTACGTGCACATCACAGAAGCCGAAGAGGACGTTCAGGGCACGCAGGCAGCCGTGGCGGCGCTCCAGGATCTGAGATACACTTCCGAGAGCGGTGAGAGCGCGCGCTCGGTCCCCTTGGGCACCTTCGAGCTGCCTTCCAGCTGGTCTGCAGCAGGCAGGCGGAGTGAGTGAATCTGTGAGGGAGCGGTGTCCGTGAATCGGTCCCCTTCAGCATCCTTGGCCCACCATTCGGACCGCAGGGGGCCCCGCCGTCAGACTGGGAGGCCTCTGCCCCCTGTTAGGAGCCCCGGAAGCTCAGCAGAGGCAGAACTTGACGGCCGTGCGGCCAGGCCTCCGCACGTACCGCGAGAAGAGGGCTTCGCTGTAAGGGGCCGGCTGAGCCCCGGAGCTGGGCCTGCCGTCTGGGTTTCTGTCCCATCCCTGGCTGCCTCGTGGGCCTGTCTCCCAGGGGGCTGGTTCCAGCTCCAGGGGCAGCGGCGGCCTCGCCAGGGCCGCCCTGCGGAGCTCCGAGCCCAGCACTGCCTGCTTCCCAGCCGCCTCAAAAGCCCCGAAGCAGGATTTCTGTGTCAACAGTCATCACTCTGAAATGCCAGATCAGTTTTGGGTTCAAACCACTCTGCCAGCCTGGTGGTGATTGGGGCATGAAACTTAGAGGTGTTTTCCTAGTGCCCTTTCTAGCACATGAACCCCAGTTAATGTGTGACCATAGCCCGATTTGCATTTGGAGGAAGGCATTAAGTAGAGGCAGGATGGGAAATTGCCATTTTTTTCCCAGTTCTTAAAGCCCTGAAGAGCAGGTTGTAGGAAGCCTGTGTGGAACGCTCCTTGGGGCTGTTACTTCGGGGCTGTGCTCACTGGGCCGCCGAGCTTGCGGGGACTCAGGAGACAGCGGACAGGGTGGCCCGGCCCTGGCTGATAAATGGGGCATCCAGAGCGGAGGCCCAGCCTGAACCTGTGCTTCCTTCCTTCGTGTTTGGTGACTTCAGCAGTTGTTCAAGCTCTGGCCTTGGCCTGTCTGTCGTCATCCCTGATGCATGCACACACACACACACACACACACACACACACACACACCCTTTCTAAAGCCTCTCTGGGGTTTCTTCCTGGCACTTGGACTAAAGCTCAGACTTTGCACCCATGCAGCCAGGCTGGGCCGCTCTGGGTCCTGGCGCCCTGCCCTGTGTCGCCTGCCTCCTGTCTCTGTGCCTGCTGTCCTGCATGGGCTGTGCAGGCACGGCCTTCCTCTGTGCACCGCCCTGTGTGAACTCTGTTCCCTGCATGGTTTTTCTGGCCACCTGCCTGCACCTTCAGTGTTCAGATCATATGTCGCCTGCTTGGGACTCCTGCGACGTTTCTGCTGTGTTCCCTGATTGCCTCCCGATACGGAACCAACGTGGTGTGGTGATAATTTGCTTACAAATCTGTCTCAGGAGCCCGTGAGTTCCGGGAGGAGGGGAGAGAGTGTTAGATGGAGGCCGATTCCCTGCTGGGAGCCACGCTCCTGGTGACAGGCTCGATAAATGGTCACTGAGGGAGCAAGCGCATGAGGAATTAAACGTTACTTTAGCTCAGTAAGGTTTTCAGGTAAATGTTTTGTAAACAGCATCTTTGTTGTAAACATCTTTGGACGTTCAGACTGGCTGGCTGCAAGGCACAGTTGACACATTTCCCTTAAGCAGAGAGTGTGTGTGCACGTGTGTCTGTGTCTGTGCTGGTGTCTTTGCATGCACACGTGTGTGTGTGTGTGTGTGTGTGTGTGTGTGTGTGTGTGTGTGTGTAGGGGAGCGCCAGGGTGGTGCAATGTGAATACATACAAGTCGCTAACGCTGTCACCGCCCCAGTCCCATGCCAGCGCCTGCCCTCCACATCGCACACATCACGTTCCCCTCCTCCGTCTCTTACTGACGGACTCACATTGGGCCGTGGCCCAAGGAAAATGGGTCCACGGGGATGCAGACGCGCGCGGAGACTTGGTAACATGATGCTAACACAGAGATCATGCGGTAATTTCCCTTTTAGTGAGTTAGCGATCAGGGTCAGAGTGCCGTGTTCAGAAGAGTCGCAGATGGCCAAGCAGATGGTGAGAGCAGGCAGGGTCTATACTCCGTAGCTGCCCTGATGATACATACTCCAGTCTTCTGAGATGATTAAAATAGAACCCCAAGCTTAAACTGGTTTGGCATTCTGAAGCCCACCGGTTTTAATAATTGAGACATCCTTGGATGTTCTGTCCTAGCGTGTGTGATTTATTTGGCACACTCTCTTGGCCACCTGCTGTGTGTGTGCTCACGGGACCCTGTTTGCGGTTTGCTGGGCGGGCTGGGACTTCTCAGGGGTCTGTTTGGAGAAGCAGGCTTGTGTCACCAAGTATGGATTCAGAGCATCTGGGCTTCAGCTCTGGCTTTGGGCTGTGACTGACCCAGTGACCCCAGGCAAGTCTCCTGTCTGTCTTGTGCAGAGGTAACCAATCCACGAAATGTGGGTGTCTTGTCACAATGTCATCTCCCCACAGGATCGTTTGGGGTTTTGAGATGTTCTTATAGAAAGTGCTTTAAAGCTATCAAGTACCACACAGATTATTCTGTTGTTAGAGCGAGCGATTGCTGAGAACCCATGCCTCCCCCGAAGAAGACACCACCCAAGAATGGCCTCTGTTAAGGTCTGGTTTTGCACTCAGTGCCCTCCAGTGCCACTGGGCTTAATGGTGTCCTGTTTGTTTCTTCCTTGTAAGGGGACCGACTTGACCCTACGGCTGTGAACATCCTCCAGCAGATCATCGAGCTGGGCACCGAGGCCCATGATGCCACCGCTGTGGCCTCGGTGGTTGCCATGGCTCCAGGGACAGTGACTGTCGTGAAACAGGTAAGGACCCTCCCCTGCCTCTTAAGTATCATCCCCTCGCACTGCCACACGCCCTCTCTCTCTCCTTCCCCGTGGGTTTTCAAGGCCTAATTTACCTACGGTGGGGTTTGGAAAGAGAGAGCTCAGTCTCACGCATTTCTTACTCTGCCTCCGATTATTATGGGCTCGTGTCTTCAGGAGCTCCATGTGTGGAGGTATGTTTTAGGGGAGAGGAATAATACAGTTTTTAAAATTATGGAAACTTCATTTATTTCTCTTCAGAGAATCCCAGAGTGAAAATGAGCAGATGTGGACACATCTGTCACGAAAAGCAGCCCTCGGTGCCAAAGGCACCAGCGAGCAGAATGAGTGGGGACCGTGGGGACAGGCAGAGAAGCCAGGAGGGCTTCCCCGTGGACCCCATGGACCACGGACCGGCCGTATTAGATATGCAGCGTCACCTGGCCGATGGCTGAGCCAATGGGAAGGAAATCATCCGTTTTTGAATCACGGTGACTCTACTTAATTGACAGTTAAACAGTTTGGCTCATTTCCACCCCCCAGAGACCTTACCAGCTGTTAAAATGCAGTGTGTTTGGGAATTAGATCATCCTTTTGTTCTGTCTGTACCTATCTCTCTACTGCCTCTTGCTTTGTTTTACCAAAGATTTAGTCCAGCTTACCCAAGCACTTAAAAAAAGCAAAACAACAGTAAACACATCAGACTCAGGCAAAGTTCAAGTTCACGGAGTAAGGTGAAATGCACACTGTAGAGTTTTATGCAGTTAACCGTTCCTGTAGCCATTCATTCAGGAGGTACTTAGTAAACACCCGCTCTCACTGGGCAGCATGCCCGGGGTTCCAGGAGAGAACCAGTGCCTGCCATCAACATGGTTACTCTCTCGTGGGAAAAAAGTAAGACACACATGAACGAGTGAGACACAAAGGGTGTCAGATGGCGAATAAGTGCGGAGGAGGAAAGTAAAAGGAGGAGGAGGCCTGTGGGCCCAGGAGTGTGCTTGGGGGCTATTTAGAAAGGACTGTCGGGTAGATTGCTGATGTTTGAGCAGAGCCCTGGGAGAGGCGTGTGTTATGGGAGGTATGCATGTTAGACTGTGAATTTGGTGCTGAATCGTAGAAGGGTAAAGCAGGAAATAGGCAACACGGACTTCGTAGAAGGAGTGGGTTTTCTTGGCACAGACAAATAAAGATGTTTCTTAGTGCGGCTCTGACATGAGGACCCGTGGGTGCCGTGTGCCCAGCAACCTCCCTTTGATAAATGGGAAGTACGCTTCCCGAGCTGTCTCCACACCCGTGCCCCCAAGTGTGCCCAGGCCACAATGCAAAGCATGAAACCCAGGTGACAGAATTCTCTGTGGAGTTAGTACGTTCTGGTTCGACTCCGGCTTTCCCGACCTGCAGACAAAACTCAGCATGTCTAGGTGAACGTGTGGACCGCGTATCCCAGAAACGCTCCTCGGTTGGTGTGGTTTCTCTCAACAAGATCCTGCACAGAAGTCGCGCAGTGGGATGTGGCGTTTCGGTCTGCAGGGCCCTGGCGCCGGTGGGTTGGGAACAGACCCGCACGCCTTGTTGCTAACCACTCTGTTAGCTTCCTTTTGTATTTACTAGGTCGCTGTCTTCCGACTGTCTTACTGTAGCTTTTCTGAAACTGGTTTTCCGCACCGTGACCTGCGGAGTCCCGAGCTGGGCCTGGCGCTTCAGGAAGGGTCTTGCCGGTTTCCCTGCCAAATTCTTTTGAGAATTATAGGAAGGTGCTCCCGACGGTGATTTGCCACTGCTCCGGGACGTGATGTCTTGAGCGTCGCAGGCAGTGCGGGATACGGCTTAGATGTGCTTCAAGGCGTCAGGCTGCCAGCACCACGTGGGATGAGGCAGATAAGCCTCCAGTCCGACCAGTGTAAACAGGTACAGTGTGTTTTGGTGGCAGAAAACAGTGGCATCCTTTAGAGAATCTTGTGGTTTTTTGGAAACTCAGGGCGAGGAGGAGCATCCGTGTCCTGCACGGTCTGGAGCAGCTGCGTCTGGAAATGTTCCCCAAGAGTGTGTGTTCTCGTCTCCATCCTGCCTGTCTGGCCTGGGACCTCGCTGGCTGGGGCTGTTGCTACTTAATGGGTGGAGGATGGGCGGATGGACCGGTGAGCGGGCAGACAGCAAACACCCCCTCCTTTGGCAAAGGGGTTGCAGTGTGTTAAAGAATGCCCTCTGAACTCAGTTATCCTGTCATTGAAATGTCGAGATGGCTGTTTTTATTAGAGAAATTGGTGTGATATTTTTCTTCTTTTCTGAAACTCTGGTCTAGGATTTTTCAGCAGAGGAATTACCTCTGCATGACGAGTGTGCTTGCACCACCGCAGTGTGGACTCTGGCGTTCCTGTTGGCATAAAATATTGCCCTTCCTTCCCCGTGCAGGGGACCTCGGTGCTGGGGATTTCGTCCTGCTGCAACCCAAAATAATAACACACATAGTAGTTGCTCAGTAAATGTTCATTAAGTAGGATGGAGGGAGCTCTGGTTTTCACGTTTGGAATTATATCCCGTAGAACAGTACTGGAAAGGAAAAAGCAAGATCACCTTGTCAGTAAAGTACATGGCATGTGTTGCAGAAAAAAAGGTTTTCAGGTTGCTACTGGATAGCTTATTTGGAGGTCTTTTTCAGCTTTCCAGTTTTATACATATCTTCAACAGGGCCAAAAACATTCCAGGTTGTGTGTGAATGGATTCTGGAGGTTTAAAAATCTCAAGATTTCTTCCCACGTGAAAAAATAGTTATATGCTCTGTTCCTAATTTTATTTTTTCCCAGTTTATTAATGTTGATTGAAAGGATCTTTTCTTTACAATTTTTTTTAACATTTATTTATTTTTGAGAGAGAGAGATAGAGGCTGAAAGAGAGGGAGACACAGAATCTGAAGCAGGCTCCAGGCTCTGAGCTGTCAGCACAGACCCCGATGAGGGGCTCAAACCCACAAACTATGAGATCATGACCTGAGCCAAAGTTGGACACCTAACCGACCTAGCCACCCAGGCGCCCAGAAAGGATCTTGTCTATATGAAAGTGAATCAGTGATCATTGAAAGTGGTTAATTTCCAGTCTTTTTGGGTTTTCAGTTTCTGGGTTGAAAATACCGGCAGGCTTGGTGGGTAGGCTGGGGGTATTGGAAGCAAAGAGCTAAGGAAAAATGGTTTCTTGGGTTGCTTTCTTCTTGTTCTTAAATGAGACATGGAAAAGACCTTGCCCATAATTCAGACTGTTTAAATTTTCAGTTGGACACAGAAACATGTCCTCAACGATTTCCTGTCACATCTTTTTTCTCAAGTGTCAGCATTAGAAACAGATTCGTGGGGATCGAGTGTCTCGAAGTGTTCAGGAGGACGAGTCCTTACGCGTACCGCACCAGCCGGGCCCGGGGAGACGCTCGAGAGCTTTTAGTGCGACTAATTGTACTTGTGAAGACCAGACAGCTTTCGATAAATAAATTGGTTTCTCCCCACCCCACCCCACCCCCCCCGCCTTTTGTTAACTCTTGATTTAGGGTTTTATGAGGAGGAAATTTATCTTTGATTAATAAAACTGCCTTCAGTAGATGAAGGGTGAGACCTGCCAGCACAGGAAATATTAGCATAAGCATCTCTGAGTCAGTCAGTTACTTAAAGAAAAAACAGATGCACCACCACCACCTCCGTGGCTCACGGCTTAAATGCCCCTTTGCTGTTTTTCTGGATCAAAATGTATGTTTGAGACTGAAAGGTAACATTTTATGTACTGATGTACAGCATCCGCTTAGCAGACGGCCCATCTGCGGCGCACCCGTCACCGTGTGCGGCATCATGGTTCCCTCGCTCCTCTGGCTGCTGCGACAAATGGCCCCCGAGTGAGTGGCTTCAGACTGCACAGATGTATTACCGAATAATTCTGGAGGTCAGAAGTCTAAAATGGATTTCACTGGGCCAGAATCAAGGCTTCGACAGCTGCGTTCCTCCTGGGAAGGATTCCCTCTCTTGCCTTTTCCAGCATCTAGAGGCCCCGGCATCCCCGACCTGAGGCTCCCTTCCTCCATCTACAGGGCCAGCAAGGGCAGAGCGAGCCTTCTCACACCCCATCGCTCTGGCCTCTGCTTTCTCGCCTCGTTGCTTTCGCTCAGTCAGGCCCTCCTGCCTCGTCTCATAAGGACCCTCGTGATTACATTAGGTCCTCCCAGATAATCCGGGATAATCTCCCTATCTCGAGGCCCTTAACTTAATCACATCTGCAAAGTCCCCTTTGTCCTGCAAGGTAACAGTCTTCAATTCTGGGGATTAGGGCATGGACCTCTTTGAGGTGGGGGCGCGTTAGTCTGTCTACCATGCTGGGTTCTGAGGTTAAGATAGGTCCTGCTCTCAAGAGGCAGATAAACCTGGCGAAGGAAATGATTCACTCTTTTATTCAGCAAGCACCCCTGAGCTGCTTCGACCAGCCTGGTGCTGTTCTTGGCTGTTTCAGTGAACAAAACAAACGAATGGTACGCTTGAGCTTGCTTGCTTGCTTTTTTTTTTAATTTATTTATTTTGGGTGGTAATGGAAACACAAGCGGGACAGGGGCAGAGAGAGAGAGGAAGAGAGAGAATCCCAGCATGGAGCCCAGCGTGGGGCTCGAACTCCTGAACCGTAAGATCATGACCTGAGCTGAAACCAAGAGTCTGATGCTCAACCGACTGAACCCTGCCCCCCACCCAGGCACCCCAAGGAGCATACCTTGTAATTGAGGGAGATAGCTAATGTGTACGTGTACGATAAATAACGTGGTATGCTGGAGGTGAAAGGGGAAAATAGAACCAGCAGAATTCAAGAGGTCTGAAAAATGCGGACCTTAAACAGGCAGCTCTACCCGAGAGTAATGAACGCCTTGGGGATGTCAGCCAGTACCTCATGGGTGCTGTGGGAGCACCAGGGGCTGCCCACCTTGAACCTGGGTCTGGGATGAGGGCACGTGTTGGGCAGAAAGGGCTTCATGGACGCCATGATGCCCGAAGGGAGTTCTGGATCGTAGCAGGGGGTTGGGTGGGCGCGGGGCTCCAGGCAGAGGAGAGAGCAGGAGCTGGTGGTCAGTGCTGGGTGACTGGATGCAGGGGGCGGGGGCAGGTGGGGCCCCACTTCAGTTAAATGATGGGCCCTCTTGCAAGCACCAAGTGGTGACAGAGGAGTCACTGCCCAGAAGGACCTCAGCCTGGTCTCTCCCTTCACTGTCCCTTCCCACTGCTCAAAGGCCAGTGAAGAAAGCCTGAGTCCAGAGAGCCCACAGCTTCCTGTCACTTCTCGGAGCCAGATGTCCTTTCTCCATGGGCTTCTTGACTTGTGTTACCCCTCTTGAAGGCATGTTGGCATTTTTGACAGATTATAGTTTCCAGATTTTTCCATTTAGTCACAGAGCCCAAGTAGTGAATCTGCACTGAGCATTCCTGCCATTTGATGATCAGAGGAACCCCTTGTCCTCTCTGATACTGTCACTGACACTGGGCATGGCCTCAGAGCCTGGTCCCCAGGCCAGCAACGTGCACCACACCCCTTTCTTCCATGTTTCTGAATAGTAAGGAGACTTTATAATCACTCAGCATTTTCCTTTTAAGAAGGTCAGGATGACTGAACAGGTGGTTTTTATGATATGGGTCTTTTTGAGTTAAAAAAAAAAAGCATGTTGCTTATTACTGTTGAGGGTGACCCCTAGACAGCAGTTGGGGGGGTGCATTGTGGGGCATCACCCTCTGGGGCTGTGGGGGTATCTGTCTGGGAAAGGACCTCTGAGCTGCAGGTGGAGTGGATATGTATTATTCATTCATCTGTTTGCTTTTAAAATCCAGTAGCCTTTCAGGGTCCATGTGGTATTTGTGGCCTGTCTGGAGCAGTTCCCTGTGCCCAGGGACTGACCTGTCACAGGGTTAGTCCAGGCGAGGCTGTCCAGGGGGCATGCACTTTGCCAAGCTCGCTTCTCTGTGACTCAGTTACCATTTCTGCTGAGACTTGATGAAAAAGCACGTTGTATTAGTGTTGTCCCGAGAAACAGAACCAATGGTGTGTGTATGTGTGTATGTGTGTATGTGGGTGCGTGTGCACGCGTGTATATCTGCATGTAAACAGAGACTAATTATAAGGAATTGGCTCACCAGGTATGGAGGCTGACAGGTCCCAAGATGTACTATCTGTAAGTTGGAGCCCCAAGCGCTGACAGTGTAGTTCACCTGCGTCTGAAGGCCGGGGCACCAGGAGAACTGATGTTCCTGTCTGAAAGCCAGGAGGCTCGAAACCCGGGAAGAGCTGGAGTCCAAAGGCAGGGAGAAAACCCAGTGTTCAATCTCCAGGGTAAGCAGGCAAGACAAATCTTCTTCTTCAAGGAGAGCCAGCCTTTTTGCTGTGTCCAGGCTTTGGCTGATTGGGTGAGGCCCACTCACACTAGGAGGGCAGTCTGCTTTACTTAGTCCTTTACTTTAAATGTTTTTGTTTTTTTTTTTCCTTTGCAGATTTTTACTTAAATTCTAGTTAGTATACCGTGCAGTATTGGTTTCAGGAGTAGAATTCAGTGATTCGTCACTTACATACAACACCCAGTGCTCATCCCAACCAGTGCCCTCCTTAATCCCCATCACCCATCTCGCCCACCCCCCCCACCTCCCTCCATCAACCCTCAGTTTGTTTTCTGTGGTTAAGAGTCTCTCGTGGTTTGTTTCCCTCTCTTCTGTTCCTCTCCCCTTTCCCATATGTTCATCTGTTTTGTTTCATAAATTCCACGTATGAGTGAAATCATATGCTAGTTGTCTTTCTCCTACTGACTTACTTCAATTATCGTAATACACTCTAGCTCCATCCACATCGTTGCAAATGGCAAGATTTTATTCTTTTTGATGGCCGAGTAATACTCCGTTGTATGTGTATATCACATCTTCTTTATCCGTTGCCCAGTCTCCATAGTTTGGCCATTGTTGGTAGTGTCGCTATAAACATCAGGGTACATGGACCCCTTCGGATCTGTAGTTTTGTATCCTGTGGGTAAATACCTAATAATGCAGTTGCTGGATTGTAGGGTAGTTCTATTTTTAATTTTTTGAGGAACCGCCATACTGTTCTCCAGAGTGACTGCACCAGTTTGCATTCCCACCAACCGTGCACGAGGGTTCCCCTTTCTCCACATCCTCACCAACACCTGTTGTTCCCTGTGTTGTTAATTTTAGCTATTCTGACAGGTATGAGGTGGTATCTCATTGTGGTTTTGATTTGTATTTGCCTGATGATGAGTGATGTTGAGCATCTTTTCATGTGTCTGTCAGGCATCTGGATGTCTTCTTTGGAAAAGTGTCTATCCATGTCTTATGCCCATTTCTTCACTGGATTATTTGTTTTTTGGGTGCTGTGTTTGGTAAATCCTTTATAGATTTTGGATACCAACCCTTTATCGGATATGTCATTTGCAAATATCTTCTCCCATTCCGTCGGTTGCCTTTAGTTTTGTTGATTGTTTCCTTCACTGTGCAGAAGCTTTTTATCTTGATGAAGTCTCAATAGTTCATTTTTCTTTTTGTTTCCCTTTCCTCCGGCAGAGTGTCTAGTAAGAAGTTGCTGCAGCTGAGGTCAGAGAGGTTGCTGCCTGTGTTCTCCTCTAGATTTTGATGGTTTCCTGTCTCACGTTTAGGTCTTTCATCCATTTTGAATTTATTTTTGTGTATAGTATAAGAAAATGGTCCAGTTTCATGCTTCTGCATGTTGCTGTCCAGTTCTCCCAACACGTTTGTTGAAGAGATTATCTTTTTTTTTTTTGTTTATTTTTGAGAGAGAGAGAGAGTGAGTGAGTGGGGTGGGGGCAGAGAGAAAGAGAGAGAGGAAGACACAGAATCAGAAGCAAACTCCAGGCTCCGAGCTGTCAGCACAGAGCCCGACGCAGGGCTCGAACTCACAGACTGTGAGATCATGACCTGAGCCGAAGTTGGATGCCCAACTGACTGAGCCACCCAGGTGCCCCGAAGAGACTGTCTTTTTTCCGTAGGATATTCTTTCCTGATTTGTTGAAGATTAGTTGACCATATAGTTGTGGGTCCTTTACATTAAATGTTAATTTCATCCATAAACACCTTCACACAAACCATTGAGAATAATGTTTGACCAAATATCTGGGCATCCGGTGACCCAGTCAAGTTGACGCATGAAATTAACCATCACACATGTCTATGTGCATTTCAGAGTGTCAGCCGAAGGTCATTGTTTGCTCCAGGCAGTTATTTAGTGAAATACCCAGTTGTCACAGAAATGACTTTGATTTACAGATTTCAGAGAGGTTTGGCAGCTTCCGGAAAGCATACGTATTTTGGTAGCTGTACACGTCTCTCACAGTTGATATTTCAGTTCAAGGTTCAGGAATGAGCTCCCATCCTGCAGATTCTTGAGGGGGTCACAGTTGAGATGCCAGCAGAACCACACCAGCCCCGGGGTGGGGGGTGGGGGGTCTTCTACTGAACACGAATATTTCACCTCAGTTGGCAGGTCAAGAGCAATTAGATCGTTGTTACTGTACCTCTGCCCGCTGAGTGACTATTTCACCGGTGACTGTGATTAGCAATACTCTGTTGGCAGGGCCTGATCTGTCCACACCGTGCATCTTGCTTACAGCTAAGGAGTCATGCTCCCAGATCAGGGGTGGTGCACCCGCTCGTTATTCCTGGTTCTCTGCAACCCTAGAGTTGCCACTCTTCTGTTCATGATTTTCCCTGGATGTGCTGGATGCTTCCAAGCTGTCGGCCAGGGCCCCCACGGCAGGGAGCGGCTGAAAGGAGCGATTAATAAGACGGTCTCTGACCTGCAGGCACCCTGCCTACTTCCCTCATGCAGACCCTCGGCTGGCACGGTGCAGAATTATGCTGCCACCTTGTTCAGAATCCCAAATGCTCTTACCACATGCTTTCACTGCTGATTTGAAAAACAAACAAACAAAAGCAGAAATCCCATATTTGCCCAAAGCAACCCATCTTCTGCCAGCTGCTTTCCCACGCCCTTTGCCATCTCTTGGTGGGTCACCTGTGGTGGATGGAGCCGGAGGGTGAAGTTGACGTGTTAGTCTGGGGGAGAGGGGCGTGCGGAGCCCCCCTGGGCTCAGTGTGCAGCGCTTAGTCCGAGAGGCAGTTTTGATAGCAGTTCGGGGGGTAAGACGTGTTGGTTGCCAGCCGACGCTAGAATTGTTGCTTGTTGTTTGCAGTTCATTATTTTTGCAAGGAAATGCAGTCCATGTCTGTGGCTGACCACGTATACCATTTGCCTGCTTGCGAGAAAGTGCAGGTGCAGCCTGTCCTGTTTTTAATTGAAGGCCCTGAGTCATCCGGTCTCCTGATGCCCTTTTTTGCTGTCCGTGTGTCCAAGGGCATCTGGTAGGAGACGCTGTTCTGCAGAAGGTGCTTCTCAAGTGCAGCCGTGGCTGGGAGAAGCCTCGCGCCCTGCGATCCTGCTGGAAGGAGAGCTCAGAGTTGGCCGTCTCCTCTGGGGGTGGATGTTGAGCGTTTCATGATACTTGTGGCAAAATAAGGGGGACAGGGATCTGGAAGGTGACTTGTGTGAGGCTTCAAAATCTGTTTTCAGTGTTCTTTTAAAACAGTCACTGCATTCTATTAATATGATTGTTCAACTGCACGGCAAGAGACATGGCGGCAGAATCGCGTTGGCACGGAGACTCTTGCAATCCTTAAGAGGTCAGAGAAGATCCTGGCCATCTGCGTTGTCATAAAGCTGGACCGAGTCGAGATCTGTCCCCTTATCCTGCCCACAAAAGGGACCAGGAGAAGCCCTTCCTGTTTTGTTATCCACTTAAGTTCAAATAACTGGTGAGTTGATGGACTTTTCTTGTTCCCGCAGGAGGTACTTTTTAACTCACGCGGTGAGCAGACCTGTCCCTGACTTCCAGCACCACCCACAGGGTGGCAATAACAGGAGCGCCTCTCACGCTTCCTCTCTGTTCTCCTCTCCCCTCCGGGACCCCCTTTGTCTTCAGAGCACTTGCCTGAGTACGGGAGACATCACAATTGCAGCGTTTCCTCCTTTTACACCACGATAAAACACTGGCGTCTTCAGTTCTGTTGTTTATTCTCCTTTGCCATTGTGGTGGTTTTGCCATGGTTGTGGTTCGTCTTTCCAGAAGATTAGGAAAAGGCATACGTGACTTTAAAAGAGCTGATAGTATGTGCAGCTGCTCGCGTGTTCTATTCCTCCTCGCGTGGTGGGAATGTCCTGTGTGTTCCGTGCCTCCTGGTTTTGTAGGGTAATTACAGTCAAGATGGACCCCGATACCTTTGGAAGGGCCCACGCAGGGGAGTCATGGGTCTTTTGCAGGCGACCGAATGCATTGCATGTTGCAGGGGCCGAGGGCATATGTGTGACTGCTTCCTAACTCTTGGCGGGGGCTGGTGGGGGAGGGTCTAACACCGGCCTCTCTGTTAGGGCCCTGATGGATGCCTGCAATCCAGATAGACATCTCCTTTTATTCCCAGTCCTTTTGAGCTTTATAGAAGCACGAAGTGTCACCGATGACTTTCTTTGTTTTCCCCTTATCATATCCCGTACTATGAGAACCGGTTGGTTGTCAGCTACACGTCTTGGGTAGTGAGGTTTGGCTCTCGCCTAAAGAACTTTATGGTACCATTTATTTGATCCTGGGGCCCTGCCAGTTTTAATTCTGTCAGGCTCCTAATTTTACACACAGGTAGCCTCTTCCAATGCTTTTGGACTTAACGTTCCTTCTAGAATGTTGTTCTACCGCTGCTGCAGGGTGACCTTCACGATGTCGATCCAGATTCAAAACATTCATTCAGGGTCTTGGCAGTGGGTTATGCTCCCTTGTCACCTAATGCCAACTCCTGTCCTTTGTGAGCCTTCCTTAGTGCTCCCTTAGCCCTGTGAATCTTTATCTTTGTTTTAAATAAAACCTCCTTCAGAGACCTCGGTGTCTGCTGTGATTTCGGGAGGATGACTTGAAGAATTGCATCCTTGTTCCCACCTCTCTTATTACTTGCTGAGCTCCTTTATCCCCTGTCAGTGATGGAAAATTCCACTTCTTTGCGAGATTTTAAAGTAAAAATAAGTGCCATGATCTCTCTGTGGCCATGTGGGAAATTGTCTGAAAAAATAAAGGATGAAGGTTTCCCGATCTCATTCCGGCCCTCTTGTTCATATAAAGCATCTTTCGCTAGCCTGGGGATGTCAGTCTGTTGAACTTTTCTTCTCTTTTCTCTTCCTTTTCCCTGAGCCCTGATTTTCCTACCGTTGGGCCCCCGGAAGCTGTGGCTTGGCTGGTACTGTTTGCAGAATCCCACTTTGAGTTTCAGTATTGTTGGGTTTTCTCACTGCTCCTGGGGGCCTGTTTCCTGATCCACAGCCTGGGCTGGGGCAGGTGGGTCTCATCGGCCTCCTCCCGTCTCTGCAGCTCGCCCCGCAACAGCCCTGATAGGAGGGAGCCACAGCCGTGGGCCCCATCTGAAGGATATGTGCTCTTGGCGTTCCTTGAGTTTGCCCCGGGGCAGGGCTGCGGCCAGCAGGTTCTACTTTGCATTCCCCCCCCCCTCCCCACCCCGGGAGCAGTCACCTCCGTCCTGCTCTGAGGAGTTCCCCTAACCCAGCGCTGGGGACTCCACAGCCCTCCCTCCCCATCCCCGTTAGCTTCCCTAGCCGTGAATGCCCACTCTCCACTCCAGTGCTCAGCCCGAAACCAGGGGGTCCCCACGTGTGATTGTCAGCACGTCTCCCCTTGCTGTGGCATCTGCCCCCACAACACACCTCACGTGTCCCTGTGTCCAACAGCCACTCACTCCATCTAGGCAGCTGCTACTCCAGACGTGGTCTCTGGACCAGTGGCATCAGTCTCAGGGAGCTTGTTAGAAGCTCAGAGTGTCTGGCTGCACCCCAGACCCCCCAAGTCAGGCGGCACGTAGCACCGTCCCTGGTCCCCACTGATTTGTATGCGTGGCCGAGTCTGAGAAGCTCTGCTCTAAACTGTTGGTCTCCCCACCCTGGTTTACAGACCTTCTCTTCACTGATGTCCTTACCTTCCCTCCTACTGCTCTAAGGATTCCAGCACCCCTCACTTAAAACCCTCCGGTAACTTAGAAAGTGTTCAGTAAACTGGGAATAGGACCTCCCCACAGCAGTCTGGCGCCCCTGCCTCCCTCTGCCCCCGTGCTTATAGCGTGTCCGCCCGCTGGGCGACCTGCTGATCCTCTTTTCGCACCTTCGCGCCCTCTGCCCAGAACGGTCACTCATCACCAGCCTTTGTGGGGCTCGCTTCCTGTCGCGCGGGGTCAGCTGCAGGGCCACGCTCTCCGTCAAGCCCGCTCTCGAGCTCTCCGGACCACGTCGGGCCTTCTCCGGAACCCGTGGATGGGATGAGCAGTCCTCCTCGGGCTGTGTCATTAGGTGGTGCAGTTGACCTTGACATCGGAAGAGTAGCCAGGTTGGGCCGTGTCTAGTCCATGAGCCCTTGAAAGCAGAGAACTTCCTCACCTGGTGGCAGACGTCGGCGAGATGAGAAGCAGAAGCATTTGTGTCTTCAGCCACCTTGCTTGTGGTCCTCTCTTGGGCAGAAATCGGAAGCGAGCCCAGTCACCGAACCCAGATGAGAAGCGGAGCACCCCTTTGTTACCGTCAGGCAGGCCGGCCGCACCGTGCAGGCCTCTGGGCAGAGTGGAGGCCTGGAGGCTTTGGGGGCCTTCTTGCTTCCGGGTCCACGCCCACCCCTGCTATTTGTAACTGCAAGGAAGTGGCCACCCCGCTCTGCCCACAGCGGCCGTGGGAAGCGGGAAGGCTGGGGGAAATGGCTTCCTGGGGGCAGACGCTCACAGAGGAAGCCCAGCCTGTGGGCTTGTCAGGGGCCGTCACCTGCATCTGTGGGCAGAACGGGGGCCTCCTCCCCAGTTAGGACAGTAGGAAGGGGTAGGACATGGGCTGAGTCAAAGCTCTCCTGTCCTCCGGCAGCAGAGGAAATGGGAGGAGGTGGGATGGGGGTGTGCCCCTCTCACGACCGTTCTTGGGCCCTTGTCACAGACCACACCCTAGTGTGCCTGGACTCACCTCTGCCTTCCCCATCAAATGGGGACTCGCTGAGAGTGGGGTTTGCTCTCCTTCTTCTGTGGGGTCTCCAGCTCTTAGCTTGGGGCCTGCCGTGTTTGGAGGCTTCCCTCGTGCCCAGCATCAGGAATCGAGGATCGGATGGCACGCATCTGAGCCGGGCGGGCTCGGGCTCTCTTCACCGTGGGCTGCAGCTGCCGTGGGTGCCCAGCCCGGGGAGCTGCAGGCCTCCCTAGACACACAGCACGGTCACCCCAGGCCATGTCGAGTAGGTGGAGAAGGAGCCCGTGGCACAGCCGGGAAGGGAGCAAGTGCCTAAAAGGGAGTCAGCCTATGTGGGCTTGAACTCACATCCGTCACCTAACGGTATGTGACCCGGAACAAAGCACTTCTCTTTGTTTTTTTGTTTGTTTGTTTGTTTTGTATTTTAGAAAGAGAGAGTGAGCAAGTAGGGGAGGGGCAGACAGAGAGAGAGAGAGAGAGAATCCCAAGCAGGCTCCACACTCAGCCCGGAGCCCAGAGCAGGATTTGATCCCTCAACCCTGGGATCATGATGTGAGCTGAGATCAAGAATCGGACCCTCAATCGACTGAGCCACCCAGGCGCCCCAAGCACTTTTCCTCTTTGAACTTGTTTTCTTATCTGTAAAATGGGACAGTAATAGAACCTACTTCGTGGGGCTAACGTACAGATTACGTGATTATGCAAATGAAGCAGCTAGCAGTGCCTGGCTTGTGATTAAGTCCTCAATAAATCTTAGCTCCTGCCATAGGAGTGACATAGCTCCTTGTCCCCTTTCTGTGCCTGTAGAATTCAGCCATAGCAGTTTCTGCTTCTAGAAGTTTCTGTTCAGCAAACAGGTACTAACACAGCTATCCAGGGCCTGTGCTTGGCATTAGGAGTCCCAGGGTTTCATAGGAGAGTTTGTTGCTTGGTCCAGACAGATAAACGGGTAGTTGCATCGTGTAGATTAACATCGAGTCTGTCAGGTCAGCACTGAGAAAGGCCGGGGGCTGCAAGGATGGTCACTTGGGGTGATTTTGAGAAAAGTCCACGAGGGTGGAGGACTTCTCTCCTGAGCAGCGTGCCGAGGAAAATGTTCTCAGAGTGCAGCACGGGGGCTTCGGTGAGAAGAATGACCCTGAGAGCTGCCGTCTGTGGACGGGTTCCCAGGCGGGGGTGAGGCTTGTAGGGAGAAGCATGTCTCCCGTGCGAGGTGCCCTACGGGGCTGCACAGCCCCCCCGCCAGCACCTGGCACTAAACAGAAGTTCAGTACCTGTGTGCTTAAAGGCCAAGGAAGTAAAGCATTATGCACAATAAACTTGTCTAAATAGCAAAAGATATTCCTAGGCAGTAAGAAGCTGTTTCCAGCTTCTTTCTGTTTCCAGACTCCTTCCTCCTTCCCTGTCACGGTGCATGTGCTCTGGTTCTGTTTGAGTTCAGCTTTAAAATATCTGCTGAATAATTCCGTTCAGATGGGTATCGAGCACCCTGCCATGTGGGCACGGTCTACAAGGGGGACTTGGCGGGGCAGTGGGGTCGGGGCATTCAGATACCTGCCTTTGGAGGGGAGGGCACCTGCTGGCGGTCATGAGCGCCGCGTGTGACCACCTGCCCTGCACCAGCCCCGTCATCACTCCTCACATGTGCGTAGAGAGACCACTCTGTCCGCCCCATTTTACCACAGTTTCCAAGACAAGGATTCTTTTTTCCTCAGTTGATTGTTGAGACCACACTGAGCTGGTCTTGGACTCTTGAGAAATTCGAGACACATCAGATGTCTTAGCCCCTTTTGCTGGCCGAGCATCTGTCTCTAACCCCCCTCCACCGGCTGAGTGAATTTGGCCCACACGCAAACCTTCTTATCCTTGTTCTGTGATGGACGCAGGGCCAGTAGGGGGGCGTCTTTCTGTTTCCAGACGTCTCTCACAGCGAAGGGAGTTGGCCCCTCCCTTCTGCGCAGACTGGCCCTTGGGACCCTGTGGACAAGTCTGCTCCATGCAGGAGGGCTCCCCAGGCCCTGGGGTCTAGGAACCAGGCCGCCGTGTTGACCGGCCAGACCCCACAGCACCCCCAAGCGCCGGGACTTGATTGGGGATGGCGGCGACCGCCTGTAGTGAGCAGTCTTTACAGCCTGGGCTTTGGACTGTTTATAGGATCAATAGTTTCAGAAAAGAAAGAGTATCTACTGTCTATTTACAACCAAGAGAAAAGTAGGGCGGAGGGGAGGCATTATGCAGTCTCCCCAGGAAGGATGAGTCACGGCCTTGCTCACTTGCTGGGCGTTTTGTCCTTTTTGAAAGGCTTTAAATCTTCATTGATACACGGAATGGTTTCTCCCTGCCTGTGAATATCTTTTGATGTTTCTACAAGTTTCTTGCTCATAATATCCTTATTTCGGTCCTGCATATACATACATATTTCTAGAGTTGGAAATTTACGATGCTTTTTTAACCAACCACATTCATTTATACCTCTTCTTTCCTCTATAAATTTGGTATGGTATTTACCATCCTCCCTTTGTTTCCGACGTTTACAGCACCACACCTAATCGACGGCAAACGTGCTCGCTTGCTAACCTTGGGACATGGGTCTGCCAGCCCCACCTGTAAGCTCTCGCTCGGTTATACGTTCAGCAGTGAGTGAAACCCTAATTACTTGGAAAAATGAGGCTCCTTTCTCAGCTTAAACATACACAGGGGACTGTTTCACCTACAAGAACAGACTGCGGTGTTATCACTCTTGTTGTTTGGTTGTATTGGGATCATTCCTGTTGTTTGCTTGTATTTGGATCTTTATCTGCAGCCCTCTCTTTCCCTGCCGTGAAATCTGCGAATTCCTGCGGCAGAAGGGACCCTGGAAGGGTGTTCGCAGTCTGGGTATCCCACAGTGTTCAGGACCAGGGCCCTGTCCTTCAGGAAACCTCCTGCCCTGCCCCCAGGGGTCCAGGATGAGTGCCCCGCCTGCCTCCTTCCCCTAAACAGAGCGCAAACCCGCGGGTACCAGCCCTGGCTCTGTACTGAAAGGTCTCCTTTAATGCCACGCAATGTGGCCTAAAGCACAGGGGCTACGGTGAGCGCCGTTGGTGACCTCATGCATTTGGAGACACAGGCTTCTAAGGGGCCTCTGCCGTGGTCGCAGGTGACTCCTCCCCATGACTGGCACCATCTGACTGTGGCACCTGCACGGTCTCAGCTCTGCTGTCTTTGGTGGGTTCTGAGCAAGGGTAGCACATTTCTTAAGAGTTCTCCTCTGCATTCATTTTTCTCAGTGATTCATCCAAGAAGGAGGGACTCACTGTTTACTGTCTGCCAGGCGTGATGGGGGTCAGTGCTGGGCATGCTAGCTCAGGGCGCGGGGGGCTCCCGGGATGACAGGGCATAGACCCGATTCTCAAAGGAAAGGAGGTGGGGTGGGTGTTCAGGCAAGCAGAGCAGCAAGGACAGGAGTTCAGGGGCAGGAGAGAACACGTGTGTGGTCAGGGTGCAGAGCCGAGCATGGAGGAGGCAGGGACCGGGGCGGGAAGATCCTTGTCCCTCCCACTGGGGGGTTGGGCTTCATCCGCAAGGCTACGACAAGCCACCCAGTAGTAGACGGAGGCAGTTGGAGGGACTGTTGGCCTTGGAGGGTCTCACCTGGCTTCGCCTTCCAGAATCCCCTGTTACTGGCTGTGGGATCTCAATAGCATGAGGTCAGGAGTGTGGAAACACTCTGTAAACTGGCGGGGGGGGTGGGGTGGAGGGGCTGCCCTCTAGGTCACGGGGCGAAGGGACGGTGGTACAAGGAAGCAGGTGGTGTCGGAAGATGCAGACTGAGGAGGTATGAAAAGGAAGGTGAGGAAGGACAGAGAGATGTGGTGCAGCGTGAGTTTAGGCACCTCTGTGTGGCCAGCCTTTCTGCACCCATGCCCATGCTCGTGTGCATGTGCCCACACATCCACACACACACACACTGCTCACACTCATACATACACATGTGCTTGTACATGCATGCACAGATGTATGCATACCGACGCCCACATGCTCACGTACACACGCACACACACACACACATACTTACGACACACCTCCAGTTTGCCTCCTTGTGGCAGTCCACCTGTTGTTCTAGGTTCTTCGTGTCTCCCGTGCCTGGCCTCATTCCGCCTGCCCATCACGGGCGATCATTCCATTCTGTGAGTCGATGCTCTGGACGGTGGCTCTGCCCTCCCGATGGCATCTGAGTCCTGTCTGCCTCCCCTGCACCACCGTGGGCCGGTGGTGAGGCCGGCTCTCGGCCGGTCCTGAGAATGACCGCGGCACCAACAGGAGGAGAGTGGGTGGGGCTCCCCCGTTCATTTCCTGCCCTGCAGCCCTGGGGGTCTCCCTTTCAAGGGCTGTGCCCCCGGAGACTCAGTGTGGTAAATAGGAGCTTGGTTCAGCATATGGGGAAGTGGATGGAGGTGTGAAGGAGGCCTGAAGCCATCTCCCTGCAGCGGCAGAGGTGACCGAGGGCTTTCTTCCCCCTGAAAACGTGAAGGAAGATCCCTGTCATGGAGACATTCGGACCAGAATCTCCCACGTGAAGGTGTTTAGTGTTTTCCCCACACCCGCCGGGGGCAGTAGGCTTGTGGGACAGCGATGGCATGTGGGCCGCGTCCTGATGGAGGTGCTTTGGTGCGATTTTCATTCCAAAGGGTTATGAAGCGAATAGACACTAAAGCAATGCCATCCCGACAGGTATGGTTCTGGCCTCTTTTCATTCTAGGGCCAACAGAGGTTTTAAACCTACCTTTGGTTACTCATCGTTTATTTCTGAGCTTGGAGCCAAGTTTAAATAAGGCGCTAGGTTTTGACGGAGCCCGACTGTTGCCTGGAAATTCCGGTGCCCGCCAGGACTGAAATTGCAGAGGTCTGATTGAGCTTCTGAGGGGTTTTGTGGACTGGAGCCCCTCCGCACGAGCTCATGGCCGACTCGGGCACCAGGAAGTTATCCATGCTGTTCTGAAAGCTCTGGGTGGGAGGCGTGATGCACGCGTGTTGTGTATTATAATCCGCCAGCCGTGTTTAGAAATGGTGTGTTTAAATACCCAGCTAGTAACAGCTTTCCCATTTTTCTCACTGCTGCTTCTGTGGGATTCAGCCGTGAGACACAGCTCTTTCTTTCCTTCATTGGCCTTTGTTTGTCATATGATGTCCTTGAAAGTCTCTGGGCTGTTCTGGTGTCCCGGGGGCGTTGTGGTCGGTGCGGTGCATGGCACAGGAAGGCGTGTGCTGGGCACGTGTTCCAGGGCACGGAAGGCTGTGCACAGAGGTGAAGTGCTGTTCCGGGGCAGGCTTCCCCACGGGACACCGCTTTCCCGGACGCCTTCCCGTCTGGCAAGACAGCCGCCTCCACGTACTTCTCCTGGCCAGTGTCAGGGATTCCTGAGGACAAGGTGTCCTTGCCATCACTGTCCCCCAGGGGCGTTCTTGGGAGCATCTATGTCTGAGGCATGGGGACACTCTGACAGAGGAGCCCGTCGGTATGTTCTTTTCAAAGCGGAAATGGAGCTGTGAAGACGGATGATGCCAGGGTTGGATGTGGGAGGCCAGCGGGAGAACCAGGAAGAGGGGCGGTCCCGTGCCGTGGGTGAGGAGCCCCAATCATCTGTCTGCCCGTCAAAGGCGTGGCAGCCCGGGGGGCCGCTGTGTGGCCCAGACCGAAGTATCTCCTGGCCTGGCGTCCAAGCGCGTGGGTGTGGGAGGGGGCAGAGCGCGGGGGCAGAGCCCTGAGGGAGAGCTCTCCGCCTCCCTTGAGCCCCACGCTCCTCTGGAGCTGGGCACTGAATCCTCGAAGGGTGTTGTGACGACCGGCCTCTACGGCAGAAGCAAAATCCTTCCCGTGGCATCCGCACGTGCCCCTCCCCCCCCCCCCCCCCCCCCAGTACAGACTGCTGGGACCGCCCTTGGCGGTGAGAGGCAGCCGAATCCAGGAGCCGCAGAGCTGTGTTCATGTGTGTCCTCACTCTGTTACGTGTCTGCTGTATTCACCCGTGGCCCGGGCCCCAGGCTAGACGGGCCGACCGTGTTCTCCCAGGAACCATTCCCACGTCGTGGCTGGTGTGAGGCCACCTTGTGCAGGCTGGAGATTTTTCAGACCAAGAGTCAGAAGACCTGGGCAGCTTCCTTCCTCTCTGAGCCTGCCCCTCTCCCGTAAAATAAGGGGTGGACATTCAGGACTTTCGGAGCCAAAGGGGATCCCTGTGTGGACAGTTTGCCTCTGAGCCTCCCTGTGGTCTGGGAGGGCTCCCGTCAGACAGACCCCAGGGCCAGCAGTGGCCTGGCCTGGGGGGTGGTGGCAGCTCCAAGCTGTTCTCTCTGTGATGGCTTCCAGGTTCTACCCCCGGATAGTTCTGTGGGTGGCACCGGCGCCCCCCGTGTGTCCGCTCAGACCGTGGCGCCGGGCTGGGACGCAGGAGCCCGTCCCTGCTCTCCAGAAGCTGCAGGCACATCGGGGAGATCTGTGCAGGATGGGCTGTGATACAGAGCCGGGTGAGGGCTCTGCACAGGCTCCGTATGGCGCGTGTGAGCGCAGGGAACCCCTCTTCCTTGAGGGCTCCCCCAGCGGGGGCCGCTTCTCGAACGCTGGGAATGAGAACGGACAACCTGCCCAGAAAGGTTTTTACAGAGAAAAGCAGACGGGGGACCAGGAGCAAGGGGAGCACTAGGGCAGGCAGGGGGGTAGGGAGAAAGCGAGACAGTGGGGCAGCTGGGCTGCTGGCCCGCCCCATCCCCATCAGCGCTTGCCCTCGAGCGGACGAGGGGGGCTGGCGGCCACAGGAGCGCTGGGCCTTGGCGGGAAGACCGTCCTTGGCAGAAGTAGAACCCAGCAGACAGCCAGCTGGTGTAGATCCTAGAGCTGCAGAACTCGGAGCCTGACTTAGTGAGTAATTTGTACAGTCCCGTGGGTTAAGGTTTTCTATTAAGCTATCTCTGCTGCTAATAATTTAGCTGGAAGATACGTTAGATACGGAATTGGGGAAACCCATCTCAGGGGATAATGACATTGTGAAGCCATATTATGTCTACCGTGGGGAACAATTTTAAGCCTGCGCTAATAGTTGAAGCTACGAGAGATGATTCTGAATGGAGGAAATGGTTGAGGGCTCTACGGGCAGCTGTAAAGCCTTTGGGTTGTGGAAGGTAATCATGTAACCCGATTGATC
This sequence comes from Panthera leo, assembly GCF_018350215.1. NCBI lineage: Eukaryota > Metazoa > Chordata > Mammalia > Carnivora > Felidae > Panthera > Panthera leo. Next base: position 75,329,617 of record NC_056695.1, on the reverse strand, counting down.
GGTGACACGGAATCCCATTAGTCGCTGTCCCACCACACCAGCCGAGGAGGGTCTCTGGCCGGGGGGGGGGGGGGGGGGGGGGGGGGGTCACCCAGACCGAGGTCCAGCTCTTGCTGCCTTCCAGCTGTTTGACCCCCGGTGAGTCACTGGGCTACTGAAGATTTCATTCAGAAAGGCCCCAGCACGAGGCACTGTGCGTCCAGGGCCGGCCAGCTGGACGCCGGGCCCCATGGGACACGGAAAGTCCACGGTTTGCACGAACATGAAACGTGGGGCGTGGAGGGCGGAGAGGGGCTCCCTCCGCTGTGTTCCGTTCCCGGATCAGCTGTAGGTCAACGACAGCTGGCCTGGCAGGGCCCCTGGCTCACAAAGGCTCCTGAAAACATTAACACTGTCCTGCAGCAGGCCCAGGCAGGCTTCGGGAACCGTGGCCGTCGTGAGTTAGGTTTGGGGACTCGGTAAGGTGATGGAGCAGCGGCACGCGGACCCTCTTATGCCTGTGCCCCCCCCCCCCCAGAAGGACGCTCTTTGCAGGACTCCTGCAAAAGTCACATTTACCTTCGTCGCCATCTCTCTCCCTGGTGAATTAAGCCCGAAAGCCCGTGTTGGGAAGGTGTACTGTGTGCTCTCACCATTAGCAGTGGATGGAGTGAATGGTGATTGTGTCGCACAAAACCCTGGAGCTGAAAACTGAAGACACAAAACAGAAACAGAAAGGAAAAAGGGTTGTCTTTGGACAGACTTCATCCTTCGAGAAGGCGATACAAACAAATGCACGTATACATGTAAAGGGACAGTGAGACAAGTGTAACACTCAGGGAGTCTTGACCTCTCACGTTAGGCAAGTTTTGATTGGTGGGGTTTCACAGATGGGGTGATGCTGGCCCTTCTTGGAAAACCGTTCGTGTCTTCCTTTGTAAAACGAAGTCTTAGTCCCTCAGCTGAGGGAAGCCCTTCCGGACCCGACTGTGAACCTCGCTGCCGCTCCTTCCCAGTGCTCTCTCCGTCCTGTGACTTTGGCACGTTGGACAGATGCCCCCGGAGGGCCTCCCACGAGCAGATGGCCCCGTGGCCTGCAGCTCAGGGTGGGGCCCGGCGCCTCTGGCTCAGCCGGGAGCAGAGCCTCGATGCAGAGAGGGGTCCAGAGCAGAGGCCGAGGACGGGGAGCCTGGAGTGTGCGAGAGGGCTCAGAACAGAGCCCAGGTGAGGCTGTGGAAGCAGCAAAGAGGGTGTCCCAGTGAGTAAAGCTGAGGTCGGCTCAGCAACGTGAGATGGCGCAGAGCCTTCTGGAAAGGTGAAGACAGAACTCTGCCTGGTGGGTCTGCTGGTTGGGAGATGCTCACTAGCCCCTCTCTGTCTGCGAAGCCTTTTGCCGCCACCGCGGACAGCACCACCCTCCACGACGCAGCCCCCGGGCCCCCACGCGACAGTAATAAGCACTTGGTTTACCGTTATTCCAAGCACGGCGGCCTCACTTGGTCTCTGCCTGTCTTCCTCCCCACGTCTGTGGGCAGAGGCCATGTCTGGGTCATCCCGGGACCTCCCCCTCCTCCTGGGCTGGCTCCAGAGAACCCCCCTATCATGGACACGGGAGGCTGCGGCCTACGCGGGGGCAGGGTTCCCCGTGTCCACGGCACTGGTTGCGGCCCTCGTCAGTACGGGGCCGTCGTGGTGTCCGTGTCATTCACAGGGACAGGCGTTTTTAGCCAGTGGAAACTCGCTGTTGTGACTGCCTCGCGTCTCCCGTGCCCAGGAGTGTGTGTGTCTCAGAGCTCGTGTGCTGGTTGATCTCAACATTTTTATCGCATCATCCGTTTACCTGAGGTGCAGCAGGCTTACTTGGCACGTGGAAGGTCCCAGGCCCTCAGCACGGATCACCCCGCCCCTGCACCTCTTCCTTTGTGTAGAATTTCCTGACAGTTAAGGGGAAAAAAAGCATTTGTTGTTCCCCTCCTTTCCCCAGCCTTCTGCCAGGCACTCTCTTTCAGTGTGAAATAAATCAATATTTGCTTCTAAAGTCTGGGTGCACAGTACATTTTCCCATTTAAATGAAATGGAAGCAAACATAAATGAAAAAAAAAAAAAAGAAAAGGTCGTGATTCACTGTAGAAAAACAAATCAGGCTAAATGTGTTAAGAGTTTCCACTCAGGATAGGTCTCTGCTTCTGGTGAATTCTTCCAGTCCACATTAGCAGTTCCTCCTGATCGTAGCTTCGTGTGGTGCCCTCCCCAGAAAGGCCTTCCCGTTCCTCTAAGTGCAACCTAATCCCCCTGTTGACACAGCCCTACCTGCTCACAGGGTACAGTACTGTCACAGGGCCGGAGGGGGACCCCTGGAAGCCACTTGGGTCAGTCCCAGGGGAGCATGGAGTCGTGGTTGTTGCAGACGGACGGGCAGGGAGAAGGTGGCTTCTCTAGACACCAGCTGGGAGAGGAGTCAGGTGCCATGACTGGGAGCTCCCGGAGGCCACCTGAGCGCACCCGCCTTTCCCGTCAGTCCCTGGAGTCACTGCTCCTTCTACCCGCCCTGCCTGGCATCCCTCCCCGCTTCTCCTCCAGAGATGTTCCCTGGCCACCGGCCCCTCCCACCCCCCAGGCACTGCCGGGCCCCTCGGCCCCTGCGTCTGCCCCGCTGGACTGTGGTTTTCCACCGCGCCTGTCACGGCCTCTGGTACCTGGTGGGGCATCACTCAGCAAATACGTACTCGTGTGTGCCAATCATCCAGCTTGGCCCTGGGGGAGAGCTGTGCCTGGACTCCGCAGCCCCTGCCCGCACGGAGCGCAGCGTGGTCTGGTGGGGTGTGGGAAGAGGACAGGTTTGGAGGAGGGGAGGAAGTCACAAGTGACGGACAGGCCGCAGTACCTTTCAGGCAGCGGGTGTTTACGAAAGTCACGTCCAAATACTGCGGGTGCCGGAAGGGCCGTGGTGTGGTTAAACACCCACTTCGCGTGTAGAATGTCCTTTATCTTTCCTCCAGCCCCCTGAAGTGGGCATTAGTCCCCCGTCCACAGATGAGAAAACTGAGGGTTGTAGGGTAGGTGTGTGGCCTCACAGCTAATCGTGGCGAGCAGCCGTTCGAGCCCTGCTTAGCGCAGGACCAAGGGCCGTGTTGACCAAGGGACTCCTTTGGCCTTGCCGTTCGGACCCCAGCCCCTGCCTCACATCCCTGCACACATCTGAGGACTCTGATTCCCTTAGAGAGCAATCCCATGCCCTCCTTCTCTTCCAACCCTTCCGTTATTTTTGCGGCCTCAGGCTCCCAGCTCCTCCTAAACCTTCCCCATGTTCTTTCGATGACTTTTCTCCCCGAGATCAAAGACGGTTGTTATTTAAAGCAGGCCAGAGCCCGCGGGGTCAGGGACGCTGGGCATCAGCACTACCGGAATTGGCTCTGTCTGGAACCCGCCTGCTTGGAGCTCTGGACAGTGGCCTGGCTGTACAATTCAGGTGCCCTCCACTGACAGATGTCCCCACAGACTCTCCTGCCCAGCCCCGGGGGGCGGGGGCTCCCTCCACCGGCCACGTCCCGCGGATAGCTAAGGCATTGGTGTTGGTGGGCTGCATCTGGGGGGAATCAGTCTTGCAGGAACATCTCCTTTTTCCCAGTGCGAGACTGATCTGCAGTACAGGGGCTGGGCTCCCACAGTGTGTGGAAAGCCAGAAAACCCGGGATAAACCTAGGTCCCTTTCTCAGCTCCAAATGGGCCAGCTTTGAATTTCCAGGAGCCACCCACCCAACCCTCGACATGGTTGCAGTACATAATCTGTGCGCTGCCCTCCAACCCGCACACCCTTGGCCACCCCCGCGCCCCTGGGAGGCAGCTTGGCGTCAAGAGAAGAGCCTGGACTTTGGGTGTCAGCTCGGGCTCCGCCACCTGCCGCTGCTGGGGCCTCTGGCCGTGTCGCTCCGCGGCGTGGAGCCTCCCTCTCTTCGTCCATAAAGCAGGGACGGGAGCAAGCGCAGGGCCCCGTGTGCGGTGGGTCGAGCTCCCGGAACCTACCAGATGCTCCGTCAGCAGTAGTTGTGATTCTGTTGTCGTGGCTCGACCCAGAAGCAGGACCCGTGTGACCTTTCTCTTGCCCTCACACAGGTCACGGACGAGGAGCCCAGCTCCAACCACACGGTCATGATCCAGGAGACCCTCCAGCAGGCCTCCGTGGAGCTGGCTGAGGAGCACCACCTCGTGGTGTCCTCTGACGACGTGGAGGGCATCGAGACGGTGACCGTCTACACTCAGGGCGGGGAGGCCTCGGAGTTCATCGTCTACGTGCAGGAGGCCGTGCAGCCCGTGGAGGAGCAGGCGGTGGGGCCGCAGGCCCAGGAGCTCTAGGGGACACGCGGCGGCGGCTGGACGCCACGGGGCGGGCCCGCCAGGCTCTCCGCGGGACGGCACCCTTGGTGGCTCTCTCCTCCACGGTCCCCACCCAGGCGGCCAGATGGGGCTCCCCTCGTCCCCCTTTGGGGGGTAAGGCGACCGGCATCACCAGCAATACAGGACCCCCCGTTCCCAGCACAAACACACACACCCCTCCCTCTGCGTCCTCTGCTTCCGGAAAGACTAGGCATCGACTTTCCACACAGCCCACGCCGCATCGCCCCTTTGCTTCGGGATTCATGCAGGGACCCGGTGCCCGTCAGCATCTGCCCCGAATCACACCCCCAACTCCCTGACCCTGTGCAGGTGCCCAGCCTTCCTCTGGGACTGCTCTGTGGCCTGAATGATGGGAGGGAGCCAGCCGGCACGGAGAAAGTGACCTTCTGGTTTGGAATCCCCTCCTGGGGAAAAGAGGGGAGGGGATCCTGGCTTTATCCGCAAGGTCCTACTCCCCCACGTCCCCAAGTGTCGAGGGCACTTGTTACCGCTTGCAGGAACCACGGTTGAGGACCTCTTGTTCCCGCGACAGGCGGGGTCTTAGCTTACGTCTTAGAATCCTGCTTTTTTTAAAAAAAAAAGCACTTTTTACTATTCACCTCCCGTTCTATGAGATGTGGTGGGTAGAATAAAAACATTCTCAGCCTGAGCACTTCAGTGTCTCCATTAGCGTGGATGGTCTGTGTCTCCCCCTCTTGTGAATCAGAGTCTTAGGTTTGGGCCCCACCCAGAACCACCCCATCCGAGGTCCAGAGCCCTCAGCTCATAGATGAGGGTGCCCCCCCTCCCTCTAAAACATTTTTAAGTTTGCTTTGGGGCCACGGCTGGAGGTGAATGGTCTTGCCTTTTATTTCCCGGGTCCTGGCCCTTGGTTTGCTGCCTCTGAGACGCTGCCCGCCCCTCCTTTCCACCTTATGCTCGGGAGGGGCGACCAACGGACCGAAGGCGTCATGGCACGCTGCTCTTGGAGGTGCAGGCCGGGAGCCGTGATAAATCCCTTCTTGAGCCTCTGCCCTGTGCACAGCATGGTAGGGGCATCGGGGTGAGTCCTCCGGCGGCCTGCCCCGTCCTGGGTCTCTCGACGTCATCACCCACCCTCCAGTTCACAGAAGTCAGCATGTGTTTCCTCTGAGAACCCTTCAAATGAAGTCTTCGGCGTATATAAACGGATGCACCGACACAAAGCGGTAGTTGCTCTGGTTGAAGACGGCGGAGTTCACCGCCCCGCGCACTGGGCCCTCCGTGGGTCATCCCACCCCGGCAAGGCCCGAAGGCGCCTCTTGAGGGAGGTATAAAGCTGCTGCTCGAAGACCAGGAGGCAGGTGGCCTCTTGCCCTAAACAAGGAAGGGAGTTCAGGGAAGGAAGGACACTCCCCGGTCGGGATGAGTTGGGGAAAGTTCCCAATGGAGACGGCCTGTGATCAGAGCCTTGCAAGCTAGATAGAGGGATGGATGACGGTAGAAAAGTAGCACTGAGTCGTGCCCGGGATGGGACGGCATGGGGGAGGGCCAGTGACCCTTGGACAGTCCATCTGGCTGATGGGTGGCTCTAAGGAGAAAAGCAGAAGGATCAACCAGAAGCCAGAACCTAGAAGAACCAGGGATGATGAGACAGGATGGATATCGATTTTATTCAGTGAACCACGGGGCCATGGCAGCTGTGGGTAGCCCCAGGGTGTGGAGGGCAGAGTGGTACTCCAGAAAGGGTGATGTCCAGACATCAGGGTGGGCTATGTTGAGATGCTGGAGCATCCAGATTGGAGGCAGAGTTTCCGGGCTCAAGCCCAGCATCATCCCTTCCTACTTGAGTGACCTTGACACGTTTCTGTGCCTGGCTGAGTTTTAGTTTACTCCTCTGTGAAATGGGTCTCAGGATAATTGCTAACTGCTAAGATTGCTGAGAGGATTGAGTGGGCAGAGCCCTGGGAGACACTCACAGAGTAGCTGGCCCATACTCTGCACATATCGGTTACGATTTGTATCGCTAGGCACGGGGGACCAGACCTCAGCGTCCCCCAGACTGTACTGTCTAGTGGGAGAGATGGGACGTGAACACACAACAGGAAAAGACTCACTGAGTGTGCTCAGTGCTCCGAGTGAGGCCACAGGGGGGAACCTGCCCTTGCTTGGACCAGAACTGACAGGGACATGGGATGCTGAGGAACAGGTGCCCAGCCATTTAGGGGCACTCAACCGCCCGCATAGCTGTCCGCAGAGCTAGAGTCTGGGTGACTTCAGGGCGGGGCCAGTCCTGCATGCTGGTCCCCTCGAAAGTTGGATCTGACTCTTTCTGAGATGCACGTCCAGCATGGGCCTTCTTTGCATCATCATGAAAAAATCTTGTTGTAATTTGCAAACTCCCCATGAAGAGATACCTGCCCTGGCTGGTGTTCAGCGTGAGTGCCCTGGGTGCCTGCTGGGTCGTCTGGAGCACCCTTGGGCTAAATACAGATTCGACAGACAAACGGCTTAGTGTCATGAGGGCCTTGTGCCTGGGCAGGGAGACAGGCTTTGGTTTCAGTCCGATTTCCACACTGAGGATTTGTTGTGATGTTGGTTAACCTTTAAGAGTATTGTGTCATCACCCGTAAAACGGGATAAATCATTCGCCCCATTTGCCTGGTTTGTTTCAGGGATTTACCGTGATCGCGTTGCCGTAATTGCGCGTAGTAGGAACACGGCAAATACTTACTTCCCGTTGTTCACGGTGGGTTCCTAGGAGAATCCCATAGCAGCTGGACAGGGTCGCCTCATGTCCCCGCCTATGAGTGGAGCTGAGGTTCACGTGTAGTCCACTTGCAGAAGCCTGGTGTCCGCTGTCTCCCCTCTCCTGGGCCTGTCACGGTGCCTGGCGTGCATTCAGTCACGCACTGAGTCCGCCCAGGCCAGTCAGCTACCTCCAGTGGCCGGGCACTGGGCTGTGAGCTGGGAACACGGCTCAGCAGTGACGCGCCCCAGGCCTCAAGGACTTAGCCCGGGTCAGAGGGTGGAAGAGTGAGCAGGTGACAGGAAGCCCAAGCGGAAGCATCTGCAGAAGCAGAGCCCAAAGGGGGGCCGTGGAAGACATGGCCGTCACCTCCACTGAGCCCGGGGCCAGGCAGGGTGGAGGCTCACCCGGGAGATGGGAAGTAACGGAGACCCGGAGCCGGTGTGGACTGGCCCAGCCGAGCCCTGCTCTGGGTCCCACCTGTCCCACGCTGTGGTGCAGCTGGAACTTTGGGAGCCTGTGGCATCTGGCTGGTTGAGATGACTCCAGAGGACGGAGGCAGGGACCCCTGAGTGAGGTTAGGACCTTGCTAGGCCTGGAAGGAAGGGGGTGGGGAGAGAAAAGGATGGGTGGGGAGAAGGAAGGGAAGAGTTTTGCTGTTCAGTGCATCCACACCGTATTTTGTACCCACAGACCGTTTCCCTTGGCCGCGGTCCTGAAATCGTCCAGCCCTTGGCTCTCCCCTTGCAGGGCTGTTCCTGGGGAGGCTTTGCTCATTGCAGATGTTGGGCAGCGGACGGTTTATTTTTGCTTCCCTCCCACCCCCCACCGAATCGTGCCAAGGCAGACAGTGGGTGACACCCCACTGTGGCTGCTTGGTGGGGCAGGGCAGGCGGCCGGATCTCTAGAGGCCTTTCCTAGGGAGCTAGTGCTGAGCGTGGGGTGCGTCTGAGTGGTATGCCCAAGTGATGGGTTCCTTAGTTCTGATTATTCCCCCTTGGCTGTTTCCTTGGATCCTTCTTGACCCACATTGTGTTTTGGGCCAAGAGAAGTGACAACTTGTGCTTGGGAGACTGGGCTCCTGCCTTCCTGTTTTACTGTGCGTGACAGGGACCTACTGCGTGCCGGGTACCGCACTAGGCCCTCTGCCCTCCGTCGCTGTATTCGGTCTCTCCATCCACCTGTGTCTTCGTAAGATTGAACTGCCGGCCCTTGAGTGCTCGCTCTGTGCCAGCCTTGTGGATGTTACGAATTCTCACAGCAAGGCGAGAATGGTGCTGTCGTTAGAGTTTTACTGATGGGGAATACTAGCACCGAGCGGTTAAGAAACTGGCTGAAGGTCACACAGAAGTAGCAGAGCCAGAATTGGAGCCCCAGCAAGATCCGCGCTGATAACCAAAGTACCCTCGGCCAACTCTTCTGTCCCTTTTACAGCTGAGAAAACAGAGGCTCAGTAAGGAACCCACCTTGGGTGACACTTGAGGGCAGAAAGTGCTGTGGGACTTGAATCCAGCGGGAGTATCCCATTCCATCAGCTACTCTCAGCCGTCTGCCGCCTCTCCTGTTACCTTCCAGCCCTGACACCAGGCAGGCAGAGCAAGGACACGGTGTGGGGGGCAAGGTCAAATTCGGGGAGCAGTGGGGAGGAGACTTAGAGGCAAGAGAGCAAGAGCCCCTCCATGGAGCCCAGGAACCAGGTAGCTAGGAGGCAACAGCAGGTCTGAGCTGGAGCCGGCAGAAGACAAGAGCCCCAGGGCCCCCCCAGGTCAGACACAGTCGCGATGGGGACCAGCCAAGGGGGGCCTATGATGTTTGGCTGGCCTGGCTCTCGAAGACCCCTGGCTCTGTGCCCCCCCCCCCGGGCGCCCCTTCAGCCGGTCTTGTCCTCCAGGAGCCCTGACGCCAGCCGGCATCTGGGCGGGCTCTCCCTCTGGGGTGGGGACCCGCCCCCCAGGCTGCCATATGTCACCGTAGGGCCAGGCTTTCGAACGAGCAGCAGAAGTCCAGGCAAGACATACCTGGGCCTGACTCCACTGCTTAGAGCTTGTGTAACTTGGGAAAGTTATGTCCCCTCGCCGTGGCGCTAGCGGGGCTAGAGAGGGATGGCCGCAGGGTGTGAAGAGCTTCCTGGGACAGGACCAGACATGCCTCCAGTCCACTTAGCACAGCACAGCGCTGTGAGGCGCGGGTGTTCCGGCCCATCCCGTGGACGCAGATGCCTCGGGGAATGTAGAAAACAGCCGCAGGGGTAGCGAGATTCACGGGGATGACTTTTGTGCTGTGCTTACCACAGTGTTTGGAGTGGAAGGACGGCTCTGGCCCCTGGAGACCGTGCTCGGTGACGAGGCGTGGCCTCCCGATGTGGCCGCACAACGTGGCCGGGCCACGGCAAGTTTGACCCACCTTACCTGCTCTGAGTGTCACAGTTTTGAGGAGATGGTGACTCATTTTCTAACTGGTGTCTACAGGGCTAATTTAGCAAATTAATTTTTCTTGTAATAAGGATTTAAAACTCACTAGCCGTTGTCACTGATGATTTTCCCCTTGTTCTTCAGCTCCCATGTTTCAAGGCTGGAGGGGAGAAAAAAAAAAAAAAAGAACTCTTTGATGACAAATCCGTCTCCCCCACCCCTTCTAAAATTTCAAAGTGAACTGTCCCATCTCGTCCTTGGATGGAACCCGGCCTCGCCCATCCGTCTCCCCCCGTGATGATAGTTTTAAGGCAGAGGAGGAAATCTTTGGGAATCAATTAAGCAGACGGATACTTGGCTGGAGAAATAAAACAGCATGCTGGAGGGGGACTTAATTTACCATGCATCACAAAATTTGCTAAGTAAATTATTTTCAAGTCAGCTCGGCCCTTCTCTTAGCCATGACGGGGCCACGTTGGCGTTTGATTTAAAAAATTCTAATCTATCACTGTCACTGCTCCTGCTGCAATTTAAGGCTTGGGTGGTTTGTGGTAGATAACGGTTGTTACACTTCCTGCAGGCTAAGAAGGCAGTGACGGTTTTGGTATATTAACTATCACAAAGCAGACAAAAGGGAGAAAGAAGGTCTGTGTAGACAGAAGAAGGACGTGTCAGGCCAGAGTCGCCTGTGGCGCCTGCTGCCTCCCCCTACCTGCGTGCGGCCTTGGTCCTGCTGTTCAGCGCGACTCTTCTGACTGTCCCAGGACCAGACCCGTAGGTGACGGAGCCCCGTCCCTGCAGCAGCCTCGCCCCCAGGGGGCTCCTGGTGGACCAGGAGAGGCTAATAAGACAGCACTAGGGGTACAGCCCCCTGTGACGGGCGCTTAGGTCCCAAGCACCTACCCAGATACCTGGACGGGAATTGGCCTTGAAACACGGGTCCTGTAGGCCATGGTGGGAAGCGAGACCGCCTGGCTTCTGTCGCTCGCGGGTCCCAGCGTGGTGACTGTAGTAGTCTGGTCTGGGGGGGCCTCTGAAAACCTCTCAGCTGGCCCTCTGTGAAGAGGAAGTGTGGGTATGTTTTCCGCAGGGTCTGAGGTCACAGTCCTGGGTTGGAGTCACGGGTTCACCGGGTACTGGCGGGTGCGTCACGTGTTGTCCCCGAGCCCGAGTTCTCTCATCTCTGAAGTGGTTATCGTGGTGGGACGCTCCTCATCCAGCCGCGGGGAGGCTTCCATACCCTTTTCCTGGCCCACACAAGCATCCGACCAGGGCTAACTACCACGGTCCTTAACGATGGCTGTCATCGTCTTCATTCCGCAATCACCGTGTTGCAGGCATGGTGTCAGCGGAGCTGGAGGGTGGGCTTGGACCAGAGGAGCCCCAGAGGCTGGGGGAGTCCAGGGGAGACTCCCCGGTTTGCAGGGATCAAGAGGGACAGCGATGCAGAGCAGAGACTGCGCGCAGGGCCCAGGGTTCCAAAGCCGAAGGGACTGGAGGGGAGGACAGGCCAGCAGCCCCATTCTATAGATGAGCAGACTGAGGCCCAGAGAGGGAAAGAGACTGCTCCAATTATACAGGACAAGTGAGCCTGTGAAACGCCGAGGGGACATCCTAGGGGGGCTGAGGTCCCTGCTGCACTCCTGGGAAAGGCCTGTCCCCTCTTGCTCTGTGCCCTGACAGCAGCCTAGCCTTTACTGCCTCTGACCTATCATCAGACCTCCTGTTGGAAGGGGGCGGGGGAGACGCCTGGGTCCTTGCATATCCCTTCCTGTAGGACAAGCCTCTCCCACCTGGGGGTGGGGGGAACCTGAGGGGGGCAGCCACCCGTGAATCTGTGAGAAGAGAGCAGAGAAGAGAGGGTGCTGTCAGCTCAGTCCTCTCCGCTGTGATTCAGACACCGGCCGCCCCCAGTGCTGGGAGACCCGACGGCCCGTGGAAGGAAGAAGCCCTGAGCCTTGGACACTGCAGAGCTGGGAGTCTGGTCCCGGCCCACCCGTGACCTTGGAGGAGGTCCTGAAGTGTCTCCTTTCTTTGTGGCAAACAGCTTTTCTTGGGATATTTGCAAACCTAAAGTTACTTGCTCCCTCAGTCCTTCCTCGTGCACACGCCTGGCCTTCCTTGGTAAAAGTCTCTGCGGTGGGGAGCTCTCGGGGTGGGGGCAGGGTCAAATGGCGATTCCACATAAACCTGCCGGCGGAGGACACGGGCACCGCGCAGAGCAGACCCCACATCGCCATCCTGGCACGAGAGCCATTTCTTGGGAAGGTGTGGATGTAGGGGGCAGAGCTGAGAGGTTCTCAGGCCTCCCCCCGCCACAGAAACGCTGATGCGGCAGCCAGCCACGGACCAAGTGCCTCTGTGGGAGCCTTGGGGCCCGGGCAGGGGGTTGTGAAACCCCGGCGGAGCCCGAGGCCGGGACGGCTGCCCTGGGAAGGCAGGCCGGTGCCTCAGTGCAGGCCCCTGACCGTGGCGTGGCCCCAGCTGCAGACCCAAAGCGGCCCCGTGCCCCGTGGACTCAGCTCTGGCCCTCCTTCTCCGTGGCCCTCCCGTCAGTCCCATCTGCCAAGGGACCTGGGAGGACCCACGCCAGTCAGTGTCCCCGGTAACGGGCCCGGCACCCGTGGACCTGACTGGGCCCGGCTCCAGCCCTGCTCACCCGGGGTCTCCTCAGCCCAGGGACCCAGCGGGAGCCATGCCTGCCCGTCCCCCAGTAACAGGCCTACTGACAGGACCTCTCCGCGGACGCGGCCGCAGCCCTGCACCCCAGCTCTCTCCCAACCCCGTCGGTCCAGGCACCAGGCGGGAGAAGACGGTCTGGGAAGAATGGAAGGGCTCTGCCCTTCCAGACGTACACACAGCAGCCAGAGGCCATGAGGGTCCTGAAGAATCGGACGAACGTGACGCCATCCAAGGCACTGACGAAGCCCCGGCAACAGACCTTCAAGGAACAGAGACTCATTAAATGCTTGACAGTGAACTCAGAATAATCGTCTTAGAGGAGTTCAGTGAGGGGCGCCTGGGTGGCCCGGTCGGTGAAGCGTCAGACTCCTGATTTCAGTCCAGGTCATGATCTCACGGCTCGTGGGTTTGAGCCCCGCGTCAGGCTCTGCCCTGACAGCGCGGAGCCTGCTTGGGGTTCTCTGTCTCCCTCTCTGTCCGCCTCTCTCTTTCAAAATAAATAAACTTAAAAAAAAAAAAAAAAGAGAGAAGTTCAGCGAGGTTCAGGAGAACACAGACAACTAAATGAAATCAGAAGAACACGTGAACTCAACGAGAAGGTACAAGAAGTCATTTCTCAAATTGGGGCTGATCACGTGGAGGGACCCAGGTGGCTGCAGGCCTCAGGGTACCCTCTTTTCATGATGGGTCCACACGGCAAGCGGCTCGTCCATGATGTGTCCACACGGCAAGCTGCCCGTCTCCGTCGGTACAGTGTTTTCAGAGCTCTAACACAGAATGTGTGCTGGAACTCTTCATGTGGTTGAAATCGTATGGTTTGAGTCCAGGCTGATGGGGGGTGAGTGTCTACAACTGAGCGTCCTCCAGACTGTCCAGCCCCGAATGTGTGCGGGGGGGGGACGGATGCCGTGCGCACGCTCTCTGTTCCCTGTTCCGTTCATCCGAACAGTGTTTATTCTGCCCTCAGGAAGCATGGGCTCGGGGGGGAGCGGAACATGAGGCTTGTGTGAACCCCAGAACTCCCACCAGATCCCAGCTGTCGAAGAGGGAGGGACTTGAGGGCACCCGGCTCAGAAAAGGGCACAGGCCTTATTATTATCATTATTATCATTAAATTTGAAAAAAAAAAGCAAGAACGATCTCTGTTCCTTGGAAACCCATTTGTAAAACATGTATCCGTAAGATTAAAAGGTTCAGAACACATTTATTTGTACGCAGCACATACACTCATGGTCAAAACATCCGCCAAAATGGCATATGCCCCGTCAACAGCTGTCCTGGGAGAGGCTACAGGCGACACCAAAAAATGATCAGATTTTAGCCATAAAATATGCCAAGGGATGCCAATCCATTGCCAACGGCTTACGATGGGCCAAATGACAATTGCATGTATAACTACACATTACTTATATCATTACCTTGCAAATTATACTTACAATTATGGTTCTACAAATGGTGGAGGCCAGTGTTCTGGACACACGGTCTGAGAACGGCAGTGTGTGGCAGGGCCACTGAGCCCTTTGGGGGTTCCGATGAAAGCCACAGACCTTCTACCCCCAGGAAGCCACACACACGCAACCTCAGGGCAGTTGCAGGGGGTTCGTGAGTCCCCATTAAATTTTTTTTTTTTAATGTTTATTTGTTTTTGAGACGGAGACAGAGCACGAGTGGGGGAGGGGCAGAGAGAGAGGGAGACACCGAATCTGAAGCAGGCTCCGGGCTCCGAGCTGTCAGCACAGAGCCCGACACGGGGCTCGAACTCACGAACCGTGAGATCATGACCTGAGCCGAAGTCGGACGCTTAGCCGACTGAGCCACCCAGGCGCCCCTCGTGAGTCCCCATTTAAGAGAGCCTTTGATCAGATCTGACCTCCTCCACTTTCAGAATGACGTCTGCAACACAGAGCAGTTAGGTACGGCCAGTGTCTCCCAGTGAGGCTTCTCAGGGCAGCGCTGGGACCCGCTCCTGCCCACCCAAGGCCAATGTAATTTGCTCCCGCCCCTCTCCCCTCATTGGCTGCTGGTGAGAAAAGTTAAGAGTCGAGGGATGTCTGTTGAACATCCGGTAAAAGCCCCCAACGGGGCATATAGAAAATATGCAACACACAGCTTCTCCCCGTTGTAAGGTGTTTGGGAGACCAAGGAACGGCTTGAGAAGTCGGCACAGGACAGGGCAGAATCCCGAGCCGGCAGACCCCGGGTGCTGTGGGAGGTGAAGGCAGAGAGGGTGCCCGTGGCTCCTCTACGTGCCTGCTTACAGTCCCTCCTGATCCCCACAGGTAGCCTGTGGCCACCCCACTTCACAGCGTGGAATCACGGTTCTGCGAGGAACACAGGCCTTTGCGGGAGATGGGTGGGCGTCTGGGCGGGCGGGGATTTGAGCGCACGGCTGCGCGGCTCCGACACCTGCCTTTTCCAGCGTTCCCGCACCACTGCATGCTGTCCATCATCTCAGCGGTGCTGAAGCCTGTGCAACCTCACTGTGACCTGTAAGTGCACGCCCCCCCCCCCCCCCCCCCCGTGGGAGTCAGCGTGGGGCCAGAGCAGGGTTTGAACTAGAGAAACTGAGAAATGGCGCTGTGGCCGTCACAAGCCAGCAGGGGGAGCTAGGAGCCCCCTGGATGACCCAAGCCACTGGCCCAGGGTGGGTGCAGGTGGGCAGTGGGTGTGCAGGCCGTCTGGGGAGGTGGGAGGCAACAGACCTCACGTTCAGGGGAGCCGGTGTTCGTGTCTCGGCTCTATGAGATGTGTGTCCTGGGACCCATTCCTTTCTATTTCTGGGCCTCGGTTATCCTTATCTGATAAATGGGGATGATGAAACTCCTGTCCACGGCTACTGTGCAGGTGCCTCACCTGACTCCAGGTGCCCCATCCGTCCATCCTGTGTGCGACTGAAGTTCGGCCTGATCGGATGGATGCGGCTCTGCATCGGGAGCCAGAGGCCTCGGGCCCTTTCCCCGTCTCTGCCACAGACTGTCCGAGTGACCTTGGAGGTCTCTTCTGTTGTCTGGGCCTCAGCTTCCCTAGCCTAGGGCCAGGGGCTGGTCCCGGAGGACCTCTGAGGTCGCACCCAGCTCTCTGCACTCTGGTCCACGCCTGGGGAAAGAAGGTGTCAGCTCTTGGCGAAGGGGTCTGACAGCAGGTGGAGCCTGGAGTGAGGCTCCGTGACCCCAGGCAAATTCCTTAGCCTCACTGAGTTTCAGCGAGCTCTTCCGTAGTGGGGATGTTACTTCCCAGCTGCAGGGTTTAGTCCAAGGATTAAGGGTGGCAATATTCCAAAACTTGTCATCTGGTGTCCTTGTCATCTGGTGGCACAGAGTGCATACTCAATATTTGATAGCCGTTGTTACTCTCTTTGCTGTAGGATGGTTATTTTGGTTCCTTTGGCCCTTGGAGGATTGAATCATGGGCTTCTGCACCTCTCTGGGACTTGGAAAACGTTTCTTGCAAAGAACCAGATAGATATTTGAGGGCTTGTGGGTCATACGGTCTGTTGGAGCTATTCAACTCAGCTGTCATAACCTGAAGGCAGCCATAGACAGTACGTAAACCAGTACACGTGGTTGTGTTCCAGTAAAACTTTATTTACAAAAAAATAGGTCGTGGGCCAGAGACCATAGTTTACTGACCCCTGTCCTAGATGCCTGGGTCTGCGGGGCCAAGTTCATAGAAGCGGCAAAGGGATTTGTGTTTTGTTTTGATTTCTAGCAACCGGGCACCTTTATAATCATAATTTCATTTTCACAAATATCATGTCATCTTAAAGGGGAGTAAACTGGGTTCTCGGGTTGAAGAGCACAGCCCTTTCTAGAGCTGATGGAGGTGGGTGGGTCTGTCGCTATCTGATTCCTGGGTGGCCCTTCTTCTCCGTGGGCCTCGATTTGTTGCTCTGTATAAGGGGCCTGGACGCAGAGAGCGTGGGGTCCTTTCTGTTCTGATGGGGAGACAACTGCGGTCGAATCAGCCTTGGTGCCTCCGAATTCTGTTCGTTCTGCTCTGAGGAAACTGAGACATGATCGTAAAGGGGAAGATCCTTTAATTAAATTGCTGAGGAATTAGGAGGATTGAGTGATTGGAAGCGGAGAGTGATGCTGGGGCCAGGGCGCTCCCTGGGGGTTAATTAAGATGCTGCTCTCTGCTCCCTGCCCTCCACTGTGGGCACCCGAGGCTGGGACCCCAGGAACATTTAGCAGACCCTCCGGTGTGTGGGGGGTGCTCCTGCTCCACACAGCTGCCCCTCTCGCCCCCCTCCCAGGCCTCCGTTCTCGCCTCTCACTGTTCCTCCCCTGCCTGCTCCTGCCATGCCGACAACTGATGGATGTTCCCAGGATGGGGCGATCTTAATTAAGTTGGATGATCTTTCTCGAGCTTGCAAAAGCAATGAATGCTTTCTACCTCGGCCACGATGGGCGTTCAGTTTGGTCCAGCTGCCCTTCTTGGAGAGGCTGGAAAACGTCCTCCCTGAATACAGGCTCTATGCCGCTAACCCTGAGCTCCATCAGCGGCCCTCCCACCCCCATGTCCCATCAGCAGGGAACGGGAATTTTGACCCAGGTTCTGGGATTCCATTGAAACTGGGAGTGTGAGCCCCAAGGCCCTGTATCCTCCCCCAGCGTGCAAGGCCGCTCTCTGTCTGGAAGTCTTTCCTGACTCTGGCCCTGTGATGGCATCTTGTCCCCATCTGTGACAGCACAGCCTCAGCACAGAGCACCTCGATGTCCTCTCTGGAGGTCCTCTCCTCCTGCAGGTGAGACGCTCTATAAGCCTCCCTAGGATGTGGAGGAAATAGCGTACTTACCGTTTTCTTCGTGGAGTCTAGCACATTCAGTCCAACCCTTTTTTCTTTTTAATGTGTCCTGTATTACTGAGAACTCATTCTGCCCTGAGGCCTGAGGTAAGCATGACTCCATCCAAGCCCCGCCCTGTCTCCCAGTCTGATGCAGCAGAAGACCACCGGGCAATGCCAATACCAAGGGATGTCGGTGTTTCCAGGGGCTGTGGGGGCACCGAGGTCAGGCTTCCTCGGGCTGCTGGACATTCTGAAGCCACGGCCTTAAAGGTGCCCATGCTTCAGCCAGATGCGTGGCATTTACCAAGGCCTGAGGGCCACCGAGAGCATGGCCCGGGGGACCGGGGGGAAGGAAGGAATCAACACAGGCCTGAAGAGGCAAGAAGGGAGTCAGACAAGGGAGGGCATGTAGGGAGGGAAGAAAGGAGCAGGTGGGGGACCATTCGAAACTCTGCAGGGGCCATGGGGCTTAGTGTCTCCCCAGGGATGAGGAAGCAGTGGGTGGCCTTTGCTGTTGTCCCTCCCTCCCTTCATCCCCCCAAACCCACTAACAGTCCCTCCCTTTCCTCAACCCCGACTCAAGATGGGCCTTTGAGGGCGAGCCCCAGGGCAGGGCTGCTGGGCTCCCAGCTGAGCGCTCGTCCCAGGTCACAAGCCACTTGTGGCCACGCGGTGGGACAAGAGATGCTCCAGGAGAGCCAAGCGCGATGCCTGTTCCCCTTACACAACTTGTGCTGAGTTTGCTTCGCATGGAGACCTTCTCAGTGGGGGAAGCAGGGAACCATCTATGTTTCTACTGTAGCCCGGGCTCCTGCCATCTTCTCAGACCGGCCCTCCAGGCGGCATTGACGCTCAGCCCCGCCTCCTGCGGGTGGAGACGGGGTCATCTCACCCTCTGCCTGGCACACTGCCCCTCCTCTCCTCTCCCCTGACCACTCTTCCGCTCCCCGTTCTCCCAGCTCACATTCCCGTGCGCTCCCAGAGGAGCCCCTCTCCTCCTGCACAGGACTCATCGCGGTGGCTCGCCGCGGCCTTTCTCCTAACGTTCGTTGGTGTTTATTTTCTCAAGCAATCCATGGGCGCATTCTCACGGTAAATGGTCTAGACCTTACCGATCAAGCTACGGTTCCCCATGACCACCTTCTAGAACAGTCTTTGTCCCTCCTGAGAGGCAACTACTAAGTGAGGTTTGCTATATATTATCCATTCACTCACTTCGTTAATATTTACGGAGGTCGTACGCCAGACCCAGCGTTATTCTGTGTCTTGGGAATATGGCATCACAGGAACTCAGGGTGTGTGTTCCAGTCCCAGGAGTGAGACCCTAAGCAAGTATGCAAATGAGATGCAAATGATCGGGTGGTGACAAGTGCTCTTTATTTTTTTTAATTTTAAATATTTATTTATTTATGAGAGACAGAGAGAGAGGCACGAGAAGGGGAGGGGCAGAGAGCGAGGGAGAGACGGAATCCAAAGCAATGTCCAGGCTCTGAGCTGTCAGCACAGAGCCTGACGTGGGGCTCGAACCCACGAACCGTGAGATTACGACCTGAGCTGAAGTCGGGTGCTCAACCGACTGAGCCACCCAGGTGCCCCCACAAACGTTCTTTAGACGATAAAGTCGGGTAAGGGGAGCGAAGCTGCCGGGGCGAAAAAGGGTCACTGTCCCCACAGTGGTCAGAGCCCCTCCCCGGGAGGCAGTTCCGCAGAAGTCATGCAGGGGAGGGGCTCTGGGAGGGGTGGAGCGGGGGGCGGGGGCTCTGAGGCTGGGGGGGCAGGGGGCTGCCTGGCTGTGGACACCCAGGAGGACAGGCGGGCAAGTACAGGTCTGGAGAGCAGCTGGCGAGAGCACAGAGAGGCTTGCAGGCCACGGAGGACACTTGTGTCCCCTTCTCAGGGAGCGGAAGGTGCTGGAGCCTTGGGGACGAGGGATGGCATGGGCCCATTTATGTTCTAAAAGGACTGCCCGGCGGCTCTGTGAAAAATGGACCCCCTCTCACGCATTTTTGTGACTCTGTGTTATATATCTATGTATGTCATGGATAAAAACAGATGTGAGATACATATATAAATCTCCATTTTCCTTCTTCTCCAAAAGGAAACATTGTTACTCTCTTTGTGCCTGTCTGCAATGTGCTTTTTCACATCCTGGTATCCTGGAGAACCGCAGAACTTTCTACATCACACATCTGGACCCACGACATTCTTTTTTTTTTTTTTTTTTTTTTTTTAGTTTTTAGTTTTTATTTAGTTATTTTGAGAGAGACAGAGACAGTATGTGTGGGGGTGGGGCAGAGAGAAAGGGAGACGGAGAATCCCAAGAGGGCTCCACACTGTCAGCACGGAGCCCGATGTGGGGCTTAAACACATGAAATCCTGAGATCGTGACCTGAGCCGGAAGCAAGAGTGGGATGCTTAGCCAGCTGAACCACCCAAGTATCCTGGACCCATGTCATTCCTTTTATTTTTAGTTTTTTTAATGTTTATTTATTTTTGAGAGAGAGAGAGAGAGAGAAGGGGGGAGGGACAGAGAGCGAGGGAGACAAAGAATCCAAAGCAGGCTCCAGGCTCTGAGCTGTCAGCACAGAGCCCGACATAGGGCTTGAACTCATGCACAGTGAGATCATGACCCGAGCCAAAGTCGGACACTTAACTGACTGAGCCACCCAGGCGCCCCTATTCTTAAACCGTTTAATATAGTCTTTCATGGTATGGCTCCTATTGAGGGACCTGAGGTTGTTCCTATTTTGTTTGTTTTCCTCCTCTAAGCAGTGGGTCTGTCTGCAGGCAGGGCCTTGCCAGTGTAGGTAAGTGGAAAATTGCCCTGATTCGGCTTTTGTGTCCATTCTGCATCCATTCTCAGGCCAGTGGTGATTTTCACGTGCGAGGCAGGGTGCTGGGACAGGGTGCTGAGGCAGGGTGCTGAGGCAGGGTGCTGGGGCAGAGTGGTGGGGCAGGGTGCTGAGGCAGGGTGCTGGGGCAGGGTGCTGAGGCAGGGTGCTGGGGCAGAGTGCTGAGGCAGAGTGCTGGGGCAGAGTGCTGAGGCAGAGTGCTGGGGCAGGGTGCTGAGGCAGAGTGCTGGGGCAAGGTGCTGGGGCAGGGTGCTGAGGCAGGGTGCTGAGACAGGGTGCTGAGGCAGGGTGCTGGGGTATGGTGCTGAATCAGGGTGCTGAGGCAGGGTGCTGGGGCAGAGTGCTGAGGCAGAGTGCTGGGGCAGGGTGCTGAGGCAGAGTGCTGGGGCAAGGTGCTGGGGCAGGGTGCTGAGGCAGGGTGCTGAGACAGGGTGCTGAGGCAGGGTGCTGGGGTATGGTGCTGAATCAGGGTGCTGAGGCAGGGTGCTGGGGCAGGGTGCTGAGACAGGGTGCTGAGGCAGAGTGCTGAGGCAGGGTGCTGAGACAGGGTGCTGGGGCAAGGTGCTGGGGCAGGGTGCTGAGGCAGGGTGCTGGGGCAGGGTGCTGAGGCAGGGTGCTGAGACAGGGTGCTGAGGCAGGGTGCTGGGGTATGGTGCTGAATCAGGGTGCTGAGGCAGGGTGCTGGGGCAGGGTGCTGAGACAGGGTGCTGAGACAGGGTGCTGGGGCAAGGTGCTGGGGCAGGGTGCTGAGGCAGGGTGCTGGGGCAGGGTGCTGAGGCAGGGTGCTGAGACAGGGTGCTGAGGCAGGGTGCTGGGGTATGGTGCTGAATCAGGGTGCTGAGGCAGGGTGCTGAGACAGGGTGCTGAGGCAGGGTGCTGGGGTATGGTGCTGAATCAGGGTACTGAGGCAGGGTGCTGGGTACTGAGGCAGGGTGCTAGGGCAGGGTGCTGGGGCAGGGTGCTGGGGCAGGGTGCTGGGGCAGGGTGCTGAGACAGGGTGCTGAGGCAGGGTGCTGGGGTATGGTGCTGAATCAGGGTACTGAGGCAGGGTGCTGGGTACTGAGGCAGGGTGCTAGGGCAGGGTGCTGGGGCAGGGTGCTGGGGCAGGGTGCTGAGGCAGGGTGCTGAGACAGGGTGCTGAGGCAGGGTGCTGGGGTATGGTGCTGAATCAGGGTACTGAGGCAGGGTGCTGGGTACTGAGGCAGGGTGCTAGGGCAGGGTGCTGGGGCAGGGTGCTGGGGCAGGGTGCTGGGGCAGGGTGCTGAGACAGGGTGCTGAGGCAGGGTGCTGGGGTATGGTGCTGAATCAGGGTACTGAGGCAGGGTGCTGGGTACTGAGGCAGGGTGCTAGGGCAGGGTGCTGGGGCAGGGTGCTGGGGCAGGGTGCTGAGGCAGGGTGCTGAGACAGGGTGCTGAGGCAGGGTGCTGGGGTATGGTGCTGAATCAGGGTACTGAGGCAGGGTGCTGGGTACTGAGGCAGGGTGCTAGGGCAGGGTGCTGGGGCAGGGTGCTGGGGCAGGGTGCTGAGACAGGGTGCTGGGGCAAGGTGCTGAGGCAGGGTGCTGGGGCAGAGTGGTGGGGCAGGGTGCTGAGACAGGGTGCTGAGGCAGAGTGCTGAGGCAGGGTGCTGAGACAGGGTGCTGGGGCAAGGTGCTGGGGCAGGGTGCTGAGGCAGGGTGCTGGGGCAGGGTGCTGAGGCAGGGTGCTGAGACAGGGTGCTGAGGCAGGGTGCTGGGGTATGGTGCTGAATCAGGGTGCTGAGGCAGGGTGCTGAGACAGGGTGCTGAGGCAGGGTGCTGGGGTATGGTGCTGAATCAGGGTACTGAGGCAGGGTGCTGGGTACTGAGGCAGGGTGCTAGGGCAGGGTGCTGGGGCAGGGTGCTGGGGCAGGGTGCTGGGGCAGGGTGCTGAATCAGGGTACTGAGGCAGGGTGCTGGGTACTGAGGCAGGGTGCTAGGGCAGGGTGCTGGGGCAGGGTGCTGGGGCAGGGTGCTGGGGCAGGGTGCTAGGGCAGGGTGCTGGAGCAGGGTGCTAGGGCAGGGTGCTGGGGCAGGGTGCTGAGGCAGGGTGCTGGGGCAGGGTGCTAGGGCAGGGTGCTGGGGCAGGGTGCTGGGGCAGGGTGCTGAGGCAGGGTGCTGGGGCAGGGTGCTGGGGCAGGGTACTGAGGCAGGGTGCTAGGGCAGGGTGCTGGGGCAGGGTGCTGAGGCAGGGTGCTGGGGCAGGGTGCTGAGGCAGGGTGCTGGGGCAGGGTGCTGGGGCAGGGTACTGAGGCAGGGTGCTAGGGCAGGGTGCTGGGGCAGGGTGCTGGGGCAGGGTGCTGAGGCAGGGTGCTGGGGCAGGGTGCTGGGGCAGGGTACTGAGGCAGGGTGCTGGGGCAGGGTGCTGGGGCAGGGTGCTGGGGCAGGGTACTGAGGCAGGGTGCTAGGGCAGGGTGCTGGGGCAGGGTGCTAGGGCAGGGTGCTGGGGCAGGGTACTGAGGCAGGGTGCTAGGGCAGGGTGCTGGGGCAGGGTGCTAGGGCAGGGTGCTGGGGCAGGGTGCTGGGGCAGGGTGCTGGGGCAGGGTGCTGAGGCAGGGTGCTGAGACAGGGTGCTGGGGTATGGTGCTGAATCAGGGTACTGAGGCAGGGTGCTGGGTGCTGAGGCAGGGTGCTAGGGCAGGGTGCTGGGGCAGGGTGCTGAGGCAGGGTGCTGAGACAGGGTGCTGAGGCAGGGTGCTGGGGTATGGTGCTGAATCAGGGTACTGAGGCAGGGTGCTGGGTACTGAGGCAGGGTGCTAGGGCAGGGTGCTGGGGCAGGGTGCTGGGGCAGGGTGCTGAGGCAGGGTGCTGAGACAGGGTGCTGAGGCAGGGTGCTGGGGTATGGTGCTGAATCAGGGTACTGAGGCAGGGTGCTGGGTACTGAGGCAGGGTGCTAGGGCAGGGTGATGGGGCAGGGTGCTGGGGCAGGGTGCTGGGGCAGGGTGCTGAGACAGGGTGCTGAGGCAGAGTGCTGGGGTATGGTGCTGAATCAGGGTACTGAGGCAGGGTGCTGGGTACTGAGGCAGGGTGCTAGGGCAGGGTGCTGGGGCAGGGTGCTGAGGCAGGGTGCTGAGACAGGGTGCTGAGGCAGGGTGCTGGGGTATGGTGCTGAATCAGGGTACTGAGGCAGGGTGCTGGGTACTGAGGCAGGGTGCTAGGGCAGGGTGCTGGGGCAGGGTGCTGGGGCAGGGTGCTGGGGCAGGGTGCTGAGACAGGGTGCTGAGGCAGGGTGCTGGGGTATGGTGCTGAATCAGGGTACTGAGGCAGGGTGCTGGGTACTGAGGCAGGGTGCTAGGGCAGGGTGCTGGGGCAGGGTGCTGAGGCAGGGTGCTGAGACAGGGTGCTGAGGCAGGGTGCTGGGGTATGGTGCTGAATCAGGGTACTGAGGCAGGGTGCTGGGTACTGAGGCAGGGTGCTAGGGCAGGGTGCTGGGGCAGGGTGCTGGGGCAGGGTGCTGAGGCAGGGTGCTGAGACAGGGTGCTGAGGCAGGGTGCTGGGGTATGGTGCTGAATCAGGGTGCTGAGGCAGGGTGCTGAGACAGGGTGCTGAGGCAGGGTGCTGGGGTATGGTGCTGAATCAGGGTACTGAGGCAGGGTGCTGGGTACTGAGGCAGGGTGCTGGGGCAGGGTGCTGGGGCAGGGTGCTGGGGCAGGGTGCTGAGACAGGGTGCTGAGGCAGGGTGCTGGGGTATGGTGCTGAATCAGGGTACTGAGGCAGGGTGCTGGGTACTGAGGCAGGGTGCTAGGGCAGGGTGCTGGGGCAGGGTGCTGGGGCAGGGTGCTGGGGCAGGGTGCTGAGACAGGGTGCTGAGGCAGGGTGCTGGGGTATGGTGCTGAATCAGGGTACTGAGGCAGGGTGCTGGGTACTGAGGCAGGGTGCTAGGGCAGGGTGCTGGGGCAGGGTGCTGGGGCAGGGTGCTGGGGCAGCCAGACGCGGCTCCACCCTGAGGCAGTGCAAGAGGCCAGGCCTTGTGTGACCCCCGGGACCTATCCCACTGAACTTTTCCAGATGGTTCTTCTCTACCCTTTGGTAGTTTTCTCAGGTTCACGAGCTGATGAGAATATTCAAGGGGGTTGTATTAATATTTTATTGCAGGCGTAGCAAATTACTACAAGCTTAGCAGCCTGCACAACAGAAATGTATTATCTTCCCATTCTGTGGATCAGAAGTCCAACCTCGGTCTCTGTGGGTGAAGAGCAGGGTGTCGGCAAGCCTGTCTTCCCCGTGGGGACCCTGTTCTGGCTTCCTTCCAGAATCTTCTCAACCCCGGAGGGGAGGATCTATTTCCTGCTCACTTGGGGTCTCGGCAGAATGCAGCTCCTTGTGGCCCCCCATTGCCTCGCTGGCTGTCAGTCGCAGGACATTCCCAGCTCCCACAGGCCGGCCACGGTCCCCTCACGGCCCTCCCCCCCCTTCCAAAGCCAGCAGTAGTGGGCTGAGTCCTTCCCCTCCTTCCAGCTCCTCTGTCTCGCAGAGCAGAGGCCGGGGCGGGGGAGGGGGTGTGGAGGCCGCAGCACCCACCCCGGGGACAAGGACTGTCACCGGGGCAGGATCCTGGCAGGCCCGGTCAGTGCAGGCCATCTGGGCTACTGTTGTCTCCCCAGCGGTGTCCCAGGTGCCCCCGGAGTCGTTTAGACGTGCTCGTCCGTTGGTGGACGCACGGCTTTGACCTGACCGCCGGGCCCTCTGTCCCTCTGGCTCCCCGGCACGCGGCCCACACACCAGCCGAGGGCCGGAGGTGAAAGCCGAGAGGCGTTCGTGCCGCCATTTTAGTCGTGCCCGCATCGGGGACTCAGGGCCTGGACCCCACAAAACACGAATGCAGCCCACACAGACACACACCTGCCCACCCCCCCAACACGCGTGCGCCTCCAAACTCCATCACGCACACAACTGGAGCACGGCAGAGCTCTGCTTATTTCCCGAGGAATGTCTCCCCACATCCGCTGGCTTTTAATTGACTCTGGCTGCAGGCCTGTTTATCATCTTTCCCCAGTGCTCGGGCACCGAATGAAGACAGATTCCAGGAAGCTTTGAAATGTTCCCAACCCGGAAGCCTCAGACTCACTTGCTTTGAAGATTAGAACAAGTTTTAATTCTCCTGCCCCCACCCTGGCTTTTTGATTATTTAACAAATATTCCTCTAAAAATGCTCTGCACCCCGTGATTTTAAAAGTCACACAGGCTCATTCGTTCAACCCCGACGACGTGCCGGAATGTGGTGAGCAGTTCACCCGTACGGCCCTCCCTGGGTCCTGGCAACAGCCCACGAGGGGAGGAGGAGGCAGGCGTTATGATCATCCCCAGTTTATAGATGAGAACGTGAGGCCAAGGCACCGCCCTAGATCAGAGTGGTTGTGGGGCCAATGGCGAATCCAGGCTGCTCAGCCCCAGAGCCCAAGGTTGTCAACCTCGTGCGGTAATGCCTCCTGTATACGCTGGGTAATCTGGAAAGTCCAGAAAAGACCAATGAAGAAAACACAAACTTCTAGGGGCTCCTGGCTGGCTCAGTCGGTGAAGCATCTGACTTGAGCTCAGGTCATGATCTTATGGTTTGCGGGTTCAAGCCCCGCGTCGGGCTGCGTGCTGACAGCTCGGAGCCCGGAGCCTGCTTCAGATTCTGTGTCTCCCTCTCTCTCTGCCCCTCTCCCCCACTTTTTCTCTCTTTCTCTGTCTCTCTGTCTCTCTCTCAAAAATAAATCAACTTTCAAAACTTAATAAGAAAAAGAAAATGCAAATTTCTAGAGAATCTGTTCACCTTTTGGTGGATTTCCAATGTATCTATGTAAGTGTGAATGTATTTTATTACATTCGCTAAATGATTTTGTATGCAGCTCTTTCCCATACAATTGCTCGTTTTCAGAGACTTAAAACCGAGGGAGGAGGGAAGAGGAAACTGAAGGAACAGCAGAGACTGTTCTTTGAGTCGGTAACGCAGGTGAGCTGAAGGAGGCTTGCAGCTCATGGCAGGGAGACCTTTTTATTCTAGGACCGGGGGGAACACTGGAATTTTCTGGCCTTGGATGGCCAAGTGCAAGTCCTGTCCCCCGCCCCCGGCTCCCGGGCAGTCCCCCGGGCAGAGACTCTGAGGCTGTCCAGGCCCCCATCCGCGAACCGGGGCTGGGCCCACCGCACAGCCCAGTGGTGAAGGTTTGCTGAGGGCATAAGTGAGGGGCCTGGCTCGGCGCCCGCACCCCGCAGCCCCCAGCACGGTTTCATTCCCTCGCCTTCTGTGCATTCCCCTCCGGGAACAGAAGTGACCTGCACCCATCTCCCGGCTCGTCCCATGTCCCGGGGCCCAGGACTCATTCCCTTTGCCCGGTGTCCAGATGTAGAGCAGGGGCATGTGGGTTCTGCTGGGAGGAGGGGGGCTCTGTTCCCTTCACGTGCAGCCTGTCAGCAGACGCTTTGCTCGCATTGGTAGAAGCATCCAGAGCCCGGCCCCTTCACACCTTCATGGCTACCAACCGGGTCCAAACGCCATTATGGCCAGATGTCCCACTGACCGCTGGCCACCTCCCCTGTTCCTGCCTGTCCCTCCTACAGTCATTCTCAGCCCGGCAGCCAGAAAGGCTCATGACGACACCGTCCAGTCACGTGGCCCCCCAGCTTGAGACCGCCTGTGCTTCCCTCCCCACCGGGGCAGCACAGTCCCCCGGGTGCCTCCTCTGGCCCACAGCCTCTCTGACCTCGTCTCCTGCCACCTCCTCCTCCGGCCTCCCTGCCTCCTGTGGCGGCTCTAGCACACCCAGTGAGCCCCCTTGTCGGAACACTGGACTGGCCCAGCCTTTTTCTGGAGCAATCTCCTGGTTTTTTAAAAATTTATTTTGAGAGAGTGTGAGAGGAGGGGGAGGGGCAGAGAGAGAGAGAGAGGGAGAGAGAGAATCCCGATGCCGGGCCCGAACCCACGCACCATGAAATCAGACGCTTAACTGACCGAGCCACCCAGGCACCCCCATTCTGGGGCATTCTTGGCCCCCACGGCCTGCTCTTTCCTTTCTCGGGCCTTTGCTACGGACTGTCCCTGCTGACCCCGTAGCAGATAGCAGCAGCCTCCATGACCTTCCCCGCTTCAGCTTTATTTTCCTGACCAGTGTTGACCACATCTAGATCTGTATCTACTGTCTGCACCTACCTGCACCTGCACCTGTTTCTGTATCTGTACCTTTCCCTGCACCTGCACCAATAACTACACCCATGTATTATGATAGTTGCCCTCCACGCACACACTAGAATGTGAGCTCCAGGAGGCCACGGGCTCTATTTTGCTCTCTGTACCGCCCCCAGTGTCTGGTGCACTGCCTAACATCTTGTGGGTGCTGCATAGGTAGCTACGGAATAAAAGAATGAGCCGTGAGGAGGTAAATGGGGAAAGCACAGCGGTGCCTGGAAATAATGGTATGCAGCCGGGTGGTGGGTGCGTGGCGTTCACCGTAGTCCCTGATTTCTTATGACACCTTCAGCATCCATTTCCCAGCCCTGCGCGTGCCCTGGGTTTTATTCACTGTGGGCCGGGTTGATGTTGGGGGTGACTGAAGGGAACCCCTTCGGCGGCTGTTGGGGGAGAGGAGGGCTTCCCTGGGGGCTGCCGCCACTTCGCAGCTTACCGGGAGGGGGGCGGCTTGAGTCAGATCTCCACCTCCTCCACTGCATGGTAACCACTATGATAACATGTCAGGCCACTTTGAGGAATGAAACCGGTTGGGGACACGAGATGTCCTGAAACCGTTTTCAGCCCAGGAAAGTGAACGTCAGACCAGAGATTTGCAGGGGACAGAGTGCACCAAAATCGGATTGGGGGCAGGAGAGAGGGAGTGAAATACAACACTCATCACGCCCCTTAAAGCCTGCCCATTGCCTCCAAGAATATCTGGGGCATCTCCAAAAGCTAGTCCCAGAGTCCATGGTCAGGCTCGTGTCCGATAGGCAGCCGCAGGGGGCGGGAGCCACTGGGACTCAAAGCCTGTGTCCCAGAGGACCTGTCCAGCTGGCCTGCACCCTCTGAGGGCAGGGGTGAGGCTGAGGACAATGGCAGGGAGGATAAATCGCCACATTGTAGCCCACTGGATTTGGGGCGGGTGGAAGGAAAAGCTGACGGGGGATGTCAGCATTTGTCACGGGCGTGTCAGGTGCTGCATGACGAGGCAGGCAGGCAGGCGCCTCTGGTCCCAGGCAGAGAGAGGGATGGGCGGTCCCCCAAAGGGTCGGTGGCGGGGAGCAGGTGCTGGTGGCGGGGGGAGGGTGCTGAGGATGTTGTCTCTCTTGTCATTTAGCTACAGCATGAATTATTAATGGACCGCTGTCACACACACACACACACACACACACACACGCACAGCTGAACATCATTTTGGCATCCTTGGCTCCTGCTCTGCTCTGGGCAGTGATGATGAAAGTGCCATTCGATCAGAGGGCAGGAGTGGCACCCAGATGACTGCCATTTCACCTGCACAGTCGCCAAAGAGGACGGGGGCACACTCTGTGCTGGGTTCTTAGCTTTCCTCCGAGATCTGATGTAAGCGGTGGCCCTCTCCCCACCATTTCTGATTTTCCTCTTTCCCCCCAGCCATTCTTTCCACGTGAAGGAAAGGTTTTACCTCCTCCTTGTCTGGTGTGCCTGTGACCGGGAAGCTCCAGGGCCCGGCTGCTTCAGGCTGACACGTTCCAAAGCCTGGGACTTAGCACCTGGCCCCCACTGCCTCTGTGCTAGGAATTGGGTTTGCAACTTTAATGTCTCTTGATGTATTACTGGGGAAGGAGGGAAAACAGAAAGAAAGGAGAGTCTTTTCTAGCACAGCCGCAGAGGAAAAAAAAAAGGTATGTGGGGGTACAGACTGTTCTGGAGGCAAGATTCCAGGACATTCTCAAGCATGTAGGGCTGTTCCTGCAAAAGAAAGACTGGAAGCTGAGTTTCCCATATGAAGGCACCTTCCTTTTCTCTTGCCTTCCACGCACCGATCCCTCACGAGAGAAGGGCGTTCCAGTGCTGAGGTTGTCCGCCTTTCTGGCCCCTGGGTCTCTGCACCTTCCTCCATGTGGACCTCCATTTCCTCCACCTTCCTTCCAGAATCCTGCCTTCCTCGTAGGCCTCCGTCTGATCCTGCCTTCTCCAGGGGCCCTTCTTGCCTAATGGGGACTGTCTTCTGTAGCCTGCACAGCCAAGTTCAGTTTACATCTCAGAGATGCCACATCCAAACTGCTCCCCGTTGTCCTAGACTCAGCGTCACTTCCCTCTTTTGAGGCTGATAAAGTAGAAGTTTAAGAAGCTATGTAACACACGCAAGGGCACTTCGCCCCTGACACACCATTGCAAATGCACGGACCTGACTAGAGTCAGGTCTGTGGGGGAAAGTAGCCTCTTCATCTTCTAGACTTATGCTCAAGACATCCCCGCTTCCTCCAGAAGCACTTTGGGAGCCCCTGGGTTTGGTCAGAAAGGTAGCCAGTCATCTCAGTATTCTTCGGGTCAGCCATACATTTCTGGACATCCACACCCCCCTTCATGAGCTGTGGCTCTGGGTGGGTAGGAGAAATGGGGGCTGTTTTCTGGCCTCACTCTGTCTGGCCTCCCCACTCCCAGCCCCGCTTTGACCTAACAACCCCCAAAGGCCAGGGGGTTGAGCATCCCTCTTCCTCTAACTTTCCGGTAGGGATTTTCCCTCTGTCAGAGTCTCTTCCCAGGATACAGGGCAAGAGACCAGCTTAGCCCGGTGACCGTGAACGCAGGCGTAGTACGTGGTGCTCCAGCTCCAGGCCCTGGCCCACCCATTAGGAGCACGAGTTCTGGAGCCAGACAGGCCTGCACTCAAATGGCAACACCTTCGTTCATCAGTCCATCAGGTCGTTCCTGGGCACCTCCTCTGTGTCAGGCTCTGTGCCAGACATAGATCCCTTCATTTTGGCACCAAATATCCGCTCAACTACCTCCTGCTTCATCTGTAAAATGCAGAGAATCCGCCAAACTCCCAGGGCTCCTGGGAAGATCAAATATCATTGTACACGAAGCACCTGCACGTAGTAAGAGCTCCAAGTTACCCACCATGGTTAGTTCTGGATCTCATTCTCATCTGGAGGTGGAAAGAAAGATCTACCTTGAAAAATGAATGTGAATTTTAAGGGGATGAAATATTTAAAATTGAAATCATAATCCTAAAGAAATACCTGCACTCCCATGTTTACCGTGCCATGATTCAAAGTAGCCAACATTTGAAAACAACCCAAATGTCCGCTACCAGGCATATGGATAAAGAAAATGTGAGATTCTCTCCCTCTCTCTCTCTCTCTCTCTCTCTCTAATCTCTATCTATCTCTATCTCTATCTCTATCTCTCTATCTCTATCTCTATATGACGGAATGTTATTCACCCCTAAACAAGAAGGAAATCCTACCATTTCCAACAACATGGATGCCCCTGGAAGACATTATGCTAACTGAAATAAACCAGTCACTGCATGTGCTATAGACTGAGTGTGGGTGTCTCCCCAAAATTTATATCTTGAAATCCTGTCCCCTAGTGTGATGATATTTGGAGGTGGGGGTCTCTGGGAGGTTTGGGTCTTGAGGATAGAGCCCTCATGAATGGGATCAGTGTCCTTTAAAAGACTCCAGAGGGCTCCCTTACCCCTTCCACCAGGTGAGGACATGGTGAGAAGACCACCATCTTGGATCTCAGATCAGTTGATTGTAGACTTCCAGACTGTAGAACTGTGAGAAATGCATTCCTGTCATTTTAAGTCACCCAGTCTATGATAGTTGGTTATTGCAGTTCGAACAGACTGAGACAGTATGATTCCACTTAAATGAGGTATCTGAAATAGTCAAAAGCATGGAAGCAGAGAATGCAACGGTGGCTGCAAGGAGCTGGGGGCAGTTATTGTTCAAATGGCATAAAGTTACAGTTAGACTAGATGAGTAAGTTCTAGGGACCTGCTGTACAACACGGGACCTATGGTTAATTTGGTGTTGTGCACTTCAAAAATTTGTTAAGGAGGTAGATCGATCTCATGCTAAGTGTCCTACCATAAAACAAAACCAAAACAGAACAGACAGAACAACAACAGCAACAACAAAGCCCCAGGAAGTGTAAAAACTCTTTGGGGGGCCACGGATATGTTTGTAGCCTCGCTTTGTAGTGATGGGATCGCTGGTGTATGCATGTCCAAACTCATCAAAATACACACATTCAGTGAGAACAACTCTGTATATTGAGCAGACCTCCGTAAAGTTGGCAATAAATTCTTGAGAAGAATGTTAAATGATAGACCACACTGGTCTGAGTGTGCTAGCTCAGATCTGAGAAGCTCCCTCCCCAGATGGAGTGACACTATTTGGGGCTCAGCTCCCCACAGTGAAAGAGGTGAGGCCGAACCCCAGGAACATACAGGACCCGGAGAGCTTCCTGCAACGTGTGTTATTCCATGACATGTGTGTGGCATCACTGACTGGAAGGCCCTTGGAGAACATCTATCCAGTTTCCTTATTTAGCAGTGAGGAGCCTGAGGCCCAGAGATGGGAACTGACCCAACAAAGGCCAGCACACAGGTGGAGACAGAGCATACCCAGAAGCCATCCCTCCCTGTGACCGGTTCCATTAGCTTCCAGCTCATCGCCCTTGCCACCCCGTCTTCCCTCAAAGTCCGGAACGGGGATGGGGATGATCCTGTGGGCACCTCACAGGCCTCGGTGGGCACCTCCGCGTGCCTGCCCAGAGCTGAACTCAGGGATGTTGCGGGAGTTCCCTGAAGCTGCTCCCACCTAAGGCCCTCAGCACATCAGCACTCTTAGTTTAAAAAAAGAAAAGGTATTTACGTGCAAAGCCACTTATCTCTGTAGCACCTCCGGATAAATCTTCTAATTTACGGGTAAGCTGACACCCTCCAAGAGCCAAAATCAATGCGTGTCACTGTAAATCCAAGCTGGGCCTCAGCATCGACTCATACGAGCCAATTGATGGCCTTTGCTTTTTCACTGGACCAGTTGAAGGATGGGTGGTGCGGATCCTGGTGGAAGGATCCTGAGACACCTGCTCTGGGAACGGGACCCTGTCTCCCACCTCAATTCCCCTTACCTCTCAGAAGCCATCTTGGCTCTAGGGGTCACGTGACAAAGCCCCACCTGACTGCTTGGGAATATTTAAGACATCCTTCAAAGCCCAGCTCAGGTGCCACCTGCCCTCGAGAGCCTTCTTTGAGTTGCCCACTTGGAATGACCTTCTCCTTCATGTCCTGGGAGCGTGTCTGGGAAATGCCACTATGATGGCCAACCTCAGATGACAATATGGAGTGCATTTGCCACTTCCAAGGTTGGGAGCACTGTGGCCAGGGCTCCATCTTGCCCCCCTTTCTGCTCACCAGCGTGGGGTCCTATTTGTGTAGCCTTCATTCATTGAGCACCTACCGTTCCCTTATGTCCACTGTGCTTGGGGTCCAGGGATGGGTCAGATACAGCCCCAGTCCTGGGGGTGCTCATGGTCTAATCAGGAAGACAGACAAGAAATTAGATATCGCAAGTGCTCCGCGGAAGAGTGCAGGGGCAGCATCTATGTCCGACTGAGAGGTCAGGATGGGCCTCCCTGAGGTGACTCAAAGAGGTGGCCAAGTGAACAAGTGGGGACGAAGGATGCCCCCAGTTGTACTGCCTGGTTCTTTTGATTGGCAGGTACAGAGAATCATGCAGGCCACCTCACGAAAACATAGGACAAGGGAAGGTGTGCGAAGGTGTGTTAGCTCTCTTACATCCCTGGAATCCCCAGAGGCAGGACCGGTGGGCTGGTGTTTCATGTGTTTGCCAAAATGCTTAAACTGAGTAGTTGCCTTGGGCCGTTAAGGTAGAAGCATTTTGTTTGAAGACCTGCCTGTGGTCCTGTACATGAGGGAAGTCGGTCCCGGTTCCAAAGACTGGATGGAACCAGCTAATACCAATGTCTTTGAGGATCCTTGATGCCAGATTTAACCAGGAAGTGTTGGTCTGTCTTGAGGGGTGCCTGGAATTTGGCTGGCTCTCCCCGGCCACTGCGTCCCTCCAGCCCTCTCCCCCATCCGCACCCACAGATGAGTCTCAAGGGAGCTGCTGACCCTGCTCTGCCAGCCCAGCTGAGCATCTGCCCTCAGGCCCAGGATGCTCCGCCCCCCAGCCAGTCCTGACCCGACTGGCAGGTTGTTATCCTCCACAGACGGTTGCACGTGGGGTCTGGGAGTCCTCAGGGCACCTCAGCCCTGCTGCAGGTGTGCCAGAAGGAGCCAAGGACGCCAGCTGTAGTCTCACAAGTCCGCCAGCTGTAACCTCTCAGCTTCATCCCAAGGTGCGTGCTTTTTGTAACCTAGGTTTTGCCTCAGTTCCTGTTTGCCGGTTCTCTGCTCACTCCCCAGCCCTGGACTGAACCTCAGCAGTCTCCGGAGAGGCGTGACCACCTGGCTAGCCACTGAAGTCCCCCAGTTCCTGAGGTCAGACCCTGGCTCCTATAAACTGAGGTGCCCCATAAACAGCCACTGTATCCTCAGCCCCTAGCCCAGTGTCCTGGCTCAGTAAGTGTTTGTTGAGTGAATGGGTGAATGGAGGAAATGGGTTAGAATGCCATGGATTCTAGAATTGCCAAAGCATGGGGTGTGGCTGGTCATGCTCAGTCTTCCTGGGATACCAGCTTCTTCATGACTCAAGCCCAAACTTTCCAGGCTCCTTTAGACAATGAAAATGGGATATCTGGCTATCAACAGGGATCCAGTTTTTTTTTTTTTAATTTTACTTATTTAAATAATCTCTGCATCCCACATGGGGCTTGAACTCATGACCCTGAGATCAAGAGTCACATGCTCTTCCAATTGAGCCACCTATGTGCCTCCCATTAGGGGCCAGTGAATTCAGCGTCAGCCTCCCACCTTCTCCAGTTGCCCTGCACTGAAATTCCAGCCCGCCTCAGGGCCATCGAATAGAGCGATGCTTTGGTGCACAAGATGACTGGGGAGCAACTGTGCTGGCCACGATTCTATCGCTTGTAGGACATTAGGATGTGTCATCTCCCGATATGCCCATGAGTGAGCACTCTGCACCCAACACCACTCAGGGTTTCTACACATCAGCTTGCCTGGGCAGTATCATTTCAGGCCTCTTTTTCTGGCATCATTGTTACCGGAATCCCCCTTCACCCCACAAGTGCCCTGTTCTAGGTGATAAACTATGTGGTCATATATTTATTTTTTATTTTTATTTTTTCAAACTTTTTTTTTTAACGTTTATTTATTTTTGAGACAGAGAGAGACAGAGCATGAACGGGGGAGGGGCAGAGAGAGAGGGAGACACAGAATCGGAAGCAGGCTCCAGGCTCCGAGCGGTCAGCACAGAGCCCGACGCGGGGCTCGAACCCACGGACCGCGAGATCGTGACCTGAGCCGAAGTCGGACGCTTAACCGACTGAGCCACCCAGGCGCCCCATGTGGTCACATATTTATATACTCACATGCTGGGGTATTTTCCTCATGGGACTACATCTTCCTGTTCTCAGAGGCTCCAAGCTACAGAGCTTGGAGAGAAGAGGCTGACACAGAGAAGAGGCTTCTCTCATTGCCTCTTCTAACCTCCCCTTAAAGTCTGTGAACTTCTCAAACTTTCATAAAAGCATTAGAACTGAGAGTTTTCCTAACCACATTAGGATTGTGGAAACTTGTTCTGGGCAGGAGGTGATTTCCCAGCCTGGTTCTGAGTAAAAGCATTCAGTTCTTCTAGGTCCTTTGATCTTCTGGCTTCCATGACTATTCCACAGGCATTTCCCACAGCACCAGACTGGACAACAGCCAATGAGCCATTGATCAGAACCATGTTACAGCTGTACAAGTCAGTCTCTGAGATCGCAACATTTGTTGTTCAATTTAATTCAGCAAACATCGACTGAGCACGTGGTTTAAGCAAACACTAGGTGACTTCAGGGGTCCTCTGCCAATTTTCAGGCTTGTAGCTTGTTCGAATTTAAGCTGCCATGATAGAAAGAGCTGTGGTTCTATTAACTCGTTGTATCAGGTGTCTGTTGCTGGAAGCTCACTTCTAGTAATTGTGGACTCATTTGTACTAGACCAATTCTCATGCTAATAATAATGATAAACTCTGGTAAAATGTTTTTTTTTTTAACCCATTATATGGAAAGTGACAAAAACAGGCAGAAATGAAAGGGGATTTGACACCTGAAGAAAGAATCATCCCCGACCGAATTTCCCATTTTTATAATTTTGCACCTGCAGCAAGTTCCAGTTGTGGCAAAATTTCACATAGATATCTGAAGTCTTACTTGTTGAAGGATCAAGAGAGCTGAGGTTGGGAAAACCACCAAATCTCTGAAGTGAGAGAAGAAATCTATGAAGAAGAGAAACACAAGAGGGGGCAGCCTAAATTCTATGTATAAATTCTGCTTAAATTTCTGTCTTCGACTATGCATTTTGGAGGCAAATTCCAAGTATTTCAGCTAAAATAAAAAGCACTGGGTAGAAATTTTACTGATGGCTACTAAAAGGGAGACGAAGTTTGAAGTTTGAGTTCACCCAAGTTAACTGCCTGCTAAAGTAAAAATCTATAGATTTGAGAAGAACTTAACAGAATCCAGAGTCTTTACATGTTATCTTGAATAATGTCTAGAATACAATTCCAAATTACTAGACCTATAAAGAAACAGGAAAATGGGACCCATAGTCATGCTATCTTTTGCTACAGTTTTGCAGAGAATAGACAATCACAATAAACATTTATTTTTGTTTCCATGTCTACAAATCAGCTGACTGGTTTTGCTGACTTGAACTAGGCTTGATTGGGGTCACTCATATGTCTGCGGTCAGTTGAAATTTGGCTGGGTACCTTCACTAATTTTGGCTGAATCCTCTTCCAGATCTTGGGCCTCCATGTGGGCAACAGGGCTGAATTGGTTTTGTCCCAAATCTCTTATCCTCCGATAGGATAACTGACATGTTCTGATGGTGAGGATTGGGAAGGAGAGAGTAGAAACGCACAGGCTTCTTGAAACCCAGGTTCCGAACTGGCACACTGCATTCCACTGCATCCCACTGACCAAAGGCAGCCACAGGGCTAATAGGATGAGCCATGAGGTCACATTGAAAAGTCCTGGGTACAGGAAGAAGAGAAGAACTGGAGGATTTTTGTAATCCACCCATTACAGGCATAAAACTGTGACTTTTGCCTTTGTTTGGTAGAGATGATCCTAGGAAAAACTAGTAGGGAGTAAGGAAAGTGAACCAGGAAAGGGAAGAAAGCCAGTCAAGATGTGCTGAGCAGATTATTACTGAGGGGTGCTGGCATGTTATTCCTCTGGAGATCTCTAGAGATAGGGAGAAACTTGCCTCGGAGTTTGCCTACCCAAGGGGCGAGGAAACTGGGGTATATTTCCATTGAATCCCATTCATCGTAAGGGCTCCTTCCTGAGGCATTGATTCCCCAGCACATTCTTTTTGGCTCTTGATATTTTGCGTGATGGACTGTTTCTTGGAAAGGGGTAGAAGGTGGGTGGGGCTTCTACCCAGGTCAGGCCACAGCTGACACAAGACAATAAGCATAGAAGGAGAAGAAGTGAACTAAATCCAGTTCAGCCAAGAGGAAGACAGGGAAAGGATTCATTAAAGCTCTAGGGAGGGCCCTGAGTACACATACTCCATGCAAAGGAATGTGTACGACTAGTATACCTACATCTCTAGTTGAGGAAGGCCCTGAGTGACATCTGGGTTTATAGTTCTAAGACTAAGTTCTCAATGAGGGCAGTATAGAGGAATATAAATATTTTCAGAAATGCATTTTCCAAATATACATGCCTGCTTCACATCCCCTATGAATTAGATCTAATTTACTCTTTTCTAATGGCATGCTGATAAATGTTGAACAATTGGCTCCAAGGGAAAAATGTATGCATATACATACGTGCATAGGCTTATAATAAATTTTACTTACATTAAATATGTGTGGTACATAATTTACTGCTACTGATACCATATACAATATTCTTTATTATAACTTCCATGTCCTCATAGATTCTCATAGAATACATTAGTTGACTTTTGCAAGTTTTTATTGATTTTGTCTATAGACAACCTATCATTGCAATTGATGAATAAGCAGTTACAGCATGAATGGTGGTAGTTTTGCTTATGTTAGTAAGATGAACAGGAAACAATGAAATCATATGTCAGAATGTTGCCCGTTTCTTTTTTTTTTAACGTTTATTTATTTTTGAGACAGAGAGAGACAGAGCATGAATGAGGGAGGGTCAGAGAGAGGGAGACACAGAATCTGAAACAGGCTCCAGGCTCTGAGCTGTCAGCACAGAGCCTGACGCGGGACTTGAACTCATGGACCACGAGATCATGACCTGAGCTGAAGTCGGCCACTTAACCGACTGAGCCACCCAGGCGCCCCTGTTGCCCGTTTCTATGGTAGAAGCAACTTCTTTGTTGAGTCAGATAGTTTTTTTGAATACTGGACTATTTCCTCAAATTTTTGGCTATCCACTGTGTAAGTAGTAACAGATACAATATACTTTTCCATTAATCTGCATTATTGACACTTCTTCCTCCTTTTCTTGTCTAGACATCCCCAAAAAGAACATCAAGCACTGAGTGAGAGAGTTTGCTGATTTTGGGGGTGTGAATACTACCTCCATGGTTGATTGCAAGCTCCCAATATGATGCCATTGACCATGCTGTTGGGAAGATGTTCATTAGAGTCACCACTGGTTTTTCTACGTACAGACAATAGCCACAAATAACCTGAAGAGCCTAAATATGGTAAACCATAGTAACATAATTACCAATCAGCGAGGTTTTAGAATTTATTGTCTTTGGTATTCATGTAATTTATTATAATTTTACATAATTTAATTTTCAGTAATGGCTGGGTTTAGCAATCAGCTTGCAAACTTTCTGAAAATTTAATAAGGCTTTTGCAAATGCATGTGAGCTGGCTCCCGTGCACCCCGGGGGCCTCTTCCCTTTCTACCCACAGATGGGACTTCTAAGAGACGTCTGAGGGAAATTGATGTTTCCCCCACAGTTGTGTGCTCAGGACCTGGCCTGACTCCTGGCACAGGGAACACCCTTAATAAAGGTGCATTGAGTAAATACAATCCTAGGCTTTTTATCTTTCTAAGAACCCATGAAGCTAAAGGGCTTGTCTTCTACCACCACCACCACTACACTGTGAGGGCCAGTGGGGTGTAGACTTGAAGGCTGCCCAAATTTGGATCCCAACTCTGTTGCTAACCCACTGTGTGACTTTCAAAAATTATTAGGCTCTGTGTGCCTCAATTTCTCTTTTGTAGAATAGGCATAACATTAACTGTTCCATCCTAGAGGTGTAGCTGTGTGACATGAATGAGAGACTATATTTCAACTACCAAGGACAGTACCTGTGACCTAGTAGACCCTGTATTGGTATTTGCTGTTGTTGTTGTTGTTATTATTATTATTATTATTACTATTATTATTATTATTTTTAAACCACTTTATTAATGAATGATTGACACACAAAAAGCTATACATATTGAATGTGCACAACTTGGTGGGTTTAAGATGCAGCTGTTTTTTTGGTTTTTGTTTTTTTAACTTACGTCCAAGTTAGTTAGCATCCAGTACAACAATGATTTCAGGAGTAGATTCCTTAATGCCCCTTCCCCATTTAGCCCATCCCCCCTCCCACAACCCCCTCCAGCAACCCTCTGTTTGTTCTCCATATTTAAGAGTCTCTTATGTTTTGTCCCTCTCCCTGTTTTTATCTTATTTTTGCTTCCCGTCCCTTATGTTCATCTGTTTTGTCTCTTAAAGTCCTCATATGAGTGAAGTCATATGATATTTGTCTTTCTCTGGTGACTAATTTCACTCAGCATAATACCCTCTATTTCCATCCATGTAGTTGCAAATGGCAAGATTTCATTCTTTTTGATTGCTGAGTAATACCCCATTGTGTGTGTGTCTATCTATCTATCTATACCACATCTTCCTTATCCATTCACCCATTGATGGACATTTGGGCTCTTTCCATACTTTAGCTATTGTTGATAGTGCTGCTATAAACATTGGGGTGCATGTGCCCCTTCAAAACAGCATACCTGTATCCCTTGCAGTGCAATTGCTGGGTCATAGGGTAGTTCTATTTTTAATTTTTTGAGGGACCTCCATACTGTTTTCCAGAGCGGCTGCATCAGTTTGCATTCCCACCAGCAGTGCAAAAGAGATCCTCTTTCTCCACATCTTTGCCAACATCTGCTGTTTCCTATGTTGTTAATTTTAGCCATTCTGACAGGTGTGAGGTGGTATCTCATTGTGGTTTTGATTTGTATTTCCCTGATGATGAGTGATGTTGAGCATTTTTTATGTGTCGGTTGGCCATCTGGATGTGTTCTTTGGAGAAGTGTCTATTCATGTCTTTTGCCCATTTCTTCACTGGCTTATTTGTTTTTTGGGTGTTGAGTTTGATAAGTTCTTTATAGATTTTGGATACTAACCCTTTACCTGATATGTCGTTTGCAAATATCTTCTCCCATTCCATTGGTTGCCTTTTAGTTTTGCTGATTGTTTCCTTCACTGTGAAGAAGATTTTTATTTTTATGAGATCCCCATAGTTCATTTTTGCTTTTGTTTCCCTTGCCTCCAGAGATGTGTTGAGTAAGAAGTTGCTGCAGCTGAGGTCTAAGAGGTTGTTGCCTGCTTTATCCTTAAGGATTTTGATGGTTTCCTGTCTTACATTTAGGTCTTTCATCCATTTTGAGTTTATTTTTGTGTATGGTATAAGATGGTGGTTGGTCGAGGTTCATTTTTCTGCATGTCGCTGTGCAGTTTTCCCAGCACCACTTGCTGAAGAGACTGTCTTTTTTCCATTGGCTATTCTTTCCTGCTTTGTCAAAGATTAGCTGGCCATACATTTGTGGGTCCATTTCTGGGTTCTCTATTCTGTTCTATTGATCTGTGTCTGTTTTTGTTTCAGTACCGTACTGTCTTGATGATTACAGCTTTGTAATACAGCTTGAAGTCTAGGATTGTGATGCCTCCTGCTTTGGTTTCTTTTTCAAGATTGCTTTGGCTATTTGGGGTCTTTTCTGATTCCATACAAATTTTAGGATTGTTTGTTCTAGCTCTGTGAATAATGCTGGTGTAATTTTGATAGGGATTGCATTGAATATGTAGATTACTTTGGATAGTATCGACATTGTAACAATATTTGTTCTTCCTATCCAGGAGCATGCAATCTTTTTCCATTTTTTTGTGTCTTCTTCAATCTCTTTCATAAGCTTTCTATAGTTTTCAGTGTACAGATTTTTCACCTCTTTGGTTAGATTTCTTCCTAGGTATTTTATGGTTTTTGGTGCAATTGTAAATGGGATCAATTCCTTGATTTCTCTTTCTGTTGCTTCATTATTGGTGTATAGGAATGCAGCCTATTTCTGTGCATTGATTTTATATCCTGCAACATTGCTGAATTCATGAATCAGTTCTAGCAGCTTTTTAGTGGTATCTTTAGGGTATTCCATATAGAGTATCATGTCATCTGTGAAGAGTGAAAGTTTGGCCTCCTCCTGGCCGATTTTATTTCTTTGTGTTGTCTGATTGCTGAGGCTAAGACTTCCAATAGTATGTTGAATAACAGTGGTGAGAGTGGACATCCCTGTCTTGTTCCTGACCTTAAGGGGAAAGCTCTCAGTTTTTCCCCATTGAGGATGATATTAGCGTTGGGTCTTTCATATATGGCTTTTATGATCTTGAGGTATGATACTTTATCCCTACTTTCTTGAGGGTTTTTATCAAGAAAGGATGCTGTATTTTTTCAAATGCTTTCTCTGCATCTATTGAGAGGATAGTGTGGTTCTTGTCCTTTCCTTTATTGATGTGATGAATCACATTGATTGTTTTGTGGATATTGAATCAGCCCTGAATCCCAGGTATAAATCCCACTTGGTCGTGGTGAATAATTTTTTTAATATATTGTTGGATCTGGTTGGCTAATATGTTGTTAAGGATTTTTGCGTCTATGTTCATCAGGGAAATTGGTCTATAGTTCTCCTTTTTAGTGGGGTCTTAGTCTGGTTTTGGAATCAAGGTAATGCTTTCTTCATAGAAAGAGTTTGGAAGTTTTCTGTCCATTTCTATTTTTTGGAACAGTGTCAAGAGAATAGGTGTTAACTCTTCTTTAAATGTTTGGTAGAATTCCCCTGGAAAGCCATTTGGTCCTGGACTCTTGTTTTTTGGGAGTTTTTTGATTACTAATTCGATTTCTTTACTGGTTATGGATCTGTTCAAGTTTTCTATTTCTTCCTGTTTCAGTTTTGGTTGTTTATATGTTTCTAGGAATTTGTCCATTTCGTCCAGATTGTCCATTTTATTGGTGTATAATTGCTCATAATATTCTCTTTTTATTGTTTGTATTTCTGCTGTGTTGGTTGTAATCTCTCCTCTTTCAATCTTGATTTTTTTTATTTGGGTCCTTTCCTTTTACTTTTTGATCAAACTGGCTAGGGGTTTATCAATTTTGTTAATTCTTTCAAAGAATCAACTTCTGGTTTCATTGATCTGTTCTACTGTTGTTGTTGTTGTTGTTTTTGGTTTTGATAGCATTGATTTCTGCTCTAATATTTATTATTTCCCTTCTGCTGTTTTTGGGTTTTATTTGCTGTTCTTTTTCTAGCTCTTAAGGTGTAAGGTTAGGTTGTGCATCTGAGACTTTTCTTCCTTCTTTGGGAAGGCATGGGTTGCTATATACTTCCTTTATGACTGCCTTTGCTGCTTCCCAGGGGTTTCGGGCTGTGGTGTTATCATTTTCATTGGCTTCCATGTACTTTTTAATTTCCTGTTTAACTTCTTGGTTAGCCCATTCATTCTTTAGTAGTATGGTCTTTAGTCTCCAAGTATTTGTTATCTTTCCACATTTTTTCTTGTGGTTGATTTTTAGTTTCATAATGTTGTTGTCTGAAAATATGCACGGTATGATCTCAATCTTTTTGTACTTGTTGAGGACTGATTTGTGTTCCAGTATATGATCTATTCTGGAGAACATTCCATGTGCACTGGAGAAGAATGTGTATTCCACTGCTTTAGGATGAAATGTTCTGAATATATCTGTTAAGTCCATCTGGTCCAGTGTATCATTCAAAGAAAGCCATTGTTTCCTTGTCAATTTCCTTTTAGATGATCTGCCCATTGCTGTAAGTGGGGTGTTGAAGTCCCCTACTATTATGGTATTATTAGCAATGAGTTTCTTTATGTTTGTGATTAGTGATTTGTATATTTGGGTGCTATCACATTTGGAGCATAAATGTTTACAATTGTTAGGTCTTCTTGGTGGATAGACCCCTTAATTATGATATAATGCCCTTCTTTATCTCTTGTTACAGTCTTTATTTTAGAGTCTAGATTGTCTGATATAAGTATGGCTACTCTGGCTTTCTTTTGGCGACCATTAGCATGTTAGATGTTTCTCCATCCCTTACTTTCAATCTGAAGGTATCTTTAGGTCTAATGTAGGTCTCTTGTAAACAGCATATAGATGGATCTTGTTTCTTATCCATTCTGTTACCCTATGTCTTTTGACTGATGCATTTAGTCCATTGACATTTGAAGTGAGTGCTGAAAAGTATGGATTTATTGCCATTATGTTGCCTGTAGAGTTGGAGTTTCTGGTGGTCTCTGGTCCTTTCTAGTCTTTGTTGCTTTTGGTCTTTTTTCCCCGTCTTTTCTCCCCTCAGAGAAACCCCCTTAAAATTTCTTGCAGGGCTGGTTTAGTGGTCATGAACTCCTTTAAATTTTGTTTGTCTGGGAAACTTTTTATCTCTCCTTCTATTTTGAATGACAGCCTTGCTGGATAAGGAATTCTTGGCTGGATAAAGAATTATTTTTCTTATTCAGCACAATTGAATATATCCTTCCACTCCTTTATGGCCTGCCAAGTTTCTGTGGATAGGTCTACTGCAATCCTGATCTCTCTTTCCTTGTCAGTTAAGGACTTTTTTCCCTTGCTGCTTTCATGATTCTTTCCTTGCCTGAGTATTATGTGAATTTGACTATGATATGCCTTGGTGATAGTGGGTTTTTGTTGAATTTAATGGGAGTTCTCTGTGCTTCCTGGATTTTGATGTCTGTGTCCTTCCCCAGGTTAGGAAAGTTTTCCACTATGATTTGCTCACATAACCCTTCTACCCCTTTTTCTCTCTCTTCCTCTTCTGGGTCCCCTATGATTCTGATGTTGTTCCTTTTTAATGAGTCACTGATTTCTCT
The DNA here is from genome assembly GCF_018350215.1 of Panthera leo. Classification (NCBI taxonomy): domain Eukaryota; kingdom Metazoa; phylum Chordata; class Mammalia; order Carnivora; family Felidae; genus Panthera; species Panthera leo. The sequence continues at coordinate 75,286,543 of NC_056695.1, read as the reverse complement.
AATTCTTAGTGCTGTTTTACCTTAGTCTCCCTCTTTTTTTTCTGCTTCATTATTCTCCATAAGTTTGTCCTCTATATCATTGATTCACTGCTCTGCCTCATCCATCCTTGCCGCCATGGCATCCATTTGAGATTGCAGCTCAGTTATAACATTTTTTTATTTCATCCTGACTAGTTTTTACTTCTTCTATCTCTGCAGAAAAGGATTCTAATCTATTTTCAACCCCCAGGCTCATGACCTGAGCCTAAATTAAGAGTCAGACTCTCAACTGACTGAGACAATCAGGCACCCTTAAACAGTATTTTAAAGATGAGGTGACTAAGGGATTCTAATCTAAGGGTAAGTAAGGGATACTAATCTAAGTGTAACTAAGGGACTCTAATCTATTTTCAACCCACAGGCTCATGACCTGATACTAAATTAAGAGTTGGACTCTCAACTGACTGAGCCACCCAGCTGTCCCTAAACAATATTTTAAAGATGAGGTAACTGAGGTCCGGAGAGACTTTGTGATGCTAGTAGAGGGTAGAGCTTCCAATAGGACCCAGGCTGTTTGCTTAGCTCCAAAGTGCAGATTCCACTCATGCCACGAGGTTGGGCGTCCGTGAATCTAGAATACTGTGTTTTCCTTGTGCGTCATTCCAAACAGCTGTCACAGCTCTGGACTCTTTACTTGGGTTTACCAATTTATTTAGAGTCCTTTGTTTTACTCTCTTCAGTTGAGAGAGAGAGAAAGAATGTGTGTGTGTGTGTGTGTGTGTGTGTGTGTGTGTGTGTGTGTAACATTTGTATCCATCAACTGGACGTAAAAAAAATGTTAACATTTTGTCGTATCTCTTCAGGTTTTTTACATAGCAAAACATTACAGAGAAAGTTAGAGTCTACTCGGTTTTCCTTCTAAGGCCAGGACTAATGGCAGACCACGGACCTCACAGAGTTTAAGAATGAGAAAGGATGGGGGGGTCTGTTTGCAGATGAGGAACCCTGGAGAAGGAAGGGGGTGAGTCGCCCACAGTGTGACAGGCAGGCAGGTTGGGGTGGGCTTGGCTCCTGCATCACACATTCAGAGTGCCCTTGATGTGCACTTGAGGTGTCAAGGGTGGGGGGACAGCAATTATTACCTGCAGCCCGTGTTTCCCAAGTGCTTCCAGTCCCAAGATGGAGAGGCATGAGCAACTCCAAGGAACCCGGCTAGTACTCTTATTATTGTGATTATAAATTCTGGTTCAGACATCTTGCTTATATCTGTGTTGATTAAGTCCCTGCCTGTTGTTTCTTCCTGTTTTTTTCTTTTGGGGTGAATTCCTTTGTTTCATCATTTTGAAGGAAGAAAAGACATTAATAAGTTAAAAACATTAAAATTAAAAAATGAAAAACAACACACACACACACAAATCAAATAAATGATGCTAGATCCTAGGTGTGTTTTCATCTGGTTGTTGAAAGGAGCTTGATAGATTAGAGAGAGAAGGGAAAGATAAGAAAGGAAAAAAAAGAAAAAAAAGGAAAATGTTTGAAAATGTGAAAAAAATTAATACAATGAAATAGAATAAAACGAAATGGTGGAAGTAAAATATAATTTGAAAAACTTACAAAAAAGTAACAAATATAGTAGAAAAAAGTTAAAGAAAATTATTTTTAATAAAAGTTGAAAAATAATTTTTTTTCTCTTTCTGTATTCAAGAAAAAGAAAAGAAAAAAAATTGAATAGAAGGACCAGGGAACAGACTGAAATACGATTGAAATTATATTGGTTTCCCCTAGAAGTCAAACTATGAAGCACTTTGTAGTCTGGAAACTAAGCAGGCAGAGAGACTTGTGCTCCTGAAGAGCGAGGTTGGGCCAGTTGGGCGGGACTTAGTGTAACGGCTCCGTTCTCCACTAGATGGCGCTGCTCAGCCGACGGGGGGGGGGGGGGTGAATTGTGGTGGTGCTCGTCGGTGCGTATGCGCGTGCGCGGGAGTGGAAAATGGCGTCACCCAGCTGCCGGGTCACTAGTATCGGAACTCTGTCCTCCCGGATAAGCAGTCGCACACCCGTCCTTTGTCTTCAGCTTTCGTCCACTCCCCGCTTTTACGCCGTCCGTGACCACGCTGTCAGGTTGCCAGGCGGCACCTCCCTCCTGAGTTTTATCTCAGAGGCGGCCGTGTTTCCCGGCCCCTCGCTTCTGAGGGACTGCGGCTTTGCCCCGCTCAGATTCTCTGCGGGAGGGTCTCACCGAGCACTGGCCGCCTGCCGGTCGCCCTCAGGAAGGGTCCCGGACCGGTTGCTGCCGACGCCCAGAGACTGCGGCCAGGTGCCAGCCCCGCGCCAGAAAAAGTTCCCGCCATCGTGTAGCGGCAGCGTCTCAGGGACGATGGAAAATCACAACCCGCATCTGGCACCGGGCTTCGCCCCCAGCGACCCTGTTCCAGCACCAGCGGATGTGGCCGTTCTCTGGGGTCTCCTGGGGCCGGGTGGCTGTGCAGCCTCTACCAGATGTCCTCCCTGCAGAGGAACCGCCTCTGCCTCTGGGTGAGGACCCCGAGGACCTCTCTCTCGGCTCTCGGGGATTCGCCCTTCCCACCAGAGCACCGCCAGGTATCGAATGGAGGAGTTTCAGACTCTGCGCTCCCCCTGTTTGTAGAGTCTTAGTGGAACTTAAACCCTCTCCTTTTCCCTTTTTTAGTTCAGTCCCTGCAGCTGTTTCCACTTTTCCACTTTCTTTCCCGCTGCTTTGCGGGGGGGGGGGGGGTGCTTTTCCCATATTCTACCCTTACCCCCGTCTCCGTCCTCTCTCCACTCGCAAAAACAGCTCCCCGCCCTCTGGAGCTTCTCTCTCCCCCTGTGCCGTGTACCTGCTAGTTCTGTGGTTCAGGTTGTGCAGATTGTTGTGTTATTCCTCAGATCAGTTTTCTAGATGTGCAGGATGGTTTAGTGTTGATCTGGCTGTATTTCATGGACGCAAGACACAAAAAACTTCCATGCTGTTCTGCCATCTTGACCCCTCCCCCTTATTACTATATTATTATGATTATTAGCAAATCACTTATTGGGTGTCTGTTGTCTGCCAGGCACCACTCTGGTAGACGTTTTACATGCTTTGTCTATAATTTTTTTTAACAATATCTATTTTTTTAAGTTTTTATTTTTATTTCATTTTATTTTGTATGAGGGAGAGAGAGCCCAAGTGAGGGCAAGCGGGGGAGGGCAGAGGAAGAGGAAGAGAGAGAATCCCAAGCAGCCTCCATGCTCAGAGCTCAGCAGAGGCTGACACGGGGCTCGATCTCATGAATCATGAGATCATGACCTGACCCTAAATTAAGAGTCAGACTCAACCGATTGAGCCACCCAGGTGTCCCTAAACAATATTTTAAAGGTGAGGTAACTAAGGTCCGGAGAGACTTTGTGTTGCTAGTAGAGGGCAGAGCTTCCAATAGGACCCAGGCTGTTTGCTTAGCTCCAAAGTGCAGATTCCACTCATGCCGCGAGGTTGGGCGTCCGTGAATCTAGATTACTGTGTTTTCCTTGTGCGTCATTCCAAACAGCTGTCACAGCTCTGGGCTCTTTACTTGGATTTATCAATTTATTTCAAGAGTCCTTCATTTTATTCTCTTCAGTTGAGAGAGAGAGAGAGAGGGAGAGAGAAAGAAAGAATGTGTGTGTGTGTGTGTGTGTGTGTGTGTGTGTGCATGTGTGTCTGTAACATTTGAATCCACCAACTGGACGTAAAAAAATGTTAACATTTTGTTGTATCTCTTCAGGTTTTTTACACAGCAAAACATTACAAAGAAAGTTAGAATCTACTCGGTTTTCCTTCTAAGGCCAGGACTAATGGCAGACCACGGACCTCACAGAGTTTAAGAATGGGAAAGGATGGAGAGGGGGAGTCTGTTTGCAGATGAGGAACCCTGGAGAAGGAAGCGGGGGTGAGTCGCCCACAGTGTGACAGGCAGGCAGGTTGGGGTGGGCTCGGCTCCTGCATACACACTCAGAGTGCCCTTGATGTGCACTTGAGGTGTCAAGGGTGGGGGGACAGCAATTATTACCCGCAGCCCGTGTTTCCCAAGTGCTTCCAGTCCCAGGATGCAGAGGTGTGAAGAGCCCCAAGGAACCCAGAAACGTCGGGTTCAGTCTCAGCGCAGCGCAGAAGTTATGCAACGAAGGAGGCATCCATCCAGCATCCGTGAGGGTGGAAAGGGAACTTAAGTCTCTGCTGTGGCATTTCCTGAAAGACGCCGGAGATGGGGCGTGCTCATAAGACACAGCGAACTTCCCGGGCTCTTCATCCCTCTCCCTGAGGCTCAGTCGCACGTGGTTACTCCCCACACCTGCGCCCCCACGCTTGGTCCTGCCCCGTGGGTCCCGCAGACCCCCCAGCCTGTAGCCTCAGCTCCGTTCTCCTCTCCGGGTGAAGTTCTTTTTTGTCCGTTTAAGCAGCCTTGTTGAGATCGAGTTCACACACCGTGCGATGCATTCATTTTAAGCACACAACCCAGCGGTGTTTAGGAAATTCAGAGAGATGTACGGCCACCACTGCAGCCAGTTCCGGAACATTCTCCGCATCTCAGAAAGAAGCCCATACCCTGTAGCTCTCACTGCCCTCTCCCCCGCCCATCTTCCCGGTGCACTCCAGAACCCCAGGCAACGAGGAGGCTACTTTCTGCCTCTGTGTGTCGGTCAGTGGCTGTAGATGTCCCTGCTCTGGGGTCGGGTCTTTTTAATGTTATCGACCATTTTTGCTGCTGCAGTTCTGTCCTCTTCACTCATCACTGGAGACTGCACGGCAGGGGAGGCCTCTTCTCTCTCTGGAAGATGAAGTGCAGTGGGGGGCCAGGACGGGGGGAGGGCTGCAATTTCCTATCTTTTCCCTTCTCCATTGTTATCCATGTAAACAACGACCTCCGATAGGACGTAAATTGAATTACTGCTCTAATAGAGGCATAATCGGCAGGCTTGGGAGAGAGATTACATCCTCAGGGGAGCGCGGGGCAGAGTTTCACAGGCAGGAGGGAACAGAGCTGAGTTGCGAAAGATAAATAAGGTGTCAACAGGTCAAGAGCTGGGAGGGAGCTTCCCGGAATGAGGGAGCGTGAGGGACGGAAGACCAAGGCTTCAGGTGGCAGGAATCGCGGGCTGTGTGTGAGAAGCGCTCGCTCCACGGGGCTGAGCAGCACGGGCTGAGTGACGAGGCCGGAAAGCTAATGAGAGCCACTGTTTACGGGAGCATTGTTCAGTTTTTATTTCATTATTGGCCCCTGAAGGAGAAAAATTAAATTTAAATATCCTTTCTCCCTAATGAAAGAAATTAAGTAGTAAGGGATGCAATTTTGTTGAGTAAGCCCGAGCTTTGGAGGGCCACAGACTATTATTGTGATGTCGTAGACCTCCACCACGTTGGGGGCGACGCGGCCTGTTGAGAAAGGGGGGTGGGCTAAGGCGCGCTTCCTACGCACTCCCGGGTCTCATTTAAGTTCTCAGATTAGCCCTGAGAGACGGCCACTGACTCACAACCTCTGTTGTACGGTTGTGCAAACTACAGGTCGCCGCTGAGTGAATCCCCCATAGTGATTAGCAGAGCTGGGATTTGAACCCAGGCAGGGTGGTTCTGCAGCCTGCGTTCTAAGCCAAGTGCCAGACTCCCTGGCGGGCCTGGGCTGGGCCATGTCAGGCCTTGACCCCTGTGTCAGGCCTGCTCTCCTCTGCCCCAGGCAGGCGCTTCTCTTCTTGCTGTTGACTGAGGATTCGGCTGGGTGTTCTGGGGCCTGGCCTTACCACGATGCTGAGCGAACCCCTGCCCCCCCACCCCCCCAACCCCAACCAAGGCTCAGAAGGAAATCGTCAGGTGGCAGGATGTTCTGGAAAGTGCATGGACTTTGAGGTCAGGCTGACCTAGCTTTGGTTTGGCTTTGCCACTTCCTAGCCTTGTGACCTCTGAACATTTAACTTGTCTGGGCCTTAGTTTCTCTGTCATGAGGACCATCCTGAGTATGCGGTGTCTCATGGGGCTGCTTATGCACTGGTGGATTCTAAACAGGCTGGAGTTACTTACTCCCAGAGTGGCTCAGCTGATTATTTCCCCCCTCTCCTGCTGGCTGTGGGGACCATGCACAGCAGGTGGGTGACTGAGCATGAGGCGGAAAACGATAGCGTATTCAAGATGGGGCAGTGGGGCTGAGGGTCCCCTGCAGCCACATGGGGGTCCCAATGGTCTTTGACTCTCCCCAGCACTGCTCCCCACCACACCTTTCCAACAGGAAAGCGAAACAACCAAAACAACAACCAAAAGGTGACAAGAAGTCTGTGTTCCAGCCTGGGGCAGCTGGTGACAACGGGGGTCCTAACAACGGAGAGAGCACACATGTCTCCTCTGTCCCTTGCTCCTCCTGCCAGAGTCATTGGTCTCTGGGCAACCACTGACTTCCTGAGATGCAGAAATCATGGCCATTGCCAGAGCGTCACTACTCTGATGACCCAGCCCTGAGAGGAGGAAGAGGAGGGAGGAGAAGGAGAGAGGGAATGGAAGGAGAAGGGGGAGGAGAAGAAGGGGGAGGAGGAAGAGGAAGGCAGAAGAGGAGTAGGGGGAGGGAAGGAGGAAGAAAAAGAGGTGGAGGGAGAGGAGGGGGAGGTGGGGGGAAGAAAAAGAGGGGGAGGAGGAAGGAGGAAGAGGGAGGGGAGGGAGGAGAAGGGAGAGAAGGAGGAGGAGGAGGAAGGCAGAAGAGGAGTAGGGGGAGGGGAGGAGGAAGAAAAAGAGGTGGAGAGAGAGGAGGGGGAGGTGGGGAGGAGGAGGAGGGGGAAGAAGAAGAGGGGGAGGAGGAAGGAGGAGGAGGGAGGGGAGGGAGGAGAAGGGAGAGGGGAAAGGAGAGCAGGAGGAGTAGGGAGAGGGGAGGAGGAAGCAAAGGAGGTGGGGGGGGAGGAGGTGCAGGGGGAGGAGGAGGCAGGGGCTGCAGACAGGACCTGCACTCTGGCTGCCCTTTAGAGTTGCCCCTGGGGAGTTTTTAAAACCTGCCATGCCTTGGCCTCACCCCACACCATTTCCACCAGAATCTTTGAGGGACTGGGCCTGGGCTAGCAGGATTTTGTAAAGATCTGCAGGTGATTGAAACCTGCAGCAAAGATGAGACCGAGGCCTCCTGGTCAGAGCGCAGCCTTCGGCGGGAAACAAACCAGGGCCGTCTCTGCCCCTGATGCCCCTCGTCTGCTCCTGCCTCTCTCTTCCCCCTCAGCCTCCTTGGAAACCTCTTCCGTGCCCACTCGAGGAAGCAGGACTCTGTACATTGCGGTCCCCAGGCCACATCTGGCCCGGGGCTTGTTTCTATAAATCAAGTTTTATTGGAACAACCAGACACATCCATTCACGGACTGTCTGTGGCTACTTTGGGGCTGCAGCGGCCTATCTGGCACCTCGCAGGAGAATGTCACCGGCCCCTGCTTTAAAGCGCTTGTGTTTCCCGGGGCTCCGTCCTTGGCCCCCTTTTCTTTTCACCCTTGTGCTCTCTCTGGGCAGTGACCTCATCCACTCCTGTGTCTCGATGACCATCTTTGTGCACAAGGTTCTCACACCTCCGGGTGGCAGGAGTGTGTCTGGGGACATGAACCAAGCCCCCTCCCCATGTTTTCTTCTCCTCCCCCTCCCTCCCCTCCATCAGCAGCTCTCAGTGCCTCAGGGGATGGCTGATAGAGTGGAAGCACAGGAGGCAGAATTTCCAGAAGGACCTGGAAATTTCCGAAGCCAAGGCTTCGGAGTTTCACAAACCTGGGTCTGAAAGACTTGGGTCGTAAAAACGTATGGCATAAAGACCGGGTGGGTCAAGATGGAGGGAGAGCCAGGCTTTGCGAAGGGCTCTGTGAACTCAGCAAGGAGGGACAGAGAAGCAGGATGCTGATGTGCGTTCACGAGAACACCCTGCTCCACTCCCCTGCCCTGCACCAAGCCCTGGGACCAGAGGGTAGCGTGACCCCAGACGGGGTGCAGAGAACCCGAGAGTGTGGGGAAGCTGTGTTGTCCATTCCCAAGGAGAGCTCTGGAATGCAGCAGGACCTGGTGTGTCCACCTCAGCAGGGTGTGGGAGCAGAGAGGAACTGGCTGAGGTGCATGGTCACACTGATGGCCTCCGACAGCCCACAACGTCCTCACAGACGCAACAAGGCTTGGAGAGCAGCCGCAGACTTCTCATCCCCATGGAATAGGGTTCAGAAGGGCTTAGAACAAGACATGAGGGGACATGTGCAGACCAGAGACCACAGATCAGCAGGGTTAGGGGCTTAGAAATAATCCTGTGGCTAGAGGAGAACCGAGGTTACATTTTGGCCACCCTGCAAAGTGCAAGCTGGTAATAGGAATCCAGCAGTTTCCAGAAGATTGGAGAAGCTGTATCTCTCGGGCATTGTGTTTCAGTGTGAGATTCATACTCACAGTGTTCATCTCCAGGACGGGCCTTTCCTGTGCAACCATGTTTATCTATGTTTCCACTTGGAAGCTTGCCAGACACACCAAACCCTGTCTGGCCAATGGGGAGCTGCCAGCCTCTTCCAGAACCTGCTTCTCCTCCTCTGCTATTCTCCCCATCTTGGGGAAGGGCACCCCGGCAGCCTCATCTCGCTGAGGGCCACTAGATCACCTCCTCAGAGCCTTCTCTGTTCTCATCCTTTCCTTTGGCCCTGACCTCTGTCCACCACCTGCTCGTCCTTTTCCCAGAATCCTGCTAAAGCATCTTCCCAAACTTCTCACTGTCTTTTGTCCCTCTTCTGACTCCTCAACAGACAGGTGATAACAATGGTAAAAATAATATAATTATTATTTTTTTAATGTTTATTTATTTTGAGAGAGAGAGACAGAGTGTGAGTGGCAGATGGCAGAGAGAGGGGGAGACACAGAATCTGAAGCAGGCTCCAGGCTCCGAGCTGTCAGCGTAGAGCCCGACACGGGGCTCGAACTCACAAGCCATGAGATTATGACCTGAGCTGAAGTCAGGCGCTTCACCGACTGAGCCACCCAGGCACCCTGGACCAGGTCTATACATGATGCTCTTGTATCTAACAATTGCACATACCTCTTGGATAACCCTCATTGATATCTACAATCACGTGGAAAACTCCTAGAATTACCTCATTTTATAGGCGAGAAAACTGGAGCCCGGTGACCTGCTGAAGTTACCAAAGGGTAAATGGTAAAGTTGAGATTTGAATTCAGGTATGTCTGCACCAAACACTCCCAAGACTCTCCAGAGCCTCAGCGTAAAGACAGTTTGTTCTCCTTGAGAGTGTCGTCCTCCTTACATGCTACCCGTGTTGTACAGGGAAGGGAGACACCTTGTACAAATACCCCAATTAACAAGAAGACGTGTCTCATTTGTCAGTGTTAAAGGTCTTTGAGCCACACGTTTACGGAGCTGAATGAGGGTGAAGAGATCGATAATGATTTCAGGTCTGATTGGTTCCTCTGTGCAGGTCTCTATCTCAGTTCTTCATTCCCCCAGATCTGTTTGGCCACAGAGCATAGCGCATTCTGTGTTAGAGAGAGCACCATTTTGGTGGCGTGGGATTGTCAATACCGCACAAAATCACCTTGACGGGCAGGGCACTGACGTCAGGCACTTCACATGTGTCGTCAGCTGTCGGACAGGAAACTTCCTATCGCTCAGGGTCTGGACAAACTTGTAGTGAACCTCGGAGCCAAATCCACAAACTGGAAATCTAAGGGTCTGTAAATTCCAGTGGTGGGGGCTTTGACGTCGTCCCCAGAGGTCCCTGAGTGTTGAGTCCACCCCTACCACGTCAATCGTAATGTGCAGTTTATCCCCTACTGGCTTTACTTTAAGACACAAGCGAAGCATTCATGACTTTTGGAGGGATGAGGTAGGGGTGTGGTTTATGTTATGACAGTTCTCAAACTCTGGGGTGAATCTGGAGCTCCGCGAGAACTAACGTGATCATAGAACCTGGGCTCCATGAAGAAGGCTATGATTTGGACTTTTGAAATTTAACCAGATTCCCCAGTTGATTCTGATACTGAACAAACTCTGAGAACCTTGTATCATAGGAATGGAAACCTTTACAGGGGAAAATAGGCATTCTGAATTCTTAAAATTCCCACTGGCCACTCCATCACCATGGGGTTTTAGACCCACTGGGTTCCATGCTCTTCCCATTTCATGTTTTTTATTCTTTCCTGCTCGCCTCCATTTTAGAAAAAAAAAAAAGAAAAAATTTCCAACTCCACATTTACTGCCAAGGGTTTTGTGGGCTGTTTTACAGATAGTGAAGCAGGCTCTGAGGAGTTACATTCTATATGCAAGGTCAGCGAGCACTATACCCGAGTGTGGAATCTGGGTTTCTCTGACTCTAAAAGATAGGAATTATCTGTTATAAAATAGCAGCCATGATGAGAGCTGAGAAAGCACACCTGAGGGGTGCCTGGGTGGCTCAGTCGGTTAAGCATCCAACTCTTAATTTCAGCTCAGGTCACGATCTCGCGATTTGTGGGTTTGAGCCCGACGTTGGGGCTTTGACAGTGACAAGCCTGCTTGGGATTCTGTCTTTCACTCTCTCTCTGCCCCTCCCCACTCTGTCTCCCTCAAGATAAATAAACTTAAAGGAAAAAAAAAGCACACCTGAGCATTCTGAGTGCTAATGTGTGGTTTGGTCCTCACCCCAGGTGAGCAGACAAGGAGGACTTACAGAGAATGGGGGGAGGCTCGTATTCAGACCTTACTCTACTTGGTAGTCTGGAGCTTTGAGCCTGCTTGACTGTCAGCCAGCTGGTGCGGACTTGGGAGAGTCACTGCCTTGCCCTGTGCCTCAGTCTCCACTCTTTTACCACAACTTCCTATTCACCCTCAATGTTGCTTTCAGCCCTATGCACCTGCTCTAAACTCCCTAAAGGAACAACCCATTTATCCCCAGGCTATCAGACCACTGCTGGCTTTAAGTCCTTCCTTGCCCACTCTGGACTCCATATTTGAACATATAAACCGCTATCCCATCAGTACTCAGTTTCCTTGCCTCCTATTTGTTCCTTTCCCCCACAAGCAGCCCCACACAGGGTCAACACAGTCACCTGTCCTCCTGGCCTGAGTGTATCCAGAGTGTGCACTCTCTCTCTTCTCTTATGCTCCTGCTCTACTGGCAGAGTGCTGTATGCAAAGGTGTCTTCCTTGTGCTTCTTGTCTAGCTCTGGGTCCCCAGTTTCTTAAACCCAGTGCAGGGACTTCCTGCTGTCAGCTCGTGCCCGTCACCGTGACTGCATGTTAACCAAGAGCTTTGAGTGTCACATCCCAGCATGTGCCCCTCGACCTCAGGATGTATACTTTGGCCGGCCTTTTCTAAGATACGCAGCCGACGGGTCTTTTCCCGCTCCCTCTGGCATATCTTCCTGCTTTTGCAGCCCTTCTACCATTTTGGAATTTGGAGTTTTAGTCTTGTCTCAGTTTTAGGATTAAAAAAACTCACATTATTGGGGTGCCCGGGTGGCTCAGTCAGTTAAGCATCAGACTCTTAATTTCAGCTCAGGTCATGATCTCACGTTTTGTGAGTTCGAGTCCCACATCAGGCTCTGTGCTGACAGTGCGGAGCTGCTTGGAATTCTCTCTCCCTCTCTCTCTGTTCCTTCCCTGTTTGTGCTCTCTTTCTCTCACAGTAAATAAATAAACTTAAAAAAACCTCACATTACTAATGTGTCTCTACAGCATCCTGTCTGCTCTCATCCCAGCCTACCTCTCTAGCCCCATCTGCCCATCTGCAGCTCCCACTGATGTTCTGTGGGTCAGACGCACTGGACTTCTTGATATTCCAAGAGAGCATCATGCTTCCTCCCCCCACGGGGCCTCTGCGCGTGCTGTCCTCTCTGCCCGGAGTGCTCCTTCTCCCTCTCTTGCTCAGCTTCACCCCTGCTGCTCTCATGTCTCAGCTTTGTTGTGCTTCTTCACAGAAACCTTCCCTGACCTTGCTGCCTGGATCAGATGCTGCGACTATTCACCCTCATGGGGCCTTCTTCGTGGAACTTATCAGAGATGTCGTGTTGCTGTCATCTGTCATTGTTCCTTCCTGTGTGCCTCCCCATTTGGGGATAGACCATGTTGCTCCCGGCTCTAACCCACTTTCTACCAGTATGTTGTCCATAGTAAGTACTCGACAAGTATTTGTTGAAAGAAAGAAAAAAAAAAAAGAGGAAATAAAGAGAGAAAGTGAGAAAGGAAGAAAGCAAGGCTTGGGAAATGGCTCACCAATGTCACAGTTAGTAACGAGTTGAACCGAACATGCACCTGGGTCGTCAACATCCAGAACTTTCTTGTTCTTTCCTCTCCATCACAGCTGCGTCCCATGTCCCAGCTGTTTGGGTGTCTGGCCCAGGCTTGGTCTGGCCTTTCTTCAGGACCTGCTTCCTCCACTGTGGCTTCTTCAGGTGGCCTGGGGGAACTTTACTGGTCCCATTGAGACTTTGCCTCCTCCTTTTTACATCTTTACTGCAGATGACACTTGGTTTCACGATTTTAATCAAGGAATTAATTGTATTTGTTCCCCCAGGCAGTTTTTAAGAAAAGGATGTGACTTCCTGAACATAAAATAAATGATAGGAAAGTAAACTGAAGTTTGTGCCCAGGGCAGTGGTTTTCCTGCTCCACACCCAGTCCAGGTAGAATGGTATTTCTTTTTTTAAAAATTTTCTTTAATGTTTATTTCATTCTTTGAGACAGAGAGAAACAGAGCATGAGCAGGGGAGGGGCAGAGAGAGAGGGAGACACAGAATCCGAAGCAGGCTGCAGGCTCTGAGCTGTCAGCACAGTCCGATGTGGGGCCCGAACCCACGAACCACAAGATCATGACCTGAGTCGAAGTCGGATGCTCAACTGACTGAGCCACCCAGGGTGCCCCGGGTAAAATGGTATTTCTGTTCATTCCTAACTCCACTGGCTTTTGGAGCTTAGGTTTCTCAGTTACTTGTGTTATTATTGAATATGTCAGCAGTGATTTGAGGCCCCTATTCTCTGCCAGAACACAGCCATCTACTCATTCACTGATTCATTTGGCCACATGCACACTGATAAAACAGTCTGGATTGGGCAGCGACCCCCTCCACCCCCGCTTTTCACCCCTCAGCTTCACCGAGGTGAAGTGTTCCACAAAAACCTTTGGATTTTTCCAACTCTGGGTCTACCAGAGCACTGTAACCTTGGGTAGGTGACAGAACGCTTTGACCCTCAGTGTTTTCATCTGAAAAGTAGGTTAATAATGTCTGCCTCTTGGAGTAGTTGTGACGGCTGCATGGATACTATGAATATTTGTACTCCGCCTCCCCCCATTCACATCTTGAAATCCTGGCTCCTAATATGATGATATTTGGAGGTGGAGCCTTGGGAGGTGATTAGGTCATGAGGGCAAATTCCTCATGATGAAATCAGAGTCCTTATAAAACAGACCCCAGAAAGCTCCCTGGCCTCTTCCTCCACATGATGACACAGTGAGAAGACGGCCGTCTCTGAAGCAGGAAGCAGACCTCACCAGACACCGTATCTGTTAGTGCTTTGATCTTGGACCTCCCACCCCTCCATGACTGCGAGAAACAAATTGTTGTTTGTAAGCCACCCACTTGATGATATTTTATTATAGCAGCCCAAGCTGACTGAGACAGATAGCAGAGGTATGGAGTGCTTGCCCCAATGCCCGGCCCAAATGATGAGCTTAATGCATTTCCTCTATGTCATTATCAAGGAAGCTGCATGTGCTATGTCACAGTGGTGTTGGGGGAGGTCATTGAAAGGGTATGAATGCCGGTTGACCCCTGAGCTGGACCCGGGTGATCAAAGACCCCTCACTCCCTTTCCCTGTCCTTGGAATGTACATTCTGCTTGCCTTCCCACTCCCGAAAGCTGTCCCAAGGACCCAGCCTTGAGACAGTGATGTGATGCTGAGACCATCTAGATGATAATCCTGACTGAACCCCGATAAACATAAGACTTGGTGGGCAGGTGTAGAGATCTCCTTGCCTGTCGGTGCCTAAGACAAGCCCCGTGGGTAGGTTCCCTTGCTTATCCAGCCTGCCACCTACCCATCCGGAGTGGCCCTCCTCTTTCTTCATCTCTCCCTGCCCTCTGTGTATAGGGGTCCGGAATCTGATCACACCCGGGAAACTCTGGAGGAGGTTGGCAACCAGCAAGGGGATTTTGTCACTCACCAGCTGGGGGACCTTGGGCATTCATCCCATATGCACCTCAATTTTCTCATCTGTGTGATGCACTGAATAATCCCTGTTTTTCCTCATTCAATAAGTTAGTATGAGATGATGGAATCAGGAAACAGTTGTGAAATGGCTTTGAAACGTGGGTTCCAGAAGCAACTGCCTCATTTTGGCAGTAATGTTTGGTAGTTTCCACAGACATCTGATCCCTTTGGCTAATTACACCAAAGTGTTTTCCAAAGCCCTTTTGCATGACATCCCCGAGGCAATAAAATTATACATTCTATTGTAATTCAACTCAAGGAACTTTTACTGATTACATGTTGGTCACAGACACAGTTGTGGGCTTTGGATTCCTTAAAACGAAAATCAATAAATGGTTCATGGAGCATTAAGTAGGGATTAGATGTGGAGAAATCACATTTCAACTTCATAGGGGACTTGAAAGTGTCCCCATTATGCCCTACCGAGCTGCACTTGGAGAACATCACCCATCACTTGAACTCTAGAAGGTCTTGGGGGTGGCCCTGCTTTAGTGTGATCATTTGCTTATGGGACATTAACTTCTCCCCGCTTCACGTCGCTGCCTTCACATCGAGGATAATTCCCTCACCTTCGGCTGGTTCATCACTGCCTCCTAACACGTAAGGAAGCCCTCGGGTTATTTCTGAGAGGCCCCAAAGTTCTCAGGGACAGTTCTCACACGTTATTATGTTCTGGTGCTGGCTGATATGAGCCCATTGGTCTCCACTGGCAGAGCCTTCTGGGAAAATATGCAGGCTTCTGCCATATTCTGGTGCTTTTCAGATGGCTGTATGGCACCATGGCTCTCCCAAAGCCCGTGGGCTTTATTCCGGCCAGGCTGGCTCTGTCAGGCATTGGCCACGAGCTGGTGGGACAGTGGCCAGCCAGGCTGCTCCTTTCTGGATACCACCCTATTTAATGCTCCTCTTTCCACAATGCTGTGATTCCTGTTCTACAGATAAGAGAGAACTAAGGCCCAGATTGGTTAGGTGATTCCTCCCTTAGGAGCCAAGCTGGGGTTCCAGCCCAGGAACCTCAAATCTAGGCTCCTGGCTTATCTTGTGTCACACCCACTAGTTTAGCCAAATAAATTCACCCTTTTAGTTGTCTCAATGCAGCGAGCTCATGTTTGTGTGGGACATTCCAGAGTGGCTGCCTCGGGGTGGGCTCGTGTAACCTGGGTCTGTATTGTTACCCCTGTCTCCAGGTGTGCCTTCAGAGCCCGGATGGTCCGGTCCTCTTAGCTCTTTCCAGGTTGGAAGCCATGGAGGATGTGGTCCGGCTTGATTCCACTTTTATCAAAACGTTAAGACTAGAGCTTGTTCCTGACAGTCCTGCATGTGAGGCAGAGAAAGCCTCAGTTGGCTCTAAGTTTGCAACAGAAATGTCAGACAGAGCAGATTCTGGGCTTGTGCTGTGATACCCTGTCTCCAAGGGAAGGTTAAATTGATACAAAGTTAGAGCTTTTCAGGGCGGAGCTCTCTGTACAAGACCAAGGGAGCATTTAAAACTTGCCTTTGAAAGAGAACCTCCAGGCTTGGTGGAATCCATTTTTGTTTGTCTATTAATTAATTTATTCATTAATTCTTTCAACAAATAGTTACGGGGGCCCTGCACTTGCTATGTTAGGGAAACAAAGATGAAGTAGGCATTGCTGTTGTCCTCTTCTTGGCTCTCGTTTCTGGATCATTTTGTTTCTAAAATGATCTCCGAAGGGCCTGAGCGTAGGTACCTCTCTCTGCCTCTGAGAAGCTTAGTCATAGGTCAGAGGTTACCCGGAGAGCAAGTGACACAACTAGGGTCTGGATCCAGATCACTTCCATGGCAAGTCCAAGATCTTACCCCATCACCTCTGAGTGATTTCCTATTGAGCATGTGCACTGGCTCGGCAGGTGCAGGTGTGCCCCTGCATGGGGAGGAGCAGGAGAAGGTCCACCCCTGTGAGAGAGCTCATGGGGCTCCTCTTGGGAGGTCCCAGGTGGGTCAGAGAGAGCATCGTGTGGGCGCCAGCTGGAGCACACTGGGCACTGTGGCGGACCGGTGGAGGGCTGACCACCCAGCTGAGCTTTGAAGGGGGAGAAGTTGGGCCAAGGTGGGTGAGGCAGAGACCTCACGTACCCGGATGTGGAAATCTGAGAAAACTGACCACGGAGTACCTGGGTCAGACCGAACAGAGCCCCCATGGTGGGGGGACAGGCCGGGGTCGTAAGGGGCCCATGTGCCCCCGCGGGGAATTTGAGCTTTACCCTGCAGGAGTAGAAGACACCTAATGGTGCTCAGGGTGCAGTGTGAAGGCAGGGGCAAGTATGTCACCACTTGAAGAGGTCCTTTGGGGTGAACTTTACGGGCTGAGTAGGGTTTAGGATGATAGACCATGGGCTGGGAAGGGGGTTTGGGGCAGAACATTGTATGTAGTGGTATCGTCATGTGCACAACATAAGGGAAATAAGCTAATGTACAGCTTCTGTTACATTCATAGTTTTCTTCTTCTTAGGAGTGGGTACTCCTCAATTAAGCCATGCTTGATTAATTGAAGTCCAGTAGTAATCAATGCAAGTTCATGTTTATCAGGACCTAAATTGTGTGGAAATGCTAAAAAGCCATGTTCTCCAAGGCTCTCCCTTGGAGCATTGGTTCTATAGGATGTTAATGGGTGTCACGTCCTGAAGGGCTGGCTCCTCGTCAAGGATATTTGGGGAAATGTTGGGGTGTAAATACACAGCCACTTGGTGGTGAAGCCTGTGCTCTGAATCACTGCACCAAATAGGTGTGAAGAGGTCAGAGGAAGTCTTTGCTAGACGGGAGGCCCTGCCCCCAAGTCCATGCTTCCTCACCCCTACCACAGGCAAAGGTAACTACTCTATGCTTTGTGTCCCCACTAGGCCTGTAGACTTTGACATCATGGCACCAGAGCCTTTGCAAAACATGCATTTTCTCCAGTTCTGGATTGGCAATTTCTAGCAGGCCTATGGTCTGGCCTATAGTCGTCTCTGATCCTTCAGTGCATAGCCGGTTGCCTTGCTGTGACTTGGCCTGTCTCTGATCCTTTCCAAGGCCGGGTATGTCTGGACATAGCACAGTCCTAGGCCATACCAACTTTCCATTCACCGAGACCCCTCAAACACTCTATGGCCCTTATCAGTGACCCTTCTACCTTGGGAACATCCCCACAGCTGGACCAGTTTCTCCTGGTCTGGTCCTGCCGGATCCCTGTTCTCTCTTAACTTTCCCTGGACATAGGCTCCAGCCCACTTTGGTTGTGCAGTATATGACCAAAGCTGAGGTCAGAAGGATGCCCTTGGGATGCAGAGGGAAGGGAACCCAATCCTTTGCCTGCTGGCCAGAGTCCTCTGTGTGAAGCACAAAAGAAAGGGCATGTGGGCGAGATACTGGGTTGATCATGTTTCCCTAAAATAGCTGCTCTAATAGCATTGTGCTGTGATTATTGAAAGCTTGAGTTAGCAATTGATTTCAGGCTGAGAGATCAATGTGAAAAAGAGATTGCGATGCAGGATTACGAAGAAGCCATCCGTGACCCCCACACTTATGAAGCGGCCACGTCTACCTCTCCCGCAGTTCAGTCACCTTATTGTAATTGTTTGTCTGCTGCTCTGGGCCCCTGTGAACTTCTGGAGGTTGGGGGCCCTGTGGGGCTCATCTTGAACAGCAGCTGGCTTACGGCAGGTGCTTGATTTATGATGTTCACAGCGTACCCTACTCTATGATGAAGAAACAGAGCCGTGGCACCGTTCTATTACTTGGCCACAAAATTAGAAAGTGGAAGAATGGACGTTTGAGCCTGTCAGTCTCATGACCGACAGGACTCTTTAAGTCCAAGTCTGGAAGAGGTAAAAGGTCCATGTATGTACATGAGACTTAGCTCTGTCCACGTGTTACCAGTCAGCTCCACGGGCGGCTTTGCTCCAGTGTCTGGGCAGTTCTGGTGCCCTCTGGTCCTAGAGGCATTCTCTGTTCTGGCCTGGATGCTCTTGTCACCACTACCCAGCACCAGCTTTGAATAAAGTCCTCACACAATCTGCCCAAATCCTCATATATCTCCATTCCTTTGACCATGGGCTTTCTTTGCACAGTCCGTTGAACAACAAAGCTGTTACTGTTTTCTGAGCATTACCAGGTCTAAGGTTGCATAGGAAACACCATGAAAGCATGGATGTGGGGCAGGTGGCCTGCTTTATTCACAAGACCGGTCACTTGCTTTCGTAGGCAAGGCAGGAAAATTTAAACTCAAACTTGGGGAGATCAATATTTTCTGAGGGTTTTGACCATGAGACTGTTCATAAAGAGTAGACACAGAGTTCCAATATCGCCTGTTTCTCATGAGCTTCTGGGATTTGGATATTCTGACTCTTCTAACTACCGCATAAATGGTACATGGAGAAAGGGGATGAATCTAAGTGGCCACTCAGAAAGGAACCCAGACCTGAATCCTTTACGCATTGCCGCTAAATCTCTTGGATTCTGTTTCTTCATTTCTTAGAAGTTGGGCTCAATGGATACATCCTTTCCCACAGTTGCCCTTGAAAATACTCATCCTTGTCTGATGGGAACAGCTTCTCTCACTCACACCACAATATGGCTGCAGGTGGATAAGCCATGCTTGTGCAATTTAGCCAACAGATTTAGTGTCCTGTGTGTGTAAATGGATTCAATCGCCACAATCCTGTGAGGCAGATGCTATTATTTTCTCCATTTTACTTCTGAGTAAATAGAGACCCAGAGGTTAAACAACCTGCCTGAGGTCCTAAAGCAAGAAAAGATGTGAAGCCGGGAAATGAACCAAATGTGAAGCGTACTGCAGCATGGGATAACACCCTCTGTTCACACTTTCTCCATTTCTGATGACCCTAGGGGTGGCATCCACCCCAAGTGACCATTCAGAGTTCTTGCCTTGGATTTGGATGGATTTAAGCAATAGTTGGTTTTCTTCAACCTCTACCCCCATCATTCTACTTTAAATTTTTCTTAAATGTTTATTTATTTTTTTTGTGGGGGGATAGGGGTTGGGGGGGGAGATAAAAGATCCGAAGTGGGTTCTGCACTGATGGCAGAGAGCCTGCCTGTGGGGCTTGAACTCACAACCCGTGAGATCATGACCTGAGCCGAAGCAGGACGCTCAACTGACTGAGCCACCCAGGCACCCACCCCATCATTCCACTTTGACATTTCTTCCCCAATAGTTCCTCGACTCCACCAGGACATTTAGTCCATCAATCATATCAGTCTCATTAAGCTTCTCATGTGAAGGTTGATTGGGAAAGAATAGGATCCTGAATTTGGAAGAGGGACATACTGAAATCCTAGTGAACCTGATTTATCCTTGCCATTAGAAGTCGCTTGATCTCTGGTGTCTGAAGAGATTAGCATTCTTTGCTTGAAAATTCCGTGATGACCTCCCCTGGGGCAGATGCCAATTCTCCTCCAAAACCCAAAACAGCCATTCCTGTTGTTGCTAGACACAAAATAAGGTTACACTGTGCTCCATGGACAAGTGAACACTGTGGGCCAGGATGAAATAACTTACACACAAAGCGAATTCTAAGATATTGCTAATATATATTAGAAATCTGAGTGCCATCTGTGGGAGTGGATTCTCAGGATGTGAGACCAAGGAAAACAGATTATGACACTGTATCAGGCTGAATTCATTGACATGGTGCACTTGCTAAGGCTAAGGATTTAACGGATTACCTCATGGAGCTGGAGACGGTTCTGACAGCTGGCAGAGTGAGTGGAACTTAGATTTACTCGTGGACTATATTTAATGAGGTTGGCATGGAAGCATTTCCCTGGCATGATGCGGAGGAGATGATCCGAAAGATCAGAGAGAAAGAGGTGTTGGAGTAGAGGTGCCACGTATGACGGGCACACTCACCTCCAGCTACGTTGCACAACAGTTGTGGCACCAAGACACTCTTAAGTAAGGTGCTGAGAAGCATGCCAGTGAGGGAAGCATCTGCATCCTCGAAAAGCTCTGATTTCTCTTCTTAGTAGGCCAGGTGCGGCAAGAGGGAACACCTGTCGAGATGGGCTCTTTGATTTCATTAGGGATGACAGGAACCGGGTGGAGTGGAGGGCAAGTGGCAGCGCTTCGTTGTCAAAGACAAGACGGGTGTATTCATCAGAAAGGGCTGCAGGGGTATGTTGGTGATCAGGGAGCTGTGGCCTGCAGGTGCCTTTGGCTGTGGTCACCTGATCGTAGTGTTCCTAGGAATCTCGGAATGAAAGAGATGCATAGGATAGGAGAGGACTGCAGGGTCTACGTAAAAGAAAAGAACAACCCTATATCTAATATTCAACACCCTAACTTGAGTTGAGGTCCCTTGGTTGAGGTCCCTACTTACCAAGATTATAAACTGGATACAGACTCCATCCATGGGGGGGGGGGTGGGTTTCAGAGCTTAATATCGCCATCAAAGTCTTGAAAGGCACACAGGTGGCGAGATCTATCACTGCCTCATTTAACTCACCAGGATGACCTCTACCAGAGTCAGATGGTTATTGGAGAATGACTGAACTAGCATAAGCTTGGGCAGGTTGGGTTCTTTTTTTTTTTTTTTTTTAATTTTTTTTTAACGTTTATTTATTTTTTGAGACAGAGAGAGACAGAGCATGAACAGGGGAGGGGCAGAGAGAGAGGGAGACACAGAATCTGAAACAGGCTCCAGGCTCTGAGCTGTCAGCACAGAGCCCGACGCGGGGCTCGAACTCTCGGACTGTGAGATCATGACCTGAGCTGAAGTCGGACGCTTAACCAACCAAGCCACCCAGGCGCTCCGGGCAGGTTGGGTTCTAATGGCGGTTGCTCGTGCAGATGTCGTGTCTATACTGGAGTAAAATCAGCAGGGTCTCTTGCACTTGGTACACAGCCGCTGACCTGGCTGATGCCTTTTTCTCATCTCTATCTGCAAGGACCGCCAGAAGCCGCTTGCTTTTCCCTGTCAGGGCCAACGGCACTCCATCACAGGTTTGCCACAGGGCTACGTCAGCTCTCTTGAACTTTGCCATAAAACGATACACAGAGCTTTTGATGATCTTGACATTCCACACGACACAATGCTGGTTTGCCGCGTTGATGGCATTGTGATGACTGAAGCTGTTTGGCTAGAAGTAGCGACTTTGATGTAGGGAGGCATGAGTAAATGAAAAGGTAGAAGGTAAAGCCTGTAAAAATCAAAGTCCTCTCACCTCAGAGAATTTTCTGAGTGTTTATTGGTCTTGAGAATGTTGAGATAGCCCCTCCAAGGTGAAAGACATGTTTCTGGATCTCATACTATGTACCAGGAGAAAAGCAGGATGCCGCACAATTCACGGTAGGTCCTTTGGACTTTTCTAACACATTCGCGTGTGTTACTACAACACCTGTCCACAGTCGTCTGAACGCTGCCTGTTGAGTTGGGCGCCAGAGCAGGAGAAGGCTCTGTGGTGACTGCAAGCTGCAGCACAAGTGTCTCTACCACTTGGATCTCATGATCCAGCAGACCCAGTGGTACCCAAAGTGTCTGTGGAAGTGGGGAGACTGTATGAAGCCTCTGGACAGCATCAGCAGAGGACATAGAACAGACTTCTAAGACTTTGGAGCAGATGCGCCCCCTCTTCACAAATAAGTACTATGCTTTGCTCCTGGGCCTTGGCAGGCACAGCGTGTGTAATCCTGAGGTAATCAGGGGAGTGAGTGGGGCGAGATTTCTATTATAAATTGAGTGTTTCCAAGCCACCTAGCCGTAGGTCGGGAATGCCCAGCAGCAGTCTCTCATCCAGCGGAATTGTTATGTGAGAGACTGAGCTTGGGCAAGTTTGCAAGGGGCCAATAAGTTTCTTGAGCAGATGGCTCAGATTCCCTTAACATCAACTCCCACCACATTATCTTCCATCCCTCCATCTGTGGGCTCAGAAGTGTGGGCCCGGTATTACCGAGACTGACCGAGCTAACACTACAGCTTAAGTGCCTGATTTTCCAAATGTGTAGAGTGATGGTAAACTCCCGGCATCGCACCGTTCCCTGGGGGACCAGCCAGCCACCAGCGGTATGCAGATAACATTGGACCTCTTCTGCCATGAAGGGGACACAGATCTCTCCTTATTAGGATAGACACATATTCTAAATATAGGTTTGCCTTACCCTCCATCATGCCATTCTGCACAGCACTATTTTTGATCAAGGAACACATTTCACAGCAAAGCCAGTGCAACAATGAGCTCGTGCCTATGGAATGATGAGGCATCACTGTATCCTTCATCAGTCACAAGTGTCCAATCTCATTGAAATGTGGAACGGCTTACTGAAGATGTATTTAGTTAGGAGACAACACTTTGAAAAGTTGGGGTTCTCTATTATAGGATGAAATATATATATTTTGAAACAGAGAGAATTATATGATCCTGTCTTGTCCATAGCCAGAATACACAGATCCAGAAACTAGGCAGTGAACTTGAGGGTGGTATCTCTTTAATAAGCTACCGCAGACTTTCTGCTTTCCATTTCTAAAATACTGGATGGTCTGGAAATCTTAGTCTCCAAGGAGAGGGATTCCATCACTAGGAGACACAACAATAGGACGAAACAAATGGTGGTGAGGAATAAAATTCTGTAACCACACTGAAATCATGTAGTTCCCTGTTAACAGCAGGTGGTGTTACCTAACCTAACACATCCTTACTCCGAGCAGCATGAACTCACGCCTGATACTCTCCCGGGGGAAATAATGTCATAGGGAGAACTAACCGTGCACCTGAGGGACACAGTCACTATAAAAGAAAGGCAAGAATATGAGATTCAGCTCTACTCTAAGAATAAAAATTAATGGTCTAGACAGGTCATAAATTCAAAATAAGGATAATAATTTTCCCCACAGAGATAAGAGAGGATATTGGTAACAGGAAGCAGGAGCAAGAAGTTAATAAAACAGAATCAAGTTGAAATGCATGGTGAGGAAAATGTTTTAAAATAAAGAACACAACGATGGGCTGCACGATAGCCTGCATAGCGTCCAGAATGAAATAGCTGGAAACCAGCTGGAGGAGCCCTCCCAGAAGGCATCAGGAAGGAATACAGAGCTGAGGAAAATTCAACGATCTTCTACTAGAAGTCCCCGAGGGAAAGGCAAGAGTGATTGGAGAGGAGACATTAGTGGAAGAACTAATGACTTCGGGTCTTCCAGAATTAATGACATTGATCTTGACTGAAGATCTTCACAGAGTGGAGACAGGGTGGAAAAGGACAAACAGACACCTTTAAATGTTAGAGAAAAATTTAATTCTATCAAAGAAAAAAGGGAGACTACAGCTATCCAAGCAGATAACATTTACCCAGGACTCTTATCTGGTGGGTACTGTTCTAAGCCTTCACATGGATGAGCTTCCTTCGCCCTTCTCACAAATCTAAGATGTGGGGACTCTCATCATCCCTATTTGTACATGAGGAAATGGAAGTACAGAGAGTTTAAGCAACTTGTCCAAGATCTCAGAGTCGGGACGTGGAGGAGTGGGTTCTCGAAGCCCGAAGTCTCTTGCTCTGGAGTCTCGGTTCTTAAGCACCAGGCTCTCCTCCTTGAAAAGTTTGTAGAGAGAGAAGACAGATCACTCAGGAATAAAAATCACCTCGGCATTAGACGTCTCAATAGCACTGGTATGGTCACGAAGGCAGCGGGGAGATCATTTCAAAATATTATAGGAAAAAATAATTTGTAACATAGAATTAGCTAAACCAGAGGGAAAGAGGTTGAGTAAATTGCATGGAGAAATACATACAGTAAGAGGAGAAGCGGTCTTAGCTGCGGTCCATTAATCTTTTTAAATATTGCCTCTGCTAAATGCTGGGAGAATTGTGGCTCTGACAGCCATTTTCTTTGAGAGTGTAATTGCCTGCCTGGGAAGGAGGGCAGAGGATGAACGGTGTTCTCAGGTGGGCTTGCACTTTTACCCTCTCTGCTTCCGAGAGCTGCGGAGCCAGGGCTGTGGGGCCAAGAGCCGAGGCCATCGCTAAATGTTAGATACACCCAGACAGCCCCTCTCTACACAGGTTGGAGGACAGAGATAAATGCAAGGGAAGATCTTATGGATACATGAATTTTATGATGCAATCTCCAGGCTGTAAAATGGACAGGATGAATGCTCTTGAAAGCCCCTGAGACGGTTATAAAGTCAACGATTGGGTGTCATCTCAGCTCAGAGGAAATGTACTCGGTTTGGTTTGTGCTGACCATCCTTGACATCAGACATGTGTAATTTTAGTGTTTGCATTAAGGAAGTGTCATTAAAAGGTTCTCCCAGGGCAAGTTCCCTCATTCTAAAAGCCGTCAAAGGCCCACCATCGTGGAACCATGCCATTTTGAAGTTAGACGGCATTGTTTTTACTAAGGTTCTTAATTTTTATAGATGAGAAAACTGAGACTCGAGAAAATGTGTGATCCCTCCCCCAAGGTCATCCAAATAGTAAAGGACAGCCCACACTTGAATTCCTACCTAATTCGGTCATTCACGTGCATGTTTTGAGGGTCCACGACATATGGCAGACATTCTCCTGGGTCCTAGAGTACAGCAGTGAACAAGGCAGAGGTCCTCTCTGCCAGCCACAGGTTTACATTGTATAAAGGAGAGAGAGAGTAGAGGTCCAAGCCAACAAATGTTGATGATAGCTATGGTGGTGACAGGTGTGAAGCCAACAGAAGAGGGGGTGATGTAGAAAGTGGTGGGGAAGGCGGCTGGCTATCATCTGCTGAGACAACAGGGTGCGGTTTTTGAAGACGTGATATTTGAGATGAGATTTGGCCGTTTGAAAATGTGGGTCGAGGGGGAAAACAAGGCCATGGCCCCAAGGCAGGTACATATTTAGCCACTTGGGGTGGAAGGAAAGTAGCTATTTTTAGAACAGAGTGAGTGAAGGGATAGGTGCCCTGGGGCCACATTTTGCTAAGATGTTTGGGTTGTGTTCTGTAAGCAATGGAAAGCTATCAAAGGGTTTAAAGCTGAATGGTGTCATAATCCGATTTGTATTTTCCAGAAAGATCGCTCTGGCTGCTGTGCAGAGAGAGAGGGGTCACAGCACCAAAGATACAGGCAGACCAGGTAGGAGGGAGTCTACCCAGCAGCAAAGACCACGCTTCCAGCTACTCTCCGACATTGTTCCCGATCCCATTATCCCACAAAGGTATGAGATTTATCCAAATAAACCCAGTTTGCATCTTCTGATTTCCAGTCAGGTTGTCCCCTGCGGTGACAGGCTCCAACCGTCTTTCCTGGTACTGGAAGAGATGTGTAGAGCAAAACACATTAATTTGAATGGTTTATTTACACAAAAAACTTTGTGTTCCTGCTCAGTGCGAGGCTCTCTGCCAGAGAGTAGAGATGTTGAGACTGGAGACGTGGTTCCTGCTGCTGAGTGTGGTGGGGGGCACTTACAGGTGGACAGTCAGAATACAGTGTGCACAGAAGGGGGACTCATAACCTGGAGGCAGCCTGCATAATGGAAAAGCCAGGGGTGCTGGCCCGGGGACCCGAGTGGGAGACACAAGACCCGTGTTGGAGGCTTGGCAATGCTTTTGAGTCTTCCGTGATGAATACAAGTGTACGTGTTCACGAGGGAAGGGACTTTGAGGCAGAGGGATCAGTGTTTGCATGGCAGGTGGATGTTGAGAGGGTTCAAATAACGTGTAGTCATTTCGTTTGGCTTGGGATGTAACAACAGGGTTTGCAGGGAGAGTGTGAGGGAAGGGAGTGTAAGACGTTACGTGTGGTAGATATGAACCCGGGCTTCCTTCCGTGTGAGAGACTGTTTTGAATCCCCGCTTACGTGGGCGATGCATGAATTAGGATTCCTGGTTGCGAGAAAAGAGACTGACTTCAACTGGTTTAACCAAGTAGGAATGTCTGTTACTAACTTTCAGGGATATGTAATGGGTCCCAAAGGAGGGATAAAGCCGGGCCTCTGGTAGGAGCCCAAACCGGGCTTTGTGGAACCGTGCAAGTCTAAACGTCTGCTTCTCTCTGCACGTCTGCTGAATGATTCTCACTGCAAACCGATTTTCCTGCTTCTTAGGCCACAAACAACTCCCGAGTTTTTATCTCCTCTGTTCATGAGACCAGAGAGCACAGAACAAAAAGAGCAGACTCAGATCCAAATTCCCGGGGACCAGCATTATCATTAGACTGTTTTGAGTAAAGTATTCACTTCGATACTGTTGCCAGGAAGGTCAGGCCAGGTGGTAAAACGTGGCTTCCGGGAGCCACCGAGGACTCATGTGGCTCATGAGCTAATTTATGTAAGATCCTTAGCAATATGCCTGGCATGTGGTGATTATTCCATAAATGTGATTCCAGGAGGTAAGAGGTGAGGGCAGGGGTGGGTGTACGTACAAAGGGTCCTGGAAAAACTATTTGTGTTCAATAGTGTCAGACAATGAGAGGGGGCCCGGCACACTGGCACAGAGCAGAGAATCACTGAGTAGGTAGGTTATTACTGCGTCAGAATGCTCTGCTCTGTCTCCCCCCACCCCACCCCCACGCCCCTTGGCCCGTTAGTTTCTTGCCTATCAAGAAAGTTGTTTGGCTCCAGTATGTATTCTCAGCTCCGCAGACAGTAACCGATGCCCCCGACCACTGGCTGCAGTCTTCCACCCAAACGAATGGCTCATTGTCTCCCGCCTGCAGCCTCCACGAGCCTGGACCTTCTCGAGCCTCGCGGTCAGGCCCACTCTGCCCCTGAGCACTACATTTTGGACCCCTGGAAACTCTACCCTTCTTCCGACTCATGTCAACAAGATCCCAGCATGCCTTGCAGCCAGCAGCGCCTGAGTTATCTCATTGCAGAGACACATTTGCCAGCTAGCACATTTGCTGCTTTAATTAGACTAGTTTTGACAAGCTCCA
Organism: Panthera leo; assembly: GCF_018350215.1. NCBI lineage: Eukaryota > Metazoa > Chordata > Mammalia > Carnivora > Felidae > Panthera > Panthera leo. Next base: position 75,259,479 of record NC_056695.1, on the reverse strand, counting down.
AAACTTTGTTTTTGATTTTTATCTTTGGGATGATTTAAAGCACCATAAAGCTGTGTAATTGTTGTGGGCAGGTCACATATTCACCAACATCCATCTGCTTCCTTGGAAAACTAAGCACCCCAAGCTTGGAATGGAGCGTGGAAAGCAGACAATAAAAAGAGATTGCCATAGGTTAATGCTTTTTCTCGTGCCAAATGTTTGTTTGTTTGTTTGTTTTTAATTTTACTCTCTCTAGTGTTCTTGGCAGTGTACTTAAGCAACTGTTTTGACCTTCCTTTCATTTTCAACCGATAAAAAATAATTAACATGCTGATATTCTGGGCTTGTTGCTTTCAGAGGAGGTGAAGATGTTCGCATGGTGCCTGGGAGTCTACAAAGGAAACTCATGTAAATTGCCTCATTTAACATAATCCCATGAAGCCATGCGCCTGTCATCAGTCCCATTTTACAGATAAGGAACCCGAAGCTGAACAAGGTTCAATGGGTATTGCAAGGTCAATGAAGCTCCATGAAATGAGTGTTTATTGAAGCTCCCCTTTACTGCCACGGGCGGGGAAAAGATACCACGTACAATGCAGAATTACTTGGGACTTTGCTAGCACATTGTTCCTCTGTTCTGCTGTTCTGCTTCCCTGTCTGCTCTCATGTCAACTGACTTTTGCTCATTGGATAGTTGGCTTCAATAGAGCATCTGGTTATACTTAATTTTTTTTTACTTTTATTTATTTGAGATGAAAGAGAGAGAGAGAGAGAGAGAGAGAGAGAGAGAGAATGAACAGGGGAGGGGCAGAGAGACAGGGAGAGAAAATCCCAAGCAGGTTCCCCACTGTCAGCGTAGAACACAATGCAGGGCTCTATCTATCTCACAAATCGTCGGATCGTGACCTGAGCCAAAATCACAAGTTGGGTGCTTGACAGACTGAGCCACCCAGGTGCCCCATCATCTGGTTATACTTATTAAGGCCACGTGGAGGTTGCAGGTCCCGGGAGTGGAATGGGGTTCTCATCGTAGCCATTCCTGAATACATAATTCCGTGACAGACTGCCCAACTGGATCTCGTCTCTGTGCTCCTTTCCCAGAATTATACAGCTTAGCCCTCCACACCCACCCTTCCTTACATAGATGAATAAATTTTTTTTTTTATCTTCCCAGGAATGTTCCTTTCGGACTAATTAACAAGGGGGGAAAATAAGCTTTAGGGGTTGATTGGCGAAGTCTTGGGCCTACCCTGACATATTTGTTGACTGTAGGCCTGCCACTTCTCTCAGCTTCTGGGCAACATAAGCCCAACAATATTGTCTTGAGTAATAAACGAGATTACTCACAATTATCTCAAACATGTGCAGGCCTCTTCCCTTTAAAAAAAAATTTTTTTTAACCTTTATTCATTTTTGAGAGACAGAGAGTGAAGGGGGAGGGGCAGAGAGAGAGAGGAAGACACAGAACCGGAAGCAGGTTCCAGCACAGAGCCTGACGTGGGGCTCCAAGCCACGAACTGTGAGATCATGACCTGAGCCAAAGTCGGATGCTTAACAGCCTGAGCCACCCAGGAACCCCAGGCCTCATCCTTTTTAATCAGTCTGCTACTTACTGCACCCCTGCCCCACTGCCCTAACCCTACCCTAGGCTCTTACTCCTCAATTCCCCTGTTGGCCTCTGAACTTCCTTCTCCCAGGGAATATTCCACCGAATACACATACATTGGGCGAATTATTTACCTCCATCCCTCTACTGAGGGGAAAACTCTGTCCTTCTCCCTCCCCTACATTCACACGTTCCTCCCGCTGAATCTTCTGGGTCCCGGCGATGAGCTTGCCATTTATGACCGGCCATGACATTATGGAGAGGCACAGGCTGCAGGTGAAAACAGATGAGGTGCATATTAACTACTTTCCTCTTCGTTCTCCCCCACATCTTGTCTGTTGCCTGTTCCTGCTGCGCAGTCCTCCCCGTGGGCCTTTTGGCACACGGATTCTTCTGCGTGTCTCACCTTCTCCTCACCTCTGGCTGTGAAATCCTGTCCTTACTCCAGTATCTCCATGAAATGATAGCTCTCTAGTGTCCTGTGATGCGGCCTTTCCTTGCTCTGTGTGATCGCGGTGTTGACAGGCATTGTTTGAGCAGTGTTTTGGGCCAGGTTCCCTAGACGTCGAGTCTGGGAAGTCTTCATGCAAGTGGCCTGAGTGTTGGTAGACATGTGAGGGAGTGAGGGAAGGAGGTCGGATCCAGAAAGGAAGGTAGGCAAAAAGAGAGAGAGAGAGAGGGAGAGAGAAGCTTCATAACCTCATTGAAATTGTAGAGTGGTGGGGCTGGCGGTGGGGGAAATGGGGAGATGTTGATCCAGGAGGAGGAACTTGTAGCTATAAGATGAGAAGGTCGTGGGATCTCATGTAGAGTGGGTGACTGTGGTTCACAGTACTGTCTTCTACACTTGAGAGTTGCTAAGTGGGTAAATCTTAAATGTTCTCATCACAAAAAAGAAATGGTACTTGTGTGACAGGGTGGGGGCTTAGCTGACCCTATGGTGGTAATCACTTTGCAGCATATGAGTGCATTGGGTGATACTTTGTAAGCCTTAAATGTATACAATGTTGCATGTCAATTACATGTCAGTAACTCTGGGGAAAAAAAGACAAAGACAAAGAAATCTAGGTTTCGGGGAAGCGAGCCTCAGCCTGACCCCACCCGGAGGTCAGGAGTGTGAGTTGCACCAGCAGCTGTCTTACCCAAAGAGAAGGTGGCTTTGGTCAGCCATTGTCTAGGAGCCGTTTCCCAGCCTGTAACTCACAGGCGTCTCCAGGGAATATGTGGAGACCTGGGCAGGACACCAACATCATCTGCTATAAATAATCAATGAGGTCATTGTGATCTTTATCAAACATCTGATGGACCTCAGTGACATCCCAGACACTATTCTAGGCAATTTGCAATCAACAAAGATTGAGGTGTGTCTGAGTAGCAATTTCTTGAAGGCAAACATTCAAGCACAGGGGACTGAGACAGGACCAGGCAGGAGCTGGTTTATGTGAACAGGGCAGAGTCCCAGGTATTGACACCAGGGCCCACAGAGGGATCAGCAACATGTAAAGTTATCTGAGCTTTTGAGTTACTGTTCCCTAACTGCTCTGTGAGTCTGAGTGGGAACAGGCCTGTTCCTGGGCGGGTGGAGGACAAACCTAAAGATTTGAGTCAATGGCTGTGGCTCGGGGAGAAGTGCTGTTTGGGACCAGGGAACTCGGCAATCACATTGGCCTGGATGCTAATCAAACAGGCTTAAGAAAAAAGGGAGAATAGGGGCACCTGGGCGGCTCAATCGGTTAAGCGTATGACTCTTGATTTCAGCTCAGATCATGATGTCACTGTTCATGAGTTCAAGCCCCTCATCAGGCTCTGCACTGACAGTGCAGATCCTGTTTGGGATTCTTCCTCTCTCTGCCCCTCCCCGGCTTGTGCTCTCTCTCTCTCTGCATTTTTAAATAAAAACTTAAGGGGCGCCTGGGTGGCTCAATTAAGCATCTGACTTCAGCTCACGTCACGATATCACAGTTCATGAGTTCAAGCCCCGCGTCAGGCGGGTACGGCTGACAGCTCGGAGCCTAGAGCCTGCTTCAGATTCTGTGTCTTCCTCTCTCTCTCCGCCCTTCCCCTTCTCTCTCTCTCTCTCTCTGTCAAAAATAAATAAACATTAAAAAAAAATTTTGTTTAAAACTTAAAAAAAATAAAAAAAGAGAGAAAAGGGAGTATCTCCTGACTTGTGGCAATAACCAAGGGAGGGTCTGACCAGTTACGGCTGGGGCAGGGAATTCTGAATGTGCACTCAGTCCCTCCTGCTCTGTCACTCAGTTCTGCCCCGTTCTGTGCTGTCTTTATTCCCACACAGCTTCTACCCTTCACTGGCTTCGAGAAACTGCAAATTACATTCTGTCAGTTTAGCAATCCCTGAGATGAGAGAGACCTTTCCCAGTCGTTCCAGCCCAAGTCTCAGGATGGTCTTCGCTGGGCAGATCTGAGTCACGTGATGAACACTAAGGCAGCCGCTGTTGCTGGAGGTGGGGGGATGGGGTTTACCCAGGGTCTGGCTAGGCTGGCTACATGCCTCCCACCCGCCGAGCTGTGTAATCAGCCCCAAGAGAGGCATGTGGGCTAAGACAGGGGGACTGGAAGGAAGGGTCTCTCATCAGACGAGATCTGCAAGGAAGGCGGATCATCAAACCCGCCCTCCTGCAGCTCCCTTAAGTTTTTATGGGTTTCCACATTCCCATCCCGTGGCCCTTGTGGTGGGGCATGCGCCCGGCCGACTGCGGGGGGCCGCGAGTTCATGGCCCCCGGCAAGCTCAGGACACGACCGATTTGACAAGTCGTATTTAATGCTGGGCTTGTAAAGAAGTTTCTCATTTTCATCTGACAGTTTTTATGATGGAAGTCAAGCTCACTCGTTCATAATTGACAGGATTTTTATTCATTTTGGAGAAGTTACAGCTTCCAACGGCTTGCAGTCTGCAATCTATACAGACATTTTCTGTTAACCTCGCAAAGCTGGAGAACTTGGCTTCGACATTTTGTCACCAGTCTTGTCAATTTCTAGACAGGTGACTTCACCCCAATCTCGTCGGGCTGTGTCTCTCCTTAAATTTGAGAGTTATTTCCTTGGACAAGGCCGGTGCCAGAGGCTTGAATATTGTTGTTTGTTGACTTGTGTAATGTCTGGGAAAATGATTTTCTCACTGTGATGTGACATTGACTTTTCATCTTTGGTGCCCATCTGCCCCAGCTCACATTTCCCGTGTCTGGAGGCACACAAATCCATTCGGGGTATATGTGAGCTTCAGGAATCAGATTGCTTACTGGTAGAGTGCTAGAGAGCAGTGATTGACCTCCGAGATAGTTTTGAAAGAATTACTCGAAAAGTTATTCTTAATACTCTATCATTCCAAAACACAATGAGGTGTAATTTATAACCTTGAGGTTTTCTATTCACAGTGTTGGGGAGGGGGCCGGGGGGGGGGGGATCTCCTTTCTGCCCCTAAATATCCCACCATGTTTCTCTGTTATAGCACCCTACACACCATCCTGGCAGTATTAATGGGTTGTACTCTCTCTATATATCATGAACTTCTCCAGAGGACTCATTCATTCAACTATGAATTTGGTGAGCATTTTCTTTAAGCTTGGGTAAAAGCCACATGATGGCGAGATGGTTGGGGGTGTGCTGTAGGGTTTGGTTTGGAGGAAGGTGGGGATCAAGAGCTGGCCCTGGGGAGAGTAGGGTTTGGAATGAAGCCCCGCAAGGCAGGCAGGACATGTTCAGGTCTCCTTTGTGTCACATACATGTGCTGGTGTGGGTACACAGAGGCCATCAAGTCATGGAACCATCCCTGGTGGAGCTCAGTGTCAAGGTGGGGAGACAGACAAGTGAATACCTGCAACAGAGCGCGGCAAGCAGGGCTCTGGCCCATGCTGGGTAACCTGTCCCCAGGTTGTCCATCAGGGATGACTCTGCCATCCTAGGAAACAACTGAAAATGGACAAGGGAAGTTTGGTTATCCACAGCGATTGGATTTTGAGTGGCTGATGATGTTAGATGTCCTATAATGCATGGGACAGACCCACTAGATGGTGAGCAACTCCACCCTGAATGCCAGTGGTGAAAAGAAGTAGGTTGTCTTGTGGGTATCACGAGGACGTGCTTCCTGCTCACTGCGGTGTTCCTAGAGCTGGCAAAGAGTAGGTTCCCTGTGAGTATTCATTAGGTAAGGGAAACTAGATCAAATGGAAGAGCCCGCAGAGGGTGGAGGAGGGGACAGGCAGCCACTGGCAGGGAGGAGGGACTCCTGTCTTTGAGCCTTTTGCCGGGCACATGAGACACCAGGCCTAGGCATCAAGACTCCTCTAGATGCCTCTTGCATGTGACGGTGAGCTTTCTTCAAGTCTTCCTTCCCAGGCGTGCACTGGCTCAGGGCTTGGGTGGGGCTCTGCCTGTGAGGTGAACCAGGGTAGGACTGGAGATGAGACCAGCTCACGTACGTAAACTTCTTGGCTCCCTCCAGCTCTTAGCTAGAGCAGCTTCTTTACAGATTCAGTGCAGTGTCTTTGTTAAGAACAGATGTGTTAGGGGGCGCCTGGGTGGCTCGGTCCGTTAAGCGTCCGACTTCGGCTCAGGTCATGATCTCGTGGTTCGTGGGCTCGATCCCCGCGTCGGGCTCGGTGCTGACAGCTCGGAGCCTGGAGCCTGCTTCGGATTCTGTGTCTCCCTCTCTCTCTGCCCCTCCCCCACTCATTTTCTCTCTCTCTCTCGCTCTCTCAAAAAATAAATAAATGTTAAAAAAATTTTTTAAAGAACAGATTCATTAGACTCTCTGATTCCAACTTTTGTTCCCTTCAACATCTCTTTGTTGATTATTACCAGGATTAAGGCATTGTTCTGGACTTTGGATACAGCAGAGAACAAAGACAGAGTCCCTTCCTTCAAGGAGCTCGCGTTCTCATTGGGGACACAGGCAGTGAACACAGAGTGGTACACCAGTGGCAGGTACCGATGGGGTGAGGAGGAAGGGATGGGGGCTGGTTCACATGGGCTCTCAAGGAGACCTCTCTAGGAGGGAGGAAGCGGGGAGGGGCAGGGGAATAACTGGAGGAAGGGAGCCCTGTAGAGGCAGCAGCACGTGCCTAGTGAACTTGAGGAGTGAGGAGGCAGTGACAGGGGGTGACATCAGAAAGGTGGCCGGAGGGCCTTCCAGGTCATTGTTAAGACCCTGCTTTGGCTCTGAGTTACATGGAGAGCCATCGGAGGATTTTGAGCAGAGGGGTGAACCGAGCAGGCTTGTTCTGAAAGCACCTTGTTTCAGTGGTCTGCTGCTGGTGGCTTCTTTGCCTGAGGTGACTAGGCCTTGCTTGTGCTGGTTTCACCTGAGCTCACCCAGCTGGGGGGCTGGGCTCAGCTGGGACGGCTGGCCCTCTCCTTCCATGTGGTCTTTCATCCAAGGAGGCTGCCTCTTCTAAGATGGTGGCAGCATTCCTGGAGAACATGCGGTGAGGTTGTGCTTGCCTCCCAGGGCCTAAGTCACATTGCCAAGCCCAGAGTCTCCGTGGGACTGTCCACGGTGCGGATACCAGAAGACCTCGTTTACTGGGGCGGTTAATGTAGCAGGCTGCCATTCCCGCTGCTCTCTGGAGAACAGACTTGGGGGAAAAGGAATTGGCAGAGCAAGGGGGCCGGTTAGGAGGCTACATAATAACTCAGGGAAAGTGGTACAGGTGAGCGGAGTGATGAGAAATAGCCCCGTTCTGATCTGTTTTGTAGATGGAGCCCCCAAATGGTTTGTTGATGGATGGGGCATGAGGTATCGCAGGGATGGTAGTTAAAAGTGACCCCACGATGTCTGTCTCTGGTGACTCCAAGGGCAAAGTTGCTCTGTGGGGAGCAGCATAGACTGGGCCGGTGGGGGGTGGGGTGGATTTTTGTCCGTTGAACAGTGGGAGTTGTTTTGGACCCGTCCAGTTTAAGATATCTGTATTGGGTGTTGGTAGACTATACTCTTAAGGATTTGGGAGATGAGTTGGAACGGAAGAACATATTTGAAAATCATCAGCCTATGGATGGTATTTAAAATCCTGAGCCTGGGTGTGCCTGGGTGGCTTGGTTGGTTGAGTGTCTGACTTCGGCTCAGGTCATGATCTCACGGTCCGTGAGTTCGAGCCCCGCGTCAGGCTCTGTGCTGACAGCTCAGAGCCTGGAGCCTGTTTCAGATTCTGTGTCTCCCTCTCTCTCTGCCCCTCCCCTGTTCATGCTCTGTCTCTCTCTGTCTCAAAAATAAATAAACGTTAAAAAAAAAAAGAAAAAAAAAAAGAAAAAAAAATAAAATCCTGAGCCTGGAGGGGCACCTCAGTGGCTCAGTCAGTTAAGTGGCTGACCTCAGCTCAGGTCATGATCTCACGATTTGTGGGTTCAAGCCCTGCATCAGGCTCTGTGCTAACAGTGTGGAGCTTGCTTGGGATTCTCTGTCTCCCTCTCTCTCTGGCCCCTGCCACTCATGCTTTCTCTCTCTCAAAAATAAATAAACAAACTTGAAAAAAAAAGTTTTAAAGCCCTGAGCCTGGAGAACACCACCAGGGGAGTGAGTGGAGAGAGCAGAGAGGAGGTGTGAGGACCGAGCCCCGATTCTGTAACATTTCAAGGTCGGGGAGATGGGGAGGGACATCAAGGTGACCGAGCAGGACGGGGAAAGAGTCGAGAATCACCGGAGACTACTGAAGCGTGTGTGCTAAGAGTGGGAGGGTGCCCGAGTGTATCAGACGCTGCTAATGAAGTGGAAGAAGACAGTTGAGCACTCACTGATCATGCGGTTAGGCTGTGTGGAGGTCATGGGTCATGTGGCAAGGGCAGCTTCAGGTGAGCAGAGCCCAAGAAAGCCTTGCTGTTCTGGTTTGGGAGAGAGTGGGGGCAGAATGATCCCAGCTCTGCCTCCTGGTAAATGGATGTGCTTGGGCTCACGCGCACCATACGTGGCTTAGTTTTCCTACCTGTCAAATGTTGACGATAATGGCAGATATTTCATGGGGGCAGTGTGATAAATGGGTGCGATAATCCATATATAAAATGATGTACACATCGGCTGGCATACAGTTAGCACTCGGCAAAGTCAGCTACCGTTATCAGTGTTCCATGTTTACTAAAAGCTCGTTTGATTGATTCATTCTTGACTGGGAAGGTCGTTGATTGTAGGAATGGGCCAAGGAGGAGGGATGTTGATGTTTCAGAGACGTTGGAGAAGAAAATGTATACCTAACCCATTTTGAGGGGCTTATAAATGCCCTTGATTAGTGGCAGGAGATCCAGGGACCACAGCTCTTGACGGTCTGGCATCTGAAAGATGTGCTGGGATCTGAGTCTATCATTTAGTTGATTCTTAACCTCTACTGGTCTAGATTTTATCAGCTCTAAAGGGGGCATATGATAGTACTCACTTTATATGAACTCCCCCTTGTCCCTGGAATAAAACCAGTGGTCTTTAAGTACTGTCTGGCATCATGATGGTGGTAATGATGGTGATATTGATGAAGATTGTGTCAGCATTTAAACATCTCTTTCGTTTGCATCAACACCTATGGAAAGAAAGATACCGCTAGTCATCATTAGAATAATTGAGTAATTATTAGAATAATTACAATGTCTTGTATCTCTCCCCTGTGCAAGGCCATGCCTTGAGCCTGAGTGTTCAGGATGTTGATGATGAAGATGATGGACAAACTTCCTCTTTTTCCTGCAAGGTAGTTTTCAAGCTTCTAAAAATTAAGCTACCCCGCTGAGCCCAGGTTGGAATTTTACACTTGTGAGTAAATCTTTTGGGACAAGGTTGAAGGGAATTGGCAGCTGAGGCTCAGAAAACACGCCTTGCTATCCCCTTGGTTAAATTTATTTTCTGTCTAAATAGAAATCTTCAATTCTTATACTTTTTAGCCTGGCGGTAATAAATTCAGCATCAAGAAGAACATTTATTTGCAAGAGCGCCCCTGGTTTGCTGACTTTGCAGAATGGAGAAAAAAATGGGACATCGTTACACTATTTCTATTTGCCACACTGTTGTTTCCATTTTCCAATGTGAATATAGACCCCACCTGCATTTCATTTGTTCTCTCATTTTTGTGCGTGTTCCACTTTTTCTTCTTTGTGCTTCATCCTCCAGATTTAGCAGGGCTCTTTTGGCCATACGTAATATGTATTCCACATCGTCTCAATCTGTTAAGGCATTTTCCGTGTGCATTTCACGGCAGATCCTGATTGTAAATTGGTTGTAGAAACTTCATTGGCTTCCTGTCTGTGACATTTCTGATGGATGGTCCCTATTTATACAGAACAGCATGGCGTGTGCAGAGTTACAGGCTGCACGCCATGCTTAATGGATTGGAAGGAGAGAGCCGGTGGCCCCACTGTGAAGAGAATCATCCGCTTCCTTTGTGTACAGCAGTCAGAAAAGGCCAGTGATGGAGCACAGGCTGTGAAAGCTCTTGAGGCCGGCTCCGGTCGTGGTGACTCCACAGAGCCTTCCTGGGTTCCTAAAGAACTCAGTCCCAGAAATATGGCGGTAACCTATTTTGCAAGGGCTTTTGTGATTTGGGCAAGACTGCCCACCTCTCTGCCATCGTCCAGCTGGGGGAGAAATCTTGGAATAAGAGAAGAGGGTCAGACCTGGTGCCCTTTGTTGTCAAATTACTGGCTGAGGATTGGGGATGGGCATGGAAAATCTCTTTCTTCTGTTAAAGGCCGATGAGGTCAAGGTTCTGTTAGGAGGAGGAATATGAAACTCTCATGTAGACCTGCGGGGGGGGGGGGTGGTTATCAGGACATTAATCTTCATATTTGAGGGATTTCTTGTTTATGTTAGATAATTGGCACAGCAGATATGTATCCTTCTGTTGCAAGCACAACAAAGTGTGCCCCTCCAAGTGTCTTAACAATAAGGGGAATTTCCTGGCTCATGTGAAACCTCTAGGTAGACACAGATTCAAGTGTGGTTTGATTCAGAGACTTAAACAATCTCAACAAGACCCAGTTTTCCCCTCACTGCCTCTCAGCTTCTTTTTCTCTCCCCTCTTGGATGGATTCTCCCCACATGGTTACAAAATGGCTGCAGCAGCTCCAGCTTCATGTTCCTATAATTTCAAATCCAGTGGAACATGGTTTCTTTCCCAGAAGTTTCATTGTGCCTCAACACTGACTGGCTTGTGTTTTACCCATCACAGCAGCAAAATCGGGGCAGTTCTCTGATTGGTTTAGCTGAGTCATGTGTTCTATTTCTCGAGCCATGCATGGAGACTGTGCTGCCACAAGCCTATACATTAAGAGTGGGGTCGTCTCCCAGAGGGAAACCAGAGCACTGTTAGCAGAAAAAGGATCACTGAGTTCTGGGCAGTCAAAACTGACCTGCTACCCACCATCCCTGGGGGGAAAGCTAACTGAAATCTACAATGGAGGAACCCCTGACCCTATAATGTTCCCGCTTTCTCATTTCTGGACTCATCCACTCCAGCCAGAGATTTAGCAAAGGAGAAAAGACACATACCAGATGCTCAGTGAATATTTGTTGACCGAGTGAGCGAGTGGATGAATGAATGAACGTTACCACATATGCCAGAGGCCATTGCAATTTACGTAATATGTATTCCACATCGTCTCAATCTGTCACCATGTGGATTTAAGGATTTCTGAGGGGTGGACAGCATGCTTTGTCAATTGGGAAGAGTGCATTAATGAAGAGAGCGAGTGTGCTGAGGAAGGAGGAGAGAAGACAAGAGTACCGTGAGCGTCGAAGTGTATAGGTAGAGGTTGACTCCAGAGTTTGGGCAGGAAAGCCTCTCTGGGCTTGGAATCTTGCATGTCATGGTGCGTTGGGACATGGTGGCTAGATTTTCAGGCCACATCATTGGATTTGCCACCCTCTGACTCTCTTGGATTGCTCCCATCACCAGTGTTTGAGTTTGCAACCGCTTAAAACTTAGGGTTGAGCGTGTCGTTGTTTGTTTCTGTGCATTTGGAATAAGGAGGAACTAGGCCCCTTCCCCAGTTCCCCTCATTGGCGAGGAGAGGTATTCTCTTCATCTCTCACTGTGGGGCAGAGGAGATCACAGCCGCGTGCACCTCCCCTACAAGGGAAGAGTACAGAGCACCCTCCCGAGTCCCCTTCCCTGGCAGAAAACAACCCGTATGGAGCCAAGGGAAAGACCGTCACACCCTTCCTGAGATTTAGAGCTGATTTAGAGAAGCAACTCAATGAAAGGTGGCGTGGGCTCAAAGAGCATTCTTACGGTCTTTCTCTGAGTTGTAGGCAGTCTTCACCTTCTGTGGTCTCTTTCTCGTTTTAAATAATGCACACTTTCCTTATTACATTTGACACCCTTAAGTAATTTTCTCTGCGTGGAATTTGGCCTTTGGTTGCTACTCTCCTAATGATGGTTTGGAACCATTTATGGAGGTCGAGGGACTGAGGTGTATTGCTTGCCAATGGCTGTGTGATGGAGAAAGAACCAGGTCTCAGCTGACTCAGTGGCAGTTGGTGGCAGGTGGCAGGAAGTGCTACCTTCCCTGCTGTCCCCCCACTTTTGACAGAGAAGCAGTGCTCGCCCCTGTTTCTCTAATCCCAGTCCTCCTGAGCCAAGGGGCCAAGAAGCACAGCTGAGTCTCCAGACCATTGAGTTCCTAGAGTCTGTTCTCCTGGACCACTCTCCTCTCCGACCTCCTTGCCCATCAGACCACACTGCTTTTCCTGCTTCCTGCTTCCTCCTTCCTCCTTCCTACTTCTGCAGATGGACGGTGGGTAGTGCTATTGGGTGAGTACAGAGACACACACAAGGACTTGTTTTAAAACAGTGGGGCCTGAAGGTTCACCCAGTGGCCTTGGGTATCACCTGTTTTTAAATGAACTTTTTATTGAAGCATAATATCCAAGTGGAAAAGAACATAAATCCTAAGCACAAATCTTGGTGAATTTCAACAAAGTGGATACCCCTGTGTGACCAAAACAGACCCTTGATCACTATTGCCAAAAAATTAACCATGATCCTCATTTACCATCAAATATCTTTACCTGTTTTGGACTTTGCATAAATGAAATCATGTAGTGTTTATTTTCCTGTGTTTTTAGCTTCCTGGGCTCAACATTTTATCTGTGAGGTTCATTCATGCTTTTATATGTAGCAATAGTTCATTTTTTAAATTTAAATTCCAGTTTTTCTCCCTCTCAGTTTTTATCTTATTTTTTCTTCCCTTCCCCTATGTTCATCTGTTGAGTTTCTCAGATTCCACATATGAGTGAAATCATATGATAACTATCTTTCTCTGGCTGATTTATTTCACTTAGCATAATACCCTCCAGTTTCATCCACATTATGCAAATGGTAAGATTTCATTCTTTTTCATCACCAAGTAGTATTCCATTATGTGTATGTGTATATATATATGTATATATATATACACACACATTATATATTATATATATTATATGTATTTCATTATATATATTCATGTATATAATATATTTCATTATATATTCATATATATAATATGTTTCATTATATATATTCATATATAATATATATTTCATTATATATATTCATATATATAATATATTTCATTATATATTCATATATATAATGTGTTTCATTACATATATTCATATATATAATATATATTTCATTATGTATATTCCTATATATATATATATATAAAATATATATATATATATATATATATATATATATATATATACACGCACACACAAAATCTTTAGCTATCAGAAGCTCAGCAGGGTCAGGCCTGGTTCATACTTGGATGGGAGCAATGGTTCATTTTTATTGCCACACCATTTACTACTATATGCATATATCACTATTTACTGATTTATTTATTTGGTTGTTGGACTTTTTCTCCTCCAGTACTGGAGTACTGTGAATAATGTTGCTTTGAACAGTCTATTGATTACATGTCTTGTGGTGCATAGGGGTATTTCTTTTTGTTGGGTATATACCTAAGCATGGAGTTTCTGGGTCTTAGGGCACACCTTTGCTTTTGTAAGTACTTGAAAACAGTTTTTCAGAGTGACTGTGTTACCATAAGCTCATGTCAGCAGCACAGTAAGAAAGTTTCAGTTACTGTAAATACTCATCGTTTACAACAAATTAAACTCTTCTGGTACGCTTGTAGTTGGTCCTTATTGTGGTTTTAATTTGCATTTCTCTGTCACCAGTGGAGAATCTTTTTGTGTGTTTGTTGGTCATTTTAATATCTTCTCTGTGGGGTTGCATTCAGTTCTCTTAACCATATTCTATTGGGTTATCTGTATTTTTCTTACTGATTTGGAGTTTTCTAGTTATACTGGACATGAGCCCTTTGTTGGATGTACATACTGAAAATATCTTATTCAGTGGTGATTTTTGACAAAGTTTTAAATCTTAAAAATGTCCAATGTATTATCTTCCACTTAGTGGTTACTGTTTTTCGTGTCCTGTTCAGAAAAATTTTGCTTCTTTCAAGGTCATGTTTCTATTCTCCTGTATTATCATCTAAAAGCATTATTGTTTTGTCTTTCACATTTAGACGTATAATTCATCTGGAATTGATTTGTTTATGGTGTGAGGTATGGGGTCATGATTTACTTTTTCCTTTATATGGTATCCTACAGTCCTAATATCATCTATTAAACAGAATAAAATGTCTCATCTTTATGGTTCTGCATATTACTTTTGTCCTAAATCAGGTGACTTTATATTTGTGTGGGTATTCTTCTAGACTCACTGTTCTGTTCTATTTGTCTTCTTCTTCTTTTTTTTTTTTTTTAAATGTTTATTTTGGGAGAGACAGAGCATAAGCAGGGGAGGGGCAGAGAAAGAGGGAGAGAGAGAATCCCAAGCAGGCTCCATGCTGCCAGCGCAGAGCCCGACACGGGGCTAGAACTCACAGACTGTGAGATCATGACCTGAGCCAAAATCAAGAGCTGGCTGCTTAACCACCTGAGCCACCCAGGCACCCCCATTTGTCTTTCTTCTGTCCTTGTACCAATATCACACCATCTTAATTACTGTAATCTTGATAATCTGCAGTCTGAGTTCTTCAACTTTGTTCTTTTGTTTTTTAAGTTTTTATTTACTTACTTTAGAGAGGCAGAGACAGTGCAAGTGGGGGATGGGCAGAGAGAGAGAAAGAGAGATGAAGGGAGAGAGAGAATCCCAAGCAGGCTCCTCACTGTCAGCACAGAGCCCAATGTGGGGCTTGAACCCACAAAGCCGTGAGATCGTGACCTGGGCTGAAATCAAGACTCAGATGCTTAGCCAGCTGAGTCACCCAGGCACCCCAACTTTGTTCTCATTGAAGATTTTCTTTTCTATTGTCGCTGTATGTATTTCCATATAAATGGCAGAATCAGCTGTCAATTAATTGACTCTTGTGATTTTTTATTTGCTCTTAAGCTCGTCCAATTATTTTATTTCAGTTTTCAATTCTAGAATTACCATTTGATCCTTTTATATAGAAATATAGGACTGAGCATACTGATGATAAATCCATTTTATGAAACACTGTTCCGTGGAGGGAAATTTGCCAGTACACACCAAAAAGCCTTAAGTCCATGAACGCTCTTTAACTCAGAAGTTTCCATTTTACAAGTTTAAGGGTATTATACTATGTGTATAAATAAATATTTATAAATATGTGATTTGCAAGTGTTGTCTGTAGAAGTTAAAACAGTTGGAGATCCAAATGTCCATCATCAGGGGATCAGCTGTAACAATAAGGGCACCGACAACAGACCAGCATTCAGCTGCTTGAAATGACTGATCAAAACTGATGAAGCAGGGCACCTGGGTGGCTCAGTCAATTAAGCCTCTGACTTCAGCTCAGGTCATGATCTCTCGGTTCGTGAGTTCGAGCCCCGCGTCGGGCTCTGTGCTAACAGCTCAGAGCCTGGAGCCTGCTTCCAATTCCGTGTCTCCCTCTCTCTCTGCCCCTCCCCTGCTCATGCTGTGTCTCTCTGTCTCTCGAAAAATAAACATTAAAAACAAACTGATGAAGGGATAAAAAGTGTGGTATGTCTATACAATGGAATGTTACTCAGCAATAAAAAGGACGGAAGTACTGGTACAATAGATGCTGTAACACGGATGAGCCTTGAAAACACTATGCCACCTGAGGGAGGCCAGCTGGTCAAGAAGACCACATATTGTGTGGTTGCACTTACGTGACTGGTCCAGAATAGGCAAGTCCATAGACAGATTCTCACTGACATATGTTTTCCATGATTTTTTGTTAACAGAAAGTAGTGGGTTATTAGGAGGAGCAAACTGCATTTGGGTCTCAGTCCTGCTGTTAATTAGGTAGCCCCTGGAAATTCATAGTCTTTGCCTGAGTCCCAGTTTCTTCATCTGTAAAACAGAAAAGGTGCCACACGCCTCATGGGGTGTCATAAGCATGCAATGTAGTAATGAACTTGCAAGTACTCTGTAAATGAAAGGGTTATGTATTTGCAGGATTTTATTGCGCGACCCACGTGACCTGTCTCAGAGTCATTACTTGCGAATTTTTGTTTTATATTTTGCAGTAGATTTTGTTTAATATTCTCTGGGTCCTTCCATTTGTCACATAGGAAGTGTTGGTCAGACTTGGCTGTGATCCAGAGAACTGTGATTTGTGGTTTTGTGCTATTTCTTTTGCATTGGGTGGCCTTCCTTACAATTCCATCACTTTCAGAAAATGAAACGAAAACACGAAGCAATCCTTTCCATACAGATTTTGGCGCTTCTCCAAGGTTCCTGTCTTCTTTGGTGGAAATGAGTTTTCTGAGTCCTCGACGCAGATTTCCCTGGGGACCGCTGGCGCCAATGGTACTAAGCGGTGCTTGTGGACCCGAAGTCATTAAGCAGAGCTGGAGCTGGCTCCGAGCCAGGGTTGGCTTGTGGAAGGTGTTTGTCTTCAGCCACTCTCCTGTCCCTTTCTGTGTCCTCCCTGACCTCCTAGAGTGTTGTCATTGTAACTCCTACACATCCCCTGAATATCATCACCCTGGGGAGCCCAGGATCACTCACTCACCTGAGCTAACCTTCCCAAGAAATGCCTGACCTGCATGTCCAGTCTGTAAGGGTATGTTTCCCAGAGTGAATTCCGTAGAACATGGTTCTGTGATAGGCTCCGTGCGACAAAAGTTCTGGGGTCAAATAAACTTGGCAGACTTTGCAGAGGATGGTCCGTTTTGAACATTTTGTAAATTTCTTAATGTACATAGATTATTAAGGGCTTTAAGAATTCCTGCTTTTTTATCTCATTTTGGTTTCCTTCTGGGATTCTAATTCCACATGTGATGTTGTCCTAAAAGCCCTGTTCATTTGTTTTGTCCAATATTTTTCTCACTGTTCTTCCTGTTGGAGAATTGCTGTTGATTTAGTTTCAACTTTATTGACTCTTTTATAACTTTTGATTTGCTGTTAAGCCCATCCAATTATTTTATTTAAAATTTTTAATTTTTTTAAATGTTTATTTATTTTTGAGAGAGACAGAGACAGGATGCAAGTGGGTTAGGGGCAGAGAGAGAGGGAGACACAGAATCGGAAGCAGGCTCCAGGCTCCGAGCTGTCAGCATAGAGCCCGACACGGGGCTCGAACTCACGGACCGTGAGATCATGACCTGAGCCGAAGTCGGACGCTCAACCGACTGAGTCACCCAGGTGCCCCATATTTCAAAAATTTTAAAGTTAATTTGAGAGAGAGAGTGAAAGAGAGCAGGGAAGGGGCAGAGAGAGAGGGAGAGAGAGAATCCCTTGCAGGTTCTGTGTTGTCAGTGCAGAGCTTGAATGTGGGACTCAGTCTCAAAACCACAAGATCATGACCTGAGCCAAGATCAAGAGTCAGATGCTTAAGTGACTGAGCCACCCAGGCGCCCCTCAATTTTTTAATTATAGAATTTCCATTTGGTTCTTTTATATAGTTTTGATGTCATTGCTGAAATTCTGTTCACCCATTTAGATTATATTTTCTTTTAAGTTAATGAACATGATAGCTGCCTTATGGGTTTGGTCTGCTAAATAATACATCTGTGCTAATTCAGGCTTGATTTTTAATTGACTTTTTTTTTTCTTGACTATAGGTCATATTTTCTATTTGCTTGCACGTGTCGTACTTCTGAACTTTTTACTGAACAAAGTGGAGAGTATTGATTTTATTTATTTTTTTGGAGGATGACTCAGTTGATGGCCAACCATCTTGAATTTGTGTTGGTTAGATTTTGTGCCTTGTTAAGATTAATCTGTGAAAAGTCCAAGATGTTTATTAAACCCTATCATTTGGAGAGGACCCAATCTCTAAAGTCTGCTGTAGATCTTATCATGTCTTGATTTTAGGATCTTTTAGGATGTGCCTAGTATGGGCCTCACTCTAAGGTATGGTCTTTAAAACTAAATCAGGGCCCTCTGTTACCCCAGTATTAATAAGGTTTTAATGAGGTCTTACTCCTCTCTGTCTCTCTGGGGTGGGATTTCAGCTTCATGGGCCCTGCTCAAGCTCCAGTGTCTCCAGCCCACAGTCTGTGGCGTGCAGCTGGGGTCTCACCCTGCGTTCGTGCAGCCCGGTTCTTATCGCTGCCTTAGAGCATCCCCTCCCGCCCCGCTCCCCTCCACACAGTGCCCGGACCCACAGATTCTGCCCATCTGCTTCTTCAGCCCAGTGACTTCATGCTGTGCCTGGACTCCAGTTCACAGTCAGGAGGTTTTTATGAGATCTGGGGTAATTATGAGGCTCATTTGTGAATTCCCCTCTTCTTGAGGATTTCAGTCTTGTGTAGTTCACATGTCTGAAACAGTTTCCTTATACACTGTCCTCAGTTTTAGGATTGTTTATGGTAGGAAGGCAAGTCAGCTGGAATATCATAGCTGGAAGTTCAGAGGTCTTAATTTTAGGGCTTGTTTTGCCACTGTGTGTCAGGTAACTCACTTCCTTTTTTATCTTTTTAATGTTTATTTATTTTTGAGAGACAGAGAGAGAGAGAGAGAGCGAGCAGGGGAGGGGCAGAGAGAGAGGGAGACACAGAATCGGAAGCAGGCTCCAGGCTCTGAGCTGTCAGCACAAAGCCTGACGTGGGGCTCAAACTCACAAACCAAGAGATCATGACTTGAGCCGAAGTCAGATGCTTAACCAACTGAGCCACCCAGCCTCCCCCCTTCCCCCTCCCCCGTAACTCATTTTCAAATGGTAATGGCATTGTCCTTGCCTTTAAACCCAGTAAGCTCAGGACAAAAATTTTAAGTTTCCATCTTTAAGCATCTGTTTGGTTTTAAGTTTCCTATAAGCCAAAGTTGAGTGCAATAAATAGAAATCACTTTAAGTATTTTAAGAAAAGGTAGAAAGGCATTCAGTACAAGGAATTCAATGCTAACACAATCACTGGAAGGAATCACCTTCAGATCAGCATAGAATCAATTCACCAGGGATGCTTATATTTCTGAAGCTTCCAGGTGAGCTTTTCTGGGAAAAAGGACCTCTGTTAGCATTTCAAATGCCTATTGGAAGACAGAACTGGAGGATAGATCCTGAAATGCTCTTGCAGAAACTCCTCACGTTCCCGTGGCCTTCTTTGCCAGCAGAAGCAGCCCAAAAAGAGGGCAGAGAGGTTGGGTTAGTTCTTTTCTATTGTTCACATCCCACTCAAAGGCATCTAAACGGTGGAATGTAATTTGTACCCAGACCTTAGCTGCAAGTGAGTCTGTGAAATGGGGGCTGGAGCTTCCCAGTTTCCCCCAGCAGGCTGATGGGCAGGGGTTTGGAGCCAGCCCACAGCATCCATCACATACTTTCCTCTCGGTTTAGGATTGCCTCTTCATCCTTCAGGACCTGCATTAAACGTCACCTTGACCTGCAAGCTCATTTGTTAATCTCATGCTGTGTACCTCTTATACGCATTCCTGTGTTTTCCCAAATGTTTTTATAATTGTTTATTATTCTCTTCTCCTTATTAAATGGGGGCGGGGGGAACAGCCTTAGGAGGAGGGTTGTCAGTAGGTCATTGATGGAGGGTTTGAGACTGTGGGGTATTCATTCTGAACCCTGATGTCTAGGCCAACCAGTGGCTGGCACATAATGCCAAATACATGTTTACAGACTGAGTGGGTGCATCCGAAGAGGATAGTGACCATTCCACATCTTCAAATTGTATGACATAGGAAGACGTCCCTGTGGGGGAATGACCTGGGGCAGAGGCTGATTTTTGCCTTGCCCTCTATTCAGATTCTGTGTGAGCCAACTGCCAAAGATTGAAAAATTCTATACAACTGGTTATCTGGAGCCGGGAAGGGGACATAAGTGATGTTTTGATAGAATTCTGCAAGATCTTTTACAGTTAATTCTGTTGCCAGGGGTTGATGTGTGTGTAACTGCAATCTTGGACCCGTGAAGACCATTCTGAGCCCTGGATCCAGGCTTGCAGAAGGCACCTGAGTCACCTACCACCTGAACGTTTCTGATCTGTGAACCAGAAGAGGGGAACCCTCCCTTGTGGGGTGATACATGCTTGTGCCAAGTAGATGGCTTCCCTTGCAGTGGCTGGGATAGATGGTTTGCCTCTTGTAGACATACTCCTGTCCCCAAAGGAGCCCTTCCCACTCCCTGGCCTCTCACTTGACGTGGCCCATTAATAGCTCTGGCCCAGATTCTGCCTCCTAGAGCTCAGCTGGAGCTTTTTCAGGCTGGCCCAGCTCATTGTGCAGGAGTCTGTGCGGGTTCTTCATGCGAGAGGGAAGCTCGTATTTGTGTGTACTCACCATGAGTGCCCAGCCTCTGTCGGTTCTACGACTGCCTGATACAGACTCTTAGCGCTGAAGGGACCTGGGAGAACCTGGGATGATCAGAGAGGCTCTGGGTTAGGTGCTAGGGAATCAGGATCTTGCCAGCTGTTCTGTATCTTCAGCAAATCACATCACCCCTCAGCCAGTCACAGCTGCCTAACCTACTTGCAGTTGGTTACAGGGACGTGGGGGCCATAGTTACAGAACCTTCTTTGGTAGCTTGTTTTGCAGCATTATTGTTCAATAGATTACTGATATCCCAACAATCCAATCACTAATACAATTTATTCACTCAACCAATATTTATTGAGCACTTAACTCACGCCGAGTGTTTCCCAGGTCCCCCAGCCAGTGAAAGGGGCCTTGGGTGATGAAAAGTTGTGCTCTCCTACGTGAAGTTACTGTCCCCCAGTCTTAAGGATGGGTGAGAATTCACAACTACTTATAAACATGCATTTGTTTTTCTGTGTGTGGGCGGGTGAGAGAAAGGGGGATGTTGGCGTGACTGGGTCCCTGCGAGACGGCTCAGTTCCGGGAATGAACTCCAGGTGAAGTCCCTGGACCCATTGATGGGAGCCAGCCCCTGAATTAGGAGACTCCACCAGGTACTGCACCCCTGCCCCCTACCCCCAGCCTGGGAGGCGTGACCTGAGTGAGCCACCTGTGGTTTGGAACCAGTAGAGGACATTTTAAATATGTAGTACAGGGCACATGTCCTGTTTGAGTTTAGGAAGAGGGAATGTCCCATAGATGACAGTTTTTAGGAAAAGTCTTCATGAAGAAGACTGGGTTCGGCTTGGTTGATAATCATGATGATCTTGATCATATTTACATATGACATATTTACATAGTGATTTATAGTTTATGTTATCTTAGGGATATTAATACTGCTGCTGCTTCTATAATTACTTAGGTCCCTACCACGTGCCAGGCATGCACAAAGTACTTTACATACATTTTCTTATTTAATTCTAACAACACCCCTGGCAATAGTAGGCAAGTAATCTTTGTATCTCCATTTATAGAGGACACTGGAGCTCAGAGAGGTTAAGTGATGAGTCCACAGTCACACAGCTACCAAGTGGGAGAAATGAGAGCCAGTCTAAGTCCGCCTGCCTCTAGACCCTGACACTGTACTGCTTCTGCGTGTTCTTGGTGAGAAGCCAAGTTTCAGGGAAGCTACATGATTTCCCCAAGGCCAGTTAACTAGTTAGTAGCACAGCCCGTTTGGTCCAATATTCTGAATCGATTTCATTTTAGTTTAGTGTTTAAAGTTAGGGGCCAGAACATAAACTCAAATAAATCCATTCAGCTCCTTTGGGCGATGACTCAGGGAGGAGGAGAGACCGTCTGCAGGTGAGGAACGAGTCCATTATTTGGTCATGATTTCATCGCTTAGATCAGCGAGTGGAGACAGCTGGGCCCAATATTTATTTTCAATCGAGTGGATCAAAACAAAGCTGGGAAGCCATTTTGAGCTGCTGGGGGTGAGTTAAGCAAACAGCAAGGGGAGCAGTTGTTGTGTTGGAGCTTCGCTTCCTGAGAGAATCCATCTGGACTCCTCCCCTGCAGCTGTGGGGCCTTTAGAAGCTCATTTGCTCTTGGCTCCTTCCAGAGGGCTCCCGCGCCGGCCGGCTCTGACCGGCCTGTTGCCCCCTCACTCACGATGAGCTCCTTCCCGCTTCTGTATGTGCCACTCCCCGGGACAGGGACCAGAACACATACCTCCACAGATGGCACAGTTACACTGGAAGGACCCTGGTCACCGTCACCAGACAGCAGAGGTAGGGAAAGCCCAGTTTTCTCCGAGGGCTTTTTCGAAACAGAACCCGAGTCTCTCCCTCTTGTCCAAAGAGATGCTCGTACTGAATCTAGAAATAGAAGGGATTCTCAAGGCTATCTACTCTAAGATCCTTCCAGTGGCCACTTCTTTCATTTATCTTGTTTTTCATTTATTTATTCAACAAATATAACATTTATAATATGTATGTTTACATAGATAAGGAAGCCGATGCCTGGCAGGTATAATACCAGGCACGGGGCTGCCGTGATGAAAGAAATAGGGACAGCTCCGTTTAATACTCAAGTAGCCAACACAGGGAGGGAAACACGCATTAAATGAATTACAGTAAAAATAAAAATATGGTCCCAACGTGTGTTTATGCCATCAGGCATGTAAAGGAGCTCTAAGGGTGTGGGACAGGTAGACCTCACCTGTTCTTGAATGTGAGATGAGGACAGGTAGGTGGTGGGAGGACGGGGGGCACAGAGCGGGGGTTTGGGGGGCAGGAGAAAGTTCAGGCACAGGCACCCACATGTGAAGGCTGTAAGGTGGAGAGAAGAGTTTTCCATGCCAGTGAATCGTGAGCAAGCCCGTGTGGCTAGAACACGGCGGGGAGAGGAAAGGGCATGGGGGAAAGGGAGGAGAGTTTGCAGGTGTAGAAGCTTATGACTCTGGGCCCTCTAAGTCATACTGGGAGCTTGGGGGATGAAGTTCACAAGGACAGCTCGTGAAGTTCCCAGGCAGTGAGAAGGCGTCCACTAGGGGTAAGTGCTCAGTGAAGCTGACTAGGAAGTCCAAGGTCAGTGGGAGGTGGTGATCCTTGGGCCCAGATGCCTGTGCGGGAGATAGGATAGTCTCCAGTATTTACTGACCACGGGCTGTGAGCAGGTCCTCTCCCTCTGGCCCCTGACTCCCTCACCTCTGTCAACGCAGAGGATAGTGCCCACCCTCCCTGCTGCCGGGGAAGGAAGCTCTGGGAGGACATGGGTTTGCGTGCCAAGCTGTAAGAGAGGGGACTAGGTGCTGTGGGGGCTGAGCGGAGAGGTCACCTCCCCTGGGGATGGCGGGGGAGGGGCGCTGGAGTTGGGTGTTGTCAGAGTAAGCAGCAGAGGGTCGGGACAAGGCACACGGGGACAGGAGGCATCCTGGGCAGAGGGCCGAGCATGGGCCAAGGCAAAGGGGTGGACGGGCATGGCCAACAGTGAGGTCAGGTGAGGAGTTCCCAGGGCCTCAGTCTTCTGCCTGCCCCCTCAGTGCCTGGGTTTCTGTTCTCTGTCTCCGGGTACTGGAGAAGCCAACGTCTTGACATCCGTCTGGAGGACGGGTAGTGAAAACAGTTGCTTACTGTCTTACTTAAAAAGCAAAATGGGGGCACCTGGGTGGCTCAGTCGGTTAAGCCTCTGACTCTTGATCTTGGCTCAGATCATGATCTCACAGTTTGTGAGTTCGAGCCCCTCATCAGGCTGTGCGCTGAGACCTCGGAGCCTGCTTGGGATTCTGTCTCTCCTCTCTCTGCCCCTCCCCGCTTGTGCACACTCTCTCTTCGCTCTCTCTCTCTCTGTCTTTCAAAAATACACCTAATACAAAATTTTTTAAAAAGCAAAATAAAAATTAAATTAAAAAGCAGAATCCTCACACATGGAGGCTCCCCATTCCTGTAGCTGTTCTTCTGGGCTCCCGGGGCTCTGGCTGGTGCCCAGGGAGGGGAGGGTGTGAGGGTAAAGTGTGTCCCTCACACCCTCCTAAAGTGAGTCCTTCTGGGCTCATCCACCCTATGTGCTGGGCCACTCCCAGCCCCCACCTGGGTGATGCAGGGCTGGCCGCTCGGGGCTCTGCTCCATTTCTCCTGGAACCAGCCCCTTGGGGCCCCAGGAGCTCTGTGTCACTTCCCTGCTCATGCTGTTTAAAGAACCCATGCCACATGGCATCCTGTCAAATTTCCTCCGTGTTCTGAGGCCTTGCTTCTTTTTTCCCCTTCTGTACTTTTCTTTCTTTCTTTCTATGTTTGTTTGTTTGTTTATTTATTTATTTATTTATTTATTTAGAGATAGAGAAAGAGAGAATCCCAAGTAGGCTCTGCATTGACAGCACAGAGCCCAACTTGGGGCTTGAACCCACAGACCATGAGATCATGACCTGAGTGGAAACCCAGAGTCAGATGCTTAGCTGGGCCACCACCCAGGTGCCCCTCTTCTGTACTTTTCTAGAGACAACGTAGAAGAGTTGTTAAGATTATAAACTGTGGAGGCTCGCTGCCTGGGTTCAAATCCTGACTTTGTCACAAGCTTGCTGGGTCAGCTTGGGAGGCTACCCTCTCTGTGCCTCAGTTTCTCATATATACTATGGGAATATAACTACCTTTCTCATCAGGTTGTTGTAAATATTTAACATGTAATTTATAGAAAGCTCTCAGAACTGAGTCTGACAGACAGGAAGCACTTGAGATACCATAGCGGCTGGCAGGTGCTTTCTGCCAGATGTGGCTAATCACCCTTCCATTTGGGCAAAGGTCCCCCCACCCTGGTTAGCTCACTGGGTTAAAAAAAAGCCCTCTCTCTGGCTTCTATATTAAAGAGCATAGTGAACGAAGGAAAGGAAAAATCTTTAGCTAGCCCAGGTGGGGTGCTCACCATCCCTTGGGAAAGCGGGGCCTTGGGCGGGCTCTGATGCCCTGTCTCAGGCCCATCTCAGCCCCCACTGCTGCTCCCATTGGGCCTGAGCACAGTTGAGTCAGGATGGATTTTTGAGGAAGAAATTAATGAAGACTCTGGGAGCACAGTGGGAAAATAGATGAAGAGCCAAGTCTTGTGTGTCCAGGGCAGTGTTCTTCTCCATCAGATCGTAGATTATCCGCTGTCGGATTCTTCTGTCCCTACCCTTCCATCTCACGGTGTCCAAACCCGTTCCCTAACCCACCGCCAGTTTCCAGTGCGTCTCGTCGTGTTCCTCATTCTTTGCGGATCTAGACAGTGAGCCATAAAGGGCAAACTATCTGCTTGTGGGAGACCCTCTGTGCTGTGCACAGGGGCCATCTTCACCCCTGACAAAGTCCGAATCATGCAGAACTGTAGCTATGTGATAACCATAAGGTGTATACCACAAGAATGTTGTAAGTACATAAATAGGGGCCTTGCTCTCAAAACCAGAGTCTTTCCAAAGAAAGAGGAAAGAGGAAAAATTGGGCAAGGTATTTTCCCACAGCACAAAGCTGGAGAACTTCCCGGGAGCCCCCCCACGCAGCAACCCAGACAGAGTAGGGCTTATGTTCTCCCTGATGGGATATATGGAGCCTCCATTTTGGGCCAAAACATCCTGATCCATCATTGAAGAATCATAGTTAATATATAATTCTTTATTTTGATTTTCAAACTTGATAGATCCCATTTATTAAGTACCTGCTGCATTAGAGGCATTAAGCTAAATGCTTTACCTGCCGTATTGCATTTCCTCTTCATGAAAACCATACAAGGTAGGTATTTTTATCTTCCTTTTGTGGATAAGGAAGGAAAAATTATTGGAGATTGAATGCCAGAAAAATAGGGGATTTTAGTCTTTGATACCATTCTTTAGATGGAGCCACATATCACAGATGTAAATAGAAATAGGTTTACTAAGGAATATTGGGTGTGTCTGTCACTGGGGACCCAGGTCCTACAGCCTAGAGCTAACCACACCCCCTTTAACTTCACTGCTTGGGCCCCATGGGAAGGCTTGTCCACCCCTCCCCTGATGCATGGCTCCCCAAATGGATGGCTAAGGTGAGAAACTCACAGGGTGTCCCCACCCTGACATCATGACCCTTGGGACACAGGTCCCTTCAGTACAGCTGTGACGGCTGAACTGGACAGGTTCTCAGTACTGGCGGAGGACAGCTAGAGAGAGGCTCAGCTAGGATTCAGGGAATCTAGTCAAACTAGATCTAATCAAACTAGTCAAACTAGTCAAACTCTGTTAACTCTTAGCTGGACAACTTCAATCTCTACATGTTATTTTTCTTGGGCTACTCCAAGCACCAAATGTTACAAGTTGGATCCCCTGGGACCCAGACTCTGAGTTGGAGATTAGCATGCAGGATTTTTCATTAAGGAGTGCTCTTGGGGCTCACACCTATGGAAAGGAAAGGGAAGGGATGGGAAGGGATGGGAAGGGATGGGAAGGGATGGGAAGGGATGGGAAAGGATGGGAAGGGATGGGAAAGGATGGGAAAGGATGGGAAAGGATGGGAAAGGATGGGAAAGGATGGGAAAGGATGGGAAAGGGTGGGAAGGGATGGGAAGTGATGGGATGGGAAGGGAGGGGAGGGGAGGGGAGGGGAGGGGAGGGGAGGGGAGGGGATTGTTGGAGAGAGAATCCGAGCTGTGAAGCAGTCCCAGGCGAGCCTTGGCTAACCCATTGAGAGATCTTAGCCTTAAATAGTTTTTCCAAGTTGTCCTGAATTGGGGAAGATGTTTCACTTTATACTCTAGTGTGGACTATTCATTGATGTGGGTCACCCTGGGGAGCAGGCCAGATCTTGGGTGAGGTCACTCTGTTCAGGTGAAACAATCCTGCTGTGGTTATTTATAGTTAAATTTAAAATAACTAAAATTAAATAAAATTAGAAATTCCATTCCTCAGTTGCGCTAACTCCATTCTGAGTTCTCAGTAGCCACGGGTAGCTCCTGGTTACCATATTGAACAGTACAGATAGAGGACATTTCCATCACTGCAGAAAGTTCTGTTGGACAAGCCCCATTTATCAAAGGTAGGCTTCAGAGTTTGTGAGAGATGGTCTGTTTCCCGTGTTCCCCAACTCTTAGGGTTTTGTCCTTTAGGGGTTACAACGGAAAGTCTGGGGTGTTTGATTGAGGAAATTTATCTTTCATTAGCCCTGAGCTCTCTTTTTTGTTTTCCCCGGCCTCACAAGCTTCTTAGAAGCTCTGTGTTTGAATCAGCAAATGAAATGAAGGAAAAAGTAGCATAAATTTTGGGGTCATGTTTCTGAGCTTTTCTTCTTCTTGGAGTCTTGGTCCCTGTGCTCTCACTAAGTAGTGTTCCAGTGACTTTAAATCGTTATTTTTAAGAAGAACATTCTATCCTGATTTTGTTTTATTCTTGGCAAGAGTGTTGATTGGCAATGAACTAGCTTGCCCTTGTCTGGATTTGCCATCTACCGCCTTTATTTATTTATTGGTTTGGTTTAGTTTGTTTCAAGTTTTTATTTAAATTCTAGGCAGCTAACATGTAGGGGGCTATTGGTTTCAGGAGTAGAATTCAGTGATGCATCCCTTACATACAACACCCACTGCTCATCTCAACAAGTGCCCTCCTTAATGCCCATCACCCGTCTAGCCCATCTCCCACCCACCTCCCTCCATCAATCCTCAGTTTGTTCTCTATAGTTAAGTGTCTCTTATGGTCTGCTCCTTCTCTTCTGTTATATACCCCAGTTTGGCTACCATGGCATCCTTCAACTGGTTTTCTTCTTCCTCTATTGGCTCTAACTCTGTCTCCCTTGGTGGCTCTCATTACTAGAAGTTCTCTTCTTCACCCTCTCTTTATCCTTTACGTTTCCTCTGGTTAAGATCACTTAATCCCATGATTTTGCCACATATACACGAAACGTCTTCAAAGTTTATATTTAGACCATGGCAGGTTAGGACCTGCTGTGGGTTCCCATGGAATCCCATAATCTCCCAATTATAACATTCATTATGTATTAGTTACAAATAATCAGTAAATGATTTGATACTACAACATGGAATTTTGGTTTAGAACAGCTTGAAGTGGGTCAGGATTTAACTGGGGACTCAGTCATGACTGGCACTATTAAGATTCAAGAAGCTCTTGATAGGAGGTTGGGCACCTGGTAGAGCTGAGCTCTGGATTGTCTGTAGAACACACTGGAGAAACGACCAGGGTGGTTCTTCGATGGAGTATAGTGTATCCAGTGATGAAGTCCCGTTACTTGCAATCCCGTGTGCACCAGCTGCGTGTGGCTCTTTATACCTTTGGTCCTGTGACTGCCTACGTACTGCTGATGGCCTGGTTGACTTGCTCCGCTTCTGGGGATGTCATGTGGACGAGCTTGGAAATACTGTTTTGGCAGAATGTGACTCAAGTGCTTTGTGAAAGGTCAAGGTGGGGACCAGTTAGTAGTTGTCTGAGAGGCATCATGGTGTTCCAGAAAGAGACGTGAATGAAGAGGCTGAAGACCTGGGTCCAAGTCTGGGCTCTGCAGCTGAAAACCCAGGTAAGCTTGTTCTTGCCTTCCCACGTTTGCTCGTTAATTTAGCTCTGCGCTCCTTTTCCAGTGGACTAAGGCAATGTGAGGTAGGGAGGAAAAGTATGGCTTCGTCACACTGCAAGAAGAATGTCCGTTTTTTTTTTTTTTTTTTTCTTTTTTTTCTTTTTTTTTTTGCAGTCCGTCAGGGAGGGTAGAGTAAGGCACAGTATGTGTGTTCAGTGAGACCTCGCCGAGACGGTTGCATTCAGATGTACGAAAGGAGAATGGAGGAGCCATATCTTTACACCCGCAAAGGTGAGGCAGTGGCATGAGTGGTGTATTTGACAAATAGCAAGAACGTAGGGGAGGGTGAGTGGGGAGACAGAAGAAGGAGCAGGAGTGAGGGGGGTGGAGAGGTCATAAAAATGGGGCCTCCTAACAGAGGCCCTTGTAGGACACAGCAAAGACTTGGGTTGAGATGAGAAGTCACCGGAAGGTTTTGAACAGAGGAATGAGATGATTTGACTCCCTTCTCCTCACTCCGGCCTCTGAGTCAACAATAGATTTTAGGGCCACAAGGGTAGAAGCAGGGAGACGTGGTGGGCGGCGGGGAGGTTGCAGTTACCCAAGGTGGTAGCAGGCTGTTGACGTGGTGGTAACCGCCAAGGTGGTGGATCCCTGAGAGAGACAACGGCATTTGCTGGCATAGTGGATGTGGGGAAAGAAAGAGAAGGGTCAAGAGAGGCCTAAACCTCTTTATCTCGAACAGCTGGAGGGACAGTTACCCTTCATGGCGGTGGGAAGGCTCTAAGAGGAGCAGGCTGGGCCTGGGTGCAGAGCAGGAATTTGGTTGAGGACATGCTAAATCTGAGAGGTCAGTGAATGTCCAGTATGGACATAAATAGGGTCTGAATGTATATATATACCTTTTAGAACTTAACACTAACGTGTAAGAGAACTAAATTCATGTTCTAGCTGTGTTTACATGCATATTGCATATCTTGCATGACTTTTGGTATGTTCCATATCTTTTTGGTGTCTCCATTTCCTCATTAGAAAAGTGACAGTAATATGGTAGTAATGTTTTCTGCTCTTCTATTAGGCTTTTAGAGAATAAAATGTGTATAAATAGAAATAAAATGTGTATATTGATTACTAACCCATTAAAATTCTGGATTTGCTACTTTGAGTCATGAATGTTTCACTGGATGAAATGAGTTGTGTCTTTGCTAAAGCAAGAATTGAATCACAGGGGACGCCTCGGTGGCTCAGTCGGTTGAGCATCCAACTTTGGCTTAGGTCATGATCTCATGGTTCGTGAGTTTGAGCCCCACATCGGGCTCTGTGCTGACAGCTCAGAGCCTGGAGCCTGCTTCAGATTCTGTGTCTCCCTCTCTCTCTGCCCATGCCCCCCTGCCCTTCCCCAAAATAAAGAAGCATTAAAAATTACAAAAAAATAATTGAATCACAGGTACTAGGTAGTAGGATGGGGTGTAGACAGAATCACTGAAGTAATGAGTCTGTTCAGCCCTTGGTTTTGTACTCACATCTCAAAGCACTATTGTTACTCATTACTGTAGTACAATTTTCTAATTAGAAGATTTGCAAAGGTCTCTGGATAACGCTTTGAAATGGCCAAAATGCCTATGGAAACTCTCCCTGGACCCAGGCAAAAGAAGGCATTGGATGGAGCTAGCAAGTGTCTTTTCTAAACCTGCTCTGGACCGGGTGTTGCTAAAGATCCAGAAACCCAGTGTGTGGTTTGCAAACATGGATTGCCTGCCAATGGATCTTAAAATCGAAAGCAGCCTCATGTGCACCGTGCAGTTGTAATGACACACACTTCCAGGAAGTATGTCATGTCTAAGGTGGTGGAAGTATTTATTTGTGTATTTATTTATCCAATTAAGAAATTATGAAATGTTCCAGACGTGGAAAAAGTCAGGCTTCATGTTGCAGACACTCATCTGTTCATTTTCTGTATTTAACACATGTTGATATTTCAGTGGAGTCTGTGTTTTGTTTTATTGTTCTCTTGACAACTTTATTGAATTCTATTTTCTCTAAAATAGAATTCACACATTTCAAGTATACAATTATTTTCAGTAAGTTTACCGAGTGGTGCAGCCGTCACCATAAATCCGTTTTAGAGCATGTTAATCTCCCCAATTATATTGCTCATTCCTGTCGCCTCTCCCAGCCTTAGGAAGCCACTAACCCACTCTTTGTCTCTGTAGAATTGTCTATTGTGACATTTAATATACGGGATCACGCAATAGGTGGCCTTATGCACCTGGCTTACTTCACTTAGCATAAATTTTTTAAATTTCCTTTTTCTTTTAGCATCATGTTTTTGAGGCTCATCCATGCTGTTCGTATGTGTCAGCACTCCATTTTTTTTTGTGGTTGAGTACTATTCTGTTGTATGGGTGGATATACCCCATTTTGATTATCCACTCACCCACTGATGGACATGTGGACTGTTTCCAGTGTTTTTGCTCTTATGAATACTGCTGCTGTGAATATTCATGCACAGTTCATTGTTTTCATTTCTCTTGAGATACCTGGGCATATGGAATTGCTGGCTTTTATGATAGCTTATGCTTTATTGTTTGAGAAACTCTCCAAATATTTTTCAAAGTAGTGGCACCACTTTATACCTACCACCTGCAGTATGAGAAGTTTCCCGTTTCTTCATATCCTCGGCAGTGTGGGCTCTTGTCTGCCTTTTGTATTACACCCATTTGAGTGTGTGCGAGTGTGATCTTATCGTGGTTTGGGTTTGCATTTCCCTGATGACTAATGACATTGAACATTTCTCGTATGTGTACTAGCCACCTGTAAATCTTTTTAAAAAAAAATTTAATGTTTCTTTTATTTTTGAGAGAGAGAGAGCAAGCATGAATGGGGGAGAGAGCGAGACACAAAATCCAAAGCAGGCTCCAGGCTCTGAGCTGTCAGCACAGAGCCTGACATGGGGCTCGAACTCCAGAACCATGAGATCATGACCTGAGCCGAAGTCGGTCGCTCAACTGACTGAGCCACCCAGGCGCCCCACCACCTGTAAATCTTAATTGATGAAATGTCTGTTCATACCATTTGCCCATTTTTTTATTGGTTTGTCTCCTATTGAGTTATATGTATTCTTTTTAAATTCTGTCTATAAGTCCTTTCTTGGGTTTGAATTTTGAAAATATTTACTCCTGGTCTGTTGGTTTATTTTAATTCTCTTAAAGATGTCTTTTAAACTGTGAAAAAATTGAATTTTAATGACATCAACTTATGTATTCTTTTATGGACCATGGTATTGTGTCTAAGAAATCTTTGCTGAGATTGATTCTCAAGGATTGTTCCTTATTTAAAAAAAAACATATTTATGGCATTTAAGTCTGTGATCCGTTTTGAATTAATCTTGTGTATAGTGTGAGGTGAAGGACTATGTACATTTTCATGCGCTGTTTATTTAATTGTTCCAGCACTGTTTGTCAAGCAGGCTATCTTTACCCCAGTGAATTTCCTTGGCACTTTTTTTTTTTTTTTGTTTTTTGTTTTCAAATTCAATAGACTACAAATGTGAAGATTTATTTCTGGACCTGAATTCTGCTCCACCAATCTATCCTTATGCCCACATCATAGCATCTTCATAACTAGCTTTACAATACGTTTTGAAAGTGGGAAGTGAAAGTCCTCCAACTTTGTTCTTCTTCCAAATTGTTTTGGTTATTCTAGGTGTTTTATCGAGTGTCCCCATTGTCAGGGATAGCCTCATTTCGGTACCTGCAGTCCTGCAAATTCATTAGCAACACACACACTCCAGCGATTCGGTTCTGAAAGCCAGCCATTCGCTAAACGTTCCTATTTTGGAACATCCCCTGATCCCCAAACTCCATATTGCACCAGACTCTGCAAAATACAGCTCATTGCTTTGTTCAGAGAGACTGTGATTTGCAAGTACAGCTCTTTCTGCTTAGCAAGGAATGACTGTAGCACCTTCGTGTCGGACACTGTGTCCTCCCCTTTAGAGGAACTGTGATATTGACCTGAAGAGCCTCACTTGGTGATATTACATAGGAACCTTGTATTAACTGCTATGTGCATTGAGCCCCTTCTGTTCCACCCTGAATGTCCTCTACAGTCTCCGGGAGGTGAGTCCTTCTCAACAGTGATCTGAGCCCTGAGGGGTTTTACTGAGGTCTCATTGCTGACTTGACTGTGTAGTCCTTAAGTTTGTAAGCAAATAGGTATTTTTTTATTTTCTATTTTTTTTAATTTTTGAATGTTACAAGGAAGTGCTCCATAAATTACAGCAGGAGGCATAAGCTTGTTAGGCCTTGGGTCCATTAGACCCATGACTAGTGGTCATGAGACCAGAGATCATTTCAAACAGAAGCGAGGGGCTAACATTCTGCCATAAGGACGCTTCTTGTGCTGTCAGGTTGTGCTGGGAGATCAGTGCGATTTCTTCTCAGGCTCTGTTTAGCTGAGAATGCGAGAAATCCTTCATAAGCCCATGATTTTAGTTGGCTGTAGTGGCCTCGTTTTCTGTGTGTCTTGCGCTCATGTGCGTCCAGACCAAAGCCTCCACCAGGCTGAGTCCCTGCTCCCTGAATGTCTGCTCACTACAACCCTAGTTCTTGCACCTGTCTTGGTAAAAGGTGGCATTTCCCTAAGGATGTTTTAGAACTCAGTGGTCATTGAGGGAGACTTTCAATGTGGGAGACCGTAGATTTGAGAGGAACTCTAGAGGACAGAATGTATCGACCACTCAATGGCTGGCTGTCTTTCATTGACATTCTGAGCCTCAAAATGAAATACTGACTCTCAAACAGCTTCTCTTAAGGACTTTATAACAAAGGAAAAAACATAACTACCTGCAGCGGGAACTCCCTGAAACTCTCTCCCGCCCCAGCTCTATTATTACCACCTACTTACGTTCCTTTTTTGCCTTCTTCTCTTTCCCCTGATCCAATCAACTAACTCCCTTCTCCTCAGGTAAAGGAAAAGCATACTGTACAATATATACTCTTAAAACTGCTGCATCAGAAGGCCTAGAGACCATTAAGGGCTATAATTAGGGTTTTTCCCAAGATTCTGGAAAACAGACAGACATCTGCTACAGACTGCAAGATTGTGTCAGATACTTACTGTTCCAGACTTCAAGAGCTGTTCCAACTGTTCCACTTGTTAGCCCCTTGGGTGGGGAAACTGCATCAAGGTTGCAAGAAAGGAAAGATGTCAAGAGGACCTACATGGCCCAGCTGTGCGTGATCAAAAAACACAACAAATGGAAGGCCTTCAGAAGGCATGAGATACAGGAACCATTCTTCTTATCCCCTAAAGCTGTTTGGACAAAGATTAAAAATCATAAAGAAAATAAAAATGAACCAAGGGAAACTTTAAAAGTAGACCCTGTGACATTTTAAGACAATATTCTAAGTTGGTCCAACAACCTAGCTCAAGAGAGCCTTGTCTTCTTTTTGTAAATGGCCTCAGAAGGGAGGTAGGAGACTCGGGGAGAAGCAGACACAGTTGACTCCAGAGTGGTGATTAATTCTCAGCTCTGGTCACAGCGTTGCTCCGCTGCCTCCCCCTGCCCGGCCCCCAGTCAGAGGGATCAGCCCCACTGTGGGTGACCCTGGAGGTGAGGCACAGTGTTTCAGGATCTGGGAGAGTGTAGGTGTGGCGGGTGCCCAGGAACAGAGCTGGGGATGCTGAGGCCAGAGAGGGGCAGGTGCAGGCTGGTTGGATTGTGTTTGATCGTTGGCATGCCCGCTCTGTTTGCGTGTACAGAGCCCCCGTATGACGAAGGCAGTTTATCAGTCATCCTAGACCTACGTCAGTCTGCAGAGCTCTATGTGTCTGAAGGGGAAAAGAGAGGAGTGGGGGGAGGGAGAAAGGAAGAAAGGAAGGAAAGCCATACGACTAAACCAAAGCAGTTTTGGTTCAAACGGACTGAAAAGTGAAATCTACATTTGGAGGATTGAAATGTCAGTTGAAGAACAAGGTGACCTAGAAAAATGCCCTCAAAGAAAAGAAGAAAGATCAAGTGAATTAAGCCCCATCTTTGCAGATGGGTTTGTCTCTGCGAGGGTAGAAAGAGGCTTGGGGGGATGCTGGACACCTTGCTGGAAGCATGTCATGGAGTGTCCTTTCTGCAGAGACTTCTGCCCCCTCTTCCTGCTGTGGACAGGTGTCTTTTGGTTGTGGGAGCCACGGCCGCCAAGCAGGGGTGATTCTGCATTGACAACTCCGCTCAGAATGTGTCCCGAGCCATCTCCTTTCCTGTGTCCCCATCCTTGAGACTTTGTGCCTTCAGAATCAGCCGCCCTCTGTGCTCTGCCCTTGACCACACTCACCCAGCTGTCATTATGCAGGACGGGGGCTG
Organism: Panthera leo; assembly: GCF_018350215.1. Classification (NCBI taxonomy): domain Eukaryota; kingdom Metazoa; phylum Chordata; class Mammalia; order Carnivora; family Felidae; genus Panthera; species Panthera leo. Next base: position 75,224,792 of record NC_056695.1, on the reverse strand, counting down.
GCTGCTTGCATCAGAAAGAGTTTAGCCTGAGGGACTTAATGATCGGCCAGGTTAGTGCAGCAGATTTTCCGTCAGAGGCCGCATCTGTCCTGCTGTGCAGGTGGTACTCGCGGGGCCAGACCTTGAATGTCTCTCTAGGTAAATGTCTCTCGGGGGCATGTTTGCGGAGCGTTCCTACCTGCCTGGGTGCTGTAATGTGGAGCTGCCCCCTTCGGCGAGGTGGCAGACCCGGCACGTGGACTTTAGGGATGGGTTCTCAGTTGCTGGGGCGGGATTCTATAGCTGTTGTGCACAACGCCTTGAGACGCGTGGTTATTTTTATCAACTCGTGGGAAGGCGACAGGTCAGAGAGTGGTTGAAAGCATGAGCTGTGGAGTCAGACGGGTCTCCTCACTCAGTAGCTGAATGACTGGGGACAGGTTAGTTAAGCTCTCAAGCCTCGTTGCCCCTTTTGTAAAATGGGAAGATAGCAGTGTCCGCGTACAAGGCCGTTGTGGGAGCCCGAAGAGCCAATGCTGGTCAAGTCCTTAGCACGCTGCCTGCACATACAAAGCACTCCATAACTGTGGGTTCTCCTTGCTGACTGTTGGTGGTAAGCCCTCTGGCCCTATAGGAGCCTTGCACACACAGCTCCAGGGCGCTGTCCCACCGCACAGAGCGAGGTCTGTGCAAACAGCCCCGTGGAGTCGTGCAAGAGCTCACAGGTTCCTGCCCGCCACCAACCCAGCTGGTCCAGCTGGGTGCATTTTGGGGAACACACTTGGGAGTCCGGTGCTGTCCCCACAAGCAACCGGGGTGTGCAAGTCTTCATCTTCAAGGGCTTAGCCCTGGTCCCGTTCTCTGCTGCCCCCGCTGGCCACTTTTGTGCTGCAACCTATGCTGGAGCCTTTATTTGGAAGTAGCTGGGGCTCAAACAGTCTCTGGAATTGGGGGCGAAAGCATAAAAGGGGAAACAAGTCAGTTATACGAACTCAACGAACATGAAGGAAAAGCTTCTCTAATTCAGCAGCAAAAGTGACATTTACATGGTACTCTGATCCAACCAATTACATCTTCATATTGGAGCCCCCGAGTGACACAGTGGACAATACCCTTCAGTTTTCCTCCTGGGAAATGCAGATTCTTGTCTCAGAAAGTGCTTTCTTATAATGGCCTACATACAAGCCAAAGACATGAAGTCGGAGGCTGCTTCCTTGGTGGGACGTGAGACACCGCAATGGAGATAGCGTTGAGGGCAGGGTCGTTAAGAAGTCAGGTTCCATCGGTTCCATCAGACCCACAGAAACTGGGGTTTGGGGGAGGGTCACAGGATACCGGATTCCCTACAGAGGTTGCTTTCTCTGTGTCGTGCTTTAGTCTGATGCCATCAACACATGTGGTTTGGGAAATGAGGACCAGTCAGAGGTCACTTGCCCTCGGTTCCATGGGAAGCACATGCTGAAAATTCTGGTGACCACCACACCGGCACCTCAGAGGATCTGGGGGAATGTGCCTCTTTGTCTTAGTGCCAAATATGACTGTGCCTCAGGCTTCATCTGCTTTTACCTTATCATGTGCTTCCTGGGGGCCAGTAATGGACCAGGAACACGACTAGTCATGTGGGTACAACAGTAAGAATAGACAGTATTTGTCTTCCGCGAAGCTTCCAGTCTATGGGGACTACAGACACTAACTAGTTAATTACAGATATCCTCACAGCCAAAGAATGTTACATTTTGATTCTGTTTCCAGAAAGCTCAGATCTAAATCTGTGGCAAGTGTGTAAGTCATTAGTGACTGCATATTCAGCCATATTCATGGCTCCATTTCATATCCCACCCTGTTTTTCCTTTTTCTTTCATTTTCATTTTTAAATTAAGCTATCTTGTAAGCTGTCTTAGATCTTGCCTGGAACAAAGAAAGCTGTGTATTTAAAAGTAAATACACAGAAACTCAGTGAAAGCCACTCGATGAGAGTGGCTCTAATTTCGCCTGGCTTTTGTCCCATTGGATGGATAAATGAGGATAGGATGTGATATTTCCTCTGCTGAAAGGCAGATGGTGCGATTCTTATGCTCCAGCCAGCACTGTCGGGTAGTGGCTGGATACCAATCGGGGAGAGAGAACGTGTCTGTCCTGTTCATTACTGATTCCTCAGCACTAAGTACACTCTTGGTGTATAATAGCTGCTCCATTGATAGCTATTGAATATTTAATGCAGCAAGTGTTGTTCAGGGCATTATAATTCATAAAGCCCTTTGTCATCCTTCTCTCCTTTGGTCTGAATAGTCACTCCTGTCAGGTGTGTATGAGGGTAGGGCTAGCTGCTGTAACATTGATCCCGGAACCTACAGTGGCTCAGGTAACAATGGAAGTTTGTTTCTTTTTTTGTGCAAGGAGCAGTACACTGTAGATGTTCCTGCTTGGTGGTTGGTTTGATTTCATGTGGTGACTCAGGGCCCGGACCCTGCAGCCCCCAGGATCTCCCTATCGTCTGCATCAAGCCTGCGGAAAGGGCGAAGGGTGAAGCTTTGGCCTGAGCACGAACCCATTGCTTCTGCTCTCACTGTCCTGATGAGAATTAGTTTCACGGCTACAGGTTAGCGCAGGAGAGGCTGGACGAGGGAGGACCCGAATGGGAAGCTGTTTTCCAGTGATGACTTTGTCCTTCAGGAGATGAGTGCATTTTAGGATGAAGCTGGCCATCTCTGCCACAGGTTTAAGGGCCTGATGTTTACTAGAAAAATACTTACTGAATAAGACTGTAGATATCCAAGGAGAGGGATGGTTTCCTACACTTCAAAGCAGGACCGACAAGACTTTGACACCAAAGATGACAAATCAAGACCAGATTACATGGAATTGTCTTATATCTGGTCACAGGGAGATTGTGCCCTATTGCTTACACACACACACACACACACACACACACACACACACACACACACACACACAAATAGTATCACTTGTGGCCTGAGAATGCATGTTTAAGTCGTTTCTCTGTTTAGATGTTTCCATCCCCTTTGCCTTGCTGTAGAAGGGGAACTCCTGATTTACCTTCGAGCCTCTACGATCTAGCCCCAAACACCATTCGGGCTTTAACTCTCATTATGTCCATTCAGGCATCTGAACACACTGGGCACTTTTTTTTTTTTTTTTTTTTTTTTGCTATTCTACCTCATGGTTCCCCTCTACTCGAACAGCATCTATCTGCCTCCCCTTCTCCGCCTATTGAAATCCCGCTCATTTGTCACTGTCTACTGAAAATGCTGCCATCTCCAAGAAGGCTACTCTGATTTTCCAAGTCAGAATAAATTACCTGCACTCCTTCCCGTTTCTCATCTGGCGGTTAGACTTAATGGTCTACTCCTCTGTTGCCCCTAATGGGTTGTAAACTTCACTGGGGCAGGGTCTGTCCTATTGAAAACATTTTTGGATGGCCCGTCGCATGCACCATCTGCTTCCCATTTGGGCAGATTGCATTGGGCATTGTTCCATTTGAGCTGGTCAATTTTCCTCTTTCCTTGTCGGGGCATAAATTGATCAGGTGTGCCTGAATGGATCAGCTGCTTGGCTAGAGGGACCCTTCCTCTCCATTCATTAGAGGCTTCGATGTGATTGTGGACAAATGCAGACTCCATGTCCTAGCTCAGCACCCCTCAGACTTTATTATGCTTACAGATCACGTGGGGATCTTGTTAAAATGCGGACTCTGATTTAGTAGGCTCTAGGGTGGGACCTGAGATTGTGCATTTCTAACGAGCTCTCAGGTGACGCAGACCACAGTTTGCACTGCAAGGACTTTTGTTTGGTGAAGGCTTTGCCTCAAAATAATTTAAAAGACATTCTTTGAATGTGACCCGATGTTTTACTTTCCTGATGGGTTTTTAATCCCAGCTGCTTTTATTAGAGAGGTGCAGGTCTGGTTGAAAAGGAAAATTCAGCCCAATCTGGTTTTTGCTTCCGCCTTCTGCAGGGCTCACACAATAGACTGGTAATGGTAACAACAGTTGTAATAATGGACAAGACTGATTAAGGACCTGTTCTGCAGCCGGCATATCCCAAACATTGATTCACATTAACTCATACAGTACGGTCAGCAACACCCTGGTTACTGCTCCCATCTTCCCCCTAAGGAAACCAAAGCTTAACAAAATTTTGGAGGGACACCGAGTGTCAGAGCCGGGATTTGCACACACCTGCGTTTGATTGCAGAGACCTGCGTCCTTACAATGACTGTCCTGCCTTTGCCATTTCGTCCCTTCTGCAGATGTTCGTTTGACCTATTCCATTGCATCCTCTGTCTCTCTCACGCGCATGCACACAAGTGCATATACATACCATCCCCACAACAAACAGCCTCAGACAGATGCTTGGATGCTCTGTCCAGATGCCTGGTGTCGAGGTGGAATAAATATCTGGATGAAGAATCCTTCTCTGCCAGATGCCATGTGTCTCTCCCGCCCTTTCTGGATATTTTGATTACAAACTGTGATCCTCTTGGATGGCTCCCTGCAGACTTCATGGACCATTCTCACCTTTGCTCCTCAAGGTTGAGACAGGTTGGTCACGTTATCCAGAGTTAATTGCCACACGGGGTGATTCTCTGGTAGTTGAACATCTTCAAGCATTAAATCACTCCTGGAGTTCCTGTTCCGTCAGGGATGTTTTCTACCTGGGTTGGCGTCATTCAACATTAAATCACGTCTTTCCTTGGGAGTAGTTTTCTCACGTTTAATGTAGAGTCCCAAGTAGGAAAGAAAAAAGCATCATGAGGGCTTTCATGACTAGTCTTGCTAATAATTCTTCAACATCTTATGAGTTAAAAAATTTTTTTCATGTTGATTTATTTTTGAGAGAGAGAAAGAGAGCACGCGTGCACACACACACAAGTGGGGGAGGGGCCGAGAGAGAGAGGGAGACACAGAATCTGAAGTAAGTTCCAGGCTCTGAGCTGTTAGCACAGAGACTGATGTGGGGCTCGAACCCACGAACCGTGAGATCATGACCTGAGCCAAAGTTGGACGCTTAACCGACTGAGCCACCCAGGCGCCCCAGCATCTTATGACCTTAAATCAAGAAGATGGTGGCAACAGTAAGGAAAATAATGTGAGTGCTAATAATCAAAACAACATTAACTCCTTATATTTTGTTACTTATAATCATTGACGATGCACTTCCCTGTTCTTGGATGTTGTTTATTATCTTGCAAGGAACCCAGAGGAGTGATGTGGGCAGGTGTCAGTCAGGCAGCCACACTGATGCAGGTCCTGGAGAGCGCCAGCCTTTAGGTCATCCTGTCCCCTGCGTCATACCTGCTGAAGTACTGTGCTTGGCGTTGAAGAAGCTGGGGTCTGAATTCCAGTTCTGCCACATACTGGTTGTAAGAGCTTAAGGTATAATGTTGAACCTTTCTAAACTCAACTTCCTCACCTGTAAAGTGGGGAAAGCACATATGATTGTTTGCCTGGATAAAATAGATACAAGAAAGAGATGTAAAATGTATGGAACATAGTAGCAAAAAACGGCAGCCAGTATGACTAGCAGGTGGCGGTCAGGCACTGCCTCTTCACCAGCAGATGTAGAGTCACGCTTGTTGCATGGAACTTGGACACCCCCCCGTGACACCCCCCTGTGACACCTCCCCGTGACACCCCCCCGTGACACCCCCCTGTGACACCCCCCTGTGACACCCCCCCGTGACACCCCCCCTGTGACATCCCCCCATGACACCCCCCGTGACACCCCCCCGTGACATCCCCCCGTGACATCCCCCGTGACACCCCCCCATGATACACCCCCCGTGACATCCCCCGTGACACCCCCCCGTGACACCCCCCCATGATACATCCCCCGTGACACCCCCCCATGACACCCCCCCGGGACACCCCCCCATGATACACCCCCCGTGACACCCCCCCGGGACACCCCCCCGTGACACCTCCCCGTGACACCCCCCCTGTGACATCCCCCCGTGACACCCCCCCGTGACAACCCCCCGTGACACCCCCCTTGGGACACCTCCTGTGACACCCCCCCGGGACACCCCCCCGAGACACCCCCCTGTGAATGCAACTTCAGCTTCCCCATCCTTAAGATGATCTCAGTGTTGGTAGCTGAATGAATATCTGTCCTTCCAAATCACGGGCTTTTAAGTGAGATTTGTGAGTCCCACAAAACTGTTGTCAGGGATCCTTGCAGGGTGGGGGAAGGGCGGACACCCTCATCTGACAACATCATGTCCCTCCTTCAGTGACCCTTGTCTCCACAGCTGACGCTCCACAGCTCACGCTCCACAGCTCCTGACGCTCAGATCACATGTCTTGTCCGTGAAGTCTTCTTTGGATCTCTCTTCAGAAATGACCCCCCCCCCCCTTTTTTTTCCTTTTTCCTTTTTCATTTCCTTTGCTCTGGGAGGCGACAGCTTGGTTATGGAAACGATGACAGGACCTGGGTGATACGTGTAGGCTGGAATTAGAGCAGCACAGGCCGGAGCGGCTCCTGAGGGACGCACAGCAGGAGAGGAGGAGACTTCCTGATTCGAGGGCATCGTCCTAGGATTCAGGATGGGATGTCCGGCCGAGGCCATCTTAGAGCTGATCCTAATCTGCCGGGATGGCTCCCTGACTCGGAAACGATGATGGCGTAGTTAGATGGAGGTGTACCTTTACAGGGAAATGAGGGGGAGGTCAGAGGGCTCAGAGAGATGGGGATAATAGACTGGACTTACTGTATGAGACCAGAGAGCACTGTCCATGGTGGTGCTCCCTGGGAGCATGCAAAACACATGCTCTTCATGTAAACAATGAGGAATACTCTGCCGAGGGGGGAAGAGTCTTTGGAAAGCTCAGGGTCATTTACGGACTAGGGTTGACAGTAGCAGATGATGCTCTGGAACTGGGTTTGGTAGGTTCTAGACTCCTGGAGCCAGATGTCAACCCTGAACTATGAAATTCAGAGGAACGTGATTACTCCAAGGGAACAGCAGGGCGAGAGGGGGCACCAGTGTGCAGGGTGCCTTGGACTTAAGGGATGGCGGTGACTACTAGACCATGGTGGTCTAAGGGGAGTAGGGATGAGCAGACGGCTTCCAAGGGTGTTGCTTGACTTGTATAACTAGAAAAAAAAAATCAGAAGCTGATGAAGAGAGGACTGAAGCTAGCCATCACAGTGGACAAACTAGTCTGTCCCCCAGTTTCTAGATCTGAGGCAGGTCTCAGACCCAGAGTCTATTGTTTTTTGAAGGGGAGAGGGAGTCCCCTCATGGGAGGGAAGACACCTGAAAATGGTGGCAGGCCAACGCAGTACCAGTTCCTCCAGTGGTTCCCCAAGGAACTTGTGACCCCTCACCAGAGCAACCAGATGCTGTAGGAAGATATCGGCCAGTTCTTTTCAACTCCTACAGTCCGCGGCTGGTGGAGGACGAATGCCTGGGCCTGGTTAGTAGATGGGTCAGCATGAAAGATGAGGGTCTGAGCCACAAGACAGTGTTGCCATACGGCAGCCCCACTCACGGGGCCCCCACGTGACCATGACAATGGGAGGTCCTCCAGCAGGCAGGGCTGTGGCAGTCAGTGCACTTGGTCGTGTAAGTTGGGGGGAGGAGAGGACAGCTAAGGTAAGAAGTATACCCAGACTCAGGACTAGCGGCCAAGGGCTGGATGGGAACCTGGGGAGAGGCTCGTGGAGAGACATTCTAGATGCAAGGATCTCTGTACCTCTCTTTAAAGCCCACCCAAGGGCATCCACATCATAGGAGGAAGTCTGCAAATAGGAGGGTTTCCCAGGGACGCCAGTGTCTCTCATCGGCTGCTCCAGCACATTTTATTTCTAGAATGTAGGCTGTGTAATGTCAAAGAGACTTTTGTCTGTTCTGTTCTTCACTATAATGCTTATCACACAGAATAGACCTGGGCACATAGTAGATACTCAGTTGCCTCTTGTCCAATGAATGACTGCAGTATGTATGAATCATGTTCTTGCCACATCTGAATTTTTTTCCTAGGATAGTTTCCTGGAAGAACATTGTAGTTAAGGATTTATTTTAAAGTTTGCGTGTTATTTTAGTAAATTTGTTTTAAATATTGATACGTGTTTACCTGTCTATGGAGGTGTTTCCAGAACTTGTTACATATTGTACAACTGTTTCTGTGATGGGTACAGAGTTTCGAAGTCCTCACTTTCCTCAGCAGCCCTGGTAAATATTTTCCAGCAGGATAGGTGGGAAAATGCCCCCACGCTTTGTTATTATTTTTAAAACTGAACATTCATTAGCTCTTTGATTTTCTTCTGCCTGTTAATATTATTTATTCATTTTCCAATTAAGGATTCATCCATTTTTAATGGAGTCTAAACAAAAATATTAGACACTCGTGTGAAGAATTTATTAGGGACATTTGGTTCAGTTTTATTGCTGTTCTTTAAATTTTGTGGGCATTTCTGTTCTGTAGATGCTTATTTATATTGTTAGAGAGCACAACCTTCAGTGTTCTAATTTGTGCCTTCTGTGGCTTTTATGCTGAGAAAGTTCTACCCTCTTCCATAGAGCAATAAATTCTCTTGTGTTTGCACCTAGCTTCTTCATACATACAAATCATTAATCTAAACAGGATTTATTTTGCTGTCTAATGGTGAGAATCTAGATTTGATGTATTTTTTTTTAGCAAAAGCCATTTTTTACGCTGTCTTGAATAATCTATTGCTCCCTATTTATTTGCTATTCCTCCTTTATCATATATTCTTATTTATATGAGGTTCTGCTTCTGATCTATGTGCTCTGTGTCACTGATATTGTTGTCTAAACCAGAGTCAGTTATATGCTAATTGACTTGAAAATAATGGCTTTGTTGAGATGTAATTCACGTATCGTGAAATTCATCCTTTAAAAATTGCACAATACAGTGTTTTTGTTATGCATCCGTCACCGCTGTCTAATTTTAGAACATGTTCATCATCCCTAAAAGAAACCCTGTACCCATTAGCAGTTATTTCCTATATCTCCCTCCCACCAGACTCTGGAACCACTAATGTACTTTCCATCTCCATGGATTTGCTATTCTGGACCTTTTCTACAAACTGAGTCACTTAATAGGTAACTTTTTGTGTCTGGCTTCTTTCACTGAATATAGTGCTTCAAGGCTCATTCATACTGTAGCACGTTATCAGTACATTTCTTGTTATTGCCAAATAAGAATCCGTTGTAGTCATTTATCCATTCACCAGTTAATAGAATTTGGTTCCTTTCCACCTTTTGACTATTATGAATAATGCTGCTAGAGCTTTAGTGTACAAGTTTTTGTGTGTATATATTTATATGAGTTGCCTCACCTTTTTCTCAAGTGGCTGGACCCTTGTGGTTCCCACCAACGATGTATGTTTACTGGGGGCACCTGGCTGGCTCAGTCGTCAGAGCATGTGACTTTTGATCTGGAGGTTGTGAGTTTGAGCCCCACATTGAGTAGAGATTACTTAAAAAAGTAAGTTAGAAAAATTTGTACATCCATTTGGTACCTGAAATTAATTTATGAACTCTTTTATTTTCTAACTCTTTAATATATTTCAATTCATTCTTACGTTCCTGCTATTTTTAAATGTATTTACTTGGCTTATTACTGAAAATGATGTATTCAAACCTATGATTTTACCTGCATGTGATTTTTAGACACATTTTATTTTTCTCATTTTAATATTTAAAATATTTGTAATTATCTTACATTTTCTGTGTGACTCAAATAATTTAGGAGAGCGTTTTTCGTTTCGAGTGGGGGTGGTATATGAAGTTGTTTAAAAAAAACATTAAAAAATGATGAAGTGGGGAAAGAGTACATAAAGCATTTAGCACAGCACCAGGCACACAGTCAGGTCACCATCAACAGTTAAGTCCCCTGTTCTCTCTTCCTTCTTTAGCTCCATTCTTGGCAACACTTCTCCTCTTCTAGACTCTGTGTCAACAAACTATTTGAGCCATCCTGAAATTTGTAGGTTTTATTCATAGTATACTTTATAAATTTCAGGGATATATTTCTCTGTATTTCCTTGCATTAGTGTTCTCTGGAACTCAGTAGGCCTGAAGACTTAGGAAAGTTTCTTTCCTTCTCCTCCCCTTTATTCCCTGCCACTTTTTAAAAATTCTGTGGTTGTTATTTTTTCTTTTGGATTTAACACTACTCATGATCTAGAATTTTTGTCTTACATCTCAAACTTTCACTGATTTCTCATTAATTTCTCTATCCTTAGATTATATCTATTGCCTATTCTTTATATTACTTAATTTATTACAGTGTTATTTCTGTTTTACTATCTGCAGTACTAATTTGGTTTTTGTTTTTGTTTTTTATTTTAATTTTTTTAAATTTACATCCAAATTAGTTAGCATATGGTGCAACAATGAATTTAGGAGTAGATTCCTTAGTGCCCTTACCCATTTAGCCCATCCCCCCTCCCACAACCCCTCCAGTAACCCTCAGTTCTCCGTATTTATGAATCTCTTATGTTTTGTCCCTCTCCCTGTTTTTATATTATTTTTGTTTCCCTTCCCTTATGTTCATCTATTTGTCTCTAAAAGTCCTCATATGTCTTTCTCTGACTAATTTCATGTAGCATAATACCCTCTAGTTCCATCCATGTAGTTGCAAATGGCAAGATTTCATTCTTTTTGATTGCCGAGTAACACTCCATTATATATATATATATATATATATATATATATATATATATATATATATATATAGAGAGAGAGAGAGAGAGAGAGAGAGAGAGAGAGACACACACACACACACACACAAATACCATATCTTCTTTATCCATTCATCCATCGATGGACATTTGGGCTCTTTCCATACTTTGGCTATTGTTGATACTGCTGCCATAAACATTGGGGTGCATGTGTCCCTTCGAAATAGCATACCTGTATCCCTTGGATAAATACCTAGTAGTGCAATTGCTGGGTCATAGGGTAGTTCTATTTTTAATTTTTTGAGGAACCTCCATACTGTTTTCCAGAGTGGCTGCACCAGCTTGCATTCCCACCAGCAGTGCAAAAGAGATTCTCTTTCTCTGCATCCTCGCCAACATCAGTTGTTGCCTGAGTTGTTAATGTTAGCCATTCTGACAGGTGTGAGGTGATATCTCATTGTGGTTTTGATTTGTATTTCCCTGATGATGAGTGAAGTTGAGCATTTTTTCATGTGTCGGTTTGCCATCTGGATGTCTTTGGAGAAGTGTCTATTCATGCCTTTTGCCCATTTCTTACTGGGTTATTTGTTTTTTGGGTGTTGAATTTGATAAGTTCTTTATAGATTTTGGATACTAACCCTTTATCTAATATGTTGTTTGCAAATATCTTCTCCCATTCTGTTGGTTGCCTTTTAGTTTTGCTGATTGTTTCCTTTGCTGTGCAGAAGTTTTTATTTTGATGAGGTCCCAGTAGTTCATTTTTGCATTTGCTTCCCTTGCCTCTGGAGACGTGTTGAGTAAGAAGTTGCTGCGGCCAAGATCAAAGAGGTTTTTGTCTGCTTTCTGCTCGAGGATTTTGATGGCTTCCTGTCTTACATTTAGGTCTTTCATCCATTTTGAGTTTATTTTTGTGTCTGGTGTAAGAAAGTGGTCCAGGTTCATTCTTCTGTATGTCGCTGTCCAGTTTTCCCAGTACCACTTGCTGAAGAGACGGTCTTTATTCCATTGGATATTCTTTCCTGCTTTGTCAAAGATTAGTTGGCCATACGTTTGTGAGTCCATTTCTGGGTTCTCTGTTCTGTTCCATTGATCTATGTGTCTGTTTTTGTGCCAATACCATACTGTCTTGATGATTATAGCTTTGTAGTATAGCTTGAAGTCTGGGATTGTGATGCCTCCTGCTTTGGTTTTCTTTTTCAAGATTGCTTTGGCTATTTGGGGTCTTTTCTGGTTCCATGCAAATTTTAGGATTATTTGTTCTAGCTTTGTGAAGAATGCTGGTGTTATTTTGATAGGGATTGCATTGAATATGTAGATTACTTTGGGTAGTATTGACATTTTAACAATATTTGTTCTTCCTATCCAGGAGCATGGAATCTTTTTCCATTTTTTTGTGTCTTCTTCAATTTCTTTCATAAGCTTTCTATGCTTTACAGCGTCTAGATTTTTCACCTCTTTGGTTAGATTTATTCCTAGGTATTTTATGGTTTCAGGTGCAATTGTAAATGGGATCAATTCCTTGATTTCTCTTTCTGTCGCTTCATTGGTGGTGTATAGGAATGCAACCGATTTCTGTGCATTGATTTTATATCCTGCAACTTTGCTGAATTCATGAATCAGTTCTAGCAGTTTTTTGGTGGAATCTTTAGGGTTTTCCGTATAGAGTATCATGTCATCTGTGAAGAGTGGAAGTTTGACCTCCTCCTGGCCGATTTGGATCTGCAGTACTAATTTTAATTGTTGTATTTTTAGTCTCATTGCAGTCTTTCCTTATTGGAGTCTGCTCTTTTCATCTTTTCTAAGTGCTTTTTTTTTTTTTTAACGCCTCCTTGAATTTCTTTTCCATACTTGTTGTCCTTTGTATATTATTGATGAAACCAAGCAAATGTGTATGAGTTAGCTTTTGCTGCATTAAAAAAAAATAAGCACCACAAAACTTAGTGACTTGTAACAATACGCTGATTGTTTCTTACTGTATATAGTTGGGTGGTTCTTCTGCTCCTGGCTGGCTTGGCCAGGTATGGATGGTCTGGGATTGCTTCACACTTTGTCTGCCAGTTGGGGAATATGCTGATGGGTCTCAGACAATGATCTTCCAGTCCCTGGTTAGGCTAACCCAGGCTTCTGCATATGGCGGTCCCACACGAACTTCAGCTTGCATCATTTTTGCTATGGACTCATTGGTCAACGTTGAGTCCAAGGCTAGCCCAGAGTTTCATATGGAAAAGTACGACCAAAGGGCAAGGAGGAAGGGTGTGGAATAATATATAGCCATGTTGGGATGCCTGGGTGGCTCAGTCGAGTAAGCATCCAACTCTTGGTTTCAGCTCAGGTCATGTTCTCATGGTTTGTGGGATCGAGCCCCACATTGGGCTCTGCACTGACAGTGCAGAGCCTGCTTAGGATTCTCTCTCCCTCTTTCTCTGTCCCTCCCCCACTCACACTCGCTCTCTCTCTCTCTCAAAATAAATAAACAGTAAATTAAAAAAAATATGTGGTGATGTTTACAAACTGTTTGTGTTTAATATTTTATTTCTTATAATAAGTCACCTTGAGAGACACGTTGCTCTCCCAATTTATTGGATTAATCCTTGCATGATTATCTCTTTGAGTGTTCTTGCGGTTTTAGAAAGTTTGGTGGGTTTTTTTTAATGAAGAAAGTCTTTATAAATGTAGTATTTATACCATTGTAACCACCCACCATTTGCCTTACCTCCAGAAGGCGATATCTAACAGGCACAAGGCTCTCATTCCCTAACTGCCAGTGGCTTCACTGTTCTGCTTCTTATAGAGACAGATGCTTTGCTGCCATTTAGTGCTATCAATTGAGTTTTACTTGATGTTAATAAAAGTCCTATAAGCCCTCTTTATTTTTTTTAAAATTATTATTATTATTATTATTATTATTATTATTATAAATGTTTATTTATTTTTGAGAGAGAGAGAAGGGGATGGGCAGAGGGAGGAGACACAGAATCCGAAGCAGGCTCCAGGCTTTGAGTTGTCAGCGCAGAGCCCAATGCGGGGCTCGAACCCACGAACAGTGAGGTCATGCATGACCTGAGCCAAAGTTGGATGCTTAACTGACTGAGTCACCTAGGTGCCCCCTCTTAAGTCCTCTTTAAATAGTTGTTGCTATCTTTGGTTTTCAAAATAGTTTGGAATTTTGCCCTTTTCTTCGTCTTCAGGGAGTATTACATGTTAACTGATCCATTGTTAAACTGAGAGTCTAGGAAAGCAATGCCAGTTATGAAATTTACCTTAACTAAATTAGCACTTACATACATTTCTTGCAGGTTATGTGAGGATTGAAGGAGTTGATGTACATAAAGCAGGAGGCACAGCACTTGGCTCACAGCCATGTCACTTGTGCTCATTTTCATCAAATGTCTATGTGAAAAGATGCCTGGGCAATGGAACATCATGGTTTAAGTGCAGACTTGTGGCAGAGTGGGAACCCTGGCAGGTGGTGGGTGCCCCAGTTCTGGCAGTGTTGCCGAAGAAGGAATGGAGAGGGCTCAAAGATCAGGGAGTTGGATAGATGGCTTTGAAGGTTTTGCTCACCTTGTGATTTTCTTATTCTAAAGGAAAACATTTGGCAAATTGTCCAGTATTTTAGTCATTTTGTATATAGCAACGATTTTTCATTAACTTTTCCTGCTGATAAGACATCATTCTGGTTCAGTAAGAAAGGCAGAGGATATGTTGCAGATATCCTGGATGAGTCTGCTGTAGGTGGGCCGTCTCAGATAGGCGGGACAGATGCCGGTACAGACAAAAGCTCAGGCTCACCGGAATCAGGTGGCTGGGGTCTGATCTGGGCTTTACTAACTACTAGTTGTGTTAACCTGTTATCTAATCAGCCTCTACCATCTAAGATGTGCTCAAGAAATATTTGTCGAGTCGATGAGCTTACCTGTCATATTAAGATTTTGAAAAACACCCGGCGTAAGTACCATGAGTGTTAAACGGAGTAGGGAATCAAATGCACCTTGACGTGTACTTGTGTGTGGCTCCAAAAAGCATAACTCCTCTGTTCGCTGCAAGTTGCTTTCATAGGTGTGTTATTGCTTGGAGCAGTAAGTAAGAGGGCGTTTCTGGCATTAATCAGAGTCAGATTAGTCCTTTGCCTCTTGAGATGGTCAAAGACGACCTTTGTTCCATGGACACACTGATAATGTTTCTTATATCCTTGATCCAAAGAGAAACATCCTCATGAGGCCGCAGATACCATAATCCCCACCATTAAGTTGTTCAGTGTGAAGAGAATTCTGGGTAGATTTGGGCATAGGAATTACATCATTGCCCCCACTGTATTTGCTGCTTTTAGGCCAACGTTTTATTTCTCTGTAAAGATGTCATTTATTCCACAAATTAGGATTCACAGAAGAACTGATTAGGCAATAAAACTATTGCCACTATTAACAGTAACACATTCTGTAAATATGAGCAAAGGCCTGTTGGCTACAGTTTAAGATTAAGATAAAATTTTTACAACTGGCAATTGGAAAATCTACAAAAATGGAAGTAAAGTATATTACCTTGAGCTTCTCGGAGTGAGGAGAGTGTGCAAATGTGAAGTATCACTATTTGAAAATATCGTTACGATCGAAAAAGCCTCTGGGGGAGGCTCTCTGGTGCCGTGGAAAGCAGATTGATGTGCGTAAAACTGCTCTCTTCATGAATTTCCATTTCTCCTTTATTCACGATCCGGACATTTCTGTTTAGATGTAATCATCTGACAGGAGATTTGGAAGGGAATTTATAGGTCGTCCGACCCAATGATGATAGGTGTGAGGCATGCATGCCTCTTTTCCCCGGTCCCTGCTCCTGGTGGGCCTTGCTGACCCAGCTCATGGCTCTTTCCAGTTGTGTCTGTCTGGCCATGGAACTCTTGAACATGCGGCTCTTGGAAGTCATTAGGGAGTAGTTAAAGTTGGAAAGTCCACGGAAACGTTACGCTGGCCCCTCCTTGGGGTACAGCAGGTCACACAGGTGTTAGTGACAGAACTGGATTTCAGCTCTAGGTCTTGGTCTTCCCACTGTGGGCAATTTTTCTAAGCACATGGGCGTTGGGAGGGCATGGGCCCTAGGTAGGAGCCTGTCCTCTGCGTCGCCAGCGATGGCTCTTGATCCGTTCTGCCCCGTGGCTTCAAACAAATCACTTCACATTTCTGGGCCTATAAAGTTGCACGCCTGTGAAGTTAGGGATAATTATCTATCTCCTAGGGCTTTTATGAGCATCAAAGGAGATAATGGATGTGAATGTGTCGCTCACGTTTTGAATGTAGGTGAATTTATGCTGTTACAATAAAATGTAACTTCCTAGAATCTCTGGGCAGCCTTTTTTCCAGGCAGCCGTGGAACTATCCTTTTAAGTGCCAAATATTTTATATTAAGCATTTTAGATGGAAGTTTTTCTATAATGGGTTATACACTTTACTGATCTTTTAAGCAGAATACAGTAAACAGAATTTGATCTTTTGGATGACCCACTGGTATTAAGAAAATTAACTTTCATAAGACAATTCCCAGGGACTTACTGAGGCATGCTGGAACGCTGGTCCCCCACTGGCTCTGAGCGCCTGTGGCTTCTGTGACTTCTCGTGTCCCCTTCTTAATGAATTTGTTCAGCCTTCTCTTCTCAACTGGCATTTCTCTTCCTTCCAATCCCACGTCTCCTAGAAGGTAGCATCTCTCTGTCCTTAATTGCTTTTTCTCCCTTGCTGTGATCAGCTAGAGAGATAATCAAGTCTTGTGGTAAATCACATCATGACCATAATACCGACATGGACGTTTTCTGGGTGCTCACACACGCCAGGTCCCCTCCTTGAAATAGCCAGGTACGCAAGGCGATCTAGACGTCATCCTGACTCCAGTCTGCCTTCCCCCATGTGACCGATCCTGTTGGCCCTACTCTCAAAACGTATCTGGAGTCCTGTCGCTTCTTACCACCCCCTCAGCTACCACCTGGTCCAAGCTGTCCCTGCCACCCCCCCTGGCCACCCACCTGACCTCTCTGAGTCTGGACTTGCTTCCTTCGTCCTGTTCTCAACACGGCAGCCAGAACGGCCACAGAAGACGTAAGTCAGTTCCTGTTACTTCCTAGGTGCAACGTCGGTCACGTTCCCCTCTCTGCACTCAGAGCACAAGTCCAAGTCCTCTGTGTAGTTCCGAAGCTTGAAAGGTCGGCCTTCACTACCGCTCTCTCCTCCTGTCCCATGGCTCAGTCAACAGCAGCCACATTCGCCTCTCTTTTGTACTCCAGATTCACATCTCATTCAGATCTCAGGGCACACTTGCCGTGCTCGGAACACTGTCCCCCAGGCTTCCACATGGCTCCCTCATTCCCCTTCCTCAAGTCTCTGTTCTGAGGCCTCCCGTGACCATCCCAGTTAAAATTTTAGTTCCCTCCCTATCTACCCTCTATGCAGTATGTTTCTCCATGGCATCTGCTGTCTGGCATATCTTAACGGATTTCTTTTGTTCGTTGTCCTCTAGAACGATAGAATGTCGTCTGTGTTTCCCCTGCTGTTTCCTGTGTGCCTAGAGCGGTGCTCGGCACACTTTAGGTACTTGAGGAGTGTTTGTTGAATTCTTGAATGAATGAAGGTTACAAATGCCCAAGGAAGAGGGACGTGAGGCTTTGGAAGTAAATTGAAGAGGCAGAGCCAGGATTTGGAGCTGGCACCTATAGGCTCTATATGTTAGAATGTTATCCAGAGGAATAATCAATGGGCTGTGGATCAGGTTTCCTCCCAAGAGTAAAATGAATGGGTGGTGACGAGAGGATTTGGTTAGTTCTGTATTTCTGGTGCGAAGTCTGGTTTTGTTTCTCTTCTGATTTATAGCATTTCAGATAAGGCAGATACAATAATTTCTTCACCCATCAATCTGTCCAACCAATCATTTCTCTGTAAACAGTCACTGATGCCTCCTGTGTGCCAGGCAATGTGCTGTTTGTGGCCTCACCAGGAGATCGTGAGGGTGCTGTGAGGGCATGTGCGGTGGCAGCCGGCCCTGCCTGGGAGGCACGTGGGAGGCTCTGAGTGGGGGAAGCTTTGGTTGGTTCTGAAGAATTCTAGCAAAGCCTGACCCTGAAAGTTGCTTCGGGACAATGGAGTAGGACGCCGGAAGGCTTGGTGCTTCTGGTGCTGGGATGCTTCAAGCAGGTGAGCAGAACTGTGTGTTGAAGGCCAGGGGCTGTGTCGAGCGAGAAGACAGGAAGGTAGCCTGGGCCAGGGCAGGGAGTGGAGTGCCTTGGTTATGGTTATGATGATGATTTTAGTTGGTGAATAGCCGCAAGAATCTTTTGAAAAATATAAAGGCAATCCTATTTTCTTTAACAAGACTTTGTTTTTGATTTACAAAGGACTCTGTTGCAGGAAGCATGGGGCTCAAATCCAAGGTGATGGTCACCAAGAAGCTCTGCCTCAGACAAAGGGACATTCCTCTCCTCTGGGCTCCCCTGGTACCTTCTGCTCGGAACCGACAGAGAACTGCCCATCTTCCCTGTGCTGTGGGCCCCAGGGGCTGCTGTAGGGTCTGACACATCTGTTTAGCTCCAACACAGGGTCTCGATGGCCTCAATCTGTTTCGAAAGACATGTTCTAAGTTCACGTAGCAAAGTTCCATGTGCCTTGCATTTCGTATGCATTCTGATTTGATGGTGCTGCTGTGCACCTTTTTAGGAGCCAAGCAAAGTGAGGAGCACTTGTGTGTCCGATCAAACGGAGTGTGTCAGTGTGATATTCATTTCAGACGAGCCTCAGAAAAGATGTGACATGATTTCTTAAGGGGACATACGTGCTGCCTAAGTAGCTCTTCTCCAGCTGCTTCCTGGTGGAAGCCCAAATGCAAAGCCTCTTCAGGGCGCTCGTTTGTGCAACCACGGGGCTCAGTGTTTCCTCTAAAGCCACACTTCTCTCCCTGCAGATGCCGGTGGGAATTTCCCACGACTCAAGGCAATTGGATGCCTTTCCCAGCCGAGCAGAAGAGTACAAACGCTCCCCTCCCCACCTTTTTGTGGGGAGGCAGGGCTTTCAGCCTGGCATCTAAGATGGGAGGAGGGGTCCCAGGGGTAGGGGAGACCCATGGGCTGAGAATCTTCCCGAATGCGTGGGCCCTGAGTCCCACAGGACAATCTTCGTAGTTGGGACGAAGACTCAGCGCCACAGAAAGTATTTGTGTGCTGGGTTTCAGAGAGAAGGGACTGGCCACATTGCCACTCCTGGAAGTGACAAAACCCTTGGGGCAGCTTGTTCATTTGTTCATCCATGGATTGATTGATTGATGGATGGATCGATGCAACAAATGCTCATTAAATACTTGGTAAGTGCTGGATCTTCCTAGCCAGCACTGTGGCTCTTGTAATAAATAGGGCACACTGCTCATGCTCCAAGGAGCTTGTCCCTCCCTCCTTTCCCCCTCCCCTCCCTCCCTCCCTTCCTTCCTTCCTTCCTTCCTTCCTTCCTCCCTCCTCCCTCCCTCCCTCCTCTCTCCCTTTCCTCCCTCCCTCTTCTTTCTTTCTTTCTTTCTTTCTTTCTTTCTTTCTTTCTTTCTTTCCCTTCCTTCATATTTCCTTCCTTCCTTCCTCCCTTCTTCCCTCCCTCTGTCCCTTTCCCTCTTTTTCTTTTTTCTTTCTTTCTTTCTTTCTTTCTTTCTTTCTTTCTTTCTTTCTTTTCCTTCCTTCCTCCCACCCTTCTTCTCTCCCTCCCTCCCTTCCTCTCTCCTTCCTTCCTTCCTTCCTTCCTTCCTTCCTTCCTTCCTCCTTCCCTCCCTTCCTCCCTCCCTCCCTCTGTCCCTTTCCCTCTTTTTCTTTTTTCTTTCTTTCTTTCTTTCTTTCTTTCTTTCTTTCTTTTCCTTCCTTCCTCCCACCCTTCTTCTCTCCCTCCCTCCCTTCCTCTCTCCTTCCTTCCTTCCTTCCTTCCTTCCTTCCTTCCTCCTTCCCTCCCTTCCTCCCTCCCTCCCTCTGTCTCTTTCTTTCTTTCTTTCTTTCTTTCCCTTCCTTCATTTTTCCTTCCTTCCTCCCTCTGTCCCTTTCCCTCTTTTTCTTTTCTTCTTTCTTTCCTTCCTTCCTTCCTTCCTTCCTTCCTTCCTTCTTTCTTTCTTTTCCTTCCTCCCTCCCTTCCTCCTTCCTTCCTTCCTTCCTTCCTTCCTTCCTTCCTTCCTTCCTTCCTTCATGTGGTGGTTAAGGGCATGGTCTCTGGAGCCAGACTGCCTGTGTTTGAATCTCAGCTCTGTCACATTTTCTGTGAAAGACCTCACCAAGTCATTTAACTTTGCGTGTTTCACCCATAAACAGGGATCATAATAGTACCCAGTTCTTATGAGGGCTGCTTGCCTCATAGTAAGTTCTGTTTCATTCAGAATATTTAATAAAATCTATCTTGTGCCAGTTCTGTACTAAACATAGGGGACACAGTGGGGAATGCTACTGTTTGGGGCCCCGTTCTCATGAAGCTTCTGGTCTGGTGAGGGAGATAGACATCATTCAAATGATCTCAGGTCATGTATATAGGTACATGATTAAATGTGCTATGGGGATGATCAGTACAGACTCTGTGAGGGAAGAAACAGTCTTCCCTGGAGAATTGTTGTCACAATTGTCCATGGAGGGTAGAAGAGAACAAGCATCCGGAGACCCTTGGGAAATATCCCTTGAATGGACACACACAGTCCTTTGAGCTGAGGGCTCAAGAAGGGTGAGAATTAAGGACATACCAAGTAAGGAGAGGGTGAGAATTCTGGGGAGAGCAGCAGCATGTGTAAAGTCTGTGGGAGGGGGGATGTGGCACCCTCCAGGTTTGACAAAGGGTGCAGTGACTGGACTGCAGAGAAGGCAGAGGAGGACCGGAAGATACTGGAGAGGGAAGCTGGGCCAGAGCTTGGGCAGCCATGGCCAAGCCTTTGATGCTTATTCTAGAAGCCAGGGGAAACCACTGGAAGATTTTAAGTAGGAAAATAACAGAATCAGGTCTGTGTTTTTAAAAGACCAGGGTGCCTGAGTGGCCCAGTCGGTTAAGAGTCCGACTTTTGATTTCGGCTCAGGTCGTGATCTCATAGTTTGTGAGATCGAGCCCTGCATCGGGCTCCGCACTGACAGAATGGAGCCTGCTTGGGATCCTGTCTCTCCCTGTCTCTCTGCCCCTCTCTTGCTTGCACGCTCTCTCTCTGTCTCTCAAAATAAATAAGTAAACTTTAAAAAAGTAAATAAAAATAAATGATCACCCAGTGGGAGAGTGGAGGGACCCAAAATGGATGGGGTGGGACTGTTTAGAGTTATAGTAATTGGCTTTCACTAGGTTACACTGAAGAAACATTTACCCCAATGTCTCAGTGGCTTCCATCAATAAAGCTTTATTTCTCGTTCGAGCAATGTATCAGCCATGGATCACTGTGGCTCTTTTCCAAACATCTTCTTTAGCCTGGGACCTTGAGTGGTGGTGAAGATTAAGTGGGGGGTATGTGGTTCTCATGGCAGAGAGAGAAGAACCATGGCTGCCCATAGGAAGACTCTTTGAGCTTCTGCTCAGAAGCGACGTATTTGCTTGGTCAGTGAAAGTCACATGGCTGAGTCTAACGTCAAGGGGATGGAGGTTCCATACCTCCTAGTGGATGAACGGCAAGTCACATGTTTAAGCCTCTTATGAAAAATGGGAGTGAAGAGTGATGGCAGGAGTCCATGCAAGTGGTGATGGTGGGGATGGGATAAAGGTCCATACAAGAGAGGTTCAGGAGACAAAGGTGACAGAGCTTGGTGTTGTGCTGGATGCAGGGACCGGGGGTGGAGGGAGGAAGAAGTGTCAGGAATGTGTCCCAGATGTTCTGGATGAGTCATTTACCCCACAGCCCTTGGACCTGACCATTTTGGGACGCTCCAGCCAGCTCTCCAACAGCGTGTCCGTCCTGCACAGGAGGCTGCGTTGCCCACATGAGTGTGGTGGACTGGGAGTCCTGGGGAATTGACCCCTCCAGGAATTGACTGTCAACCAATGACTTTTGGGAGTCGGTGTATAAACGCTCAAAATCCCTTGACCTGCGGGTGGGATAATTCTGAGATTATGTGTTCGTGTTTTCCATGGGGTTAAACTCCAATCACCCACTGTCAGGGCTAACTTAATAATCTGTCCTTTAGTAGCTGACTTTCTTTTCTATATAATTTCCCTACTCTCCTACTGGTGTTCCCCAGATCACCAAAATAAGCTACTTGTACTTGAACCCCTGTCTTGGGGCTTGCTTCTGGGGATTCTCAAATGAAGACATCATGGGCTGAGCCAGAGAACACCAGGAAGAATGAGGCTTGGGGGAAGGGTCATGAGTTCCCTGGAAACGCAGAGCGGTTCAAGTAGCTCTGCAACATTCTTGTGGTGACATCAAGTAGGTTGATAGAAACACATGTCTGGAGTAAAGAGGATGCATCTCTGTAGGAGACAGGATTACGGGGCTCATTGGCATTTAGAATGCAATTAGCTCACTGCCTAATGGAAGGAGAGAGATTGTTACAGTTCCAGAGAAGTGGGAAATGCTGCTTTGAAGGTAAGGACCAAGGACAGCAGGAACCCAGCAGAGACCCATAGACTCAGGCACGGTGGGGTAGAGGTTGGGAGCAGGGAAGGCTCCCAAGTGGAGGTCCTGGAGGGCATGCTCCTGTTCTGATGCACGGTGAGGTGGGCTGTGCACAGCTCATGGACACGTACGTTGCTGGCTTGTTCTGCCGGTGAAGGTTTGGTGCAAGGAGGCTGGAGATAATAATGGACACACGTGCTAAAGGATTTGTGTGGGCCAGACTCCCTTTTTGGGGCTTTATGTGCATGGCCCCATTCTCACTACAGTCTGATAGGGTCACTACTGTTATTGTTCGCATTTGACAGCTGGGAAAACTGAGACACAGACTGAGGGAACATGGCCGAGGTCACACAGCCTGCTGGTGGTAGGGGAAGCTGCTGGCCCCAATAGCCTGGTTCTTAACCATAGTTGCTAAATATACTGGTTGGTTTCTCTGAGGGTGCCTGTTGCAGTAGAAGGAACACAAACCCTCGTGGCAGACCCACCAGGGGCTGAATCATAGTTCTGCAGTTTCCTAACACTATGAAATTTGCAAAGGAACTTAACCTTGTTGATCCCATTTCCCCCTTTCTAAGGGGGTATTAATGCCTACCCAGTAGGGTGCTGAGTGAGGCAAAAATGGGGCAATATGCACAGAACCTCATGCCCAGGAAAGTGTTAAATAAATATTAGCTGAAGTGAAATGAGGGGTCATAGCGTATTGCTTTCTCTCCAACTCCACTTAAAAAAATATGAACTGTGAGAATTTTTATTATTTTTTTTTAAATAGGACTGTTAAGCCCATTAATGGCCCATGAAATGATATTTTCTTATGGCAACTGCCATATATAAGTGGCATTAAATGGAAGCTTCTTGGGTGATTATAGGAAGGACCCTAATTATCAAGAGCTATGTTAAAGAAACAGCCCAAAGTAGGAGGGCAGTGGAATGAGTCACGGTGCGTCCGTGCAAAGGAAATAAATGCACTAAATGGCTCGCAGTGCTAACCACTCTTCTCCCTGGGAAGAATAATGGCGGGTGATATGTATTCCAATTTTTCTCTCTAAAAACATATGAATCCTTTACTTCTGTCACAGTGAGAAAATCTTAAAAAGTGAGGAAAACAAAGAGTAGGTCAGCCTTGGAAAACTCCTTTTTGGATTACACAGAAACCACAGTACGATGGTGTCTTTGTTTTGCCTAATTGATGACTGGACAAATATTGGTAACTTGGATGTTGAGGGTCAAGGCTCTTAGCTGTTCCAACTGGGAGAGTTTCACTAGCAAGTCCTACTAGGATTATGAGATTATGCCAATGAGGAGGGGAGGGAGGCATGGAATGAAGGGGCTTCTAGGGAGGCTCTTGGGTGCGGTCTCCTGCCTCACTGCTACAGGCTCCAACCTAAAGTGATACCACAGCCTACCATCCCCTACTTGCTGGCCTTGTGGTGGCATCTGCATCTAACAGGGTTGAGTCTGATGGTCAGAGCAAGGGGGTGATGGTCAAGGTCGACCTGCAGTGGTGAAGGCCAGCAAGTAAGAGACACCATGGCAAATTCAGAGAAGGGAAGATCCTTCAGTAAGATCCAGGGTTCGGAGAGCAGCGTAGGATCTCATAGGGGAGGAAGCTGGCTGGGGCTGTATGGTATAATTAAAAATATGTATATATTTGGTGTGCGTTCCAGGTTCATGGCACAGAGCTCCTAAGACTCTTAGAGTTTCCTGAATGATAGGAATGTCTTTTTTAATTTTTAATGAACCTCTTTTGACCACGGCTGAGTTTATGCTAATGAGATGACTCTTGGGGGTCCCTAGATTAAGCTTCAT
This sequence comes from Panthera leo, assembly GCF_018350215.1. Lineage (NCBI taxonomy): Eukaryota > Metazoa > Chordata > Mammalia > Carnivora > Felidae > Panthera > Panthera leo. Next base: position 75,200,765 of record NC_056695.1, on the reverse strand, counting down.
GGTGAGGGGGCCTGGTTGTTGGAAGAACCAACTCTGTGATTAGAGGGTTAGAAGGATCTTTTCTTTCTTGCTTGCTTTCTTTCTTGCTTTCTTGCTTTCTAAAAGAGAGTGCACGTGAGTGTGCAAGTGGGCAGTGGGAGAAGGGCAGGGGGAGAGAGAGAATCTTAAGCAGGCTCCACACTCAGTGCAGAGCCCTGTGTGAGGCTTGATCCCACAACCCTGGCATCATGACCTGAGCTGAAATCAACAGTCAGAAGCTCAACCGACTGAGCCACTTAGGTTCAGTTACAACTTTCAACTCCACCCCCAGACTTCTGGGGAGGAGATAAGGGCTAGAAATGTGTTCAGTCACCAATAGCCAATGAATCAATCTACTACGGCTGCATAATGAAACCTTGGCGAGAATCTCTAAATTATGGTTTTGGGGGACCTTCTGGGTTGGTGAACACATTGACGTGCTGGAAGGTAATGTGGCCACAGTGAGCATGGAAACTTTGCACTCCCCTCCACCCTATTCCTTGTTCTACATGTCTCTTCCATTTGGCTAGTAAACCAATAAACACAAATGAAGCACTTTCCTGAGTTCTGTAAGTCCTAGTGAATTATCAGACCCAAGGAAGGGATGGTAGGAAGCCCCCAAATTCGTAGTCGCCCAGGCATAAGTGTGAGTAGTCCAGGGTCCCCTTTGTGGCTATGGTCTGAAGTGGGTACAGTCTTTTGGGACCAAGCCCCTAATCTGTGGGGTCTGTGCTAATTCTGGGTAGTGAGCGTCAGAATTGAGTTGAGTTGTTGGACACACAGTTGATGTCAGAGAATTAGAGACGTGGTTGTTGGACAAACAACACACGTTTGGTGTTAGGAGAAAAACCACACAGTCTGCACCGAGCGAGTCAACGGGCAGACCCAGCTGGGAACTCAAATGTGTGGAAGGAACTGAAACAGAAGCCCAGGTGCAGAGCCAGGACAAACGGACTCTCCAGGGGGAACGTGGTGTTAAAATAAATGAAGGCTCACTCTTGAGAAACCAGACTTCAGCTCTACTGCTGATCTGGTGACAGGATTGAAACCCAGTGTTAAGGGAGATGTGCTCTATGTGTGACCCCCCGATGGCCTGATTTCACATTAGCATTTGGTTCCCTTCCAGTCCCAGAGAGAGTGGGTGTATATCTTATGCCTCTGTGTTATCTGGACTGTTGGTGATTCTTCCTTCATTTTTCACAAATTTGAACATCTCACAGTTTCCAAAACTTGTCAAGAAGCTTCATATCTCCTGGCCTGTTGTGTGTGTGCGTGTGCGTGTGTGTGTGTGTGTGTGTACAAAATGTGGGGCAGGGAGAACGGGATGTTTTTATAGCTCTGGTCTCTCCCCTGTGGGCCTTTCTCTCCTAGATCACTTAGTCTTTGATTATTTAATTATACAAGTGTAACAGGATATTATAAAGGAATCCTTGTCTCTGTTTTGGCTGAGAAATCAAAGGCTAATGCAGTTGGTGCCGAGAACATTCACAGCCTGGAGGGGAGCATTGGGTCACTTATGCAGGGCTCACTAAGAGGCTAGAATTTGCTCTGTTACCCTTGGAAACCATGCACTCCGCCTCTAAGGAGGTAGGGATTCAGGGTTGAGAGAGGGTTTCTCTGGAGGGAGGGTTAGAGAGTACATGAGTGTTCCTGCAGGCCAGTGGGGTTACATGGGGGACCCCTTCTGGAGGGCCAGGAGGAGATCAGTAGAGATCCTGGGGGGACCGGAATGCAGGGGCCCAGCCTGGAAGCAGCCAAAGGAGCTACAGTTCAAGGTCATTATTGGGGCACCTCCAGAAGTGCCCAGGAGAGACATAGCCTCCGATGTGCATCTCACAATCCAGGGAGAACTCATTCCTTCTGTGTCCTCCGTGCTGCACTGAGCCCTTGCCTCTTATGTCCTCCCTCCTGGCCTTTGCTTCTGAGTCTGAAAGAGCTACTAGGGAATTGGGAAGCGGCAAGCAAGGGACAGAAGAACATCCACCTGAGCCTGCCGTCCTGCCTAGGCCTGGTTTGTGGCGTGGGGAGAGTGTGCTGTAGGACTCAGCTGGAGTTGTGACCATGACCCTGAATGGGCTGAAATCATTAGAAACGGGACTCTTGTTCTGATAAAGCAGTCGAAGGGCATTTGACTTCCTCAGTGAGCACGGTGACTGGTGATCCTCCAGAAGCTGCCCGAGACCATCCAGAGGTGAGGAGGATAGGACTCAAAAACACGTGGTGGAAAACTGAGGTGTCAACCCACTCTGTTCAGTAAAATGGTTACCTACAGAACATGTGTTTCTGTAAGAAATTGTAACTTTGAGAGAAAGTTGGAGTCTCCCTGACCAGCCCTGCAGACTTGGCTTCCCCCTGCTCTGGCCACTTCACATGGGTTCTTCTCAAGGGTGTCTCGGGGAGGGTGTGATTTGACATATGACATATGTAAGTCTCCCTCTCGCGCCTGGGTGGCTCAGTAGGTTAAGCATCCAGCTTCGGCTCAGATCATGATCTCGAGGTTCATGAGTTCGAGCCCCACATCGGGCTCGGTGCTGACAGCTCAGAACCTGGAGCCTGCTTCAAATTCTGTCTCCCTCACTCTCTGTCCCTCCCCTGCCTGCTCTCTCTCTCTCTCTCTCTCTCTCTCTCAAAAGTAAACATTAAAAAAATCTCAATCTGTTCGACTCCTCTCTCTCTCTCTCTCCCTCTCTCTCTCTGGGAAAGCATTCCTACAACCCCAACATTGTATAGCTAAGAAAACAGGGAACCAAGATTCAGTGGGAGGGAAGCTTATCCCCAGATTGAACAGCTGGCTCCTGGCCCTGATCCATGCCGTTAGCCACTCTTAGCCAGAGGGAGGCACGGCCCCCTTGCAGAGACAATGAACAGACTCCACCTCTCACCTTCCTCGGCCAGCTGGAGCCCCATGGCCACCGGGTGAGGCTGCGGGAAGTCTTCCTGTGGCCTCTGGATGCCTTCTCTGTGCCCATCGTCGTGGGCCTGAGGAGAGCATTACACTTGTCATTATTTCTTCGGGAGTGAATCTGGCGGAAAACCGACTGGCGGCTTCACGGCAGCATGGGATCACTTAAGCGGGTCTTCCGGGGAAGTGACATCCTATACTGACCTCCCTGCTGCTAATGACGACCTGAAAATGAAGCTGTGACAGCCGTCTGTGGCCATCTGAAGTGCTTCTCTGCATCAGAGCTTTGAGCCCATCATTACCCAGTTGTTAAAGTTCAAATTACTGAGTTCCCCACCCCCCACTCCCGCCTTCTTTTTCCTTCTGGGCTTAGTGCTTGTGTTTAGATCTTGTAAGTCAGTTAATTTAAATATCTCTGCTCAGTGCTTCCTGTAAACAAGAGATCTAGGGATTGACACTTGGGATTGTCAGGGGAGAGTAGGAAGAGCTAGCCCTCGCTTGTAGGGTGCTTTGCACCCGGTTAACTATTTAATTCCCATACCACCCTGTAAATTAGGCCCTGTCATTCTGCCCATTCTACCGATGGCAGGGAAGTGCCATCATTTGCCCCGGTTCAAGCAGCTAGTTTATGGCCCATTTGCTCTGGCTCCAGAGTCCGTGTTTCAATGCCTGTGCTGTTCCTTACCTCCAGGAGGGAGCTGGAGCTCGTGTTGGGACCCAAGGCAGAGATTGGGAACCAGCTGAGCAGGGAGCTTGGGGTCAAAGCATTGAACATGAAAGTTGAAGTTCCATCATTTACTGGCTGGGTGACCTTGGGCAGATTTGAGCCCTAGCTTCTCCGTGTGCAAAATGCACATTCAGTCAATTAACAAACCTGCCCTGAGCCCCTGGGATGTGGCAGGCTTTCTTCTGGGCTCTGGGCATTTGGTGTTGAACAAGACGGACGGGGTCCTGTCCTCATGAAACAGCGTAGTGAGGGGGGAGCCAAAGGACAAACAGAAGAAATAAACAGGATCATTTCAGATAAGAGACCGAACAGAGTGGATGGTAAAAAGTGTCCTGTGGGAGGAGGCACGTCCTTGGATTGTCACTTAGTGAGGACCTGTCTGGAAGGTACCATGTGAACCGAGAGGTGAGTGAGAGAAGAAGGCGTAAGCCTCACGAAAGCCAGTGAAGGAGACGTGTTAGTTTCCTGGGGCTGCTGTAAATATTACAACCTAGTGATTTAAAATAGCACAGATTTACTTTCTTAGCCGTTCTGGGTGCCAGAAGTCTAAAATCAGTTTCGCTGGGCTCACTTCCAGGTTTTGGGCAGGACTGTGCTCTCTCCAGAATACCGCAGGATCTGTTCCCTTGCCTTTCTTGGCTGTTGAGCCACATTCCTCAGCTCACGGCCCCTTCTGCCATCTTCAGAACATCCTCAGATCTTTCTCTGCTTCTGTCATGGTGCCTTCGTCTCCCTGGGTGTTGTCTTCCTCTACTTCGCTCTTATATTTAGGAACACGTGTAGGGCCCACTTGGATAATCCAGAATAATCTCCCCATTGCAAAATCTTTACCATATTTTCAAAGTTCCTTTTGCCATGTAGTATCCATAGGTTCCAGAAATTAGTGCTTTGGTATCTTTGGGGTCACTACCAGCCTACTTCAGAGGCTCCAACAAGAATCCCTGCTCCACAGTGGGCGTGGTAAGGAGGATATGAGATGGTTTTGGAAAGAACTAGAAGGTTATTAGTTATGTAGGGAGTTCCCCAAAATGTTAGATCTCATAATGTTTGCTGGGAGGGGACTCAGAGGTCAGAGGGGGGTTGCATCAGCTGCTGAGGTCGGGTAGGAAGGCTGTGGGTTGGAAGAAAGGAGTGTCTGGGGGTCCTGAGTGGTGGCACTGTCTATGTGGGTTGCTCAGAGAGCTCCAGCAAGACTCAAAGATGTTTGTCTCTACTCCCCAGCCTTTATCAGTGGGCACACTGCGGGAGAATGGCCCACCCACCAGCTTCCTAGGGACTGGGAGGTACAACCCCAAAAAAGGAAGACAGCAGCTCCAACCTACCCAGCAAGCTTCTCCCTTGGTCTGTGGAGGCCAAGACTACAGACTGCTCTCCGCTTGGCCCTGGGGTGCTCACTGGTTCCTCGTGGGGCCAGGAATGTGGAGAACATGCACAGGAGGCTTAGACCTGGAGGTGGTTCTGACTGTGGCTTTGGGAAGTACAAGGAACATTCTTGGGGCTTCTGCGCTCTGCAGTGTAGCTCACAGGCTGAGCAAGCAGATGGGAACAGGGCATAACTCCTGGCCAGAACAGAGAGGGTGCATTTTACTTGACCTTGCCCGGGCTGCTTGGCTATGGAAGTGAACACCCTTGTAGCTGATGGTGCGGCAGGTAGGGGTCTAGTTAAGGTGAAAGGATCTCTTTTTGTGTCTGTCCATGTTTTATAGGTGGGGACCAGGGAGGTCCAGACAAGGAGAGACTGAGACAGGGCTCCAAACCCAGGTCTGTGGAGTCAGATCTCAGGAACTCTCCATTTCACTTTGGGATCTTCCCTCGAGCCCACTCAGGCAGGACGTGGAAAGCATGACGTAAGAAGAGGTCACTCAGGGCCCACGGACCCAGGGACATGCCGCCTGAGAAGGCAGAGGCATGGTGAATTCAAATGGGTGACTAACTGGGAGGCAGATCATGGAAGAGCTGTGCTCAGGCAATGCTTCCTCTCTAAAAGACTTGTGAACACAAGAGGTTCTGTGAAAATTTCACCCTACACTTTGAGGGATGATTAGAAACAGAAAGGCTTTAGCTGAAATTTTGATTTTTCAAGCATTGGGGGCGGGGGAAGGAAAACTGGATAACGCAGTGCCTTCTGGGAGACGGCATGACGCTTGGAATTAGGGACATAGCACTAGAATCACGGACTTGAATTTGAATCCTGGCTCTATCCCTATTAGCTGTGTGACCGTGGGAGAGTCCTATAACTCCTTTGAGCCTCAATCGGATTATATGTGCAGTGGGGATAATATTACTTCATGGAGGGTTGTAGGGATTAAATGAACTAATGCAGGGGCACCTGGCTGGCTCAGTCAGTTAAGTATCCGACTTTAGCTCAGGTCATGATCTTACGGTTTGTGAGTTTGAGTCCTGCATCTGGCTCTGTTCTGACAGTGCAGAGCCTGCTTTGGATCCTCTGAACCCACCCCCTCTGTCCCTCCCCTGCTCGTGTGCTCGCGCTCTCTCTCTCTCTCTCTCTCTCTCTCTCTCAAATGAGTAAACATTAAAAAAATGAGCTAATTCATCCACTGTGCTTGGGATATAGTAAGTATACTCATTTTCTAGGACTGCTGTGTGAATTGCCATAAGCTGGGTGGCTTGAAAGGGAAGAAATTTATTGTCAGAGTTCTTGAGGCTGGAGGTCCAAAATCAAGCCATTGGCAGAGTCCCATTCCCTCTGAAGGATGTGGGGAAGGATCCTTTCTTGCCTCTTCCTAGTTTCTAGGGCCTTCTGGTTCATCCTCATTTGGCCCTTTTCTCTGTGTGTCCCAAATCTCTCTCTTCCCTTATAAGGATGTCACCCTCATCAGGCATGGACTCGACTTGATTACATCTGCAAAGAGCCTATTTCCAAACAAGGTCACATTCACAAGGCCCAAGGGGTGAGGATGTCAGCATATCTTTGGTGGGGGGAATACCACTCAACCCACAAGAGTATGTGCTCAGTAAACAGTGTTATTTCTATTATAATGGTATTTTCTGCCTGAGCTGGATAGAAAGTGTCAACTTTTATAGGGGGAAACACTATAATCCCGTATTAAATTTATAGGAAAACAGCCCATTTGTTCCTTTTATGTCAATTGCACAGTTCAGGCTGAATTCAACTGAAAAGGTCACCCACCAGTCACGCATAACACAGAGCATTTGTGAAGTGTTGGGAAGATTCTGTGAATTCTTTGAAAGGAATGGGCTCAGGTCAGGGTGTGGGCAGATCCCGTTGACAACACGGGTCCACATGAACAGTTATGTCAGCTGCCGACTCTCAACCCTATTCTCCATTCTGAAGCGCCTAGAACTTTCATTACCTCAATGCAGTAAATACTCTCTGAGTGCCTGCTAATGCAACAACAGAAGCAAATGTCTCTTAGGCCAAGTTTTCTCAATCTCAGCACTACCGACGTGTTGGACTGGATAATTCCTTGTTGCGGGGACTGTCCTGTGCATTATAGTAGGTTTTTACAGCACCCTTGGGCTCTACCCACTAGATGCCACCAGTGCGCCCCAATTGCGACAACCAAAATTGTCCTTAGACATTGCCGAATAGTCCTAGATTGAGAAATCACTCTCAGCAGAGAACCACTGGGTTAGAGGAAGCAAACAAGGAAATGGGTGATGATAAAAATATTGTGGACATTGTTGAGTTAGGGGTAAGGAATAAGGTACTATGGATGTTGTTTGGCTGTTCTCCGAATTTAATGTCACACTTCCGGGGATGGACACATTCGACCCACTAAGTCCGATAGCATTTGTTGTGAAGAATTTGGATTCATGACATGTTTTAGAAATCATTTGATCCAGTCTCCCCACCCTGAATCCAATAAACATTCACTGGGAATCGTCCCTGTGCCGGGTACTATACCCTGTACCTGCAGGTACCTGGAGGTGTCATAGTTACAGGTGTTGTTTATATGGATGTGCTGAGTTATAGAGCAAAAGGTTCTGATATCCAGGAACTGTCCGGTGGAAGAAACCAAAGTGTTCCCCGCAAAAGCTGTATGGTGTGTTGAATGTAGCTGAAGATGTAGGTGCAAAACAAGAAACACTGTAGAGGAGGCATTATGGACTCTAACCGATGGGGCAGGAGGAACAGGGACATTTTCACAAGTAGTACATCATTAAGGAAGGATTAAGAAGAGATAAGCCAGTTTGAAGGAGAGAGGAGAAATTCTAAGCTAAGGGAAGAGTCAGTGGAAAGACAAGGAAGCTTGAAGCATCATGGCCTCTTAACAGAACCATGTTCAAATGAAGTCCATGGTTATCAGAAGCTACAAGCCTATGAATGAATGCAGGCTTCATTCACGCCGTAGGTGTGTTCCTTTTGGCCTGAAGAGTGTATTCATTCATCATTCATTCATTTAATTAGTTTTACTTGTCAGCAGTTAAAAATCTGGAGGCCTGGCATGAAAATTAATTTTTTTAATTTCTTTTAAACATATGAAATATCTGGTTAGTGAGTGGTGGTATTAATCAGAGAGAGAGTTCTTAGTGGGAATTCGTATGTAGAAGGAGGGAAAGATATTAGTGATACTTACTTATTATAGCAAGTTCTTAGGCAAAAGAAAGGGAAAACATGGAAAATGGGAACGCTGTGGCTTTTGAGGACAGTGAGGGGGCAGACACAGAGTGGGAAATTGATGAGGTGGAGTCTTGATTTCAATAAAAGGTTGAAACTACCCAAATTCCGTTCCTGGAAGTTCTCACAGTGGGCACCTGCATTATGAGGTTATCATAAGCCATTCGCATGCAAATGAAGTAAACAACAGTTAGACCCAGACCCCACCTAGTCAGCTCTACTGTGGGGGACCATCTGGATAGGGGTTTCAGCAGGGATGGGTCACAGATGAAGAAGGAGGTCAAGAAGGAAATAATTTGAATTGTGAATAAGAAGGTTAACTCGAGCCTACCCCCTTGAGATAGAAGTTTGGATTGTCTGTATCTTATTCCCCCCGCTGACTTATTATAGTGTAGATAATAAGGAATTTAGCTGCATTTCTATCTTTCTCTTGCTATTCTGCTCGCCAGCAACACCTTCTGGAAGCAGTGTGTGCTGGTAAATGCTGGAAGCTCACTCCTCTGGTAACCTGTGAAAATTAGTTGGCTATTGGAGCCATTGTAATTGCCTGTTGCTCAGAGTGATCTCTGTGGCCTCACCATCAGCTAGAGCATGGAGTGGAGAATAGTGGCCCAGTGAGTAGGCATGTAAGATGATGACTATGGAGACCTCGGTAAATCCAGTTATTAGTAGGGACCCCAGGAGCTCAACTGACCCCCTGGAGAGCATGTGGCTGAATAGGACAGATCCAGCAAAGATTCTTCACACAGGATTGAGTTTCTTAAAGGATGCCGCTTCTAGGCCAGCAATATTCAATTTGTTATAGGGTCAAATTTGCAAGTTGGTATGACCTTTTCATGTCCCTGGAGGAAACCTGGATATGAGCTTCAGTTGGTAGAGCAGGAGGTATAATCCCTGGGGGACAGGAAAAATATCGGTCTCTGTTGGGTTCCCTTTGATGCAGACCTAAGGCAAGGCTTCAATTACAAGTGATTTCTTTGGGAGGTAATCCCAGTTCCAGGAGAGAGAAGAGAAGTGACAGGTGGAAGGAAAGGAAGCCAATACAAGGTGCAGTAATGAGCAGGTTACTGACAGGAACAGCTGGGGCGCAGTCCCTCTGGGGGCCTCTAGGAGGTAGTGTAGTGTCCTATTCAAGAAACAAGGAAGCTAGGGCGTCTGTATCCCCACTTCCATCCCTTATAACCTGAGCTCCCAACTGCCTTCGACTCCCCAGCATTTCTGGACTATCATGCATGCTGATTGAGGGTACCTGTATGGTCACAGGGAGCCCTCAAGTGGAGTCCCAGGTGCTTAGAATGGTGAGCAGAGGAGGGACAAGGGAGGGCTTGCCAGAGTCTGCTACTGTATTGTAAGTGTCCAGGACAAGGGGCTTCTGCAACAAAGTTTGGGCATGGTTTTGGTGGAAGCATTAGAAAAGTGTCCCAGAGCAAGGATGCTCGTAAATGTCCGCCCGGCCCATTCTGACAAACCAAAATGAAGGAGCACCGATGAATCCAGTTAAAGTCAGAGCTGTGGCAAGTCTGCAGAGGTGTCCAGGAAGAAGGAAACCAAAAGAGACTCCCTTGCCTGGAAGAGTGGAAGGCATCCTTACCAGGGAGGCGATTTATGGGCGAAAGGTCGGAATCCGTAGCAGATGACTTAGTCCTGACACTGGAGCTCTGGGCTGCCGTTCCCCTGTGGAGAGGCTCAGAAGGTTCACAGAAGATAAAGAGGAAAAGGGAAGCTAACAAGGAGAAGCTAACAAAACAGGAGAAGCTAACAAGCTGGCAAAGACATCTTTGCAAGCTACTAATTCTACAGGAACCATAAACGGCAAAGAGAATGTTGCTAATGGTCAAGAGGAGACCGCCAGAGCATCATAAATGAAGACAATAATGACAGTCACTTGGAAAAATTCAGCCTGTGAGAAGAGCCATAATGGGTCCATGATGAGAGGGCACAGTGTGCTAAGAGGTGGTCGAGACGCCCGTTGCATTTCCAAGTTCATACAGTCTTTGTGAGCCATGCGATGCAGTTTTGGCCGATATTCAGTCTATAAAATACAGAGGCCGATTCCCTCCCCCACCCCACCCCAGCTTTATTGAGGTATAAGTGACAAATAAAAGCTATCTATATTTGACGTGGACAACATAATGATTTGATACAGATGTTTTTGTTTTGTTTTTTAGTAAGGAGATGAACGTTTATAAACGTAGCTAGAGTGTTGGCACTCGCCGTGTTCTTTGTAACTTCTGTTTTGGTTTCTCAGTCTACACAAGTGTGGGGGGACCATCTGGGAGAGATGTTAGCCATTCCTCAGGATGTCTGGTCAGTCTTGTATTGGGTCATGTGAAGCTGAATACAATTTGAGCTGGAATCTAGTTGGTGAAACCGCACACGAGCCACTCAGTAGCTTGGAAGCATGAGGGGACAGGGCAGTAATGGGGACAGTGAGACAAAGAGGCAGACCGGAGTTACTGACAGTGGGTCACAGTGTTCGCATGCCAGGTTCATTATCCCACATGGCCACTTGAAACTGGTGCTTGTAGAAGGTCATTTGTTCTCTGGTTCTTGACAGCCTACGGCGTCCAGCTTCACTCATTTTTGTGGGTGGCCTTGTCCTTATAAGCGTTTGGGTTTGTGACCTAGATTGTGTGTGTGTGTGTGTGTGTGTGTGTGTGTGTGTGTGTGTGCGCGCGCGTGCGTGCGTGCATACATGCTTATGCATAAATAATTCCGTGCATTTTAGATCTTTCGGTGCATAAATATATAAAACTTGTATGGGTCAACTAATTCTAAGAGCTGATCTATAGAAATGAGATTTGATTCGGCCTTCCACAAGAATCAATGTGGTCAAAGAGCATGGTTGAATAATCATGCTTTACCAGCTTTTCATGATATGCCTGAGATAGAAGATGTGGTAATCAGAATGGCTAATATGATTGATTCTGGGATGTCAAAAGGAATAGCTTGCTGCTTTGCTGAGCCAGACTGTGGGGGAGATGCCTCACGTACAAGATAACTCTGAAGCTCTCCGATGTGCTACGAGGTCCCCTTAGAGAAAATTGCTGATCCCATCATTTCTCTGGGGTCTTTTGCTTCTTTGCCTGAACTAGCAGGTTCTCTGCAGCATATTTTAGGAAGCCTGATAGGGGTGGGAGTGGGTTTATCTTATATTCTCATGGGGTATGGAAAAATGTGGTGACTTAACTTAGGCATTTGTCTCCATGATAGCGGGCAACAGAGCATGAATTCTTTCTTTCTCTTTTAGACTTTTGACTGAGTTGGTCGTTTGCACGACTTTTCCAGGCAGAAATGCTTGCAGCAGCCAATGACAGAGATGCCAACCTGAGGGAAATCTTAGTTTCTGTGTCACTGGGATCCAGTTAGAGTAAAGAGTGGGTTTGTGGGTCAGACAGACATGGGTTTGAATTTAGTTGCACCTTGTACAAGTTATTCGTACCCTCTAAGCCCTGTCTTTTTAATTTTCCCAATGAAAGTGTCAGCCCCACCACAGAGTTTGTCGAGAGTGGTATGTAAGATATTTTGGGTGGCTAAACACCAGCTGCGCAGCAGACAGAAAGTTCTAGTCCTAAAATCACATCACCAGAGCTCATACCTGAAAGTCTGAATTCTTCATCTGCCTCGTTCTTGTTTGTTTGTTTTCTCATTCAGCAAATGTCGCTTTAGATCTTGCCACATGCTCAGTACTTTCATAGGGACTGGGAATTTGACGGTGAGCCGTCGTGATCGTTCTGGAGCCTCCATGGAGGTACAGAGTGAGCACGACCACACATGCCACGTTAGGGTGAGAACAAAATGCTCAGAGAGCAGCACGTTCTGCCTGTGAGGAGCAAGGAGTAGGAGGTTCGCCGAAGGAGAATCTGTGTTGAGCCCCAAAGGAGGAGCGTGCCTCTGCCGAGTGGATGGGGCGGGTAAGGATGCTCCAGGCGGGGCTGACATAGGCGCCTGCCCCAGAGGGTGCTGCTGCAGCTGGGTGTCACCCCCAGCTGGCCTTGCTTTTCGGTTCAGTGGGTGGGGAGGGAGCCGCGTGGTGGCAGGGGGTGCTGGCTGCCTCCTTGTTTGAGCAGGGATTGTTCTCCTGTGTTTCTGTCCCACCTCGTGACCCCAGAAACCTGGGTAGGAGTGGCATTTGACACCAAGAATCTTTGACATCTGGTCCAGCGGAATGTCCACTCCTGAGTCGTCTGTGATCAGGTGATAAGCAGAGCCTCCTCTGGGGAAGTAAATTCTCTGACCCGAGTTACAAATGTTCTTGTACAGCCTGAAACCAATGCAAGACAGGTCTTGAGTCTTGAGTTGTTGTTGTTGTTGTTGTTGTTGTTGTTGTTGTTGTTGTTGTTTTAAGGTGCTCGCTCGTCTTACTCTTTTTATTTTGTCTGTAACCTCGAAGGTATAGCAGACTGTACACATTCCAGACTGAGCATGGAGAGGCGACTAGACAAGCCAGGGGATGAGTCAGGACCCAAGGACACCTGAGAGGCCACGGGAATGGCTGCCCTCCAGGGCAATTCAGGAATCTGCCTCGGGGGCTGGGTTTTGATATTTGCTTATTTAAATTGAGATATATTGACATATATTGTATTAGTTAAAACATGCGTATTAGTATATATATATATATGTATGTATATGTATATGTATATATGTATATATATGTTATATATATATGTTATGTATATATATGTTATATATATATATATGTATGTATATATATGTTATGAAATGATCACCACAATAAGTTTAGCTGACAGAATGGTATAGTTGAAAGTTTCCCAGAGAATAGATCTTAAAAGTTCTCATTACAAGAAAAAAAACTGTAATGGCGAGCTAGGTTTTTAGACCCCCGCGTGATCTATCCCCCACTTACCTCTGTGTTCTCGCTTTTTTTTTAATTTTTAAAAAATGTTTATTTATTTTTGAGAGAGAGAGAGAGAGAGAGAGAGAGAGAGAGAGAGAGAGAGAATATGAATGAGCTGGGGAGGGACAGAGAGAGGGAGACACAGAATCCAAAGCATCCAGGTTCTGGGCTGTCAGCACAGAGCCCAACCCAGGGCTTGAACTTATGGCTATAAGATCATGACCTGAGCAGAAGTCGGATGCTTAACCGACTGAGCCACCTAGGTGCCCCTGTGTTCTCATTTTGAATGCTGTCTCATACTCTCAGGGCTAGTCTGACAAAAGTATGGAAACTGCTGGGCTCTCTGTCACCATTGCCTGTGCTGGCAATAGGCAGCCTCTCCCTCTTGTCTGGCTAGGTCACGTCCATTCTTTGGGCCTCAGTTTTACTTCTGCTGATCACTCGAGACTCAGTTGAATGCCTTCCTACATGTTTCAACAACACCATAACCCTCCTGTCCTATAGCCCCCGTACTAGATGATAATGGTCTTCCCAAATGTCTCTCTCTTTGACTCAGCTGGGGGCCTCTGAGGGCAGGGGTGATGCCTTGCTCTTGGTTGTATCTCCTGTGCCCAGCACAGTGCCAAGAGCATACTGAGTTGGTGCTCAATATCTACTTAGCAAATGAATGCATGCATGCGTGCATGAAGCACTCTGGGCCCTCACTTTCCAGCATGGAATCACAAGGATTACTCCTGGACCCTTCTGATTTATAGGCAGGCGCTTGACAAAGCTGGCCTTTTACTGCTTCCGTAAGAGCTGTGCCGTGCAACAATCAGACTCTTATTCTAGAAAACTCTGCTGGGGTGGGACAGGGGGCAAGGGCTGAGAGATGTTGGGTCTTCAGTTCACAGAGCTTCTTTAGAAACATCGAGGGCTTATTGTTACTCATTCCTAATAAGAGAATAATCAAGATCTTATGATCTGAGAATTGTCATAAAATTGGTGCACTCTGCTCTAAGAGCTCAATCAAATGAGCGGTCTCACTGTCCAGGCTGGCCTGCCCTCCTTCCCTACCTTTGCATTTCTAGGTTGAGAAGACCCTGCTCTTGATGCTCCCAGTTTTTTTTTATAGAAACAATAAGCCATGTCTTTTAAATTTACTTTCTCCCACAGAAGCTAATTTAATATTTGGAGGGAACAAACAGCCAAGGCCAGCCCTGGATGGTTGTTATTTATACGATCATAAAAAAGACAGATCCAGCGCCTGATGTTACTAAATTGTCTTTGAGAAAGGAGCTAAGAGGCGCTGAGATGTGCCTCTGTGCCGTGGTGGGGATAAAAATGAAATTGTTGAAAAGTCAGCCCAGAACGTAGGGCAGGGGGACTGCTGTCTGCTCTGGACCGATAGGGTCCCTTTTGCCTTCGCCGAACACTTTCATGTGACTTGGCTGCCTCTGCAGGTGCACGAGTTGCTTTCTCCTTTGGGGCTGCCTCTCTGCAGACGGTTTGGGCTAGGAATAGATTCTTTTTATTGTTATGATCGAGCTGTATAATAATCCCGAAGAGGCAAGGACAGTAATTGTGTTATGGCTGGTGTGCTGTCTTTCTTTGTCCAGGAGGGACAGGAAAGTTCAAGTCTGCTTTTCTTAATTGTTACCTGCAGGGTATCCTTTCTTGCCTGAAATGGCATGTTCCTCTCCTGGCTGCCAGAAGGCGGGGGGTTATGAATTCTTAAAGGCTACTGCCCTTCAAGTCATAGGAAGTCTGGGGCAGAAGTACACAGCGGCAAGAAGATACACCGCAGAAGTTTCTGTCCAGCACAGAGCCTGTCCCAGGTGGTGAGGTACAGACAGTTCTCATTGCTTACGGCTTTGTGTTTTATAACGGTCTCATTGTGTTTTATAAAATCACTGTGAACGCTGAGCTAGTGAATACTGAGACATTGCTCCTTGGGGACCTACAGGGTTAGCTTCCTGCAAGCCTCGGGACGCAGCATTTTTGTCAATCAATCAATACGTAACCTCATTTTCACTGTGTTTCTGTTTAAAGACACCTCATTTAATATAGATTTTTGATTCATTAGCACCAAACTCACAGCCAACAGCACCGGAACTCATGCCTGAGTGAAGCTTCTTTCATACGTAAGGCACATCACAGCTGCCTTGCACTTGGGAACACCAGACAGCACTTCAGCAGGACGCTTGGGGGCCATTTTAAGCTGAAAAATTACCAACAAAAAGCCCCAAAATGTAAAAATCGTGGCATGAAAATAGGCTTCAAAAAGGCCACTTTGTGCAGTGTGAGAGCTGAAACAGGAAGGCAGGGTGTTGCCCTGCTCTACCCTGGCTGGGGATGTGCTCATAGAGTGACTCAAATTACTCGCCACTTTGTGCATGTATAAAAATGACCACGAAAGCCCTGCAAGCATTGATTTTGTGGTTAGAAAGAAAGTTTTAGCCAATAGGTAAAATTTCAAGTTCAAAGTGTGCAAGTGATGAGGATGTACCGTAATCGGAAGCTCATCTCAGAAGTACACTTGTGTCTTTCCCCTGAAGAGTGCCATATGTCCTCCCATGGCCTCTGGGGCTGATCCCCCACACTGGTTCTGTGCCTGGGTTCTGCTCTGTTCCCAAGAGCCAGCTAGATCCCCAGTCTTGGGGACCTGATTGTCTGATTTCATGAGCACAACTCCCTGTCTAGGTCAAGTGTCTAGAAAGTGTTGGTCCAGGGGCGACCTTGGCCTTGTCTTGGCCAGTCTTCCGCAGGCCCTGGCGTGGTGGCCTGAGACTGGGACCAGCACATGAGACCCAGGAACCCATCACAGGCTTCACTTCTGATGCCCCACAGCCATGGAGTGTGTGTGTGTGTGTGTGTGTGTGTGTGTGTGTGTGTGTGTGTGTGTGTGGTGTGTGTGGTGTGTGTACTGGGCGCCATGGTGGGAAGGCATGGCCCCTGCCCTGAAGGTGCCCACAGCCCAGAGGCGCTAACAGATGGTTAAAATGAAGGCCATGGTACCGCCATCCAGGTCAGCCCAACATGCTTCCTTTGCCCCCATGGACCTTTCCCCCAGACGCTCACCAGCACAAATCAAATCTGTTATTTTCTTCTTAAAACATGGTCCTTCTCTTCATACTTCTTCTGTGCTTCTTGGCACTCCTATAGCCACCTAAACATGAGTGAATCTCTGCCCGTCTCCCCACAATTATTGCTTCCTGTGTATGCAACATCCAGTTTTCTTGTCTGTATACTCACTGCCACCATCCCTTTGTGTCTTGGTGTGTTAGAGCCACAACGTCCACCCTGCTTGCTGCAGGACAGCTGGAGAAAGACCTTTAAAATGCAAATGTGCCCATATCCATAATCAATAGAACTTTATATGGGATACTCTAAAGGCTGACATCTCAATGAACAAAGACACCATTGATGTTTTATTCTCCCAGTCAAATACTTAGACCTTTTAATGGATCCTAAATGTTTCACATGGCATTACTGTGACCTCTTTTAAATGTATGCCATTCTTTTCGATATGGACATGTCAACAGGTATCTCTAGTTTCTGTGAATCCTTTTATAATATTGCTAAGTTCAAAAGGGAATTAATAATTCTTTCAAAATAAACCAGAATGCATTAATATTTCTCCTATGGAAATATTCATACCCTATATTCCACTTAGTTTGCATTTTTATAGGATTGCTAAAATCCTTCTAATGTCTATCTGAATCTACTATATAAAGAATGCCATACTTTTTAGGCACTGTGCATATTCTCTCATTGAATTCTTACAACCCCAAGAGGCATATAGCGTCAATAGAGGATCAGAGAGGTTACATAACCAGCACATAATTACACAGTGGCTGCTCGAGGTTAGAATTCAATCCATATCTGCACAGTTCTCAGAAAAAAAAAAAGATGTCAGGATTCCTTTGGGAATGACAACTTGGATATTGAGGACTCAAGTCCTGCAGAGCCACCCCTCATGCAGCGGGAGCAAGGATCAACCTCAAAGTTTTATGGGGTTTGTTAGCATTGTAGCATTCAGGGTTCAGCTGGAGAAGCAGAAGGATACAAATACATATATACATATACACACATGTATGTAGTATATACACATACATTCTATGTGTGTAGCTTATATACATACATATGTTGTGTATGTGTGTTTATGTATATGTATATCACCGTATATGTGTGTGTGTGTAGTATGTACATATGTATACACATGTGTGCATACATGATATACGTACATTGGATCGAAGCATATACACACCCTGTGCCTGTGCCCTTTCTGGCACGGAGACTACATGCATGTGTGTGTGCACCTCTGTGTGTACAAGAGCGTGGTCTCTAGAGTCAGATGTCAATTTTGAATTCTGGCTTTTCTGGGCCCCACTAGGTGACTTTGGACAAGTTACCAAACCTCTTGAAGCCTTGCTTCCTTCATGTGGAAAATCAGGCTGATAATAGAACTATTATCATTATGGCAGCTGTGAGGATTAAATATGTTAATGCTAGTGACACAGTTAGGATAGTGGCTAGCCTAGCCAAATTTGTCATTATCATTGTTATTATTATTACTATTGTTGCTGTTTAAGTATGCTCCCCTGCTTTGTATTGCTTGTTCATTCAGGAGCCACTTTTGGGTTTGTGTTATTTTACACCCTCTAAGCTCTACTCGCTACAAGGGTCAGTACTTGGGATACAGGTAAATAGCAACTGATCCTTCTTCCCTCAAGTAACTCTGTGGTCATGTAAACTCCGTGGTAGACCTGTGTAGGAGGAATAAGTTTCTTAATTTTCCAAAATGGAGCATTGAGGCCAGGAGCATTGGCACCTTCCAACTAATTGAAAATGGAGCCATGATTCCAACCCAAGACTTGCGACTGTGGATTCTTTCTTTGAAGCCACATCCAGACTCATTTTCATGGGGTGCAATTATAATGTGTTTTATAGTTTACAAAAAAAATTTAATATCTATGATCTTAGTTTTAGTCTTGCTAGAATCTTGGTAAAATAGAGTATGTATTACTGATCCTTCCTGCAGATGAGAGTACTGAGGCCATAATGGATAGAAGTTCTCCAGATTGTGTAGCTAGCAGACCTCAGAGCCAGGAGGCAGTCCAGGACTCTGTGCTGTGCTCTCCTGTGCTGCCTGCACATGGGACGAGTGGTCCAATGGTCTCCTCTTGAACTTTGGAACCCCTTCTGAATTAGACCCTAATCTGCTTATTGATACTTAGCTGTGACCCTCTCCCATAGCTCTGTTGTTGGGCTGGGGAGAGGAGTGGGAGAAAGAGCCCCTTCCTCTCCTTCTGAAGACTCTAGTTTGGCCATGCTGACTCATTCCTGATGGCCTACTTCCCCTTGTCCAGAGTGGGGAGCCAGAAGAAGTTGATTCCACCAGCAGCTGTGTATGGATGGGCCCATTTGGCATCAGTGGACCCCAGGGTACTCTCTTCATCACAGATATGCCAAAGAGATTGACACCAACTTGGTCAGCATGGCCTCTCCAAGCTCTCTGGGGCTGGATGGGGAAAAGCCCCAGGGCTGTGAAAAGTCAGCAATGCCAGGTAAGAACTGTTCTCTCCTGCGGAGCTGGGCTCTGTAGGGCAGCCGATGGGAAGAACATATAATGTAATGGGGAGGAAATTGCCTCTGGACTCAGGATCTCTTTGGCTTTGGACTCAATCAGCTGGCAGTGCTTCTGCTTTATTCAGTGGCACACTGTGGTATCTACTAGAGAAGCACCAGAAGAATCAACACTAATGAACTCTTTTTGATGAGCCAGCAGCTGGATTTGGCAAGAACATGTTAGCATATGAAATCAGGCAGAAAAAAAGTTTTTTTAAGCTCTATTTTGTTTTGAACATTTGTGAAGCTCTTACTGTTGTGAAGTGAGGGTGTCACGTTCATTTTACATATGATGCAGTTTGACAGGGAGGTAGCAATTTGAAGCAACTGTTATGTGGTAAGATTATTTATGGTATCGTCATTTTATTTTATGAAAGAATTTTATTTTCAAAGTCCTACATGGTCATGGTTGAAGAAACATTAAGGTTAGGTTAGCCCGTTAGCAAGTAACTTAGATCAGCAAAAGTGCTGACTGAGGGTGAGAAAAATCTACAATGGAGGGGCACCTGGGTGGCTCAGTCAGTTAAGCATCCTACTCTTGATTTTGGCCCAGGTCATGATCTAACAGTTTCATGAGTTTGAGTCCCATGTCGGGCTCTGTGCTGACTCTGCAGGGACTGCTTGGGATTCTCTCTCCTCTCTCTCTCTCTCTCTCTCTCTCTCTCTCTCTCTCTGCCCCTCTCCAGCTCTGTATCTCTCAAAATGAATAAATACGCTTTAAAAAATTATTTTAAAAAGCCCAGAATGGAGGGTAGAGGAAGGAGATAATGAATATCAACTATGGTCTTGGGTTCAGCTACAGTTGTGGTGACTCTAGCTTGTCCAACATCCCATTCAATTAACATTGAACCAACTGAATACGAGGTACGGTTGGATCTGAGTGGTGTAGGGGATGGGCTGTCACAGACCCTGTCCGTGCTCATTCCCACTCCCTCGGATCCTTATTCTTACTCCACAAAGGCCAGCCTGACTTCTGGTGGCCAGTATCTCCTTATCAGAGGTGAAAAATCCCATTCTTCCTGAGAATGGGCTGGAATTTCCTAGGAATTGTGTCCTTCCAGGGAAAGCCCTTACACCATGATTAATGTGTGTGGGGTATAAATACCTCCACTCCCTCGCCTGTTGACCAAGGTAATTCTGAGTATTTTCCTTCTATTTTTCCAGAGTTTCTCCATGGGATTAAGCTCTAATAGCTCACTTTAGTAACTGGCTTGAAAACACAACCCTTATTGGCCCCTCCTTCCCTGTGTCATTCCCCTTCTCTCCTCTATGTGTTCCTTGCAGTAATGATAACGGCTTGCTCTTGGATCTGTGGCTCAAAACAGGACTCATCAAACCACAGTTCATGGGCCAAATCCAGTCTATTGCTTGTTTTTGTAAATAACATTTTATTGGATCACAGCCATGTAACTCCTTTACGTATGTCTAGGGTTCCTTTCACACTGCAAGGATGGAGTAAGTTGAATGGTTGTGACAGAGACAGTCTGGCCTGGAAAGGTGAATATATTTGCTATCTTGTCTTTTATAAAAGTTTGCTGACTCCTGGCTTAAATTGTGCTTCTGGGCACACCCAAAGTAAACTAGCATCTGTCGGCCACGTTGGGCAAAGAAAGGTGAGTGGTTACTGGAACGTGGAAGGGGCAGAGCTGTCCAGAGAAGATTACCTTGAAAACAGCAGACACCTATACTGGAGAGGCATTTGAGGTCACTGTTGAAAGACACACTGGAGGGATATACTTGCCCCAACCTCAGCTCCTGTTTCTCCTTGGTGAAATAATAACCATCCTCAAGGGTCCTTTTAAGATCCCACCTACTCCTGCAGCCTCCTACTGAGGTCCTGTCTGCCCCATGTTCCTTGTTACAGCATCTGTTTCTTCCCTTATTCTAGCTCTCGTGGGAGTTGCTAGTATTCCTCTTTGATTCAACCACCAGATGGAGCTTCTTGAGGGCAGAGAGCAGGCCTTGCTGTCTTTGCTAACTCCACTTAGTTGGGAGGGCATAATCCTGTTCAAGTAGGTGCTCAGCCAAAGCTATCTGAATTGAGCATACAAGCCCCAGGCCCCCTCCTTGCTATATTTCTTCTTGGTAACTGGTGCTGTATGCACACAAAGCCAGTGGGGCTGGAGAGGGTCCAGCAGCCATGGACTCATGGTTCCCTTCCACCCTTCCTGAGCTAGTTGGCTCAGATGTGCATGAACTTGACCCTCTGACCTTGGATTCATTATCTCTGTTTGCCAGCACTCTGAGCCAATCAGTTCTAGACAGATGGCTCTTCAAAGCCAGTGACTGTGGGATTTGGAGCAGCCATTACCCAGATTGTAAACTTCCTTCCAGCTGATTCTTATTATCCCTACCCTAGCCTTTCAGTGAGAGTGAAATAGTCCTCACCATTCTCTAAAAAAGGCTTCCCCATCTTCAGTAGGTCCTACAGCCAGGCTTTCCCCAAACCTAGATGATAATGCAAAGATTAAGTCCATACTTTCCAAAAGGGCAACTTTTCAAATTCATCATGAATTCTTCTGAAATGTGTTAAGTAATGCATTCAGTTCCTGCTGATGGATGAAATGCTGTTGCTATTATCATAATGTAGTGCCTTATTTTTTTGGCTGAAAATTATATTGGGTTTTTGACATGAGGAACCAAGTGGCAAATTGCAATAAACTGCAAGAGAAATCAGTTATAATTCAATAGTCACAGAGGCCCCTTGAGGGAATAATAACAATAACAATAATAAAAACAGCCCCCCACTAAGTTTCTCATCAGGTTCTGAGTCACAGCATGGGTAATGTTTTGATTACACTGCTGGGCCAGCAGATCAAACCCTGACTCCACTGATGGGCAAACATCAATCACATTGCCATATCTGATAGAGCCAAATAGCATGTCAATTTGATGATTGCTTTGTAAAATTTATCATCCCTCCAAGCATGGTCACACATTCTAAACACTGCTACCCTGAGGACCGATGTAAAGGGTTGTGGAAGCGTTTTAAACCCAGGGTTTGCCCATTTGTTGTGCAAACATCCGCTCTCTGAACTCTGGATTGGTCACTTGCTCCAGGAAGTGCCTGACGGTGGTGATTTGGAAATAAGTTTCAGAGTTGCTTTAATGCCCAGGTGTATGAATCTAGGCCAAATAGTGGGTAATTTCAGAGTTATTTTGTTGATTGGACTTCTTCCAAATACAGATATGCCTGTCATCTCACTTAGCCCAAGTGGAAAGGGAGAGAAGACTAGAATCCAATTGCATGGTCTTGTCTCCAGACCTTGAGCTTATAGTAGGAGAGGAAAGAAATGTGTAGAGAATGGGGACAAGGGTCTAGAGACATTACACCCTCTCTCTCTCTCTCACACACACACACCACATGCACATGTATGCATATACACACCCATGAACATATAATCCAATATACATTATACATACACATAAACACGCATGTTTTTATAATTAAGCAAATGAGATGTCTTCTTTTTCGTGGGGGAGACCCTAGTTAAAAACTAGGCAGATCAGATTCTGCCAGATAGGTTGTAGAAAAGACACATAATTTCCCCTTTACCACTCCTTTCCCCACATGTGCAGATCTGGGTATGCTTATTTCCTTGAGATTTTTTAATCCTGTTCTCTGCTGTACAAGATATTCTTCCAAATCCTCAGATAACATGGTTTCTTCTGATGTTATAAAGCTCTGTGTGAAGATGTGCTCTATTTCTCAATGGTTTTGCTTTCTGTTTTTCCTTGGTCCAGAGGGACTTACCTGTGTCCAAGACCCTTGTGGTGCCTGGTTCCCTTTCTGTCTCCATTTTAGCAGAACCCGGCTTGCCACGAGCCTATACATCATTAGTAGCCACACTGAATGCACATGAACCATTCCTGAGACTGCCCTTTGGAAACATGTCAGCTACACTGAAGGGAGAAAGGAGTCAAGAGCACCGACTATCCTTTTCTATATTTTCAGCTGCATTTGATGGCAGCTCTCTCAGATGGTCTATTAACATTTGCAAGCTTGTCAGAGCATTTCTAGTTCAATAAAAGGGGAAGAACATGATTTTTTAAAAAATAAAGAAAAATTGAGCCCAAGAATGCCAGTGAATCTCCCCAAAGAAATCAACACTGGGTTGTCTAATGGCTCTGTGTTTGCCTCGCCTTCTAATTAGCTTGCTGCTCCAACCAAGACATCCTTCTCCCCTGGGCCTCAGTTTCCTCATCTGTAGAAATTGGGAGGTTAGATTGCTAGCGTTTCTCTGAGCTGTATAAAATAAAATAGAATAAAATAAAATAAAATAAAATAAAATAAAATAAAATAAAATAAAATACATGGAACCTCCAGTGATTCAAATTTGAATTCAGATTAGCCTTTCTTGGCAGTGGTTTTGACTCATGGTGAGTTTGCCATCCACCAAGACCCTTGGGCGGTCATAGTGGACTCCGGAGTGGCCACGTGAGTGCTCGCTTCACTTAGAGGGGAAGGGGTAGAAATTCACGTCAGGTATGCACGCTGGAGCATTTCCCATTAGGCTCCTTATCTCTTTACTATGGATTAGGGCTGCCGTGTGGAGTCCATCCAGTGGCTCATGGAGGTCAGTGATGCTAATGGTAAGATTGCCTGCCAGATGCCAAAGGTTAGGCTTTCCAAAGACTAGAAACAGGCTGACAATACCTCTCTCTTTCTTAAGGGCAAATTGGGTTGTCACATGAGAGTTGGGGAAAAAGTCAAGGTTTTGATGCAGAATCGTGGCTTTTATTTAGCTGTGAGATCCTACACAAGTTAGTCTCTGAGTCTGTAGAAAAAACTAGTAACACTTTCTCAATGTCAAAGTAGTGACAATGCTGTGAAATTTATAGCAGCTCACATCAAAGCAAAAAGTGCCAGCCCTAGTCATGCACACATCACCATTAGAGGGGAATAATGTACATACCTCATCCAGCCACATCAAGGAGTGTTAGTTTCCTTTCTGACTTGCCTTAATGACCCACTGGAAGCCTGACATCTTCATATTTATCTAAAATTTGAGAAATATTTGACACGTGTTTAGTTCTACCTCTTCCAACATAATATGTGTTTCTTACCTGCCAGCAAGCCCATTAGGTACATTTTTGAAAAAGTCAGCTGTGGACACTCTCCTGTTCAGTATATGTACTTTTCCTTCTAATTTCTATTACAT
The DNA here is from genome assembly GCF_018350215.1 of Panthera leo. NCBI lineage: Eukaryota > Metazoa > Chordata > Mammalia > Carnivora > Felidae > Panthera > Panthera leo. The sequence goes on along the minus strand of NC_056695.1, from coordinate 75,176,885 downwards.
CGATCGTACATGTTTTGATGTGCTAGCACTCTTTTGTAACTTTTTAAGAGATTCTTAAAGGATCAGTGAAGTTTTTTTTTTTTTTTAATTTTTTTTTTTAACGTTTATTTATTTTTGAGACAGAGAGAGACAGAGCATGAACAGGGGAGGGTCAGAGAGAGGGAGACACAGAATCCGAAACAGGCTCCAGGCTCTGAACTGTCGGCACAGAGCCCGACGCGGGGCTCGAACTCACGGACCGCGAGATCATGACCCGAGCCAAAGTCGGCCGCCCAACCGACTGAGCCACCCAGGTGCCCCAAGGATCAGTGAAGTTTTAAGAATGAAACACTGAACACCTAGATGGTGTTCAACTATATTAGTAATTGCTAAGGTTCTTTTAAATCTCTCCTATTCTGCTTATTTGTCAAACCATTTTCGAATGAGTGGTGGCCAACACTCTCTTTGATCCCTGGGTGCTTCAGCATTCTGTTCCTAAGAGCGAGGAAGGACATGCTTTTATGTCACTGCAGTACAATTCAGGAAACTTAACACTGGTATAATACTATGACCTCATCTGCAGCCCACACTCAAATTTTGCTGATGATCCCAATAAAATAATGCATAGCATTTCCCCCTGATGTGAATTCCAAGTCAAGACCACGCAGTGATCTCTTGCTCCTCTGGATCTCTTTACTCACCTTTACCCCGGAGTGGACTCTCCTCAGTCTTTGCTTCTGTCTTCAGGGTTGTGTTGGATTGGGTTGTCCCAGAAGTAGAGGCTGAAACAGAGATTCAAATGCAGGGAGATATTTGGGAGGCAATACTAAGCAGTATGACTCAGAGGTGGGAGTGGAACAAGGAAGGGAAGGAAGCTGATATGACTGCGATCTCAAGCAAGTAACCAGCCTGGGCCTCCTATTCCAATCCTATGGAGCCTCATATTCCAATGTGGTGCCCTGGCAGACGGTGCAGAAAGGTGTCCCCAGGTTATCCCCTTCAGGAGATGAGAAAGTGGAAATTCTCGTCCTACTGGTCCAGGGGTGTTGGCCTCTCCAGCACTTCCAGCTGGCCCCCTGGAGTGGTCCAGCTACAAGCACTGGAAAGGTGAGTGCCGAGGACACGGTGGGGAGGGCGCACTGACAGCGTCTGCTGCATTTACACTGACGTTTTTGAAGTGCACAGGCCAGTTTTGTAGAATGTTCCTCAGGGTTGGCCTTCTTGTTTTCTCTTGTTTAAATTCAGGAGTCCTCTCTGCACATCGTATCAGAAGGCAAAGAATGCAGTGTGTCCTGTAATGGGTGATGTTAACTTTGATCACTTGGTTAAGGTTATACCTGTCAGCTTTCTCCACTGTAGAGGAATCTGTTTAATAAATAAATACTTTGAGGGGTGCCTGTGTGGCTCAGTTGGTTAAGCGTCTGACTCTTGATTTCAGCTCAGATCATGATCTTGAAGTTTGTGACTTTGAGCCCCACGTTGGGCTCTGCGCTGGCAGCGTGGAACTTGCTTGGGATTCTCTCTCTCTGCTTCTCTCTCTGCCCCTCCCCTACTCTCTCTCTCTCTCAAATACATAAACTTTATGTTAAAAAAAGAAATACTTTGAGACTGTGTACATATCCTTTCTCCAATAAACTCCTACTCAGCACTATTAACCTATGTGGTAGTTTATAAAATATGGCCCTAACCTCTTTGAGAGAATTCTCGCATTCAGAGATGGGGTCCGTGTCCTTTCCTCTTGACTTGGAACGAGGCTGTGATCAGCCTTAAAGGTCATACCACTTCTGCCTTGTCCTCTTGGGCTGTTGGCCTCAGAAAAAGGGAGGTGCCCTGTGGGAAGCGTGGCCCCCGAGATGGCCATGCTGCGGAGGCTGCGCGGAGGCATTCAGGTCAACCGTTGAGCTGCTGGCCAACAGCCGGCACCAGCCTCCACCATGGGAAGTGAGCACCTTGGATGCTCCAGCCCAGGGGAGCCCTGAAAATGGCTGAAGCTCCATCCGACACCTGACTGCAACCACACGAGTGACTACAAGCAAGGACTGCAGACAAGCGCCTCTTGACTTCCTGATCTGCAAAATCATGAGCCAGATAGAATGGTTGGGTGAGCCCTGAGGTTTGGGATAACGGCTCTGCAGCAATAGTGACTGGTGCAACATCCATTGATGATTCTTGCCTGAGTCAATTAGTGCCTCGGTGGCGCTGACGGGCAGCTCCAGTGCTCTCGTTCTAATTGTATTACTCTCGCTGATACATCCTTCTTACTGCTGGCTTCCTCAAATCCTTTAAGGATCGCTTCTGCTTATCTTATCATTTCTCCAGGAAAAAAAAAAAAAAAAGCCCTCTTGAGCTGAGACCAGAAAAAAAAATGGGAATCTATTTGTTATTAATCACTGACAAATAGTCTAGGGGCTACAGTGTCAGTTTCTTACAACGACATGACATTTTCGTTCTTCCCTTTGCTAAGAATTAATTGTAGATCTGCATCAGAAAACATGAAAGATCCTAGAAGAGCAATTTTTTTTTCTCATCACGCCGTCCTTACTTTGTCATATCAAATTCATGTCATTTTTCTCCATTGAAAAGAAGTTCTTTCTAAAATAGCACTTTCGAAGCACCGCGACCATAAAGAGAGAGCTAGATAGCCCTGCCCCTCCTCCTCCTCCTCCACCGTTCCCACTGTGCGTCTGCTGCCCTAAGACACCGAGGCTGCCAGATGCAGCCTGACTGTGTCCTTTTCATGATGTGCGGCGGGCTATCTTTAGATGGGGCTGGCATGTGAAAGTGACCCCAAGTTAGGCTCCTTCGGTGAATCAGGCGGGAGGACGTGTCAAGATAGAAGGATTGGATGTTCAGAATCTCTTAGGAACACAAGCGGAAATAATAGATCTGGGTCTTAAAATAGCCAATGGGCTAAAATCACTGAAGAATCTCGAGGGGCGGGGGATATTTATCAGCTGGAAGAGGAGCGTGCGTATTATTTGGAGCAAACTAAGCACCATCTTCAGACTCTTCGCGTGCAAAAGCCAGGCTTCTGCAGGGCGGATACTTTTGGGCCTTAACTCCAGCAGGCAGATTTAAGGACCTACGTATTTAAGGACCTACTCCGTTCATTTTGGGGAGACAAAACATACACAAATATGTTGCCTTTTTCCTCTTTCTTTGCCTCTCTCTCCTCCACTCTCTGCCTTGAGCCAACCACTTACCCTTCCCATACCCTAGTTTCTTCATCAGTAACATGGCTGTGCTGGTGGTGCCTCCCTCGTGACATTTATTTGAGGAGACGCCTATTCCTAACTCTGTGCCTGGAGCCTGACTGCCACAGGGTACACACTCCAGAGAGGCCGGCGCCTTATTTGTGGCTTCCTCCTGTTTTTACCTGGCTTCTCCCTCTCTGCCCAGGGATTAGGCACATACCTTCTAGGATCCAGAGCGCCTGGGTTCAAATCCTGCCTCTGGTGATGCTAGTGCTGCGGCCCAGGGCAAGTTGCCCATATCTCTCTGTGCCTCACTTATCTTGTCTGGACAACGGGGTGATAACAGCATCGACCTCAGGGGGGCGTTGTAAGGATTACACGAGTTTACACCTGTAAAACATCCCTAGGCAGCACCACAGCCTTGACTCAAGGTGTGGGTAATATTATTACTCTCTCTTTATCATCATCATCATCATCATCATCAACTTTTTTGTAAAATATAGGGTCCTGGGGAGCTGAAAGGGTAATCTCATTCACTCTTCCTAAGCCTAAGGGAGAGTTGAGGCGTTTTTACTTAGGAGGGAGGTGGTATGGTGTGGTACCCCAGAGCGGGCACCCTGACACTTCCTGTCGATTTCTGCTCCAATGTCAGCACCTCCTCCGAGATGCCTTCCCTGCTCACATAGCACTCTCTGTGGTATGAGATTCCCCCGTTTATTTGTTTGATCTTTGTTTACAGTTTCTCTCTCCCTACTAGAATTTGGCTCCCCAAGAGCAGCCCCTTGGCCCGTCGCATTCCTGGCACTTGCAACAGGTCTGGTCACCCAGAGGCAGTTGACAGACACATGATCATTTAATGACTGGAGACATGAATAAGTGGAAAGTAGAAAGCTCACTGTCATGGAAAGGACACTTCCCTTTTTTTTTTTTTTTTTTAAGTTTATTTATTTAAGTTATTTCTCCATGCCATGTAGGGCTCAAACGCACAGCCCTGAGATCAAGAGTCACACGCTCCTCCAACTGAGCCAACCAGGCCCCCAAAGGACACTTCTCTCTTTTTTATTAGTTTTTTTTACATTTAAAACATTTTTTTAACATCTATTTATTATTGAGAGACAGAGAGAGACAGAGCATGAACAAGCGAGGGGCAGAGAGAGGAGGAGACACAGAATCCAAAACAGGCTCCAGGCTCTGAGCTCTTAGCACAGAGCTGGACGCGGGGCTCGAACCCACAAACCGGGAGATCATGACCTAAGCTGAAGTCAGATGCTTAACCAACTGAGCCACCCAGGCGCCCCTCTTTAAAAAAAAAAAAGTTCCTTTATTTTTGAGAGAGAGAGAGTGCTCAAGAGGAGGGGAGGGCCAGAGGGAGAGGGAGACCAAGGGTCCTAAGTGGGCTCTGTGGTGTCAGCAGAGAGCTCGATGAGGGGCTCAAATCCAGAACTGTGAGATCGTGACCTGAGCTAAGGTGGTCGCTTAACCGACTGAGCCAGCCGGGTGCCCCCCTAGGACACTTCTAATGTTTGTCTAACATGACTGGATTGTAAAATTCTTCCAGAAAAGTATGGAGTCTTATCGCTTATCGGAATTTTGGGATCCTTCCTCTGAGGGCGTGGCTAGTTCTGTGAAAACGTGCTGCACTGAGCATGACAGGTTTTCACTCAACCTACCCTTGTAACTGAACATAACATGCAAGTCCACACGCTCTGCTTACTGTGGGGCCTAAGCCCCTGCACTCCATCAGCAGTCTCCCCTCAGAGATTTGTCCCCTGCTCCCGGGACCTTGTCAGAGAGAGCCTCTGACTCTCCAGAATGGCACGAATTCTCTTCCATTTTCCTTCTCTCCCTGAGTTGCTCACCTTGTGAGTTCTGTTCCCACCCCTCCTCGTCTAAGAGTTCTAGCAGCAGCACCTTCCCGTTGGAATGTGTCACTGATGCGCTGGGACCATCACCACCCGATCAGAAAGGTCCACCGGCAGCAAGGTGTTCTGGGTAGATATCAGATGACATGCATCGTGGTCCCTGCCTGTCCTGTCTCCGTGCTCGCTCCAGGCTCACACGTCCTTGCCCTGCTCTGTTGTCCCAGGGTCCCACTGAGCGGGACAAACACTTGGATTTGGATGCCCTAAAGGTCAGCCCCCAAACTGAGACCCAAATCAAAGTGTTTCCTTGAAGCCTCACCGCTCCTGTCCGTCTTTGTGCGCAGCCTCCCCCGCCTCGGCAGACAGGGGTACCAACCCCGCAAGGCTTGGCTTTCCCGCCAGCTTCCTGCTCTACCAGGGAGCCTCTGGAGGGCAGGGGCCGTACCTACCTGTGTTTGGCACTCGGCCAGCCCTTGACGAATGTTTGTTGAATGCACAACTGAATACATGAGTGCAGGTTTTCTGTGTTCTAGAAACAAACCGACAAAACACTGCCTTTTGAGTTTGCAATCTTTATAATAGGAATGACACCTAATGATGTCAAAGTGCTCATTTTTGTCAGGCATCATGTTTAAGTGCTTTAAACCCATTAGCTCACTTAATCATCATAACAAGCTTAGGAGGTAGGTCTCTCTCTCTCTCTCTCTTTTTTTAATTTTTAAATGTTTATTTTTGAGAGAGAGAGCATGAGCAGGGGAGGGGGAGAGAGAGAGAGGGAGACACAGAATTGGAAGCAGGCTCCAGGCTCCGAGCTGTCAGCACAGAGCCCGATGTGGGGCTCAAACTCATGAACCATGAGATCATGACCTGAGCCAAAGTCGACACTTATCCAACTGAGCCACCCAGGTGCCTTGGAGGTAGGTCTCTTATAATCCCATTTTAAAGATGGGAAAATAGAAGCAAAGAAAGGCAAACTTGGTTCCCCGAGGTCACATATCTGGTGAGGGGCAGAGCTGGGATTTGAACTATGGCAGCCTGCTTCCAGAACCTCAGCTCTTAGCTGCTGCAGGAAGCTTCCTTTTGGAGGAGCCCCAGAGGGAAAGACTTAACCAAATGTAGCAACCACAGGGCACATTTCACCGTCCTTCAAACCTGCCTGCAATTGCTAGTTTTATTCTTTCGCCTGTTTGATCCACAGTCATGGGAACCACAGGGCTGCACTCTCTCTCCTCTTGATCTGATCTCCTTATTTCCCGTTCTGATTTCAGCAGGCTCCTCAGACATCCCAACAGAGCTAGAGACGTCCTTCTCTGGCCTCCCACAGCACAGTGCTCGTAGAGTACATTTGCTGTGGGTCTGTGTCTAGATAATTACTTCTTTCCCAGCACACTGCCATGTCTGGGTGACAGGCGTCATCCACCCCTGGGATGTGTGTGCTCCTTCTGTTCAAGGTCTTGGATTTCCCGTGTTGTTTCTTCGGTACCGAGCACAGCGCCCGATGCCTATAAACATGCTCTGAGGGTGGGCACTGAATGGAGTTGTTGATAACCGGGGCCCTCTTCTTACAGTTTTTACAATTATTTATTTATTTATTTCTAAGTAGGCTTCATGCCCAGCATGGAGCCCAGCCCAGGGCTTGAACTCATGACCCTGAGATCAAGACCTGGGCTGAGATCAAGAGTCGGACGCTTAACCAACTGAGCCACCCAGGTGCCACCAGCGTTGTTCTTAAGGGCAGATGCGGGTTGGCTAATGTCTTCTGCTTTCTGGAGCTTTGGACAGATTGTTTTGTCCTTGAGTCTTCCCTGCCTGGACTCGCCGCGCTTGAAATATCGTCATTATTGAGGCATCCTTGCGGAATGAGGATTTCTTCCTGCAGGTATCCTTGGCGAAACAAAATATGTTTGTGGGAAGAGTAGTGTCTTAAATCTCTCGAACATTTGTGTGACTTAGAGGCATGCGTGCCGTCTGTGCCTGGAGCTCTGGGGACACGGGGAGAAAGGCCGGGAAGCCGGGAAGGGACGTGGGTGTGGCTAAAGCGTGCGTGCCTTCGTTTCCAATTTCGCCAGGAGTCAGCCTCCATCTATATCTCTGTTAGCACTTCTAAGTAGCAACACAAGTCTTCCAGATGGCTGTGGAATTACTTGTAAGGCAGCCCGCAGATTCTTCTTGAAAAAAGAAAATTCTCATTAAAAGTGAATGAAAGCGTGAATTTTCAACATGTCCATTTGAAACTCTAAGAATTTCTAAGCGAGTTAGACTTGTGTGAAATGAGGCGCACTCGAAGCCCTTTAAAGCTCCGAAAGTCGATCCCAGCCAGCACGCCGTTCCGCCCGGTGTGGGCCCTACCAGGGGTGCTGGAGAGGCAGTCACGAAGGAGACGGGGGCCCCTGAGCCCCAACAACTTGCAGTGGCCTCCAAAGAGCATCAGCCGCTTCCGGTATTTCCGAGTCGGCACCAATGTCTTCTTATGTTTAGCCATGATCGCGTGCAGAGGAACAGAAACACCATTTCTTTGCTGTTGCCAGGGATCAAATTATCTGTATCCTCTCGCTGGAAGGCATTTCATTATTCCATTAGACGTAAGGATGGTTGCACAAGTGGACAGAGAGAACTGCATCTTGCCCAACTGGACATTCACAAGGAGAGCACGATAGATTTTCTTGGTGGTGGTGACAGCGTCTGTAGAGCTCAGATACAAGAGGCCACGTGTTTGTGGCTTATGTAACAGATATTCTGGTACAGTGTCCCGTAGGCTGCCCTGGGGGGTCACCTGAAGACAGTCTCCCTCCACACTGATGACATCATAAGTCTGCGACTATAGAAGGGGGCTCTGTCTGTGTGCAGGACAGGTCAGACTCAGAGCTTAAAGCCCAGGAACAGCCCTCAAGCAGGGAAGGAGGACATCTGGTAGGTGCACACTGTGCTTGCTCACCTCTGGGCAGCCCGCTTCTCGGCTGTCCTTCACGGTCTCCCAGAGGGTCCCCTGTAGGACCGAGCCCTGTCACTCACAGCAGTGACTCGCTCATTAGCACTGACTTCATCGGCTTTCCTACGGGCGCCGTTTCCCTTCTTCTCTCTTCGAGGAACCATCTTCCATATTTTGAGGAATCGTCTTCCAAAATAAGGTACCGGTACCAAATTCCCATCTCAGGGTCGGCTTCTGGGGCGTTGCAAACCGAAGACTGCTGCAGAATACTGAGGAGTTCTCAAAATGCCTGTGGCCGGTGGGGGTGGCTTTGAAGGCGATGGTTCGTTAGAACAAGGGGCCGAGGGCAAAGCCACTGGTGGCCCTGGGATAACAACCCTCACACCTGACACAGGGGTGACCCTTGTAGGCACCCTTGGTGGTCACAGCTTGTGTAAAGGGCCGCAGTGTCTCCATCTAAACCCTCTGCTCGGATCGCACGCAGGCACTCTGCAGGCAACACGGTCAGTTCTCCTGAGCCTCAAAGTTATCTGCCCTGCCAGTCTCTCTCTGTCTCCTCCCCTTCTCACGTGTGTGGCATGACGTATAAGACTGTCAGCACTAAAGAATCAAGGGTCGGGGCACTGGTGTGGCTCAGTCGGTTAAGTGTCCAAATCAGGCTCAGGTCGTGATCTCACGGTCTGTGAGTTCGAGCCCCGCGTCCGGCTCTGTGCCGACAGCTCGGAGCCTGGAGCCTGCTTCGGATTCTGTGTCTCCCTCTCTCTCCGCCCCTCCCTGGCTTGTTCATTCCCTCTCTCTCTCAAAAATAAATAAATAAACAAACAAACACTCAAAAAAAAAAAAAAAGGATCAAGGGTCAACTGCTTTTACTCACTGGTGTATCCTCAGAAGATACACAGTGCCTGGCATATAGTACGTGCTCAATTATTACTTGTTGCTCCTTTCTGGAACGTCGGACGCCCCACGGACAGCGTCTCGCGTGTCCCTCTCTGACTTCCTTTAACACAGAGCATTGGCCAGGGCTGCAGTAAGCCATTGCTCCAGTTAGACACATTTCCTCCAGGCCGGAGCTCCTCAAAATTTTGGAGTGTTTAAGATTCAGCTAGAGAGCTTGTTACGACCTAAACCTCTGGGCCCTGGGCCAGGAGATTCTGAGTCTGGTGTGCGCCCTGAGAGTTTGCATCTCTGGTAAGCGCCCATGGGATGCTGGCGACCACACTTGGACTACTGCTGCTCTAGTTTGCTGCCCTGACCTCAGCTGTTCCGTCACGTATCGGAAGCTGAATCGTTATGAGGGTGACATTCACTGCTTACAGCCATTAGGGTCTGGGACCAGCCACCTGTTCACACCAGCCGTGCCAGGGCCTTTCTGCACCCAAGTGCCCATGTGGGATCCCGGGAGAACCGAGTGGACTTCGATGGGCAGAGGTGCACTTGCATGGGTCTTAGATCCCGGCTGCTGTGTGATTGCATTCGTTTGCCAGGGTGGCTGTAACCAAATACCACCAACGATTACATTCTGATCTTTCTGAGGTTCAGTTACCACACCATGTTAATATCAGCTGACATGTACTTCCTGTTTTCCTTTCCAGGGTTCTTACCTCATTTCAGCCTCATGTTAATTCTGGATGGCGGGGTGGGGGGGGGTTGGTGGTGGTGGTTTTGTCTGAGTAAGGAAGAAGCAGTAGTAAGGAGGCAGTACACCCAGCGAGTGGCTAAGACCATGAGCCCATCTTCTCAGCTGTGTCTTTCCCGGAACTGGGGTTATTGGTCCATCCTGGCCTCGGACACCTGTCTTTTACTTACCTCTGGTTCTCTCCAGAGAGAACTGTTTCCTTCAGAAGGCATTTTGATGTGCTGTCTGATACCAAGGGCACCTCTCTGGGGCTCAATTTTAAGAGGATGAATCCTACTCTGGCCCCCTAAAGTGTCCAATTCCCTTTAGGTAAGACTTCTAGAATTTGGTACCCAAAGGGCCCGGAGAATCCCCTTGTCCCATCTGGACGCTCAGCTGTTCTCTGCCAGCTGCAGTGGGTCCCTGAGACTCATGTGGCTTTGTGCCAGGCTGGTGCAATTGCATGGCTGCTGAGAGCTCCAAGGTCTATGCTCTGGGTGAGTCCAGTGGAATGACCCTTGTGTGCAAAGCCAGTGCTCCCTCCTTGCCCCATACATGCATCAGGTGGGACCCACTGTGCTGCTGAATCTGCCCCTGACACTGCTTCTGTCACTTCCTCTACCTTTCCTTCCTCGGTTACCTCTGTCACCACCACAGTGTGGGTCACCATCATGACTCACTGTGAAATAACCTCTTAGCTGATCTCTCCACCCTGTCGTCTAATCCATCGTGTGCCCTGCTGGCAAAAGCAACTTATAAAATGCAGACCTGTCCTTGATCATTCCTGTGTTTAAACCCTTTACAGACTCTGTATCAGGTATCCATTTCTATGCAACAAATGATCACAAACATAGTGGCGTAAATCAACATGCGTGTATTATCTCATGGTTTATGTGGGTTAGGAATCCGGGCACAGCTTAGCTGGAGACCCACCTGCTTCAAGGTCTCTCCTAAATCAGGGCTTGGGTCTCAGTTGAAAGCTGGACTAGAGAAAGATCCACTCTGATTTTACTCAAATTGTTGGCAGCATTCCGTCCTTACAGGGTTGTTTGACTGAGGGCCTCTGTTCCTTACTGATTCTTGGCCAGAATCAGTTCTCAGTTCTTTACCAGACGGACCTTTCCCCCATGGCCTCTTATCTCATCAAAGTCAGCAAGGAACAGAGTCTTCTAGCAAGAGGAGAGTCACAATTTTAAATATATCCGAGTCACGAAAGTGACATCTCATCACCTTTGCTGTATTCTGTTGGTTAGAAAAAAGTTGTTAGGCCACCACGCTCAAGAGGATGGGCGCCTGGGTGGCTCAGTCGGTGAGGCATCCGACTTTGGCTCAGGTCATGATCTCACAGTTTGTGAGTTCGATCCCCACATCGGGCTCTGTGCTGACAGCTCGGAGCCTGGAGCCTGCTTCAGATTCTGCGTCTCCCTCCCTCTGCCCCCTCCCCCGCTCATGCTCGTGCCCACTCTCTGTCTCTCTCTCTCTCTCTCAAAAATAAATAAACTTTAAAACAGAGAGGTGGTCACACAAGGTTATGAATACCAAGAAGTGGGACTCATGTAGTCTGTCCTACAGTGTGTCCAACATAAGCTCCTGTGTAATAATGCCAAAACCCTCCACTGGGGCAGGAGACCTCAGTGATTACTCAGAGCGGTAACTATGCCATCAGACGGAATTAAGTTAGGGTTCTGGGTTGACCACTTGCTATGGGACTTTGGGAAGGTTTTCAACTTTCTGGGCATCTGTTCGCTCACCTGTAAAATGGGGATAGTAATACTACTTACCTTATAGTGCAGTAATGATAAAGGGAGATATTAAAATTCATACATGACCCAATCAAGGATAAGAGCCAAATGATGTGAGGGATTATTTTTCATCCACAGAAGACTCTCAATAATATATGTTACTCTTCCCTGCCAGATTATATTTATATGTTTTTTCCTTCTCCCATATTCCCTTAGGCTCTGGCCCTGATGAGTTCTAGGACATTTCCCTAATGTGCTGAGCTCTTTGACTGGCAGCATCCTTCTATACTTTTCTCACGGACCAGACTGTCATCCCCACTTCCTTCTCCCTCCTCCAGGAATCATCTGAGACATCATCTGTCTTGTGAAGCCTTCTATGACCTCAGGATATCCCCACCCCCATACCGGCTGTGGTCCCACAGCTCCCTCTACTTTGACTGTCTGTTTGGATGCCTGTTTTCTCCGTTGGATTCTGGGCAGCAGGTACTGTGTCTTTCCTTTTTGAGTTCTAGCCGAGAGTCTGGAACCTGTAGGTACTCCCTTTGTGTTTTGGGAAACACTTTTTTATGGTAAAAAGCATTTTATAGACATGATGTTGGTGAGGTAAGTAGGGTAATTGGCATGGTTGAGATTCTGAGAAATTAGATGATTTTCCCAAGATCACATGGCAAACAGATGCCAGAGCTAGAGGCAAACCCAGATCTGTTGATTCCATGCAGAGTGCCGTTTTGGGAACAAGAAGCTACCAGGGGGCGAGGGGGAATGACATATAACACTTCTCTAAACCTGTTTTGTGGGAATAACACATTTTGTAAAACAAGAGAACTCTCAGAAAGCTCAAGGCCTGCTTTGTAATTGGTCAGTGAGTTGCCTGGCTATTTGGAATAACAAGCAGATGACCTTGTGCCCGGACCATCTGTACTGTTCTGGGGAGTTCTAAGGGAGTCTGTCTGCTGAGGCAGACACAGCTCGTGAAAATGGTCAGATTTCCTCTGAATGGCTCAATTATTTCAGTTCTCTGTTGACTAGGAATCCATAACAAACCTGGAGAGACAGGGAAAGGAAAGCAGCTAAGCAGCCCGCCGAACAGCCCACAAGCAGAATAGCTCAAGTTCATGAGAGATTTTTTTTAAATGCAATTAACAAAACTCTTTAATCAGTTAACATAGTTACCTCATGAATGCCTCCGTTGATGAAAGTAATTTCACATGGTTTAGGGCTTGACGTTTTTCTTTTTTGCCAAATATCACTGGGTTTTAAATGTCAGTTCATTGAAATTTTTCTTTGTTCTGTTTTTCTTATTTCCTAAGTAACACCGGGGGTACCTTAATGGAACTTTATAAGAAACAAACAAGAGGCAAAACCACATGTCACAATCCCCGGTAAATCAGACTGTCTTTATTTGTCTTTGCTGCTGTTTAGTGTCTGTTGTGTCCATCCATCACTTTTACATTTTTGTCATTCCAATGTTGGTATAATTTCATACAAACAATCTTCTAGAAAAAAAATCTGGTAGAGTTCAGGCCTTTGAAAAGAGGTTTGGTGGTCAACAGTGGTCACACCAACATATTCAATGACTCGGTATATTGTACCATGGGACTTCATACCCTTAACTGGCATGCGTAGTTCTTTCTAGGCTGAGAACTGGTGGGTGTGGAAGCCAACAAGAGGTCTAAACATAAATGTAGTCAGTACCACTGGTAAGCACATTCGTCCCAATCACCGCCATTTGTGGAGTTATAAAATGAGCTGTGTACCCTATGTGAATTATCGCATCCAGTCCTCACAACAGCTTATTAAAGCAGTTTTTACAGATGAGGAAACTGAGGCTCACCTATGGTAAGTAACTTTACCAAGGCTATTTACAGCTTACTAAAAGGCCAGAGCCGGACTTAGAGAAGCTTGGTCTGACCCAAAGCCTCAGTGTGTGTCTAATAATCTGCCTCTACCCCCGCCCCCCCTGCCCATCACCACTGTTGCCATTCTCACATCAAATTTCCCTATCCACTGAAATCATTCAGTATTGAGCTATTGATCACCTGCTATGTGCCAGGAAGTCCTCATGGTAGTTATGGCCCCTTTTGTCTGGAGTTGTCACTTCTTGTCACTCCCTTAGGAAATTAGTCACTGGAACTTTTATATGACAGCTCCTTTTTCCTGTGAATTACCATCACCTGCCCTCACCATGGGTGGACGGGCTTTGGAGGAGAAAGGGGGTCACTCTGAATATTGAGGAGTTGATGGTCCCTGAAGGACTAGAGATTCTGACAAAATTTAAAGGTATTCTCAGTTTTCTGGGGGAAAAAATAACAACTCAGCTTGTGCAACTAGAGATCTTCTTGGGCCTAGGACTACAGATACATGGCTAACAGCTGTGCACCCTTGGGACTCAGTCTGTCTTCCTCTGAGGCTCCATATCCTTGTCTTTAAAATGGAGGCAATGCTCATACTTATGAAGTAAGGATCAAATTATATATTTAATGTAGAGTGGTGAAAACATCAAGTTTTACATCAAGTACTTCTTGTCTATCTTAGAGGCCAAAACACTACAGCCTGAGAGACAAATCCATCCTCCTTGTTTTAGTAAATATGTTTTATTGGAACACCACTACACCCACTCCTTGTGAATTGCTTATGGCCGCTTTCTGTCTACAGTGGCAGAGTTCAGTTGTTGCCCACAAAGCCAGAAATACTTGCTATCTGACTCTTTGTGGGAAAAGTTGCCAATCTCTGCTTTATATGTTCAAGTTTTGTCAGCTAATTTACAGAGAGCTCATTTCTTATGGAAGCAATAACATGAGTAGAGTAACACATTTTGAGATAAGTGATTCTGATTCATCTCAGCCCTGGTCAATTAGTTTAACAGAGTTGTGATTGAAGACCTAATCCTGTACTTAGCACTGAGGCTTTGGTTCGGCAGAGACCTTGGAGACTGTATGTCTCATGGCGAATCAGGAGGGTCCTTGAGACAGATCTGAGTTTAGAAACCAAGGCTGTGTCCAATTTTCTTTGTGACTTGGGGGACGTCACTCTCCTCTCTTGTTCTGTTATCTGGAAACACAGGTAATGATGCCTGAGGGTTTTTTGCAAGTTTAGGGATTTATGTAAGAATCTAGAACATTCCTGGAGCATAGCTGGCATCTGGTAAGTGGTGGCTGTAATTATAATGACGATTCTCCCCATCTTGGACTGAATAAAGACTTTGGGAAGCCATGTGAAAGCATTCGGCCCTTACAGAAAGCTCATAGGGGAGTGAGAAACGCCTGACCATAGGCAAAGGAGGAGAGACCGGGAACATCCCAAAGAACGAAGTTACAGAGACCTTTTCTTTGAACCATGAGGCCTTGGAAGGGTTGAATCTCGCAACACAGAAGTCTTCAGTGAGCTCACCTGGCTGCACAAGACTCACAATGGAGGGTGATCTGGGAGCAAAGGCTCCTGTTCAGGTCCGGATGGGGACAAGAGGAAGGGTAGATACATGTCTGCCTTTGTAATTCACATAGCTGTAAGAGATGTTTGCTTCTGTGAGCTGGAGTGGTGAGCAGTGAGATCCCAATCAGTGTGCATGCATTCATTCCACACATATTTAGTGAGCGCCTTCCACGCGATAGATACTTTGCTGGGCACCTTACAAACAGCAGTGGACAAGGTTTCCATGATCTGTATATTCATGGAATGAACATTCCGTGGGTGGGATACCCATCAAGGAGCCATTACAAGTGAGGAGTGCCCTGAAGGAAAAGTGCACAGGTGATGAAGGCCTATGACCCAGGGCCCTGATCTTATTCAGGGATTTGAGGAGGGCCACACACCTTGAGGAAGAAAGTGCTAAGGTGAGATGAAAAGCCCAGCAGGAGTCACCCAGGTGAGTCAGTGGGCATGAGCATCCTTTACAGACTCAGGGCGTATGCAACATCAAAGAGAAGCTTGCAAGAGGTTGAGTTGAAAGAAACCCTCACCGGGAAGAAATGTATGTGTATAAGCCCTATCCATATCCGTTTATTTTCAAGATTTGGAAACAGAGATGTATTTTCACTGTAAAAGACCTCATTTTTTGCACCCTGAAATGTTCCAGTTTGTCCAATTTACATAACAAGGCATGTTTTCCGATACATTGCAAAACATATATTAATTGAAAAGGTTAATGTTGAAAAGGATTAATTTCTTCTTCCTTAGCAACACCGACCTAATTAAATCTTTCCAGAAGCAGATGGACAATTCTGCCCTCCAAATCGAGATATTTATGTAAATATCACTGAGCTAATTGATACTCAGCTGAATCAAAGGAAGGTAAACAATGTGCTTTCATGTTGTCAACAGTTGTGAGTTTGATTTACGGCATTAATGACTTCCTAGAATGAGCTATTATCTAGAGTAAAAGAGATTCTGGGATCTAATTTATTTTCTTGATTATTAGAAGTCACATTGAGAGTGAGCCCTGTTTACAGGAAGTATCTGAGTTAGAAAACGGGAACTTTGCCCAGGTCCCCTTGTTCCAGAGGCGAGAGCCTCTATGGAGGGGCCGTGGTCCTGAATGAGCGTTCAGCATATTGAACACAGGGGTTACACGAGGAGACCTCCTGTCATTAAATAGTGACTCTGGTGGGTCAAGACCACATGGACTGGGGAAGAGCTTGGACTGAGATTCCAGAGTTCTAAGCCCTGTGCTTGGCTTTTGCACCCTTAGCTATGTTTTTGGTGGGTTGCGACCTCTCAGTTCTCACTTGTCTCATATAAATGGGAGGACCAGCACCTGTTGGTTCATGCTCAGGACTATGTACATGGAAGTTATTATTACAGAGCTATTAATATTAGTATTTTGTTCCATCTCTTCTCCAGGCCATGCCAGCCTGCAGGTACAATGGTCACTCCATCCTCCCAGCCTCACTGACCACCCTTAGATCCTGAAATCTTTCCCTTCTTCAGGCCTTCTGGAATTCTCTTCCCCTTGCTCCATGCATGACTGGCTCCTTTTCAATAATTCAGGGCTCATCTTAAATGTCTCCTCTCAGAAAATTCTTCTTAATTCAAACTAAGTGGACGTTCTTCCCTATTTTTTCTCCATTTCCACATCTCGGTTTACTTTCATGTAACGTGGCATCATTTGTGGTAAAGTTACTTATTTCTTTGCTTTCTTGGTTAATGCCTGTCTCTCCTATTAGTCTGTAAATTTATTTTTAGGTTTCCCTCCTCACTCCCTTCTCCCCTGATCACGGCTCAGCTGGGATTTCATCCTCTGAGGGGGAAGTCTCCATACTCTGAGCATCCTCTGGGGGCTGACTACATCCTATTCCCATCTCTGTTCCTTCCTCTGCGCTAGACTAAGCAGTTGTGTAGGATTAGGGGTTTTAGGCATGCAATTTTGGGTTCAGATATCTCTCTGTCTCAGTTTCCTCGTGTATAGAATAGAAATAAACATAACACCTTCTTTATGGGGGTACACACATGCTTAAAATTGTTCCAGGCACATAATAAGCAATCAGTAAATGTTGCCCATTATTGCTATTGTTGCTAGGATTTTTTTTTTCTCTGTTTAGGGAGAGTGCTTGAGAAACCTGTCTTTCTCATTTCTGCAGAACTGTCCATGCTGTGCTCCTGTTCCCTTCCCCCACAGTCCAGCCAACCTGCCCTTTGCTTCTTTAAAACTGTCAGACCTAGATGGGATTGGCTACACCCATTTGGGACACGGGTCTCAAGTGGACCCGACGATCTCTTTAGGCAGCCAAGTGCGTTTGTTAAACAGACGGGAGCTGTCTAGTATCAAATTAAGATAAAATCTCTGGGTTCCATGAACTCCGTTTGCTATATCTGTTCTTCTTTGCCTAGGAACACCCATCCCTCAATTTTTCTGTCATCTTTTTTTGTGTTTCTACCTGTAGACCGACTCTCAGGATATTCCCCCCTCCCCCCCCTTAATTGGCCTTCTCTGCCTCTGATCTGCCTGAAGATGCTGCAGAAAGACAAGGAAGCTCTTTGTTCCCCTCATTGTCAATGTTCAGAGGGAACTGCGGAGAATTCTAAGTCCTTTTCTTGGCCTGATGTCACTGCGACCCTGCTGGCATTGAGGAGGCCCACTTGAGGGCACCAGGCTGGAGTCCAGAAAGGGGAAATGTGATTCATGCTGAATATCGGCTGTGAGTGTTACCTTTCTTGGGCCGCAGATGGGAAAACTGAGTCCCTGGAAGGTTGTGCCTCTCTGAGGTCAGGCAGCTAGCAAGGGGCAAAACCAAGACGGGGACAGTATAACAAGGGAGAACCAGTAGGCTCATTGGGCTGAGGCTGACCTATGACTCCTGTATGTAGGCACTGATTGACCTGGGGCAAGTGGCTTAGCCTTTTAAAACTTTGTTGTCCCATCTGTCAATTCATGTCTAATACGGCCCTCCTTAAAGTACCATTGTGAGGATTCCATTAGATGGGGTGTGTGTGTGTGTGTGTGTGTGTGTGTGTGTGTGTTAAATTCAAGTTAGTTAACATACAGTGTAGTCTTGGCTTCAGGAGTAGGACCCAGTGATTCATCTCTCACGCATAACACCCAGGGCTCATCCCAACAGGTGCCCTCCTCAATGCCCATCACCCATTTAGCCCATCCCCCCACCTGCCTCCCCTCCAGCAACCTTCAGTTTGTTCTCTGTATTTAAGAGTCTCTTATGGTTTGCCTCCCTCTCTGTTTTTATCTTCTATTTCCTTCCCTTCGCCTGTGTTCATCTGTTGAGTTTCTCCAATTCCACATATAAGTGAAATCATGTTTGTCTTTCTCTGACTTATTTTGCTTTGCATAATACACTCTAGTTCCATCCATGTTGTTGCAAATGGCAAGATTTCATTCTGTTTGATGGCTGAGTCATATTCCAGTGTGTGTGTGTGTGTGTGTGTGTGTGTGTGTGTGTGTGTGTGTGTGTGAGTGTACCACATCTTCTTTATCCATTTGTCAGTTAGTGGACATTTGGGCTCTTTCCATAATTTGCCTATTGTTGATAGCGCTGCTATAAACACTGGGGTGCATGTGCCCCTTCGAATCAGCATTTTTGTATCCTTTGGATAAATACGTAGCAGTGCAATTGCTGGGTCGTAGGATCTTGAACTGCTGGTGGGAGTGCAAACTGGTGCAACCCCTCTGGAAAACAGGGTGGAGGCTCTTCAGAAAATTAAAAATAGATGATGTGTGTGCTTTGATGGCAGGCAGCTCGTCTGAAGGATCCACCCTTCCGGACTCCGGAAACAGTGCCCTCTTCCTTCATGAATGCTGGCCGCTCCTTGCTGCTCCCCATGTTAGTCCACATCCAGTCCACCCGTTACCTGCCCTGTCAAGTTGTTGACCCCTGCCCATCAGAATGGCCCACTCTCTCTGGGCTCCCGTGACCTTTCCCAGCACCTTGACGTCAGCCTCACTCCCTCCTCGGTTTTCTGTCTCCTCAGGGACTGGGCACAGACTGTCTAAGTCATTCACAAGCTGAGTTCCTGACAGTGTGCTTGACCTTGTGCAGGGGCTGGAGGAAGGGAGCATGTCGCAGTGCCGTGACTTCAGGGGAGCTGCCTTCTCGCCGTGTGACCTTCAAAGAGCAATGCCACCTCCGTGGAGCTTCCATTATCTCAGCTTCTGTACAAAAATACCACAGAGTGGGTGGCTTAAAGCAGCAGAAATTTACCCTCTCACAGTTCTGGAGGCCAGATGGCTGAAATCAAGGTGTAGGCAGGGCTGGTTCCTTCTGGAAGCTCTGAGGGAGAGTCTTCGCCATGTCTCTCTCTCAGCTGCTGCTGGTTTCTACCAGTGGTGGTTGCCCCTCTGACTGTGACCGCCTGTCTCTGGTCTCTGCCTTTGTCTTCAAGTGACCTTCTCCCTAAGCGTCTCCCTGTGTCCAAATTCTCCTCCTCTTCGAAGGGCCCCCATCATTGGATTAGTACCCACCGTTATCCCGTATGTCCTCATCTTAGCATGGTTACATCTGGAAAGATCCTCTTTCCAGACAGTTCAAGTCATGAGGACTGGGAGGTAGGAATGGAACAGGTATTTTTATGGGACACAGTTCAACCCATGATGTAAAGCGATCACTGTGATGCCCATCGCTTACTAAATGCATATGTGTGTTGTATGCATGCATTTACATGTATGCATATCTACAATGCATATTTACATGCATTGCCTCTTTTATTTCTCATAGATGTTGTATTGTCATTTCCAGCTTGCAGATGAGGAAACACAGACCTAGAGAGGCTAAGTAACTCGCTCAAGGCCACACAGAAAAGTTCTGAGCCGGTGCATCGATGCCAGCCGACTGCAACACTTGCTTTTAAGTTCTGTGTTACTCGGGAAGTAACATCTCCTAACGTCTCCCTCGTAGTGTGGGTGAAATGCGATGGCGCACATGGGATTTGAAATCTAATGCCTGACGTACAGCAGATGCTTTGCAATATGAGCTCCGTTTCAATCTGTGCAGTGTTCCTAACTCCCCTGCGTGCCCCCACCCGGCTGCCGCCTCCTCTCCATCGTCCTTGAACCCTAATCCTACCTTGACATCTCCCTTTGGGTGTCTGATCAGCATCTCAAACCTCATGCGTCCCTAATGGACCTATTGATTTTCCTCTCCAGCTCCCCACTCCCTAGCCCCTCCTTCCTTAATAAATGGCACTGCCATCCACAAAGTTTCTCTTGCCACAAACCTCAGAGTTGGGCTTGCTCCCTCCTTTGCACATCACCTATTCCCTGTCGGTAGCAAGTCCTGTTGAGTTTCCTGCAAAATACATCTTCCCACGTTCACGGCAGCAATCCCCATCGAGCCATGTCATTCTTCGTGTCAACAAAAGCAATGGTTCTCTTTTGAAAAATTTTTAATGTTTGTTTATTTTTGAGACAGAGACAGAGTGTGAGCAGGGGAGGGGAAGAGAGAGAGGGAGATACAGAATCTGAAGCAGGCTCCAGGCTCTGAGCTGTCAGTACAGAGCCCAATGCGGGGCTCGAACCCACAAACTGGAAAATTATGACCTGAGCTGAATTCATACGCTCAACTGACTGAGTCACCTGGGTGCCCCAGACAAAAGCAATAGTTCTAACTGGCCTCCCTGCCTCCAGCCTGCTTCTTCTGCACACATTCTCCACACAGGGGCCAACCAACTGGTCTCCTTAAAGATGATTCAGATAATGCCAACATTTCTCTAAAATGCTTCAGTGTCTTCGCATCACCTAAGAAAATCTAAGAGAATAGGATCTGCGAGCCATACAATGGCCACTGCCCACTCTTAGACCTCACCTCCCCCTACCCCCAGGGCTCACTTTTGTCACACTACCTTTATTCTGTGCCTTGAACATGTCAAGTGCATTTCTATCCCAGAGGCTTTTCAAGAGCACTTCTTTCTGCTTGGAAAGTTCTCTCTTTCAGCCTGGTCACCACTCAGCCTTCAGATCAAACACATCCTCGGACTTCGATGGTATGGCTGTGGCCTTAATCAGTGCTTCACCCCTAGGACTTAGAATAGTGCTCGGTATACAGCAGGTACTCAAGAGATATTTGTGACCTAATGGAATAGAAGAGATGTGAATTCAGGGACTCTTTTGCATCTTGAATGCTCTGTGTCTGGCATGTAATAGGCCCATGGTAGCTATTTTTTAAATGAATGAAAACATGAATGTTTGTTAGATGTGGGTTGCAGACTGAGGGATAAGCCAATGCTTCTTTTCTGTTTCCCACTCAGCTTTCATGGGGTAGCCTCTGATTTAGAGAAGACCGATGCCCCTAATGTTCTAACATTCTCCTAAAGGATGCTCTTTCTAATCCCCTGTTCTGTGTCTGCCAGGCTGCATTTCAGCAGTAAACAGGGGCAAGAAAACTGGATATGGGGCTGCCTTTGTCTCTGGGGAGAAGTTACCATTCAGTCTGGCTCCTGCCTCTACTCCTGGCCACAGCCTGGTAATTCTGCCTTCAGCCAAACAGATGGACAATGGAACTGGCGAGATGAAGATATTCATGTAAATATCACTGAGCAGAGTGATGCTCAGCTGAGCTAAAAGAAGGGGAAACAAGATGGGAACACGATATTAACAGCTGGGAAGATAATTTACCGCATTAACGACTTTTCCTGGCAAGCTGCTCATGGGAGGACAGAGATCCAGGATCGAATTCATTTTCTCCATCAGTGAATCTGAACGCAGAGGTGATCCCGGTACACGCAGACTGATAAATCATACATCTCGTAAATCACCTGGCCCTCAGCGGAGGCTCCCAGGTGCTCACATCAGATGCTTTTCCTGTGGGGCCCGGGCTTTCAGTATGATTTAAATAGTTCTGTGGTTCTCATTCATCACATTTTTTTTTTTTGAGAGCCTACTATGTACCATTTTGCTGGGTTTGGGCCTAAAAAGATCAAAGGAATGCAGTTGTATTTCTTCTGTGACTGCAGTCTTCCTAGAGAGACAGAGCTGGCCCACATATGGCACAGGATTGTTGAGACATTGCTAGAAACGTCCACAGTGGGGGAGTTCAGAGGAGAAGGCGGCCGGTGTCTGCACTGGGCTGGGAATCAGGTGGACTTCCTAGAGAAGGTGACACTTGATGAATAAGAGTTCATAGATGAACAGGTCAACCTGGGCAGAAGGAACAGAGCAAGAACAGCAGGATGAAGCTTGAACAACTTTGAGCGGTAGGATAAAAATGGGACTTACGGATGCAAGGGGTGCTGGATGGGAGTATCCAGGATATGGAGATAGAAGGGCGTGTGAGCCAAAATGGGCCGGACCCCTTCCTGCGGTTCTGGAGAGCCGCTTCGCCATCAGGTTTGCATAGAAGAAGAAACCTCTGGGCTGCAGGTGGAGGGTGGATTTGGGCTTAAGAAAATCAAAACCAAAACCAAACTCAAAACCCAAAACTGGAGGTAGGGCATGAAATTAAGAGGTTAATTAGGCACAGAGAATGAAGTAGGGCAGGAGAGACAGAGCCAGGGCAGAGGGGACTCCTTCCTGCAAGGAGGGAGGGGACTCTCCCTTCGTGCTCAGGGAGAAGGAAGGCGGAACCTGGCCACGGATAGAGGTTACTGTAGCAGAGAGCCTTGGGACGACAGGCCTGTTACAGCCGTGGACACAGCACTCGGTCGAGTAGCACGTATTTGTCAAACCTTAAGGAAAACACATCCGTTCTCCCGCTGAAGGAGAGTGGGGAGGCGCATCTGTTTCCTGAGCCGCACGGCAAACAATACAGAGGAGTGTGTATTTCTCTCTACAGAGTCACTCAGCAGGCAGTCTGCTCTGCTCCCCGTGGTCTCCCTCTCCGGGGACTGGGGACCCTCCAGCCTGTCCCTCCTGCCTGGCCTACACACAGTGTGAGCACCTTCCTGCCAGCTGCCTTCCTCTGGGAGGTTCTCACATATCCACACTCACTGTGTCCAACGTTGAGGAAAGTGTGAGGGGTCGCGTCCGCCATGTTTCCTACACCCCATTTGCAATCTTCCCTGAATCCTGATGTTTCTATTTCCCAAGTATGTCCTTCTCCTCTGTTCAATCTTAATTACCATTTTTTAATTAGTTTCCTAGGGCTTCCATAACAAAGTACCAGAAACTGGTGGCGTAAAACAACAGAAGTTTATTCTGCCGATGGCTCTGGAGGCCAGAGGTCTGAAATCAAGATGTGGGCAGGGCCATCCTCTCTCTGAAGGCTCTTCCTTGCCCATCCATTGTTCCTGGGACTTGCCAGCCATCCTTGGCATCCTTCAGCTTGTAGACCCATCACTGTCTGCTTCCATTATCACACGGCCTTCTCCTTGGGCGTGTCTCTGTGTCCAGATTCCCTTCTTCTTCTAAGGATACCACCAGTCGTTGGATTAGGGCCCACCCATATCCACTATAACCTCATTTTAACTTGTTAACATCTGCAAAGACCTTACTTTAAAATAAGGTCATCTTCACATATAAGGGGGATTAGGACTTGAACTTCTCTTTCTGGGGGACATAATTTAACCCTGTCTCCTGGCAGTCAAATGCAATGGCTCACCAACTGCTCTCCTTGTCTACGGAAACATTTTGCCTCCAAGTTCACTTTCATTCTGTCACCATAGGCAACTTTATAAAAGACGAACCTCGTCTTGCCATTCTCAAGTCTGAATAGCCTATCAAGATAATGCATTTGCATGCCTGGCCCTTACTAACCTTTCCAGGCTTATTTCTTAAATCCTGTGCTCCACGAAAGACAAAATACTCACCACCCCATTGACACCAGCCTCTTTATGTCTCTGGACCTTTGTGTATCCTGTTTTCTCTGCCAGAAATGTTTATCCTGCTTCATCTTCTCAAGCAGTATCTAATTGTCTTACACACGTTAGCACAGGCATCAAGTCCATTACGCACAAGGTGGTACTTACGCTGCAGGTAGAAGTGATCCGTCCATTTCTGTGTTTCCATTAATCCCAGGAGAAACTGCTCCCACTAATCACAGCCCTTGGCACACATCACCACACTGATCAGCTTTCGTATTCACCTCCTCCGTTAGGCAGTGAAAGTCTAGGCTTTGTATCCCCAGTGCCTAGCCCAGTATAGTTATTCAATCAATATTTGTTAAATGAATGCATGCCTAAACATATGAAGGAATAAGCAAACTGATTGGTTAGCCTTATTTTGTAGGATAAGATATTTCTTGGAACAGGTGGACAAGTTATTTTTGTCTAATCTCAATATTGTTTAGTATTTAAAAAACGATGAAAATATACTTGTTCTCAGAATTATTTCACACAGAGACCACAAAGTGTGTTGGTTCATTTTTCAGCAGGTTCCAGAACATGGGGGCAGCACCTTACAGTATTTTGCAGTGAAGCCCATTGTACCTGATATGCATGCATTCATTTATTTATTACATGCATTCATTCATTTATTACATCCTTCTTTGTTTTATCCTGTCATTCCTTATTTCACTTGTAAAGCAAACATTTGTTGAGAATGACAGGCTGAAAATAATGGTTTCCGAGGTTCCAAGCTTGGAGCAAGGCCCTAAGGAATAAGAGGAGAAAAACCAGGACCCTGCTTAACTGGACCTTTAAGCCCATTGGCCAGTAACACCCCTTGTATCCCTACCCCAGCCCCTGCCAACCACCATTCCACTTTTTGATTCTATGAATATGACTGTTTTGGATACCTCTTACGAATGGAATCATGTAGCATTTGTCTTTTTGTTACCGGGTTTTTTCACTTGGCATAATGTCCTCAAGGTTCATCCATGTTGTCACATATTTCAGAATTTTCTTCTTTTTAAAGGCTTGAGTAATATTCCATTGTATGGGATACACTCGGCTGCTTTTTAAGCATTCCAATACCTGAGCATCAGTCTAGATGCACTGAAGCAAAATTTCTGGGGACGGGGCTTAGGGATCTACCTTGCAGTGGTCTTTCCCAATATTCTCATGCTTGCTTACTTTGGAAAACGACTAGTCACCATCATGAGAAATGCCCTGCTTGTTGAGATCATTATAAACTCCAACCTTGTTGTAATGAGGTGCAAATAATTACTGGAGGAGTAAACAAATATTACCAAAAAGAAAGGCAGATATGAAAAGGCATCCCAGAGCCCAGAGTCTTAGAGCCGTGGTGCATTCTGGGAATGACCAGAGGTAGGGTATCTCCATCTGCCGTGTCCTTGAGACATCACAATATCAGTGGTGCGTTTTGTCTTGTTCACATTGGCACAAGATTTAATTTTATAATTATCTTTGCAAACCATACAATTCTCATGGAAATCAGCCATGAGACAGGGTGTCCTAACTTCTCCTGAATGTCTAATTGTATGCACAGGAGAAATGTCCTATTTCTCACCGAGGTTAAAATTAACTGGAACAGCCTGTAAGATCTCTTTTTTTTCCTTTTTAATCTAACTTTAAGAAAATCTCTTTTCTTCCACTGAATTATTCAAAAATTTTAAATTTGCATGTTTCACACTCTTATTGAGCATTTCATATTCTTCTCCCAATCACGTAATTCTAGAGTCCTCTCCAAGTTATCTTTTGGACCACTTTTAAACAAACAAGCTTGAAATGTCGCTAATCTGCAAGACCAGTCATGGAAATTACCAGACCATAAGCCTATAGTTCTGGGTGTCTTCCCACTATCTCACTAACCATCCGGGGGATCCTGAGTAAGCGTCTTACGTACCAGAGTTGTGTTTTCTTACTTTCGCAGAGATCCTAACTCCTCCCTCAGGATTATGGTAACTCTCAAATGAGATAATAGGTGATTAACTGATATGGATTCCCTTGCATGATAGCTGCATTTCTTTTTTTTTTTTTTTTTGCTTTAATTTTTAAGTTTATTTATTTTGAGAGAGACAGAGACAGTGCGATTGGGGGAGGAGCAGAGAGAGAGGGAGAGAGGGAATCTCAAGTAGGCTTCACACTGTCAGTGCAGAGCCCCATGCAGGGCCGAACCCATGAAATCATAAGATCATGACCTGAGCCGAAACCAACTCAGATGCTTAACTGAGCCACCGAGGCACCCCTGGCTGCATTTCTTTATGCATTCAATTCCCATCACTTTTGAGAAGAGGGACTGTAGCCATAGAAAACTTCTGTTGATTAAAATTCTTTGCTATTTTGATGGGGTGAGCAGTTTTGATGATGACAGGTGTGAAGGGTCTGGGTCTGGTGCAGTGTTTCTAAAAACGAGATCACCTGGGGATCTTATTAAAACGTAGAGTCCACAGCTGAAGCCTGAGATTCTGTGGTTCTAGAAAGATCCCAGGTGATGCCAGCGTTGCTCATTAGGAACTGCACTTTCCTCAGAGTGATCTCGGAGGATCCTGGATGTGTTACATGTGTGGCAGAGACTGGCCACATGCTTAAGGATCTATTCACTCCTTGTGTTCAGTCAGGTGCACAGAGTCCCTTGCCATTCGAGCCATATGGCTGGTGTCTGGCCAGTGGAATAAGGGAGGAAGAAATGGGTTCTTGGTTATAAGATATCCAGCGATGTTCTCCATTCCCTCTTTTTGCTTGTCAGTGTGCTGTGTATAAAGGACCCCGTGGAGCATTTTCAGGAGGATCTAGAGGATGGTAGGACCATAAGACAGAAGGAGGTGTGATCCCTGAACCACTCCTTATAATGCCATTTTCTCCTTGGAATGCCTAGTTAGGCGATGACCTGAATCAGAAATATACCTGGTCCTATTAATCCGCTGAGATTTTGGTCACTTATTATAAGAGCTGGGATCACTTCTCTGACGAATACAACAGGTGCGCTACACTGCTGATTCCCTACCCCTGGGGTGAGCTTCCCAGCAGCCAGAACTTCAGAGCCTATCTCCTCCAATTTCAAGCATTCTCACTTCTGTTAGCTCCACTGTGCTGGACAGATATTAACATTTCTCTGTGTGCCATTACTTGGAAAGGTTGAGAAACCGTCTCGGCGAAAAGAGTCTGAACTCAAGCATTAGGACAGTCTGGTGCTGCCTCCTGAGTACCACTGTGTTTCACTCTCCCCTCCATCCACTGACATCAACTTCCCCTGCTTCAATTTTCTCAAGTGTCCCGCTGCACTTAATGTGGCTATTTCAGAGCCACATGTTAGAAAACTTGAGTAGCCTCGGCCGTGTCGAGGGGAAGGAGATGGAGGTTGATGGTCTCATGGGAGCATGAGAATCAGCACAGACACAGCGTGGTGGACAGCAGAGGCTAAAGAGCAGCCGGAAGACTCATGGGCTTGATTTACAAATGAGGAATGGAACTCATTTTGAGAAATCAATTGGGTGTCATGGAATATTTATGGGTCCCCGCTCCTGGCAAGCATTTCATTCAGTGAAGGCGCCCTCGTTTACAACCCAGCTCCCAGAGCCGGCGCGTGATCTCTGTCCCCCCTCTCCTCACGATTATGAGCAAGGTTACTGGCTACTTCCTCATGGAACTTTCCAATTCTCCTTGAACGTTCTGGGATAATGGATTTTGTTCTCAACCATCAGACACCCTGGCGTTTAGCTGAGTTTCAGTGGCGTCCTTGTGGGTAGAATCATTCAGGGACTGTGTTTCACAGGCAGAAACGTATTTCATAGAAATTGTGGAATCATAGACTCAGAGTGCTAGAAGCTCAGCACCTCCACACTTGACCTCTTCATTTCGCAGACGAGACCCCAGATGGGAGAGTCACTTGCCCAAATTAGTCTTACTTAGTCTTACTTACTGGACCATCTCCTGGTTAGCCACAGAACACAGTAACCATGATAATTTCATCTCTTTCTACGGAAAACAATGGCCATCAGTGATGGGGTGACATTCAGTACCTGTATCGCTTCTAATTCCCACTGTGCCTAGCCAAAAAGATGCTCCATAAATGCTGCTGAAATTAAAATCACTATATCTTTTTATGTTATAAAGTGGGTCCTCTCAGGTAGAGATCATGAAATATTTAGGGGATATGAGAAAAATAAATGCATGTTATACAATATTAAGCAGAGGAAGGGGCACAGCTCTTCGCTGTTGATTTTTACCAGAGAACTATAGACATGTCCTCATTTAACTCTCTAAAGAGATATTACTTTAAAAATTATTCAAAGAGTTGAAATGGTATCATGAAGCAAAATAAGTAATAAGGGAGAGGTCACAACCCAAAGAAAGATGCTCTATGAGAATTCTTTTTCATTTTAGGGCTTTGGATTTGAAGATTGGGCCTTGGAGGACAGACCCTTCTGTCTACCTACAAAAATATAGCCAGTTCAATATTAGAGTTCTTCACCAGTGGGCAAAAGCAGAGAGTTTTTTTTCCTTTTTTTTTTTTCCTGGAGAAAGCCAAGCATGCTTGTCTTTGAGTAATAAGAAACATTTGATTATTTTTATTGATTGAAAATAAATAATCTTTCCTTATAAGTCTGTGGGAAAATAATAAACTTTGAGACAGAGTCCAAAGTACCACAGACAAGGACAAAAGAATTAGCATCTTTAAATTAGAAAAGGTAACTTGGCACTTGGGAAGAGCAGTGAGCTCTTATCCTGGTTTCCTCATCTCTAAACCAAGACAATTCTATCAGACAAGGTTTGCAGTTCCTTCCAACTGGAACATTCTATGATTGAAAGTCAGTGAGTTAGGTAAGCAGTAGCACCAGAGGAAGGGTCTTTGTTACATGTGTTGGGGTCACACAGACCTGGATTTGATGCCTGCTTCCACTGATTGATGAGTAATCTTAGGTAAATTGCTTAACCTCCTTGAGTGCAGAATCTTCCCTTTTTATTTTTTTGTTAAAATGGAAGGAAAGTATGAGAAAGACCCATCTTGCAAGGTGACTGTACAACTCCGTAACAGAAGGTTAATTTCCTAAGTAGGTGTGTGCAGAGTGCCTACTAAATGGCTTGTCCAAAGTCACGGAGTCTACTAGAGGCAGAGCAAGGACTTGAACACACTCTCTCAGACTTCAAGTTCATTGAGCTTCACATTATACTTAATTGCCGTTGGATGATATTAAGGAAGTCAGAATGACAAAAATCAGAGTGTTAAGACTCGCTGAGGAAATCTTTGCTCATGTCCTCAGCTCTGTCTGCCATTTACCTGCTTTGCTTCAAGCCCTAAATGTTACATGCACTCTTGCTTTACTTCCCTTACTTGTCTCCCCCTCTTCAGTGTCTTCCTTCTATTCTGTACTCCGCCCTGAGGCCAGAAACATCTTCCTAAAATGAGTTTGATAGGTCACTCCGATGCATAGGTACCTTCATGACTCCTTGTCAGCTAAGAGTAAAGTCCAAAGTGTTTGTCGAGGTGTCTTGGGCAGGGTCTAACTGGAAGACAGAGACCACTTGAGTATTGAATACAGAGGGTCTTTAATGTAGGGAGTTAGTTATGGAGGTCATTGTATTGCTGAGAAGGTAGTCAAGGGACGGGAACAACCCAGAGGTTGGTGACGGGGAGCACTGGAACCAGCCCTAGGCCAGGGGGCCAAAAGAAGGAAGACGAAGTATTACTGGCACTCAGGGACCAATGTAACCTGAAAGCTGGCACCATGATAGGAAGGTGAGTCCAATGATGGAGGGAGGCATGGAGGAGACACAACACACCATCATGGAGTATGAGGCAGATTGTAATGGGGAGAACCCCCTTCCCCCGGCTTTTCCCTTCTCCTTACTGCTTCCCACCTCACCTTTTCCACTGTCTGAGTCAAGCTAGAAACCAGTTGGTATAGGAGGCCACAGGGCCAGCAGAACAGGAAAGATGAGACCTGGGTCTCAGAACCCTTTAGCTTAGGACCCACACTATGGCTTATCAGACTAATATCCTACATCTCTGGACTCAGCCTCCAAATCTGTCTGCTGTTTGATGCTCCACACCTTTAAACCTGATAAACACTCTTCCTTAAATTTGTCGTCCTGACTGCCAAGATACATAGCAAGCTTCCTCTCAGTTTTCAGAACTGGTGTTTTTTGTTTGTTTTTGTTTTTGTTTTTTTTTTTTCATTTTTTATGTCAGCTCCTCTTCAAAGACTTTCTTGAACATTGGGAAAACAGCCAATCAGCCTCACTGAATGAACTCGTCGTACTGCACTGCAGTCAATTTTCATTCACATCTGCATCTTATATTTGAAGTCAAAGACTAGATCATATCTATCTTGGATCCCCACCTTGAGCACAGGAACTAGTGCGTAGTAGATCCTTGTTTACAGAAGATCAAACAAAAGGTGACTGGCTTCTCAGATAACTCAACTCCTAGAAGATTAGATATTTGTCTAAATCCAGTAACCACCCGTATTTAGTCGGCTAGGGAAGCCATAGTCAAATATCACAGCCTGGGTAGCATAGACAACAGAAATTAATCTTAACACAGTTCTGGAAGCTGGAAGTCTATGATCAAAGTGTTGGCCGGTTTTTGTTTTTGTTTTTTTCTCCTGAGGCCTCTCTTCTTGGCTTCGGGTGGCTGCCGCCTTGCTATGTCCTTACATGGTGTTTTCTCTGTGTGTGCACCTCCCTGATGTCAATCCTTATAAGGACATCAGTCATATTGGAAGAGGACCCCATTCTTATTCTCTCATTTAACCTTAATCATCTCTAAAGACTCTTATCTCTAAATGCAGTCCCTTTGGGAGTTTGGGCTTCAGTATATACTTTTGGGGGGCCACAATTCAGTTCATTAACACCACATCTCTAAGATATCTTAAAGGAGACCTGGATGAGTCTTATTAGGAGTCTATTCTCTGAATGGTAGGCCTTTGCTTTGAGGGTGCCCCAGGGCCAAATGGTGGGATCTTCCTTTGGTTTTCCACTA
Organism: Panthera leo; assembly: GCF_018350215.1. Classification (NCBI taxonomy): domain Eukaryota; kingdom Metazoa; phylum Chordata; class Mammalia; order Carnivora; family Felidae; genus Panthera; species Panthera leo. The sequence goes on along the minus strand of NC_056695.1, from coordinate 75,146,363 downwards.
TCCACCTGCTGCTTGGTCAGAAAACCAAGCCTCTCAGGTCCCTCCTGTGCTCTGGAACCCATGGAGGAAAAGTGACCCTCTCCATGCTGTTCAGAATTTCCTGTTTGGCTGTTTGTTATTTCTTCGGACTTTAATAATGACCTCAGCTTGAGATGGGAAAGAATAATGAACCATTCATTCCCATTCAAGACACTAATTAAAAAGGCACAGTTTTGTTTTCATGAGTTGTGATGATGACTTAATTATAGCAGGACCATGTAAAAAAAAAAAAAAAGTCTTATTTGGGGCTTAAGAGCAACTGTAGAGGTGCCCGGGTGGCTCAGTTGGTTGAGCATCTGACTTCATGATCTCACAGTTCATGAGTTCAAGCCCTGCGTCAGGCTCTGTGCTGACAACTCAGAGCCTGGAGCCTGCTTTGGATTCTGTGTCTCCCTCTCTCTCTGCCCCAGCCCCACTCATGCTATGTCTCTGTCTGTCTTAAAAATAAATAAAACATTTAAAAAATTAAAAAGAACAGCTGTAGAAGCACATAGTGGCTGTCTTGGGCATGTGGGAGGATAAGGAAGGAGCAGGTAGAAAGAAGACAGAGTAGGGAGTAAGGGTTTGGCTTCTAGTTCCATTTCTCCTTGTAATTGGCTGAATGACCTCAGGCTACTTCACCTCTCTGGTCCTGTTTCTTCTTAAAGAAATATGGATGAAGTCTGTTGGACTGTGGGCGTCATATTGGCCCTCCACATGGTCGTCACTGGAGGATCATAACTTATGTCAAGTTACTGTCTGTTGAAGGACACAGGTGCATTTTGTTTGGAGCAGACCCTGAATGATGACATTATGGCTGTGTTCAATAATCTGAATTGGAAGCTGGAGAGAATATTCTTGGATGATAAATGTGGACTAAAGTAAATGGGAGAAAATTAAAGAGGAAAGCTATTGGCATATACTAGGTACTTTCCTTAAACTAAGCTCTCTAATGATCATACTCAATCTTTTCATTGGGGTAAGCATTATTTCCCCCACTTTATAGATGATGACTCTCAGGGTAGGAGGGTTTAAGTAACTTACCTAAAGGCACACACCTGGCAAGTGAAAAGCTGAGGTTAGAACCCGAGGCAGAGGGACTCTACATCAAGTCTTCTCTCCATCATAGCATACTGTTACAGGTTACTCAAGTGAATAGTGGATAAAAAGAATTTTGTAACAATCCCATCCAAGAATAAAATGGAAAGCCCACATAATAGTATGTTCAATGCCCTTAGGTGCATTTGATCAGACGTCTTGTCCCCATGGTCAAATGTGCTGAAAGGGTTCCTGTGTCCGCATGTTCATGGCAGATACCGGCAGGATATTGAATTAGCATGATTTCTTTCCTGACCAGTCAGTCAGCTAGACCACATTCTTTCCTTACAGACAGGTGTAAGCATGAAGCATGTGACTGAGTTCTGGCCAATGAGTGTTGGTGCAATTCCAGCTCCAGGCCTGGACCATGAAATTTGCCCAAAGCTCCCCACTCTTTCTTTCTTCTGCATGGTTCATTGGGAGACTACAGGGGCACGAAGTATGGTTGAGTGTAGATGAAAGGGACCTGGATTTTGTCCACACCCCTGAAGCAGCATGAGAGTGTGCTATGGGCGAGAAATGAAGCCTTATCCTTTGAAATCACTATGATGTGGAGATGTTGATAATGGATGTTGTTAGACTATCTTGCCTGGTACAGATGACCTCTAGTGTCCCTTTACCCTGGAATGTTCTAGGATTCAATGAAATTAATTAGAATGTAGAGAGGCCCTAGGCAATGTAAGTAAATAGCTGATTGTGTACTTTGAGGAAGCACTGGGAAATGAGGTAGGTAACACTTCCTTTTCTCTTTCCATGCCTCAGGCAGCCTATTTGTACCGTCAGCCAGACTTCAGTGAAAAATTTCTTTGTAAACATCTATTCATTTATTAATTCACTGATTTAATTAACAAACATTTGTTGTGTGGAAAGTTCAGGAACTCTGTGCTCTGGAGACTTGAAATACAAAGATGAATGAGACAGTCATTACTCCCAACAAGCTGGCAAGACCACAGGCTTTGAAGGGACCCCAGATGACATTCTGTTTAACCAAGTGCCTCTCTTAACATGTGTCCCTGAGCAATCTTATCAGACAAAGACTTCATTTACAAATTGCACCCCAGTGACTCTCAGGTTTCTACTTTTATCCTTGAACTCTGTGAAAGATACAAGATAGGAAAGAATATATCAACGTGCACATTATAGAAACATGAAATGTTTATTCTTATAGTGGAAACTCTTTCATTTTCAAAATAAGACCAAGAAAAGGAAGAGAGTATGGCAACTGTTGTAACCAGCATGGGATCCAGAAGAAGGATGCTGTGAATCAAAAGATGATGCTCAAGAGAGAGATGTAGACGGCCTGATGGACCAGCGAGAGAATTCGGATTTTAAGTGCTGTGATAGGGAGGACTAGGCTTTCCACTTACCCTGTGTCTAAGAACAGTGCCTACCACATGTCCACAATGAGTTATATTAATGGATACATTCATGTACATATGTCGTATTATGTGACATACATATATGTCATGCCTGTATAATTAGCAAACATATCATAAAGCGATAAACATGTATTAAATGCATTTATTATTCCAGGTACTATTCCGAGCATGGTTGTCTTGGGATCTGCCATATTGAGGCTCCCTTCCCACTCTAGCCCAGGCCATATTTTGATTCTGCTTTTTAAAAAATGTAGGTGCAACGGAAGTCTTACTGGGTCAGAGGGAGGGAGAACAATGGGAGGATTCTCAGCACCCTTTATTTGCTAATATGTATTTGATAATACTGTGAAGCAGTATCAAGATATTACTAGTGCTGTTTCCAGCCTTCATCCTAAGGGTAAGCTTCATCAGAATCCCAAACTTCAATCCCATAGAGCCTGCCATCCCTTCTTTAGTGACCGGGGAGGTAGATGACAGAAGTGTCTCCTACAGTTAAATCTCTGCAGGTTCAACAAGGCTGCAGTTCGAATGGAGTGGTATCTAGGGGAAATTTCACCCCTGTAGCTCTGCCTGAGGGCAGAAATAAGGAACTCTGAGTAACATCTCATCCTGTCTTCACTGCCTCCCTCCCCGTGTTTCTCTCCATTGCTAAAAACAACGTTAGCAAGTGAGTATGACTTCTAAACAAATATGGGCTTTCCTTTATGTTTGGAGCATATGTGAGTTGATAAGTATGATAACAAGATGAATACTCATAACCAACCTAACAATTTGTAAGTCAGCATATGACCAACACCAAGGAAAATTACCTGTAAGTTCCTTTCCTTATATGTCCATCGTTGTTACCTATTTTAAAATAATTTTATAAATCACACATGCATCCCTTAAACAGTTTACTTATTTAACATTGTTTGGGTTTTAATTTTTATAAGAAATAAAATTTACTCTTTGGTGATTTGCTTTTTTCTCTACTCACCATCTGTTCATAAGATTCACCTTTCTCAAAATGGATTAAGGACTTGAATGTAAGACCCGAAACTGTAAATCTCCTAGAAGAAAGCAGAGGGGAAAAGCTTGCTGATATTGTTCTTGGCAGTGATCTCTAGGGTATGACACCCAAAGTACAGGCAATGAAAACAAAAAGAAACAAGTGGGACTATATCGAATTAAAATTCTTGCGCACAGCAGAGAAAATAATCAAAACAGTAAAAAGGCAACCTAAGGAATCGGAGAAAACATTTGCAAGCCACTTATCTGGTAAGAGATTAATATCTAAAATATACAATAAATTTCTGAGACTCAATAACAACAACCAAAAAGCAAAAGCAAATAACCCAATTAAAAACTGGACGAAGGGCTTGAATAGACATTTCTCCAGAGAAGACATACAAATGGCCACCAGGTATGAAAAAGGTGCCCATCATCATCACCCATCATCAGGGCAATGCAGATCAAAACCACAATGAGGTATCACCTCATACCAGTAACAATGGTTATTATCCAAAACAAAAACCAAGGAGGACCAGCATTGGCAAGGATGTGGAGAAAAGGAAACCCTTGTACACTGTTGGTGGGGATCTGTATTGGTAAAACTATTATGGAAAACAGTATGGAGTTTCCTGAAAAAATTAAGATTAGAATTACCATATGTATTGAGCAATTCCATTTCTGGGTATATTGTCCAAAATTATTGAAATCAGTATCTCAAAGAGATATCTGCGCTTTCTGTCCAATGCAGCATTGTTCATAATTAGGCTGAACATGTGGAAGGCATGCAAACAACCTAAATGTCCATCAACAAATGAATGGATATAAAGACAAGGGGTATATACATACTGTAGAATATTTTTCTGCCTCAAAAAAGAAGGCAATCCTACCATTTGTAATAACATGGATGAAAGTGAGGACATTATGGTAAGTAAAATAAGCCAGTCTCAGAAGAACAATTATTGCATGATTCCACTTAGGTGAGGTATTAATAATGGTCAAATGTACAGAAGCAGGGTTAGAAGAGGTAGTCTGGTGGTTACCATGGGCTGGAGGAGGGGTAAATAATGAGAAGTTGTTCAAGCAGAATGAAGTTTCAGTTATACAAGATGAGTAAGTTGTAGGTATATCTGCTGTACAACACGGTCCATAGAGTTAACATGGTCTTGTGCACCTAAAATTTTGTTAAGATCGATTTCATGATAGGTATTCTTACCACATATACACAAAGAAGGACACAAGAATGAGCAGAGAGGCACCAGTCTGGCACGGACCTACCAAGTTCAGATTTTTTCCAAAGACCAGGCTAAGTCTGAAAAAACTTGAGCAAGGAAGGCACATGGTCATGTGGGTATTCATTTACTTGGTTTTATTTTCATGTAATCTCTTTCACAAATACATTTTGGCTACTTACTACGTTTTATAATTCACACAGAACTTTCTCTTAAATTTTCTCATTTTTTCCTCTCAACAATCTTATGAGCTAGTTAGTTAGGGGCTATAACTTCCATTGGACAGTGAGCCACCCTAGGCTCAATTTCAGACTTGTCTAATATCATAGAATTAGTTGGTGACAAAGATCTTCCTAAAATTCAGGACCTTTGGTCAAAAATCCACTATATGGTGATGTCCCCCTGTTTGTATACAGAATTGAGGGTGTTTGCTGCATAAAACTGTTAACGACTAAGAAGAATTAAAGTGGAAATAAGAATCTGACCTTCATATAGGAAATGAGGACAGAAGCTACAAAAGTGTAGGAGGCAGAATACACGCAGTAAGGAGAAATTATCTAGCAAACCTTGATAGGACCCCGAGTGCATCTTTATACTACAACATTGATGGTCATCGTTATGGCAGCTTTGGGTGTGCAGATTCTAGAAGGCTGAGTAAAGCCGCTCTGTCCTCGGACTCCCATACATGGCCTACTTTATATGAGTCCCTGGTGCACCTACTGAATGGATTCTTTACCAAGAGTGATACAAGTAAGGGTTATTAAAGCAAACACATTCTCCTCTTGGACAGGAACATGGTGTGCAGGTGTGCAGGTGAACCCTGGAGGGATGGGGAGAGAATTATCATTTATGGAGTATTATTATATACCAACTGTTCTGCATGCACTGTCTTTATGATAACCTTGCAAAGTAGGCATTAAAGACCATTGTTCCAGAGGGTAAACTAGAAACTTACTAAGCTTGGCTTTCCATTCTAGTTCTGCCCTTTCTGGTTTTGTGATTCAGGGGAAGTTGCCGTGTGGCTCAGACCTTCAGTTCCCTTGATATAAAATGAGCACCAGTGTACATAATCAGTTGATGTCATTGTCAAAATTTTATACCCAAGATGATGTGTAAGAAACTGCTCTGTGAACCACAAAGTATTATCCTCATGTGTAGAGGAATAAGACCTAATACCACGTTTTCTATTTAGAAACAATTAGAAGGATTATTATTTAAGTCAAGCCTTTTATTTTATGAACTGCTGAAAAAGGAATGGAGAAGAATGAAAAAGGTCCATTTAAAAGACCAGATTTATACTGAGTTATTATTTTTTAGCACTGTGTGTTAACCACCAGTGCTAGCATAAGGTGGGAAAACAGGACAAAATAAGTTTATTCTAAATTAAGTAGAATTATATGGAAAATAATTCACAAAAGGAGTCACTTATAAAAATTATACCTTCTCCAAGAGTTATATTTTATGACTTTGTATGATTATCTAAAGCATATGTCCCAAAGTTTAGCATCTGTATGAGCATAGAGATTTACATTTCAGATGGCTAAAGACAGCTCTATAAGAAAGCAACTTGACAGTAAGGGCTTCTCTCTTTTTACACTGAATGCTAGGAAATACACCACGGAAGATCTACATGAGTGACCAAAGAGCGTTGTCGTAGCTTTTCTTCCCAAGATCTTTGCTTTCCTCTCCTTAGGGAATAAGTTACTTCTTTAAGTCTTGGGGTTAAAGAGCCAGGGTACTAACTGCCTTTGTCACCAAGGATGTTCCTACAAATCAGAATCTGAATAAGCAATGCTATTTATTTCCAAGTTGTTTGCCTTATGATTATTTTTAGTTAAAGTTGTCACATTCTTAAAGGGAAAATCCTGTGTCTGATTTTGTATTTTCTCTTCCCAGGGAATGAGAGTTAGGATCACCATCATACCCATCAAAATAATAATCACCATCTATATTGATTATCTTCTGCTGCATAACAAATTGTCCCAAAATTTTGTGGTTTAAACAATAATGAATATTACTTATATCTTATAGTTTCTGGGAGTCAGCAGTGTGGAAGCGACTTAGCTGGGTGGTTCGGGCTTAACATCTTTCCTGGGGTTCCAGTTAAGATGTAGGTTGGGGCTGTAGTGTTTTAAAGTCTTGGCTGGGACTGGACTGGATTCACTCATCTGGTTGGCACTTTGGTATTGGCTGTTGGGAGGAGGCCTCAGTTCCTTACTCTTCCACAGAATTTCTTGAGTGTCCTTATGACATGGAGGCTGACTTCTCACAGAGTGAACAATCCAAGAGAGCAAGGTGGAAGCTGCAATTTCTTTCCTTATCCTAATCATGGAAGTCACATAGAATCATTTTAACGATACCCTATGGTTATCTGGGTCAGTCCTATTTAATGTGGGAGAGAGAAGTCTATTCAAGGGCTAGAATGCCAGGAGACATGGGCTATTTGGGACCATTTTGGAGACTGTCAACCACATCATCATAATACATTTTCAAATGAAGGAATGACTTAAGAAATGAGAAATACACAAGCATTAAAGAAAAATGTTCCCGGGACGCCTGGGTGGCTCAGTCGGTTAAGCATCCGACTTCGGCTCAGGTCATGATCTCACAGTTTGTGGGTTCGAGCCCCGCGTCGGGCTCTGTGCTGACAGCTCAGAGCCTGAACCCTGCTTTGGATTCTGTGTCTCCCTCTCGCACTGCCCCTCCCCCACTCACACTCTGTCTCTCTCTCTCTCAAAAATAAATAAACATTAAAAAAAATAAAAAAAAAAGAAAAATGTTCTCTAGGTATATTTTCTTACAGGAAGAGATTATATTTGTAGATCTTCTTTTTTTTCACTCCTGACATGCCATTCTTTAGTTTTTAGTTAGAAGGAAGCAACAATAATTTCTATCTAAACTTAATGTCAATTAACACAGTAATTACAAGACAGTAGCTAGTCTCACATGATAATTGATGATAATTGCTTCCTGCTTTAATTGGTATATAAACAAGACTATGCAATAGGAATCCAAACATTCCTTCAAAAGGAGAAAAGAAAATCAAAGAAGGAAATTTGTCAAAGTCATTTCTAAGCTGATAAGAAGCTAACAAATCCAGCCTACATGTCTACAAGGCATCAAAGCAGCTGCGGGCAATGCCTGGCACTTTCTCAGAGCTGGCAAGGATTACGGAGGAAGCAAGAGCACCACGCTGGCTGGCATCGGCTCCAGGGTGCTGCTGAGATGTGTGCCGATGCCCAGCTGTCCACGGCAGTGATGCCAATGTGCTGAAGTGCTTGAAGGTTGCCAACGTGACAGACCAAAGTAGGCTCATCAGTGAAAGATGGGATGATGTCTCTCTCCTCTGTTGCCACCTGTGCCTTCTGGAACGCTAGGTTCAAAGCAAAATGGGGGAGGGGGTGAGGGTTAGTGTTGTTTTTGAGGTGAAAAACTGTGGAAGTCTATATGTCCTAGCATCTGAAAACTAAGGAGAAGCTTGAGTGAGGAAGGCATGCGATTCAGGGCAACAAGCTAGCCTTCATTTGCTAATGAGGGGAAAAGGCCAATGAATGAGGCAAGTGAAACTTTAAGAAACCCAGCTGCATCCTCATAGAACAGTAGGCAGATGGCACATGGAAATTAATTAATGTCAGTATATCCAAGTAGAGAAGAAATAAAAGAAGATATGGAAGAAAGAATTGTTGTCCAAGATTAGACACTTTGAAAAGCTGAGGAGATACAACATCTTGAGGGCAGCTGGCAGAGATGTTATCTTCCCCACCCACTTGGATGGGGCCTCAGCAGCATCACTAGCAGTTTCTTTTCAGAAATCCATTGAAGAGGATGCCCCAGTGGAAACAAACATGGGAACTAGAGGGGAAAAAATACCTCGGGAAGTTGGTATCTCAGATCTAGGCAATACCAGTCAGGAAGCAGAGTCAACAGTCCCTGGGACACAGGGGCAGAGGGCTGCTTATGAGAGGTCGTGGAGGTGATTTTACAGCAGTAAGTTGGAGCACTTATGCAGTTCTAAACTAGGGGTGCCAGACATGGCTCAGAGGGGAAACAGAGATTAAGTTTTCTGAAGAGGCAAGATGGGAAGGAAAGGCAGCTCAAGTGAGATCTGATGATAAGGGATGCCACCATTGTAAAATTTGAAACATTGCTAAATAGGCAACAGTCTCTCCAGTGCTACCCTCTGGAAGATGAAAATGTGAGCATAGGTGGTTCCCCCCGCCTGACATGGCAAGTGGTGCCCTAACATGGTTCATTATGGAACCAGGGAGATCACTCCCAATTTTGTTTAGTTTTACAGGTCATGAACCCTGAACCACCATCTTGAGACTGAGCAACAACATGGCCAGGATGAATCCAAAAAGGATCCCCTTTTCTCCTCACTTTGTGTTTCGTCCTTGGCTGCTGTGATTCTTAGGTTCTGGAAACATCATTTTGCTTGGCAAAACTGCCCTAAAACTAGGGATACACTTATTTTCTAAGTTTCACGGGTGTGGGGCCCAGATTATGATAACCTTATGCATCCTCTTAACAGTTTGTGGAATCTTACTTCATGAAGCTCAATGAGATTTGTCCGCTGTGGTCTTGAATAAGCAGTTCTGTGAATGAACGGCCCAGATGGACCTCCTGAAGGAGTAGCTTAATGCTACCTATGCTTCTGAATGAATATCTAGTCTGAGATGGAGCACGGTACAGCAGAAGTGAGGGTGGTGAACTTTAGTTGTTAAACTCTTTTCACTTTCTCTCGATTGAGTTAATACTAGTTGTTGTAACAAGAAGATCCTAGACTTCTCACATGAAGTGCTCTTTGTGGTGGTGATGTAGTGTCTGCTCCATACAGTCATGTGGCCAGAAGTCAATTATTTGGCCACATTTGGATGAAAGGGAGCCTGGGCAGTGTCATTGACAACCACTTCCAAATGGTAACTATATATTTTGAGAAGGGGATTTGAATCTCTAATGGACAGCAAAGACAAGATAATTTGATTTTGGCTTTTAATTCCTTGGATATTAAATTCTTCGGATTCATATTGAAACTCTTGGGAGTTGAATCTTTTTCTGCAATATGATAATGAAAGTGGTTTTATGAAACTTTAGGACATTTCTATGTGACTGGTTTTAAGTTATCAGAGTATCTTCCTGATATTGTTAAATCTTATCACAGAACCTCATCAGCTATACTGGACATAATTTGCCTGAAAATAATTAAAGGCAAGAAAAAAGAAGTGGGAATATATTTTCAATTCACATACAAAGTTTTTCAAGTTCCTGTCATGAATTGATCGTTCATACTATTTCAGAACCTTTTGGGGACAAAATCAAAACTACCTATCCGTAGTTCCAGAGTGACAGTGGAACAATGGCTGGTGTTGAATGTGAGGTCCCTCCCTGAAGGACGTAGCTTCATTCTGGTAGGGGTGAGATTAGACGACAAACCTGGAAGGATTAAGAGAGCTCAGCCTAGGGCATGTCAGAGATCATTTGTTTCTTTCTCCTCCCTTTTGCTTTTGGAAGTCTTCCCTAACACAGTTCTACTGGTCCCAGTGGCCCTTACTCATTGAACACTAGGGTTGAGGGGCCCTGGCCTTGTCCTTCTCTCCATGGGGTACACCTGCAAAGAGAAAGGATTCCACTGTGGGCCCTTTGGTAAAATGTCTTGTGCAGTAAGGGCCCTCATTTCAGGGGAAGGAAAGGCTCAATTCAGAGGAGTATCATTAAGTTTGTTCCTCTACAGTTTAGCCATATCCTCCTGCCTAATTTTCACTAGTAATAAGCCTGGCATTGTGGTTTCCATCTGCCTAACACCATATGACCATATGTCAGTTGGTTTGAACTTGAGGGATGTTATATTTTGACCCCATCAAATCAACTGTAAACTGGGTTGAAATCATGGCTCTCTTGCTTACGATCTGTATGGTACTGAGACATTTGTATGGTCTCTCTGAGCTTTGGTTTCCTGCCTAGTAAGTAGGGGCAATAATTATCTCTACAATAGCGTTGGGAGGAGTATATATGATAGTGGTTGTAAAATGCTCTGTACGGCACCTGGCACACAGTAAGCACTCAACAAATTGTATCTCTTATTATTATGAGGCATTTTTTACCAGTTGATCTTATATCATGTGTGTGTTGCATATACACTGCTGGGAAATAATTAGCTTTTACCTTTCCTTTTGGTTGTTCATGGTGACATAGCAATCAGTACCTGTGTTATCTTCAAGTACCAGAAATTAAAAATTCAATGAGGACAGTGACAGCAGGCTCAGAAAGATGGTAGGACTGGGAAAAGGTTGCCCATATTTTAAGATGCATTTAAGCTGGGCAACTTTCCATCAGCACCCCACCCAGCCCAATAAAAATAAGTACACTCATACAAGTGGTCCCCTCACACCTACTTGTTCATGTTTTGCCCTGTCCTATTGCTGTCCTTTCCATTTACAGGTTTATCTGCCTTTTTCCACTCTGATCTTAATGGGGACCGAAGTCTTTGAGCCCTGGGCACTAGCCCACTACTGTTGGGACAGAGTAGGCTCTCATCAAGTGTCAGTTACACTGAGACATCTTTCATTCCCTCCTAACACCTGTGTACATCAGAAGTCCTCAGACTGTGCTTCTCTGCCAAAACACATGCAAGGAATGGGATAAGGCTCCATCAGTACCTGATGATTTTTATGGGAATGGACAGCTTCCTGAGGAAAGGTGTGTAAAACCTGTGGCTCGGCACAGTGGGAAGAATAGGGGAAGGCAGTTTGAGTCAAACCTTCCTGGATGATCTCGTTTTGCTCTTCTGTGCTCAACTGAGAATTGCAGTGTCTAATGTGTTCAACTCTGGGTCCCTAGAGCATATCTGTATCTATATCTATATCTATATATCTATATCTATATCTATATCTATATCTATATCTATATCTATATCTATATCTATATCTATCTACCTATATCTATCTATACCTATATGTATCTCCATATATATTGAATGAATAAGTGTTTTCCAGATGCTGAAGAAAAATGGAGACATGGATAGGGTATGGGTGGTGGAAAAAAGATGAATAAAAGTCATGTATTAATCATTGACACAGGAGGGCTATCAGAGAAGCCATATTTAAGCTTTTCATCTTACACTATTAGCAGATTAGCTGTCAATTTTTTTGTAGACACTCTGTCAAGTTGAGGAACTTCTTTTCTATACTTATTTTGTGAGAGTTTTGTTTTATATCATGGATGGGTGTTGAATCATGTCAAAGCCATTGGATTCAATTTACTAACCTTTTCTTAAAGATTCATGTCAATATACATAAGAGATATTGGTCTGAGATTTTCTGTTCTAATGATGTCTTTGTTTGGTTTGGGTGTGAAGGTTATACTGGTTTTGTAAAATAAGTTGGGACATGTTCCGGTCTTTTCTATTTTTCTGGGAGGGATTGTATAGAATTGGTGTTAATCCTTCTTGAAACATTTGGTAAATTTTTTTTTTAATAAGTCCATCTAGGCCTAGAGATTTCTTCTCAGTAGTTTAAATTCAGTTTCCTTAATAGTTACAGGGATAGTCGAATGATCTATTTCATGTTGGCTAAGATGAGTTAGTTTGTACTTTTTGAGTCTCATTTCATCTGTATTGTCAAACTGGTTAGAGTTCATAGTATTTTCTTACTATCCTTTCGTTGTCTGCAGCATCCGCGGTAATGTCCTTGTTTTAGTCCCGATAGTAAATTGTGTCTTATCTCTCTTTTTTCTTTTTTTCTCATTCATTTAATTTTTTTATTGAAGTGTAATTAATGTACAATGTTATATGAGTTTCAGGTGTACAGTATAATGATTCAACATTTCCATACATCACCCAGCGCTCATCAGGACAAGTGCGCTCCTTAATCCCTTTTCCCTGTCTCTCTCACCACCTCCCCACCTCCCCTCTGCAACCACCAGTTTTCTGTAGTTGAGAGTCTGTTTTCCGCCCCCCCCTCTGTCACTCTTGCTAGAGGTTTGTAAATCTACTGACCTCGTAAAAGAAGCCAGACTTCTGTTTCATTGATTGGCTGATTGCTTTTTTGTTTTAAATTTTATAAATCTTGGCCCTTATCTTTGTTATTTCCTTACTCTTGCTCAATTTGAGCTTATTTTATGCTTTTTAAAAAAAGTTTCTTGTAAGAACTTAGATTATTATTAATTTGAGACTTTTCCTCTTTTCTAATGTAGATATTCAGTGTTGTAAATTTTTTCTTCTTTTCAGTACTGCTCTGAGACCCAACTTTTTTTATACATAGTGTTTTCATTCTCTAGTGTATTTTATTCCCTTGAGACTTCCTCTTTTCATCCACAGATTATTTAGAAGTGGGCTTTTTGGTTTTTAAGTGTTTGAAAATTTTCCTATTGCTTTACTTTTATTGATTTCTAGTGTGATGCTGTTTTTGTCAGGAAACACAATTGGTATGATTTAAATTTGTTGAATATTGTTTTATGGCCCATGAGATGCTCTACCTTCATATATGTTCTGTCTTCATGAAAAGGATGTGATTCTGCTGGTGTTAGCTGGAATTTTATATTCATGTTGACTTTATCTTGTTGGTTGATGGTATTGCTGACTCCTGTATTTTTGCTAATTTTTTGTCTAATTGTTCTATCAGTTGTTGAGAAAGGGCTGTTTAAGTCTCCAATGATCATTTTGGATTTGTCTATTTCACCTTTCAGTTCCGTCAGCTTTGGCTTCATGTATTTTTCAACTCTATTTTTTGGTGCACATACATTTAGTATTATTACTGTGTCTTCTTGATGAATCTATCCTTATATCATTGTATAATATCCCTCTCTGCCTCTGGTAATTTTCTTGACTTTCCGTCATATTTATATAGCAACTTCTGCTTTATTGTTGTTGTTGTTGTTTTGGTTAATGTTTCCAGGGTATAACTTTTTCCACTCTTTGGCTTCAACTTGTGTAAATCATTATATTTGAAGTGATTTCACATAGACGGCATATAATTGAGTCATATTTCTTTTTTAATCTGCTCTCCTAATCTCTGCATCTTAATTAGTACATTTAGACATTTTGCATTTAATGTAATTATTATTATGTCAGCCTCAAGTTATCCACTTTAGTTTTTGTGTTCTGTTTATTCTGTTTTTTGCTTCTTTTCTTTTCCCTGACTATCTGTGGGTTTCTTGAACATTGTTTAGGATTCTAGTTTTGATTTAGCTATAGCACTTTTGAATCTGTATCTTTGTATAGCTATTTCAATGGTTGCCTAGGGATTACACTGTATATACATAATTTGTCATAATCTGAAGGTGTCAGAATTTCATCAGTTTGGGTGAAGTATAGAAATCTTACCTCCCTTTACGTCCTTCTGTCCTCCCTCATTTATGATATAATTGTCTTAGGTATTTCCTCTGTGTACGTTGAGAACTACATCAGGCAGTGTTACAGGTTTTGCTTAAACCACCAAACATAACTTAGAAAACTCAAGAGGGGAAAGAAAACCTCTTGCATTTGCTGGTATTTTTGCTCTTTTTGTGTTTCCGTCTTCTTCCAGATGTTCCAAAATTCCTTCTTTTATCCTTCCCTTTCTAGAGAAAGGAATTTGGCCTTTCTAGAGAATTTCCTTAAGTCGTTATTCGTTTTTAAGTTCTGGAATGTGTTTGGTTCCTTTATATATCTTCTTTTTCTTTGCTGTGGTGTTTCACTTTTACAATTTGTGTCGGGTGTGTTCACAACTGTTCATCAAAGCATTTTTGTAATGATTGCTGTAAAATTCTTGTCAGATAATTCTGGCATCATGCTTATCTCAGTGTTGGCATCTATCGATTGCATTTTTTTCATTCAGTTTGAGATCTGCCTGGTTCTGGATATGAAGTATCATTTTCAGCTGAAACCAGGACATTTTGGGGTATTATGCTAGAAGAGTCTTAGAAGGATGTTATTTATTCTTCCAGTGAACAGGCACCCTCTGAAACTAGTCTGGTGGGCAGAGAGTGGTGCCACCTCTTACTGCCAGCCAGATGGTGTGGAATTGTAGCTTCTCCACTCAGCTTCCATTGGCATTTGTGGGTAAGGGAGGTGCTCCTTACCACTGCTGGGGATGTGGGAGTTCTGGCTCCCACTGGGCCTCTGCTGACACTACTTCATCTGGGAGGAGACAAGACACCTCACTTCTGCTCCCCAATGGCCTTCCCTCACCCGCTGGATAGAGAGTACCTCAGTACAGACGAGCCGTGGTATGAAAGTCCTGACTCTTCACCAGGTCTTCTCTGACACCAACCCAGTGCCGAGGGGGAGGATCTGCTGAGTGGGGGGGGGGAGGTCAAGCCTCCCCATGTGGTCCCCACTGACACCTCAGAGGAGGGGAGGGGGCTTGGAGAGAGGGGCTCACTGCTGAATCGTGATGCGAGTCTTGGCTCACCACTCAGCTGTCTTTCGTCATCCCAGCAAGGATGCTGCCTGCCTTGTTCTAGTCTGGCAAGAGTGGAGTCTGTGCTCTCTATGTGGCCTTGGTGGTGGGATTGAGAGTGGGTTCAACAGGTTTTTTTCTCTGTTGTTTGGCTAGAGAAGAGAAATTATTGCCTGCAAGTTTTCTATCTTGCTAGGCGCCCCCCGTTCAGATCCTTTGGCTAAAAAGAACAGGTTTTCTGTGGGCCTGCTTTTTTTTTCCTTTTTTGCCTGTGCCCGTTGGCATTCTGAGTTGCCAGCTTCTCCAGTGTCTAGTCTGGGCTACATGAGGCAAACAGATGAACAAACCAAAAAACCAGGGAATGCATCCCCGTGTCCTTCCTCGGGTCATGAAGTTCCTGGCTTGTTCCTTTGTCCATCTTCTTTCCATCTTTCAGCCTCCTTTTGTTTGTTTTATGTACGGCATCCAGGGCTCTTAGTTGTACTTAGTGGGTGGACTAGGATAAAGTACCTCCCCAGAAGCAAAAGTTCTAGCCTTTTTGGATCATTAGAAGTGGGCTCCAGATTAAAACTCAACCTGAAATCTGTTTTCAGCCTTTGTATCGAGTGACTTGACCTGGGGACGGATGTGGGATCATGTGACCTGAACTTTCATGTCTCCTAGTACTTTGGTACCATGGTGTGTGTGTGTGTGTGTGTGTGTGTGTGTGTGTGTGTGTACGCGCATCTATGTGTGAATGTGTGCATGCATGTGTATGTGTGTGTGTGTGTGTGAGTGTTTGGAGATCGTAATATTCCCTGTCCCAAAATGAGAAGACATTTTCTCCTTCCTTCTTCCCTAGGTCTAGCCTCTCTCAAGCTGAGAGAGGCAGGCATTCTATTTTGCAACTGACCTTATATTAGTAATGCAGAGACATTCCTGGTCTCTTGATCTACTCTTAGTAATTTCCTCAAAGATGGTGGCCTCTGAGGAGGACTGCGTGTGGTTTCCTGGGGGGTGTGCTTTACCCTGGCCATCCCAGAGGGCACAGAATCCACTCTTACCAAAAATACTGCTCTTCTAAACTGTAAGGTTTCTAGATTAAGCAAATAAAAATACATGGTACCCAGGTAAGTTGTCATTTCAGATAAACAACTAATAGCCTATTTTAGTATAAGTGTGTCCCATGTGATATTTGAGATATTCTTATAGTAAAAACTTATTTGTTTACCTGAAATTCAAGTTTAACTACATGTGCTGTATTTTATTGGGCAGCCCTAAATGTAAGAATTGCTCCTGCCCTTTCTCTCTTCCTTTCTTCATTCCTCCCCTTTGTGGCACGGGGAGGAGAATGGGATGCTTCAAAGCTGTTGTAGGGCAAGTTCTTAAAGCTCTTTGCAAGTCCTGGGAGAGAAGTCCAAGCCTAATTGTTTATAGTCCTTTTTAGAATGTGGGTAATTAGGGCTTCCTTGTTCTCAGATGTAAGCCTTAATTCTTAGGAAATAGGAAAAGTCTTTTCAGCATCCTATTATAGAGAACAGGATTAGACACTATAATCAAATGGTAGGCTAAATGCAATCACATTCCAAAATATATAATTCAAGTAATGAATGTTGTGGACGCAGAGAAGGAGAAAACACAGGAAAGGTTGGATGTCTTTCCCAACACCTCTGGGTCTCTTTTTCCTCATGAGAAGATGAGATGATTGAACTAGAAAATATCCGAATGATTTAAGGTATTAAATGGGTTATTTTCTAGTACTTTGGAGTTTTGGCTAAGAACCCACAGATGAGGACACTAACAAAAATTGTAGCTTACATTTACGATTATGGACAGACTACTTGTTTTAACCTTACATCACTCCTGGGGTAGATACAATTGGCCTCATCCCCTTTGTACCAATAAAGAAGCCAAGGAATTGAAGAGGTGAAGCAAATTGGCCAAGGTCACGTGGATTTCAAGTGCCCCATGCAGTCTGAGGGCCCATCTCACCATGAAGTGTACACATACATCCAGTGAGCATCACCATCACCCTTCATGGGAAGAAAGGCTGGACAGCTACTGTGGAGGTGTCTTTGAAGGCAGTTCTGAAAAGCCACAAAGACTTGGCAATTTGTTCCCTCGCCCCAAAAGAAGAGGGGAATGGGGTCCCCCAATCTAAGCCAATTATGAGGAAGACTAAGACAACACAGCAATTTGAAGTGGTCTGCAATAGCAGGAATTGGCCTTGACGCTTGGTAAACACATAGAGTTGCCCTGTGGTGTGGGCTGGGGGTGCTCAAAACCCCACAGGGTCCTCCCACAAGAAAGAGCGGGCATTTGAATGTCTGCCGTAATAGACATTTAGCAACCAAGGTGACTTCAAATGCTCAAGCTAAATAAAGATACCTTTCACCTCTTTCCTCTTATCTTTCCATCCCACCTGGACACTGGAGGAGTCCCAGAGGGGCAGATGAAGTGGAGGAAGACATGGGTCCAGGAGGAAGGTGGAACCAGCCATTCTTTCTCCCTCTGTTTCTCCCATGGCTCCAAAGCTGAAAGTAGGAGGATGCTGAGATTCTAAGGTGGTAAAGTGGGCTTAGATGTCCTGATACCTGCAAATGGAACTATTGTAAACAAATAACAAGTAAACAAAACCTGTTACTATACCCTAGACAGTTACCTTGCTCAGTAAGCTAGTGAGCTGTTCAAGGTGGCCAATGTCTCTGGGTCTCCGCTTCCTCATTACCAGAATAAGGTCATTGCTTCTGGTGATCTCTGTTTCCTCTCCAGTTTTGTTTTTATTATTATTTTTTAAACATGAAATTTATTGTCAAATTGGTTTCCATACAACACCCAGTGCTCATCCCAACAGGTGCCCTCCTCAGTGCCCACCCCCCACCCTCCCCTCCCTCCCACCCCCCATCAACCCTCAGTTTATTCTCAGTTTTTAAGAGTCTCTTATGGTTTGGCTCCCTCCCTCTCTAACTTTTTTTTTCCCTTCCCCTCCCCCAGGGTCTTCTGTTAAGTTTCTCAGGATCCACATAAGAGTGAAAACATATGTATGACTTATTTCATTTTCTCTGTATGACTTATTTCACTTAGCATAACACTCTCCAGTTCCATCCACGTTGCTACAAAAGGCCATATTTCATTCTTTCTCATTGCCAAGTAGTATTCCATTGTGTATATAAACCACTGTTTCTTTATCCATTCATCAGTTGGTGGACATTTAGGCTCTTTCCATACTTTGGCTATTGTTGAAAGTGCTGTTATAAACATTGGGGTACAGGTGCCCCTATGGATCAGCATCACCACAAAAGACTCTGAATAGCCAAAGTAATATTGAAGAAGACCAAAGCGGGAGGCATCACAATCCCAGACTTTAACCTCTACTACAAAGCTATAATCATCAAGACAGCATGGTATTGGCACAAAAACAGACACATAGACCAATGGAATAGAATAGAGACTCCAGAATTGGACCAACAAAAGTATGGCCAACTAATCTTTGACAAAGCAGGAAAGAACATCCAATGGAAAAAAGGCAGTATCTTTTAACAAATGGTGCTGGGAGAACTGGACAGCAACATGCAGAAGGATGAAACTAGACCACTTTCTTACACCATTCACAGAAACAAACTCAAAATGGATAAAGGACCTGAACGTGAGACAGGAAACCATCAAAACCCTACAGGAGAAAGCAGGAAGAAACCTCTCTGACCTCAGCTGCAGCAATTTCTTACTTGACACATCTCCAAAGGCAAGGGAATTAAAAGCAAAAAATGAACTATTGGGACATCACGAAGATAAAAATCTTCTGCACTGCAAAGGAAACAATCAACAAAACTAAAAGGCAACCGAGGGAATGGGAAAAGATATTTGCAAATGACATATCGGACAAAGGGCTAGTATCCAAAATCTGTAAAGAACTCACCAAAATCCTCCCAGTTTTAGAGAGAATATAAATCAATTCAGTGTGGCCCAGAAATCTGTCTCCCAGAGGTTGAAGTTATACATCATGTGGGGACATGCTTTTCTTTAAGATTTAAGCACGATTATCTGAGGCCCCATGCCACGTAGTTGGTCTCTGCCCCAGGATTTCTGAGATTCCCATGGTGGTGAAGTCCCTGCTCTCCTCTCCCACTTCTGGCTCCCTGGGACTGTAGGTGGCCCTGTGTCAGAACTGCCTCCTGGAGTGCAGACCCTCTCTCGCTCCATTTGCCCCTGCTAGTGTCTGATCCTCATTCTCTTTCTCTCTTTTAGAGTCCCTGGTGCAACACTTTCAGGAAGCTATCAGTTATGACATCCTTTCAAGAAAGGCTTTAGAATCCAGATTATCATGGCAGGCACAGAGCAGTAACAGGTTGTACTGGGTGCCGGCAATCAGTGCCCTCCAGGTCCTAGTGACACCCCCACCCCACCCCAGCTGCCATGTTATTCGGGTCTCTAACACTATCACACTCTACTTTTCTCCTTCTGTCTTAGCTTCCCAGGCTGCAGTGTCCTCCCCTTAGGGTTTAGAACACTCCCTCTCTCTCTTTGTCCCCCTTCTTCTCATCTGGACTCAGCAGAGGGCACCCGACCTTCTCCACCAAAAGGACACATCAAGGTGTTCTCACAAAGAATGGCACTGTCTTGTCTCGGAATGAATTATGTTACTGCCTTGGAAGGGAAAAGCAGCAGTGGTTTCTGTCTTAGAGAGCGTCCCTTCCCTCTGCCCTGGTGCATTGTGTGCGCCTGATAAGGGGTAATAATAATAGCAACAATATCTCCAGAGCCATGAATTCCATAATTGGGTCACTGAAAGCTCCTGATGTCTTGCAAATTGACTTCACCAGGAGAAGGCAGTCGGTTGCCTATTTTGAAACGTGTACGGATGGCATCAACTTTCTGGAGTTTTGAGTTCTTTTGAGCTAGTGTGCCCAGTGACAAGGTGGCTACCCACTTCTCATTAGCCTAGGTTCACTCCTTTTTTTTTTTTTAAGTTTATTTATTTATTTTCAGCGAGGGAGGGAGGGAGAGAGAGAGACAGAGTGCACAAGCAGAGAGAGGGAGACAGAGAATCCCAAGCCCCACAAGGACTCAATCCCATGAACCATGAGATCATGACCAGAGCTGAAATCAAGAGCCGGACGCTCAACTGACTGAGCCACCCAGGTATCCCAAACCTAGGTTCACTTTTAACACAACCTTCTTTTGGTAGCATATACCCTTGTCTTCCATGCACCTTCATGTGTATTCCTTTGCACACTTCTCAGTGCAATGCTGTGCGATGCATCATCAACACCGGCTTTACATTTAAAACGACTGAGGCACAGAGCATGAAGTCTGTAGCTGGCATGTCCAGTTTGGGAGTTTTGATTTTCTGCCTTCAAATCCCACTCTCCCTCTGAGATAAAATATGCAAATACTGTTTATACAAACAGGGCAAGGTAGGAGAGGATATGGTTCTCTGGGACCTTGGGGATCTACTGCAGTCTTTGTTGAGGAAGGAGCATTTGGCAAGGGCCTTGAGAGAGAGAGGTATGCAACATGTCAGTTATCTCAGAGGGGTACACCTGTCACATACAATTCGGGAGACCCATCCTGTAGCCGAGTATTTGTGAAGAGTTCTTGTATTGGCTGTTGGCACAGCATGGAACAGAACTCAAAATGCCTTTATAAGAATAATGCATTTAAAATGGGATATGGAAAGGTAATGTTTACTGAATGCCGACTACGTGACGAGTGATTCATACGCATTTTTTTAACTTAACCTGCAAAATAATTAATGGCATTTCACAGATAAGAAAACTTAAGAGCTTAGGTGGTTTTAAAAAATGAAATGTCCACGAATAATTGCGGTAGCAAACATTTATTGAGCATGTGATCTGTTCCAGACACTTTATATCTTTATCATCCCAGTAATCGTCACCAGGATTGTACAAGGGCAACCCCGACCCCATTGTTGTTGGAGTCTGAGGGGGCCAATAAGTAACACAAAGCAGTGAGGCAGATGGAAGCAGATGGGTCAGCCAAAATCCTGATGGAAGCTGAATTCGAGAACAAGGCTTAGATGAGCGGCAACATGGGGCTTCCTAATGTTCTCGCCTCAAGTCAGTCCTTGGAGAGGCTCACTCGGCAGGTATTTGGGGCCTGCAGGGTAGACACATGGATGATGACATCCTTCACTTATCCTGGTGGGGTAAGGACCAAAAAGGGATGCGGGCTGTCACGCCTAGGGCCTTTGATGAGTCAGCTCCACTCAAACAAAATCTGTCTACCTACCGCTGTTATTTACCACTCCACCTCCGGGGGCAGGGAAGGAGGATGGGGCAAGAGCCAGGAGTTTTTAGGGTCTTGCCTTTCTCCTGAAAACTGCAAGTGAAGAGAAAGGATTGCCCCCTGTCCCACCTCCACCCCCATATTTTCCTATTTTATCGTTTAGGAAGTGGAGGGGAAAGTAGGAGAAGCAAGTTGCCTAAGGTCACAATTCTTCATTGACAGAGCCAGGGAGTCTGACTCTGGAGCCAGCCTCTTCGTGACACGGCATTGCTTCTGGAGAGCTCACCCCGAGCCTCTCTGGCCCCAGGTCCTTTCCCTGTGGCACATTACCTGCCTTGGGAGTTAGGACCGTGAGTGCATTGGCTGCTAAAGCCTTTGAGGGGATCCCGGTGGAACTGTGTCCAGGGAACTAGATACAGCCGCCCCCCCTGCTTAACTTGTATGGTCTTCGATTTTCGCTGATTGTTGACTCCAGCTGCCAGCAGTGACTCAAGCCACTCCCCAGGCTTCACTGCTACTCTCCTCTCCACTTACTCTCCATCTTAGCTCCTGAGGGCTTTCTAAGCTTCCTGTCCGTCCAGGGTTTCATGCTGTCCTTCCAGATGTCACTGACAGCCATGCGGGTCCCACCTATAGACAGCACCCAGATAGCACAAGGTAGAAATTGGGGTTCGAGTTTAATATGATAATACCTTCATATCTAGACATTATATAATGATGGCCATTTATTAAGTGCTAACTAACCCTATGAATGTTTTGAGGAATCAGTTCTTAATACAGTAACTCTATGGTCCTATCACACTATTATTTTTCTCTGCTTTGAGATGGTATTTCAATATGTTGGCTGATGGTGACTCTTTTCCCATTTCCTATTGCACTGAGACCCTTGCTGCCTCAAGGAAGGATGGTTTGGGGCAACTGGGTGGTTCAGCTGGTTAAGCGTCTGACTCTTGATTTCGGTTTAGGTCATGATCTCACGGTTCGTGGGTTTGTGTCCTGTGTTGGGCTCTGTGCTGACAGCACAGAGCCTGCTTGGGATTCTCTCTCTCCCGTGCTCCCTGCCCCTCCCCCACACATGCATGCAAGTGCATGCTCTCTCTTTCTCTCTCTCAAAATAAACTTTTTTTTTTTAAAGGGATAGTTCGGAAGGAATAGCAGTAGGATATTGAGTTATCTGCTGTGTCTTCCCTGAGACCCAGGACTTAGGGAGGATGTTACCAGGGTGAGGAGAGAACAAGCACTGGGCTGTCTGAGAACAGTGGTCCACACTTCCCTGCCTTCATGGCTCAGGCGAGAAGAGCGATGGAAGCGGTAACACTTTTTGCTGTCAAGTCAGGTGTTGAGGTGACTCTTCCCAGGTGTTCCTGGGAGAGGTGACAATATGCCCGAGAAGGTGAGGTGACTTGAGGGCTCATCCAAGCAGAGGGGGTTGCAGGAACCTGGAAGAATCCTCCACCCTGCAGTGTGGGCAAGGCCACAGCCTGCAGAGGGGCCTAGGTGTAGTTGAGAGGGAGGGTCCTGGTCGGTGAGCCCTTGGTGCCGGAGATAAGGGAGGAGAGGAACGTCCTCCATGGGCCAGTGCCTGGGACCTCCCAGCAGAGACCGGCATGGACAAGTGGCCACGAGAACACCCCTCACTGTCTCACAAAATGTGAGGTGATGTAGCCCAGTCTTCATCTCTAGATGTATGTAAAAATCAGGCAAATAGAATGGGAAAATCCCTAAAATGACTGAGATTAAATTTCTGATACCAAATAGGTTAGGAATTTGGAATATCTAGGTTGTTAAAGATAACAAATTAAAGAATTAATCTACAGTAAAAGAAAACAACATGATTTCTCAGAGAGGTGTGGGGATTGACTGGGATGGGGTTCAGAGAACTTTCTGGGTGTGACAGATGCTGTGTATACTTTGAGAGGGGTGTGCGTTTCATGAGGATCTGTATTGACCCACACCTATCAAACTGTCTGCTTAAAATTGAAGTCTTTAATTGACTGCAAATTAGGCTCCAATTAAAAAATTCAAGAGACAAAAAAAAATTCAGGTCACATTTCTTGCCTTAGTCTGCGACATTCTGAGAGTTCAGTACTTTATTGAGGTCACATGCACGGAACCCCTTTGATCTGACCCTAGAGTCCACCTTCTCCCAGTTGAGAGAAGGGGGGTCTACTGGTGGGAGCCCAGCTCTGCCCCTTGCTACTGCGTGACCTTGGACAAGCCCTATAAGGGGTCGTTGCCTCCGTTTCTCCGTTGTGACATGTGGGTGCTAACAGCTACTTCAGAGGGTGGCTGAGGATCACATGCTTTACTACTGAACTTCAAAAGTTCTCAGAACAGGGCTGACAGTAGTCAGCATGGTTGGCTACTCCTTCATAATATGCTGAGGCATCTGAAACAGCAGGAGGAAGCAGAGCCCCCCCCCTCCGCCCCCCCAGGGCCACACGTCCCAGACAAGCCCAGGTTAACACATGAACTTGCAGCATCTCAGCTCAGTGGGAGCTCCGGCTGCAAAGTCTTTGAAGACTGTTTGCTAGGCAGGAGAATTTGGTGGCAGAACTTCCTCCTGACACATGTGCAGTGATGTAGTGAAACTTTTAGAAAGTTAAGTGGTGCTGGGAGAAGCGTATAACCTTTAAAAGCCTGAATAAAGTCCACAGAAGTTATGAACATTCTCAGGGAAGATGGAAAAGAAATGTTACAATGGCTGCAGGCTTTTTAAAGTCAGATCGAGAATTCTGATATGCTTTGACTGAGGCTCTTCTTTTAGGTTTCTCTCAAGGTATAAACTATGAAAATGGCAGATATATATTCCCCTTTGGGGAATAAATGCAGGTAGCATTCGAGTAATGTTAAATTAATGTTCCTTCAACACATTTATTGAGGGCTTGTTATTTCCTAGAGATAGTTCTGGGAGCTCAGGAGGATATATAGAGAATAGAAAATTCCTTGGGGGATTTAAAGTATAGAAAAGGGGGGGTGCCTGGGTGGTTCAGTTGGTTAAGTGGCCACTTCGGCTGAGGTCGTGATCTCATAGCTCATGGTTCGTGAATTCGAGCCCCACGTCAGGCTCTCTGCTGTCAGCACAGAGCCCATTCCTGATCCTCTCTCTCCCCCTCTCTCTGCCCCTCCCCTGCTCACTCTCTCTGTCTCAAAAATAAATAAACATTTAAAGTATGGAAGGGGCCACAGGTGTATACACAAATCAGTACAGTATCAGGGAATAACATGTAGGTTGCTTTGGAGATGGAAGCAAAATGCCATGAGAACCTAGTTGGGGGCAAAGAGATCTGAACCAAGGGGGCTGAGGGAAGGTTCTTGGAGTTGGCTTCTGAGAGGAAGGTGGGAGGGCTGCACAACGAGTGAAGGTTGCAAGACAGGGTGTTACAGACATGGGCCCAGGAGAGCCTGAGTCCTGCCCCATCAAGCATCTGATGGCTTCCTTTGCATTTCTCAGAGAGGTATGTACAAGGAATGAGAATAGGAGTCAGGACCATTTTACTAAGAGCCATACTGTGTGTAACACCCAATACAGAGATGTCTCTCAAAGGCTGAATTGGAGAATGCAACCAAGACTCAAAGCAACAGTGGGGCTTTTCATTTTGCTCTCCCTCGCCATCCTTTCTGCCCCACCTCCATCTGTGATTCTAGGCACCTGCACACTCAGGGTATTTGTGGAGGGAGACTGGTGGTATTCAAATGAACTCGGGTCTAGTTACTCATCCAACCACATGGGATCTGGAAGAGAGACACCAAGCACAGTTGGCCTGTCCTGAGAGACCCGGGCCTGCCACCATGTGTCCACCATGAGTGTGCCTGACCTCAGCCATGACTCCTCCTGGCGAGTGTAGTCTGACAAACATATTGATTATTGGCCAGTAGTGCTGCAGTGGCTGGGAAAGGTTGAGCTGAGACTCACTCTTCCTACCCCTAAGGAGCAGGAAGGAAATGTTTTTTTCCCTCTAGTGAACAGTATGGGAGAAGGGTGTCCCAATCTAGGGGAGAAGCAAGTGTTTCATCCTGGGTGTGTGAGAGAGCAAGTGGTGTTTGGAGACATACTGGTGTCCTGTTACCAGAAGGGTAGGGAATGCACTGGGGTGGTGTTGGGAGATGCAGGTTTAGCTAGGGAGCAAGATCTTTCCTGCTCATCTCTGGTTCTCTATGGCTTAAAGTCTCTTTGAAACATACTATCTTTTTTCACTCATATTTCACTCATGTAATGAGTCCCCTTTTATAAATAAGAACACTGAAACTCAGAGAGGTTAGCAGAGTTATTCCAAGCCATACGTTGTAATTGGCTGGAACTAGCTATCAGGTTGTGTTTTTCCTCATCCAGTGTTTTCACTTACACATAGTGCCTCAAAGCTGGAACGTGATCCTCTGGTAATTCTCGGGGACTAAAATATAAAAATGTAAAAATGTATCCATATACCTACTTACACATAGACTTTGTTGACTTGGGCGTGGAGCCTGAATAGGACTACTAATCATTCACCTCCTGGCTCTTTCTTGGATGATGTCTGCTTTCCCAGCATGCCATCTGGTTCATTATGTGTCTTGGGTTTTTGGTTTTTAAGAACTGTTATTAACAATAGTTCCAATGAAATCATCTGAGGGGGTTTTGTAGGGTTTCATTTTATACTCCTAGTTTCTACCATAGTCTTATCTTTGCAGTGGATGGAGTTCTGTTTTCACATGTGGTTAAATCTGAAAGGCAGTCAGCTATAATCCACCCTTCTTGACACTTTACAGATGCAACTTAGCAAAAACAATCAATTGAGGCCTGACTCAAGGCCTGGTCATGGGTGATAGTGGGAACAAATATTTGAACCTATGTACCTTCCCACCACTTAATGCACCAGCCAGCTGTGCCATGTGCCATGGCCTGTCTAATGCCCAAATCTGTCACAGTTCTGGTGGATATATCAGCAGGCAGTGTGGAGGAAAATAATGTAGAATACAAGAAACGTCTATAATGTGAAGGCTACAGTCCTTCCATAGAGAATATGAGGAGTGATCTGAATGCCGTCGCTCCATTGGTTCTGCCATTTATTGTAGGGTATATAGCTATAGTTATTTTATTGACTTATGTTTGGTGAAACTTGGCTATTTATTTTAGAATAAACTTTTGGTTCCAACAGTAATCCCCCAAGCTACTATTCAAGAAAAATGTGAATATAATCTTACTTTTTCTTAAAAGACTCAATGGCAAACGTGTCCTTTATACCACCTACTAGATAGAGGGCTGAGGATGAAGTAATTGACCACATAACACCCAGACTTTAACAGATCTGCTGAAAAAGCTCCATCGTCTACTTCAGAATGTAGTGATGACTTTAATAAAATAACGCCTGAAGGTGGCTCAATCCATGAAGCTGTAGGAGGTACAATTACTCTGTCAAGCATGACCTTTCATCTAGATAAAATGCTTTTTCTAAATTAATTTTACTCATTTGATCCCCAATTTTCTTGTGAATGTGTGAAAAAGGTAAAATATCTACTAAGAACTATCAAAAGAACTTTGCAAACACTGAAATGATGATTTTATAGAGAAAGTCAATTAATTTCCATAATTCATTTATTCATCCAAACATAGAACAAAGTAAAGTTTTGGAAGCTCATTTGTTCAACAATGAAACATCTAATATTATTGTGGATCCTATTATAAATTCAGTGAAAATTCAACACTAGATAAAGATAAAATATTTTGTGTGTGTGTGTGTGTGTGTGTGTGTGTGTGGTGATATTATGACATTTTAGTGAGATGCAGTTCTGTGGTACAAATGTTATTACATTAAAAAAAAAAGCAAGGAGAAATTAAGATGATGGAGCAGCATGGAGACCCTGAGTTTGTCTAGACCCTAAAATGCAGCCAGATCAGCACCAAACCATTTTGAATATCCAGGAAATTAATCTAAGGACTAACACAACAATCTGCATAACTTGAGCCATAGAACTTGGCAGAAAGAGAAAAAAATATTTTTATTTTTATATTTTTTACTTTTTAAATTTTAAATTCTATTTTGTTTTCTTTGTTTTGTTATGTTCTATTTTATTATATAGATTTTTAAAATTTCTTTTTTTTAACCTTTTTTCTTTCCCTTTTCTTTCTATTCGATCAACCTTCTTATAACAAGCAGACCAAAACACGCCTAAGATATAGCTTCCTTTATTTGATTTTTTTGTTTTTTAAAAATTTTTTAATTTTTATTTTTTACTTTATTAATTTTTTTCTTCCTCCAAAATGATAAAGGAATTCACCCCAAAAGAAAGAACAGGAAGAAATGAAGCCAGAAGCTTAATCAACACAGGTATAAGCAAGATGTCTGAACTAGAATTTAGAACCATAATAATAAGAATACTATCTGGGGTTGAAAAAAGCATAGAACCTCGCTGTGTGGAGATAAAAGAAATAAAGTCTAGTCAGGACGAAATTAAAAATGCTATAACCAAGATGCAATCTCAAAAGGATGACATGACAGCAAGGATAGATGAGGCAGAGCAACAAATCAGCAATTTAGAAGACAAATTTATGGAGAATAATGAAGGAGAAAAAAAAGAGGGAAACAAAGGCAAAAGAGCACACTATAAGACTTAGAGAATTCAGTGGCTTATTAAAAGGGAATAACATCCGAATCATAGGAGTCCCAGATGATGAACAGAGAAAAAGGGGCAGAAGATTCATGTGAGCAAATTATAGTGGAAAACTTTCTTAATCTGGGGAAAGACACAGACATCAAAATCCAAGAAGCACAGAGAACTTCCATTAGATTCAACACAAATCCACCATCACCAAGGTGTATCATAGTGAAATTCACAAAATACACAGACAAGTAAAGAATTATGAAAACATCAAGAGAAAAAAAATCCCTTAGGGGTGCCTGGGTGGCTCAGTCAGTTAAGCGGCCGACTTCGGCTCAGGTCATGATCTCGTGGTCCGTGAGTTCGAGCCCCATGTCGGGCTCTGTGCTGACAGCTCAGAGCCTGGAGCCTGTTTCAGATTCTGTGTCTCCCTCTCTCCGACCCTCCCCGTTCGTGCTCTGTCTCTCTCTGTCTCAAAAATAAAAAAACGTTAAAAATCCCTTAACATGTAAGGGAGGACTGATCAGGTTTGCAGCAGACCTATCCACAGAAACTCAGCAGGCCAGAAGAGAGTGGCAGGATATATTCAACGTACTAAATCAGAAAAATATGTAGCCAAGAATTCTTTATCCAGAAAGGTTTTCATTCAAAATAGAAAAGATAAAGAGTTTCTCAGACAAACAAAAACTAAAGAGTTTGTGACCTTTAAACCAGCCCTGCAAGAAACTTTAAGTGGGACCCTTTGAGTGGAGAAAAGACAAAACAAAACAAAACATATCAAAAGCAACAAAGACTAGAAAGCACCAGAAAGCATCATCAAAACACCAACTCAACAGGTAACACAATGACACTAGATTCATATCTTTCAGTACTCACTCTAAATGTCAATGTACTAAATGCTCCAATCAAAAGACATAGGGTATCAGAATCAATAAGAAGATATGACCAATCTATATGCTGCTTACAAGAGACTGATTTTAGACCTAAAGACACCTATAGATTGAAAGTAAGGGGATGGAGAACCATTTATCATACTAATGGTTATCAAAAGAAAGCTGGTGTAGCCATGGTTATATCAGATAAACTAGACTTTAAAATAAAGACTGTAACAAGAGATGAAGAAGGGCATTATATCATCACTTAAGGGGTCTATCCACCAAGATCTAACAGTTGTCAATACTTATACCCCCAATGTAGAAACACACTAATATATAAATCAGTTAATCACAAACATAAAGAAACACATTGATAATAATATAATAATAGTAGGGGACTTCAACACCCCACTTACAGCAATGGACAGAACATTTGAGCAGAAAATCAACAAGGAAACAATAGCTTTTAATGACACACTGGACCAGAAGGTCTTAACAGATACATTCAGAACATTTCATCCTAAAGCAGCAGAATACACATTCTTTTTAAGTGCACATGTAACCTCTCCAGAATAGATCACATACCGGGTCACAAATCAACCCTCAACAAGTAGAAAAAGATCGAGATCGTACCTTGCATATTTTCAGACCATAATGCTATGAAACTCGAAATCAACAACATGAGAAAGTTTGGAAAGACCATGAATATTTGGAGATTAGAGAACATCCTACTAAAGAATGAATGGGTTAACCAAGAAAATAAGAGGAAATTAAAAAGTACATGGAAGCCAATGAAAATGAAAACACGACAACCCAAAACCTCTGGGATGCAGCAAAGGTGGTCATAAGAGGGAAGTGTGTAGCAATACAGGCATTCCTAAAGAAGGAAGAAAAGTCTCAAATACACAACCTAACCTTATACATAAAAGAGCTGGAAAAAGAACAGCAAATAAAGCCCAAAATCAGCAGAAGAAGGGAAATGATAAAAATTAGAGCAGAAATCAATGATATCAAAATAAAAAACAACAACAGTAGAACATATAAATGAAACCAGGAACTGATACCTTGGAAGAATTAGCAAAATTAATAAACCCCTAGCCAGACTGATCAAAAAGAAAAAGTAAAGGACCCAAATAAATAAAATCATGAATGAAAGAGGAGGAATCACAACCGTCACCACAGAAATTCAAACAATAATAAGAGAATATTATAAGCAATTATGTGCCAACAAATTGGGCAATCTGGAAGAAATGGGCAAATCCCTAGAAACATATAAACTAACAAAACTGAAACAAGAAGTAATAGAAAATTGAACAGACCCATAACCAGTAAAGAAATTGAATCAGTAATCAAAACTCTCCCAACAGACAAGAGTCCAGGGCCAGATGGCTTTCCAGGGGAATTCTACCAAATATTTAAAGAAGAGTTGACACCTATCCTCTTGAAGCTGTTCCAAAAAATACAAATGGAAGGAAAACTTCCAAACTCCTTCTATGAAGCCAGCATTACCTTGATTTCAAAACCAGACAAAGACCCCACTAAAAAGGAGTACTACAGACCAATTTCCCTGATGAACATGGATGCAAAAATTCTCAACAAGATAGTAGCCAACCAGAATATTAATATTCTGGTTTATATTTACTTAAAAGAATTACTCACCATGATCAAGTGGGATTTATACCTGGGTTGCAGGCTGGTTCAGTATCTGCAAAAGAATCAATGTGATACATCACATTAATAAAAGAAAGGATAAGACCCACATTATCCTCTCAATAGATGCTGAAAAAGCATTTGACAAAATACAGCATCCTTTCTTGATAAAAACCCTCAAAAAAGTAGGGATTGAAGGATCATACCTCAATATCATAAAGGCAATATATGAAAGACCCACTGTTAATATCATTCTCAATGGAGAAAAACTAAGAGCTTTCCCCCTAAGGTCAGGAACATTACAAGGATGTTTGCTCTCACCATTGTTATTCAACATAGTGTTGGAAGTCCAAGCCTCGACAATCAGACAACACAAATATAGAAAAGGCATCCAAATCGGTAAGGAGGAGGTCAAACTTTTACTCTTCCTAGAGGACATGATACGCTATGTGGAAAACCCAAAAGTCTCCACCAAAAAACTGGTAGAACTGATACATGAATTCATCAAAGTTGCAGGATATAATATCAATATACAGAAATTGGTGGGGCACCTGGGTGGCTCAGTCGGTTGAGCATCTGACCTCAGCTCGGGTCATGATCTCTCAGTCTGTGAGTTCGAGCCCCATGTCGGGCTCTGTGCTGACAGCTTGGAGCCTGGAGCCTGCTTCGGATTCTGTGAGTGTGTGTCTCTCTCTCTGCACCTCCCCTACTTTCATTCTGTCTCTCTCTCTCTCTCTCTCTCTCTCTCTTAAAAAATAAAATAAACATTAAAAAAATTTAAGGGGTGCCTGGGTGGCTTAGTTGGTTGAGCATCCGACTTCGGCTCAGGTCATGATCTCATGGTCTGTGACTGTGGGCCCTGCGTCGGGCTCTGTGCTGACAGCTCAGAGCCTGGAGCCTGCTTCGGATTATGTGTCTCTCTCTCTCTCTCTCTGCCCCTCCCCTGCTCATGCTCTGTCTCTCTCTGTCAAAAATAAATAAAATTAAAAAAATTTTTTTAATTTAAAATATACAGAAATTGGTTGCATTTGTATATACCAAATAATGAAACAGCAGAAAGAGAAATCAAGGAATCTATCCCATTCACAATTGCACAAAAACCATAAAATACTAGGAATAAACCTAACCAGAGACGTGAAAAAATCTATACACTGAAAACGATAGAAAGCTTATGAAAGAAACTGAAGACAACACACACAAAAAAATAGAAAAACATTTCATACTCATGGATTGGAAGAACAAATATTGTTAAAATGTCGATACTACCCAAAAGCAATCTACATATTCAATGTAATCTCTATCAAAATAACACCAGCATTCTCCACAGAGCTAGAGCAAACAATCCTAAAATTTGTATGTAAACAGAAAGACCCCGAATAGCCAAAGCAACGCTGATAACGAAAACCAAAACTGGAGGCATCACAATTCCTAAAGCTCTATTACAAAGCTGTAATTATCAAGACAGTATGGTACTGGCACAAAAACAGACACGTAAATCAATGGAACAGAATAGAGAATCCAGGAATGGACCCACAGACGTATGGCCAACTAATCTTCAACAAACCAGGAAAGAATATCCAATGGGAAAAAAGACAGTCTCTTCAGCAAATGGTGTTGGGAAAACTGGACAGTAACATGCAGAAGAATGAACCTGGACCACTGCCCTATACCATATACAAAATAAACTCAAAATGGATGAAAGACCTCAATGTAAGACAGGAAGCCATCAAAATCCTCGAGGAGAAAGCAGGCAAAAACCTCTTTGATCTTGGCTGCAGCAACTTCTTACATCTCCAGAGGCAAGGGAAACAAAAGCAAAAATGAACTACTGGGACCTCATCAAAATAAAAAGTTTCTGCACAGCGAAGAAAACAATCAGCAAAACTAAAAGGCAACCGACAGAATGGGAGAAGATATTTGCAAACGACATATCAGATAAAGGGTTAGTATCCAAAATCTATAAAAAACTTAACAAACTCAACACCCAGAAAACAAATAATCCAGTGTAGAAATGGGCAAAAGACATGAATAGACACTCCTCCAAAGAAGACATCGAGGTGGCTAACAGACATGTGAAAAATGCCCAACATTACTCATCAGGGAAATACAAATCAAAACCACAATGAAATACCACCTCACACCTGTCAGAATGGCTAAAATTAACAACTTGGGAAACAACAGATGTTGGCAAAGATGTGGAGAAAGAGGAACCCTTTTGCACTGCTGGTGGGAATGCAAACTCGTGCAGCCACTCTGAAAAATAGTAT
The DNA here is from genome assembly GCF_018350215.1 of Panthera leo. Taxonomy (NCBI): domain Eukaryota; kingdom Metazoa; phylum Chordata; class Mammalia; order Carnivora; family Felidae; genus Panthera; species Panthera leo. The sequence goes on along the minus strand of NC_056695.1, from coordinate 75,113,677 downwards.
GGAGGTTCCTCAAAAAATTAAAAATAGAACTATCCTACGACCCAGCAATTGCACTGCTAGGTATTTATCCAAAGCATACAAAAATGCTGATTCGAAGGGGCACATGTACCCCAATGTTTACAGCAACACTATTGACAATAGCCAAAGTATGGGAAGAGCCCAAATGTCCATCGACCGATGAATGGATAAAGAAGATATGATGTGTGTGTGTGTGTGTGTATAATATATATATGTAATATATATATTATATATATAATATATATGGCATGAAATATATATTATATATATAATATATATATTATATATATAATATATATCAATGAGAAAGAATGAAATCTTGCCATTTGCAACAATGTGAATGGACCTAGAGTGTATTATGCTAAACAAAATAGGTCAGTCAGAAAGACAAATATCATATGATTTCACTCCCATGTGGAATTTAAGATACAAAACAGATGAATGTAAGGGAAGGGAAAAAATAAAAACAGAGAGGGAGATAAACTATAAGAGACCCCTAAACACAGAGGACAAACTGAAGGTTGCTGGCAGGGTGTAGTGTAGAGGGAAAGGCTAAAGGGGTGAAGTGGCCGTGGCTGTCCAGAGCACTCTGCAACCGTATCAAAGTTGTCTGTATTTCCAAACATTTTTGAAATGAAAAGGCTCTTGTGTTCTCCCCACTCTGTGCACTTTACTGTTGGTGTGACGAGGCATTTAAAGATGGTTCTGGCATTTTCCTGTCTTTAATTTGTAAGGTGGTGTTAAGTCTATGGTTGTTGGCTGGGCCAATAACCTCAGTTCTCAACTGTATGTATCTATGGTTTGTAAAAAGAACAGAACAACAGAGAGAGTCCTGATGCTCCTTGCTTGGTGTTGAGGCTGTGGGGAAGATGCCTTTGGAGGGGCTGTGGTTCAGGGTGTGCACTGTGAGGGTGGGCCCGTGGACACTGCAGTGGGCATCCACTTAGCTTCAGGTTATCTTGTTTCTGTATATAGTAACCTAGCATTCTCAGTGTGGAAAAGGCAGTGGGGGTGGTGGTCAGCTGGCATGAGAAGCGTTTGGATCTTTTTTAGTTATGCGCGGTAGTTTTAAACTGTTTGTTTTTAAACTGTAGAATCCTTCATTGTCAGCAAAGCCAAGAGCCGCTGCATCAATGAAGGTTGAAGGACCTTCTGTAAGAAACACAGTTAGCAATGTTCTGTTATTTTTTGTATGTGTAGAATGCTGAAATGTTTTTGGAGTTAAATAAGCAGTATTACATTCAAAGAAAAAAAAAACCAGGGGCACCTGGGTGGCTCCGTCGGCTAAGCATCTGACTCTTGACTCTGCTCAGGTCATGATCTCACGGTTCATGAGATAGAGCCCTATGTTGAGCTTTGCACTGTGCATGGAGTCTGCTTGGGATTCTCTCTCTTTCCCCCTCTGCCCCCTCTCTTTCTCTCTCTCAAAATCAATAAATAAACTTAAAAAAAAACTGGGAAGCCAAAATATACTTGGAATTGGTTGAGGTGCTACATAATTAAGAATGTTATTCAAACTAGTGAGTAGAATTATCACCATTTAATAAACATGTTTCCCCTGCAGGCTGCTTCCCACTGATCCAACTTAAAAACCTTTGAAAGAACTACTTTCTAAACACACAGTAGTGTCTAGGAGTACTTCAGAACTTTTATGGTATGCCAGTCCTCTACATTGTGGTATTGTTTGTTAAAAAGTAACTTGGAGGAAAAAAGGAGGTGTTTGAAGCTTCAAAGCCAATGGCCACTACTGAAAACAAAGGTTACAATTAGGAAGATGTTAAAATGCACTCTTACAAAAGGACAGGAAGAAGGGAAAAAAGTAATTGGGGCTCAAAGGGTGTATCGGATTTAACTTTGAAATGTTAGAATTGTTCAGTTTGAGAGAAAAAAAAACCTTCTTATGTAACTCCTATTTTTAATTGGATAAATTAATATCCTGTATTAAAATGGAACAATATAGAAAGAAGCCTATAATTTTGCAGTTCTAAATTTAGCAAAATATTCAGAGAACCAAAACACGTACAACTTATTTGACACAGTTTGTCTTATAAAATATATACATTGTTGAAAAGCATTCTGCTTGGGGGCAAACTGGCTATACTGATAACAATATTTATGACAACATTTTTACATATTTCAGTATAAAAATGGAATGGAGAGGTTTTCATTTAGCAGAAATTACTCTGAGCTTACTAGGGTATCTCTTTTCTATATGTAGTAAGAGAGTTTTCTTAATTACAATTGTAACAGTCTCCAGAAAAGACCATTTCAGGTTTTGGATACTTGTAATCACAGATTTATTATGCATACACTGTATTTTTGAAAAAGATTTTGGGCAACTTTAAAGACAAACTAATAAGACTGAGAAACATATTCTTCAGAAAATACCAATGATGCTGTATTAAAGTCACATATACATCTGATTAAAGAATGTGTGTATGTACTGAGAGTAATTATCCTTCTTCTTTTTAATACTTAGATAATATAAAGAGATTTTAAGTATTTCTCTTAAAATATGTTACCACTTGATATTTACATTTTGAGAAAGATTTTTTGTTTCTGAAAATAGTTTTGCTATAAAACTCTTTCATAGGACTACCAATATAAAATCTCTCCAAACATAGATTTATTTATGCACGCATACATATGTGTGCATCCTGTGTATGTGATATATATGTATAAGTCCATGTGTGTATTATTACTACATATATGTGTATGTATGTACATATATACGTGTGTATATGTATATATGTGTGTATATATATGTGTGTGTGTATGTGTGTGTGTACACACATATATACAGGGAGACATAAGAGAAAGAGAAATCACCAATAAGATAGTCTATGTAATGAATTGCTGTAGCTTGATGCCCAGGATAAGGAATCACAAGTGTTGATGGTATGTAGTTGTTATTTCTCTAAGACTATTATTTGCTTATCATGTGCTAAAGCAAATGAGTAAATTTGTGATATTTGAGTACTGTCTTTTGTGATCTCATTGAAAAATCTGGTTTCTCAGCATGTAAGAAAAGAAGTATCAATATAAGTTAAGGAATATCTTTTTGGCAATGACTTTTTATTTTTTATTTTTTAAATATAATTTATTGTCAAATTGGTTTCCATACAACCCCCAGTGCACATCCCAACAAGTGCCCTCCTTCCTGGCTATCACCCACTTTCCCCTCTTTCCCAACCCCCATCTACCCTTAGTTTGTTCTCAGTTCCTTAAGAGTCTTTTATCATTTGTCTCCCTCCCTCTCTGTAACTTTTTTTCCGCCCTTCCCTTCTCAAGATCCACACATGAGTGAAAACATATATCTGTCTTTCTCTGCCTGACTTATTTCATTTAGCATAACACCCTCCAGTTCCATCCACGTTGCTGCAAATGGCCAGATTTCATTTTTTCTCATTGCCAAGTAGTATTCCATTGTATATATAAACCACAATTTCTTTATCCATTCATCAGTTGATGGACATTTAGGCTCTTTCCATGGTTTGGCTATTGTTAAAAGTGCTACTGTAAGCTAAGGAATTTAAGTAAAAACCCGAAGCCTAGAATTTAAACCATAAACTACGAGTATGTATTTATAGTACATTTTATCTTACAAATTATTTCCTAGACCAGTCCTCTGAAAAGGCATAGCTGTAGTCACTGGTCCAGTGGAAATGAACATTCCTTGTGCCCAGATTGTGGTTTCCAAATCCCATTTCTTAGTAAAAGCAGGCAGAGCTTCTTGGAAATGTTCAAGATCAGCCTGAAGTATATTTCAAACGAGCAGACCAGGAAGTCATCCAATTCCTAGGGACAGAGGACCCAACTTGCAGTGGCTCCCACTGGCCAAAGAGAGGGAGTTTGAGCATCAGTAGAGAACATCAGTGGAACAAGACATCCAGTTTGTTTAAATCCTTGAGTTTCCTGTGACACAAAACCAAAACCTTACTAGGTGACATATTAGTAGATGCTAGTGAATCAGTGCATCTAAAAAATGTGACAGGAAGAGGACCAAGCATTTATTCTGCCTTTTCTCTCTGACTGTGTCATCGAGTCACCAAATAGCTGATGAAGGGAAGTTTCCCTGTATGAAATTGTTCCAGCAATACGGGAAGAGCAAATGATAAGAGAGAACATCACCATTTCTCAAACTGTAAAGGATCCAGGCACTGAACATTGGTGCCTGCTAATATCATCAAAGGGGCCGTCAGACATAATGCATCCACCAATAGTGGAACACAACCCCACCTGTGAAGCACTTTTGCCAAAACCGTCAAATCTGAATCCAATCAAGCTTTCTGATCCATCTATAATTTACAGGAAATACAGAGGGCAGAGGAGAAAGTTCATGGACATTGTGGTGACGGAGCCATCAAAATCTAGACTAAGCATTTCTAGAGGATAAATGATCTGTTCCTTCAACAGTGACTTTCCAGGGTGGAGGTGAGAGATGAAGGATGGGTGTGTAAGCCCTTAAGAGATACATTAATCATGGGGCGCCTGGGTGGCTCAGTCGGTTAAGCGTCCGACTTCGGCTCAGGTCATGATCTCATGGTTTGTGAGTTCGAGCCCCATGTCGGGCTCTGTGCTGACAGCTCGGAGCCTGGAGCCTGCTTCCGATTCTGTGTCTCCCTCTTTCTCTGCCCCTCCCCTGTTCATGCTCTGCCCCTCCCCTGTTCATGCTCTCTCTCTGTCTCAAAAATAAATAAGTGTTAAAAAAAAATTAAAAAAAAAAGAGATACATTAATCAATTGAGATATATAGACACTGTTTGTATACTGATTAAACATGTTAAATGCTGATGATTGATATATATATACACACACACATACATGTGTATATATATGTGTATATTTGTGTATGCACAATTGGAAATGACTATTTTTGTGACTATATCGGAAGTGACTATATTGAGGAATGCTGCTAGGTTTTAGTTATGGCGATACTATTGTTAAGTTTTTAAAAATTCAGCCATTGAAATGCATTTAAAAATACTTACAGATAAAATGGGAAACATGCATGTAGTCATATACTTAAGCCATCATTTCTGACAGTGACAAAAAACACAGGAAACCAGAATAGTCTTGGAAAAATCAAGATTTTGAGTTTTTTAGATAAGTTAGTACTTGGATTTCTAGACAAATTCTGCCACTTGATCTTTTTTTTTCTTTAAAGTTTATTTTATTTATTTTGAGAGAGAGGCAGAGAGTGAGAGTGAGCATGGTGGGGGCAGAGAGAGGGAGAGAGAGGATCCCAAGCAGTCTTCACACTGTCAACATGGAGCCTGATGTGGGGCTTGACCTGAGCTGAAATCAAGAGTCAGATGCTTAACCACCTGAGCCACCCAGGCATCCCTCTTGATCGTTTTTTGATACTGGATCATTCCTTTATAGAAAAGATAAGGAACGTGAGAACACCGAGTGACAATTCAGTAACAGTCATTTGAATCTGAGTTTTCAAGCCTCAGCTTCTGCTCTGTAAAAAGAAGGAGTTTATCTAATTAAATGCCTTCCCAATGCTGACATTCTCTGACTCTAGGCCAAAGACTTGTCACCAATAGATGTTAGTTATAAAGCATAGTTTTTGCATAGTATGTTTTACTCTCTCAAACAAAACAAAACAAAACAGAAAACATTATGTTCATCAATTGTTAGAATTCTTAGGAATTACATCAGGAAGTCAGGAAAATCAGTCCCTTTGCATGGATGTGGAAGTGTAGCGTACTCTTCTGACTTACCCAAAACTGTCCAACCAGACCCAGCTTTCCTGAGGCCGAGATGGTCACAGTGAACCACCACTGACACTGCTTAATCTCCTGCCTCACCTTAGGTCTCAAACTTTGCATCTAATTGAGGGAGGCAACTCAGTAAGACCTTTCCTGGTCTGTTCTAACCTTGCTGTTCCCAATAAGATCACTGTGAAGAAGAAAACAGTCTAACGGAAGAAAGGAAGAAAGGAGGGAAGAAGGGAGGGAGCGTTGAAGAAAGGAAGGCAGGGAAGGGTGGGGAGGAGGGAAGGAAGGCAGGAAACACATGATAGACATTTGCTGATATGGCAAATATTGGGAAAGACCTGTGACTTGGGTATTACTGTCCCTACCTTATGGATGAGGGGGTTGAAGTTCAAGGGTAAGAAAGTTGCCCAGAGTCCACCCGGATCTCAGACAGCAGAGTCAGGATTTGAACCCAAACAAATGCCCTTACTTCAAACTCGGATCTGTTCCTTCTTCCACTAGTTTTCTCTGGAGCTCTCAAGCCAGCCTGTCCCCCACATCCCTGCAGCTGGCACCCACACGCTGAGATCATCTGAGTGTGTGGTCTTCACCACCCTCTGGAATTGGCATTCTGCTTCCAGTGTCCCTTCCATTGCTCCTTGGAAACAGCAAGTTCTGTTTTTAGAAAAAGATCTGTCAAAGGCATCATGTGTCTGGGCTGACAGCAGAGAGAACTTCTGTTGGCTTCCATCTGGGAACCAAGCAGTTACAGATGGGAAGACTTGCTACAACCTTGAAGATTAAAATAAGAAGGCTTTTGCTCGCAAGGTCAATGATTAAAAAGAGAGAAAGCCAGGGCTTCCAGGCAGTGCCATACATCACGGCCATTTAAGGTGTGGGCTGAGCTGGGTTAATGGGCTCTGCGCCTACTCCCACCTCACTGCCCCCCAGTCCTTCCCTTCTGTGTTCAGGAGACACAGAGAATTCCATTTATAAAGTGCCTAATCGCATTATCAAAGTGGCACATTGGGAGAAAACCCCACTCAACTGCATTGTAGCAAGCCATGTCTTTCCCCAGGAGATCTGGATGGGATACAAACATTGTTTAGACATAATATAAAATTACAAAGTTTGTTAAACTTTGTTTATTTGGTAGATCTTTGTTAAAGATTCCACAGTTGCAGAATCAGATCTAGAGGCCTCGGATGACATTAACACAGAGCCACTCCATGAGCAGGTGACGGGCAGTTTGTCTCAACACAAAAAAGCCCTGGGTTTCCTATCAGAAGTTTGAACCTCCATTACCGGCTGGCAAAGTGTTCTCTCTGGACCTCAGTTTTTAAATCTGTAAATAGGGCATAATGTGGCCAGCCTTCCTTAACTGGTAGAGTTATTTAAATTATAAACAAATACAGACTTCTGATTCCCAGTCAGGTATGAAAGAAGCTCAGGACTGATCTCTCATGTTCACACCACGAGGGCGGAACAAACTGACGACCCACATCTCTTAGATCTCAGAGAACTGAGGTCACAGGGCAGACTGTTGCCCCGCAAATTGAGAAGATTGACAGGTGGCTGCAGAGAGTTACAATTTACTGGAGTAGAAGCCCCCTTCACAAAACCGGAGTAGGAGAACTTCACCTGTAATTGATGAGGTTTTGCAAGCTCAGCGCCAACGAGTCTGAGCCCTAAAAACTCCAAGGGGCCCAAGTCTTAGGGGAGGCGCTCACACTGGTAGGAGTTTTCCTCCAGGAGCCCTGTCAGTTTCTCCTAGTGGCTATTGGAGAAAAAAACCCCTGGAGCTTCAGGCTGGGGAAGGGGATAAGGAACTACTTTGAAATATACCAGGGCGCCCGGTTCTTATCAAGGCTGGCCTCAGGGTAAACAAGCTAAGCAGAGCCTAACCTCCGGGGTGCTCGCTAGACACTAGCTAATCTGGAGGACGAGGAGTCCCAACTCTAGCACACCCTAAACTTTCTGTCCCTCCTAAGAGGTGGGGAAGCAAAACAAAACAAAGCTGAGAGGTGCTGGTGAAGGTCACAGCCTAAGGACCAAGGCTCAGTAATCCTAGAACTATAGGATGCTTTCCTTCTCCCCACACCTCACTGCCACATCAGTAGGCTCCTGCAGAAGATGAGCGGGAAGAGAGCGTACATGTGGGGACAAACTGTGACTATGAAATGCATATACATCAAGATTTTTCATTCAACATTGTATTAGGATTCTCCATACAAACAGAACCGTGTGTGTGTGTGTGTGTGTGTGTGTGTGTAGATAGATAGATAGATAGATAGATAGATAGATAGATAAAAATAAATTTATTAGAAGGAATTGGCTCACAGCATTATGGAGGCTGAGAAGTTCAAAATCTGCAGAGCCTATGTCCTAGTTCAAGTCCAAATGCCAAAAGCTGCTGTAGAACCATAAAGAGCGGATGTCCCTGTTCAAAGGCCATTAGACAGGATCCTCTCTCATTTGGGTCAGACTTTTGTTCTGTTCAGACCTTCAACTGGTTGGACAAGGCCCACCCACATTGGGGAGGACAATCTGCTTTACTCAGTCTACTGATTTAAATGTTAAAAAAACACCCTCACAAACACTTGGGATAATGTTTGACCAAATGCCTTCGTACAGAATGTTGCCTGAGTTAATCCAAAGGTCACAATGCATTCTGCACAAAGACTCCCTTCCCTGTTGTGTGTTTCCATCTCAAAATATTTTCAGCATACTGACTAACGTAAGTGACCTATAGGTGTGGAATGGGCCCAGTGATAGCAAAATATTCTAAATAATGCAAGGCCAGCAATGTAAAATGCAACCAATTAAAGCTACATAAACTTCTCCCCATTATTACTTTTCTATGGAAGATTAAAATCTCAAAATTAAATTTCCTCCCATTTAAAAGTTAAAATGTAATGAAACTAAAAGGCTACAATTATTCCCTTCTTGATTTCATATTTGCTTTGTATCTAAGCTGGATCAGCAGAGGGGAGTAATTATTGTACAGTTCCCAAGGGGCAGTTCTGGAAACTTCAGCTGAGTCTGTGCTTTGTTCAGCTCTTGGCAGCTCTTATCCAGTCTCTTGAGAGCCTCCCTAGTGACTGGCAGGGATCATGAGAGCTGTACCTTCAGGAAACAAGTGAGGCTTGGATCAAGGTGGTCCGGCAACAAGTAGGGATCTAGTTCAAGGATGGGACTCTGGATCCTGGGGGACGAATTCCAGACACCCAGCCGTGGGGGCGGGTCTGTATGGTTTCCCAAATAGGAATGGAAACCAAGATGGCATGACTTTAGTCCAGGTAGCAGGACCAGGCTTGACAGCCACAAATGTCTAGAGTACTGGAATCCTGTCTCCAGCATTGCAACTAGCCCAGGAACCAGGGTGGGCCTGAAAACGCACGGGCAGAGAGGTCACAAGCTTTGAGCAAGGGAAGCCAGCTGGAGCCAGGAATCAGTCAAGTCCTAAAAAGATCTTACTTTCGTCTTCCCGCCGAAGAATGAGCTGTTTGTTTCAAGCAGCAAGGTTACAAAGCTTAGCTATGAAACTGTCTCAGGCTTCAGGGTGACTGCACAGTTTAACCTTCCACGAATAACACAGAGCGGTTAGGCAGCTCATGTACACTCCCTTCAAGGCTGAAGAATCTCCACATCACAGAGGGAGGGGACCAGAGACCTGCTAAGTTGCAATTTTAAACTTAAGTGTGTCAACAGTGAACGATGGGGCTCCAGGGAGCATCTTAGTCCCTGAAGCCAATTTGGCTGATTTCTCTAGCTTTCACATTCCCATAGGATCTGGGCTTTTCCTGGGAAAAGGTAGAACAGGGGCAGAGAAGGACTTCGGTGCCTCCAGACTTTCTTTGCCTTTTTAGAGAATGCCTGCTCCTTCTCACTTCATGCTTATAACACACCCAATGCCTGGAGTGCCTTCTCCTCACCCCAAGTAATAGCTGTTGGTTAGTTCATTGGCTTCTTTGCTTACTTACGAATCTATTTCAGGACCAAATGCCAGCTTCTCTGTGGAAACTTCCTTCTCTATTCCACCCGGTTAGAAAAATAACATCTCCCATTTTTGAGCCCAGAATGATAATATTTACCCCTCATTTTAATATGCAATCACAGTCTTGGGCAGGAATATCTCAAGGAGTAAGTTACACATGTATCTACCTGCCTCCCCCCAAGCCCACACAAAGCCATGAAATGTAGGGGAACTTGGTTTATACAATAGGTAGGCACCCTTGTGGACAGCCAGGAAGTAAAGAGCATCCACTACGTGTGAGGCTCTAAGTCATCATAGAATAAAGTGGCCCCCAATATCTCCCTCCTCAGCTGTCCCACACTGTGGGGAGAACAAGGAGGAGGCTGGCATACGAATCATTGCTTGTGTGCACCTGACATAGTGGGTGCTCCACTGACGTTTGTTCAATGGATGAGCCCGTGGGTCTCCACTCTCCAAGTTCCCAGAGTGCATACACTTCTCTGGATGCCAGTATTAAGTCAGCAAACCTGACTTTACCTTCCCAGGCAGATCCAAATAGATCTTTTTCTTCTTGCCAGTATCTCCTTCAAAGCGTGCCCATCAGCGTCCTTTTTGGAGGAAAGGAAGGATGAAGGGAAGAAAATAGGAGGCAAATGACATTGGAAGGCAACCCAAAGAGGGAGAGGAGTCTGTCCACCAGGCTTTCACGTATCGAGTTCCTGTCTTGTTTCAGGCCCTCTGCTGACTTGCCACCTGTTAGCTGTGCGAACTTGGACAATCCTCTTAACTTGCCATGTTCCCTGGACTCCATTTCCTCCTCCAAATAAGTGCACGGGAAAATGCCGACCCAATTTTATGATAATTAACTGAGATAATGTTAATAAAATACTCAGGAATGTATTTAGTTAATGACCTCCACGGTGATGCTGATAGTAGGATGGCAAAACCACCAAAGTCTGCGGCAACCATCACCCCCCCTCCAACTCCCCACTTATACATTGTTACATTCTTTCTTCTCTCCCTTCTGCCTTTCACTGTCCGTTAAGTGCCAAGTCCCTTGACACATTTGAAAAATGTGTCTTTTCTTCCTTTCATCCTGACTTCATCCAGGCTCTACCCCTTCTCTGTGTCCCTGAAATGCTTATCCCACAATGGCACTTTTGCATGCTCCCTTTTATATGGAAGTGGTTTTGTTTATTTTATTTTTTAATTTTATTTAAGTCCGAGTTAGTTAACATATAGGGTAATAATGATTTCAAGAATAGGATTTAGTGATTCATCCCTTCCCAATAACACCCAGTGCTCATCCCAACAAGACCTTAATGCCCACCACCCATTTTGCCCATCCCCCCCCCCCCAGCAACCTTCAGTTTGTTCGCTGTATTTAAGAGTCTCTTATAGTTTGCCTCCCTCTCTGTTTTTATCTTATTTTTCCTTCCCTCCCCCTATGTTCATCTGTTATATTTCTTAAATTTCGCATATGAGTGAAATCATATGATATTCATCTTTCTTGGACTGACTTATTTTGCTTAGCATCATACACTCTAGTTCCATCCACATTGTTGCAAATGGCAAGATTTCATTCTTTTTGATTGCTGAGTAATATTCCACTGTGTGTGTGTGTGTGTGTGTGTGTGTGTGTGTGTGTGTGTATACACCACATCTTCTTTATGAGTTTTTAAAACTGTGTTACAAGGATCCCTAACTTTGAAGGGGACATCTCATGAATCACAGCCCTGATTGAGTCTATTTTTGGCAATGGAAGTCATGTAGGATCTATGTGGGGGAAGGAGAAGAAAAGATATTAAAAAAAAGATTTATGTAAATGCTTTGGCGTATCTTATATTTAAAATTTTTTTCTTTAACTGGTGAGATTTATTTAGTCAGATATCATTTTCCACTTGCCAGATAGGCTGAGATCAAAGTTTGTATTTTTGAAGAGGAAACTCAGATGACTGGAACAGGGAGGGTGAAGAGAATTCTCACTGTGTGCCCCTTTGTACCTTTTAAAATTTTGTGCCATCTGCAAATATTACCTAGTCATAAAACTAATAAAATTGCTACTTAAAGGTGTAGGTGGTTTGGGGTATGGGGAGACAACCCTTTTGCTCTGATGGGAAAGGATGCAAACAGGAACATTTGCATGTTGAACAATTGTGATTTGGGAACTGGTGGGGAGGGTGAGAAAGAACGAGAGCTGGGGCGTGCAGAACACCTTTCATATTCCCTTTTCTGGGGGGAAGTCTGTGGAGACAAAGTTGGTTTAAGAGGAGACTAAGCTAAGCCACGTAGCATTTAACACCATGAGTCAGGATGAGATCACCCATGGACTGGTGAGGACAGGGTATGGACACAGGGATTGAGTCCCAGTACCCTCCAACGTTTAGAGGTGAAGGGGGAACCTACACTGAAGAATAACCGAGCAAATGTAGTGTCCTGGAAGCCAAGAGAATACAGGGTTACAGGAAGAAGGGATGATCAGCTGATCCTGGCTGAGCAGCCAACGGTTATGCATCTATTTAAAATGCAGCCCTAATGAATTTAGAGACACCACATGGTTCAATACCTGTTTCAAATCAGAAGGAGCCTGATTGAAGAGTCAGGATCTTCAAGAAAATTTCTAACACTCATTCCTGTCTCTCAATGATCACGGAAGGGCAGTTCTATTACACTCGTGGTGACACTTCTCAAAAGGCTATTTTCTGCTCCCTGCACTTGACTCTCAGGCTACATGCATGTCTAGCCCCCTGCCTCACCAGCCCCGGCTTCAGGGCTACTGTCTTTTCTGTCCCCTTCCTCGTTCTCTCCTGCTCTTACTGGGTAAAGATTTGCTTCCCTACTTTAGCGCCTGCCCGCCTGTCACTTCCTTCTTTGAGCTTATCTCTATCTGCTGGGTCTCTGCATATCACAAAAAATCTGGGGTCCAGGAAGGACCCCAGTCAGTCCAAGAAAGACAGGGATCCCTGCAGGAGTCAGATCAAAGATAGCATTTCTTCAGCAGGTCCAAGGAGGGAGGAAAACCAAATTCGCACAGGTTTATAAATCCTGTCCCTATCATATATATATAAGGGTTCCAAAAAGAATTTTGTCTGAGAATGCATTGTAATTCTAAAAAGCAAGTGAAAAAAAAAGTTACTTTAATCAGTTTTTGGATTCATGCTTTTTTTTAAGTTTTTTAATGTTTACTTATTTTTGCAAGAGAGAGAGAGAGAGCAAGCGAGCAGGAAAGGGGCAAACAGAGAGGGAGACACAGAATCCAAAGCAGGCTTCAGGATCTGAGCTGTCAGCACAGAGCCTGATGTGGGGCTGGAATCCACGAACCACAAGATCCTGACCTGAGCCGAAGTCAGATGCTTACCTGACTGAGCCACCCAAGTGCCCCTTGGATTCATGCTTTTTGAAAAATAAATTCAACAAAGACACGTGACATTTTTAAAGCCCATTATGATTCAGAACCTTACTTGGAGAATATTAACGAATCATCTATTTATCAATTTCTTTTCAGACACTTAATTCAGTTCTTATAATTTAGTATTTTAATTACATGAAATAAATGGGCACTTAAATGTGGGAAATGATTGTGGTACTTTCTACTGAGGTTAACTTAAACGTACTGACATTACCTTAGAGAATGTTCTCTACAGTTCTTACAGAAATGTTTATTTCTCATGGCCTGGAGATAAGGAGGAGGGTCCACACAGCTTCCCGAGTTTATATTGCTGGATGTGCAATTAGAATGAGTAGATGCTAATCGTCATGATTTCCCATAGTTAAAATAGGCTGATCTATTTCTTCTATAAATACAGGAACACAAAAGTCTCAAAACAAGGGAGAACTCACAAAGAAGAAATAACATTTGAGATTTAATCCCAGAACTGATAAACAACATATACAACACACACACTCGTGATCTTATAGAGGACACACATAACCATTTGAATAACCATCATTTAAAATTATGACTTTTCGTTAAAAAAAAAAAAAAATTAAAAAAAAAAAAGGGGGCGCCTGCATGGCTCAGTCGGTTAAGCGTCCGACTTCAGCTCAGGTCACGATCTCGCGGTCCGTGAGTTCGAGCCCCGCGTCGGGCTCTGGGCTGATGGCTCAGAGCCTGGAGCCTGCTTCCGATTCTGTGTCTCCTTCTCTCTCTGCCCCTCCCCCGTTCATGCTCTGTCTCTCTCTGTCTCAAAAATAAATAAACGTTAAAAAAAAATTAAAAAAAAAATTATGACTTTAATGGGGCTCCTGGGTGGCTCAGTCGGTTGAGTATCCAACTTCGACTCAGGTCATGAAGTCAACGGTTTATGGGTTTGAGCCCCGTGTCGGCTCTGTGCTGACAGCTCGGAGCCTGGAGCCTGCTTTGGATTCTATATCTCCCTCTCTCTCTGTTCCTCCCTCCACTCACACTCTGTCTCTCTCAAAAAGCAAAAAAATAAAGATTAAAAAATTTTGAAAAATAAAATTATGACTTTAATAATTATTACAATAACAAGTTAACTTCCATTCTTCTAAAACTTGTAGCTCATATGATGCTTTCACAAAAATCTCATTTTATCTATATTGAACTTCTCTAAGTCAGAACTTTTAAAATTCTCTTCTAGATAATAAAACAGCAGTTCAGAGAGATGACGACATTTACCCAAGATAGTGGAATTAATGTAAGAGACAGAGCAGGATTCAAAGTGAGGTCACCTGACTCAAAATCCCATGTTCTTTTCTACTTTACGAGAGGATTAGAGCAGGCTTACTGGTTATCTTGAGTGATTATTTGGAGGTAAGCACTAAACTAATTTTCTTTAGAAGAGTCTCTTTCTTCCAAATTTCTTATTGACATGCGGAAGAATTGTCCCTGTCGTTAGATGTCGGTTACCCTGTTCTCTCCTCCTTCTGATGCTGTCATAATATAGAACCTCTTATGCTTTTAGGCCTACCATCTCATTCAACGTCCACAAAGCCTCTGGGAGGTGAGTGTGGTAAGGCATTTGATTTTCACTTAAGAGGAAGGAATTCGAACAGAGACAGGCCAATGGAGTTGTCCCAAAGATGCATATTAGTTACCAGTAGAATCAAGACAATAACAGTGCACATCTCACCACACCCTTAGAGTTGCAGCTCAGTTGGGAATCTCATCATTCTTGTGGCTCTTGGGTGAATCTCTGTTCACAGACTTCCCATCCTACACAACGGCCACTGCGGTGACTCATCCCCAATTAAAAATGGTCTTAGAAGGAAAGACCCACAGATTTGGCCTCATAAAACAGAACAAAACAAATTCCTTATGGCATAAGGAAGCCCAAGAAGTTGACTAGGAAAAAATATTTGTCATATTAAAAGTTAATAATCATGTGCTAGAAAGAGCTCCCACAGATCAGTAGGAAAATAAGCAAGAGTTTAATAAGAAAATGGGAATGGGGAATGCAGAAGTTAGATACTGAACCGTAGCTACAGATGCCCGAGAAACTAGGGAAGAAATGGACCACCTCACTAATTCACTGATAGTCAAACCTGAATAAAACCAAGCTTGTTGCTACAATCCAATTCTGGCCGCAGATATGTAAAATAGGCAACTTTGGTGAGACCGGAACCCTTCTGGAAGAGCCACTTGGCAGTTTCCGTTAACAGGAAATGCCATTTCTTAGGACCAAGCAATTTGCTTAGCTCATGGGTTCATCCTGTCATTTCATTGAAATTTATTTCGGGTGCTAAATGCCAAGATCATAGTGGGTGTTGGAGACATGGATGTGAATAAAACAAAGTCCTTGCCTCTGCTTAGCCTCTTATTCTTGAGACACTCAGTGAGCAAAAACATACGTGATATGATGTTAGATGGTCATGCACACTCTTGTTAAAACAAGCAGGGAAGAAAGGGGGAGGTATATGTAGATGATGCAGATGAGGAAGCCAGGAAAGACCTCTCTGAGGTCTTCATGAGGATCAGTCGTGTAATTTTGGGGGAGAAGAGCTGTCTGAGCAGAGAGAAGAGTAACTGAAAAGGTCCTGAGATAGGAACGTACTTGGTATGTTCGAGGAGCGACACGGGCCCGTGGGGCCAGAGCAAAGTAATGTTGTCAGCATGAATACTGAGTTAAGTGTGAAAATCTATATTTATGAGGATTTCATTTGGTTGTAATTTCAAATTGTTAAGTGCCCATTAATAGGAAAAGGGTTAAGTCAATTCCAATATATGCAACAATGGAACGCGGTGTGGGGGCTGACAAGGAATGAGGTGGATCAGTGAGCATTAACAGCAAGGCTCTCAGGATGCAGTGTGGATTGGGAGAAAGAAAGAGGTTACAAGATAACATCTATACAAGGGGGCCATTCCTATTAAAAGATAAATGTATACAATACAAATTAATACATATTTGTATACCATAGAAATACAGATTATGAACTTAAAATAACACTAACCTTAGGCTTTGGTTATAAATTAGACAAACTGAATATTCCAAACTGTTTTATTCAAAACAAAACAAAACATAAAGGGGAATTGACTTGTTAACATTAGCGTAGGTCCTAATGTTGTCCTACTCTTAGTTCTAGCTTCGAATGCCTCCTCTCCCTCCCTCTTTCTGGTGAATTTCTCCCTATTCCACATCATGCTCTATGAAATCTTTCCAGTACTTGAAGCAGAGCCTGCTTCCCTGTTTTCCAGCATTATCACCCAACATGGTATTTTGGAGGCCATTCCCTCTGGATAGCAACTACTGTGGGTTTCACAGTCATGGTCAAGCCCATACCTGGGTTCTCAGTACCTTCTCGCGGGAGCTCAAAGTGGTGGAATGAACACAACTGAACCAGAACACAGCTGCCGGGATGAGTCGCGAACTTGGCATTTAGGTAATGGTCATGTCAACAGGTGTCTGAGTGAGGTGGCAACATACTTATTCCCATTCCACAGGCAAAAAGACTGAGGCTCTCAGCAAGCCCATGACTTTAATCTCCCCATCCAATGATGTGTATTCTGGAGGAGGCCCACCTTTGTGTACTTTCTGTTCATTTGGGATCCTTGGAAACCAGCTCAATCTTCAGATTCACCCTCAAGGACATGAGCCTTTTCCTATTATTGTATTTAATCTTCCCTGCACTTTATAATGATTGAATGAGATAATGGATGAGAAAGGTTTTACAACAGAAACTCATCATAAGTTGAAGGTTTTATTCTAATGTCAATTCCATCCACCTTGGGAGGCCCTCAAGTGTGGCAGAAAGGACACTGGATTTGGAATCCAGTGACCTGGGTAGAATTCATGTTTGGCACTCAGCAGCTACGTGACTATCCCTTCCTTCCCCCTGCCTTGTGTCAGCATTTGATTCTGGCGGGAGCTCAACTAAGACACCGTCCCAAGTCATTATGCCAGAACTCATTCTCCCACCCAGCCTCAGGATTCCTGTTTACCTTCATCTTCAAAGATTGTGGACATGGCCAAACGTTTTGAGTTTTGACAAACTGCTGGCTGTCTTGTTCTGTATCTCTTCCTCTTCATTTCCCTGGTTGCTGTTGAAGTGGAATTCTGACCCTAATATCCAGAGAAGTTAGGTCAAGCTTCACAAATGAGGGGCATGGTCCTATGCTTCCTCACGTCAGATGCTAGATGCAAGCTTGGGTTCCCAGATCGCTCACATTTCTGACCAACTGGCTATGAATTTGGGGGTTGCCTTTACCTTTTTGGGTTCAATAATTCTGTAGAATGGCTTATAGAATTCAGGAAAGTGCTGTAGGTCTGATTATAGTTTTATTATTGCAAAAAGAATACAAGTCGGGGCTAGTTAAAAGAAGAGACATATAGGGTGAGGTCTGGGACAATCTCAAAGAAGAATCTTCTGTGTCCTCTCCCCTTGGAGGCAGGAGGGGACTGCATGTCCTGCCTCCGTGTCAGTGTTGAACAGTATGTCCAGAGTTACACTAGCCAGCCGGGATCACCTTTGTTTAGTGCCCGGTTCTTGACTGGGAATTCACCACACAGGCATGACTGACCGAACCACTGACCATGAGGTTGAACTGAGTCTCCAACTCTTTCCCCTTTCTGGATGTCAGGGTGGATGTCAGGTTGATATCATACAGCTCAGACTAACCCTTGAATCACAAACTTGGTTGTAACATCGATATGTTTCTTCTTTGTGAGTGTCCTCTTTGTCTCTTGTTTAAAAAATCGTGTTCTATTCCAATATCGTGAAGACGTTTTTCTTCTGTACCCTCTTGTACTATTTTGTAAGTCTTATATTTTAGTCATTGATCCATTGGAATTTATTTGTCACATTGCTTTTCTGGGCCTCGGCATCTTTCCCTGTGAAATTGGTGGGTTGGATTAGTTCATCTTTTAAGATTTGTTTCCGTTTTATTTTTAAAATTGTTTACGTGTTTATTTATTTTTGAGAGAGAGAGCATGCGCGAGCGTGAGCAGGGGAAGGGCAGAGAGAGACACACAGAATCCGAAGCAGGCTCCAGGCTCTGAGCTGTCAGCACGGAGCCTGATGCGGGGCTTGAACCCATGAACTGTGGGATCATGACCTGAGCCAAAGTCAGGAGCTCAATCGACTGAGCCACCCAGGCACCCCTGTTTTTAAAATTTTTAAGTGTTTTTTTCAGCTTTAAATTCAGTGATAAAAATATCCAATATTTGTATATTATTTTCTATGTGCTAGGACTTGTCCTGGGAACTTTACATTTGTTACCTATTTAAGCCCACTTTGTCACCCTTCCAGGCATAGTGAGGCTTAGAACATGAGATAATGGTGGACAGACAGTCACAATGGAGATGGATTTGAAGCCAGGACACCACACACACACACACACACACACACACACACACACACACACACACACAGGGGTATTACTCAGCCATAAAAAAAAGAACAAAATCCTGCCATTTGCAACAACATGGATAGATCTAGACGGTATCATGCTAAGTGAAACATGTCTGCCAGAGAAAGACTGATACCATACGATTTCACTTATGTGTGGCATTTAAGAAACAAATCAAATGAACAAAAGGGAAAAAAAGACAAACCAAGAATCAGACTCTTAACGATAGAGAAAACCTGATGGTTACTGGAGGGGAGGTGGGTGGGAGATGGGTGAGATAGGAGAAGGGGATTAAGAGAACACTTAACCATGATGAGCATTGAGTAATGAATAGAATTGTTGAATCACTGTATTGTGCACCTGAAAATAATGTAACACTGTATGTTAACTATGCCCAGCTAAAATTAAAAACTTTAAATGCATACATAGATACATAAATAAATAAATGTTTTTAAAAACTGGGGTCCTATGTACATCTAATACATAAGAAAGGATGCTAGAGAGTAGACTGGTTAAGCACTGGTAACCCAGAACTAGACAACATAGGTTTGAGTTCCAGACCTGCTATTTACTAGCTTCCCAATGACTTTGGGCAACTACTTAACCTCTTTATATCTCACTTTCCTCTTCTATAAATTGGAGATTATAGCACAGACTTTGCAGGGTCATTACGAGTACAGAGCAGTGCCAGGCACAGACTAAGCATCATAAAGGCATTTGTCATTATTACAGTAAGTGCTCACAAATAGTGGCTACCGTTCTTTCCCAGTTAGCAAACCTCCAGAGACGGTGTGGCTGACCCTGCTAACACCTGCTGGTCCTCAGGATATTCTTGGGGACACACTGGGATCCCTCCTGGTCTCAGCAGTTGGTCCCACCACCCCAGGGCTGGCTCTAACCCTGTCTGACTCTAGAGCTGGTCCCTTGCCATGGTCTAAAAGTCGTCACAATTAACCTTTCCCTGCCTGTTTTGGATGTGAACTCGAACAACCTAATTCTTAGCTCCTTGCCGGTCATTAACTGTTTAATGTGTTTGAGGAAATGTCTCTTAACCTTGCGCCTCATTAGAATGAGTGATTTTGTGAGGCTATAAACCAGCCTTGCCTCTAATGGAAGTAGATTCCAGCAAACCACCCCCCCCTACTTTTTTTTAAAGATCCTTACAAAGAAAGCTATTACAGGTTTGCAGAGATTGATTTTACTTAAAACCGAGTATGTATGAAAGCAGGCAGAGTGGTTATGACATAAATTACTTTGATATATTGAGTGCAAAGGCAAATGCAATTTCTTTCTCCCTTTTAGCTTTCTGTGTTCAGCAGAGGGGTGGTGATTTATCTTTTTATCCATTTCAGTCTGACGTAGGTTGCTTTTAACTCTAGGGAAGAAGGGACAGATGGCGTGTGTTAGAAGGATTTGCAGGAGGAGGAACAGGAAAGAAGAAAGAAAGAAGGCCCTTCTCCTAATCCATGGGCCCTCAACTGATCTTATCTGGGCTGCCCCCCACATCCCACCTTGCCTGGTCCCATTGCAGAAGAGAATAAGCAGCAAATGGAAGAAACATCTTAAAAGGAAATCAATAAGCAGTTTACTATGTAGTTATCTCAAGCTCAATTTTTGTATAACAAACTGTAATTACATATAATAAATATCAAGCCCTCCTCATCGAGGAAACGAAGAATATATTCTACTATAATCTAATTTTCCTTGCTTTTTCCCGGATTCCATGGGCCCTCCTCTGGATGCTTCTAGTTCCACATAATAGGCACCGGAAAGTTGATTTTCTTATGTCAGGGCCCTGGCTACCGTTGTTACTGCTTTGGGAAAGTTATTAATCTTTGCTCCTGCAGATACTGAACATTTTCTTTGAGGCTCTGCTTCTGGCACCGTGTTGTTCAAGAGGTTTTGCCCTCAGCAGCATGCACTGCAAATTTCTGACTTTGTGGCTTGAGTCCTGCAAACAAAGATTGAAATTCTGGACTGAAGAAAGCTGAAGAGATGTGATTGTTGCAGGACTTCTCAGAGCTTTTCATCTGCTGCTGTGCTTTGTGGATCTCTGAGGGTGATCCAGTGTGCCCCTTTCCAAACTTGTGACAAGCTGTGATCCCTTTCTGTTAGATACTTGGGGAGATGCTGGTCCCTTTTGGAAGGGGACACAAGACCTTTTCCAGGAGAACCTCGCCCTCACATCTAAACTCAGCTTTAGTCTCTGTCCGTGAGCCCATTCTGAGTTACAGCTGCATGCAATTGACCATCATCCCCGGACAGACTCGGGCTCCCCGACGTGCGCTCACACAGCACAGACAGGTTTTTCCTCTTAGAAAGCCATTTCACCTCCTCCTGCTCCTGGCAAATTCTGACACCTTTCAGAACCCAGTTTGGTGGTCACCCCCCCCTCCCCTGCCCAGTGAGGCATCCCTAGGCAGGGTTATTCCTTGGATGCTGACAGCATCTTCAGAGAGAGATTAACAGGCACGTGTGTGACCACCTAGATGGGTGTTCAGTAATACCTCGGCAGTGGAACACCACTGGGGTTTTGAAATGCTCGTAAAATGGTGTGTTCAGAACAAAACAAACCAAAATCTGTCAGTGGAAATACTTGGAGTTTGGAAAACATGATGGAAAGCCACCGAATTAAAAGGAATTTTGGAAGAGGAATAGACGACCGGTAAGCTGTCTCTGAAGGAGATGGAGAGCGTTTCTTTGCTGAGGGCCTTTGTTTGGCTGAATGGAGTTTGCAGGTTTGGGGGTAACGGCTGAATTGCTCGAGGCAGGAGCAGCTGGGCACCACCTCCCAAAGCCTCTGAATCCACCCTGTCCAAGGTGGCTCTTCCAGATAGAAGTTAAACCTTGCCGGTGTGTGTTCGGTGAGCGCCCATCACGTGCTCCCTTTGAAGATGGGAGTCAGATACTCCTACCTTTCTGGAAACTCTCACTCACTGAATCCAACCAGAAGCCAGATGGCAAAGCAATGTAGGTGATGAAGTCTGCAGAGATGAAGCTCTTGGGACAGGGAAGCACACAGGAGGGCAGAGAAAGTACAAGGGGAGGGTGGGTGGAAGAGTGGAGACCAGCCTCTCTCAAAATGTTGCATCTTTTTACCTTTCTACGGCGATATGTAAACATGCATATTAATTGGGGTGCCTGGGTCGCTCAGTCGGTTGAGCGTCAGATCTCACAGTTTGTGGGTTCGAGCCCCACCTCGTGCTCTGTGCTGACAGCTCAGAGCCGGGAATCTGCTTCAGCTTCCGTGTCTCCCTCCCTCTCTGCCCTTCCCCCACTCACGCTCTGTCTCTGGAAAATAAATGTTTTAAGAAATTTTTAAAAAGTTAAAAAAACAAAACAAAACAACATGTTTATTAACCTGTTTCCTCTCCAACACAGTATGGTATCAGAGTATTGAATTGTCTTTCATCTGATAGCTGAAAAATGTGACACTATACTTTTGATAGTCTTTTTCTTATATATGTGAATTGATATATTTTTAATGCTTTAGACCTATTTACGTGTTTATTCTTTGAACATTAGTAATTTTACAGTCTCTGCCTATAATTCCATTGGAGGGACTTTTTTTCTTAGTGACTTACAGTGCTCTTTATAAAGAGAACCAACCTTTTATTTCTGTGCTTACTTCTATAGTTTCTCTGTTTATCTTTTTCCTTGTGTGGTGTTTACTTGTATTTGTGTTGTCAGATTTATAAATTTTTTCCTGGAATGTGGATATGCCTTCTGTATATTGAGATTTTATATGTTGTTTTTCCTAGTAATTGCATTATTAGAAAAGTCTTTGAACCAACTGAAATTTATTTAACTATAAGATTTGAAATATTCCACTGCAAATCCTTACCATTTTTCTTAACACCAGTTTGTGAATCATCACTTTTTAATTTCTTGATTTTTTTAATTTCATTTTTATCAAGTGCCCAATTCTTACATATCTTTTGGTTTAATTCTAGACTTTATACCTCACCCCTTGTTCTGCCCGTGTTCGTGCCACACCACCACTCTGCTTTAATGATTTCCTTTATTATGAGGCAGGATTGGTCTCACCTGACCCATTATTTATGTTTATGTATTTTTCTACCATTATTGCATAAACTTGTGGGTTCTACCTCAAATTAATTGTGAAAGCTGGTAGGGTATTTTTCAGTTCTTGAAAAAAATCACAAAGAAGAGAAGGGAAGGGAACCGTGTAGATTCTTTTCCATTCTCTAACACAGTCTTCAGTATTTTGGAAGAATGTTTTGGTTTTTTACCTTCAGATTTTTCCAGATAATTTTCATAGCCATTATTCATTAGTTACCACTTGGTATAATTAAGAAATGAGATTTTGGCAACAATCAATACTTTCGTAACAATTGTTGGTCTTTGTGTTCACTCAAGGATCAGAGAATGATCTGTGTTTACAGAAATGCAGCTGCTCAGGTCCCTAGTTCTAGAATAGAATCTAATTCTTCATCCTAACAGAGCCAGTATTCAAACAACAGTTTTGTGCTTAATGGATGAGTGGTCTTTGGTGAGGCTTTTTACTCCCCCGTGTCCTTTTTTTCTTAAATAAAATGAAGATGATAACATGTAATGAAGAGAATTATCATGCATTGTAAAATTGGGTTTAAGTCTCAGACTCAGCCTTTCCTTATTTGTGACCTTGACCGAGTCCCTTCAACTCCCTCAAACTGTTTCCTCATTGGAAAATTGGAGATAGCAATTTGGAATAGTAAATCCTCTCTTATAAGTCTGTTGTGAAGGACCCATCCGTATAGCTGGTCTTTCTAATATACCACACAAAATGTAATTTCTGGTAGTGTTAGTAGGCCTGGTTACTGGGGAAGGAGAGAGAAAGAGGGTGGGAGGGTGGGAGAAGAGAGAAGGGGGAGGCATTTGGCTTTCCATCCATTAAGGAAGTCAGTGTTTTGGACACCACATCAAACTCTTGCTGCCTTACCCTCAGCTGTCGGGCATCGTAGACCAATTTGGCTCTGGAGTACTGGTAGCACAGGTAATACCTTACTTGATTTGACTCTGCTACGTCTCCAATCTTGTTACATTCGCATAGCACCACAAAGCAGACTCCAAGAGAGGTTAACTGAGGCCTTTGGATTGATGGAAAGCAGCCGTCAATGGTGGTGTCCCTCCCACGTTCGATGGGTTCTCATTAGAATTTTGTTGTGTGCCTTGGAGTGGTTGAAAACATTCACATGATGGATTAATCAATTTCCAAGTTGCTGCATTCACATGTGGTAATGACTTGCTCAAACGCCTCTCTGGCTGTCTGAATGGGCGTTAAGGAATTAAGTAGGACAGTGGAGGAGCCCCATTTTCAATTAAGAAAGAAAGTGGCAGAGTGTTTTTTTCTAACCTAGAAAATGAACCAAGGCAGATAATTTCCTCCCCCCCCCCATGATATATAAAAGGTTAAAAAAGAAAAAAAGCTAAACCCATAAAAAATATAACATCATTTACATCTTCCAAATTGCAGTGCTCTTGGATGCATCATTAACTATAAATGGGTTGCAATAAAAACATTAATTAGTATAAAAACAGCCAAAAAAGCAAGGTTTCAAGTTCATTTTGGCTTGCCTCAGAAGGATAGAAAGCAATATATTTATATATTTACATATAACTAGGAACAGCTAAATCATTTGTCTGGAAAGAATGCAGAAGGGGGATATAGAGAGACAACCAACCAAAGTGACCATTTCCATAAACCACAACTGCATTTCAGCCATGGGCAATCCTTCTCCTGGTTATTACACTCATAAAATGCCTATAAAAATGGCATCATGCAGTTCCATATTTATAATCTGTCAATGTCCCACAGATCAAATTGGTTGAGTTTACAAGCCAAGAGATGATTTTCCCCCATTTTAACTGCTAGCCCTTTCTATGTCCTCTGGACTCTGCAGGCTGATCTGCTTCTCTAACAATTTTATGGCCTGGGGCACAATGACAAGTCTGTAATTAAAGCTTGGAGAGTGGTGGAGGGCTCGCCGAAGCCCACATCTCTGCAGGTCCTACTCTCACATCCATTTTACAGTTTTGAGTGCAGTGACCAGCCAAGCTTCAGCTGAGGGGAGGCAGTTTGCCATGGAAAAAGATGTTTTGGGGATGTTCCCATTTGTAGTTATCACTGGCCGCCAAAGGCTTGGTAGGTCAGGGTCTGTCACTGAGGGACTTGGAAACCCTGGCTCAGCACACTGTGTCTATAGGATGCTGTGGGTATTGAAAATAAAGGCCGACTGCTAAATACAATACTTTCATTTCTGGGCTTTACCCTCCTTGAAGAATAAGAAGGAGTTTCCTCTTTTCTCCTTTTGGCAGGAAATGTGAATTTGGGTAAGCGACAGTAAGGTTCTGGAGGAAATTTGGGGTGAAGTTGAGACCTTACAAGGAGACCCTTTCTCAAGGGTAGAACTTCATCTACATCTCTGTGCCAGTTCTTCTGGGAAAAAGCTGTCTGTGTACCATTTCCCTGCTATTGAAGTGTTGATCTTTGCTCTCATCCAACGCTTAACCCAAGACAGGAGGCCACACTGCAGCAAGCCACTGGGGTTTCAGGCCACCCATGGCAGTCCACCAACGTGTGTGCCAAAAGCCAGAAGTGCTGCCCTTCAAAAGCCATAGTCCCCAGGGCAGCATGCTGGTTTCTGAATACTGCGAGTGAGCATTTTAATTTGTGAGATGTCAAGAACATACCAGATGTGAACCAGTTTGGTGTAGTTGGATGGAAATCCATGGACGATGGGGTGGGAAGAGGAGTCTCAAAGAGCCTGGGTCAAAAATGGCTAGAGCTAAAACTCAACTGCTTGGTCACTTCCTTCTTTGTGTCCTCTCTTCTCGCTGTGTGGATTTCCACCCTGGTGCTTTTCAGATTTGGTTGCATGCATAAAATACAAGTTGCTTGGGGCACCTGGGTGGCTCAGTTGGTTAAGCGTCTGACTTTGGCTCAGGTCATCATCTCTCAGTTCCTGAGTTTGAGCCCCACATTGGGCTTGCTGTTGTCAGTGCAGAGCCTGCTTGGGATCCTGTCTCCCTCTCTCTCTGTCCCTCCCCTGCTCATGCTCACTCTCTCTCTCAAAAGTAAATAAATATTAAAAAAAAAATAAAGTAAAATATACGTTTCTTTACTTCACTGTAAGATCTTGAGGAGGGATGATGTTTGTTATTTTCCTTTCTATCCCAAATGACCAAGGTGGTGCTTGACTCAATAGAACACCATATAATTACACCTAATTGATTATTAAGAGCATGGATAGTAGACCAAATAGACCTGGGTTTGGGTCATGATCTGCTACCTACCTAATAGGATCTTACTCAACTTAATTGAGCACCAGAATATTACTAATAAAGTTATCATTGTTATTATTTTAAATAATTATTATTATTACTAGCATGTATTCAGTGTGAACTATGTGCCAGGCATTGATGAACCTTTTACATACATTATCTCATTTAATTCTCATTGAAAATTTTTCTATCATAAGTACAATTTTATCCCCATAATTCAGTTAATAACTAGTAGTGCATACATAATACAGCGTATTTAAATTATAATACCTGGCCCATATTAGTTATTTAATAAACAATTAACAAATAAAATGCTTAAATTGTTGTTCATTTATTTGTTTGTCCATCTTAGTTAGAGTAAGGAAGTTAATGCTGAAGCTAGATAAACAGAGCCTAAGGTGTCCCCATGCATTGGTTATCTGCTGCTGTGTAATTGTCCCAGAACTTAGTGGCTTGAAACAGCAATAAGCATTTAATATCTCATACAGCTTTTGTGGGTCAGAAGTCCAGGGGTGTTTCTGGCTCAGGATCTCTGGTGAAATTGTCGTCAAGATTTTGGCTAGGATTGCTGTCATTTGAAGATTTTCCTGGGACTAGAGGGGCCACTTCCAAGATGGCTCACTCAGATGCTTGACAAGTTATTGCTGGTTGTTGGCAGAAGGCTTTGGGTCCTTGCCATATGGATGGCTCCATAGGGCTGCTTGAGCATGCCAACAACATGGCAGCTGACATCCCCCAAACTGGGTGATACAAGAAAGGGCAAGGAGAAAACCACTTGGACTTTTATGACCTAGCTTTGAAAGTCACACTGTCATTTTGGCACTATTTCTTTAGTTGAAGCCCTATTCAAGAACATGAAAATTAGGAGGTAGGAATAATTGAAGGCCATCTTGGAAAATGGCTACTGCAGCCTGGGTTAAGAAGATGATGGAGGGGTCCCTGGGTGGCTCAACTGGTTAAGCGTCCGACTTCAGCTCAGGTCATGATCTCACAGTCTGTGAGTTCAAGCCCCATGTCGGGCTTTGTGTTGTCTGTTCAGAGCCTGGAGCCTGCTTTGGGTTCTGTGTCTCCCTCTCTCTCTGCCCCTCCCCCACTCGTGCTCTGTCTCTCAAAAAATGAATAAAATGTTAAAAAAAGAAGATGATGGAAACAGAAAGATCACAGGGTCAAATCTGGGTCAGCTCATGACTGAGGATGTGAACAACGCAAAAGTGATAGAAGCCAGATTTTATGTGGCTCTGGGTGTGTGGTTCCAGATGTGGAACATGACTTAAGTGGTCTGTCTTCACAGAGACACGTCTTCTCTGAAAACTTGTATACTCTTTTTGAACTGTTGGACAGGCGGAAATAGGCTGAATGCATTTATCTCAGACATATAAACTAGAAGATGTATAAATGAGGCAAATTCTTGAGAATAAAGTTTAAAAGTTAGTGATCTGTCAGCAGAGACATAAAAGAGAGTGTGTTGCTGATAATGCCAGGAACTGGCCCAAAGAATGGTGTTGCTGAACTGAACCTGCAATTTAAGTAGAAATAAAAGGGGAGAAAAGACATTGCAATAATGAGGATGTTATAAAGACCTGGTTCCAAAAACCAAAATTGCTATTCAGCAATATCTTTGGAAGAGGATGGGGGAATGATGGTATTTAGATCAGAAAATTTGGGTCAAATGTATCCCAAGGAATTAAGCGTTTATCTTCTCTGAGCAGAAAAGAGTAGAGGAGGGGAAAAAAGCGAGAAAGATTTTGAGCAAGAGATGCATAGCTCCTGCAAAGAAGTTATTATATATTTTTTATTATTTTCTGGCTCAAGTGGTTGACCTGCACTCATGGTCAAGTTCAGAGGTCAATTTTGCAGTGGCTCATCAAACTATATCTTTAAGTCTAGAGTCACAGAGGCCCTTCCTCCCATTGACATTTTTTTTTTTTTTTTTTTTTTTTTGCAGTCATACTGAGGAACAAAGCTGGTTCTGCATTCCAGCATAATTTATTCTTCATTAGTCTAAGCTATGACTTGTTCATGATTACATTCAATTTCAATGTTTACAGATTCATTTTCATAATATTTCCTCTGGGTTTATTATTTCCATTTGTAAAAATTCACTAAGTCCTCCAAATCAGGGTAAGCTGATGTAATTTGCCAGGGGCCGTTGCTCTGACTCACATTGGGCCTAGAGCTTTGTGACAGCAGATGGATGATGCTCTACTTGAGAGAACTTGACTTGCAGACCCTGTGGTGAGTTCCCCTATATTCCTCAGGGGCTCCTTTGCTTGTCTCAGATTCCTGTGAAAAAGAATGTATGATGTCTTGGGAGGTGAGAATGGGCTTTGAGAGAACAGGTGGCTTTGGAATGTCATGGATAACTACACTTTGGTCTCAACATGGTCCTGCCCAGGGCATGCCTCCCTTCTCCCACCGGACCATCCATGTGGTTACCATGGCAATTGCCATGTAAGTACATTATACCAGCCTCTTGATGGTTGTGCGTTAGGCAATATGTTACTTATTTTTCTGTCTTTGAATATGTATTGATTCCAGAAATCTAGGCTTAGAAAAATGGGCATTTGTCGGGTAATGTAGTAAGTCATTAGTTTGTTCATTGAATGCACATTTTCTAAGAACATAGTATGTGTTAGGTGCCAGGTTGGTTCCCAAGGCTGCAACGAATTTATTCTCCAGTTCTTGAGAATCAGCCAATTGTGGCTTCCCTGGAGCATCTTCCAATCTTATAGATTTGATCAGCAAAGGAATGACAGGATTAATTTCTGTTATTAATTATATATATATTTTTAATTTTAATGTTTTTTATTTATTTCTGAGAGAGAGAGAGAGAGAAAGAGAGAGAACATGAGTGGGGGAGGGGCAGAGAGAGAGAGAGAGAGAGAGAGAGGAGACACAATATGAAGCAGGATCCAGGCCCTGAGCTGTCAGCACAGAGCCTGATGTGGGGCTCGAACCCACGAGCCATGAGATCATGACCCAAGCCGAAGTTGGATGCTTAACTGACTGAGCCACCCAGGCACCCCAATATATCTATATTAATGTCATTTTTTAGAAGATTTCTTTTTTTAATTTTTTTTTTTTAATTTTTTAAACTTTACATCCAAATTAGCATAGAAGGTTTCTCCAAGTGCTCTTTGGATAAGCCATGTGGGTTTCTTCTGATAATGGACATCAAAGTACCCATTTTATCATTGTCTAAACAGGCCCAGAAAATTGCCTACAAACTTATATCAGAACCAAGGTAGCCTTTAATTTTCTTTCCCAAGATCTTGAGTGTATGGCAATCTTTTATTAATTGAGATTATTGCAGTCTAAAGTTAACAAAACACTTGATTTTAACTGACTTGACCACAAAAGGGAATGTATTGCCTTGTGTGACTCACCCACCTAGAAACCCATTTGACTTCAAGTGTGATTCTACAGGTACTTAAGCGAGGCCATCAGGACGTGGTTCTTGTATCTCTCTGTGTCTTTGCCCTGCTGTCTCTGTGCTGATCTCACTCTCCAATAGGCTCCCAGAGTCACCAGCTGGCTCAAGACAGCTCTTAGGCTGCATCCTAACTGGTTCAGATCCAGCATGAAAATGACCATGCGAAGTATGACCAATTGAAGTCGTGAAATTCACTCTGACTGGATTAGCTTAGGTCATGACCTCACTGCCTGGCCAATTCTGTTTTTGAGGAATTCTGATAAACTATTTTCTACCTTAAAAATTATCCCAAGGGACCATTCTTTCCTTTTCTTCCTGAGCATGTTTTGCTGTATCACAACTGAGGTTTAACTTAAGATTAACTTTAGTTACTTTGGCTGTTACTTTAGTTCATTTTTCCTTAGAATTTCCTCCTTATATCACATAAGTAGACCTAAAGCCTGGGCTTTTATTTTAATATAGAGCCCAGAAGTCACTGTTGTTTGAAGGCAGATTGTCCTCATTTGAGTTCTGACGGCAGCTCCTTTTCAGCCCAGCGAGAACTGTCTTAAAACTGCTCATTTCAACAGAGTCCCAACTATGTAGGTGTATTATCATTTCCCTGGCCACCCTGGACACTCAGCTGGCCTCTGGACTGCTTTATCACTTGGCATTTATAGATAGATGACTTTAGGGAAGCTCATTTTTTATCTGTAAAGTGGGCATAATAATGCATATCCTCCTGGATGTAGAGGGATTGAATGTGAAATTCTTTTGTAAACTGTAAAATGGAACTCAGTTTTAAAAGGACACTGCTGTTACTAGGAATCCAATATCCAATGGAATGAGGAAGGTTCAACTTATTTCACATAAAGCCAGGCAGTTTCTGAGGTCATGTGGTGCCACCTGAGCTGTGCCTGAGCCCTCAACGACCAGAAGAATGTATTCATCTGCGACTGGTGTCAGACTAGAAAGAGCTGAATGTTGTACACTTCAGGGTTGGCGTTATGATCTAGAGAATGCTTTGCATTTCTTTTCCCCAGATAATTCTCTGCTCTCCAAAATCCAAGACTTTACTTAACCAGTTTCCTGAGCCTGAGATGCTCTTCCTTTCCACAAGTACTTGCCAAAGTCTTATTATTCTCATGCCTTTCAGAAAACTCCATCAATCTTCCCTGTTGCAGCCCACTCATACAGGAACCTCCAGGTCCTCCCAAATCAAAGGCAAATTTGTCTTTTTTTTAATTTATACTGACCATGTCTTATTTCCATTTTGCTGCTGATTGAAGTTCTTGAAAGTCTTTCTTAGTAGATATTTAACACTTCAAGGGCAAGGATTGTTTTTATTCACTCCTATATTTCCAGCATCTGGCATGGTTGTGATGTTCCAATCATGAAGGAAGATGGGAAGGTAGGTGGGTAGGTAGGTAGAGAGGAAGGAAGGAAAGAATCGAGCAAATACATCTGAGTGAGCATCCTTTTCTTGGCCACCCTGAACGCTTCTGCAAGGAAGAGAATTACTTTTCATATCAAGTCATGAAGCAGCCCTACATCTAGGCCGTGTCCACCCACACATACTATTGCTTATACCAGCAGACCATCTTGGAATTAAACCTATAGTCATCTCTCCTTGCCCCGGGCTTCCCCCCAATCCCACCCCACTGTTAGCATGCTCTATGGTTCACCTTGAGCTGAGGGGCCTCTATCCAGGTGACTGCACCTTGTACTTAGGTGGCTAGAGCAATCGTATTGTGTTTGTCCTTTTATTATTTTGTCCTGCAAATCTGTGTTCCATACCGGATCATGAGGTATTCCCGGGAAAGGACTATGTTGCGCACTTTTCTGTTCAGTGATGCCAGTGACACCTCAGTGAGATTTGGAGAGGAACGGGCAGAGATCACGAGAAGCAGCAGAGGTAGATGAGTCAAGAGCTATAGCTGTAGAGATAAAGAGACAGATTTCACTGGGGTAGGGTCCGCCCACTTTCAGTCTTATCCCCTTCTGATTGCCTCCTTGACGGGTGTGCACGTGCCGGGGTGTGCACACGCGTGTGTGTGCACGTGACATAAACCGAGAGTCTCCCAGACACAGCGTTAGATCTTTTGCATCAAAATTCCTGGGCTTCACGATCTCATGTGAAGGCATGGCTTATCTTGCCCTTTTTGTGAAGAGAATCAAAGTCGATCAGAAGACGGAAACCATTTGCCCAAGGTCACTTACCACAGGTAAGCCAGGATTCAAACCTAAGCTGCTTGGAATTCAAAAATCACGTTCTTTTCATTAAGCCACCCTCCTTCTCTAGCCTGGGTACAACCTGGTCTCAAAACCACCTGTTCCCACCACCCCCCTCCATTTCTTTATAAACAGAGTGCTGCCTTCACATCTTTTTCCTTCCCTCCATAATCCCAGGTAGTCGAGGTTGGAATTACTCTGAGCATATCATCCTGTTGGCCCAGACAGCTTCATTATATGTGCCAAAGACATTGTGTTAGAAAATTATACATTCTGGCAAGAAAATCCCCACTATATCATTTTCAGATCAAATCTACTGTGAGTTTTGCATGCTAACAGATCAAAGGAAAACCCACAGAATGTCAGTGAGGTGTCACTCCTATAATATGAAACCTTCTCTCACCTCTGCTGCTGCTCAAATATTTTTTAAGCAAACAATTACTTCACACAATATGCCTCTCAAATTCTGTGCTCCCCAATTGTTCCTAAGAAACTAGAGTCCGCGTAGGAGGAACCAAAGCAAGACTGTCTTGACTTACCTAAATTAAGGGTTTACCAGCCTGTGGTGATGGAAATACTCCTGATTCATAGGGACAAAATTCCCAGAAAGAGAGCACATCAAATCAGGAAGGCGTTTCTCTCTGCCGGCCCGTGCCTTCGTGCCCTCCCCCACTTCCCGCCCTCTGTTTCTCCTTTCCATTTACTTCTTATTTATTTCTTTATTTTTTTAAAAAAGTTTATTTATTTATTTTGAGAGAGAAAGAGAGTGCATGAGCAGGGGAGGGGCACAGAGAGA
Source organism: Panthera leo (assembly GCF_018350215.1). Classification (NCBI taxonomy): domain Eukaryota; kingdom Metazoa; phylum Chordata; class Mammalia; order Carnivora; family Felidae; genus Panthera; species Panthera leo. The sequence goes on along the minus strand of NC_056695.1, from coordinate 75,081,449 downwards.
GGGAGAGAGAAAATCCTAACAGGCTCCGGGCTCAGCACGAAGCCTGACAGGGGGCTTGATTCCAGGACCGTGAGATCATGACCTGAGCCCAAGCCAAGAGTCAGGTGCTTAACTGACCGAGCTGCCCAGGCACCCCTCCATTGACTTTTTAAATTTATGTTACAGTGTGCTTAACTTACAAAGTCCTGTCGTTTTCTGAGCCTTCTACACAAACCACTGTTATCCCATCGCCCACTCTGCAGAGGCAGTGGCTTTGAAACCATTCAGTTGGTTTATTTATCTAAACGACCCATTGTCTTTGTCCATTCAAGCCACCATAACAAAATACCACAGACTGGGGAGCTTAAAAAACAAACATTTATTTCTCATGGTTCTGGAGGCTCAAAGTCCGGGACCAGGGTGCCAGTGTGGTCTGATTCTGGCAAGGCCCACTGCCTGATTCATACAAGGCCATGTTTTTGTTGCGTTCTCGCGTGGGAAGGGGCCGGGAGGTTCTCTGGGGTGTCTTTGATAAAGGCACTGATCCCGTCATGAGGGCTCCCCCTCCAACTCCCAAAGGCTCCATCCGCTCCAATACCATCCTCCTGGGGATGAGGTTTCAGTGTATGAATTGAGGGAGGATATAAACATTTGGTTTATGGCGCCTGTTGTCCCGGCACCTGTCTGTTACTTACAGGTAACCCTTTCACTTCCCGTAATAGAACTTGAGGCTTTGTTTGTTTTCACACCTCCCCCCCCCCCCCACCACGCATACTCCACATTTCTACATCCTCAACACACAATGTTTATGTTATCATGGCTACACAAACACTAACAGCTGATGCCACGTATACTCGGTTCTATTGCATTTTCCTACCTTGTGTTTCCTTTTCCTCAAAGTTATTGTTTTGTTTGATTTGCCTGTTGGCTTACTTTTTACCTGTTGTTCTCACTAACTCTGACCAGATTCTGCCCCTGTTGTACAAATCTCTCTAAATATATGAAAAATTAGATAGCCTGTCATTTTTATCTTTTTTGAAAGAAGCTCTCCCACAGCCTTCTGTCCTGTTTCCAATCCCCCTAGTTGTTCCCTAGAATTATGGTCCAACTGTTAACTTCAGCTCTTTCTTTGCCATCGTCCTGGAGATTACTTTTGCCTCTCTCATACAGAATTCTCAGTTTTTAAAATCTCTTCTACCCTTCCTTTGGCTTATGCCTTAGTTTGAATGGAGCACACTTTCTATTAGCTTTTTGATAATAGTGTACTGGATGAAAGGTATTTGAGATATTCTGACAATTTTTTTTTTCTAGTCTCATACTGAATTGATTGTTTTGCAGTTGACCCTTGAACAACATGGGTTTGAAGTGCATGGGTCTATTTACCTGTGGATTTTTGTTTTCAATGAAAACAGTACAGTACTGTGAATATATTTTTTCTTACGATTTTCTTAATATTTTCCTTTGTCTAGCTTACTGTATTGTAAGAATTGTAAGCACACATACAAAATATGTGTTAGCTGGCTGAGTATGTTATTGATAATGCTTCCGGCCAACAGTGGACTATTTGTACATAGTTAGTTTTGGGGGAGTCAAAGGTAGATGCAGACTTTTGACTGCGTGGGGTCAATGCCCCTAAGCCCCATGTTGTTCATTTACTAGACTTTGAATTCTAAGATGAAATAATTCTGACATCAGAATTAGAAAGTCACTCTTTCATATCATCCAGATTTCATTATTACTGGTGAAAAGCCCGGTTCTTATCTATTCTTGACCCTGCATATGAAAATGTTTTTCCCTTTCTCTTGGAAGCTGGTAAGATCTGCCTAGCCTCAGAGTTGGTATATTCACTTTCTATCACTACATGACAAGTTACCATAAACTATGTGGCTTGAAACAACACTCAGGTTTTGGTTCACAGCTTTGTAGGGACAGAAGTGTGATATGGTGTGGGTGAGTTCTCCATCCAGGGCATCACAAGGTTGAAATCAAAGTGCCAGGCTGGCCAAGTTCTTGTCTGGACACTGTGAAAAAATGCCTTCCAAACTCATTCTTGGAATTTGGTTCCTTGCTCTTGGAGATCCATTTTCTTGCTGGTTGTCACCTGAGGGTTCCGTGACACATGGCTCCTTCCATCTTAAAGCCAACAGCGGGGCATCAGGTGCTCGGGGGCTTGCAGTGTCCGCCTTCCTTTTCTGCACCTGGTCAGAGGAAGCTCTTTCTCTTAAAAGGCTCATGCTTCTGACCATGTTAGATCAGGCTCACTGGGGCCGTCTCCCTAATTAATGTCGACTGTGCAGGTAGTATAACCTAATCACAGGAATAAGATCCGTCATATTCCCAGAACAGGGCAGCGATACAGGGAGTGGGGCATCTTCAGGAGCCCTGCTTTTAGTTCCGACTGCCACGGTCCTGAAATATTATGGTGATGTGACTTTGTGCACCTGAGATTTCTACCTGCTGTGCGGAGCTTCAGGTAGACACTTCCAGTCTTGGAATTAAAGACTTCAGTTCCGGGAAATCCTCCTGAACCGTTTCTTCCCAACCCCATTGGTTAGTTCCTGTACTCCATTTTCTCTGTTCTATTGTACCTTCTGTGTTTGTCCTCCAATCTTATTCCTTCTTTCTCATTTCCCTTCCCTTGGTTTTCGTGCTTTACTTTCCGGGAGAATCACGTACCTTCAGCCTCCAGTTCTGCTGTCCTTTTTATTCATTTCCGAAGTTATATTTTTAATTTCCAAGAGCTCATGATATTATCTTCTTTAAAAAATATATTGTTCTTTTCATGTATCAGAGGTACAGGATGTTCTCTGATCTATCCAGGGTTATTAATGACAGTTTTTCTTTTTTAACTTTCTTCCCTAGGTTGTTTTATTCTGTTTGTTCTCATTTCCTGTCTTTTGTATTGAATGCTTCTCAAATGCTAGGAAATCCTTGAATATCTGACATATTTGGGAATCAGCACATGGGATTAAGTCCTGTTTACTATATTTCATACTATAACCTTGTATGATGAGCGCAATCCAGTGAGGTGTAGTCCTGACAGATACATATAATTAATACCCCTCTAATCCTCATTACTCAGAAAGTATGGGACAGGGTATAAGGTCTTTTTATTTTTTTGCAATAATTTATATTTTAGCCTTTTAACCAAATAGGGACAGTATAAGGGAGTATCTTAAGAGTTTGGGGAGTCAGAACTAGCCTGACCTGGATTCGATTATTTTTTTAAATTAATTTATTTATTTTGAGAGAGAGAGACAGAGAGAGAGAAGGGGAGGGGCAGAGAAAGAGGAGAGAGAATCCCAAGCAGGCTCCATGCTGTTAGTGCAGAGCCCAATGCGAGACTTGATCTCATGAACCGCATGATCATGACCTGAGCTGAAATCGAGAGTTGATGCTTACCGGACTGAGCCACCCAGGTGCCCCTGGATTAGATTCTTAATACTGGAAATCCATAGCTGAACTATGTTGAGCAAGTCAGTGAACTTCTTGGAGATTCAGTCTTGCCATCATCTGTAGAATGTCATCTATCACATAAAGTTGCATGTGTCATATGAGATGATGCAAAATGCCACACGCATGGAAGTAATTCTATGAATTGAAACCATTGTTAAGGGGAAACGTGTTCCATCATTGTTCTTACTACTGTCATTATTATGAATATGAAAATATCTAACACAGTTCCTGATACATTACTAACGTTCCTTACTGCCTCCATTTGTTGGATTCTCCATCCCCTGGGGATTGGACAGTGATGGAGTGACACATGATTATGTGGACCTCCCGTCACCTGTCACTTCACATCACTTCACTGTCTTTTATTTCCCTTCACATCATTTCACTTCACTTTACTTGACAAATTTTCTATTTTATTAAAAATACTTCATGCACATGCCCAAACTGGCTATTTTATGTATACTACCTATTACAGTACATATAGTATATATTGTACAGAGAATATATAGTTATATAATACACACTGTCATATATAAATGAATGTTTATATTAGCTGTAAGTGCATCCTTCATAATTACCTGTATTTGCAGATGGGTAGGCATTTCCTTGATGCTTCGAGGACCACAAAAGCTTCTTGAGGTTAATGTGACAGTGGCAATTTAACAGAATTTTAAAGCATGAATAGAATTTGGACACAAAGATAAGGGACAGTGGCCTCATAAATGGAGTTTCAGGCTGCAGGAAAGCATTAGCAGCATCCAGGGGGTGGGTAAGCATTCAAACATTGCTCAGAGCTCCCACCAGGTCACAGCAGCCAAGAAGGCTCAGACTATGTCCACTACTTACAAAGATAAATGCTTGTAGACCATATGGGTTTGGACTTCATTCAACTAGTACTCCCTGTTGCAAAGGATTAGTTTAAAAGCTGTCAAACACAGGGGTGCCTGGGTGGCTCAGTGGGTTAAGCGTCTGACTTTGGCTCAGGTCGTGATCTCACGGTTTGTGAGTTCGAGCCCCGCATTGGGCTCTGTGCTGACAGCTCAGAGCCCGGAGCCTGCTTTGGATTCTGTCTCTCTTTCTCTCTTTCTCTGTCTCTCCCCCTCCCCCAGTTGTGCTCTGTCTCTCTATCAAAAATAAATAAAGTGTAAAAAAAAAATTAAAAGCTGTCAAAAACTGGTGAAGGGGTGCCTGGGTGGCTAAGTCGATTAAGTGTCCAACTCTTGGTTTCGGCTCAGATCATGATCTCACAGTTTCATGAGTTCGAACCCTGTGTCAGGCTCTGCACTGATGTGCTGAGACTGCTTGGGATTTTCTCTCTCTCTCTCTGCCCTTCTCCTGCTCACACTGTCTCTGTCTGTCTCAAAATCAATACATAAACTTAAACATAAAAAAAAAAACTGGTGAAAAAATGGGCACTCCTTTTACCTTTTAATGGTAGAAAAACAGTTTTGGGTAGCACATATTCATATATTATTTTATTGAATGATTAATCAAGCAAAGGCATGTTAAGCTCTAATCACCTGCCAAGTAGTTTGCTTAGCAGTTGTGATATGCTGGTGAACAAGACAGACCTGGTCTGGGACCTCAAGGAATTCAGTCTGATAGAGACAAGTACATAGACATCGCAGTGCAGTGTAATAAATGACCAGTTACCTATCAGGAGAAAGAATCCTTCTCACAATAATGACAAAACTAGCAAAAGCTTAAGAATAAATATGGAAGAAATAGGAAATATGGAATACAGAAGAAATACGGAAGAAATACGAAAAATATGGAAGAAATACGAAAGTCCCACATGAAAAAAAAAAAAAAGATAAAACTTGGTTGATGGATACAGAAGAAGACTGAGGCCAATGGAGAGACATAATTTTCCTGGATGGGAAGAGTCAAAATTGTAAACATGGTAGCTTCCTCCAAAACCAGTCTACAAATTCAACACAGATCAAAATAAAATTTCATTAGGATTTCCAATGGGACATGCCAAGCCAACTGTTCCAGATCGGGTTTTCTAAGAAAGAGCTGGAAGGTGGGATTGGGCTTGGTATGAGATTCATGTTGATGGGGTGGGGGTGCTTGTGAGACATTAGGTAAGAAGGGGCAGGGAAGGTGGGGGGGGACCCTTAGGCAATGATTCACGTCCGACATCCAGAGATGGGAGGTGGGAAGAAGGGTGGTAGCAGGAAGAGTCTCAGTGTGCAACCCTGTTCTGAGACAGTCTTCGCCAGTGCAGTGGGTAGTACCTGAGCAAAGGTGGCCCCCCCAGCACTGGGAGGAATAGGCTGGAACTAGTAACCGTGTCATGCTCACTCATTTTTCCCAAAGGTTGGTGGTTGGGGCTGTTGGTCACCTGTGGTCCTTGTACCAAGTGCTCTTGAAGGGGATCTGGGTGGAGACCTTCTGGGCTGCCCCAGCCAATGCCTTGTGCTATGATGATTCATACTCCAGGCATCGTGTGGACCACTTTTCCTGAAAAGAAACTTGAAAGAAGAAGTTACTTTGGGACAAACTGCAGCCTTAGTTCGCTACAGGTGATCTTGGGGTTACAAGTAGCACTTACACTTCCCTCCTTCACTGTCTATTCTAATTCTCCCCATCTCCTGATACCATCGTTACGGGTCTTCGTGGCTACTTGGTGGGATGACCCAAACCTTCGTTTCCGAAGGGGTTCGAGCCTTCAGAGCAGCCTTGCTGCACACGTCTGCTCACAGTTGCATTAGGCAAGGGAACATAGGAAGCATCCGTGGGGATTATGGGTTCCACACACATTTCTCCCCACTCCCAGTGTGTAAAAGCAGCCCTATGTCCTTCTGCTGATCAGTGTCCCTTCTGAGATGGTGACTCCCCCTTATTACCTATTGGGCTCCAGGCATAAGAAAACCCTAGCAGCAGCAGCTTGTTGTTAGAAAGGGCTCCTGCTGTTTCCCAGCAGGAGAACACCACTTTTGGTGAGCAGAACTTCAAACACTGCAGAGTTTCAGTGACAGGTAACAAAATGCTCCCTGGCGGGTCATTGTGACTAATGGAAATTGGTGCTATTCCTACTTTCATCCCTTGGTTCCTGAATCTATATATTCTTCCCACTGGGACACAGTGCCAGACAGAAGTCTCTGGTTTAATGCACACACTGCATCTGGGAGGATGGCAGCCAGTCCTCGCAAAGTATTGTTTCCAAGCTGGCCCTTCAATTCTTCTTTCAGTAGTCCATTCCAGCAGTCCAGGGTTGGCTACTTTGGGATGAGAAAGTATGCGATAAGACCATGGATTCCACAGTCATGGGTCCACTCCTGCATCTTCTCTGAAGTCAAGTAGGTCCTCTGGTCCAGGGCTTAATTGCATGGATTCTACACCTATGGATCAAGAATTCCATGATTTTCAGGAGATTATGGTGCTGGATAAGGCTTTTTGGTCAGGAAAGGCAAGCCCATAGCCAGAACTGGTATCTGTCCCTGAGAGACAAAACTGGTCATTCCAGGATGGAAGGGGATCAATGTAGTCAACTTTCCACCAACTGGTAGCTGGCCTCTATATTAATTATGTATTCCTATATAACAAACTATTCCAAAATTCCACAGCTTGAAACAACAAATATTTATGATCTCCTAACATTTCTGAGAATAAGAATTCTGGGATCAGCTTGGGTAGGTCATTGTGGTTCAGGGTTTCTCAAGCTGTCATCTGGGGCTGCTGTGATTTGAGAACTTGACCAGGGCTGGAGGGTCTGTTCCCCTACGTATGACCACAGACCTTTTGTGTGCCAGGCCTCCCTTAGGTTCCTTCTTTTGTGTCACTGCACGGAGCTTCACATTGTACACCCGGCGTCAATGTGCATTGATCAGACGCTGCGTATCAGGCATCACACAAGCTTTGTTGCCTGTTACTGATTGTGTCTTCGTAGCTGCTATGTAAAGTAGGATTGTCATTTCAGTTTAATACCTGAGGACACTGATGCCCAGAGAGTTGAAATAAGTTGCCAAAGACACACAGTTGGTGGTGAAATAGGATATAGACTCCAATGTTTCTGACTTCAAAACCTACCCTACATGAGGAACTAAATTAAGTTGTATTTAATTCCTGAGTTGCGGATGCCTCATAAATGACCTTAGGTTGATATCCTGAATCTGTTCCCATATGTCTGTGTTATCCCTGGGTCCACCGTGCTTCCTCTGACCCCACTCTGTGAAAGTGTAGAAGTCTTCCAGGGTGACCTACCCAATTAGAAGAAGATCCAATGTGCTATATATTAAGCTCTGAGGAGGAAAAGACCTCTTCTTAGTGTCTTCACAGTATGATGTTGTGTTTAATAACCCTGAATGTGAAAAATCAAGAACATAAAAAAAACCCTAATTATACTCTCCAGGCATCTGGGGCCCAAGAATTAGCTACTTTGCCTTAGTAAAATGAGAGAACATTAGACCTAGCAGGAAATCAGAGATTCCCTAGGACAACAGGCTCTAATTTCAGATGAGAAAACAGAGTCCCAGAGAAGTATGATGCACTCAAAGCCACACAGCTAGTGAACCGGAGAGCTGGCAATAGAGTTCCATTTGCTTGTCCCCCAGGAAAGAGCCCTTGCTGCCCTGGATCTTAGCAGCCCAAGATGAAATATTAAGCCAACACGACTCTTTGAAGAACGCACTGATCACTGAAGGTTCTATCAGATTTTAAACTCCTGTTCTCTCCCCTTCCTCTCCCCCCACCGCCCCAGCATTACACCGCACATAAAATGGCGGCTCAGTACATTGTTAACTAATTATTTGACTAAACTACAAGGTTAGAATTTGCTTTAGGCATTTATAGAAGTGGAAAGTAAATGAAGACGGGTTCTCTGCTTGCCATATAGCTAAGTAGCCTGGGAAAAGGAAAGAGAGAGGGCTGACTGCAGAGGGTAGAGGGGGTGACATGAGCAAGTGACCTGTTTTTCTGCCTTCAGTGTGAGGGCAGGCCAAAGCCAGCACCACACTGGAAGGCTGCAAGAGCAAAACACAACAAAACAAGACACTCCACTGAAACATTAAAAAACCCTAAAGACAGAACAAATGAAATTTATCATTTTTCTGGCCTTTTGAACCAGAGGTCAGAGACTGGAGTGACTGTGTCAACCGGGAGAGAGGGTGCCTGGAAGGAAGGAGTCAGGAAGGGAAGCCCGAAATTCCAAGTACAAACTCTGCCCAGTCTCCGAGGTGCCTCAAGAACTACGGGAGCGTGGGACAAATTCTAGCTTAGACATAAAGGTGAGCTGAAACGTGAGCTACCCCTAAGAGCTGGAGTTGGCAGTTTTAGTGTGATCAAATTAACAGCCTGATTGAACAGAGCAAACAAATGAGCAGTCAAATAAAACCACGTTTCAGGAGAATCTAACAGAAGCTGGAGTCTCCAACTAGCACGCTAACATGTCCAGGACAGATTTTAAAAAAAATTACTCAATAGATGAAGGACCAGAGATCCCAGGAGAGAAGGAGCCATCCCCGACGTCAAACAGAGCGGATCTGCTTTATTTTCTCCTTATATTTGGTTCCATGTAATGTTCCACTAATGCTACTAAACAGTGGTTTGCAAATCTCTGAAGTTCGGTGAGCTCCAAGGTGGTTTCTATGTCTAGCACTCAATAGGCTCGTTATCCAGCCTGTATACTTGGAAAGAATCCTCAGGAGAGCTCTGCTTTGTGGTTCGTAACGACGGATGTTTGCGGTAGTGTGAGGCGGTGCTTCTCAAACTTCAATACGTGCTCACGTCACCCAGGCTTTTGTTGAAATCTGTTCCAGGAAGACTGGAATGAGGTTTATGGGTATGCATTTCTAACCAGGTGAAGCTCATGCTGTTGGTTCAAAAATCACACGTTGAGTAGCAAGTTTCTTAGGGACACAGATTCCTGGTGACACGCCATGAGGAAAAGTTTCAGTCACCAAATAAATGTGCAACTACTATGTACTCCAACTGTTGTTATGGATTTACAGAGCACATTAGATATTCACCGTCTCTGAGAAATACTGCAGAAATTGGGCCGTGTGTTAATTCAGTATTTCCCAAACTAATTTCACCACAAAATCGGTTTTTGAGGAAAAAAAAATTCTATTCTACAACACAGAACAGGTGCTTTATAAAACACAGTTTGGAGACCATTTTATTGTAAGGTGATCTGAAGAGAAATGCATACAACTGTTTTATGTGCTTACTCAATCCTTGTTTCCGTGTTATCAAGGAAACCACATTCTCACATTTTTACTTGAGAATAAACCAGATACAAGGCTTCCTTGAATTTTGCTTGAAATTTCAAATGCTAACTCTTTGGCAGTCAGTTGAAGAAAAATATGTGTGTCAGGAGTTGCCTTAACTAGATATGGTTGATGGTGTCAGCTACACCGGTCTAATTTGAAGACCTTGGGAAATGCCTCGGTCTAGAAACCATTACTCCACTGACTGAGTACTCCACTATTGAGGAGTTATTTCTCTGGCTCAAGCTTCCCTTACCCCCTCTTCTCAACCCAACATACTGACACATACTAGGGGGAAAGAGTTGCCATGAGACCTTTCCCACAGGGCAGTGAAAAAACAGTGAACGAAACAGATGGTGTCATTGTCCTTCATGTCCATGGCCAGCCCTTCAAGGTGTTCCCACATATCCCTTGACTTTCCCAATAACCTGATGATAAAACTAGGCATGGATTATCATTTCTGTTTTCTTTTTAAAATTTTTTTATTAAGTGTATTTATTTATTTTGAGAGAGAGAGACAGCGAGAGTACAGGATGGGCAGAGAGAGAGAGGGGGAGAGAGAGAGAATCCCAAGCAGGCTCCATACTGTCGGCACAGAGCCCAATGTGGGGCTCAAACCCATGAAATTGTGAGATCATGGCCTTAGTCAAAACTGAGTCAGATGCTTAACCAAATGAGCTACCCAGGTGCCCTGTGGATGATCACTTCTGTTAAACAGACAAGGGAATTGCAGCAGAAAGGAGAAGTTATTTGTTTGAAGTCCTCGGTCTACTGGAAGGGTCAAGATAAAGGGTAACTAAAGACACGTAAGAGTTAGTCAACTTCTCTTAGGTGCCAGGCACTTCATATATTTGATTATGTAACCTCATTTGATAGATTGGAAAACCGAGATGCAAGGAAAGTAGTCACTTATCCCAGTTCATAAATGGGATAAGGAGGATTCAAGCCCATCTGACTCCAGGTGTTGTAATGTGGGCACCTGTGATATTTCTTCATCTGTTTGAGACATTAGCAGCTACCAAACCTTGGACATGAGGGTGAAGGTCTTCACAAAGATAATGAGGTGTAAGATTGGACACTTGCCACAGAGGAGTTTTCTTGACTGTTGCCTATGTCCAACCCGGCTTTTCACTGCATGATTTCCCTTTTTCTCCCCCCTTTTAAATGTATTGCATGATAATCCTGTACAAAATGGTGTTTTTGCCATCTCATTATTCCATAATGTCTTTAATGGAACACTTTAGTCATAGGGTGTATTTTTATAACATTCATCTGAGAGAAACTCTGAAGATTAAAAAAAAAAAAAAAACACATGTTCTAGAATCTCTGTCTTGACATTGAGCCAGCCCATACCTGCCATGCCGATTTTGATTGTCTGGAGTCTTTTTTTTTTTTTTTTTTAGTTTATTTATTTATTTTGAGAGAGAGAGAGAGAGAGAGAGAGAGAGAACACATGAACAGGGGAGGGGCAGAGAGAGGGAGAGAGGGGATCCCAAGCAAGCTCCGTGCTGTCAGCACGGAGCCCAACTGGGGGCTCAATCTCATGAACTGTGAGATCATGACCTAAGCCAAAACCAAGAGTTGGATGCATAACCAACTGAGCCATCAGGTGCCCTGACTGTCTAGAGTCTTAAAAAAAAAAAATTCTTCCTAAGCAGAAACACTAGTCAGTGAGAAAGAAAAAAAGAAAAGACACCTTAAAATGTCTCATAAAGCAACCTGGACGGACAGGCCTCTTTGATGATCAGGCCTCTAAATGCAGAGGAATGTTGGGTGATTCAGACCAAAAGTATGCACAGACCAAACTGGCCACAATCCCCTCTGCTGCGAACAAAATCCAGCAAGGTTTAGAGAAGACACTGTCTTCTTCGGCTTGAGAAGTCCTTTAGGAAGAGAGACTTTTAGCCATCTGAAAGGAGACCATTTCACCACATCCTCATGATGGGATTTGGTGTTTTTCATAGAATTTCACACTGTACATGTCCAGTGTGCCTTGTAGATCATTTAAAATGTATTCTTTTTTTTTTTTTTTAATTATAAGCCCAAGTGAAAATACACGTACTGCTGATAAGTCAATCACTAAGTCATTCTTGCACTCCATCTGGGTTCTGGCCTGGACTTTGGGGAACACGTGCCAGCCAGTGGGCAGGGCATTTCCATGTGCATCATGTCAGTTAAAGTTTACTGTTGCCACAATAATAAGAGTGATCAGTTGTTCACCTTATTATGCACCAGGCACTGTGATAGATGTTTACGTGGTGCCTGCCGTAATCCTGTAAGATCGGCGAGACTTCCCAAGCCTAGCTGCCCATGAGTCTCAACTGAGACTCTTTATGAAAAGAAGTCCCTACTCAAAACCCACTGAGTCAGAATCTCTGGGATAGAAGCATGAAATCTCTATTCTGCAGTAGCTTTCTTGGGAATTATGAGGCAGTCTGAAGTAAACCGGCATCTGGGAAAGATAAGACAGAAGTTGTTATCTTGATTTTATTCATTAGGAAACCAGACCTCAGAGATAAATATGTGTCCGAGATATGCAGGGTTATCACTGATTCCCCCTTCCGCAGATTTCAGAGCATCCTCTAAAGTGTATAACATGCTAGGCTGGGAACTGAAAAGTTCATTTCCCAGACTCTACTGCCAGCAAGCTTATGTTAATTTTACCAATGGGGGGCACTGAAGGACCCTGGAAGGCAGGAGAAAGGGGAGGCCCTTTTTGTCCCATTGGCAGCTTCTCTTGCAGAGGTGGTTGCAGGGGCAGGGAATTTATGGCAGGCTACTGCAGCTCTAGCCAAATGGGCAATGTCTGCTGATCCCCAGGGTGAGTGGGGGCCTCTGGGTTCCTACTCAGGGCAGTGACAATTCAGGAACGACGGCAGCAGTGGCCTTGGTTTGGGGGACAGCTTGGGTTTCTGGGTTCCAGGCTTGGAGTAGAAATCTGGGATTTGGGGGTAACAGTCCTCTCTTCTCTTTCACTCCTTCAGCCCTCCCAACACCTTGGTAAACATTTCCCTGCATGAAGTCCCTCTTTGCTTGAAATAGAGTGGTTCTCTTTCCATGGTTGGACATTAACTGACATGGGTGACCTAGTTGTCATAGTTATCACTTGTCAGAGGGGCAGGGTGGGGAGTCAGCTCCAGGCTCTGTGACTGCAAAGCCCAAGTTCTTAACCAATATCAAATGTATCAAAAGCTCTGCCCAATAAGGTATTCACTTATGTAGGGCAAGAAAGCTTTTTGCCATTCATTCTTTTTATCTACTCAAAAAATACATACTGAGAACTTATTCTGTACCTGCCACTGTGATAAGTTCTGGGGATAAAAAGTTGAATAAAACATAGCTCCTGCTACCATGGAAGGAAAGTTCATAGACAAGTAATTGTAAGACAATGTGGGAAGTTCAAGGTTGGACCAACTTCTAAGGATGGGCCCATTTTCACATGACTGTTACTGTAACAATCATGAAGAAGTCAAATGGGGTGGTATTTGGGGACGATAGACCTGGGGACAGGAAGTCCTTTGTGAGAACAAAGCAGTTACCTCTGGGTGGAGAAGCCAACAGGTATTGACTGACCTACTTCCGTGAGGACCCTCCTGTGTTATTCATTTATTCATGTGTTCACTCAATTAATAACATTGAGTGCTTTACTATAGGCCTTCTCTGTATCTTTGGACTAAAGCACTTGAGCAAAAAAAGAAAAGGGTGTTTGATCTCATGGGCCTTCCATTTTTAGGGAGAGACCATCAATATGTAAGTAAACAAGTGAGATCATTTCATGTTATGAAAAGTACTCTAAAGGAAATAAGCAGGGATATATGAGAGCAACCGAAGAGGGGATATTTTAGGTATACTTTTGTTAGCGGGGATATTGGTATAGAATCCACTGTCCTTGTCCTCCAGGAGACAGTGGAAAAGGGCATAATGGGTCTGCAAGATTGAAAAATGTGTCTCAGCTTACAAGAGCCACATGTGAGAGCCCGGCCGGTGGAGAGCCTCCTCAAAGCTGGCACCTTCCTCCCAAGAAAGCGCTCCTACAGGGGTATTCAGAGTGCGGGTTTTTCAGGCCAGAGGCTGGCTTCTCATCACTCCTTTTGCAGCTCACAGTGGGAGAGGTGTGGCATAGTGCAAATGATCATAGATAATGGCAGTCCCCACTCTGGGTCTGAAAGCTGGCTGCACCACTGCTAATCTCTGCATCTCAGTTTAAACCTGCAAAATGGGTATAATAATCCCCAAATCACAGAACTATTTATTTTGAGGATTGAATTCCGTATTCAGTGCATCTCACCTCGTAGATTCCCTGGCTCGTTCATTGAATTGATCCATGTGAAATATGTAAGCACATCAATGTTAGAAATCATTGCGCTTTCTCACAAAGTGATAGATCTCTCTCCGGAGGGTTGGAGGAGTTGGATGTGAGACAGGATTCCTTCTCCTTCACTCTCTGTCTACCTAACTAGAGATGATGGAAAGAATGGGTGGGTCTTCCTCGTGGAATGGAAGGCCTTCTGCTGGCCAACTCTTCATGGTTGCCTCGGCTCCCTTAACAACCACATGTATGCTCAGCCTCATCTGCAAGAACCCCAGTTTGCCAGTGTCCTTCTGAAGCTCCGTTCCCTGGAACTAACCACAGTCCTCTAGCTTGACTCTGGCCACAGCTGAAAACAGCCCAACCACTACAGCCCTTGAGTTGGATACCACGCTGGACATGTAGCTTCAGAGGGTATTGGAATCTTAGAAGCAACCACATTGGACTATGGGTTCATGCTGTACTTGTAGCCAGTTCAGACTTACACACGCCTGTGAAATAATTAGGACATCAAGAGCCCCAACTTGTGTTTCTGCATGTCAGGCTTTCACCCCCAGTTCCGGTCTCCATACTGATTCCTGCAAAACTCCTCTAGACTTAAGGAAGATCTTGGCGGAGCCATGGTATTTGTTCATGGAATCATTGCTAGAGCTGGGTGTATGGACTGGTGTATACGACACTCTTTATATGTGTTTATTAAATAAATAACTATTTTAATTAGTACAAAAGTAAAAAACTACTTAGCTCAAAAAAAAAAAAAAAACAATGGGAAGTATCGTGCAGTCAAAAAAAAAAAAAAAAAAAGAAAGAAAGAAAAGAAAATGACTCATAATTCCATGCTGTTACATGTCGTCCCAAATAGTATCAAATCATCTGTGCTTTTAGGTAACTTGAATTGTCTTAATGCATTATTAACACTCTTTATGACAACAAACAATTCGTACAACACCATTTGGATAGCTGCAAATCAACTCATTACATTAATAGTTGCAATTTTTTTAACAGGATTTATTTAAATAAGTGAAATTGTTGAAACTTTAGGTTGTTTCCAGGTTTTTTTGTTTGTTTTGTTTTACATGTAAAGATCTCAGTACATACATTTTACTCCACATCTGACTGTCCCTTAGTGTAAAGTCCTAGAAACAGAAGCATTGGATCAAAGATAATGTGTGTATTTTTAAGATTTAAAGAAAATATTTATGTCAGTTTGACGTCCAGAACCATGTATGGCAATATCCTTTTCTCTGTACCCATTCTGAGAGTAGATAAAGGGGGGAGGGAATAGAACCCATGTCATAGACTTGATTGGAAAAGTAGTGAGTTAATATACATCAAGTGCGCAGATTTTGCTTAGTACATGGCAAGTGCTCAATACTGGTAGTTATTACTATAATTACTATTGCTTCTATAGCCCACATATAATGCCAACTTCAATTACTTTCTTCCACTAATGTAATTCATTCACTGTAACAGCAAAACCTCTATTTCTCATCCCATCAATCAGAGAGAGGGAGGAAGGGAGGGAGAGATAAAGAGAGGGAGAGAGAGAGATGTCTGCAATTATATCGAAAGGCAAACCTTGGGGGTGGGGGGAAGTCTGCCATTCTCTGTAATTTATAGAATTCCCCATTTTCTCTGGGAACCTGCCTCTTGGAACCTTTCTTCTCTTGCTCTAACCTGCTTTTGTCTTGCTACACAGAGGTATTTCTAGGAGAGGTCCCTCCTGCTCAATTGTGCTGGACACATTAATTCTTAGATCTCCTATTTTCCTCTTTTTGGTTTACTTTATCATTGGTTTGGAGAATGTTCTTAAGTAGCTTTCTCAGGAAAGGAGCATATGAGGCAAAATCTGTGTCTGAAAAATGTGTTTACCGGGAATAGACTCCTAGATTTCAAATAATTTCTTCGTTAAGTTATAGACATACATGCTTCTAATGAGAAGTAGCATGCCTTTGTGATTCATATGGCTTCCTAAGCTTCAGATTCCATCTCTCTCTCTCTCTCTCTCTTTCTCATTGTCACTCTTTCTCTCTTTTCTTTCTTTTCTCCAACATTTTAGGACCTTGACATCGTTGATGTGGAAATTCTCATGATCTCCATAGATGAGGGGTTTTGTTTAGTCTTCCTATTAGAATCTTAGAAGCACTTTCAATATAAAAAAACTACATCTCTCCAGCTCTACTAAGTTATCTTTTATTATTCGTCTTATACTTCTGCACTCCTCTGTGACCTAGTTCCTTACTTCTGGAATTCCTACAAGTTATAGAAGAGCTCAGGTATTGATCACCTACATTGTTTGTGCTTCTTCCCATATGTTCCATCTCTTTGTTTTTGGGGGACTAGGTTTCGAAAGGTTTCTTCGATGATAACTTCCCGTATTTCTACTGATCTTTCTTTTCTGCAGCAAATATTTTAAAATGTGAAGAACTTTTCCTTATTCTTTCCTTGTTTCTTTCACTTAGTTTTGATTTCTTGCATATGAATGTGATCGTGGTACGTCATCAATGTTCCTAGAGACTGTTGCTAACACAGTTTTCTTTTATTTCATTCTCTAATGTCCTGCACAGTGTTCATGTTCCACCAGGTCAGGCTTCCTGATGATTTTCCTTGACCTTCATTTTCTGTGTTTCAGGATTCTTTGTCCAAAAGACAAATAATATTAAGTTTTGGCAAGAATCCAGATACACCAAAATCCCAATACATTGATGGTGGGAACGTAAAATGGTTCAGCCACTTTGAAGAACACTTTGCCAGTTTCTTAACAGTTTAAACCTGAACTTAGGATATAACCCATAGATTCTACACCTAGGGATCTGCACAGGATAAAGATACATGTCCACAGAAGACATCTGTGGATGTTCATAGCAGCGTTAATCATAATAACCAAAGCTACAAACGATCCCAAATTTCATTAGCTGTTAAATGGATGAAGAAAATGAAGTATGCGGCATACTTTATTATTCACCAATAAAAAAGAATAAATTATTGATACTAGCTTCAACAAAGATGAACCTCAAAACCATTATTCTAGGGGCGCCTGGGTGGCTCAGTTGGTTGGGCATCCGACTTCAGCTCAGGTCATGATCTCGCGGTCTGTGAGTTCGAGCCCCACGTCAGGCTCTGTGCTGACAGCTCAGAGCCTGTAGCCTGCTTCAGATTCTGTGTCTCCCGCTCTCTCTGCCCCTCCCCGACTCATGCTCTGTCTCCCTCTGTCTCAAAAATAAAAACAAGCATTAAAAAAATTTAAAAAAAAAGGTCAAAAATCCCTGCTTGAGCAGTTTACAGTCCAATGGAAGACACAGCAAGTCAAGAATAAGGAAATTATAATGCACGTTGGAGACAGAAAAGGAGAGACAGTAAGAAACACAGAAGAGGGGCACCTGGGTGGCTCAGTTGGTTGGGCATCTGGCTTTGGCTCAGGTCATGATCTCATGGTCTGTGAGCCCCGTGTGGGGCTCTGTGCTGACAGCTCAGAGCTCAGAGCCTGGAGCCTGCTTCAGATTCTGTGTCTCCCTCTCTCTCTGCCCCCTCCCATGCTCATGCTCTCTCTGTCTCTCTCTGTCTCTCAATAATCAATAAACATTAAAAAAAAACCATTATTCTAAGCAAAAGAAGGAAGACACAAAAGACCACCTATTGTATGTTTCCATCAATATGAAATGGCCAGAAATGGCCAAATACAGACCAAAAAAACCCAAAGACCAAAACAGAATAGTGGCTGCTTAGACCTGGTGATGAAGAATAATAGCTACAAAGAGG
Organism: Panthera leo; assembly: GCF_018350215.1. NCBI lineage: Eukaryota > Metazoa > Chordata > Mammalia > Carnivora > Felidae > Panthera > Panthera leo. The sequence goes on along the minus strand of NC_056695.1, from coordinate 75,063,734 downwards.
CCTAGGGGAACTTTAGAAATTTAGACAATGTCTTAAAACTGGACTATGTTGATGGTTGCACAACTGTAAACATTTACTAAAATGTATAGATTTGTACACATTCAATGGGTGAATTGTATTATATACGAATTATACCTCAATGAAGCTCTTAAATAACGCACAGCTAATTTTTGTCACAAAGGAAGTGAGGTGATTGGCAAATGTATTTTCTATTTTGTTGAAAGTAAAATGTTTGTAATTTGAGAGCACACATCCAGTTTTCCGGGTTTGGGATATGGCCATGCTTACTTTTGATCTTGGATGTGAGGCATTTCACTTCATCTCCGTGGTTCTCAGTGTTTTCCCCTTGATCTGTCTGTCTTTAGACCCCGTACGGCAGCAAATTTGCTACAGTTCATCTTTGTTTTCAGGTCAGGGTTTGGAATAGACCATCTTGTACTTTCCTCCTTAATCAAGAACCTTCTGAGAAAGTAGTTAATCTGATTTCCACCATGCGGATGAGCTGGGCACAGCGGTTAAAAATTGAGCAATATTCAGCCAATTTATTTTAAGTGAGTATGCTCATTTTTAAGCTTATTTTTACATTAAAGATAATTTTATTGGGCAAATTTAGCTTACCCACACATAAACGGCAGCATTAGAAGGAAAACAGAATAGATGATTGCCTACCAGGACTCGTTGGTCTAGTTTATGGACTACGGTGTGATATCAGAAGTCCAGGAATTATTGTGTTGCCATAGGTTAAAACATGTAGATTTATTCTTTTATCTTTTTAAAAAATTTATTTTTTTTATTTTTTAAAATTTACATCCAAATTAGTTAGCATATAGTGAAACAATGATTTCAGGAGTAGATTCCTTAGTGCCCTTTACCCATTTGCCGACCTTGACTTTTTTTTCTTTTTTTCTGATATAGATCCGATGCTCTTGCGAAGGACTGAAAGGGGTAATTTGCGAAGTTCTATTAGACTTGTCTTTTGTAGCTATAAATTAATGCTTCTCAACCTTGAGTGTGTATACAGATCAGCTAGGGAGCTTGTGAAGATACAGATGCTAAAATACAACTATCTGGGGGAGTGGCCTGAGACCCTGCATTTCTAGCAAGCAGTTAGAATCCACCAGGGCTGGTTGGAGGACCACACTCCGAGTAGCAAGGTGGTAGAATGGAAACAGAAAGAATGGAAGGCAGGGAGTTACAAGGAACTGTCTTGCTCTGGCGGTAACGAGAACCAGCCTGCAAAAGGAGTAAGATGCCCAGCTGTAGTCGCTTCTCCGTCAGTGGAGGTGGTCACACAGAGGCTGTAATAGAAGGGACTGGTGGATGTGCATAAGTGATAGACCAGGAGACCTCAAGTATCTCCTCTCACTGTGAGAATGCATACTTGTCTTTAATTAGTGTCTCTTCTGGCCATGGAATGTATGTTACCCATATATTCCTGCGGAATTATTTATAATAATTTTCCATACTAACTGTAAGCACTTTTTTGGACCATGCTTCACTTGTGTGTGTGACCACTGGGTTACAAGTGTAAGTGTATCGGTGGCGTGCCCAGTTCCGCGTCTCTCTGCTCTTACATCAGAAACTATTAGTCCTTTTCTCTTGTTCCTCTTGTCCCAGAAGGGCCTGGCTTGCTCTGGAGCTCCTGTAGCTGAGTGGGGACAGAAGGCTTCCATCATCTTCCTCAGCAGAGTCTTGCCCATGAGAGTGGGAGCTTAGGCCTCTTGGCCCAATAAGTATCCTCCAGCTCAACTTTTTTTGTTTGTTTGTTTGTTTAATAGAATGTGACATTTTGGGTAGTTCCACAGATGAACAAAGATATGTCATTCTCAATGAACCGTTGAGATTGCCATGATATATTAGGAAGTAGTATAAACCAGTCTCATTGGATAATAAAATGAGGATGGATGGATGCAGGAGAACAGTCTGAAATGCAGGATAAATTAATACACGTAAACCAATTTTATTGTTGCACAATTAGAAGTCCATCAGGCCCCTTGAAGAGTTGCAGCTTTAAAATAAGCCTTTGGGGCGCCTGGGTGGCTCAGTCGGTTGAGAGTCCGACTTCGGCTCAGGTCATGAGCCCTCAGTTTATGAGTTCGAGCCCCACGTCAGACTCTGTGCTGACAGCTCAGAGCCTGGAGCTTGCTTCAGATTCTGTGTCTCCCTCTCTCTTTGCTCCTCCCCTGCTCACACTGTCTCTCTCTCAAAAACAAATAAACGATTTTTTTCTAAATAAGCCTTAAACAGGTTCAAGGGCAGGAGCCTCTGGAGGAGTGGTAGCTAACTACAACCTCAAACTGTAAGTGGCAGGTAGCAAGGTAGGCAGGGAGGGAGGTGGGTGGCAGATGGCCTAAGCTCTGAGCATGGGGAACTGTGTGACGTAGGAGACACAGCGACGTGGTCTAGGTGCACTGTAGGAAAAATACTTCCCCCCAGTTCAACAAAGTGTGACAAAACATCAGGAACCCTTCTCATCCTTTGCGATTCCATAAATAGAGAACTACGATAATTTATTCATTATCATCATTTTCCTCCTAAAAGTCCCAGGATGCTACCTAACATGCCATCGCTGGAGGTATGTTGGCCACTCTCTTACTCTCTGGCCACTCATCTCATCTGATGTAGGCTTCCCAAGTTTTCCATCACCTCTTCCTGGAATGCTCTCCCTCGGTCTTTGTTTCTGGACCACTCTCATTGCCCTCCAAGGTCCGTAAGGAGGTCAATAAAATACCTGGACAAGAGATGGTGTATCAGTCAGCTTGACTGCCAAAAAAAGATGCCGGTCTGGGTGGCTCAAATAACAGACGTGTACTTTCTTCCAATTCTGGAGGTTGGAAGGTCAAGGTCAAGGTGCTGGCAGGACTGGTTTCTGGGAGGCCCCTCTCCCTGGCTTACAGATGGCTACCATATCACTGTGTCCTCACTGGCTTTTCTTTTGAGAGATCTCTGGTGTATCTTCCTCTTCTTATAAGGACATCAGTCCTACTGGATTACAGTCCCACTCTTATGACCTCGTTTAACCTTAATTACCTCCTTAAAGGGACCATCTCCAAATGAATCACTTTGGAGGTTAAGGCTTCAACATATGAATTTTGGGGAACATAGTTCAGTTTATGGCAGATGGGGTGTTCGCATAGCATTTGGCCATGTGAGGGATTGACTGTCTTGGATTACAGTTGATGATGCAGTTTTATACTCAATAGAATTATATCTGTTTGAGGACAGAACTAGAATGTTAAACGAGATTCTTGAACACCTGTGAAGTTCCCACGAGGTCGAAGCAAGAAATAACAGTGTTCACAATCAAAAATATTTCTTGACTAGAATAAGAACTTAGCTATGAAGAAAGCTGGTTTTTGATTCAGTGGGTATCCAACTGATATATTATTTGAACTTGGGACTTAATAGTAGAGAATAAAAATGGATTCTCCTCCCTGCCTTTCAGAGAAAGGTATTTCCCCAAACCAGCTGGCACCCTCTGCAACTTAGCAGTCCTTTTAATGTCTATAATTTCTTTCTCTTTATTTGATCACACCTCAATCTCCCCTACCGTAGAGGAAAACAAAGTGTGTCATGACAAGAATGAAACAATTTGGGGACACTGGTGCTGGGTATGTGTTTAAAGAACCCTGCTCCAAATAATTTAACAACTTCCTCACTGCAAAAATTAAATAGACTTGAAAAGTCCAACAGTGGGGCTGCAGAGAAGGATTAAGAAGAAACTGGAGATTCTCCTGCTGTGGCAATGGAATGAACCCTCCACATTTCTTCTTTCTAAACAAATTCTTATTTGTTAAACCTGCATTATCTTGTGTAAATATAACAAAGCATTTACATTGTTCTAAGTGTCCTCTTACTTGTATCATGTCTGAGTTTTCAAAGCATTTTCCAACCTTTTATTGCACTTCATCCTCATAACAATTATGTGAGTTTAATTGGGCAGGTTTTTAAAATTCAAGTTTGTAAATAAGAAAAAAATCAAGGCCCACTTAAATATATTTATGAATATCACCTTAATACTCAGATATCCTGAGCCACATTCCGGAGATTTTCTTTGGTGGATGGGTAGGAAATGAATTTTGGGTAAGACTAAACCCAGAAGAGATGCTTGGGGAAAAGGAAACTCATTTTAAATTGCCACACTCTTATTCCTTATGTAATCTATCTCCTTTTAGTCTGAATGAATTCCTCTCTCAATTAAGCAGAGTCTTCTTAAAATGTTTTACAGTTCTAATTGTTGTATCACTATTATTGTCTAGGGACTAGAAATTCTGGAATCCTGCCCTACACTTTTTTTTTTTAACCTGTGAAGTTTGTAAGAGAGAGGTGCAACGAGGCATAGAAACAAACAGGCGAAGAGAAAGCTCTACTTGGTTAGAATTCTGGGAGCCTGTCCCCAACGTATATGTTCTGGGTTCAAAGGCCTAATGAGCTTTTGCTCTACATATTGAGCTATAACCTGTGTCTTGTGATTTCACCATCTTCCAGCCAATGTTGTGGAGAGAAAAAATTGAATAGCCACAGAACAGGAGCACAGGGAAGGTCATAAAGACTGTCGCACTTCTCTCCCTCTCCAGACGCAGAGAAGGATGAAGCAAAAAGAAGGTAGTTCCACCAAAGGTGCTATGGAAGGACGGGTCTTCTGTCCACCAACGGACACAAGAGAGAGAAAAGAGGGAGGAAGATGACTGGTGTTCAGCATCAGGAAGGAAGCTATGTGTGATCTTCCAGTTTCCCCCTCATGGATGATAGAGGGCGATGATAAACCCATGCTGATGTAGGACACGTTTAGACACTGCTCACTGCTAAACGTGGCCCAGTTAGTATCTTAGAGTCTGCCCAATCAAATGAATGCTCTCCTCCTTGGAGGGAGAAGCAAAGAAAGGGTGAACCAAGCCTCCTTACAGAACCGGAGTCCTATAGTTCTGTTGAAGAATGTTGGGTAGAAAAGAATCCTGTGGCAGAGTTTTTCTGTCCTGTTTCACATACTTGGTACCAGAAAGTCAGTTAATAATATCAGGAGTTCTACTCTAAATACAACCAGATTTCAATCACTGAAAACCCATAGAAACTAGACAGAGATATGTATTTGGCTGCCCACCTGCCTTCTGGGAAGCTGTGGTCAGTGTTTAATATTGTTCTTTCCTGGTTCCAAAGAGAAATGTGGGCTTGGAGTCATGGACTGGATTCAGCTCTGCTTACTCGCCGGGGCCTTCTTCTAACCCGCTCTAAGTCTCAAGTGTCTGTCTTCGGTGGCTTAACAATGTCTGCATTATGCCTTTCTGGCATGTAACATCTTGAGCAGCAAGAGTGATCTAGTTCTGAAATATGTGTGGTGAGGCTTCTTTTAGAATGCATGGCGAATTGCCTGTTAAGAGAAATGGCCCTCTTATTTTGAGTATGGCATTGCTGACATCATGAATGAAGGCCAGAAGATCTGTTAGAGAAAAGACAGTTAATCAAATCAAAACGAAACCTAGCAGTACCATTTCTAATTGTGTTTAGTTTCCTCTTGCTGAAAAGGTAATATTCTCTTGTCTGAAAATGTTTTTTCTTTCTTCATAACTTCAATATAGGTATTATTATTGTCCCCTGGGTCCAGAGATCTGAAACACTGACAATTTTGAATGGCTTTCTAAGCATTTGATACAGGAAATTTACTTAAAAAAAATAACTCAGAAGGCATTTTTCAGTGATTTCCGGCTTTAAGCTGGGATTCGCTGCTATTTTCATACTAAGTTGTGAGTCTTAGGGAGATTGTGTGGGGGATCTTCCCTGAAAATATGCCAAATTCTCAAAAAGTTATTCTCATTTCTTTCTTTCCTCTTTTTTGGCATCTCAAGTGCAGTGGACAAGCACATGAAGCTGGTTTCACCCAGTTCTATATTTGAATTCTGATTACATATACTATTTTTATGACATTAAACACACTAGAACTGCCCTTTTTCTTCATTTGTATGTCTCATATGAAACATTGTGAACAGAAAATATTTTTTTTTAAATGTCTTTTTAAAGTAGGCTTCATCCCTAGCATGGAGCCCAATGTGAGGCTTGAGATCAAGACCCGAGCTGACATCAAGAGTCAGACACTTAACCGACTGAGCCACCTGGGCACCCCTCAAGAGCATATCATTTTTAAAATTAGAGATATTTGAAACAAACTTTAAAGTGGGTGTTACCTCCACAACCCCCATTGGGCTCTGTGCATCAAGTTTTCCTACTCGATTTCTTGCTTCTGACTTTTCCAGCCAGGACCAATTAGCCATGGCATGGTATTTCTTCCAGAAAAGAGCCTGCTAAGGGGGCTGCCCTGTCAATATTCATTAATTACTGTTACTTCTAGTCCTGCTCTAATCAGAGGGATCAAGAGTGGGTGAACAATGTTCCGCTGGCCAAATCTGGTCCATCGCTTGTGTTGTGTATAGCCTGCAAGCTACCAGTAGATATGCTACATTTTTAAATGATTGAAATAAATCAAAAGAAGATTGATATTTTATGACACATGAAAATCAATCAATATTCAGAGTTTAATGTCCATAAATAAATTTTTATTGGAACACAGTCGCGTTCATTTAGTTAGATGTTGTCTGTGGCTGCAGACATTAGTAGTTTTAACGGAGACTGCACGGCACGCTAATTCTAAAATATTTACTATCTGGCCCTATCCAGAAAACGTTCTCCCACTTGTGACAAAAAACCAGAAATTACACTTAGACACACCTGGCTGCTGGCCCACACTGTGGTACTTGCTAGCCATGTGCCATTGTATGAATCACCTTTATAAAATGATGCTCATTGTGGTACAATTATAGTCACTTTCCAGTGTGTGGAGAAAAACAAACAGCATATTGTCTATGAAAGCACTTTGTAAACTGTAAGAACTATATGATCGTGATTTTCAAACCTTGTTTTTATTCTTGAAACCTTTTATTCACCTAAATCTTACATGAAACCCCTGTATGTGAAGCAGACATAAGTAGACCAGGTGGTTGAAATAAGAAAGGGAGCTGGAAATACTGAACACCCATCTGCTACCCCCAGGTCCTTTGCTGAACCATAAGGCCTGGAGGGGAAGAGTTTGAATCCACTCTGGGATAAGTAAAGCAGGCATTCTTCTTCTTCATCTTTTGTTAATGTTTATTTACTTATTTTGAGGGAGATATACAGGGTGTGAGCAGGGGAGGGGCAGAGAGAGAGGGAGAGAGAATCCCAAGTGGGCTCCACGCTGTCAGCATGGAGCCCTACACAGGGCTCAATCCCACGAACCGTGGGATCATGACCTCAGCTGAAATCAAGTGTTGGACACTCAACCTACTGAGCCCCCCAGGAGCCCCCCAAACAAGGCTTCTAACCCTTTCCATTACTAAGTCTCCTTTTTTCATTTATTTTTTGCTATTGAAGACTTATTTTTAATCTCTAAGATAAATCCACCAATGTGAAGAATTTTACATTATATATAGAAGGATTAAACAAAGTTAAACAATATTGTATGATAAGTGAGAGTTAGCTAGGGCAATTCACGATCAGCTGTCATGGGAATGAGGCACACGTAAGTGCTCTAGGTGCACTGTGGGAAGAAAGTTGACGGGTTCCCAGGAAGAGTTTATGATGGGAAGTCTCTCAGCTCCTGAAGGATGTGCAGGGCTTGCTTTGGCTGAGATGAAGAGTAACACACTTGTGACATAAGTACGCCTTTATTAGGAAGAAGTTCATACCACTCAAGCTTTGTAAATGAAAATGCAATTCCTGCAGGACCCCAAATTTTATGACCCTACAATTATATGACCTTAACAAATTATTTTATCTTCTTAAACCTCAGTTCCCTCAACTGTAATACAGGAATAAAAATGGTATCTTTCCTCATAAAGTTGTTTTGAAAGTCAAATGAGAAAAAGAATTAAAATGTTTGGCACATATAAACACCTGATAAATGTCTGCTCTTATTGTTACCAATGAGATGGTTAGAACTTGCTAGAAGAGGGTGTGGTTCCACAGAGAGCTCCCTGTTGGCCAGTTCCTTTGGTCAGCTCACAGGCAAGCTAAGAGTCTCAGCCTCTCTCCCAATATGGGGCCATTCCAAAGAAATGTTGCTTTCCACTCCTGCTTCCTGGCTTGCTTTCTGAGTCACTTTGATGACCATGGAGATTCCTATACTAAACCACGAATGACCTGAGGACAAAGGCCTGTCTATTTCATCTTCTTAACTCTCACCAGACCCAAAACCAAGTTCAGCATGTAGTAAATCCTCCTGAAGTGGTTTTGGTTTGTGTTTTTGCTTCCCCCTGCCCAATTTTATTTAAATTCTAGTTAGTTAACATTTGGTGTAATACTGGTTTCAGGAGTAGAATATAGTGATTCACATTTACGTACAACACCCAGTCCTCATCACTACAAGTGCCCTTCTTAATACCTATCACCCATTTAACCCATCCCATACCTACCTCCCTCTATAAACCCTCAGTGTATTCTCTGTCATTAAGAGTTTCTTATGGTTTGTTTCCCTCTCTCTTTTTATCCCCTTCTTATATGTTCATATGTTTTGTTTCCTTAATTCCACATATGAGTGAAGTCTTACAGTATATGTCTTTCTCTGACTTATTTCATTTAGCGTAATGCACTCTAGCTCCATCCACATCTTTGCAAATGGCAAGGTTTCATTCTTTTTGATGGCTCAGTAATATTCCGTATATATATACATATATACACCACATCTTCTTTATCCATTCATTAGTTGATGGAAACTTGGGCTCTTTCCATAGTTTGGCTATTGTTGATAATGCTGCTGTAAACATTGAGGTGCATGTACCCTTTCGAATCTGTATTTGTGTATCCTTTGGGTAAATACCTAATGGTGCAATTGCTGGATCCAACCATAGTTCTATTGCTAACTTTTTGAAGAACCACCATATTGTTTTCCAACATGGCTGCACTAGTTAGATTTTGGATACTAACCCTTTATCAGATATGTCATTTGCAAATATCTTCTCCCATTCCATAGGCTGCCTTTTAGTTTTATTGATTGTTTCCTTCACTGTGCAGAAGCCTTTAATCTTGATGAAGTCCCAATAGTTCATTTTTGCTTTTATTTCCCTTGCCTCTGATGACATGTCTAGTAAGACGTTGCTCCAGCCAAAGTCAAAGAGGTTGCTGCCTGTGTTCTCCTCTAGGATTTTGATGGTTTCCTGCCTTGCATTTAGGTCTTCCATTATTTTGAATTTATTTTTGTGTACACTGTAAGAAAGTGGTCCAGTTTCATTCTTCTATATGTTGCTGTCCAGTTTTCCCATCACCATTTGTTGAAGAGACCTCCTTTCTTCCATTGGATATTCTTTCCTGCTTTGTCAAAGATTAGTTCCCCCTATAGTTGTGGTTTCATTTTTGGGTTTTCTCTTCTGTTCCACTGATCTACGTGTCTGTTTTTGTGCCACTGTCATACTGTCTTAGTCATTACACTTTTGTAATATTGCTACAAGTCTTTTCTCCAGCTTTTCTTTTCTTTTTAAAGATCGCAATGGCTCTTCTGGGTCTTTTGTGGTCTAATACGAATTTTAGGACTGTTTGTTCTAGCTCTATGAAAATGCTGGTGGTATTTTGATAGGCATTGCATTAAATGTGTAGGTTGCTTTGAACAGTATAGACAGTTTAAAATGTTTGTTCTCCCAATCCATGACCATGGAATGTTTTCCCATTTCTTTGTGTCCTCTTAAATTTCATTCATAAGTGTTCTATAGTTTTAAGAGCACAGATTTTTTACCTCCTTGGTTAGGTTTTTTCCTAGGTTTCTTATTGGTTTTGGTGAAGTTTTAAATCAGATTGGTTCCTTGATTTCTTTTTCTGATACTTCATTATTGGTGTATAGAAATGCAACACATTTTTGTACATTGATTTATGTCCTGTGACTTTGCTGAATTCATGTATTGATTCTAGCAATTTTTGGTGGAGTCTTTCAGGTTTTCTACATAGAGTATCATGTCATCTGTAAATAGTGAAAGTTGACTTCTTCCTTGCTGATTTGGATGCCTCTTATTTCTTTTTGCTGTCTGATTGCTGAGGTTAAGATGTCCAGTAATATGCTAAATAGTAATGATGAGAGTGTACATTCCTACCTTGTTCCTGATCATAGAGGAAAACCTCTCAGTTTTCCCCCATTGATGATGATATTAGCTGTGGGTCTTTCATATATGGTCTTTAAGATATTGAGTAATGTTTCATTTATACTTACTTTGTTGAGGTTTTTTTTTTATCAAGAATGGATGCTGTATTTTGTCAAATGTTTTTTCTGCATATACTGAGAGGATCTCATATGGTTCTCTTATCTTTCTTTTATCAATGTGATGTATCACATTTATTACTTTGCAAATATTGAACCACTCCTGCAGCCCAGGAATAAATTCCACTTGATCATGGTAATTCTTTTAATGTACTTTTGGATTCAATTTGCTAGTAGCTTGTTGAGAATTTTTGCATCCAGGTCCGTCAGGGATATTAGTCTGTAATTGTCCTTCTTAGTAGGGTCTTTGTCTAGTTTTGGAATTGAGGTAATGTAGGCATCATAGAATGAGTTTGGAAGTTTTCCTTCCATTTCTGGTTTGGTTTTTTTTGTGTGTGTGTGGGGGGGGGGGAGGGAACAGTTTGAGAAGAATAGGTATTAACTCTTCTTTAAAAGTCTGGTAGAATTCTCCTGGGAAGCCATCTGACCCTGGACTTTTGTTTGTTAGGAGATTTTTGATTACTAATTCAATTTCTTTCCTGTTTATGGCTCTGTTTGCATTTTCTATTTCTTCCTGTTCAGTTTGGATAATTTGTGTTTCTTGGAATTTGTCCATGTCTTCCAGATTGCCCAGTTTGTTGGCATATAATTTTTTGTAATATTCTCTTATAATTGTTTGTATTTCTGTGGTGTTGGTTCAGATCTCTCCTCTTTCATTTGTGATTCTATTTATTTGGTTTCTTTCTATTTTCTTTTTGATAAATCTGGCTGGAGGGTTATTAATTATTTCAAAGAAGTAGCTCTTTGTTTTGTTGATCTGTTCTGCTGGTGTTTTTTGTTTGGTTGTTTCTATACCATTTATTTTTGCTCTGACCTTTATTATTTCCCTTCTTCTACTGGCTTTAGGCTTTATTTGCTGTTCCTTTTCTAGCTCCTTATGGTGTAAGGTCAGGTTGCGTATTTGGGACTTTTCTTGCTTCTTGGGGTAGACCAGTATTGCAATATACTTCCCTCTTAGGGCCACCTTTTCTGTCGTGTTTTCACTTTCATTCCATGTGTTTTTGAAAATTTATTCTTTATTTTCCTGGTTAATTCATTAATTCTTTAATAAGATGTTCTTTCAAATACATGGAAACAAATGAAAATAAGTCCAAAACCTTTAGGATGTAGAAAAGACAGTTCTTTTTTCATTTACAAATTACTTAGTGCAACTCATGACTGATGGCTTCACCATCCAGTGATGACAAAATAACAGGCCATAAAACATGTGCATATGGTAGAATTTGTTGTCAAAGTGGTTAACTAATATGGGTTGCTGGCTATTTCCCTGACACACCACCTTGAGACGCCACAAAAAAAAAAAGACAAAAAATGATAAAGAGGCCAGTGGATTTGAGCAATGAGCATGGAAACCATGGGGTAGCCTCAAGGAAGACAGAATGAAGTTGGTTCTTTTATTGGCAGAGATACTGTCACAGAAGAAAACAGATTGAGCTGATCAAGTAGGTGGTTATGCTGGGTTTCCATTTTAGATATGTTCCCTCTTTTCCCACAAGATTTCTCATGGTTGAAAGAGCAACAACAGACATGGGCTGGCCAAGGATGATAGACAAATAGTGGGCATCTGAGACTTGGGTAAGTGAGGAAGACTTAATAGCATATGCAGGTAGACCAGCTGGACTTATCAACTCATTCCCCATTTCTACTCCATAAACCATTAAAAAAAAAACATGACACTGCTCAGAGGTAAAAGACGAGTCCCTGAGAGGCACAGTTATCTGGGGAGAGGGAGTTGTTTGCCTTTCCCTCCTTCAAATTTCCTTCAGAGGACTGTGAGCTCACAGAACAACATCATGAGACATATGGAGGGCACAACTTCAACACAGTAACAACAGAGCAGAGAATGTACACAAAGTGAACCAAAAGTCATGGTCAGGAAGCATAGGTGCTTAAAGTATTTTCAAAGAGATAAAGGAAGATATTTGTAACAAAAATAAGGGACAGGAAATTATAAAAGAAGGAAAAAGTTGAGTATATTGGCCCAGAAAAATATAGTTGAAATAAAGATATCAATATATAGGTAGGAAAACAGGACATATATAGTCAAAGAACAAATTATTGATCTGAAATATCAGGCTTTGGACCTCTCCTGGAAAGCATCCAAGAAGAATAAAGAGAAACATAAAACGGTGATATAAAGGGTAGAAGTAGAATATCAATATCTTTAAGACAACATGTTTATCCAGAAAGAGAAACATTAATAGGAGAAGAAATATTTGCAGAAATATTGGCTGAGAATTTCTTAATTTTAAAGGGCAGGCAGTAATGATATAGGTTAAAACACACACACACACACACACACACACACACACACACACACACACACACACACTTTGCCACAAAAAAAGTGAAATTTTAGAAGATCACACAGAAAATTCCAAAAGCTTTCAAAGAGAAAAAGCAGATCACATGCAGAGGACAAGGAAATAGATTAATGCCATACTTGTCAAAGGTAACATTGAACGCAAAAAGCCAAAAGAGTAACACTCTTAGTGTATTCAAGGAAAGACATAGTTTTATTTCCAGCTTAAACATGAGGGAAAAAAAATATCCTTGAATATACATATAAGGCCATGGCCTTTAAGATCACTCTCCTTCATTAAGCTTCCTGTGATCATCCTGTGAGCATGCTTTTCAAGCTTATTCCTTTGTTGTATATTTCAAGAACCTCTTTATTTGGAATTAAAAGCCAAGAATTTTATTCTGTATTCTCTAGGCTAAGTAATTCTCTCCCAGTAATGTGGTGAGCTTAGAAGGTTATTCTTCTGCCTAAGTAGGAGGAAAAAGTGTGCTGGCTGCATATAGAAGAAACTAACTGGATTAATATCTCAAAATACTCTCTCTATAAACTTTCCATAATGAAGATATAAGCAAAGTGTAGGGGAACAAGAACAATAATGAAGGGGCATGGACTTCAGATAGGTGTGGCTTCAAGGAAGACACAGATCTTGTAGAATAGGTAAGTTTCTGTTAAACATGTGGCCCTCACAGCAATGCAGAGGGTAGCCGTTTACATCTGTGCCTACACAGGCAGGAACCTCATTTGAAATGCTGAGACTTTCCTTGAGATACTGACTTTTTTTTTCCTGCCGCTAGACCATGCATCATAATTTGAGTAATTAAAAGCAATCCACTTTTTATGTTTTGATTGCACTCTGTGAAACATTGAATTTCTTCATGTTTCTTCCCAATCAGCAGTGTCTTCAAAAGCAAAAGAACCCCCCCAGATATTACAATGTGTGGTTATTTTTAATATTTAATGCAGAATCAGGGAAGCTTCTTTTGGTTCTGTAGTAAGTGGAATAGAGGTAGAAATGCTGCACGGTATAGGAAGCAGGACTGAAGTAATTTTTGCACCACATCTCTCCTGCATTTCTGTGCCATAATCCTATACGAGATGGAGCGAAGGTTTTATGTTTTTTTTAATCCCATTCCTACGCTGTATTTCCAAACTGTGCATTTCTATATTCACTATGGTTGAACCATTTTTATCGTTTCTATGATATATTTTACATGCAGTACATTTTCACTGAATGATGTATATTCATTTAGCGCTCTTTCTAGTCTTCATCTCAAACAGTGTTTTTTGATCTTGTGAGGAGTGTAATCATTTTGACGTTACTTCTACACCAATAAATTTCTACAGCAACAATAATAATATGAATAGCTACCAATTACCAACCCATGTGTGCCAGGTAGAGCGGTAAGCAATGTGCATCCAGTTGTATAATTTAACCTTTACAAACAGCCCTGTGAAGTAGTTCTGATTATCGTCTCTGTCTTACTTATGAGGAAACTGGGGCTCAGAGAAATGAATTACCTTATCCAAACCTCATAGCTAGAAGGCAGTGCAGACAACTTTGGATTCAGGTCTCTCTGATTTTAAAAAGGTCACCTTTTTAGGCTTTGATGCTATATAATCAGGCTGTGACTGTTGTCATCATGATGACGATTGAGGTCATCCCCACCATCCCATTACCATCACCATCATCACTGTCACCCTTGTTTTCATCCCACAGGCGGGGAATGAGCCCTCAGTACTCTAAGGTAGTTGCATCTTACCTAATCTTGCTCTTCTCAATCCCAACTTGTTTCATCGGATGTTCATACTTACGTAATTGTGTCGGGATTGACGAATGGGTATACCACCATCGTCATCATTTTTATACGGCTGTTACTGTTGATGCTGTTAGTAACAAACATGTTAGCAACATGTTAGGAACTCATCATTTGCCAGACACTGTTCTAACTCATGAATTCCCATAACAGCCTTTTACATTTGAGAATACCCTTATTTTACAAATAAGGAGTCCATAGAGGGTAGGTAACCTCCTCAAAGTTTCCCAAGATAGGAAACAGGATTTTCTTGGCTCGGATTTTATGAAACTGGTATCTGAGACTCAGTTTTTTTTACATTTAAGCAAGAACAGTGTATAAAAGTATACATTTTCATCAGTAGCATGGCCACTGGCTTTAAACCGGGCCTCCTAAATCCTAACCACTATCTCCTCCATTCCAGCTTTTATCTAAGACACCACTGGGATTATCTTTTATCTTCTGCAGTTGGTTCACACTGTCCCGAGTAGGGGGTTAAATGGGCAAAGGCAGAGAAGTGAGACCATAACACCCTTTCAGTCATCTTCCCCATGCTACATTATACTTTGAAATTTCCATCTTTTCAGGGGAAATTGTTGGAGGAATGTCAGTGAGTAGAACTGACCATGCACTGCCCATTAAGTTAATGAGGGGGGCTCAGCTAATTCCCTTGGAGCTTGGCACTGAAAATGAAGTTCCTGTCATATCGGAATAAAAATCACTGCATAATGCACTGATTTTCATTCACAACAAGCTTTATGAGCATTAACAAATGAGCCCTAACTACCCCTCTGTGAACTTGAAAAGCATATAATCCCCTCCATGGTGAATGGGAGCCATGAGGTAGAATTAGAACAAATACCATTTTTTTCTGCCACTCTCTATTCCCTTACTAAACAAACAGAAAAGAAAAGGGAATTTCATTTCAAACAGAACTGAAATGGCTCCCAAGTGCTGACATTTCATTAATGCTGACCAAATTATCTTCTCTCCCTACCCCTATCCCCAATTTGGGCTAGAAGCTGCTGCTGCTTGCTGTGTTTCAAAAGAGGCTGCAAAGTAAACCCAGATCTCTGGCTTTGCTATGAAGGCTGAGCCACGTTTATCCCTAGTCCAGAGGGGCTCCGTCCTTGCCTCGAGCCCCATCTTAGCCAGTGGTCCCAACGTTCTGTTCCCTAGGAGTTGTTCTTGATTCCTCATGATCCCCAACTTCCCACAGTCTGTTGACTCTGTTTCCTAAATATTAACCGAATCTGTCTCTTCCCTTCAAAACACATTCCTACTTTGAATTAGAGCTGCTGCCATCTCTTGTCCTTAGTACTGAATGTGTTGGTCTTCTGATTGGTCTCTCCTGATTTCAGCCTTCTGCACCGCCTATCCAGGATGCATATTTCCGATGCAGTTATCTGGCACAATCACTCCCTGCTTATACTCTCCAATGATGCCCGGTTGTATATAGGATAATGTAGAGGAGATAAATTCATACATTTTGGCAGATTAAAGACATCTGAAAATTTCTTGATGTTCATCCCATTAAATCTTGGATTATAAAGAAGGTCAATGGAATATGGTGAAGTGGTGCTTTCCCAGTTCTGGGCCTTGTTTTAAGAAGACTGTTAACTTTAGCCTCTCTTAGAGCTATGAGACAACATGCAAAAACTCTCTTCCTACTGAAGAGACCACTTAGGGAAATCCTGAGAGTATGCCACGAAGGAAAGGGGCCAGCTGAACCCAGCCTTCCAGCCATCCCCCCAAGCTTCTAGGCATGAGTGAAACTGTCTTGTACCCTCCAGATTGCCCACTCAACACCTGGGTACCACTGAGTAACCCCAGTCAGCATCACATGAAGGAAAAGAATCACCCTGCTGAGTCTTGGTCTGATTTTTGACCTGCAAAAATCATGAGGTAACAATAAAATGATAATTGTTTTAAACGAGTTAGCTTTGGGGTATTTTGCTGTGTAGCATTAGTTGACTAGAACAGAATGTGGTTCTGGAGGTGGAGTACTGCTTTCGTGCCAACCTAGTACATATGGCATTAATTGTGAGAATGACTGTTTGGGTGGTTATGGAAGGGCCTCAAGAAGACTGTTGGTAGGTAACATGGGAAATAGAAGGTATACATAAGGAGCAGGAGGATTAAGCCGAGGAGATTTCCAGACATGATGTTCAAAGTGCCATCTCACTTCTACTTGCTTATTGTAAAGCACAAGAAAAGAGATGCTAAAGCAGGAATTGTTTATTCTCAAGCAAAATTTCCAAGGCCCCAGAAAAAAACCTTATAGCCAGCAGGCAGTTTTCAAAGTAAGAAATGGCCCCAGGGAACAGATGGGCAGTAGGCCAGGGCAGTAGGACATGTCATAAGATAAAAGTGCATCTAGGATTTAAGAACCTTTGTTAATCTCGAAAAGATATGATGGCATGCCTTGTACTGTTATTTTTTTCTGGAAACAGGAGTTCAGAGAATCTTAATGCTGTGCTCTCTCGGTAACCTCACAGGCTGTTGAAGGTAGAGGATGGCCTGTCTCAGAATAAAATCTAGATCTCACTTCTTTCTAATGGAGAGAATTATAATTTGCTACATAAGAAACCCACCATTTTTTCAAAAGGATTGTACCATTTGGGGCTGAAAGGGGAAGAGACAGTATACAGTGAGAAGAGGACTTTGGGCCCTCAAACTTTTGTTTAGAGAAAGAAGTCTGAGAAAGATACTCAACATAAGAGACAGGCTATTTCCAAAAGGAAAGAAAAGAAGATTCAGGGGGCAGAATCAGTATCTGTGGGGAATTATTCCCAGGGGCAGAAATGGGGCTAATTGAAGAACTAATTCCATAAGATTAACTAGAAGTGAGAATGTCTAGGAACTGATGATTGTTACAAACCTCCAGTGTTTCCCTTTTTGGAGTGTCTATGACAGTCACCCTACGTCCACACTACTATTCTAGGGTGTTTCCGGGTTTGTGTATGAGGGAGGTTAATGAACGGTCTTTTTTTTTCATGTGTGTTCAAATGAGAAAGTACTTAAGGAACCACAGATTCACGCACAGCTGTCTGCATTTAGATGGTGAGATCCTGGACTTCAAATAACGGTGCAATATGATGAGAGCTGAAGGGTTTTCAGGGAGGATGAAGGCATTTTGCACGTGGAAGAAGTACATGTAATTTGAGGCTAGATGGTTGGCTCTCGAAGATCAAATATGGTCACACATTCTTTGGAACGTCCCTCATCAAGAGGTGGGGTCTGTTTCCTCTTCTTTAGTTTATTATGGCTTTGACCAACTGAGCACAGCAGGAGTGACACTATGTTAGGTCTTGTCTTAGACTTATGAAGACTGGCAGTGTCACCTTGGATCTCTTGAACACCCAAGCTGCCATGGGAGAAGCCTGACTGAAGAGAATAAATAAAGAGGCTGTCAGAGTATATGAGAAAGGTGAGGGTCCTGGTTGAGCCCAGTCTTCTGGCCAAGGTTCCTGCCATAAGAGTGAAGGTATTTTGGACCCTCCAGATTAGCCCAGCTACCAAGTTAATATCACCAAGAGATCCCAGTTGTATTAATTTCTTGTTGATGTTGTAACAAACTGCTACAGACTTGGTGGCTTAAAGCAACAAATTTATTTTTTACAGTCATATAGATGAGAAGTCTGACATGGACCTCATTGGGCTAACATCAAAGTGTAAGCAGGACTGTGTTCCTTTTTAACTAATTTTTTTTAAATTTTTTAAATGTTTATTTCTTTTTGAGAGAGAGGAAGAGAGAGTGAGAGAGAGGAGAGATCGTGAGCAAGGGAGGGGCAAAGAGAGATGGAGACACAGAATCAGAAGCAGGCTCCAGTCTCTGAGCTGTCAGCACAGAGCACTATGCGGGGCTTGAACTCATGTGCTGTGAGATCATTACCTGAGCCAAAGTTGGATGCTTAACCGACTGAGCCACCCAGGAACCCCTGTGTTCTTTTTTTAGAAGCTCTGGAGAGAGCCAATTTTCTTAATTTTTCTAGCTTCTAAAGCCTGCCCACATTCCTTAGCTGGTGGCTCCTTTGCTGCATCTTCAAAGCCAACAACAGAGGGTTGAATCCTCTCACGCTGCATCACTCCTACCTTCTCTTCTGTCTCCCTTTCCATGTGTAAATTCTTTTGTGATTACATTGGGCTCATCTGGCTAATACAGGATAATCTCCCTATTTACCATCAGCGATTAGGAAACTTAATTACACCTGCAAGCAAAATTCCCCTTTGCCATGTTATATAACCTACTCGTAGGTTCCAGGAATGAGACACGGTATCTTTGGGGAGCCATTGTTCTGCCTACAGTACTGCACCAATCAATGACATGGAACATGAGATCTATCCAGCTGAACCATGCCTGAAGTTTTGATTAAAAAAAAATCACGATGTCAAATAAAATTGTTGTTATATTGAGACGCTAATTTTGGGGGTAGTTTCTAAGCATCCACAGACAACTAGGAGAAGTCAAACCAATAAATTAAATACACCAGGGAAGTGTAATGGTGGTATTGTGCTCCAATAGCATGCTATACCTCTCTCTCTCTCTTTTTTTTTACCTCTCTTTTTGATGGGGCATCGCAAAGTGATAGACCTTTTAAAATCAGGCAGCTGCAACTTGTTTTTTCTTTCATCAGTAACTTATGCTTGCCAAATGAAAATTTGGATCTTGTATTTCTATATTTTCTGAGTTTCCATGAGAACAAACAAATTTTAGTTTTTATGGAGGATCCTTGGATATTTATATGTTACACACATTTTTAAAAAATCACTGAGTGGGTAAAACACATTGACCCATGGTCTGTAATATTAGGCAAATAGATGAGGTTCTTCAGCGACCCGCCTTCTCACTTTGCCCCCCATCTTTCCCCTTTAGTTAGTCTTATCTCTTCAGAGTTGATGACAACAACAGGATCTGAATCCACTTCTAATTTCGAGTTCATAGTCCATTTCACTCTAGTGTTCCCCTTCACATTCTCAGAATACAGAATATTTTATACTTCTTCCCACTCATCTACATATGACAGATGGTTGGTCTTCTGAAGTGTGCCCAGTAGATGGTTATTGAAGGATTAAAAGGGCACCTAAATTTGTAGAAGACCAGAAAGTCCTGCTTCTCCAAGGAGGCTGCTTGGAGCTGAAGCCAAGAATCTAAATGACATGTAGAATGATTGGATCTGATGGGCATATCAAATTGAGGAGCTTTCTGTCTAACTCCTGGGTAAGATTTGCTCCGGTGGGAACCCAGACACAACACCAAAAGTAATATTAAAGGGATGCCCTAGAATATGAAAAGAGATTGTAGCTCCCAGAGTCTTAATTATGCAGAACTTTGCACTGAGGCCTCCCAAAAAAGCAGGCTGGCAAAACACATCTAGGGACTATCCAGATTTGAGATCTTGGCTTATACATTTTCACTTCCATGGGAAGCTTCTGTTGATATGGTTGCCCCTTCGGCCCACCCATGCAAAACACTACCCTGCTTTGTGCTCCAATAGCATGCTATACCCCCTCTTTTTTTAGACCTCTCTTTTTACAGCATTATCAGACTCCTTTAGAAGTGCTTATTTGGGTGATGGGCATTGAGGAGGACACCTGTTGGGATGAGCACTGGGTGTTGTATGGAAACCAATTTGACAATAAATTATATTTAACATAACAACAACAAAAAAGAATTGCTTATTTAAATGTCTTTCTGTCTCCTTTGACACCATAAATGCCATAAAGACGGGGGCCATATATATAGTGTTCATCATTACATTCCAAGCTGGTAAACAGCATACCCTCAGTATATATTTGTTGAATGAATCAAACGTGGCCTTTTTCAAGGCAGTTTCTCTTCTTTCTTTTCTTTATTTCATTTACTCCTACTCATCCTCTGGATCTTTGCCTGCTCTTCATGTTCTCAGGAAAGCCTTCTCCAAGCTAGCCTTCTAAGTCAAACTCCCATTTTTATGCTGTCTTGTCATCTAGTATTTCTCTCATTGCTCCTTCCATTATTGTAGTGTCACATCTGGTTGGGTGGTTGTTTCATTAATGCCTGTGCCCCCCACTCTCATGTAAGATCCAATCATGCAACAAGTTTTTATCGCATACATTAATAAACATGCTACAATTTGTTCCAATAATATTTGGATCTATTCCTGGTTAGAGGTTTGGTTGGAAGGTAGAGAACCATGGATCATTATTTCAACGAACTGGAAAAGAATACAAACGCACAGCTTCCTATCATTTAATCTTGATGATGTGACTCCTTCTCTTGGGCCATGATTTTCATGCCTTTGAAATATAGACAATAATCTCAAAGATGAAAATAGTAACTTAGCAGAGCATTTACTCTATGTCAGGCACTGGGCTAGGCATAAAGATACCATGACCATGAAGATATCATCCCTGCCTTTTTTGTACATAAAACCTATTGATGAAGACAAGCAAAATGTATGGGATCTGCATTGGAATCACATAGTCATGGGTATGGTCATGTTGTGCAAATACTATGGATTTTGGTGTTGGAGACAGTGGCTTTATCACACGATAGCTTTATGACCACAAGCAAAATTCAAAGTATGGTTTCTACTGAATGTGAATGCTCTCATACCATCATAACATTGAAAAATCTTGAGTTGAACCATCATCATATGTCAGGAACCATGCGTAATTATCCTAGCCTTAGGTAGACTAATACTATTTGTGATGGAAACAGAACCTTCTGGTTTCTGGGGCCTCATGTTTCCCAAAGAGAAAGCCTGGGATGTTCACAGTTTGATACCAAACCTAGGTTCTCAGCAGAGGTCACCACTCACTAGCTGTGTGACCTTGAGCAATTTCCTTTACTCCCCTGGGCTTTAGTTCCTTCCACCATAAAATAGAGATAATACTATTGTTCACAATAAATTGATGGGAGAATAAAGAGACATTCAATGTTGCTATTACTATTATAATTACATTTGAATTATGATAATAGGGAGTGGTAAGTGTTATAATGGAGGAATAATCAGGGCATAATGAGTGAATCAGGTGAGGGCTTTCCATTGGCTGCAGCACCCAGGAGAGACTGCTTGAGGGGGGCAACCCTGGTGCGAGGTTATCTGATGGGTAAGCAGGGGAAGGACATTTTGGGCAAAGGGGAAAGAAGGTGAGAAAAGACGGTGCTCTGGGGCAGTGTTGCTCATCCATGAGATTGTGAGCACTTCTCTTGGCTGGACAAATTGAGCTGGTCGGCTGGATAGCCACTGAGAGGGGAAAACTCTGAAGGGACCTGAATGTAAACCCACCCACCATTTTAGAGCATCGTCCTGTTCTCTGCAGCGAAAGGTGCTGAAAGTAAGCTAAGAGCAAAGGAGGCATATGCACTTAAATTGTATTCCAATCACTATGTTTTTCTATTCAGATCCATTTTTCTACCCAAATCTATACTTTCTTAGCCAGAAGGGAGCAAGCTCCATGACTCTGGTCGGCAGTAGGTTCTTTGTACTCAGTGAGAAAATCTTTTCTAATGAAAATTCTCACAAAAACCCTGCTCCCTCTACTCAGAGAGCCTCTGTATTCCATTCCTTATCTTGCCCATGAAAAATGCTTCCAATTATCTGCCCGCCTCTATTATTTGAAATAGTTCAGTATCAACCATTCAACTCAGATAATTGAGCTAAACCTTTAAAATGGGTTTTTAATGGGGGACCAGGCAGTGGGGGAATCAGTTGATCTTGGTAAGTAAAGTTTCTCACAATCAAAAGCAGACTAATTAAAACTTGACAACCTGTGTTAATATATGCACATTAAAAAATTTAGCTCTCTAGAGATAAAACACAAGAGGGAGGCAATATTAGCCAAGTATCTATATCCTTTCTTTAAGGCATTGGAACATGTGTTCTAAAGAAAGAAATGTGCAGTTTTGTTATTTTTTTTTTTAACTGTAGGACACATTTTTTAAAAAATTAAAACTTGGATGGAACAACAATATATTGAAAAGATCAATTTAGGTCTGCCCTAGGGTAACAAGACAGGGGTGAACACTCTTTGGAATTTCCCTTAATGTGTCCTAGAGTACCACATTTTCCATGCCAAATTCGAGGGCTTTGGAGCACACAGGGCATTGGAGGTGAGCACAGGCCTGGAGTTCTCTTACTACTTTTTCTGTGTATTCTTAAGCAAAACATTTTAGCCTTATTTTCATCATCTGCTGACTTAAGAGTGCTGGACTAAATGATCTCTGAAATCTCTCATTGCTGCACTGTCCTGTGAATTCAAACAGATTCTTTGAAGCAAATTGGGGCCATGCTTAGAGTTGATACTAACAGGTCCCGGGTCATGTGCTTTATTTAAGTAATGCCTAATTCTCATTGCAGCACTGATTTTTAGATTCCTCTGTTTCTATTTTATGGGTAAGGGATATAAGATTGGTAATGTAGAAAATTGCCAAGGGCTTCATGGCTTGTAGATGCAGAAACAGTAATTGGAATCCCGTTCTCTCTGATTCCAAAGCCAACACTCTTTCCATTATTCCACCTTGTGTCTGGCTGAATGAAGGTAAAACTGTCTGCAGCTGGGGGTTTCAGGACTTTGTTTTACATGTGAAAATAATTGGTGCTTATGTTGATAGTAGATTCTATACTCAGGTTACATTGCCAACTAATAGTAAACCCACATTCTGGGGTGAAAGAAGCTTTCCCTTTTTGATTTAAGCTCGAGAACAACGAGGGATTTATGAGAACCATCTTTAAACATATGAGAGGCTGATCATATGTAGGGACTAGCACATAGTAGGTGCCCCAAAGCACTTGTTAGATAACAAATTCTTTGGGACCCTGCCTGGTTGAACTAAGACCAGTGCTCAAGTTCATTCAGAGCAATTTAAGAATAGATGGGCTGGATGGGTGTTTGGTATTAAGGAGGGTCCTTGCTGTGATGAACACTGGGTATTTCATGTAAGAGATGTATCACTGAATTCTACTCCTGAAGCCAATATTTCACTGTTTGTTAACTAAAATTCAAATAATAATAATAATAATAATAATAATAATAATAATAATAAAAGAATGGTCTTTCTAAAAGAATTGTCTAGGGACTTACCAGCTTCCCTGGGAGGTGTGGTAGTTCTTATGTGTGGAGAGCTATAAGCAGAGATCACCTGTCCACTTGTGGGATAATTATTGGGGAAACTCATAAACATTCAATGGGGCCTCACAGGACCAGAAGAGAATGCCTTTTGGACGGTTGCAAGGGGAAATACTTTGAGTTTATTTGCTCTGGATCCTGAATCCAAGCTTGCTTCTTCTGGAAAGAGAGGATGGGTGAACCTCCACCCTGGGAGACAGTCTAATGTAAGTAAAACCAACGTAAATGAATAAGGATGAGACGTGGCTCCAGTCCCTGCAAAGTGAAGGTTGCCCCCATGACCCCTGAGTGCGGCACTGTGTTTACTTCCTTACCAGTTCCCACTGCAAGTAGGGATTATTCGTTTCATTTACATGGATACTTGATCAGTTTTTGACTCTTCCACCGTGTGAGTACAAGACTGTCTCCTTCACATTCACCCTTCCATCACCAGCACTCATGGAATGATGGATACATAGTGGATGCTTGATAAGCTACTACTTAAATAGACGGAGGGAGGCTCTAAACCAAGGTAAAAATAGGAGCAGGTGAGAACACAGTGCTGAAAAGAATTGAATGGAATGGCATTCCCACAGCCGAGGCCACCGCTCTGTTACCGTCAGCGTCCGCCTGCCTCATCCATCCAGCTGAGGGTCTCTGCAGGCCCAGCCCCATCTGTCCAGTCCTGTCTTGTTAGGATGAAAATACTCTTCTTCATTCACAGGATGGCAGGGAGTCCGTCTCCTTTTCTTCAGTTGGGTGGTCGTGGGGTTCACCCTGGCACTTTTGTGTAAACTCCACATTGCAAACTCCTGTCCTTTCTCCTCCCAAATATTGCTTTGTCTAACGAAGAACCTCTCTGGGTTCCTGGACCCCACATCAGTTCACTGTGAGACTGATCCCAGGCCATAACTTCTGCTCTGCAGTAGTCCTTAAAGGTAGGGGCTTGCCTAGTTCGTTTCAGTATTCTGGTTTCCTAGCATAATACCTGGCTAGGGGCATTTATTTGTAGGTTGGTAGAAAGGAAGAAAAGAAAGGAGGGAAGAAGGAAGGAGAGGAGAGGAGAGAAGGGAAGAAGAAAGAAAGGAAGAAGGAAAGCGAGAGACAGGCTCTCCTCCCAGCCTACTATTTACTTGTCTCTTGCCTCCAGAAGCTGGATTTAATTTCTTCTCTCCAAACCCCTACACCTCACCAACTGTGTCTTCCTAGTATTTGGACACCAGCTCCTGCCCCACCAATTGGAGGCTTCTCCATCCTGGCCTGTGTGTCCTTTTACTCCAGATGGTGCCCTGGGAAACTGCAGTGTTGTCATTTACTAGCTGTGTGCCCCTGAGTGAGAAGCTTCGACTCACTCATCCTTGGTTCCTGCATCTGTAAGTTGGAGTTAAACTTGACCTCCAGCCTTAGGCCATTGGAAGGCGTAAATGAAACAATACCTGCACAGTCCTCTGTGGGAAGTGCCCAGTAAGTTCTTGGCTGTTTCCCCTTCCCCTCGAGACACCGTTTTTCTTCTCAAATCAACAATGAGACATGCTTGCTTCGGTAGGAAGGCAAAGAAGCATATACAATGGAGGGGAAAGGCAGGGCGCAGTTCCATTAACAGATGCAGCTGTCAGGAGCAAAGCCATCCTCGACTTGGCACCTTCTGCTTGCGTGCTTTGCTGAGCAAAGACTTGGGCCCCAGATGCCATTTGATTTGCATGCTTGGGGGAATAATAAAAGAACCTTATTATGAAATGAAATGGCCTGTGATGTCATTGAAGAGCTGGAGATTGCTGCAGGAGGAAAGTTAGTGTCCAGTGCAGCGAATGGCCCCTTGCAAATAAGAAAATAAAGCAATTTCGAAGAAAGAGCAAAAGTGAAGTTTCTAGGCCAAGGGATCCGATGTGTGTTAACAGGGACCAGGCATGAAGCAACAACTCTTTTTTGGCGATAATCTGAGCAGAGAGTAAAAGTGGCAGAGTTTGCCCACGGTGGGCAAGTGTGGAGAAAATGTCATCTTGGATAAACTGTTACTTTCCCATAACGGGCTTTATGGAAGACTTTTGGGAAAATGGACCACTTCAGATTTTGCCCTCTGGCACCATCATTTTATTTGGTTTGGCTTGAGTAAGAATTGAAAACTACTGTTTTCCTGCAGAATATCCGCTCCCACTGCCAGCCACCTGCATGATAATAGCTGATCATTTTGTGACAGGCACCTGGCCCAACCTTGTCCAACAAGAATTTTTAAATAAGAGTTTCTCTCAACCTAAACTAAGAAAATCAGCAGGCCGTTGTTCATTCACGAGCGTCCTTAAACTGCAAAACTTGTAAGTTCCAGTTGCCATATTCCCCCAATAAAGGGAATTGCCTACCATGCAAAGGCAGCCGAGCTGTGGAAGAGGTAGAAAGGAGACAAGGGCAGAGAGAGAGAAGCTGATGTGTTCAGGTGCTTGGTTTCCGCTCTCCTTGGAGCCCACTTGCATTGCTGCCATCCTCTCGTTGTCCTTGAGAGAAAGGGAAGCACATCGTGCAGCTGACCTAGCACTCACAGCTCGTCCTTGGTGTTCTCAAATCAACACCAAGGACGAGATTTTGTGTGGAAATGTTTGTGTGGAAATTGAACACAAACAATTTCACAGAACATCAGCGTCAAAAAAAGGCCACTATGTGACAGTGATGGATCAAGGCTAAAACAAAACCACTTCATAATCGTGTCTGAACACAGAAAAAAGCATGAGTGTTGTCCAAGCCATTAAATAACAACACCCCCCTTTCCTGGCTGATGTTAGTGACTACATTTCTTTACCAGTTGAAGTTACAGCATTGCCCCAGGCTGTCTTCCCGATGGCTAAGAGTTCCTGAGGTTCCCCAGTCAGAATTACCCTTGCTACCTGACAGCATCCCATCTAGAACATTCCCTCACTTCTCTGAAGCCTCCACAAAATCACCATCCCAAAGCCCAAATCCTAAAATAGGTTCTTTCCAATGTCATCTTATCGAAAATTCTCCCTTGATTCAATGAATAAGAAATCAGGCTTGTTTAACTACAGATGTGTTCCTGATGGTCTTTGGCTGGAAGACCTTGACCTACTGGTTAACACAATCCCTGATCCCCTAGTATAAGCCTGGTATTCATCTGATTAATTTCCCTTTTCCATAAGCTGGTCAAAGCTGGGTTCCTGTCACTTGCTACCAAAGGTCCTGACTAATGTAATTCAATACAATACATATCCACATATAAATCACACAGCATTTGTATTCTTCCTGGAGTTAATCAGTTTCGCCTTTCCAGTCCTTTCCTTATTGAAATCTCATTCATTCTACAGATTGAGTTGGCACTGTTCACAGGCACCATACTGGCGGCTGAGGACACAGAAGTGAATACAAAACACAAACACCCTGCCCCCCTGGATATTACATTCTAACGTTGTGTGGTTTGCTCTGGCTGGAATAGCTTTCTCTGCCTTGATGAAATGCTTCTTATTCTTCAAGACTCCATTTAAATGCCACCAGCCTTGGAGAGCCTCCTAACATTATCAGAACAAAGCACTTCGTGTTGATCAACAATGTGGTAACAAGTCTACAATATAAAGCTAAGTGAAAAGGGAGAGAAAGCAGGAGCACAGCAGTGAACACACCTCGAAGTCTTGTTGTTGGGGCTTATGTGCCAGTTGAGGGATTAGGTAATAAGGAAGATTATATGGCTCTGGCTTCGTATTTTCATGTCGTCTTGGCTCTGTGGACCATGAAATGTGGTGGGGTTGGGTGGGGGAGAGTGAAGGTGGAACCAAGGAAGTGAATTTAGAGAGTTTAAAAGCCAGTCAGGTGAGGGGCGCTTGGGTGGCTCAGTCAGTTGAGCGTCCGACTCTTGATTTCAGCTCAGGTCATGATCTCATAGTTCATGGGTTCAAGCCCCGCATCGGGCTCTGCGCTGACAGCATGGAACCTGCTTGGGATTCTCTCTCTCCCTCTCTTTTGGCCTCTCCCCTGCTCACGTCCCCCCACCCTCTCAAAAGAAATAATTAAACGTAAAAAAAAGCCAACAAGGTGAAAGAAGAAGGCTTTAGTCAGAATGTTTCCAGTAATGGTGGTGACAAGAAGTGGTTGGATCTGGGTAAAAGCTGAAGGTAGAATTAATAACATTTGCTAGTAGGATATATACATATAGGATGTGAGGAAAGGAAAGAGGTCAAGGTTGGCCCCAAATATTCTGGGCTCTGAAACTGAGAGGGTGGGATTGCCTGTTACTAAGTTGGAAGCATAGGGAAAGGTCTTTCTTTAGGGAAAGGGGAAAGGTATTTAGACATAAGAGTTTAATTTGGAATATGTGTTTGAGATGCCCTATTAGATTTCCAAGTATGAAATCAGTGACCCTGTGCTCAGGGCCACTTCACTGATTCCTAAGAAATGTAAATTTCCTCCCATTGAGCACTTTTTTATCCAGCACAGATAACTTTTCGATCTTTTCTGTCCTTACTTAAATCCTACTCATTTTTCAAAGAATATTTTGAAGGCTTCCTTGTCTGCAGCTACCATTTATTTTACGGTTTCTCTCCACCGGGAGCGGGGACAATGAGGGTGGCAGGGGAGCTTTGCTCTTTGAAGTCCTTTGGGGAGGCAGGTTCCCTGCTTTCAGTGGCTCTGTCACCAGAAGTCCATCAAGCATTCTGTCAGCACACATGCCAAGCTGGGGATGAGAGGAAGGAAGGACCACGAGCTGGTGGGTGTGACCGCTCATGAAGACTCACTCCACCTGCGAAAACATAGACATATGGCCCCAGCTAACTGCAAGGGAAACTGGGAATTTAGGTTCCCAGCGTGGATGGGAGAGGAAGAAATGGGGTTCAGTGAACACATATCGTAATTTCGGCAATGCCCTCACGTTCTGAAAACAGCATTTTGCCGAGAATTGTCGTGGGGTCTCTCAAGGTTGAGTCAGAAGCTTCCTGGCGCCCTTTGCTGAGAGAGTTTGGAGCTGTGTCTGTAGTTGGTGGCACTGGAGGATGGCTTTGGCTGTCTGGCATAAGACCTAGTCATGAAGAGCCCCCAGTACCTTGGCATCTTCCACACACTCCCCTTTCCACATGCAGATCTGTCCTGCGCAAATAGGAGGACAGCAAGGTCCCATGCAGAACAAAGTCCATCTGGGAGCTTTCATCAATGATGCCCAATAAATAAGTCATTCCCATTGGGCCTTTTGGGTTTACAAGGCTTAATTCTTCTGCTTGTGTGGAATCCCCCGTGGGTAATTGCAGTTGACGGGTTTACGCCTCCTGACGGGCGTTTTGTCACTCAGCTCCAGCTGTGCGAACAACTTTATGGTCCGTCAAGCCTAAACCTCTTTAAGCGGTGGCAACTGATGTCAGATAACGTTCGTTGCTGTGATTCAAGGCTGAAGCTTACCCTGGCATGAAATAAACGGAATCTTTACGCAGGAAGTAAATGGAAAACCCAAGGAAGGGAGAAGGTTTTGCAGGGAGGTGAGCAGAGGCTGGCAGATGTGGATCCAACATGGCACCTGACACATCTGGGCACTCCAGAGCTGGGCAGGCTGATGGAGATCGTCACGGGTGCCAGGAGACAGGCCTGGGTTCAAATGTGGCCACCTGGGTCAGTCAGTAAGTCAGTCGGTCAGCAAATGTGCCTGGGCACCTACCTCGTCCTTGGTACTGAGGTGACGAGCTGGGGCCCTTGGGTAGGAGGTCTGGAACCATAATTTTCTCTGTCCTATATCAAGAAGCCCTGTCACCCCCCAAGGCTCTCAAAGTCAAGTGACCGTGCCGTCCCCATATTGTAAATGTTAGCCTGTGTCATCTCTTAGAGCAAAGCAGAAGATCCATCTCAAGTGCCCTCTAGAAAATGCTCAGCTTCCATCCCTTGATTCGAACCCCCAGTTAATGATATTTGGTTAATCTACCCAGTTCAAATCTGGCAAAGCACTGACTTCTCACAGCGTTGGCAAGGGCTCCTCCAACTCACTCCCTGCACCCCAAGCTGACCATTTTTCTCTTGCTCTACTGCCCTGCCTCCACCCTACCAGGCATGCCAACCTGACTGCCACTGTTCCATTAATGTCACTCGGGCACTCGCGTGGCCACACCTCCACTTACTCCTCCCTGGCCTGGGCCTGGCTTGCCCTCCTGTGAACTATACAGACAACTGAGATGAGGAAAAACATTCAGAGGATGCATCTTCATTCAGAAGACAGTCTTCTCCTAGTTTTTCCCCCACTCCTCTTTTTAAAAAAAATTTTTTTTTTGCATTTGTTTATTTTTGAGAGACAGCGAGAGACAGAGCACTAGTCGGGGAGGGATAAAGAGAGAGGGAGACACAGAATGCGAAGCAGGCTCCAGGCTCTGAGCCATCAGCCTAGAACCTGATGCGGGGCTCAAACTCATGAACCATGAGATATGACCTGAGCTGACGCAGACGCTTAACTACTGAGCCACCCAGGCACCCCTCCCTGATCTTGTCTTTTAAAGGGAGTTGTCTTGTGATGGTCGAGACCTTGTAAGAGAGACTGAGACTTGAAGTTCTTATTTTGAGTTATTAGATTTATTTCAGAATTATAATGTTACAGATGTATGACAAGGGCAAAAAAAAAAAAAAAAAAAGTGGGCAGTGGGAATATTCAGGGCAACCTTACACCTCTCCTAAGGATATGCTCTCACCCCATGATGGAGTCAATGTAGTTACCACAACTCACCCCCTTGGATCTGTATTATTTCTAATTAACGCCAGCGAGAGAGGTGACCAGCCGACGTCTTCATGATCTGTCTTCCAGCCTGGGGTAAGTCACATATTTATGCCCTTTCTGCCCCAGCCAGCATGCCTCTCTCAACCTAATGGGACCAATTACTTCGCGGGCATCTTCCCATGGTTACCAGGAACGTGGCAGTCTAAAGACAATTTAGGAGAAAAACAACCTCAAGCCTTCCAGGGTATGCCATGGCTTTTGTATCCAATTTGCTTTTCTGAAGAGAAATCTCTTTCTGAAGCGTCTGCTTTTGGGCAACTTGATTGCACTCAGAAGCCCTCCACACACAAAAATAAATAAGCAAAGGGAGATCCTGCCTTAATGTCAAATTCGGTTGTCACAGTAGAAGCAGAATCTGTTTATGACTTTTAAAATAGAAATCTGCCTTCTGAAAAAAATCGAACTCTATTCTCATTCTATTTATGTGTAGATATGTGTGTATATGCCTACTTGCCTGTATCGTGCATATCAATGTACACAGGTGTAATATATGTGTGTGTACTATCACATACACATGCAAATAATAACATATGTGTTGTGTATAAGCTTTGAGAATGATACCAAGTGAAATAGTCTTTTAGCATCACTCATTGTCACTTGTGAATTAGGAAATGTGATTTTTCTTGCATTCTTCAGCTTTAAATTTCTACCTCAATTCTTGCTCTCCATGTCTGTGCTCCTGCATGACCTTGAGCATGTCAGTTAAGATCCCCAGGACCTTGTTTTCTCTTAATGCAATTTTAACCACTAATATTTATATGGTCCTCACAAATTATAAAGTGCTTCCACTTGCTGTGAGGAACAACCACTAAATGGGGGTGACTCTACCATACTTTTTAAAAAAATGTTTGTAGTATTTATTTATTTTGAGAGAGAGAGAGACAATAGGGAGAGAGAATCCCAAGCAGGCTCCTCCCTGTCAGCGCAGAACCCGACTCAGGGCTCGATCTCACAAACCATTAAATCATGACCTGAGCTGAAGTCAAGAGTCAGCTGCTTAACTGACTGAGCCACCCAGACACCCCTACCGCACTTATTTTTAAAGATGAAGAAGCCGAGGCTCAGAGAGGTTGACTTACGTGCTATGTCACACAGCTGGTGGATGGTAGGGCTTGAGAGAGCAAGGCTCTAACTCCTATCGCTTTTTCACATCATGCGCTAGCCGTGGGTGAGGCTGAAAGGAAGAAAGTGATGGGGCAACAAGCCAAATGATTATTATATCCTCTTTCTTTTGTAACGTAGTTAACAGAGAGTAGACTAACATTCTATATGCCAAATATATGCAATCCCATTTATTTTGTTTATTACATCACTACCCGGGAAGCATTAGGGAACCTATTTACAGAGACTCAGGAAGTTAATTTGAGACCCATTTGCCTGAAGCCTGACAACTGGTCGTGACACTAAGACTTGAACCTGGGTCTGTGAAGCCCATGTTCCTCCAACTATCCATGATGCCTTTTAAAGAGAGAGCTACATGAGGAGATCTACCATTAACTGATGTGTTATGGCGCCTGTTTATGGCTCACGGAACCGACTACCCCAGACGCTAAGTTCTATTTTGCCCAAGTCACCTGGCACATAGCCCTGCCTCCAGAAGTTGAGCCAAGGCCATCTCATTCCCAGCTCCTCACTATAATCACTCACAGCGCCTCCCACTACAGATTTCTGAAAAACTTCCAACCTCATTACCTCTTAGAGAGCTTTTTGCTGAAATCTCTTGAGGCCAGCTTTATCTTTTTTTTCCCTCTGCTTTTCTGTGATTAGGGTCTTTCTGACACTTGGCTGCTATTAAGTTTCTATTACGTTGTGGCACACATCGTGCAGAGGCGAGGCCCCCTTCACTGAGACAGAGTGCTTAGCTTTTGGAACCACAGGTATGCGTTTTAAATGTAGCTGGCTCTGCAGGTCCTGAGGTGGCATTGGATTTAGCCCTGGGATTGCCTTGTAAACCTCTATTCTATTATAGCTAGTGAGGCAGGCCTAGCACGGAATGGCAATGTTGATAGATCAGTGAAGAACAATATATCTGTGATTGCTACAGTAAGCTTTCCAGAGCAAAATATTTGGAAGGAGTTGTTCTTCTGTGTGCCAGGACAGAACTTACTTAAAGGGAATTATGAGCAACGGGGTCTCGGCCAACATAAAAGTTGAAGTATTTACATTTCTGTGGAAGTGCTGGTTGACCACTTTGGGACTCATAGTACAAGCATTTATTAGTTACTCAACCACCTTAGACGTTCACGCAGTATTTTACGTTGGGACACAAGAAGGGAGCAGGCCTTGCAAAAATGTCCAGACACACACATGAGCTTGTTTATCTTATGCTTTGTTTCTTCTCTTCCCCATGAGAAGAGAAGAGTATTCATTAAACTGTTATGTGATTGGTACTTTACATATAAAACCCTACGTAGACTTCCCAGTGTGGTGAATGTTACCATTCTCATTTAACAGATGGGAGAACTGAGGTTCAGCCAAGGGAAGGGACTTGACCATGGCAACAATGCTGGGATCCAAACTCAGGTGTCTCTGATAAAACATATTTTCCACTGAACCATGGGACCACATGGAAGTTCTCCACCTAGCAAGGCCATTCTTGCAAGCTTTTTAAGACTTGTTCTGTTTCTCCAGTGTCACAGAGCCCTTCACCCTAAAGTGCCCAGGCTTAAAGCTCTGCTTCATCCAACCTAGCATTTAGTGGATGACGATGTCAAAGTCACGCTGTAGAGAGAGTAGTCAACGGCCAGCACATTGCCATTCTCCAAGTACTACAGAGGGCTCTTCAGTGCCGCCTCCCAATTCTTTGTGGTGATTCTTTCTGCTCTATGTTGTCCTTCAAAAAATCTCAGTTTTCCTAGGGTGTATGTTTGCTTCCTTTCTGATTCAACTGCATGCAACTCAGATGTAGGCAACAGACATATTACTAGAACAGGGGTCAATATTTTTAGGTCTAGTTATGTCACGTACCAGTCGAGATGGCGTATTATGTTGCCTCAGTTCGCTCAGATACAAAATTCAGTTAAATAGAATCTGTCCAACTGACTTCTCCATATTTTTATCAAATACGGGAGGAAAGCAGAGGTCACATGGGTATGTGGTAAACACTGTCAGTATAGACCTTACAAGACATCCATTAATCCTAAACGTATCATCTTCAAAAGTCATCAATTGTCCCCTTACATTTTGCCAATCCACAAACTCAAGATTGGTAGAAAGCGTGTTCTCTGTACTCTCTCCTGTTGATAGTTGTGTAGGTTTCAACTACTTCCTCACAACTGGAAATGCATTGTTATCTCCACTTGCTTTTTCTCGTTTCCCCATTTCCCCCTTATATCCCTCCTCCTCTGTCTCTCTCTGTCCCTCTCACTCTCATGTTGTAGCGGGGAGATGAGACAGATGTGCTCATATGATTACAGAGAGAGAAGAAACGACACACGATCTTTGGGAGGTGTAACAAAAGGAAAGGGAACTCCAAGAACGCAATAGTTACATTTGGTTCTACTGGAGGCGGAAGAGCATATTCTAATAAAGACAAGACTAGGAAGGACCCCAAGAGATGATATTCCACCTATCTCAGGAAAACAGGAAAATGTTTCCAGGCATAAAATGGGCTTGGAGAAATAGTTTTCAAGGTAGATGAAACAACATGATGTTGGTTTGTAACCTTGGGCTTCCCCAGGTGGAATCTGAAATTGTCCCTATACACAAGTCAAGGAGAGACAGAAGAAAGAGGGAGGCCACTCTAGATTGGTAGGTGGTGGTTTAATAACCAAGGGAAATGACATACAAGGCTTGTTTTGGGTGCTGTAAGATGAATAGATCTTTGCACCTACCTGCCAAATCTTGACAGTTTATACAGAAGCCTTATTGGGGTTCAGTCACATCCACTGTCCAGATGGTCTCAACATCTTACTATCTCAAGGCTGCATCCTAAAAAAATGGCTTCCACTGTGGCAGAGTACACATTCCAAGGACAGGGAGGAGCCTCTGATTGCCCAGGACCAGCTAGCAAGTCAAGCAGAGGTCACATCCTCTCAATGACCTCCTCCAACCCATGATCAGAAATCAGAACTACAAAGTGTGAATCCCAGAACTTTAACATACACCTGCTACCCCCATTGCCTTCTGTGGTGAGATGAACTGAGACACCTCGTTGAGCATGCTCTTTACAGCTCCCCCCACCCTATGGACACTGCCCCAAAATGAACAACATCCATCAGGAAAAAAGCACTGAAGATCTGATTAACATATTTGGGGATTAATATATTTGGAGATGGTACACATCCAGCCATCCTCAGCTATGTTAACGCCTTTTTGTAATTAATTTAGGTTCTTTGTAATTAATTTAGGCTCAGAAAGGAGTTGGCATTAAGTGATATTAATACAAAGGGTATGTTTTCTCTATATGAAATGAGGTTGTGTTGCTTTTGAAAGGAAATTAAAACTCTGTGATGAGAACTGTTTAATCTTTTTTTTAATATGAAATTTATTGTCAAATTGGTTTCCATACAACACCTAGTGCTCATTACAACAGGTGCCCTCCTCAATGCCCATCACCCACTTTCCCCTCCCTCCCACCCCCCATCAACCCTCACTTTATTCTCAGTTTGTAAGAGTCTCTTATGGTTTGCCTCCCTCCCTCTCTAACTTTTTTTCCCCTTCCCCTCCCCCATGGTCTTCTGTTGTTTCTCAGGATCCATCTAAGAGTGAAAACATATGGCTTCTGTCCTTCTCTGACTGACTTATTTCACTTAGCATAACACTCTCCAGTTCCATCCATGTTGCTACAAAAGGCCACATTTCATTCTTTCTCATTGCCAAGTAGTATTCATTGTATATATAAACCACAGCTTCTTTATCAGTTCATCAGTTGATGGACATTTAGGCTCTTTCCATAATTTGGCTATTGTTGAAAGTGCTGCTATAAACATTGGGGTACAAGTGCCCCTAGGCATCAGCACTCCTGTATCCCTTGGGTAAATTCCTAGCAGTGCTATTTCTGGGTCATAGGGCAGATCTATTTTTAATTTTTTTGAGAAACCTCGACACTGTTTTCCAGAGCGGCTGCACCAGTTTGCATTCCCACCAACAGTGCAAGAGGGTTCCCGTTTCTCCATATCCTCTCCAGCATCTACAGTCTCCTGATTTGTTCATTTTAGCCACTCTGACTGGTGTGAGGTGATATCTCAGTGTGGTTTTGATTTGTATTTCCCTGATGATGAGTGATATTGAACATCTTTTCATGTGCCTGTGGTCCTCTGGATGTCTTCTTTAGAGAAGTATGTATTCATGTCTTCTGCCCACTTCTTCACTATATTATTTGTTTTTTGGGTGTGGAGTTTGGTGAGTTCTTTACAGATTTTGGATACTTGCCCTTTGTCCGATATGTCATTTGCAAATATCTTTTCCCATTCCATCGGTTGCCTTTTAGTTTTGTTGATTGTTTCCTTTGCAGTGCAGAAGCTTTTTATCTTTATGAGGTCCCAGTAGTTCATTTTTGCTTTTAATTCCCTTGCCTTTGGGGATGTGTCAAGTAAGAAATTGCTGCAGCTGAGGTCAGAGAGGTTTTTTTCCTGCTTTCTCCTCTAGGGTTTTGATGGTTTCCTGTCTCACATTCAGGTCCTTCATCCATTTTGAGTTTATGAAAGTGGTCTAGTTTCATCCTTCTGCATGTTGCTGTCCAGTTCTCCCAGCACCATCTGTGAAAGAGACTGTCTTTTTTCCATTGGATGTTCTTTCCTGCTTTGTCAAAGATTAGTTGGCCATACTTTTGTGGGTCCAATTCTGGAGTCTCTATTCTATTCCATTGGTCTATGTGTCTGTTTTTGTGCCAATACCATGCCGTCTTGATGATTATAGCTTTGTAGTAGAGGCTAAAGTCTGGGATTGTGATGCCTCCTGCTTTGGTCTTCTTCTTCAAAATTACTTTGGCTATTCGGGGCCTTTTGTGGCTCCATACAAATTTTAGGATTGCTTGTTCTAGCTTCGAGAAGAATGCTGGTGCAATTTTGATTGGGATTGCATTGAATGTGTAGATTGCTTTGGGTAGTATTGACATTTTAACAATATTTATTCCTCCAATCCACGAGCATGGAATGTTTTTCCATTTCTTTGTATCTTCTTCAATTTCCATAATAAGCTTTCTATAGTTTTCAGCATACAGATCTTTTACATCTTTGGTTAGGTTTATTCCTAGGTATTTTATGATTCTTGGTGCAATTGTGAATGGGATCAGTTTCTTAATTTGTATTTCTGTTGCTTCATTATTAGTGTAGAAGAATGCAACTGATTTCTGTACATTAATTTTGTATTCTGAGACTATGCTGACTTCATCTTGCCAGTTTTCATGCCTTTGCATTCCTTTTTTTGTCTGATTGCTAATGCTAGAACTTCCAACACTATGTTAAACAACAGCGGTGAGAGTGGGCATCCCTGTCGTGTTCCTGATCTCAGGGGGAAGCTCTCAGTTTTACCCCATTGAGGATGATATTAGCTGTGGGCTTTTCATAAATGGCTTTTATGATGTTTAAGTATGTTCCTTGTAAACCGACTTTCTCGAGGGTTTTTATTAAGAAAGGATGCTGAATTTTGTCAAATGCTTTTTCTGCATCGATTGACAGGATCATATGGTTCTTATCTTTCCTTTTATTAATGTGATGTGTCACATTGATTTATTTGTGAATATTGAACCAGCCCTGAAGCCCAGGAATGAATCCCACTTGATCATGGTGAATAATTCTTTTTATATGCTGTTGAATTCGATTTGCTAGTATCTTGTTGAGAATTTTTACATCCATATTCATCAGGGATATTGGCCTATAGTTCTCTTTTTTTGCTGGGTCTCTGTCTGGTTTGGGAATCAAAGTAATGCTGGCTTCATAGAATGAGTCTGGAAGTTTTCATTCCTTTCTATTTTTTAGAACAGCTTGAGAAGGATAGGTATTATCTCTGCTTTAAATGTCTGGTAGAATTCCCCAGGGAAGCCATCTGGTCCTGGGCTCTTATTTGTTGGGAGATTTTTGATACCTGATTCAATTTCTTTGCTGGTTATGGGTCTGTTCAAATTTTCAATTTCTTCCTGTTTGAGTTTTGGAAGTGTGTGGGTGCTTAGGAATTTGTCCATTTCTTCCAGGTTGTCCAGTTTGTTGGCATATACTTTTTCATAGTATTCCCTGATAATTGTTTGTATTTCTGAGGGATTGGTTGTAATAATTCCATTTTCATTCATGATTTTATCTATTTGTGTCATCTCCCTTTTCTTTTTAAGAAGCCTTGCTAGAGGTTTATCAATTTTGTTTATTTTTACAAAAAAAAAAAAAACAACTCTTGGTTTCATTGATCTGCTCTACAGTGTTTTTAGATTCTATATTGTTTATTTCTGCTCTGATCTTTATTATTTCTCTTCTTCTGCTGGGTTTAGGCTGTCTTTGCTGTTCTGCTTCTATTTCCTTTAGGTGTGCTGTTAGATTTTGTATTTGGGATTTTTCTTTTTTCTTGAGATAGGCCTGGATTGCAATGTATTTTCCTCTCAGGACTGCCTTCGCTGTGTCCCAAAGCGTTTGGATTGTTGTATTTTCATTTTCGTTTGTTTCCATATATTTCTAAATTTCTTCTCTAATTGCCTGGTTGACCCATTCATTCTTTAGTAGGGTGTTCTTTAACCTCCATGCTTTTGGAGGTTTTCCAGACTTTTTCCTGTGGTTGATTTCAAGTTTCATATCATTGTGGTCTGAAAGTGTGCATGGTATGATCTCAATTCTTTTATATTTATGAAGGGCTGTTTTGTGACCCAGTATGTGATCTATCTTGGAGAATGTTCCATGTGCACTCGAGAAGAAAGTATATTCTGTTGCTTTGGGATGCAGAGTTCTAAATATATCTGTCAAGTCCATCTGATCCAATGTATCATTCAGGGCCCTTGTTTCTTTATTGATTCTGTGTCTAGATGATCTATCCATTGTTGTAAGTGGGGTATTAAAGTCCCCTGCCAATTGCCACATTCTTATCAGTAAGGTTGCTTATGTTTGTAATTAATTGTTTTATATATTTGGGGGCTCCCGTATTCGGCACATAGGCATTTATAACTGTTAGCTCTTCCTGATGGATAGACCCTGTAATTATTATATAATGCCCTTCTTCATCTCTTGTTACAATCTTTAATTTAAAGTCTAGTTTGTCTGATATAAGTATGGCTACTCCAGCTTTCTTTTGACTTCCAGTAGCATGATAGATAGTTCTCCATCCCCTCACTTTCAATCTGAAGGTGTCCCCAGGTCTAAAATGAGTCTCTTGTAGACAGCAAATAGATGGGTCTTGTTTTTTTATACATTCTGATGCCCTGTGTCTTTTTGTTGGAGCATTTAGTCCATTTACATTCAGTGTTATTATTAAAAGATATGGGTTTAGAGTCGTTGTGATATCTGTAGATTTCATGCTTGTAGTGATGTCTCTGGTACATTGTGGTCCTTGCAACCTTTCACTCACAGAATCCCCCTTAGGACCTCTTGTAGGGCTGGTTTAGTGGTGATGAATTCCTTCAGTTTTTCTTTGTTTGGGAAAACCTTTATCTCTCCTTCTATTCTGAATGACAGACTTGTTGGATAAAGTATTCTTGGCTGCATATATTTTCTGTTCATCACATTGAAGATTTCCTGCCATTCCTTTCTGGCCTGCCAAGTTTCAGTAGATAGGTCTGCTACTACCCTTATGTGTCTACCTTTGTAAGTTAGGGCCTGTTTATCCCTAGCTGATTTCAGAATTCTCTCGTTATCCTTGTATTTTGCCAGTTTCACTATGATATGTCGTGCAGAGGATCAAATCATGTTATGTCTCAAGGGAGTTCTCTGTGCCTCTTGGATTTCAAAGCCTGTTTCCTTCCCCAGATCAGGGAAGTTCTCAGTTATGATTTGTTCCAGTACACCTTCAGCCCCTTCCTCTCTCTCTTCTTCTGGAATTCCTATGATATAGATATGGTTCTGTTTGATTACATCACTTAGTTCTCTAATTCTCCCCTCATACTCCTGGATTTTTTTATCTCTCTTTTTCTCAGCTTCCTCTTTTTCCATAATTTTATCTTCTAATTCACCTATTCTCTCCTCTGCCTCTTCAATCCATGCTATGGCCGCCTCCATTTTATTTTGCACCTCATTTATAGCATTTCTAGCTCCTTATGACTATTTTTTAGTCCCTTGATCTCTGTAGCAATAGATTCTCTGCTGTCCTCTATGGTTTTTTCAAGCCCAGCGATTAATTTTATGACTATTATTCTAAATTCTTGTTCTGTTATGTTGCTTAAATCATTTCTGATCAGTTCGTTAGCTGTCGCTACTTCCTGGGGTTTCTTTTGAGGAGAATTCTTCCGTTTTGTCATTTTGGGTAGTCCCTGCGGTGGCTCCAAACTGCACAGCACTTCCCCTGTGCTGTGGGGAGTAACTTGTGTTGGTGGGCGGGGCCACAGTCAGACCCGCTGTCTATCACCAGCCCACCACGGGGGCCACAGTCAGACTGGTATGTACCTTATCTTCCCCTCTCCCAGGGGCAGGACTCACTATTGAGTGGTGTGGCCCCTGCCTGGGCTGCTTGCACCCTGCCAGGCTTGTGGTGCTGCTTTGATGGGATCTGGCATATTAGCCAGGATGGATCTGCAAGGTGCACAGGGACGGGAGGGGCAGATTCAGCTCGCTTTGCCTTCGGTGGTCCGCTTCGGGAGGGGCCCTGTGGCACCAGGAGGGAGGCAGACCCGTCCGAGGGATGGATCCACAGAAGCACAGCGTTGGGTGTTTGTGCGGTGCAAGCAAGTTCGGTGAACT
This sequence comes from Panthera leo, assembly GCF_018350215.1. Taxonomy (NCBI): domain Eukaryota; kingdom Metazoa; phylum Chordata; class Mammalia; order Carnivora; family Felidae; genus Panthera; species Panthera leo. The sequence goes on along the minus strand of NC_056695.1, from coordinate 75,023,725 downwards.
TGTTCCCTTTGGGGTTTCGGCTGGGGGATGGGAGAGGAACATGGCGCTGACCAGCGCCTTTGTTCCCTGCTGAGCTGGGCTCTGTCTTCCAGGGCTCAGCACCTCTCCCTCCCAGTGTCCTCTCATCCTCCCTGCTCTCAGAGAGGAGAGCTGCTGACATAACATTCCAGATGTTAAGTCCCTCTGGCTGTCAGAACTCACTCCATCCGGCCCCTCCGCTTTTGCAAGCCAGACTTGGGGGCTCTGCCTTGCAGGGTGGGCTGGCTGCCCCTCCACCGACCCGGCTCCCTCCCGCCAGTCCATGTAGCGCCCACTGCCTCTCCACCCTTCGGTAGGAAGTTACTCCCTCTTCCGTGGGCCTCTCATCTACGCTTGGCTCTGGAGAGTCCGTTCTGCTAGTCCTCTGGCAGTTTTCTGGGTTATTTAGGCAGATGTGGGTGGCATCTAAGCAATCAGCAGGACGCGGTGAGCCCAGCGTCTTCCCACACTGCCACCTTCCCCCAAACTCCGAGAACCGTTTATTCTAAAGTGACTTGGGAAAAACACCATGTCAGCACCAATGTCTTCCTTCTGGTCAAGGAGCCAGAGCCCATGGCTGAACCCTAGAGCCAAAACTCAAGAAAAAGAGTTTCTCCATTAACTACCCATATTTACAGGGCACGAGAAGGGTCCTGGATGGACTCCTTCTCACAGGTGGCGTTTCTCACAGGTGGTGTCATATGGAGTTTTTCCTGGAAGGTGGGTAGTGTTTACAAAGCGACTTCAGTAGTGGGAACAGGGTTGGTGAACCAGAGAGGACTTCTTTTTCTGACAGCGTGATGCATCTCAGCCAATCTGTAGATGCTCCTGCTATAAGCACGCATAATTTTTCAATAAAACAATACATTTCAATAGATGGATCCACAAGCTAATAATAAAGAGCATAAAATTCTTAGGTTCCAGAAAAGAAGCAGGAATTAAAAGCCCAGGTGGGACACAACAGTGGATTCTGTAATTGCCCTGAGGTGGGGCATGTTAGAGGGCTTAGTACCTGTGTTAGGATTCAGTTAGAGAACTAGAGCCACTATGAGTGGTAGACAATGAGCTTATCGTAAGTATTTGATTTTATGAAAATGTGAGGGTTGGTTAAACAGCCTCCACAAGGCGGTGCTTCTGCATCTGGGTCTGGGCTTGAAGTGAACAAGACAGAGAGTTGGGAAGGGAGGTCGGGAAGTGGGGGAAGAGCAAGGACACACTGAGACACTTCAGGATGAGCTGGAGTCATGTGTCTCTCAACACCCCCGAGATTTACTTGTATCAATGCAGGGGGCATCCAGGGGAAGTTGGTGTCCTTTGGCAGGGAGCCACCAGGAAGTGTCAAGGAAGTTGAAGAAGGTTCGGTGAGTTCTAGAGGCTAGGGGTCCACTGCTGATCCCATGCCAATAAGATGAGCCAGGAGGTCATGACAAGGTTGCTGTACCTGGATCTTCTAAGTGTAAACATGGCTTCTGTTACCCTTCCCCCTTCCAAGTCTTGAAAATGTTCTTTGAGGGCATTGTGAACCAAGAACCATGTAGATGAGATCCTGAAAAATGTATTTCCAGCTGAATTAGGTTGACAGAGTACAAAACTGTCACATAACTTTTGGTTGTGTGGGTCTCAAAATTACTAAGGACGTGGGAGGAGGTTCTGGATCTGTGACACATGGAGGTTAGATTCCAGACCTTCCCACAAAGCCCTAAACTCTAAGTAGATGGGCTTTCAGGGCCAACTTTAGGTTTCATATTTTCAAGTGAATCCATTTGTCACCTGCTTTCACTTATAAATATATCTTACAAGGTTAGCTATAATTTTAGCCACTTGCCTCATTTTAAGAATGTCTTTATGGTCTTTTTATAAAGATCAAACTAATTAGGACTACATCAGTGATGTTATACTGAGAAAATTATAGTGAGTCACTTTATCACCATGATAGCTGGATAAGATCAACCTTTTAAGACAGTGTTTATAATGTGAGGCGATAAATGCAATGTTATGGAACAAACATTTTAAGAATGTTTGTTATACAGCAAATATAGCCTAGTCTTAAGGTTGCAAGTCAAGAGTTTTGGAAACTGCAGTGTTGTAAATCTTTCAGTATTATAAGGAGGTCCTTTGCTTGTTTTAGCAAAGTTAGTTAGAAAGAAACGCAGCTCTATGGTGATAAGATGAGAAGAAATGCAGATTTAACTTAATTTTTATGCTAACAGGTATGCTTATATTTGCTAATATTTTCCTTCTTTATCTAGGAAGATATATTGGCTAGCTCAGGGATAATCTTCATAAAGTATCTGAGTCAACAGACTCTCAATTTTAAAAAGTTCTTTATTAACTGCTGAGTTTCATTTATATTCTACTTCAAAGTTAAGTTATCTTTTAGCCAATGATGAAATAAGGAATAAAGGATTTCTGATGCAAAGTTTCTGCAGAATGGAAAAACAAGAAAAATAATCTATAGGAGAGAGTTCGTTTCTTCCTGGGCTCCAGGAAGGAAAACTAGAGCCTTCCTTGTGGATGGAAAACCCAGGACTTTGCATCAAGTGGACCCGGGCCTTGATTTAACCTTACCTGGTGGGCCAAGAAAGTAGCATAAAAGTTGTCCCCAGGCTGAAGATACCCACTGGAGCTCAGGCTTTTCTTAAGGAACAGCAAATATTTTAGGGAAAAACGAAGCAAAGCAGAAAAAAAAAAAAAGAGCATTTGATGAGATGAGTTTATGCCAAAAAAATAAGCAAACAGATAATAATAACAAAATGGAAAGTACTTGCTGTGTGGGAGAGACTGTGGACAACCCAGACAGCATGATTAGTTGCCTAGGGGCTGAGATAATAGGCAATCTGAACATGGGTACAAAATAAGCGTGTTAGAATGATTAAAGACATAGAAGTAAAAATAAAACACTAAAAGACCCTATGATTAAAGAATGGCCAGATTTGAAAAAGAATCTGTTCAGTGTTCTACACTGAAGAGCAAAACAAAAATATTGCTATTAGGTGGGAAACCCTCAGAGAATGGAGGGATTAAGCATAAAATTAATCTCAACTGAAGAAGGAATTAGTGAATGGTAAAACAAGCCTGTGGATCCTTACCCAGACTGTAGTGCTCAGTGTGGAGACAGAAAATCTGGAAGACAGATTAGAAGACATAGATGGTAGATTGAAAAGGTCCTGCTTACCTCTTGGGTTCCAGAAGGAAACAGAGATGGGACAAGGTCATATGCAAAGGAGAAATGTCTGAGAATTTTCTGGAATTCAGGAAAAATATGAATCTTTATACTCAAGAAACCATGATAAATACAGAGCCAAAATATAAAAATAAATTCATTCTTCAGTATGTCATATTGAAAAGAAGATGACAGGGAAAGGGTTTTTTTTTTTTTTTTTTTTTTTAAAAAAACCAGAGAGAAAACACAGATTTGCTGCAAATAAATATCATGTCTGATGACAGTGATTTAATGATTTTGGAACAGGGACAAATGAGACCAGAAGACCATGTGATGGCATCTTCAGTGTATCGAGGGAGTGCCTCAACCTAGGATTTTATACTGAGCTAAATTATCACTCGGTAAGACAGGTGAAGGACACTTTCACAACTTTTTCTCTCCAAAGCAAGAAAGAAAACTTCAAGTAGATTGCCATTCATGTACCTTCACTGAAGAAACTACTGAATCTGGATTCTAGAAATATGGAGGTTGAGCTCTGAGTGCAGTATGAGAAAGTGAAAGCGAGAAAATCAATCCAGATGTGGGAAACCTAACAAGACCTAGCCTATGAAATAATGCCCATGGTAATGATAGTGACTCATTTTAGATATTAACTACATGTGAAATGAAAGTGTTGAACAGTGTAATTAAGGCAGGGAAGGGATGATCTGAGGGAAAGAGTTCTAAGATCCTTGTGTCATTTGAGAAGAGGAATAGAGATAATATTTAGATTTTGTAAACTCGGTTGTGCTTGTAAAAGTTTAAGGGAATCCACTAAAAGACTAGAAGTAAACTCGATAGGTTATGGAAACCTTCTTAATGGGGAAGGGTGGGAAAGCAGATTGGAAACACAGAATCTCAGAATCATTTAGGAGAGAGACACATCCCCAGCCAAGTTCTAATGTGTTGATTTTCTCCATGCTTGTCTGTTTTGTTTCGTTGATCTCTGGTTTTACTTTTATTATTATTTTAATTATTCCCTCTACTTGAGATTTAATTTGCTTTTCTTTTTCTAGCATTTGAAAGTGGGCTTGAATTCCAACTCTGACAATATTAAGTGTGGACCTTAGGCTAGTTACCTACTCTGCCGTGGTTTCTTTATTAAAATGAGGATAATCCTGTCACCTATTACATACGGTTTCTGTGAGAGGTAAACATGATGGTACACAAAAAGTGCTTTTATCCAAATCGAGCATACAGTAAGGACTAAATAAAAGTTAGCAGTTATTAACCAGTAAGTAATAACAGTAGGAATATACATTTATTGACTGCTTTCGTGAGATAGGCTCACACTAATTTAATAAGATATGCACTTTAATTTTTACCATTTTACATATGAAAAAAATATGAGTTTAGACAGATTCCTTGTTCAAGGAAAATAAATGGCAGGACCAGGACTAAAACCCAGGTCCTTTGGGCTCCACGGTCTATGCTCTTAACCACCGTGGATTTCTGCTTCAACAAAGTAGCTGTCCCTTACTGGGTACTCACCTGACACCAGTCCCCGTACCAAATATTGTACATGCATTATTTTAGTTCCTCTCTACACATTGCTACTTGATGTTATTGTCCCTGACTTGCAGATGAGGACTTTGAGGGACAGAGAGCCCAAGGAACCCATCAGATGCCCTGCAGCGGCAACATGGGGTGGTGGTCATTCAACCAACCCATGTTATTTGACTTGATGTTTTCATGCTCTTAACTATACAGCCAGACTACCTCTTCAGCTCTTCACCCAATTATTTTTATTATCCAAGTTATAGCTTGGGGACTGAGCTACTATTTTCCATGAGCCAGTTAACTGTACCACGTAAATGTTTGGCTAGTTTTGACACAGCCTCTGTTTCCTCACTTGTATAAAAGAAATACAGGAAATCTCCTGGTGATGGTGATGATGAAGGTGGTGGCAGCTGCTGTCATTTAGCACTTATTATGGGCTAGACACTCTTTGTAAGCACTTTGCTTGTGTTAATAGGTTATATTAGCCCAAAGAATGAGTTAATCTTCAACTCCACCAGTCCTTAAAAAAAAAAAAAAAAAAAAAAAAAAAAAAAAGTCACCCTTGCCTTTTTCTCTTCTTTGGGGGAATTCACATAATTTCGTAATTTTTCCACTGGCTCTACCTGCCAATCTAAGGCAAAAAAGTGGCCTGTCCCTCCTTTGGGGTGAGTTCCTGAGGCCAGATGAACTCTTTACTAAGAAAACACTCAAAGCAGAGTGTCTCAGGAGGCAATACATAAATAGAGAACAGCATTTATTAGCTATTTTGTATCTCCAGGGCACAGAAGTGACTCAAGCCAGACGCCTGTCTGCTGTGCCCTTTCCAGCTGCCACTTTGTATGTTAATTGCACACCCTTAACATTTATTATCAAATCTGCTGGTTTAAATTTTGAATATGAAGGGTGGAAGGCGGTCTTCGCTCAGGGGACCCATCTTCAGTCATTTTATGGAAATGACACTTGGAGTTTGTTTACTGCTGGTCTGTGAAATCCCAGGTGGGGAAATGCTAATTGGAGAGGGTGGGAAGAAAGGGAGGCTAAGGCTGAGTCAAACACGACCCATACAATCAGATGCACAAGAAGCCGGAATTCTGACTCTTCTCGGCTCACCACAACCCGCATGTAAGGTAGAATCTCTCTCCTTTGTGTGCTCTGTATCCTCCTAAAAGACATATGTGACATACAGATCATAAACATGCAGGAGCACCTTATCAGAGGTGCCCCTTTAAATCCACATCCCTTTTTTCCAAGCAGAAGTGGTAAACAGAAGCCAAAATAGGCATCACGGTAGGCTTACACTACCCTCCCATTTGCTTTTATCGATAAAAGAACTCTTTCAGTCCTCATATATCCTGTTTACTCCTGCCTATAACAGTAATAACATGTTCAGTTTGATTAAGGCAGACAGACTGTGAGTAGTAAAAACCGATAGCTCATACAATATTTAAGAAGACGCATTCATTATACAGAAAAGACAAGAAAAGTAACCAAACTGTAGAGTAAGTAGGGGACCCTTTAGTTTAGGGACAAATAGTCCTGTTCATCTACATCATCCATCCACCATTGCCAGGCTCACATTGTCATCTGCCTTAAATTTGGAATGCACCCCTGCACTGTGGCACTATGGTGCACCCACCATGGAGGGGGTGAACCTGAGTTCCACATTCGTAGAAGAGAAAGGAACCTATCAGAGCAGCTGCTGCTGGGAATGCTGTTTTTGTTATTTCTTTATGTTTTCTCTGCGTTTAGCTAGTTAATCATGCAATTAGGTTAAAAAGGAAAAGGTCGGGTCACCTGTTGAGGAGAGATCCCCTCAAAAGAGAACAGGGTCTACTTCTCATCTTGTCTCCTATTTTCTTGGGGGGGGGGGGTGGGAAATAAAGCCAGACCCTGGCCATTCCAACTGTGATTGTTTTGGAGTAAGATGTCAGTGGCCAGGGAACTGCTGACCTGCTCTTGTATCTGAAACAAAAGGAGGGAATCATTATATTGAATAATTAAAGGGCACTTCCTTTACCACCAGGGATTTTGATAATTGCTTTACATTGCTTATTGGTTTTTGATCTTCCCCCAAATTTTAAACGGTAGACTCTATAATCCATCCACTTTGTAGTTGAGGCCACTACCATAGTATTTCAGCTTTGACTGACCTTCTCCCATCACATTCTACCCTACGGTATAGAATTATGTTCAGCAATTTTATAGGACTGGAAAGAAGAAATGATTAATTCTGCCAGGGTTATTTGGGAAGCTAAATAGATTAAATGACATCTAGTCTGTGGCTTGAGAAATTATATATAATTGTTATCAGCTCATTTCTTCCCTTCAAACCTAGGATATGATGGGCTTGAAACTTCATCTGCATTTCGTGGGCTATGTGTATAATATTGGACTCAAGTACCATTGAAGAGAGATAATTCTTTCTTTAATAAATGTGGAAATAAGACCTCTTATCAACTCGATGTTAATGAGATGCAAATTCATGCCAAGGCAAGAGTCTGAAATGTCTATTTTTTATTAGGTCTCTCAGCTAGCTCTTGCTTCTTTTCTTCCTATTATTGCATTCCATAGCAAAAAGTCTGCAACAGATACAGAAGTCTTTCTATACTACTATACCCTTAATGCATGATTCCTGACATCCTCTGTCTTTGTCTGCAAGACTCTAGAGAAGGTGATGATATTTGGTTACCTCTTTTAAACACCTATGCTTGGTTTAGTTTATCTATATATCATCTATCTTGCCTAAAAGCTTCTATTGCTAACTATTTAAAGAAGTTGAGCTTTTAAAGAGCAAAAGAGATTTGCAACTGCTATAAGAGAATAGGAGGTCAATGGTATTTTTTCCTCTTTTGTAGAGTCGGGAGGTATTACGCTGGTTTATAAATGACTGGGATCGACCGAGGAGAATGAGGAAAACTTGATGGGGCAGGAAAGGGGAGGATTGGGTGTAAGAACAAAGTCCTCCTGAGTGAGAGGAGATGGGATCCAATGAGATGTGGAGTGGTTAGCTTTAAATAGAGACAGGGTCCATTCATTCATTATAACAAAAGAGAGACAGAGTCCGGGGGCAAATGCACCATTTGGTTGGATGATTTGGTGCAGGAAAGTCGGACTGCTTCTATTTCTGCATCTGAGTGATGGCAGACGTCTTGAGAGGCTGGGACTTTGGATAATGTGACCAAAGCAAGCACTCCTCTGAACATAGTCCTAGGGATGAGAAGGATAAATAGAGGGTAGACATGATGGTTTCCATCTTGATGCCTCTTGGGGGAAGGTGCATGTTTATTTCCCATTACAGTCTCTCTTCTGGAATAGTTTTCTGGACAGTGTGGAGTGATGAGGCAGGCGTTATTTGGGCTGAGGGTTGTCTCTGAAAGCCTGCTGTTGGTGGTATCACGGTGAATCCCAAGCTGACTGTAGGTTATAGAGGCCCAGCTTCAACTGGCTGATCCAGGAAGGACAGGGTGTAGGTGGAGACACCTGGCACCAGGGTCCTCTCGTCTCATCTTTGCTCCTCTTTGCATGTTGCTTTGAATCTGGAACGTTAGAACCATTTTGTCTGAATATCTGGTCAATGACAGCACACACCCTCAGGGTTGACCCGTCAGGGAAGGGAAGACATTTCCCTGCCTGGTGCAGGTTGGAAAACCATCCCATAGAAGCGCTCCAGCTGCGCTGACTTGGGCCACGTGTACATCCTTGGTTAAACAAGAGGGCAGGGTTCCCTGGTTAGTCCACAGTCCGCCCCTTGAGCAATTGCTGTAGCTGAGATGTAGGATCATGTAGCAAGGTTGCAAGCTTCTTTTAAATCCTGTGGTGAGTAAAGAGAGGGGCGGCTCTTACCCAAAAGCACAAGCATGACCACAGACAGAATTCTACCGATGCGGACAATTATCCCCATCGTCAACCATGATCATCTGTTGCCTCCTGGACAGATCCCCTAATTCTCAGCCTGGTACCCTCAGGAGATAGCTCCTAGTTTCTTCTATGACCTCCTCTCCTACTATTCCTTTTCACATACCTCGTACCTCCTGCTTGAGGGTATTTGCTCGTACTGCTCCATTCACTTGGAATACCCTTCCAGCCGCCCAACCTATTAATTAACCATTTATTGAGTTCCACCATGTGGCAAGATCCATGCTGGCACAGGAGCCTCACAGCGGATGAGACATCGTCTATATTATGAAGGATTTACAGCAGGGCGGGTGAGACACACGTGCAAAAAACCCCATTACAAAACAGGGTGAAAATACAGAGATAGGCCTGTTACAGAAGCAGAGTGGAGGTGCCTGGCCATGCCTGGAGGACCGGTGGGGGCTTCCTGGAAGGGATGATTCCTGAACCAGTGCCCAGAGTTAAATACATGAGGAGCCAAGGGAATGAGGATGGCAGCAAACAGAACAGGATGGATACCAGTCAGCTGAGAAAGACGAGTCACCGAGGGGAGGACTATAGCCCGCATACCAGTCAAGGCAAGAGGCAAAGGTGGTCCACTTCGCGAATATTTCCCTAACCTGGAGAGTTTCAAAATAATTTATCTTAATCCGTGCCACTCACTGTGCGCATTTTAAGACCTTAGTTACTTTGTGTGTTGAATGGCTTATCATGTTTTCCGTCCTCTTGCTGTGTGAGCTCTCTGAAGAAATGTAGTGCACTGCTCTATCCCAACATCAAGCAGCAGAGAACCTCCTGTATTGTAAATATTAGTAAATGTCCTATGCAAAAAGTTAGAAATGTACCCATTTAGGAAAGGTACTAGTTTTTCCTGAATTCGACACAAAAGCCTGCCAAGGGACTCCCATAGGACGGAGTGCACATGAAGTGGTTTCCACTGAAAGCTCTATTGATCTTATTAAGACTGGAAATGCATTTGGGGGGGAAGGAGGGGTGGAAGTATTTTATGTACATCGTAGGTCATTGTAATGGGAAGAATAGCGAAAGCAATTTCACACAGAAACACTCTCCGGCTGCCTGTAACTTCGGCTCAGCAAATGTCACCCCACAACTATTTACTACAATATTTATTGCTCTGTCATTAGCTTGTAAATAATGTCAGCCTGGAGACCAAGGCATGAGGCCATGCAGCAGCAGCCGTGATGGGAATGTTCAGGAAGGCGGAGAAGCCCACGCTGACATCTGAGGAGGAGGCGTTAAAAGTAAACTCCAGCAATTACCAAGAATCATAACTTTCCCCATAAAAACAGTCTGAGCAAAGCCTAAATGGTGCTTAAAATAGCATTTCTCGCCAAAACTCCCTCATAAAATCTCAGAACCCAGTTGAGACAGCTATATCTGTCAGCGCCCTTCAGGCAAATAAACCTCAAATTGATGGGGATGGTGTCAAACGGAACTCTTTTGGGTTCTGTACTCATATTGGAGTTCTGATTCCAGGCACCAAATGAGAGCCGGGCCAGTGGTTTATCTGTTGTGTTTTCAAAGGGAGAGGGATGCAGAGAAACTTAGGAGGAAACTCTGATGTCAATACTGTGCGGTATCACTTGAAAACTCTAAATGCTATGTTAATGGTCTGTGGGCAGCATAAGCTAAACCTACATTTCCCCCAGTTTTGCTTCTCTGTTCTACAGGTAGGAAAGTAACTTTCTAGAATGATCTGTAGCCGTGATTCTTGCTGGCCTCCAACCTCTCTGGTGATCTCCAGTCCTCTTGGATTTTTCTTTACCTGCCTACCCTTTAAACATCCGGGTTTCCCCTAAGTGGAGTGAGGAGGAGAGCGGAGGGGGGCAGGGGGCTTGGCCAGGGGAAGGGGACAAGCTGTGTCTCTTTCATCGGTGAATCTCCAGGCCTAGCACAGACCCTGCCCAGGGTGCAAATCAGGAAATAGCGGAAGAAGGGGAACAGGTGGATGGAGGAAGCTCCGTGCAAGGCACGCGGGGGGAGGGTCCCGCAGAGGTGCGCCCAGGCGATGCAGCGTGGCCTCGCAGGGCGTGGGCTCGGAGCGCAGCTCGGTGCACCTCGGCCACGTGCAAGCTGCAGGACGAGGGAGGAGACTTTAAACCCCTCTGCACCTCAGTCTCCTCATTTGCCACACTGGGATTATAATACGTCACTTCGAGCTTTGCTGTGCGGATGTCCGAGCACGACGGGGCCTGCACAGTGCCCGGCCCGGTGCCTGGTACCCGGAGTATGTAGCCAGTGGTCTCTCTCGCCGGGAGGTCTGTCCCATCCCTCCCTACTCACCTTCTGTCCCTGTGGTACCATAAAGCATCCTGAAATGATGTCAGTCTTCCAGCCAGAGGAGCGTGGGGTCGGGGCAGCCCACGAGGCGGGACTGTGGGCAGGCGCTGCCATCACAGCCGGGCCGCCCGGCAGCAGGAGGAGAGGCGTGGACAGGCCCAGGCAGCAGGTGGCTCTCAAGTCCCCTGGGTAGGATCAATAGCCGGCTACCGCCAGGGGGCGACAGGGGGCGGCCGCTCCGGGATGGGTGGGATCCCCTCCTCGCCCTCAAATCTTTTCCATTCTTCCTCCATTCCCCGTACACCCCTGCCCATAGCTCTACGACTGCCTGCTGCTTAGCCCTTCATCCTTTCTCTACGGAAAACTGCTGAGTTCTCTCTTTTTTGAAGTTTACTCATTTTGAGCGAGAGGGGGTGGGGGAGGGACAGAGAGAAGGAGAGAGAGAATTCCAAGCAGGTTCGCGCTGTCATCGCGGAGCCTTATGCAGGGCTCGATCTCAGGGACCATGCAGAGATCAAGTTGGTCGCTTCGCCGACTGAGCCACGCAGGTGCCCCTGCTGACTTGTCTCTCATTGCACTCTTCTCTTCCCACGCACCTACCTCTCTTCTCTGAATGAAACCTTCCCCTCAAGACGCCGTGTGCCCTGCCAGAGGTGCCCGTCGCACATCACAGCCTCCTTCCCTTTCCACCCCTGCTCCCTTCCTCCTGTCCTCGCGGGGGGGGGGGGGGGGGGGGGGGGGGGGGGGGGGGGGGTGAGCATGTGCTACAATGTACCACCAGGGGCCTGGGCTCGGCTCCTGGCTTGCCCACTAACCGACTGGCTTTGGAGAAGATGTGTGGCCTTTGTTGCATGTAAATTTTCTCATTTGTAAAATGAGAATAGTAATTATACCTTGAATCTTGGTCTAGTGACGATTAGATGTGGTAACCCAAGTTAAGCGCTTTTTTTTAAGATTCCAGGAGGTCAGGAAATATTTTGTGGACAACCAGGGACATAGCCATAGAGAGGGAAGCACACAGGACCACAAACTGAACCCAATAGTGAGCATAGGCCCCCTGGGCCAGAAACACTGCATCCTAGGGTCCTTGCACACCAGACTGGGCATCCAGGACAGGAGGTGGTGACAGGGTATGTTGACGCCTGGGAACATCCTGAAACATAGGAAGTAAGGTTAGTTGTAAATCAAACCAAGCCAGAGACAGGAAACCATGCAGAAAATATGAGCTAAGCATTCAGGGGCTAAGGCCACCCGCTTCCCCAAGTGCCCCAGCCAGGTATGTTGTCTCTAGACCTGTTCCCATGTCCCCATCTTCAGGCTACCAGCTTTTTTTTTTTTTTAAGTTTTTTAATGTTTATTTATTTTTGAAGGGGAGAGAGAGAGACAGAGAGAGAGAGAGAGAGAGAGAATGGGAGGGACAGAGAGAGAGGGAGACACAGAATCCGAAGCAGGCTCCAGGCTCTGAGCTATTAGCACACAGCCCAATGTGGGGCTCGAACCCATGAGCTATGAGATCATGACCTAAGCCAAAGTCGGGCGTTCAACCGACTGAGCCACCCAGGCGCCCCAAGGTTACCAGCTTTTTAGAGCGAGATATGAGAATCTAAGTCTGGAAATTTCACCCTGGTCCACCTATGCTGTCATCACATGTGGTCTTACCTCCCTTGGTGCTGCTGCTGAAGCCAGTTCATACCCATAGTCCATCAAGGACTCTGGGGCTTTGACATTCTCCCATAGGATCCCTTCACCTCCAAGGACTCCTCATTCCCAGGAAGAGCACCTTGCCCTCCACGGCTGCATTGTCAAGAGCGATCTGCTCAAGTTTTTCTCATCTTCATCTGACTGTCTCGTAGCTGCTGTGATCACCTGTCGTGAGATAGTTTTCATCTGAGGCACCAGGCACATCTCTCGTGAAAAATATTGCCTTGTGGCTGTTGCCATGTGTCACACAGTGCCCCTGTCAACAGGTGGGAGAGTCTTGAGTTCATTCTGCTGAGCAGGGAACAGGAACAAAGAACAAAGATGTTTGACCCTCGACCCTGCTTTGCTAGACTTCAGTGAAAACCTATTAAATATGTGAAACCCAGTCCTTGAGGCAGAGGTAGGGAAGGACAAGGTTTGCTTGACCCTTTTACAAGAAGAGTTCAAATTTTCTGATCGCATGAGCCCTAAACCTTAACCTTACCTCTGGCAAAATGCTTTTTTCTCTAGGTACAAGGCAGAGCAAAGAAAAATAATAATAAAATAAAAAGCAAAGGGGAACAGTGTAAGTTAGAGAGAAACTTGGACAATATCTGTAATTTTACAACACATGGGGGCAAGTTGTCAGTTTGTGAATTAGAAGTAAGGCAAAAATGGGGTCGATTATATCCCTGAGCCAGTGACCTGGTTGGTCCTGGTGATAATCCCGCCCTGTTCTTCCATGCGTGGCCTCTGGGATTTGGTAGCAAAGGACATCTCTGTTCTCCCGGGAGGAAGGCCCAGCCAGAAAGGCTGTGCCTGACCCAGTTGAGTATTTTTCTGTGGATTTATATTAATAATTACGAAGCCATTTCGTAGGCTTTGCTAACAAGTCACACAAGGTTAAAATCTTGTGGGGAGGTCTCTTTGAGAGAATCTGACTGGATGCTGTGGGTGCTCCTGCCACAGCCCCTCCCCCTGACCACTCCAGTGCCCACGGACCCGATTTCGACTGGCAGATCCAGTGGTTTTCTGATGAGACGCTTCCTTAGCTGCCAGAGCCCGCTTTGCTGCCTGCACAGCAGGCCAGAATTTACAGGAAATTAACATCTCTTTCAGGCTCTCTCCACTATTGACTGATGAGTCGCGTGTATTCATGCCCAGTCTCCCTCGCTACATGGGTGGTGCTCTGAGATCACCCCCAAGATAAACTACTTGTCCTCAAGTCCTTGTCTCAATGTTGTCTCCTGGAGGAAGCCAAAGCAAGGCCAACAAGTGCTTTGTTCTCATGACAATTGATGCCAGGAGTAGGATTTTGTACTGTTTTATTTTTGGAAAGCAAGGTGGGATTAAAAATAGAGTGTTCCAGCGACGCCTGGGTGGCTCATTCATTTGAACATCCAACCCTTGATTTCAGATCAGGTCATGATCCCAGGGTCGGGGAGTTGAGACTCCCATCAGACTCTGCGCTGAGTGTGGAGCCTACTTGAGGTTCGTTCTCTCTCTCTCTCTCTCTCTCTCTCTCTCTCTCTCTCCTCCCCTTTGCCCCTCTCCCCCACTCGCACTCTCTTTCTCTAAAATGAAATTAAAAAAAAAAAATAGAGCAATCCCAAGAACTTGGATGAGAAATAGACAATAATGGAAATTGATGGCAGTAGCCATTTGCAGAATCACCAGAAAATTGAGTCAATGGGCTAGTGACAATATGCCCCAAGCTAGGTGAGGATGGGGCACTGGAAAATAGCTATGTGCATCAATTAGCAGCATAAAAATTTGAGGATTCTTTGGATGAGCTTGATTTTAGGCTTTTCCTGACTGTGAGGGAAAAAAATATATATATGTATGTATGTGTATATGTATATACACACATGTATATATACACATGTATATATATATATATTTATACACACACACACACACACACACACACACACACACACATACACAAAGAAAGGGCATGATAAATTCTTGGATTCTAAACCAGCCTCACAATCTTGGGATGCAACCCTCTTAATCGTGGAGTATTATCCTTTTTACATATTGCTGGATCTGATTGCTAATATTTGTTAAGAATTTTTGTGTTTTGTGCCTGTAAAAGAAATACTTTTTACTTATAATATCTTGGACTGGTTTTATTATCAGGTTAATCCTGGTCTTGTAAAAATTCTGTATCCATTTTCTGAAAGAGTTTGTGTAACATAGTTGCAATTTCTTCCTTAAATTGTTGTTAAATTTCTCCAGCAAAACTGTCTGGGTTTGCAGTTTTCTTTGTGGAAAAGTACCGTATGTATGTATGTATGTATGTATGTATGTATATGTATGAATGTATGTATAATTGACATATACTATTATATTAATTTCAGGTGTGCAGCATAGTGATTTGACTTTTGTCTACATTGTGAAATGATCACCGTAACAGTCTAGTTACCATCTGTCACCTTACAGAGTTAATGCGGTACTATTGACTATATTCTCCAAGCTCTACATTACATCCCCACGACTTACTTATTTTATAACTGGTAGTGTGTACTTTTTTACGTGTTCAAACTTTTCGCTCATTTTTGATTAATTTTGTCTTTTATTATTATGGAGTTTTGAGAGTTCATTTTACATTTTGGACACATGTATATACGCATGTATATATATATATATTTATTTATTTATTGATGTCTTAACAATATTGATTCTTTCGACTCATGAACATAGTTTATCTCTCCGTTTTTTTCATATGCTTTTGTTCTATTGTAAACGGTCATGGTTCATTTCCAATTTCAGTTATTCATTGCTAGGATATAAAAACATATTTAAAAACATAAATATCTAATAATCTGTGGACTTGCCAACCTTACTTATTAGTTTGATGAGGTTCTCTTGCAGATTCTTTGGGATCTTCTACATGGAAAATATCATGTTGCAGTATGAGGAGACAGTTTTGGGGCACTTGGGTGGCTCAGTCACTTGAGTGTCCAACTCTTAATTTTGGCTCAGGTCATGATCTCATGGTAATGGGATCGAGACCCACTTCAAGCTCTGCACTGACAGCATGGAACCTGCTTGGGATTCTCTCTCTCTCTCTCTCTCTCTCTCTCTCTCTCTCTCTCTCCCTCCCTCCCTCTCCCTCTCCCTCTCCCTCTCTCTTTCTCTGTCCCTCTTGCCCCCCAAATGAGTAAATAAATGAAAGCTTAAAAAAAGAGAGACAGTTTTATTTCTTCCTTTCCAATCTCTATGCCTTTTCTATCTTTTTTTCTCTCATTTCAGTGGTTAAGACCTCTAGTGTGATTTTAAATAAGAGTCATGAGTAGCCCTGTTCTAAGATTGAAAAGGTTCAATCTTTCACCTTTAGATATGATGTTAATTCTGGATTTTTTATGTGTATGGCCTTTATCAGGTTGAGGAGCTCATTACATTCGCATTTTGCTGGGAGATGTGTTTTTTAATTTTAATTTATTTAATGTATTTTTAAAAATTCCATTATAATGAACATACAACGTTATAATAGCTTCCGGTGTAAAATATAGTGACTCAACAATTCTATACGTGACCCTGCTCATCAGGACAAATACACGCTTGAATCTCTTCACCCATTCCCTGCACCCCCACCTACCTTTCCTCTGGCAAGCAGTTAGTGTGTTCCCCATGAGTAAGCATCTGGTTTTTTGTCTCTTTTTCTCTTTGCTTGTTTGTTTTTTAAATTCCACAGCTGAGAGGCATTTTTTTAAAATCACAAATGGTGTGGAATTTTGTCAAAGGCCTTTTTTGCATCTTTTGAATGACCAGTTTTTTCTTCTTTAGTCTGTTGATATGGTGAGTTTTATTGATTGATATTCAGATGTTGACCTAGGCTTTCATTCCCAGAGTAAACCCTACTTTGCCATAATTCATTATCCATTTTATATACTGTTGAGATCAATTTACTAGATTTTTTTAAAGTGATTTTCCCACCTGCATGCCTACAGTTTTCTTTTTGGAATTTCTTTCTTCCTTCCCTTCCTTCCTTCCTTCCTTCCTTCCTTCCTTTCTCTTTCTTTCTTTCGTAATTTGTTGGTGGTTTTTATCTTTAAAGGAATTTATTCATTTTGACTAATTTGTTATATTTCTTGTTGTGTTTTTCCTAATATTTCCTTCCTACAATTTTAATGTCTTAGTATCTAAGGTAATATTCCCTCTTTCAAACCTGATATAGATCTTCTCTATATTTTTCTGATAAGTGTGACTAAAGGCTTATCAAATGTATTGATCTTTCCAAAGAACTATCTTTTGACTTCACTGATCTTCCGTTTGTCAGTGTTTTTATTTTATTGATTTACATTTGTATACTTTTTATTTATTTAATTGTTCTTTCTACTTCTTTCTGTTTAATTTTTTCTCCCTCTAGGTTCTTTGGGTGGAAGCCAATCCACAATGCAAAATTATTCACTTAGCCGATGGCACAGCGGTAATGTTTCCTGTGTCATTAGCACTTCAGACCCTAGACCCTGCCCTACAGACCTGGCAGGATTTTACCCTAGGCTGCTAATCAGCCACTTCGTGTGACTAGCGGGTGTGACAAAGGGTACAAGGAAAGAATATCAGGGATTTAGAGGACCTCATACGCAGCACTAAGTAATTACACTTTGCTGAAGGCTATTGACAGATTTGAGTTGCAGAAACACAGCTCGGCTTCCGGGAGGAGACAGGACGAGAATTGGCCTGAGTCGAGAGGAACTTGGCAGGTGGCTCGTGCAGCGATACAAGGATGTGATAACACGTGCTTTAAGTGGAGGACAGCTGTGGGGATGGAGGAAAACCGCAGGCTCAGAGGGTAGGAGGGATGGACTTGGTGGCATGTGCGGGGCTGGTGCAAGAAGGCTGACGCCTGGTGACTGGCTCCGGCAGTGGTCAGGGAGACAACAGACTGAGAATTCAGGAAGCAATGGATATAATGTGATGTGGGACATGTCAGTTGTAGGTGCCGGTGGAATGTCCACTTTGAGATGTGCAGGGACCATTGGATGAGCCAATTTTGCTGTCAGGAGAGGAGGGATCTTGGCAGAGATATGGAATGTAGATTTGATAGGTTCTGTATCAATAATTTATAAAATTCATAGAAATCGGGCACCTCGGTGGCTCAGTCAGTTAAGCGTTCGACTTCGGCTCAGGTCATGATCTCATAGCTTGTGGGTTTGAGCCCCACATTGGGCTCTGTGCTGACAGCTCAGAGCCTGGAGCCTGCTTCGGATTCTGTGTCTCCCTCGCTCTCTCTGCCCCTCACCCGCTCATGCTCTGTCTCTCTCTCAAAAATAAATAAATATTTTTTAAAAATTTATAAAATTCGTAGAAAATTGAGCATTACCGGTCACAGAGGGTTTTCCAGGAATAAAATGTCCTCAGATACTGGACTCCATTCTTGGACATGGGAAATACCTTGGAAAAATGTCACATGTTTCCACAGGGGAAAAAAAAATAATTTTCAGACGAACGTAATTTCATGATGAGAGGATTCATTTCATGATGCTCTCTGCTTTGAAAGCTGGTTTGGCCACCTGGAAGGACAGCCTATTAGGAACAGCACATTTTCCTGCAACAGAATGTACTTTTATGGTTGATTTTTTTATTATTTCCAAAATAACACATGCACATAGTTGGTTGTGTTGCAGGCAAATAGAGCTGGATGTGTTCCTATCCCGTGCCTCACCCACTTCACCTAGGACTTGCCACACCCCTGTTCCCCAGAGACAGCCACTTCTCACACTGCCAACATTTAAGTTTGTCTACACAAATAACAGCTTATACCACCACATCGTGTTTTATACATCTAGAAAATGTATTGTCTTCCATTTATGGTAGAGAATTTAATGTTCATCTCTCTCTCTCTCTCTCTCTCTCTCTCTCTCGGGCACATTTCTTCTTTTTACCTGAAATTCTCAAGATAATAATAATACCATTATTTTCGTTAAGTGATTATTTAGTGTTTAAATTAATATAACCATGTAAATAGTGTTCTCTGCTGAGTCATGTAGTAAACTACAATTATGTTTCTTCTTGCGTAACTTTCTGTTTTACAAAGAAGTTAGTGATTTTCTCATTTTAGGTGATTAGTTTTCTATGTACCTATCACTAATTCTGGTCCTAAACCCCAGCAGATCTATAAACTTCTCTCAATACTATTTCCTATTTGGTAATCAGCTGCATTTACCTACTCACTTCCTATTCCAAAATTTCTTCTCGAAAACCCCTAGCTGTTCCCGTCTATACTGGGGAATGTGGGTTAGGTTTACAGGTTCAGATGGCCTCTTATTAACTGTGTCTGTAAGCTGAGATTGCTCAGTGAGGGTGTAATAAGTGAGAGGTAAGACAAACGGAGCAAACTAAAATAGACGTTCCTATTTAATCATCCTGGACACAGAAGGGGAGAAGAAGGCAACTTCTTCCCAAGTCTGGTTATTCTCCTATTTGGGCTCAACTTCCATAGTTGCAAATTGCTATGATCACCTTAATTTCCCCTTCATCTTTCTTTCCTAGACTTATTTTCTTGTCTGTTGCAATCTCCCTGCAATCATTTTTCTATAGACTTCACATTGAGTGTAATCTATGATAACCTGCTTTTCTCCTTCTGCCCTGCAATTGGTTTATTCGTTCTTTAATTCATTATGTTTACCCTGCTTACTTCCAGACAACCCTTGAAATGAAACATCTTTTTATCTGCTGCCGCCATCTGCTCAGGCTGCTTTCTACTGAGCCCCTGATGCTCGATCACTGAGCATCTCCGTCCATCAGTCCTTCCACCTTCCTGCCCTCCTCCCCTGCCTGGGGGAAGTGCTCACCCCTCTGCCCTGCACCACGGTCCTCAGACCCCATGCTTCTGGCACAGCTATCGGTTGAGTCTGTTCCCAGCTGACTGACTCCTGGGTATAGAGGGTCTGTTTACATCTTGCAGGAAGCCCTATCATTTGGGAAAGGAAAAGACTGAACTGTCACCTAGAGAATGGTCCCTCCTTGGTAGAAACTGCAAAGCCCATCTCTTGTCACTCCTAGATGGGAAGGCACCATAGAGCCTGCCTGTCACTGCTCACCAGGTTCAGTACACCTGTCACTCTACGTCCGCTGTAGGCTTCTGTCTTAGTAAATGCTTCCTTTATACACACTGGGTGCTCCTCAAGGGAGTGGAAGAATATGATCGATTCATTCCCGCCATGGGTGCAAGAAGACTCTCAAACAACTCCCTGCTTCTCCAGCATCAAGTCGACGTGGGTCCCGATAACTCCATCAAGTGTTGTCAGCCTCCATGGTGGCTACAGGAGGAGACTGGCCCCCACCCTGTGCTCTCGAGGGAGTGGTCTCTGCCCAAAGTTTCCTCTGCCTTGCTGAGAAACAGGTGCTGGAGAAAACATAAGAAAGCCCTTCGACAAAAATAAAATAAAATAAAATGCTGTCACTTATCCTTTCAGCGAAGCAGCAAGGACCTGACGTGTTTGCCTTAAATCACCTCCCTGGCAATGTGACCCGGGTCTCTAGAACAAATGCAGGATTAAAGCAATAAAATTCAGTCTCCAGCTCTAATTAGCACGAGGCACAATAAGAAGGTGGATTTCGTGGTCACGGTCAAAGCCTGAGGCTTAATCAGACTCTCTAAATGTGAGCTGAATCTCAAGCAAACAGCTTTTCATATTTTAAAATTCCAAAGTCTTTTGTAAGATTTTTTTTTTTTTTTAAACTCAGGAAAGAACACATCACATGGCAACTGTAAACATCACAGTTCTGGTCTCTTTGTTAAGAGAAAATTTAAAGCTTGTCTCAATAATCAACCGCGGCAGACATGGCGACCAGCCCCCTGGGCAACCTTCTTTTCCTCTCCCATTTATAGGATTTAATTTGTTTTGTTATTCTTTGGTTAGAGGTGTCTGGCCTAGTCTCCCTTCGTATCTCCCTGATTCTGTTCTTCTCCCTCGACTCTGTCACATGGAGTTTCCTAGAGCTTCTTCTTCTTTTTTATTTTAAATTTTTTTGACATTTATTTATTTTTGATAGAGACAGAGCACAAGTGGGGGAGGGGCAGAGATAAAAGGAGACAGAATCCGACACAAGCTTCAGGCTCCGAGCTGTCAGCACAGAGTCCGACGCGGGGCTCGAACTCACCAACCGTGAGATCGTGACCTGAGCCGAAGCCGGACGCTTACTGGACTGAGCCACCCAGGCGCCCCTCTTAGAGCTTCTTCTTGAAGGAATACAAGCACATGGCCTGACCAGGATACTAATTAGTCATCTTATTCTGGAAGCAACCTGGAATTAACTGGTGCTGTTCCCTTCAGGTGCCCTGAGATACTTATTGAGTTTCAGCTTGGCGTGACTCTTACCTCCTATTGCAACAACCCAAATGATTTTCTTCTTGACCCTTGTAATGAATGGGGAAACATTTGTATTCTTTGCCGGACCAGAAGCCCCACCTGGCTTGTCCATCACCGTATCCATAACGTCATTAGGTAAACATTTGTTGAACGAATAAGCGAAGGCATACGTGGTTTCCACGTGGACTGAGAGACATCCTCCCCAGTTCTTCTTTTTGGTTTTTCCAATAAAACGCTCTTGGGCCATGTGGTACAGTGGAAAGAATGGAGAGAACACATTGTGTGTATGTGTGTATGGGTGTGTGTGGGGTTTACAGTCAGACAAACCCATATCCGAGCGTAGCTCTAGAAATAGAATGACCAATCAGTGTTGGCCATTGGTAGTTTTATTCATTTGTTCATGCACTTGTTAGCTCACTTATTAGCATTATGCTTACTAATTCATCCACTCATTCGTAATTTATACATTCTTTAAAAAGACTGGTTACTAAGTCTTACTATGTCTCAGTCTTGCTCTGGGTCTGGAGACAGGTGATGAACCAAACAGAAAAACTCCTCATGGAGTTTGCATTTGATGGGGAAAGTGGGAGAAGTAGATTGTCAAATGATGATGTCATACACACATAAAATCCGTAATATCTAATACGGTGATGGGGATATAGCCTTGAGCAAGGCAGCCAGTCTAGGCTCTCGTGGAGCTCATATTCCCAAGACCAAAGAGACAAAAGAAACCAGTCGATAAAACAGAACAACAGGCCATTGTGGTTAGTGCTGTTGGCGGTTAGTGGGCTGGAACAGAGAGTCAGGGGTGTGCGTGGGGCGCTTACTTAGGGAAGAATGGGGAGGAGAAGTCTCTTCAAGCAGAGAACCGTCCTCTTCCTCCTGCCCCTCCTCTTCCTGCCCTATCATATAACTGAACACGGTCCATGGGGAGGGTACGGTGGGCCATTCTGTAAACTGAGATATGGCATAAGTGCCCTGGGCCTGACCCATGGAGTGGGTGTCTGTGAGGATTACATGAAGTGACACAGGGAAGAGTGCTCTACAGGACTGGCACATGGTTCATGTTCGTTCAGAAGCAGGTGCTGACATGGAGATACGGGAGCAGATTTATGGGGTGTGCTCTCTGGAACAACCCCGACGAGGGAGTGAAGGAAGCAGGTTGGACAGAGCGAACTGGATGCATTCTCAAGAGGGGCCCAACCCACCCCGAAGGGAGGTTGGGAGCTGGGATGACTCTCCCGAGTTGGGACAAAAGGGTTGGGCTTCTGGTGCCCTTGCTGACCAGGCACTGGGTGCTTTGGGGGAGGGGGGTCAGTCTTTAGCAGAAAGCAGTGCTGGAACAGGCAATTAATGGTGGTTCTGGAGTCGGCATTCAACCTGCTCCGTCTCACTCGGGATCCTTTCATGACTTCTCACTGCCTCTCCCCCTATACGGTGCCTTTGTCTTATACAGATTGAGCAATTCAGATCAGAGATAGAACATCCCAGAACGTTGGCCATCTTTTGGCAAACCTAGGCAGCCACGTTCAGAAATCCAGCTCCTGGAGGGGCGCCTGGGTGGATCAGTCAGTGAAGTGTCTGACTCTCAATTGAACTCTGGGTGCATTCTCTTGCTGTGTCCTTCCTGCTTTCAATGCTGCCTTCACCTCCCGTCAGCCGAGGTGAAGAGAGCAGCTGGAAACTCACCAATTTATCACCCTTTTTGCATAACGTTGCCTTATGACTGGCAACTTATACCTTCCCGATTCCAGAGGGGATATGGCAGTTCCCCAAGGCAAGACGGCAGGAGGGGTCTGCCTCCTCACCTTAGGCAGCCTGCAGGGTGGAAGGCAGGGCTGCGCGAGAGTTGAGGGTCGAGAACGCAGGTGCGGTCCGTGGCTTCCGGGGGAGAATGAAGACAGCGTTAGTCTAAGGCTTTGTAAGAATGTCCCATGGAACGCGTTCCACCAGATCGTTGTTTTGTGGATGTTAACAATATAGTGTCTTTCGGGAAAAGCGTTCTGTGGCAAAATAAGGGGGAAGAAGATACCAGCTCGACAAGCATTATTTGGGGATTATTTATATAGGACCGTACGTAAAATACTCTCCAAACATACTACAAAAATCATTCTGCAAAGCCTATTTTGGGGAATACATTTTGTTCTCTAGTACTCATTTCTTTGTTTCTATCACAGACTATCTGCAATAGTTTTCACAACAGTTCTGTGACTCAGTTCTGTTTCTAAGTCCCATTTTAAAGGTGAGGAAAACTGAGGCTCAGGAAAATACTGTGATTGTTCCGGGGCCTTGTGTTTTACAAGTAGCAGAACCTGGTCCGGGGCTTGTCTGTTGACTCCAGGATCAGTCTGCATGTACTTTGAGGTCGCCCTCGGAGAAGCTCACCCTTTCCGCTTCACGCTGCAGACTATCATTACTCAAGTCTCGCAGGGGTGCGGCGGGTGTTAAATACAAACGTAGCATCAAAAACAACATTCTCTAGCAATGCTAATTACAATTTATAGGAAATCCTCTAGGCCTGACAACCTCATTTGTAAATCCAGACCTTTGGCCCACATGATGTTTGAGTCTCTCCCAGCCCAACAGATCTCTGATTTTGGTAAAATGAGAGCCAGGTGAGGGGTGGGATGTGAGCTAAGGTGACCGTGTGGCACCTCAGACACATTGTGTCCCTCCTCTGAGTTTCAGATCCAGCATTTTTTGGTTTTTTTTTTTAATTATCATTCTCAAACGGTGCATGATATTGTTTTCTCTCTGTTACAGAGCATTTTGGAACTCTGTGGCGAGAATAAACATGTAAAGCCTTGCATGAGAATACACTGAATTGTGTGTTATCAGCTGCTAAAGGTCTTCTCTTCATTGGGACAGCCAATTAAGAGTAATTTAGGTCTGAGCCCTCTGTCCAGAGAAAGGGACAAGCAGACAGTAGGGGAAAACACAAGTGGTAAACAGACAGGGATGGAATAAGTCTTTCATGAAAATGAAGAAGGGTCTTCAAGACAGAACCCCAGTCGCCTGGCCAGCCAACTAACTTCCTGGACAGGGTGCCTCCACCCTGAGAACAAGCAATGCATTGTGACAGAAATGAGAATCCTTTCCTTCCGCAGGAATGCTGTTCGGGCAAAAAGGTCAGGCAGCCGAGGGGAAGAGTACAAAGCACAGAGTAAAAATGAGAGAACAGAGTTGAAAGGAGGGCTGATGGGTAGTTTAAAAAGCCAAAGCAGGCTGTGACTTATTAAAGGAAAAAAGCATCCTTGAAATCTATACCTCCAGGGTGATCAAAACTGGATATAAAAAAAGCAATGCATAGGGGGAAAAAGCCCATGAGCAAATTCACCACGTATGAGTGAGGATGGATGGTGGAATTATGGCTAAATGCAATGACCACAATTTACCAAGATTTTGTCTATTCGAGACGCGTTTCACATTTTATCGTGCGCGTTCCTCCAAACAGTCCAGCTGAGTCAATTTCGTATTCTGGATTATAGATGAGGAAGCTAACATTTGGAAAGATTTTTATTGTTCTTGTCGTCTGTGTCTTTACACTTTCATTTTGTGGGAAGGTATTTTTTGTTTCGGCTTTTGAAAAAAGTTTTAAACTTTTAACTGAAGCCTCGTTGGCATATAATCCTAAATTAGTTTTGGGTATACAACACAATGATTCAGCAATTACATACTTCACCAAACGCTCACCAAGGTGAGTGTATCATAATATCATTGACTCTATTCCCTGTGCTGTACTTTTCATCCCCGTGACTTATTTATTTTATAACTGGAGGTTGGTAGTTCTTAATCCCCTTTAGTTTTTATTTTATTTTTTAATTTTTTTTAATGTTTATTTATTTTTGAGACAGAGACAGAGCATGAACGGGGGAGGGTCAGAGAGAGAGGGAGGCACAGAATCTGAAACAGGCTCCAGGCTCTGAGCTGTCAGCACAGAGCTCGACGCGGGGCTCGAACTCACAGACCGTGAGATCATGACCTGAGCTGAAGTCAGACGCCTAACCGACTGAGCCACCCAGGCGCCCCCCCCCCCCCTTTAGTTTTTAAAACTTGACTAACAAATGTATGGTAAATCGTAATTATTTCAGCTCGCCATAAAGTTTAGAATGAACATATTATGCAGAACAGATTTTTCCCACTTTGCTTCCCGTCACTGACTTCCTCCGCGACAACATCGTAGATTTGTCTCTCCGCGTTGCCTCGGTCCACTGGGTCCACATTGCATTTCAACTCTTGCGCTTCGTGTAAGTGGATCCGTTCCTCTGTTCACCTGGCCTCCTCTTCACACGCCCGCATTCCATGACTTACAATCATAAGCAGTGGATATCATTCCTTGAGTAACGCTACACGTTGCGTGCAGACTCTGTTTCTATGAAAGGGCTCGTGAGTGTGGGCAACCTCATCCCAACGGCCGTCCCGCATCCCAACATGGAGCTCTGTCTAGGCATGTCCTCTGCTTGCCTTTGTGAAGCCCTCTCCTCCAGAATCTCCCCTGGTTCAGACCGGAGAGTATGTACCACCTCTGTCCCTTGGCCTCTTTCTCTCCCCAACCCGGAACCTCCCTCTCTTCTTCTCTAGAGGCCGCCGGCTATTCTCACCAGAATCTGACTACATGAAAGGAGAATCAATCAATGTGTGACTGCAACTTTAAACTAGTAAAATAATTGTCAATACTTTTTAATTAGTGACAAATGCTAGTCTGAGGAATTTATGCATATTATCTAATTTAATCTTTCTAATGACCCTAAGAGCTAGGCACGGTTATCACTCCTGTTTCGCAAAGGAGGAAACTTGATGGAGAGAATTTAATTAACTCACCCAAGGTAGCACAGCTGGTAGGTGGTGATGCTTTTATATGCAATCAAATATATGCAATTTGAGGGGCACCCGGGTGGCTCAGTTGGCTAAGCATCCGACTCCGGCTCAGGTCATGATCTCGCAGTTTGTGAGATTGAGCTCCACGTTGGGCTCTGTGCTGACAGCTCGGAGCCTGGAGCCTGCTTCGGATTCTGTGTGTCCCCCCCGCCCCCCGCCTCTGCCCCTCCCCCACTTGCACTCTGTCTTTCTCTCTCTCAAAAATAAATAAAAACATTTTTAAAAATTAAAAAAATATATACGTGTAATTTGATTTCTATCTCAACATTTTCTTAACCAATACAGCAGTGAGAAGAAGTTACCTGGGAAGGAAGAAACAAAAGTCAAGTCCCACTCCCCCAGTACCAAATATCAAGGCCAGGCTTGGTGAGCCTGGGTGACAACAGTACATCCTGAACATTAGACAGCCGTGTGCCAACACCAGAACCTTGATGTGAGACATTAGCAATACTGATGTTCCCGAAATTGCAAATCACTAAGGTGTACTTTCTTTGTTGTTGATTTCTAACTTCACCGTACTGAGGTCAGAGAAAATGCTTTTTTAAAAATTCTTTGGCCGATGGTCACTTAAAAAAATTTTTAACGTTTATTCATTTTTGAGAGAGAGACAGAGCATGAGCAGGGGAGGGACAGAAAGGAGGGGAGACACAGAAACTGAAGCAGAGTCCAGGCTTTGAACTGTCAGCGCAGAGCCCGATACAGGGCTCGAACTCCCGGACTGCGAGATCATGACCTGAGCTGAAGTCACATGCTCAACCGACTGAGCCACCCCGGCGCTCCTGGCCAATGGTCATTTCTTTGTCCAAGTGTGCTAGTGAAGAGCGTTTGATCTCTTTGTGGTGCCAGGCCCTCTGCCTGTCCTATAAAACTAGTCTGTGTGTGTACATTAAATCAAGTAACCGATCTCTGCTTGGGATTCGATGTGATTTCTGAATGATGTATCCTTGTCTGTCATCAACTTGTGAATCCACAGCTGTGGTTAGGATCTCACCCTCTCTCTAATCCCTCCCTCTTTGTCCCTCCTTGGACTTCTGTTTGGAGTGTATTGGGCTTGCTCATCGTAGTTTCTCCTGACCTCTCTTTTTTATTTTCTCCGTGTTGTTTTGCTGTGTTGTGTTCTAGGGAAATGTATGCAATTCTGTCTCTCAGTTTCCTAGTTATTTCTTCGGTTGTGTACATTTGGGGTGCTTTGTCCATTGTGACTCAAATGGCAGTGACTATATGTTTAATTTCTGCAAATGCTATTTCTGCAAATGTTTTTCTACAAAAACATCTGGCCGCTTTTGATAGGCTCTCAACTCTGTCCCACTTGTTCAGACATTTGTAGTTAAAAATGTTTTCAATATATTTATTTTTAATCTATGTCAGTAACGTTATTAACGTAAGTTCTGGGGAGTCTAAATACCCTGTTGGTTTGCCTGCTGTATGCTACTCTCCCTCTCGATGGCTGTGTCCTCACACGTCTTATAATTTTTAATGTTGAATTTATCCACTCTGGTTGTATCTCTGTGAATCCTGGAACCACTGCATTGAGAGTGTCCCTTCTAGAGAAGATTTGAGGATATGTTTGTCATGTGCCTCTGGGACCTGCTACTGTTTCTTGTGTTAATGTTTGAAGTTTGGAAATCGTGGACAATGTAGGCAACTGGAAACTTGAACCCCATTGTGTCAGGGCTGTGCCGCCAGCTGTGTGCGTTTTTATTGAGTATAAGAAGGAGTGAGGAAAAAAGAATGAACCAATGCATTATGTTCATGCTGTCTTTGAAAATAAATCGCGAAAATTAAGCAAAAAATTTTTTTTAATCAAAAGTAATCCTGGCTCTTCGAGGAGGCATGTTCTGTACAAGACTTTAAATGCTGAAGTTTTATTTTTTTTAATTTTTTTTCCTTAATGTTTATTTTTGGGAGAGAGAGAGACAAAGGGCACATACCCGAGCGGGGGAGGGGCAGAGAGAGAAGGGGACAGAGGATCCTAAGCGGGCTCTGCACTGACAGCAGATGTGGGGCTCGAACTCATGAACTGGGAGATCATGACCTGAGCCGAAGTCAGGTGCTTAACCAACTGAGCCACCCAGGCGCCCCTAAATGCTGACGCTTTATAATTCCTAAATCGGTATTGACTAAATCAGAATTTATATATCCCCCTAATTAATCACAAAACACTGGAATTAAATGGGAGCTCAGAAGTCAATGCAGGCCGCCTCTCACCCTGCACGAGTGAGGGTCACACTGATTCTATGAGGCCCAGCATCTGCCAGCTCGCTCCCAGGAAAAGATTTTAAATTGTTCATATTGTGTAGCCAATTGGAAACAGAAAAATGTGAGCGTGAAGAAAGCTTGAAGCTCACATTTACCTTACCCAGTGAGACTTTGTGTCTCAGATCACTGATAAAACCATCCTGACAACATATTTTCTCCCCACAGTCCTCGCACTGTGGATGGCCTCTTCCCCACCAAAATGTAGGGATAATTCTAAAGTAACACGTAATGTGATTGAACAGCCCACCAGCCTCAGGCTTAAGGATTTCAAAGGGTTCAGCTCCAGTTCAGCATACAAGCAGGGCATTTCAATGACTCTGGAAATTTTATTTGATCTCCTTAATGTTTGCTGATTCCAGAGGTGCAGACCATTTTTATCAGTCTTGTCTCATCTTAGAAGCACAAAAACCAATCCCGGAGCACAAAGTGACTTCTGTTTTCACCGATCTGTTATCGAGAGCTCTTCTCTTTAGGCAAGTCCCAGAAGCGTTGGGTAAAGGGCAACACTGGAAATCTGCTAATGAATGTGTCCCCCATCTGACCCTCCCAGCTTCAACCTGCTCCTGATTCTTGGTTTGGAAACCTCATTTCCCTAAACAAGTCACTTTCTGGGGCCGCGTGGCTCAGCCACCACAAAGCATTAGGTTTCCATTTGCAGCCATCGGTTTCTCCTAGCTTGAGTAATTATTTCTGTGATTGTGTGCAGGATGGGCGTCTGCCCAGTCCTCGTTGGCGAGGGAGCCACTGCCCGGCAGCCTCACGGGGTAAGGGCATGAGGAAGCTTGCTGCGGGGCACGCAGGACTCTCCAGTTAACCGCAGAGGGACCGGAGGCCACACCATGCTGAGAATAGCACCCCAGCCACTGAGGCCGACACCTGCTCTGTGGGCCTCAGGCTTGTTCTGCTGGGACAGAAAGTCTTTTGAACGTCGCCTCCAGGAGCTGAGATGGAACAAAAACTGCCCTTGGGTTGTCAGGGATCTGGGATCATGCCCCGTGATCTCCCATGAGTTTTGTGACCTGGAAGAGACAACCTGGCATTTCTGGGCTTCAATTTCTTCACCTGGGAAATGCGGCTACTTACACCTGATGTCTCAGAAACGCGCTCCGACGCTCAAGCTCAGTGACTCTGGTACCATCAGTTGATACTTGGAAAGACTGAGCCTCGGGGACTAACATGTCTTGTCTAAAGCGACAGGGCCTGTACGTGACAGAACTGAGGCCAGGGGCCTGGTTCTGACCCCTCACCTCCCCTGACCCCCATTTCCAGGCCCCTCCTGTCACACCCCACTGCCCTGCAAACACAGGAGGGTGTCTGTCACCTTCTGTGGCAAAAGGGAGGAGTTTGGAGCCGCGGGCTCTTCAGAGGTCCCAGTCCTCATTTTCACATATTTATCTTTTTCTCCCACTGCTTATGTTGGTTTAATTGTCTAAAAAATGTTCATGCCTTGGGCCAGCCCTTTGTCTCCTGAAGGAAAAGAACTGAATTACTCATCTTTTCTTCATAATTCAACTATGTCATTGTCATCGATTGGTCACCATACATCGCTTCCCCTGGTCAGCTCCATTTGGGGTTCCAGGGATGTCACTCTTGGATGGAGAGAGGGGCACCCTCCTTCCATTCCCAAATCCTCAGATGCCTGAGCTCAGACATTCCCACCTGTGCAGTCAGCACTGAGAAAACCATTCGCCTCCCCGTGTTGGGATTCAGGGCCGATAGGAGTAAAATGCATTGGCCATTTAACTCAAAACCTGCAAGAGGTCTGGTGCATTGGGAGAAAAGTCTGGTCTGGAATTCTGGGTTCCAGCCCCCTTTGCTACTGACCAGCTGGCCATGTGCAAATAGCTTCACACCTTTGACTTTACATGTCAGATCTATAAAGTTAGAAATTTGCAATGAACAATCTCAAAGTTCTTTCATGGTCTAAACTCAGGTTTCTTAACCTTGGCAGTACTGATAATTTTTTGGCTGGATAATTCTCTTTTGCAAGCACTGTTCTGTGCATTGCACGGTGTTTAGCAGAACCCCTGGCTTCTGCCCACTTAATGCCAGCAGCACTGACACATCCACTCCCCAAATGTTTTGATAACCAAAAAAAAAAAAAAAAATGTCCCTAGACATTGTCAAATGTCCCTTGGGGGACAAAACCTGCCCCATTGCAAATCGTGAGTCTGAATTATGTAGAGCTGTAATTTGTGCATTTTCTCAGGTACCCTGTTATTTGGAAGCCTATAAATGAAAAGAAAATCGGTCCCCAAATCTCTCTTTCATTAATTTTGCCAGATTTTTATGTGGAGGGTTGGAAGGACTTTCAGAGACTTATTGCCTGAAATCTAGAAAATATTAAGCCATTATCTACTTTAGATAACACGCGGATTAATTTTATATTGATTAGTTCAAAATAATCTCATCAGAGGTTAAGCTAAAGGGGCAGAATGTAGAAAAGACTGATCAGAAGAGGCACAGGATGGAGGGAACAGGCCTGGGAAGTACACTTCTCCGCCCGTCCTGTCCGGGGCTCCCCACCGGGGCTGCGGCTCACCTTCTGGATGCCTCTTCCAAAAGCCACCTGCGGAAGTGCTGGGTGCTCTTGAAGGCGCGTCTCACATACCACCAGCTCCACGCAGACTCCGGTGTCGCCTGCTTGCAGAAAAGTTGTATTTACTCCCGGAGACCCATGTACATGTGTCTGCTTTTGTTCCATAGTCCGTGCTTGTCATGATCTCACCCGAGGACTAGACTGTCTCAGTCCATTGCTGTGTCCTGCCCTGGCCCAGACGACCTTGCCTCGCCTTCCCTAAACACGCAGCAGTCGGGACCGAATTTTCTGCCCATCCAGAGACTCTCCTCCCCTCCATTCTGGCTGTGATGTAGTCGGTGCCATAGCTCTGATGCAAGCGGTCCTCTTGACCCGGACCCGAATCCTCCCGACACAGCCCCCCGGTTCCAGACCATTCCTCTTCCTCCCTCTCACCCACCGAGGCTTCAGCTTTGTACCTGCAGCTGCCTTTCTTCCATGGACATTCTTAACTCATTTCTTTGGAGAACAGCTTCTACCCTTCACAGTTGAGCTCAACATCACCTCCTCTGTGAAGCCTTCTGGGATCACACCATATCCCCAAACCCAGACATTTCCCCAAACTTGGCCCTTCCCTTCCCTGTGTCTTCCAGAATAGCTCTCCCAAAGTGCCGGCCCTGCGTCATCCTGCCAGCGGGTCTCTCCTTCCCCGTGGTGCCCTCAGTCTGGGTCGCAGGCCCTCCTTCTACCTCTAGTTTGGTTAATGTCTCTGCTCCAGTTTTACTCCCCAGGGAAGCCAGCCCTGATATGTACACCCACCGCGGGCAGTAAGTGCCACTGTGATGCACTATATGGAGTCTAAGTATAATCTGTCTCCTCTGCTTGACTCTGTGACGGCAAGGACCGTGCCTGTTTTGATCACAAGAATAATTATTATAGTAACTTATCGATGCATAACAGATGCTCAATAAACTGTCATTGAACGAACACATTGACGGAGATATTTTTTGCGTCTCTTCGTCCTGGGGGACTCTGTGGGGCAGGGGCTGTGCTTATCCCGTAGCCTCGGCATCTACGACGATACCTGGCCACTAGTAACTGCTTACTCGCCTGTCGACATTACTATTTTCATTCCCACTTTTACAGTGGAGGCAGCGGGGCCTGGGAGGGTTCAAATAATATGCCCTACTTACATTCCAAAGTCCTGTTCCCATCTACTGTTTCATGAAGTCTCCGAGGGTAATACCATAAATCAGGGAAACGCCCAGAACCCTCTGATGCAAGTAGCTGGAAACAGGGCTCATTGGTTAAAGGGAAACATTAAAGTGGGAAACAATAAAAATATTCATACATAGCTGAAACACTTTATTTGAAATGTAAGTATATGAATGTAATATGAATGTAAATATATATTTATTCACCAACTGTGATGCAGACCAAGACTGCTGCTTTGATGTTTCTCTGCTGGAGCTCTGCCTTGTCTTTCTTGCATAAACAACACACATAAAGGATCCTCTACTGTTTCCAGTTTTTCTTTCTCTAGAGTGGAGAGAGAATTTAAGACACTCGAGCTACAGTCTCAATGCAGACATCTAGATTTTTATGACTCCGCCCCCCATTTTTGTCTAGTTATAATGACCACATGTAATATTCCAGCAATTTTTAAAGCAATAGATATTATTTTCTGAAGTCTTTGCAGGGCGCAAAGATTTTCATCGTAATTTTCTTAGAAGCATTATCTCTTTCTGCCTTAATAGATCTCTGGCTTATGAAACAGTTTTCAGAAAAACATGAGGATTCTTAGCACACAGCCGATCGGTTGGGAGTAGTAAAGCATCCTAGATGAAAGCCCTCTGTGGGTGAGACCTCATCCTGCTGGAAGCTTCAGTTTAGAATGTTTTACAGGGGCCAGGATTCTATTGGTTAACTAGACAGCCATTTGAATAGACCAAGTTCAGGAGAGCCGTTGCAGTAAGTGTTTCCAAGATTCAATTAAATAGTTCTGAGAAGTGTAAACATTTCTGCGTAGTGACAAACCCTGAGCATCGCAGCTCAAAGGTGCCATCAGAAGATGTTTAAACAGAAAATAGAACAAAAACATGGTATAATGCGACTCCTCCCCTCCCCTTCTGGGTCTCGCGGTCTTTATTGTTCATCGTGGTGATTCTCCTCTCTGTGCAGAATGTCTCCTTCATCTCAGCCTGCGGTGCCGAGTGAAGACCTATGCTTTACCTGTGGTCCTCTTCGTGCGGCCAGTTGGCAGTTTCCAGTGCCGACAGGGAAGGGAGATGTAGTCAGGGTATTGCATTAACATCTTGTCTCAGATTGATAGGGGAAGACATCATCTTTGGTCAAGCACGCTGTTTTGGGTCTGAGCACAGGGGCCAGTGAGGAGAGAAATGGACAGCAGCCCATACAGCCCCAAATGCTGAATCACTACTAGCCAGGGACAGCCCTGATGTGGAAAAAGCTGACTCACAAAATAAACCATGGGGGGGTGGGAAAGGGCATTATTCCCCTGTTACCCAAGAAGCCAGCTGCCTCCAGCACACCCTTGGCGCTTGTAAATTCTGTGAGTCTCCACAGCTCCAGCCCAGGAGACAGCTTTGAAGCTGTTCAGAGCTGGCCCCATATTGGTGTGGAACTGGATGGACATCGTTTCCCAGCCCTTCCTGGAATAATCTCTGGTGAGGTAACTTGCCAGGTTTTAAAAGGCTAGGTAGGAAACCACATCCAGAGAGCCAAGACAGGGAAGGGGGAATGCCAGAGGACTGAGGGAGTCTGGGGGAACTGTGTATCGAAGCACAGCTGTGAGTGGCAATCCCCGCCCCCAAGGTGGGTGGAGTCCGATCTAGATCAATATAGCTATTGATTGTGACTATTACTGGGCCCTGTAGTTTATACCTGGAAATTTGCATCCTACAAAACAGGGTTAACACAGTAAGAAAAAGGTAGCAGCAGATGCTTTATGAGGTGATTAACCTGTTTACAATTGTCCCCCTTCTCTGAAAACTGCTGCCTGCCTGGGAGAGTGAACGTCTAGGCCATTCGAGGCTGGCGTCTTCAGCGGTTGGTGGTTAGACCTGATGTGGACCTCTGATCGAAGTGCAGTAACTCACTGCCCCCCTTGACAATTTAGAATTGGGTGAGTGAGGCGGGTGGTCAGCACAGAGGAGATGGTGTCATGGGCACTGGGGAGTGGTCATCGTTGTCCTTTATGAACCCAGAAGGGTGGGGGAAAACCAGTCTACAGAAGTGGCGAGAAGGAGAGATGGTGAGAGGCGGAAAGTGACTTCTGAGTTCTTGATGCATTTCAGTTTCTGATTTCCAGAAACTTCTTCAAACCTAATTTCATCCTGACCTTGATTTAAAAGACAATGTTGTGTTTTTTTTTATAGTTCACCTGATTCCTGTTTACAATCGAAGTGTTAACAAAAATAAGTAATAAAATTGTAAGCACTTATATATTCTAAATGTTTACTGTGTTCCAGATAACTACTCTGACTGTATTATTATGGACTGAAATATGCCCCCCTCAAATTCATATATTGAAGCCCTATTTGTGACTGTATTTGGATATAGGGATTTTAGGATTTAATCAAGGCTAAATGGGGTAATAGGGATGGGGTCTTAATCCCATAGAATTAGTGTTCTTATAAGAAGGGGCTCCCTGAGCACCAACTAAAGAAAATCCAGAAGAGAACACAGTGACAAGTGGCCATCCGCAAGTGAGGAAGAGTCCTCACCAGGAACACATCAACCAGCACCTTGATCTTGGACTTGATCAGCTCTCAGAACTGTGAGAAAATACATTTCTGTTGTTTAAGCCACCCGGATATTCTGTTAAGGAAGCCTGAGCTAATCCATTGACCATATTCATTATGTCGTCTAACACTCTCAATCACTTGTTCAAATCAGTACCATCGTGCCTCGCAGTTGGGAGACAGAGGTTCTGAGGGGTCAACTAACTTGTTTGAGCTCATCCTGCAGAAATAGGAGTTGAGTCAGGTTTTTATACCCCAAAGACTGGGCGCATTTATACCGCCATTCCTCTAAGGAACTGGATCCCCAAACACCTAGCTCCGGACTCAGACTGTTTCTCAGAAATAACAGTAGCCACAGAGAGAGAAGAGAGTTGAACCCCAGTGGAGAAATGCGAGGGATCCGGCTTGGCCTTCACGATTGAAGGCCATGGGTAAACAGGACATGCCATTGCTCTTTCTGAGTAGGAGAGACATTTCTGGTCAGTTTCTTCACTAGTGCGAAGGAAGCTCCTGCAGGTGCGATGGTCGAGGACGTGCGGCAGCCCCACGGTCCTGCGATGCAGTGGCTTTGCCTTCATCCGTGTGCACCGTGGCCCTCGGCCAGAAGTCTGGCTGCGGGGAAACAGCCCTGCGGTAGACTCAGCTTCAGGGCCTGCCATCTCTGCCTCAGGCTGAACATGTCCATGGCCCTAGCGTTTCCCAGGAACAGCAGGAGGCAGATGTGCTCACAGGCAGAGGATGACAGCCTCATAAATAAGCTCAAAATGTCAGCTCAGGACAGGCACCCACTTAAGCTGAGACAGTCCTGTTGCTTTTCCTCAAAGGAGCTTTGGGCTCTTTGTTTGTTTATTAAGTATGTTTTATGCCCCACGTGGGGCTTGAACTCACCGCTCAAAGATCAAGAGTCACGTGCTCTTCCAACTAAGCCAGCTAGGCGCCCTTCCTCAAAAATGTTTTTGATTTAATTTTTTTCAAGCTTTGGGATAATTGTAGATTTACATTCAGTCTTAAGAAATAATGCAGAGAGATCCCAGGGCCCCTTTACCCATTTTCCCCTCAGTGGTAACGTCTTGCAAAACTATTGTGCAATATCATAACCAGGACATTGACATCGATACGATCCTGTTCTTACTCAGGTTTCCCCAGTTTTCCTTCTACTCACCTCATTGCTTAGTTCTGTGTAATTGTATTTTTCTAAGTTTATTTATTTATTTTCGAGACAGAGGAAGAGAGTGTGAGCACAAGCAGGGGAGGGGCAGAGAGAGAGAGAGAGCGGGAGACACAGAATATGAAGCCAGCTCCAGGCTCTGAGCTGTCAGTGCAGAACCCGCTGCAGGGCTCAAACCCATGAACCATGAGATCATGACCTGAGCCAAAGTCAGATGCTTAATTGACTGGGCCACTCAGGTGCCCCTCCTGCTGCCCTTTTATAACCACACACACTTCCATTACCCCTGGTCCCTACAACCAATCACTAATCAGATCTCCATTTCTGTAACTTAGTCGTCTCAAAATTATTCTAGAAGTAGAATCATAGAGTATGCAGCCTTTTGAAACTGGCTATTTTTCAGCCAGCGTAATTCTCCAGAGTTCCAACAAGGGTGTTGTGCATATCAGTTGTTCATTCCTTTGCATTTGTGAGTAGTATTTCATGCTACGGATGGACCACAGTTTGTTCAAACCCTTCTTTCATTCAAGGACATCAGAGTTGTTTCCAGTTTTGCAATATTATAAATAGAGCTGATAATACATTCCTGTATAGGCTTCTTGTGAACATATGTCTTTCGTTCTGTGGGATACACTTTTGGGAGTACAAGTGCTGGGTTGTAGCCTGCAAGCCCGTGATGATGGGGACTGTGTCTTTGTCATTAACAGATATATGCCCAGGGCCTACCTTAATGTCCAACATAGAACCAATAATCGATAAATTTTAAAGATCAATAAATACGTGTTAGATAAAGGAATAGACTAACTTTCAGTCATGTTTGATGATTCATTTTAGGCTTCATCTCCTCCAGAAAGTCTTCTGCACATCCCAGGAAACACCTTCCTCTCTCTGTGGAAATATGGATTCTGTGTGAAATTATCTGTTCACGTGCCTGTCTTCTCCTCCAATGACCTCATCGAGGAACAGGGATGTTTTGTTTATCTTTGTAGCTGTAACATTTAGCATATTGCCTGTCCCATAAGATATGATCAATAAGTAAATGTTGAAGGAGAAAAAAAAACCTAGATTATCTGTCTCCGCCTTAGACACATTGCTCCCCCTGGAGCCATCAGGGTCTCTTCTATTTCTGTAATCTTATAACCTGGGAAGGAAGAACACAGACACTTCATAGAAGAGCCAAACACTTGAATGGCAGGAGGCTGCTTCTGCCTTCTAGGGCTGGTATGATTCATATCACTGGTGCATTTTTCTCTGCATGGCTCTCTGTCACTTCCAAATAATGGCGGTGAGGGAAAAAGAAAACGAGGTTAAAATCTGTTGCCTATTCTTCAGGGCTATGAAAAGATTAAATAGATGGAGGTTATAGGTGTCAGTCACCTCTCCTGATGGTTTCTAGAACATGAAGTATAAATTGGCGAAAGACAATCTGAGCCAAATAGGTATTGCCACATGTATTACTTTGTTACCCAAAGTTCATGAGTCCTTTCCAAGTGTGTGGAGAATGAAACAGCTGGGGACTAGGTAGTGGAAAACAAATATTCGCAGCCTACCAAACTCAGGATGATAGACCCCCCAGGAAAAGACTGATCTGGCCTTTTTGCCTGGTGGCAGTCAGAGAAACAGGAAAAGAGGCAACAGAGCCCAAGCCAGACCTGCCAGGGAAAGACCCCAGGTAGTCTGCCTTGCACAAGAAGGCTGGACGTATAAAGGGAGTGGGCAATGCCTAAGTGATGATAGAGGCAGTGAGAGAGAGAGAGAAGACAAGCGAGGGTTCAAAATTGGAACTGGGAGCTCCTGAATGAGGCCTGACCGTCCAGGAGTTTCTAGAGAAAATAATTCTGCTCACCAGCAGCAAACAAAAAGAACAAGGAAGATTATCTATGGGAGAAGAGAAGACTTCCAAAGTCCTGATTCACATATGTTTTAGATTTCAATTTATCTTTTGTTTGTGTGGTCTGGGGGACAGAAGCGAAGAAATCAAGGTATATCTTAGGTTGATAGTGCTTTGGGGTACATGACAGAAACACACGGAAACCCCCATGGTGGCAGACATCTAGACCTTCGAGCATTCTTAAAGCCTCTCAGAAGATAAGCTCATGATCTCAAACGGCAAGACACAGGAGGATCTGCATTACCGAGAGTGTGAGTCAGCAGAAATGATATCAGAATTAGATTCCATAGAGCCACAGACTTAGGATTGTTAGATGTGTGATTTAAATGCCTTGGAAATGTTGGAAGAAATAAAAAGTGAAAAACATGAGAAAGAAATAACATACTACAGATAAAGTTTCAGGCATGTTGAAAAAGAACAGAACCTCTAGAGAAGAAAACATGATCACTGAAATTTAAAAAAAAAAGTATTTTAGACAACGTGAAGAGCAGTAGAATGGATATAACTTTGGGAATTCGTACGGGAATTTTACAGATAGGGCTGAAGAAATTAACCAGTGTGTAGAACAGAGTTGGAGATGTCAAATATGAAGGAAGGTAGAAGAAAAGCAGAGCAGAATGGGAAAGTCTAGCCTAATCTGATTGTTCCAGGAAAAGAATAACAGAGGACATTGGAGGAAAACATTCTGTAAGAAGAATTGATGATGAAATTCACAAATCACCAAGTGTAGGGAGCCAACCTGATGGGAGAGGAATCCACACTTAGACTCTTTATAGTCAAACCGCTGTACGTCAAGGATAAAGATAAAAATCTTAAAGATAACCTGAGAGAAATGTCAGATTACTAAAAAAGGATAGCAGTTCGACTCATAGTTTTCTCCATGGGAGCCGGAAGACAGTGGAAAAAAATCTCTTCAAAGTGCTGAGGGGAAAAACTACTGTAACATTTCATGCCCGGCATTATTATTATTCCAGAGTGAAGGTGAAATGAACCAACTGTCACCAAAAGAACTGTGAAAATTATAGCTCATGAAGAAAAAAACCTGACCTGAGAGAGAGAAGCAACAAAGAAGTGATAAAAGGAAATTATATGTGGACAAATCTATGTCAACATTGATTACCTAAAACAACCATAACATTAGTTAAAATTGGCTTAAGAAAAACAAGGTGAGACTAAAATACCCAACATTAAAATAAAATATATTCTCTATATATTTATGTATGTTTGTATATATATATGGAGATAAACTGATTTTTGCATTGTATGCTAGAATAATGGAGATATAATTGCTTTTACATTTTATTAATTCATTATGTAAGTCAACCATTTAAGAGTAATGACTAAAAGAAAATGTATAGAGTATATATATATGTATATATATATATATATATACATATATATATACAGGAGAAAGAATGATAACTAATAATAAAAATGTTATTTTAATGGAAAATAAAGCAAGAAATAGGGAGACAGAATCATAGAAAAACAAGTTAAGTGTAAAGCAAAGCACAATAGTAAAAATAAATCCAACTACTTATATACATATATCTGTATTCTTTATATACATAAGAACAATAAATAACAAAATAATAGAAATAAATTCAAATATACCAGTAATCATAGAAACTTATTCAATTATTCACTCATTTCTTCCCTCTTTTCTTCTTTCTTTCATTCTTTCTGTTTTGTTTTTGTTTTGTTTTTTTGTTTTTGTTTTTGTAGAGAGAGAGAATAGGAGAGAGGGGCAGAGTAGGGAGAGAGAGAGAATCTTAAGCAGGCTCCCCGCCCAGCCCGGAGCCCAATGCAGGGTTTGATCCCACGACCGTGGGATAATGATCTGAGCCAAAATCAAGAGTTGGACACTCAACTGACTGAGCCACCCAGGCGCCCCTCATTTATTCTTTCAAACAACTTTTTATTAACAGTCTACTATGTGATTGATCTGTTCTAGTAATTGACAAAATTTACTGGTTATTAAATGTTTCCAGATAGAATAAAAAGGCTAATCTAACAATATATAACAGAGACTGATCTAAAAGATTCATGAACTCAAAAAGGAGAGGGATGAACAAAAAGTATAAAGGCAAACAAAATACAAGCGAAGGATATTGTTGCTATAATGCCATCAGACAAAACAGACAGAAAACAAAAGTATTAGCAGAGAGAGACAATGCTATAACATAGCAATAAAATGTTCAACTTCGCAGCATATTCACAATTCTAAATTTGTATGCACTCGATAATGGAACTCAAAATGTGTTTTAAAAATTGATAGAATTACAAAAACACATGTATAAGTCCAGATTAATAGTGGGAAATGTATCACTTTTTAAATAAATTATATTCAAAGTGAAAAAATTCTGTAAGAATTTAGAAGCTTTAAACAACACAGTTAATGAAATGATCTACTAAACATATAAAGAAACCTGTATCTCCCCAATTAGAGAATACGCATTATTCTCAATATACAGGAAACACTTATGAATTTTCACAACCCATCAGGCTGTAAAGGAAAACCGTAACGAATTTCAAACGTTCTTCAGCAAACACATAATTTTTATATTTTTGATTTAATTAATGTATAAATACAAATAATTACACATTTGAGAATTTAATACAATTTCTAAATAACTAACGGGTCAAAGAATAAAATCTAAGAAAAAAAGAAAACACGACCAAAATGTGACTTAAATACTGCAAAAAAAAAAAACCAAAAAAAAAAAAACAAACCCTGATATGAATATAAAATTGTGCCTAGGAGAAAATTCATTTATTCTTCCATTCCATAAATTTTTATGATGCATCCATGCTTTCTGTGAGTCTGTTCAAAGCAGTTAAGATACATCAGTGAACTAAATAGACAAAAATCCTACCATCATAGAGTTTATATTTTAGCAGATGGACAATTATCATGGAAGGGCATTCATCATGAATGTTGCAAGTCATTAATTATAGATTAAAAAGTCTCAATTTCAAAAGCCTACATGAGATTACTTAGTATGTTTATCCACGATATTATCTAGTTGTTTAGTTGCTTTAAAATATTTGCTGTCAGTCTAAGTGGTCCGTATCTACAGAGTGCCTCTCTGTGCTCCTTCCCGAGGAAGGAGATTTCAACCCTGCTGCCATTAGTCTGTCCTTATGACTTGGTGCTTCCAATTGGATTGTGTATTGAACTGGGAATCACATATACTGTGTCCAAGCAGAACTTTCGAGGAGCATCACTTGTTTCTATGACTGGTGTTTTCATTTTTGCCATAGCTCACCATATCTCTGACCAAAGCTGCCTCTTCAGCCTGGAGCCTGGAGTGGAAAGGATGTGGAGCAAAGCCACATCTTTCTTACATGGACATGAATAGGACCAAATCTTTTTTTTTTTTTTTTTTTTTTTTTTAAGCTGCCAGGACTATTGTGATCATCTGTGGCCGATGCCTACCCGATTGAAAACTGACTGCTGCAAGATACATCAAAACGTTTCAGCTGTTT
Source organism: Panthera leo (assembly GCF_018350215.1). Lineage (NCBI taxonomy): Eukaryota > Metazoa > Chordata > Mammalia > Carnivora > Felidae > Panthera > Panthera leo. The sequence goes on along the minus strand of NC_056695.1, from coordinate 74,982,839 downwards.
TGCTATGATAAACTTATAGATTACGTCCCTTTTCTACACTGCAAACATTGTGGCTTTTTAAAATACAAATATTCTTATGTACGGTTCTTTTTGGACTCATTTTAGGATCATCCTTCTTGTAGTTGCAGTTGTAGTAAAAGGCTGGACTCGAAGTGAGAATTCCGGCTCTCCTAACTTCTTGCTGTGTAACATTTAAGACTCTAGGCAAATAGAAAAGATGCTTGTCTTCTCTGACCCCTCAGTCTTTTCCTTGTAAAATTGAAATGGGGATGATAGTAACAATAACAATAATGATAACAGTAATACCTCTTTCCTAAAGAGGCCATGGAGTTAAGTAAGAGACTATACAATCAAAACCGATTGAAAATAGTGATGTGGATGCGTCACTTATCAGAGCTTCTTTTCTGAGTCACTCTGTTAAGCGGTGCTCTGTAAATGCTGGATGAATGGCAATGTCTTCTACATAAACCTTCCTGTGAAATCATGATGCTTATAATATTTAAAGGTGATGTTTCTTTCCATCACAGTCAAGGGCTAAGTTATCTGGGGAACTTGAGAAGCTGGTTAATTCCTTTGCATTCCTATGAGTCATTCTGCTGGTTGACACCAGGGGATTAGTGGCTCCTGATGAGGATAATATAGGCAAAGCATTTGGGTTTATTTCAAGCACGGGTAACAGGCGGAAGCTGCGAGAGATCACTCAATAATTCATCTGTGTTTTTCATGAAGAATTTAGAAAAGCACAGAAGTTATTTAGCTACACTTGTTAATGATAAAACATAAAGTAATTCAGACACAGAAGTATTAAGGAAAAACAATCAGCTACGGAGAAAATGTGTGCCTTTCTAGTAATCATAAGTTTTATTGTAGTCAGGTTTCTAAGCAAGAATTTTTTTTTATCTTATTATATATAAGTGGTTAAAATTAACTGGCATGACAGACATATACTTTATCAGTGTTTAAGAGGATAGATGTGGAATACCACGTTATTGCAAATGTTTGTGCATGCATGTATGTGTGGTGGGGACTGGAAGCCACCATCACCAATGTCTAGAATATCCAAGAGATTTCTGCTACCTTTCAAATTGTCTCTCACTCTCCATTCCAAAAAGAGGGTAATGATGTCCCTATGATGTATTTGGCTAATGCCTTATCTACTTGAGTTTTGCATTAGTGACAAACAAATGTTCAATCTAAGATCGGGATGTGTGTGTGTGTGTGTGTGTGTGTGTGTGTGTGTGTGTGTGTGAGTGATGGTTCACATCATCATGGCAAACTTTTTACATATCTCTTTTTTTCCACTTTTCAAAAGTATTGCATATTTAGGTTTTTTTTTTTTCTTTTCTAATTTTTCATACAAGTAGTCGTGGACTTACACCTGACTTTCTAAAGATGCAGATATATTGGTAGAGGGCAGAAAATTGGTGGTCACCAGAGGAAACAGATCTTCGAGGAGCATGGGAAGCGTTTTGTGTCTTATCCACATAAATGTGGGTAACTTCTAACACTTGTGGGAGCAAGGGCTAACCATTGCAGTCCACCCTGTCCTTCCAGAGGTCTCAAGGGTCTTCCTGACACATGGCGTGGAGAGAGAATATTGCTGTGTCTCAGATGGCAACTGAAATTATGCCTTTACCACTTGTCCCCTGGCCTGCTGACCACTTGATAACTGTCCTCCATGTAAGGGAAGAGGCTTTACTTAAGATTAAATGTCTACTTACCCCCTACATTTCTGCCAAAGATAATTAGTCCCCTGGCCTACACCTACATGTACCCTCATGCCTTCTTATCTTGGTGAATTCAACTTGCTCTCAGTCTGGTTTTTCACCATTGCTCCAAGACCCATGATCTCTCTCTCTCTTCTAGAAATTCTTCATTTCTTGATATCTTTTTCTTTAAAGTCTTACCCAACACTGTTATCTCAGCAAATCCCTCCCTAGTCTGACATGATGCAAGATAAGACAGAGGTCCAAAAATTTTATCGACCATACATCCTATCTATTAAAAAATTTCTAGAAATGCCCTCAATGGATGCATATTTACTTCTTTCAAATCATGTGCAGCAACATTATGTATACATTGAATGATATGAAATTGTCAACAATCAGCCTTCTAAATAGGAGAAGTGGCCATTGCATATAATTTAACCTAATGTGTTATAACACCGCCCCAAAATGTAAATGGATAAGGGATAATATAAAGATGGAATAAATGATGTTTTTAAAACCATGCAATTTTGGCCAATTTTTCCTAGTACCGGGAGCCTCTTTCTTCACTGAAGCACATTATTATTAATACCGTTCTGCACACTTACATGTTTAAATGTCTTTCTCATTGTAATGGCTCTCGTTACCCTCCTTAGCCAATATCTCAAGGCTCACTCTATACTTGAAGCAAGATTAATCATTAAGAATAGTGGCTCTTAGGGGCGCCTGGGTGGCTCAGTCGTTTGAGCATCTGACTCTTGATTTCAGCTCAGGTCACGATCCCAGGGTTGTGGGATCCGGCCCCACGTTGGGCTCCCTGCTGAGCATGAAGCCTGGTTAAAATTCCCCTCCCTCCCTACCTCTCTCTCTCTCTCTTTCTTCCTCCCCTCCCACCTCATGTGCTCCTCTCTCTCTCTCTAAAAAAAAAAAATAGTGGCTCTTAAATACATATTTCAAATAACTGTGCCATTTTCTCATTGGCCCCCTTTTTGGCATTGTTATTATTATGTGGAGCTGTGGTTTCTTTGCAGGAATTTTTTAAGATCACTTATTCATGTTGTGGTAGTTAAGTCAGCCAAAACTATAAAGTGATCCATGAATCCTCCTCAGTAAGCACACAAAAATTGCCATAGAGTTGTACAAGCTATAAGTAAACCACTGTGTAGGTGCATTTTAATCTCTCCGTTCAAAGCCCCCTGTCCCTGTAACATGTTATCATTTGACATATGAACCAAGTCAAAGGTTCTGTGTCAATCTGCACATGAAATATGTGTAAATTTAAGCTACTTTTTACTTACACTTTAAAAACAAAGAGGAGAAAAACGTCTGACATTTTCTTCTTAAATCCAATGGACTATATCACATACCCCACTTTGAAAACCACTGACTTAATGAGAATCACAGGCTTTACAGTCAGACATACCAGAGATCAAATTTGTACCCTCACCAACTGGGTGACTTGAACAACTTGCTTAAATTTCCTGGCCTTCAGTTTCCTCTTTAGTAAAGGGGGGTGATACTTGTGAAGTAGACCTCTTTGGGAAATCCGTGCGGCCCCCCACGTTTTACCCAACAGCCATTTCTTCTGCCCACTTCACAGGAGGCATATCTGTGCTCCAGAAGCTTTCCTCCCTACGCACAACTGACCGAACTGTACTTCTGGCCACAGTGGGCTTATTTAGATTCTCTTGCCCTGGATTTTAGGATTGGAACACTGCATTGGGAAACCACGTAGTTGGGTCCAGTGCCTCACTAAGAGTGGAGGCTGTGTCACGTCTGGGCCAAGAAGCCATTCACTTGCCGTGTACACAGAGACAAGAAAAGCTGGCTTGCAAAGAGACGTGAGCAAAGCAGATTGGGAGGAAGCGTGAGAAGCGCAGCGAAACAAAGCTGCCTACACCAAGTTGAAGGACAGGTCTACGGCTCTCTTACCTTAATACTCACCTACTTAGCTTCTCAAGGGGAAATGATAATTTCTCTAAATGGACTTACTAGATAAGTGTCAGAAATGAAAGACTAAAATGCTTTCATGGAAAGAGGCAGAGAACACAAAATGATATTTTGGTGTTGTCCAAATCTAATCATAAGGTGCTTCCCCGGCAAGACTGTAATTACAGCAGAGTTTACCCTGAGTTACGGCAAGGCGTTAAAAAAGCAATTATTGCCAGCAGCCCTTGTTCTCTGGCTGAAAGTTGAATGGGAAATGTAATGGTATTATGAGAATTTTTTTCCCTACTAAACTAATTCTAAGAAATGGTATAAATTGAATGTGTGTTTATTTTTTTTAAGAGAAGCTTATCTTAATTGAGTTTTTCATAATTGTGTTTTCCACCGGTTACATATGAAATGGAAATTGGGGGGGAATGAGTTGAGAAGCAAGTGCTAGTGTGTCTAAATTATTTGTCTCTATACTTTGCCCAGGGGCTTCTCTCATCATCGTGAGACGCCCATGGCACTCAGCATTGCACACAGGGGTTGCAGAGGTTTGTTGGTGATTAGTCCCAAGATAGTTATAAAATTCAGAATAATGAACGAGAGAGTATTGTGGAAAGGAATATTTCCCACTCTGGGTGACTGCTAATACACATGGGAACTTCTGAATGTGTGTGTAACATCCAGAAAAATGCCTGAGATTATCAATGAATACCATTTATTGATTGTGAACTAGTGTGCAATAGTTAAGCTAAGAGTATTGCTTATGTTACAGTTAATCCTTCCAATATTGATAGTATCATGCTAATTTTATTTATTTATTTATTTTAATATTTATTCATTTTTGAGAGATAGAGACAAAGCGTGAGTGGGGGAGGTGCAGAGACAGAGGGAGACACAGAATCTGAAGCAGGCTCCAGGCTCTGAGCTGTTAGCACAGAGCCCGCGGGGCTCGAACTCACAGACCGCGAGATCATGACTGGAGCTGAAGTCAGATGCTTAACCTGCTGAGCCACCCAGGTGCCCCAATCATGCTAATTTTAAAGTTGAGAATAATTAAGCTGAGATAGGATAATTAAGTTGTCCAAAGCCAAGACATAAATAGATGACAGAGTAGGGGTCCTAATGTTTGTGACGATAATAAATGAGACAACTATTAATAATGATTTATATAAAGACTCCCTTTTATGGTGCTTCCCTCTTAGCTAACAGTGTTCAATGGGTTATAGATTTGGATCAAATTTTTCCATAGGTTCAAAAAATCCGGTTACAATCATATTACGCTATTTCTATGTTGCACTGAAGTTCAATGACAAAGGAAAAGATGAGTGTACCTTTCAAGACTCCTTCATTAGAAGTGACAAAAACATATTAAAAAAAACCTCTTTTCATTAGAAGTGACAAAAACATATTTAAAAAAAAACTCTTTTCTTAAATTGAGCAATGATTGGCATTAGCTTATATAGTTTCAGATGTACAATGTAATGGGTTGATATTTGTGTATATTGGAAAATAATCTCCACAATAAGTCCACCGAACATTTGTCATCATGTATAGTTACAAAATGTTTTTCCTTGTGAGGAGAACTTTCGAGAGCCACTCTGCTAGCTACTTTCCAATATGTAATACAGTATCACTAAGTAGAGTCACCACGTGGGAATCGCATCCCCATGACTTACTCATTGTCTTGAGTTTTCTTGGGCTGTAACTGACATACATAGCTGTGTAAGTTTAAGGTGTATTGCATAATGGTTTGACTCACACAGACTGTGAGATTATCACCACAATGAGCTGAGTTAGAATCCATCATCCTATAAGATACAATAAAGAAAGAAAGCACAGAAAGAACAAAAGAATATTTTCCTCATGGTGAGAGCTCTTAAGATTTACTCTCTACAACCTTCCTATATGCCATCCAGTAGTGTCACTGGGCTGGACATTGCATTCCTAGGACTTCTTTATCTTGTAACTGGAAAGAAACCTGGGTCTAATCAGCTTAATGAAAACAGGAATTGATTGGGAAACTACTGGCTTGGTTCACATAATTGTAGGATGAGCCACAAGAGCCGATAAAGTGCTGAGAACATCCAGGACCAGAATCAGGGACCAATCAGTGTTGGACTCGTCTTGCCTCTTCTATGGTCTTGATTCTGTCTTTCCCTAAGAAGTTGGCCACCAAATGATCCAGGGATCTATCCTTGAAGCTCCAATACTCTTCTTGAGAGCAGAGGAGAACTTTTCTCAATGGTTGTAGTCAAAAAATCCCAAATAAGGACTCAGATTAGTCCTGAAACAATCCCAGAGGGATAATATAATATGGGAGGTCTATCCTTGAATTTGCGCCCATATCTGTGGTGGTCAAAGGAAGTGATTTCTAATCACTACCAGAAGAAAGAAGTCTGTGTACTGTGTATAGTCCAGTCTTTGATTCCCCAACATATTTACAAATACTTCTTGGTACACATTACATTCCCAAAACGTTCCCAACTAATACAATGCGGTTACCCTCTGTATAGAAAAATGACTGCTTTCAAAATCATGTCCAGATAGTGCCTTCATCCCCAAAGCCAGGATCTTTAAATGTTAAGTCTTTCTCTCTCTCTGAAAAGTAGTTAGAGCTTAGAAAGATTCTACAAACTTTGGGCTTTTATCATGATAAATATAACTGTTGGCTTCTTTTAATAACCAGTCCCGAGGTAAAACAGAATAGTCAAAATAACAATCCCACAGATAAAAGAGAGAAAGAGGTAGTGATGTTCAGTGGCCACAATACTTTGACGGGTAGGGATAGAAATACGCATTCATTTGTTGTCTTGCTTGTCAACAATAGACCGAGTTCTTTGTTCAACCAGCGTGGTTACCACAGAATCTGCCTGCTAGTGAATTTGCTCATCTGGTATCATGCCTGGCCATTTCTAACAGGGGCAATGCAGCCAGGAGAATTCCCATTCTGGGGCTGAGGCTTTTCCAAATATGCTTTAATGAGCCTGGGGTTTATCGTAGGGAATAAGCAACCAGACATCCTTGTATGACATTTGTTGTTTCTCTAGCCATAAGCACCCCTTAAGACCCCAGTCAGCTATCTGACAGTTTTATTTTCTAAAGACCACAGGACAGAGTGGTCATTATCTTTGAAGCAGGACCCAACCCTTTTGATTGCTTATCAATAGACCTGGAGTTCTGACCAACCTCCTTGGGCTCTGATTAATGGCTTCTGTCTTGACTCCTGCCTCTGGGAAAAGTGAAAGACAGGATAGGATGATAAGAGAAAGTTCATCCTCTTCCCTCCCCACAACTGCATCCAAGATGCTCATGCTGTAGGGAATTATTACCTTTGTCAGACAGAGGACAAACAGATCTCTGGCCACATTTCTCACTGTCCTGTTTTTACTCACATTGACTTTATCATGGGGTAGAAAATTTAGTTTTGCAATTCTACAGGATACTTTCTGTCTGACCTTTATATTTTAGCATTGCTGAGGTTATCTAGAAAGCACTTCTTTTATGAAGGCGTGTAAGGTTTTCTTTTTGCTTTCAGACGGACCAGTTTGGCTCCTTGTTGTAGAAGTTCAGTGAAGACTAAAGGAAAGAGCCTACAATCCTGACTTTTTTTTTTTACCCCATCCCTAAAAGTCCAGTTGTATTGGGCATGAGGTTGAAGGCTCAAGATTCTGCAAGAAGCTTGTAACCTGATGTTATGCCACATTGCAGCAAGCATTCCCAGCACCCTGGCTGAAGATGGAGGGGTGAACATCCCCTCTCCTATCTTGAGAAAGCCAGTTCTAGCCTTCAATTCCCAAAGTATCCACACCCCCCACTTCTGGTACAATCCCTGTATTAGGGTTCTTTCAGCTTGATGTCTAAAAAACCCAACCTGATCTAACTTAGCCAAAATAACAACAACAGCAAACCATCACCTGCCCCCCCCCAACCCAAAAAAAAAATCAAAACAAGAACTTATTGTAACGATAGTGAGTAGAGAATCCCAAGTGTATCAATCAGGGATGGAGACAATTGACTTCATCTTGTTGCCCTCTTTCTGTCTGGTGCTCATCACTGTTTTCTCCAGAGATCATCTTTATCCTCATGGGTTTATCCAGGTGGCAGAAAATGTGCTGTCTGGTGGAGTCACATCCTTGTCACTCTACCACAGGCCAAGGGAGAGGTGCACTGGGATGCTTGTTGTAACGAAATCATGTGGGAGGCACCATAGCAGCACAGAGAAGAGAGTGGGTGAAAACTTCCCTTTTGCTTCTCAGCTAGACTGTGAGATGCTTGAGATCAGAGACAGGGTCTCGTTTGCCTTAGTGTTCTTAGCACAGAGTACTTATGGTTAAGTATTTAACAAATCATTACATGTGAAAAGCCAATAGGCAGGAAGGAAGCAGGGAATGAGATTCCATTCTGGGAGCTGTTTAGGTCTCCCTTAGGAGGAGAAGTGGATGAACTTAAATTATTGGTCAGCAGAATCTGCAATGAGAGGAGAAAGAGGTGGCAAATGATCCATGCCACATCACAGTGTTTTAATCATTCCCCTTAATACCAGGTGTGCGTCTGGCTGTTTTCAGCGGCCAGTTATACCGCAGTGTGTCGTCCACAAAACGCTCCCTCAACTCTTCCTGCAGTGGACTCCTGGCTTAACAAATACTCAGCTTGTGGTTTTCAAAGTTGCTGCTTGTGTCAAGGCCATTTAAAAATTGAAGGCCATCTGGTAGCCATTTTATACCTCCAGTGCGTGGTTCTACCCCTATTATTTATGATTTCTCCAAATTTTAGGAAGTGTCGATTGGGTGGATGTTGGAACAGGAAAATCTGGACCTGTAGGAATTAAGCAGAATTTCTGTGGAACTTTGTGATGCCAGCTATGCCCTGTTTATGAAGTTAATTAATTGGGGAGTGTAAAAGGAGACCACAATTCTTGTCATGAGAGAGGGTAACTGACCTTTCTTTCTCCTACAACAACTGGAGAGTGATAGAGAGAAGTCCTTTCCTGACAGGTAACATAATGCTTTTTCCCCCCACCGAGGTAAGTGCAGGCACTTTTATAACAGGGACCATGGACTGTCATGACTGTCTCCTAAATGCCTGTCATGGAGTGGGAAGTCAATAACAACAATTTTTAAAGTATGTATGTATGTATGTATTTTTGAGAGAGAGGGAGAGAGAGCATGACAGGGACAGGGGAAGAGAGAGAGGGGGACAGAGGATCCGAGGTAGGCTCTTCACTGACAACAGAGAGCCCAATGTGGGGCTCAAACTTGCAAACTGTGAGATCATGACCTGAGCCAGATGCTAAACCGACTGAGCCACCCCAGTGGCCCAATAACAATTTTTTTTTTTATTAATAAAAAGGCAAAAAGTCAGTAGGTAAATGGATTTAAAGGTAGAAAAGTGTTATAAATACTAAGTTAGATTTCTACGGTTGTCATAACCAAGTACCACAAATTGGCCAGAACTTCATTGTCTCATGATTCTAGAAGCCAGAAGTCTGAGGTCCAGGTGCTAGGAGAGCTGTTTCCTTCTGGGCTGTGGGAGAAGGGTCTGTTCAAGGTCTCTCTTCTTCCTTCTGGTGGTTCTTTGCTTGTAGGGCATGACTCCTCTTTCCTATGACCTTCTCCCCATGTGTTCACCTGTTTCCAAACTTCCCCTTTTATAAGGATATCAGTCCTCATTGGATTAGGGCTCAAGCTAAGGACCTCATTTTAACCTGATGACCTCTGTGAAGACCCTGTCTCCAAACACAGTCACATTTTCAGTACTGAGGCTTAAGTCTCCAACATCTGAATTTTAGGGAAACACAGTTCAACCACCTAAAATTCAGAGATAAAGAAAATAAATTTCCCACTCTCAAGAATGTTTTCTAGAGACAGTAAGTAAATAGCTATCCATATTTCAGTGGGTTGGGGTTGTAAGTTTTGATGGCAGGTGTCAGAAGTCTGATGGCACAGAGAAAGAGACCTTTACACGCAAAGGATTGGCCTCATGATGGAAATGACATTTGAGAGATTCCAAAACAGTGTACATCGCATTATAGACACTTAATGAGTATTTGTTGATTGAATGAACAAACATTTAAAGATGAGTTTAAATTTTCTAGGAAAAAAAAAATGGAGGGAGGTGTGGTAGGTGAGGCGTAAGGAACAGCACGTGCAAAGACTTGGTGGCATGAAATACAGGCATGAGCAGGGAAAGAACCAACTCTAAAACCACGGCCTCTGAGGCAGCCACGTCCTCCCATTGCCAGATCTAAGGGTCATGTTTCTGTGTCCCTCCTGGGACTTTAGATATTGCTGCCCACGCTCTCCCAGAAAATCTTACTTCCCTGGCTTCCAACGCCGTGCCCCCTCTTGCTTTTACTCCTGTTGCCTTGGAATCCACTGTTTGGTCTTCTCCAGGGGACCCTCACCCCCTCTTCTTCCTGTAACCATCAGTCTTCCTGAGGACTTTCTCCACTTTACACACATTACCTGGATAATTTCAGCCATTTCTTTGGCTTCGATCATCATCTCAATACAGATAACTCCAAGCTGTGTCTCTAATTCTGAGCCCTTTTCTTATTGTCAGACTTCTATCTCCATTTACTGTGGTTTTTTTTGGGGGGGGGGGCGTGGTGAGGGGGGGCTGCCATTTAAAACAATACCATGGATTTGGTAGCTTAAAATACAGAAGATTTTCTGCCAGTTCTGGAGGCTCGAAGTTCAAGATCAAGGTGCTGACAGACTTGGTTTCTCCTGAAGTCCTTCTCCTAGACTTACAGTTGGCCACCCTCTCACTGTACCCTCACAGGAGCTTCTTCTTTGTGTGCGCATATCCCTGATACCTCTCCCTCTTCTTGTAAGGACAGCAGTCACGTCAAATTAGGCCCCCACCCTTACAAACTCATTTAACCTTAGTTACCTCCCTGAAAGCCCTATCTCTAGATACAGTCACATTTGCGTTAGGGCTTTGACATATGAATTTTGGGCTGAAGGGGAGACACACAGTTCAGTCCATAACACCTACCGATCATTTCCCTATTGTTTTTAAGTTTTAAAAAAATGATGTTGACCTCCCACGCTGTGACAGGCTTTGGGAGGCACTGATAGCAGTCTCTAATCCCTTTTATAAAACAAGTTACAGTTGCCCTAGCTGGAAAAAAATAAACTGCTTATGTCGGGATAGGGTTCTGATGATCAAGAAGGCATATATAGGGCCCTGACCAAGTCTTAGGGAGAGATGGGAGAAGAAGGAGACAGCTTCCTGAGGAAACCACAGCTAAGCTGAGCCCTGAAGGAGCGTTCACCGAGGAAGATGGAGGTTTCAGCACACGTGAAGGGCAAGGGCTGTGTGTACAGGACCTGAACGTACAGTGTGGCTGGAGTTGGCAAGAGTGCACAGGGGAGGGGAGCATGTGTGAATGGTACAGCTGTTCTGCCCATCACAGTCCAGATCTGAGGGACAGACCCTATTCTGAACAATGAGGAGCCGTGATCCATTTGGGGCTAGGGAAAAATCACGACCATATTTGCCTTTTAGAAGGCCCATCTTGTGTTTAGAATGGAAGGGTAAATTAGACACAACAAGATCTGTTTGATATGGGCTTTCCACATTTGGAGCTGGAAGTGTTTGTAGGACGTGCAGATGGAAATGTCCACAGAAGGGCATGGATGCCTCAGCAAGGGTGAGGGGAAGGGAGAAGAGTAGGAAAGAGAACGGGAGAGAGAGGAGCGGGGAGAGGATAGGAGAAGGCTTAGGACAAAACCCCAGGGATGATGGTCAAAGGCAGCAGATGGTGATCCATGGACATGAAATCTAACGGCCATCAGTAACAAACAAGCTAAGTGTGGTTTAGGCAACTGAAGGGGAAATGGGATTTCAGTAGAGGGATGAGGGCACAAACCAGGGTGCATTCAGTTGAGGAGAGCATAGGAGGTGGTTCAGTGAAGAGCAAAAGCATACTTAACTTTTGCAGAAGTCCCATGATGAAGGGGATCTGAGCTAGAGCAGTAAATGGAAGGACAAGGGCATGGCTGTCCATCAGACAGCAGAAAATACCTCGAGTGCCCACTTGGACCTCACACTTCTCCTTGTTCTTCCCAGAGAATTGCCCCACCAACACCAGGACCCTGTGAGGTATCCTGGACTCTTCACTCCCACTCACTCACCCACATCCAATCAGTGGCAAAGTCCCAAAGCGGGGAGCGTTAGATAATGGGGCCCAGAGCAGGGAAAATGATTTTGGACTAGGGTTCAAATCTTGTCCATACCACTTACTGTGAGGTATTGGCGACTGTTTGTCCCTTTCTGATTCTCAGTCTCTATTCGTCTATAAAACAAAGCTCAAGATATATTTAGCTTAGGTACAGGGATTATTGTAAGTGATAAATGGGAGGCAGTAGGCTAATTGCTGGGCTCACTTAATTGGATGCTATTCTTTCTTTGCTTTCCGCTTCTTTCTTACTTCCAGTGCCACTGCTACTGTGGATTTTGGACTCATCTTAGACTCGGAGAGGTCAAGTGATTTGTACAAGGTCACACAGCCAGTAGGGAGTAGACAGGGATTAAAAGGCACCTCTGTCACCTCAAGGTCCACTTGGGTACCACTTTTCCCAGTGCAGGTGGTGACCCATTAAAGGGTCAGAGAGATGACCATACATGAGCATTCTGGCTGTTCTGGGGAAGGGGACAGCCCACCTTCCTCCAGGGACCTAAGAACTCAGTGCTTTCCAACTTATTTATGGGCTCTTTCCAAAAGATCTTGCTGAGATAAAACACTGTTTGAATTCACAGCTGGTAGAATGTCAACCGTTTTCCTTGGAACTTCCGGAGCTTTACATTCTCCACTTAGCGTCTAATCCATTATTAAAAGCAAACAAGTGTGTTGACCATCCTGTGTGCACTTCCTCGAGTGGCAAATGAATCTTGGTTTTCCATCGTCTTAACTGTTACTGATGCAGCTGTGTGGGTGCCAGAAAAGAAATTGGGTCTTTTTCTTATAAAAGTCGTGTTCACTTGCTTCTGACGACTACTGCCTCTCTCTGGAGGCAGATGCTCAGCGCTCAGCGGCAGCTCTCGGGAGGAGGAAGTCTGTCCTCCCCTGTCTCAAGCATGTTCCCATCTCAAGTTCATCCTCGTCTATGCCAGGCTCTGCTTCTGACATGCCACTGCCTCCCGTCTTCAAGCCCAGTTCGCAGAGAGGTTTTTGAAAGCTCTCTGTAAAAACCAAGCAAAGTAGGGAAGTTACATTTAAGAATTTTGCCCCACCTGATGTTACTTAGTGAGCCATACTGAGATAGACTTTTGATCATGAGGCTGTATCTTTGTTGCTGGACCCAAAATGAAAAGTTAAGAGAATGAGAACCACCCCGACTTAAGAGGCATGTCTGACATCCGGATGGCCAACAGGCACATGAAAAGATGTTCAACGTCGCTCCTTATCAGGGAAATACAAATCAAAACCACACTCAGATACCACCTCACGCCAGTCAGAGTGGCCAAAATGAAGAAATCAGGAGACTATAGATGCTGGAGAGGATGTGGAGAAACAGGAACCCTCTTGCACTGTTGGTGGGAATGCAAATTGGTGCAGCCGCTCTGGAAAGCAGTGTGGAGGTTCCTCAGAAAATTAAAAATAGACCTACCCTATGACCCAGCAATAGCACTGCTAGGAATTTATCCAAGGGATACAGGAGTACTGATGCATAGGGGCACCTGTACCCCAATGTTTATAGCGGCACTCTCAACAATAGCCAAATTATGGAAAGAGCCTAAATGTCCATCAACTGATGAATGGATAAAGAAATTGTGGTTTATATACACAATGGAATACTACGTGGCAATGAGAAAAAATGAAATATGGCCTTTTGTAGCAACATGGATGGAACTGGAGAGTGTGATGCTAAGTGAAATAAGCCATACAGAGAAAGACAGATACCATATGGTTTCACTCTTATGTGGATCCTGAGAAACATAACAGAAACCCATGGGGGAGGGGAAGGAAAAAAAAAAAGAGGTTAGAGTGGGAGAGAGCCAAAGCATTAGAGACTGTTAAAAACTGAGAACAAACTGAGGGTTGATGGGGGGTGGGAGGGAGGGCAGGGTGGGTGATGGGTATTGAGGAGGGCACCTTTTGGGATGAGCACTGGGTGTTGTATGGAAACCAATTTGACAGTAAATTTCATATATTAAAAAAAAATAAATAAATAAAAATAAAAAAAAAAAAAAAAAAAAAGAGGCATGTCTGAGATGTAACACTGTGCTAGGTGGGTGTCTGAAAATAACCAGATTTTGTCTTTCTCCTCTTTGTGTCTTCTCTCCATCTCTCATCAACCCCGCCTTTCTCCCCTCTTCTCTTCTTTCCCTTCCTTCTTTTTGACCCTTTGTACAATCCTCATCATCCCCTCTTCTTCTTCTTCTTTGCCATCATCAGGGAAGGATACCCTAAGCATCTACTCTAATAATCTATTCACTGTGTCTCTCCCTCCACTAAACGAGAAGCTCCTTAAGGGCGAAGGGCAAAGCTGTCTCATTCATCCACATCCACGTATTTCTTGCACAAATGATAAAAACGGAATGACTATTTGTTAAGTGAATTAACAAATGGGCCTTTGAAAGTCAATGAGATTAAATCAATTAAGATAACTGAATTAACCTTTGTAAACTGGTCTTCGTGTCATGGCTCCATTGTGTGCCTGTGAAGAGAAAGCCTCTGTGCAATGTAAAGCAGGTAGACCCTACCATCAGAATTCTCTTCTCTCAAATCAGGCTCTTCCTTCACTGCTGTTCTGACTTAGGATAAATTGTCCATCTTCTTTTTTAAAATATGGGACTGATGAGATGATTGCCTAAAGTAATCAGTCTCTGGCATGTAGTAGTTTTTCCATCAAAGCAATTTCCTCTTGCCAGGCATAATGGTTACGTTTCCCTGTAATTGACAGTTTCCCCCATCCTCCTCACGCAGGTGTTTCCAGAGAGCTCAGGTCTAAGACTCACATTCCACTGGCCTCTGTTTCTAAAGCTGGTCCACTATTTGCTAGTGTTCGTTTTCATCTCATTTTTATAGATTTATTGTAGCTGGGATGTTTAGCATAAGCAGCTTCTCACTGCTTTTGAGAGTGAGCGTCATATAAAATAACGTTCAGGAATGTAAGTGCTTATGATTACTAAGCCCTATTTGTGCAATTTTAACGTTACCTTAACAATATTTAATGACCTGGCCAAAAGAGCATCGCCATCATCTCACTGCTTCAACAAGGGGAGGAGCTGGAATGCGGGCTCATGGTTGTGCTGGTCACCTTGCCATTAGCTGATGGGCACCAGGTGTGACAAATCCCATCCTATGAGCTGGAAAACCTGACGCTGGTCCTTTGCGGCAAACGGTCTTGGATGGCAAGGCCACAGCTTCAGCCAAGCTGGAATTTGGTTGGATTCTCCCCATTTCCACCCCCGCCCCCCCATTTCTTCATGCTGCTTTTTACCACACCAGCTCTAGCTCAGCTTGGCTCCTTGTGTCTTCTGTCCTGACACATGACAATGAACTTTGGCTTAGCCCCTGAACCTTTGTTTTACTTCCTGGATTGGAATTAGCAGTTGGCCTCTGGTGCAAATCCTTGAGTGCAGTAATGGCATCCCCTTCATGATTTCATTGTAGAATGGTTACCGCTGATATGCAGGGCCCAGGCAGGAGCGAGGAGTGGGCAGATGGAGGACGGTCACAGCCCCCAAATATCCCAGGGGACCAGGAGTCACAGCAGCAATAGCCTGGTAGATCACAGGATGCTATTAGCAACAGAAGGCCGGGGTGTCCTGGAAGGAGAGACGTATTCTGAAACTTGGAAGGTCTCTGTGAGCCAGAGGAAGGCAAGTTGGGGTCATAAGGAAGAAGGACAGCTTGAAATACAAAAATTGGTATCACGTGCAAAAACATGGGTCAAAGACTGAGCCCCACTCAGCACTCTATTAACCACCACAGGCTGGGCTTTATGATTGCTGAGCATTCCGCGTTTCCTGTCTTGTTGCTGCTGTGTAGACAATGTGTATGACTTCCACATCAGACCTCGAGATGAGAGGCCTCTGGATCGATTTTGGTGTCTGAACATGCAATCATAAAGACTGTTTCCTCTTTCTCTGTTTAGTAACACCTGTATTTAAAAGGTATATATCTGTGTTACATTCAACCCAAGAAATCCAAGTTGGTAGCATTTCAGATGGTTTTTTTTTTTCTTTTCTAACAGTGCAGATTATCAACCACTATACATACAAGGATAATGCTAAAATCCCCCTTTCCTGACACGTATCTCCTCTCTCTCCCCCCTTATGCACATAATGGGAAGCATTATCAAAGTCATCATATTTCTGATACTGTAACCTATTTCCTTCCTTAGAACTTTTCATAGTATGACATTGTTCCTCTTTAAGACTGAGATTCCATTGTCCTACGATGCTGCCCCATTTTAGGAGAGTCTTTGCCCTTTTGTTTTAATGGGTCTTCGTATGAGAAAAAGGGAGGGGATTGGGCTGTGTAATCTTAATCCTAGGTCAAGATGGTGACTTTGTCAAGTGACCTTGGCCAATTCACTTCACCTCTCTCACCTCCAGTTTTTACCTGCTAAACTAGAGATAGTATTACCTTCATAGGGAGTTCAAAGAGGATTAGATAACACAAATAAATACTGTGATGTCTGAATCACTAGAAATCAGGGGCGATCGTTAGTCTTCGATGATGAACACTATTTGTGTTGGGGTAACTGAGAAATTACATTTGAGTATACAGTAGGATGTTCAGCTAGTGCAGTGTGGAGCAAGCTGAAGCCTTGAATGATTGAGATTTTTTGACTGGTCTCATTTTATTCATAACCTTAGCAGTATTTTCTGTCTCCCGATTTTTCTTTTTTCCTCTCAGTGTGGCTAAATGAAATGAGGCTTGATCTCACCATACTAAAGACTGATTTCCCGATCAAGGCCAGTGGAAAGGAGGGTGTCCTCTGTGTAATAAGCTCTGTGCCAGGCATTATCAACCATGACATATCTTCGGTCCTACTGTCCAGAATACCATACTGCATTCATTCTGTTCCATGCCTGAGGTGCTCTCAGAGGACTCTGGGTCTCTCGAGGTCCGGAAGGTATGGCCCTGTCCCATTAATTGCTGTATTTCTAGCACCTATACCTATGCTCATTCAAGCCAGTGCTGTATGCAGCTCAAGTTTACCTATAGTTTTTTGGTTGTGTTTTTGTTGTTGTTTTGTTTTGTTTTAATTTTGTTTTGTTTTTATTTTTTATAATTTTTTTGTAATGTTTACTTTTGAGATAGAGACAGAGACAGAGTGTGAGGAGGGAGGGGCAGAGAGAGAGAGGGAGACACAGGATCCGAAACAGGCTCCAGGCTCCCAGCTGTCAGCCCAGGGCCCCACAGGGGCCTGAACCCACGAATTATAGAGTTCATGAACTGAGCCAAAGCCGGACACTTAACCGACTGAGCCACCCAGGCACCCTAATTGTGTTTTGTGTTTTAATGGGCAGCATCTCTTTTGATTGGGCAGTGACCGTAGTTGGCTAGTTCGCAAATATTGTAAATACTGGTAGTGGTTAGGTGTTCAGAGGACGTTGAATGGATACGTTTGATTTTCACGGTACACATGAAGCTAGTATTTATAACTGCAATCTGCAGACAGGGCAACTGAGGCTCAGGGAGGGTTTATACAACTTCCACATTCCCTCAGAGCATGGGAGAGAGCCGGGATTTGAAATGTGTTCTGTCTATTCCAAAGTCCAAATGCTTTCTCTATTTTGTGTTGGCTGTTATGAGTCTTTTTTAAACAGTCCAGTATTGAATACTTAGGGCATTTGATAACTCGGTTTTTATTTTTTTAACTCTACATCATACAGGAAGGAAAACAACAAATGAATTTGTGCACAGAGCTGGCTTCATAGCTTGCTGTCTGCCAGGCAGGCATGAGCAAGACTTCCAAGGCGTAGTTAGACACAACACACCCTAATCCTTCAAGTTTAAGGCGTTCATATGCAAGTGGAAAATCCCATGATAAATAATCAAAACAGAGTTGACTCTCACCTCCTTTTAAAATCCTCCCTTAAAGATTCGCATGCATCACAATGAAAAACACAAGCTTGAACTACGAGAACATTTCTGTTCCTTAAGCCACCCAATTTGTGGTGTTGTTATGTCAGCCCAGGCTGACTAATACTCAGTGGAAACAGCTTTTTCTGAGGGAAGTCTGGTTGAACCAAGACCACACTAGGCTTAGTTGACCTGTCGTGCAGATACTGGCTAAAAACGGGTAGTTACCAGGTTTCATATTCTCATGCTCTAAAATAAATGTTGTGAGTCAGTAAACCCTCAGGGAGCCCCAGTCTGTATCACCAATTCTGTAAGAAGAGAAAACAAAAACTGTTTTTGAGAACATGCCAGCTTTGATGGAAATTCTTGGTATTTTATGAGCAAGTAAATTCTCTTTAGTCTTTATCTTCTTTGTAAAGTCATGAAAGCGGATAAGAAGATAAGAAGGCTTTTAACATTCAATTCATATTTCAGACTTTTGTGAGAAGGTTCTTCATTTTACAAGGAATTGATATACTCAATATTTATTATTGAGAAGTATGAAGATGTTTGAATATCAATAGAACAGAAGCTCTGGGATGGGCTCGGCATCCGTATTTTGTTGAAAGTTTCCTGCATTATTGTAATGTGTAGTCAAGACTCTCAAACACGCTAAAACTCTGCTTCCAAAGAATTCCACACTATAGGTCTTCACATACAATCCCTCTCTGCTCATAATGCCCTTCTCCCTTCTCCATTTAATGTTCATTAAATGCATTTTCTTTCTGCAAATTTCCTTTTTGACAAGAGGCATTTCAGGCAGAAGTTGATCTCTCTTCCCTGGCCCAGAGAACCAGTTCATGGTTAAGATGCAGTGCTAGCCTCGCCACAGAGTACCAAACGTGTTCTATGCCTCTTATATCCCCAGCCCCTAGCACTGTGCATCCATCGAATGTTAGCAAATAAACTGTTGTTTGACTTTGGATAAAATACTTCATCTCTCTGAGTGTGTTGATTCATCTGGAAGGAGCTCTTTCAACTCTGACATCTGGGAATTCACCACAAATAAATCTGCATATCCAAATATTAAGGTATACAATGTAAAAACGTCAACTACGTTTTTAGGAAAGTGTTCACTTAAATTCCTGTTAAAATGCAGAGACAATAGAAAACACTCAAGTCCACCTGGGTGGGGGCAGCAATGGGGTGCTAAGGGACACCTACGTATAGGCGGTGGCTCTCAGATTCAGACGCAGAGAGCTGTCAAAGGCGTGGACTTTCTCCTGACCATTGGGTGAAGGAGCTTCAAACCCTTGGATGGGATTGGGTTGTTCTCATACTGTTTTGCCTCATATCTGCCTCACTTTCAGGAAAGAACATTTACTGTCTCTAATTATTAAATTACCCTTGTCTATTCTTATCGACAAACTACCAGTCAAGTCTTTTATGAATACATCTAGTTAAGGAGGCCAATTGGAGATCAGACTCTACAAAGCCGTTCACGGTTACCATGATGAATTCTGCTGATTAAAAGCCCTAACACACTTGCTAGTGCCTCCTTATTGTGCCTGGTCTTTGAGTTGATCTTAGATTTTCTGTTTTTCACTTTCTGGTGATGAAGGAAATCTAAGTGTATTTGTAATGCTACCGAGTAGAATTTCCACAATCATAAAATGTCAAATCTCAGTGAACATGTTGCCCACACCTTTACTTTATAGGCTTTGAGGAAAAATAAAAACTTATTGAAGGTTTTTAGCCAAGGATTCCCTGTCTAGCACTCCTCTGAGAGCAATGGCATTTATGGCAACTTCTCCTCCCTCACCCTATGAGGGTCACTGTCCTTCAGCTGCTCCCCAGACCCTCGGAGAAAGAGCTGTCCATTCTCAGTCTCTGGTGCAAGCCTTGCTTTCTCCGCACCTCCTTCTCCAACCACATTTTCCAATCACACCTGCCCTCCAGAACTTTCTTTCTCTGACATCAGTGGTCTGTGTTTCTCAACTAGCCCCTTTTTCTTTGTGTATAAAGATATACAAGTTTCCTTCCTCAACCAATCTACTTAAGATAAACAAAAACTGCCTTTTCCTGATTATAGGGTAGCTATGGAAAAACTATAGACCCCTCCCCTCCACTATTCAAGACAGAGCAGCATAACCAGAAGTAAAGTAACAAAACGAAACGAAATGAAAAATCACCAAAATCTCAGTGGCTTAACAGAGTCAGGTAGTGGTGTTCAGGGAGATATTTGGGGGCAAGTATCCTGCATAATGGCTCAGCGTTCATCTCCAGTTCAACACAGTCATCGCCCATCGCCGCTGCAGTGGAGGAGAAGGCTGGAGGGTTAAGCACTGGTGATTCGATACTTCCATCCAGAAGCAACTCACAGCCCATTTCTTCTCCCATGGTATTGATCAAAGCAAGTCACATAGCTTCGCTCAAGGGCAGGAAATACACTTCCCCTGGATGACCAAATGATGGTTATTCCCGGGCCTAAGGGCATCCTACATCCTGAAACCAGGACAGTCTCAGGGAAATCAGACTATGTAGTCACCCTGTGGGGAATGGATGTAGGTGGACCATAGTAGTGTCGGCCATATTGGCTCTGCAAGACACTTAAACTTTCTGACGCTCAATGACTTTGTGAAAATGAGAATGATACTGCTCTGAAGCTGGTTGTGGTGGTTAAATGATATCATGTTGTACTGGTCAGAGTTTTCCAGGGAAGCAGAGAAGGGAGACGACAGGGGTATGAGGGAGATTTCAGGTAGCTGGCTCACACGACTGTGGGTACTAAAAGTCCAGAATTTCAAGCAGGCTGGAAAGGTGGAAATTCCAGAAAGAGTACTTTTGCTGTTGCAGTCTTGAGTCCCAAGGCAGAATTCCTTTCTCCTTGAGGAACCTAAGTCTTTGTTGTAAGCCCTTCACCTAATTAAATGATAATAATTAAATAATAAATATTATTTAATAATTTAATATTTTAATAATATTTTTATGTTTAATATTAATATTTAATAATTTAATATTAATGATTTAATAAATAATAAAAATTAAAAGCCTACCTACATTATAGAGGGTAACCTGCTTCACTCAAAGTCTTCCAATTAAATGTTAATTACACCTAAAAAAATCCCTTCACAGCAACATCTAGACTGACACATGATCAACTGAGTGGGCACTAAAGCCTAGCCAAGATGACACATGAAATTAGCCATCACCCAGCATATAATATTCCTAGCATAGGCTAGCTTCTAGTTAGTGACCAGCAAGTGTTAGAATCTTTTCTTGACTTTTTTTTAAAGCATTTATGACTTTTTTTTCAATATAGGCAGATACTGATTTAAAAAACAACTTTAAAATCATCAAACAGAAATAGTGTTGAATATTTCACAATATAAAAATTCATCTGGCTGGTTACAGTTATTTGATAGACCATTTGCTTAAACTGTATGACTGAGATTTACATTTGATAAACTTTGATGAAATACCCATATGTACTTAGAACTCTTCAGGGCACTAAGGCTACAAGTAAGACAGGGCCCACCATTATCTGAGATCCCAAGTTCCAGTGGACATGACCTATACGGAAATATAATTCAGCGGGGTGGATCTTGTAACAGTGTAAGTGCACGTCAACATGCAAGTACTGTGGGGGGAGAAACTAGCTACGACAGAGGGTCACGATTGGTTCCATGAACACGTGAGTTTTATGTCGGCAGACGGTGTTTGAAAAGCAGACTAAATATGGAACATTGCAAGACCCAAATCAGGGATATGTGAAGATATTCACGGTGCGGCCTAGTGGTGGGAGACACTCAAAGGACCTGGAAAGCAAAATGAAAATGTTGTCTTTCAAAATCAAATTGGACCTCGTCACCTAACTGTGTAGGAGCCTCTGGGGCTCTCCTCTGCCTGTAGGCTGCAGCTGAGCATCTTAACACGGCTTGCTAGGTCTTTCACGGATAGAGCCCTTTGAACAGTCCCACACTTGTCTCTGGGCCTTCCTACACACCGTGTACCTGCTGAGGACAGCATGCTAATTTTTCCTGCGGTATTCAGCTTGTCCTCTAAACAAACTTAATTATTTTCTCCTCTGAGCCTCCATATGACCCCACACTTATTTTTTTGTTGGCACATAATTGCCAACATAATTGTTTATGTGTGTCCGTGTCTTTGCCCTCTGGAAATAGAGCTTTTTTAGAGAAGGGATCATTTTTTTTAATGTTTATTTTTGAGAAAGAGAGAGAGACAGAGCATGAGTCAGGGAGGGGCAGAGAGAGAGGGAGACACAGAATCCGAAGCAGGCTTCAGGCTCCAAGCTATCAGCACAGAGCCCGATGTGGGGCTCAAACTCACAAACCATGAGATCATGACCTGAGCTGAGATCAGACACTCAACCAACTGAGCCACCCAGGCTCCCTGAGAAGGGGTCGTGTTTTATGCACTGTTGCATTGTAGGGTCTAGACCTGTGGCCAGCATTTACTAGAAACTCAGTATATGCTGATGCAATCAATAAATTACAAATGAAAACCAAGGGCTAAATGCATAGCTCTTGTTGAATAGAAGGTAATGTATTACAAGTCAAACTCAATATTTGTGACTATTTTAGAATGAGTATTAGTATTTTTCATGATGTTAGTGTCATAACTGGTAATGATGCTGAAAAGGACAAATGTGTTAAAATATTTCTCTTGAGATTCTAAAAAGAATTGCATGTTTTCTATTATGCAAATCCAGAATGTTGAGTCACAAACAGTAGACCATTGCCTTTGGAATTAAGGAAAAGAAAGATGAAAATAAACCTCATCTAGTTTAAAAGCACTTGAAAATGGAAGTCTCAAATAAACACAGCTTTATAGCACAAGCTGGGAAGGACTAAGAAAATATTCTTTTTTTTAAAAAAAACCCTTTAGTTCTGGATTGAGATTTATTCTTTTAAAAAATTATTCCCCTTTATCTCTTGGGCAGATTTGCTACAGGTTTGCCTTCTTATTGTTGTTTTATTTTTTTCCCTCAAAAGCAACTTTGGTTATTGATTTTCTTTACCCTTTTTGTTCCCACATTAGTTTTTGCTCCTATCTCTATCATTTGTGGCCTCTACATTCTTTAAGTTATGCCTTTTTTCTAGCATTGATATTTTTTTTCTACTGGTTTCTTGTGCATACAGAAAGTGCCCAAATTATGAGCACAAGCTGAGTGAACTTTCAAAATATGAGCACATGCATGTAACCACAGCATAGATCAGGAAATAGAACAATCACCAGCCCCAGAAACCCTCCTAGTTCCCCCCTAAGTCATTCTTTTGCTCTCCTTTGTGGCAGTTGTCACCATCCTGACTTCTACCAACACAAGTTGGTTTTGTCTACTTTTACAAGGCATATTGATGGAATCATAGAACATATTCTCCTTTTTGTCTGGCTTCTTTAATCCAATATTGTGTTGTGATATTAACTCATGTTGTCACGTGTCTATGTAATTTATTCATTTTCATTGATATATAATATTCCTTTTGATAAATAATACACATTGATTTCTTTACCCATTCTATTACTGATGGGAATTTCCATTTCTCAAAAGTTAAATAGTTGCTATGAATATCCTTGCACTTGACTTTTGTCGTTCACTGGTATGCACTTGTACTGAGTGTCTAGAAGTGAAAATGTTGGGTCATAGTTGAAGTGTATATTCAACTTCAGCAGATACTGCCAAACGTTTTTCCAAAATGAAACGAGAGTTACAATTGCTTCACCTCCCTAACTATAGATTCTATAGTTAGACTTTTTTTTTTTTTAACATTAGGCATTCTGGTGACAGGTAGTGATATCTCACTTGGTTTGGATTCACATGCTTCTAATTGTTGGTTTGCAACCTCCTATGGACCTTCCTGGGTTGATGTGAAACTGGCCCCTGTACTTGGAGGGCAGGGAGAGACTGAAGAAAGAGGTGAGCTCCTCCAGATTGGAGGGTGGCAGGTTTCAGAAGCAGGGAACTTACTTACGAGGCTTGTCTCGCATGTTACGAGAGGAGCAGATCTCTGTATCTGTCTGTCAAATCTTAAGTGCATGTAAAGGGCTTAACTAGTTTCAGTCACGGGTACCTTCCAGATGGTCTCAGCACAACCACATCTCTGTCTAAGGCTGGGTCCTTGGGGCAGCTTCTGGAAGCAGGGAAGACCAGTGGAATGCACACTCCGAGGACAGGGAAAGGAATGAGGAGCCTCCAATGGTTGGGATCCAACTCACAATTCAACCAGCAGTCACATCCTCTCTGTGACCTCCCCAGCACTAATGAGTTATTTATTGAGCACTTTTTCATTGCTTATTGCTATTTGGATATCTCCTCTTATAAAGTACCTGTTCAAATCTTTTATCCATTTTTATATAGGGTTGTTTGTCTTTCACTTATAGATTTTAAGCCCCATTTGCGATTCTGGATCAGGTGTTTGTCAAATCCATTTCTTGCAAATATCTTCTTTTACCTAGTGACTTTCTGGTGGAAACTTACATTCTTAATTTTAATGTAGTCTAATTCTTTAGCTTTTTCCTACTAGTGGCTTTTGTATCTGATTTACGAAATCTTTCCACAGCCAAGAGCTTTATTGTTTTACCTTTCACAATTGACATATAGATCAACAATCCACTTGGAGAAGTGAATTTTCATATAATGTCAGGTGGGAGTCAAGGTTTGTCTCATCACTCAGTTTTGACTTTGTTTTCTCATGGATATCAGATTGGCTCAGCACCACTGACCAAACTGAACTAAACATGAGTTCATACTGATGTTTCCAATTCGAATCCATGATTGCATGGATCATTCTAACTTCTTGACTTGTTTACCTGTAAATCCTAACTCCAACAGTGGAAAACCGGACTCCTTTTATCATCCATTTACTTAATTGCTCCAATATGTTCAGTAATATCACAACTGTTCACTTGTACGCCTTTACTGAGATTGTCTCATACATTTGTAATACACTTAGATTCTTTTGTCATAGTCTGCATTCTGTCTTGGGATGTCCCGATCTTGTAAATTAAAAAAAATGTTTTTTCAACATTATGCTTCACTTTCTATGCTATAAAATTCTATAGGTTTTGACAAATACATAACAAATAATGCTATGTCTTTAGCATACACTTATTTATTTTATTAGGCAATTTACAATTGCCTGATACAAGCTATTTTTAGATCTTTTCCCATGCTTATTTGCCATTTTGAATTTATTTGATCTTGAACTTATAGGACTTGTAGGACTTTCTGTAAATTATTTAATAGAAATGTTGTTGAGCATCATTGTCTTTTTTTCCAATTTTATGAAGGGAATTTTTCTACATTCCATCATTAACAATACTATTTATGAAGTGTATATGTGCCTTTCCTTATAGATTTCATGTGGCAGTAAGGGAAATTTTTTTTATTCCTAATTTGGTTACAGTGTTAAAATTTAGCCAACAAGTTGGTTGCCTAAAAATATGGAATTATCATCATTTTTAGGCATATTAACCTGTAATTTTTCTTTCTGAAGATATTCTTACTGGGCTTTGGTATCAAGGTTGTGCCGGTATGATAAAATGAAGTGAAAGGAATTTCTTTTTTTATGGTTATCTAGAAGAATTTATGTGTAGTTCAGTTTTTCTTCCTTAAACTGCTGGAAGAATTCATTGCCCTCATTATCAGTCTTATAAGATTATTAATGGACATATAAAATAATAACAAACAAACAACAAATAAAATAGGAAGATTTAGGATTATTTGTATTTTCTATATTCTCTGTGTCAGTTTTAGAAAGTTTTAGGATTTGTCTCTTTAATATAAATTTTCAAGTCTATTGGGAAAAATGTCATTTATTTTATCCTCTTGTCACATTAATGTCTGTCAGATTTGTGGTGACATCCCCTTTTATGGCCCTAATGTTTGTAATTTGTACCATCATTTTCTTGGTAAGTTTTTCAAAATGTTTATCATTTTTTTTCTTCATTTCAAAGAATAGCTTATGTCTGTCTATTTTCTCTCCTTCATGTTTCCTATTATTAATTTCTGTTTTGATCTCCATCTTATTTCCTCCTAGGAGAAATTTTAATTGTGCCCCCCCCCTTTTTTTGTCAAAATTCCTGAGATGAAATTTTAGATCTTTGAATTCCCACCTTTCTTCTTTTCTATTATGTGTATTTAAGGTTATTAACTTAGCTGTAAGTATACTTTAACGAGATCTCACAACTTCTGACAGACATATGTTCATTACATCCACCTCAAAGTGTTTTTGATTTCCTTCAGGATTACTATATTGATTCATATATTATTTATAAGCATATGTGTTAATTTCCAAATAGATAAGAATATTTCTGTGTGTTGCTGCTTTCTAGCTTATTTCCCATGTAGGCAGAGAATGAATTCTAAATTGTGTTAATATTTGACATTTGCTGAGACTAGTCTATCGTCCATCATTTGATTAATTTTTGTAAACATTGGATAGGTTCTTGAAAAGATTGTGTTTCTTGAAATTTCTGGTTTCAGTATTCTACATATGTCAGTTTGGTTAGTTTATGAGTTTATCATAATCAATTAAGTTTGTCTGAAACTGGGTTTCACTCTTTATAAAACCTAATTTACTTTTTTTCTTTGCTCTTCTCCCTAGGAATATATAATGATACATTTATAAATACCTGGAGGCCATCTTGATTATTTATCAGCACTCCTTTTTCTTGGTCACCAAGAAATCTAAGTTATAAATAGCCCCAACATGATGCTCCATTTAGCTGTTCAGCTCGTCCATCTCCTGGCTGCAATCTTTTGATTTTCTGCACAGATGAATCAGCAAATGTCTTGAGTGATCAAAGGTGAGGCTACCAGGCTCTGTACTGCGCATTTCCTAATCTGTGGCAATTTTGCTTCTTAAATATTGGTTATTTCCATAGCCATAAAGTCTATGTCATTCTCTCTTGCCCCAAGAGGGTGCCAAAGTTATGATTAGTTTCTCTACTCCTTAGCATTCTCTTTTTGCTAAACTTCTCAGCCTGGAATATGTAAAAATCTATGAATGCCTTGTAGGAAAAAGTGACATAAAATGTTGGATTTACCCCAATGCATTTCCCTTCTCTCTATGGTCCTAATTCTAGCTCCATAAGTGACTCCTTGGTACATTCAAATTATTTTTGTATTTTGTCCATCTATTCTCTATGTTCTCAGCAGGAGTTTTAGACTGCTACAAGGTAGGTCTTCGTTACCAGAAATAGAACTATTTTTGTTTGTTTGTTTCTGACTTCTTGAATTGAAACTATAACTCATTTAATTCCTATATTGTTGATTCTCATAAATAAATACATATCAGGTCATATACTTCTAAATATCACATTGACTTAATCTCTGAGGTTTTGATTTAACTGCTTTATAGTTCATTTCAAAATATCTTGCAATTTTCATTGTGATATTTTTCTTAACCCCTGAGTAATTAAGGATAGCTTTCAAAAAAATGTTTAGGCACATGCTTTTTTTTTTTTTTTCTCTTTAAGACACATTTCCGTTACTGATTTTGAAGTCATTTATATTGTTGCCAGAGAATATGCTATCAAAGTGTGGTCCAGGGACTTGTACCATGTCATCAGCCAACAGTTATTAGAAATGTAAATTCTTTTTAAAAAAAAATACTTATTTCTTTTGGGGGGGGGCATGCGTGCACATGAGCAGGGGAATGGCAGAGAGAGAGAGAGGCCGAGAGAGAGAGAATCCCAAGCAGGCACTGCACTGTCCGAGCCCTGATGAGGGCCTCAGTCCCATGAACTGCGAGATCATAACCTGAGCTGAAATCAAGAGTCTGACGCTTAACCACCTGAGCCACCCAGGTGCCCCAGAAATGTAAATTCTTAAGCTGCACCTCAATCTACTGAATCAGAATCTCTAGGAATTGAAGCCAGCTATCTTGTGGCTTAAGAAGCTTAACAGGTGATTCTTATTTACAATAAAGATTATTAGAATTTCTTAAGACTATAAGCCTTTCTTTGTGACTTAGTCTATGGTCAAGTTTTTTAAAGAGACAATGTGTCCATAAAAACAATCCTATCTCTATTTGTTGGGTGTAGAGTTTTACATTACATTCATTGTATTATTCAAATAATTAAATAATTTATCTACTTTCCAGTTCTTCAGTATTCTTGATCTATCAGTTTCTTTAGAGAAGCATAAAATCATGGTTTTTTTCCCTCTTGCTGTATTCATTTATTACTTCAAGAGATAATAATTGATGTCCACTATGTGCCAAATACTGTTGTTATTTTTAATATTAAGGAGTGAACATCCATTCTTATTAATGCTATTACTTTTAAGTTCAACTTTTTAAAATAATGATATGCCTTTGTCAACATTCCCTTACTTAGGATATGCACCTTCTACATTTTCTTACTTATATCTCATTTACTCTGCAACTTTATTTTAGGTGGGTCTCTTGTGATCAATAAGAGGTAGAAATAGATAGTTTTCTTATTATTATTGTTATTGATAACCTTCATTAAAAGGTTAATTAGTTTATGTGTTGTGATTACAGGCATACTCAGATATATGTCTATCCACTAATCCTTTTTTCCGGATGACTATCCTTTTCTAATTGCCTCTTTCCCCTTCTTACTTTGTGAGGTTGATAAAAATATATCCCCTTTTTTATTGTTTTGCTAAAAAAGCACATATTTCTATTCTCTTTATTGATGATTACCATATGGTTACTAAATATATATTCATCTATTGATTCAATGTGACTTGAACAAGATTGTTTTCCTAGCATTGACAAATTGATTCTAAAATTTATGTGGCAATTCAAAGGACCCAGAAGAGCCAAAATAATCTTTATATAACAACAGAACAAAATAAGATGGCTTTCAACTGCTGTCAGTTTTAGGCTAGGCAAAGAACAGAAGAACAAAAAAAGGGGAGAAAAGAACCACCAGAATTTTTGATAGAATAAAAAGAAGATGGTGTAAAATTTGAGCAATTAAATGTCTAGAGAGAAAGGAGAGTAACGCTAGGGCAGAAAAATTATTTGAAAAAATGAAAGGTCTGATAAACTGAGAAAACTCTAAATGGGATAAGTATAAAAGAAACCAAACAAGGAACATCAAACCAAAAATTTCAAACAACAGTTTTAAAAATTAAAATCATCAGCTGAAAGCAAAAGACCCAGAGAAACCTTGAAATCAATCAGAGATTTAAAGACACAGTTTTGTCCCTTCCTTGGGGCAGTCTGC
This sequence comes from Panthera leo, assembly GCF_018350215.1. Lineage (NCBI taxonomy): Eukaryota > Metazoa > Chordata > Mammalia > Carnivora > Felidae > Panthera > Panthera leo. The sequence continues at coordinate 74,953,946 of NC_056695.1, read as the reverse complement.
AGAGGTAGTGGCCGTCTCCTACTCGGCATCACGGCTGCCCTCAGACCTCTGGTGAAGCCCAAGATCATTAAAGAGAGGACCAAGAACTTCATCCTGCCCCAGTCAGAAAAAATATGTCAAAATGAAGCATAAGTGGTAGAAACCCAGAGGCATTGACGATAGGGTGCACAGAAGATTCAAGGGCCAGATTTTGATGCTCAACACTGATTATGGGAGCAACCAGGAAACAAAGCACATGCTGCCTGGTGGCTTCTGGAATTTCCCAGTCCATGACGTCAAGGAGCTTGAAGACCTGCTGATGTGCAACAAATCTTACTGTACAGAGCTTGCCCCCGATGTCTCCTCCAAGAACCGCAAGGCCATTGTGGAAACAGCAGCCTCGCTGGCCTTCTGAGTCACCAGTTCCAATGCTGGGCTGCACAGCAAAGAAAATGAATACACAGCTTAGCTTATGTGTGTGTAGTATTTGTGTTAATAAAACCAAAGAACTAGGGGCACCTAAGTGGCTCAGTTGGTTGAGCATCTGTCTTTGGCTCAGGTCATGATCTCACAGTTCGTGGGTTCGAGCCCCGCGTCAGGCTCTGTGCTGACAGCTCAGAACCTAAAGCCTGCTTTGGATTCTGTATCTCTCTCTCTCTCTCTGCCCCTCCCTGGCTCATCTCTCTCTCTCTCTCTCTCTCTCTCTCTCTCTCTCTCTCTCTCTCAAAAATAAATAAACATAAAAAAAAAGTAAAACCAGAGAACTACCAAAAAAATTTAAAATAAGTAATAAATGAAAACAGTTTTAGATGGTGTTGTCAAGATAGTGGGATTCAAAGTTCTCTGCTTGTATCCACCTGCGGCACAGTGATTTGGCATCAATCCTTGGACAAAAGTGCCTTTGTGGGAGCCTTGGGACCCAGGTCGAACATTGTGATACCTGGGTAGAGTCCAAGACCAAGAGCCCGCACCCAGGTGGCTAACTGACTGGTCCTGGCTGCAGACCCAGAAACAGCTCTGTGCCCCTGCAGACTAGGCTACAGCCCCATTTGGTTGTCACCAGCACCATATGCTAAGGGACCGGGAGGAGTCACACCCACCCATACATTTAGTAATAGGCCACAGTCCTTACTTAGTTTGGGCTGTGGACCCTGAAGCCATGACCTGGCTTCAGACTCTCTTAGTCTCGTCTGGGAGCCCCTGGACACAACCCACCCTGAAACAGCCCTTTAACTGAGCTCCAGCCACTCCCAGCTAGTCCCAGGGCAGTCCTGCCAGTCCAGAGATCCCAGCAAGAGGCACTCCCACTGGCACCCCTGGAGATCCTAAAATGTCGCTGTGCTTGGCTCCAGACCATCCAGACATGGTCTGTGAGAAGTCCTGCTGGTCCAGGGACCTGACAGGGGGCAAGCCCATCATGCCCCTGAAGGGAAGCCCAACAACCTAGAAATGATCCTGCGACTCGGCTCTAGTCCCTCCCAGCCACTAACTGCAACAGTCCCACTGACCCAGGTGCCCCATGGGAGACCTGGCCATTCGTTGCCCCCCAGAGGCAGAGCAGACAACCTGGAGGCAGCACCAGATCCTGAAATGGCCCCGCGACTCTAACCCCTGCCAGTTGTGGGACATGAGCAGTTCTGTGAACCCAGTAGCCCAGCAGGACACACACCTGCCCGTGCCCCCAGAGTGAGCCCCAAACCTCAGACTGACTACAAATCCTGAAACAGCCTTACAGTCCAGCCCCAGCCACTCCCAGCCATGCCCAGAGAGACCTGCCCCCTCAGATACCGGCTGCAAGGTATGCCCATCTCTGCCTCCAGAGGCAGGTATGCAGACTCTAATCTTGGCTGTAAATCTGAAGCAGCCATGGTACGTGGGTCCAGCCCCCTCAGCCATGATTGGGTGCCACTATTGCCCTCTCAAGGGGCCACCCAGTGACCAGGCAGGAGTCCTCTCAGGGAATAGGTAGGGGCCACACCTACCACATACCTGGTATCAGGCCAACTCTCTGTGGACCCAACTGAGGACTCTGAAATGGACCTTTGACTCAGCGCCACCCTACTGAACAAAGTCCTGGAGGCATTTCCATCTACTCAGGGACCAGACAAGACCCATGCCCGCCCAACTCCCTGGTGACAGGTCCACCAACCACGGATACCACTGCAAACCCAGCAATAGCCCAGATAGTCCTGGATCCAGCCCAGTATGACGATGATTCCAGAGGCAATGCCGTCTGGCAATGCCCAGGAAACTGACAAGAAAAAGTCTTTATCTGCTGAAACCAGTCTATAACGACTAGAAGAGCTGTTGGCTCCTTCAAATGCACAGAACATTTGGGCTACATGGGTCATGAAGAATCAGGCAAATATGACACCACCAAAGGAAACTTATAAAGCTCCATTAACTCCAAGGAAATGGAGACCCAGAAACTGCCTGACAAATAGTGCAAGATAATCATCCTCCAGGAAGACATAACAATCCAAATTAATTATTATATTAGTCAGGATTCGCCAGAGAAACATAACCAGTAGGATGTGTATACATATACACAAAAGAGATTCGTTGTAAGGACTTGTCTTATGCTACCATGGAGGCTGACAAGCCCAAAGATCTATAGTCTGCAAGCTGGAGACTCCAGAGAGCTGATGGTATGGGTCCAGTGTGTGTCCAAAGGTCTGAGAATCAGGAGAGCTGATGGTGTTGTTTCCGTTCAAAAGCTAGCAGGCTTGAGACTCAGCAAAAGCCCATGCCCTAGTGTGAGTCCAAAGACAGGGGACAATTGGTGTTTCAGAAAAAAAGCAGTCAGGTAGAAGAACCCCCCTTTATTTGGGGGAGGGTCAGTCCTTTTTTTCTATTCAGGTCTTCAACTGATTCGATGAGGCCCACCCACGTTAGTCCAGGCAATCTCCTTCACTCAGTATATCAATTTAAATATTAAACTCAACTTGGGGCGCCTGGGTGGCTCAGTCGGTTGGGCGGCCGACTTCGGCTCAGGTCATGATCTCGCAGTCCGTGGGTTCGAGCCCCACGTCGGGCTCTGTGCTGACAGCTCAGAGCCTGGAGCCTGTTTCAGATTCTGTGTCTCCCTTTCTCTGACCCTCCCCTGTTCATGCTCTGTCTCTCTCTGTCTCAAAAATAAATAAACGTTTAAAAAAAAATAAATATTAAACTCAACCAAAAATATCCTCGCAGAAACACTTGGAATAATGTTTGACCAAATAACTGTGTACCCCATGGCCCAGCCAAGTTGATATAACACTAACCATCACACTTAGGCATTTACTAACAGAGTTCCAAACTTCATAAAGCAAAATATGGCAATACTGAAGTTAAAAATACCCATCTCTATAATCATAGTTGGAAATTTTATCATCCTATTCCAGTATTTGGAACACTAAGACAAAAATCTCAGTGTACTCATCCAGTGAATTGTTCACTTCTGATATTAGACTTTTCAGCCCTAGATTTTCCATTTGGCTCATTTCTGTAGTCCTCATTTCTCTGCTAAGATTCTCCATTTCCTCATATGCCCACCCTTTCCATGAACGTGATTTCAAGAGCTGTTTGCATGTTTTCGTCTGCTACTTCCATCATCTGGATTTTTCCAGGACTGTTTCTATTGACTACTTTATGCCTTGATTGTGGGTCACATTTTCCCACATGTTTTGCACTTGTAGCATATATATTTTTCCTGTATGTTCAGCCTCATGAATAATCATCCAGATGTTTAATCCACTTGGATTGTGTTCCAACAATGGCATTTGTGTGTGAGAACCATAAAGTTTAAAACGTTTTCTCAAACTCTCAAACTAACAGAGATGCCCCAGAGACCGTCTTCACACTCAGATCTATTTACCTTTTCACCAAAGTAATTTCCCTTAAGGACATCATTATACTGGCTGTTCTGTTAACATATGCTTCATGCTGCTGTTATAAGGCTACGTGGTGATGATGTATATGTCCCCAAATGGTTGTCATAATTAAAATTATTCTCCTCCTACATATTCTTTCAGTAGGTCCTCTAGGCAAAGAGAGAAAGACCAGATGAGACCAGGAAGCCTAGAGAGACTCATTATCAGGAAGATTTTCCCACTGACAATATAAAGATGGCAAAATGAAGAGGGCCCCCTTCATCAGAAAGTTGAGTTTCTGGCCCTTATCTCCGTTGGCACCCAGAACAAGACCGCAGGCATCTCGTTATTTTGCACTTGGTTTTCCTTTGTTGTAATAACTGGGACAATGCTGACCTCATGGGATTATTTTAAGGATTAAATGAGATGAATTGTGTCCGTATTTGGAGTTCACGGTAAATACTTGATAAACACTTGTTGAATCCGAATATAAGACCGTTACATAGGACATCGGAAAAAAGCAAAACTTGGGCGTTGGGTATAAAAACAAGGAATCTCTGGTAGCTCGTGATTTGGTGCATTTCCACCTCAACTTGCTCCTTTGTGAAAGGGGGGAATCCTCAGCTGCCCCGTGAGGAAATGGGGCAGGTGAACTGCAATGATCCTATAAAATGGCGAACGCGGTGCCCGCTATAAAGTCGCCCTGTAATTAATATTAGAACTTTTTGCTTAACATTAATTTTTTTATGTGATCTTCCACAGATGCATTATGTTCTCATTTTCTGGAGCTTTAGGGCAAAAAGCACTGCTCCGTTTAATCCATCTTCTCTCCCCCACACATGCGCTCCCTCCTTCCTGACGGTTTTCCTTTCTCTGTTTTCTTTCTGCTTTAGGCTCAAGTGGATTAACTACTTCTGAGCATTAGAGACTGAGATGAATCCTCCCGAAGAAATCTCATCACAGATGGTTCGGAGCTGCACTGATTAGAATGCTTACTGTTCCAGCACTAGGACACGTTTAGAGGTGAGAAAGATAAAAACATTTCTTTCTTAAGCTGAGGATTTCCCAGAAGGTAATAGGAAAAGAGTCTAAATCAAGGTTAAAAAATGAATACATTATCTGTTTGATGTTTACCCATTGGCAGGTCTTATAAGTTAAGAAGAAAGTAATATCTTTGAGGGGGTTCACATTTAAAATCAGTTATGAACAAAATCCGATGGCATTGAGTGTTTGCATTAGATAAGCTCCCCAAAGCCTAATTCTCAAAGTCAAAGATTTTATATTTCCATTACTTTTCCTTTTGACCATTCTACCAATGTGATGAAAGTGTACTGGATTCACAAAGAGGTTCTGGACAGCTGCTTATTAACTTTGCAACCTTGGGCATTTCACAGAAACCTTGCGGGTGCCCTGTTTATTTGCAAAGTGAGAGAGTTAATGCCACTTATCGGCATCCTTTCTCTCTTCTGGTCCTACTATTCCTGTCCTGTCCTGTTCTGAGTCCTCAGTATTGCTCTCCAAAGCAGTTAAAAAAAAATAATAAATCCTTCCTCCAGGATCCCCATCTCCAGTCAACAGTTTCAACCGTCCTGAAATTATTTTTTTGTAAAATGAAAATGTGATATCAAAAAACACTCTTTGGGGTGCCTGGATGTGTGCTGCCAAGGCCGTTAAGAGGCAAATGTACTTCTGGGTCAACGACCTTGAAGGCTGTGGGATCCTGCTGGCATAGCTACAACTGGAAGGAGAGATGTTCTATCCCTATTGGCCTATGTGCGAGTGAAAAATAAACCATTATGATGTTATACCATGGAGCACTGGGGGCTTCTTCGTTATCACAGCACATCATGGCATAGCCTGACTGATAAAGCTGCCAATATTTTAAAATTAAGAAGTTTCACGTAAAAATCATGAATCCTAGTTTTATTTGGAAAAACTAGAACATTTCTGATGGTGGGTTTGGACCCTTGAATAGCAGCAATCTACTGTACCTTGTGTTCAGCTGGAACACATGTGATCTCTTACCCACCACTGCCTTTCCCTTCTGCTTCTCTTGTTTCCAGTATCTGCCCAACTACTGTTCTGTGTATTTGAGTTTGTAACCCCTGGTCTACAAAATATAATTCCAACCAATGTAGCATAACAGGCCCTTCCTGACTTGAGCTCACTTGACCCTACAATCTTGCACCAAAATGCACTGGTAACCTTGCATTTGAAGTTGCTCAAAGATTTCATTGCCTTCCATGCCTCTAATATTTTGGGTATTTTGGTCTCTTGGCATCTACGGTCCTTGCTGCATTGTTAATTTGGCGGATACTTCTCCATTTTTCAATATCCAACTCCTATCTTACCTCTTTGGGAAATCTTTCCCATGCCTTTTTAGCACTTCTCCCAAGCAGAACGATTTCTCCATGTTAACACTTACCCTTTTGTCTTTCTTATGTACGTTCTAACTCCCAAACCCGAGCACAGTGGCTGGCACAGAGAAGGTGCATAGCCCATGCTATAACAGGGTAGTTGCTGAACTATGGCATTTGTTTTTCAAGTTTCAAAGCAGAGCATGCACAGGGTGATGATTCAAATAGCACAGAAAAGCTCATGGCGGAAGAAATGCTCCCCCCTCCCCGCTCTTAATGCCGCTAATCAGAAACAGCCTCTTTTTCATACCGTTTCTGCTTTATTTATTCCCTTGTTGTTCTCCATTACTCTAAGTACTACATTTGAAACTGTATTTCTTGATTTATTGTTTTCCTCCCATCTCACCCACCTCTCCCCAGCATCTCAGACTACTGCTGCTAGGTTTACGCTCTGCCAGTTGCCTTTAAAACTCTCATCGTAAGCGTTAAGTTCTGTTTTCTGTTCCTCTCAATAGTGTCTCTTAAATTTAGCCTCTTCTTTCCTTTCTGCCACATCCCCCTCTTGCCCCCATAGCCTCATTCTGTAGACATCACTGGCTGTCAAGGATGTTCATATCGAGACCGTACTTTCACCCTAATCAGATCTTCTCTGATTTATGTATTCATTTGGTTCAATACCTTTGTCCTTACTGCACAGCCAGATGCCCCTCCCCGACACCTTCCAACCTCTCCCTTCGCACCCCTGCCCCACGCTACCTTCCCAGCCGACCCATTTCTGACAAAAGCAAGGAACAACCCTCTTTTGCTCTGAAGGCTTCCAGCCCAATCTGTTTTCCTCTCCTTGCAAGCCTACTCATTCTGTTATTTCCTAAATCATCATGAAAGCAGGGCAGCTGAGAGCTGAGTCAGGGACTGTCCCAGGCACTCTGCGTGTGAAAAGAAATATGTCTTATAAGCCAAGTAAATCAGGAGTCAACATTTTTCTTTATAGACACAGATTAGACTTAATGGGCTGAATTAGTAAATCCAGAAAGGGACCTGTCCGAGAGCCAAGTCCATCATCTTTATAACAGTGTGGTGTTTTGAGAGCATAGCTCTATAGTCCTTACAACTCAGCACTGTCAGGATCACTGAGGAGGCAGCCACTGTAAGAGAGGGATGGGTAATTTTTTTCCACTTCAGTTTTTACAATGCAATTAGCCCAGCTGTGGAAGGTTGAAGTCTTGGATTCCTGATCCAGAACTATCAATTCTTTGGCTGGACTAATCAAACAAATGGGCTTAATCTCTGTCTGAACTCCTCCATCACTTTCTAGGTCATTACCAACTCTTGTTGACAAAGATGTCGCTCCCCTGGTGAAGATTCTTTGGACTCCTTACTCATTTCTGCTGTCGCAGTCGCCTCTGGGTACCATAGATGAAGGGGCTCTGGTGACTTTCTGAATGAGTATTGTTGTTTAATCTACCTAGCACTTATCCCCCCTCCTTTCAGCAACCTAACTCTGATTTTTCATGGAAACACACTCTACCTATCCACATATGTGACATTGGTGTGGCTCACCTCAACCTCCAGTTCTGGATAAGCATGTGACTCAGCCTTGGCTAAGGGGCACACGCCACCATTCTGGCCACCAGATCAAGCTCCAAATGGGCATGAACAAGTCCGAGTGACTCATACTATCTTTCAGGTGTGCTCTGGGAGAGAACTCTTGGAATAGAACCAGTACTGAGACTACAGAGTTGAGAAATGGGTTAAAAACCATGCTCTCATGTCATCTCTTAACTTGAATTCTCTTGAAAGCAGAGCCTAAGATGAAAACTTAGGTTCAGGGAGTTTATTTGGGGAGGTTCTTCCAGGAAGGAGTGAGGAAGTAGGGAGAGTGGGAATGAGGAAAAGGAGAGCCAGTGTAAAGGTGTGTTTTCGTGTTTTGAGAAACATCTATTTGAGGATGTCCTTAATCCCACGGGAGAGATACAAAGACAATTCCCCCTCAAAGAAACTCTGGGTATTATTTTACATATAATGATGCCTATGGTTTCTGTAGTCAGTTTGTGGTCAGTGTGCTACTGAAGCTCACAGAGGGAGGACAGAGTTAGGAAATCCAAGAAAATTGGAGTGAAGTCATGCCAGAGCCTTGATACTTGGTGCCTGCTCACTTCTGGACGAATTGTTACATGACATAGTCACATTTTGCTGTTGGTTAAGCTGGCCTATATTGGGGTTCTTGCTACTGTATAGCCAAAATTATCTTGACTAAAAAAAAAAAAAAAAAAAAAAAAACAAAATTATCTTGACTGATATGCTTACTACTGAATGTATTAGAATGAGGAGGGACGAAGAGAAGTTAGGGCAACCATGAAGTTTTGACCTTGGTGGCTGGGCCAATGATGAAGCCGTTCACTGAGACAAGGAACACTCTAAGAGGCCCAGACTTGGCAAATGGATGATAACTTGAGTATTTAATATGTTGGACTTGAGATGCTTGCTTGACATTCACTTGGAGAAACCCAGGGAGCAATCTGACATGTAGATGTGGATCTTTGGGTTTAGACAAGTTTAGGGTACCACATACATGGGTGAGAGTTGAAATGTGTGATGACTCAGACCACGCACAGAGAGATGGCCAGGTGAGCAAAGAGACATAAATCAGCAGAGGTATATCAGAGTCCTTTTAAGTCATTAAAAAAAAAAGTTGATGTGCTTGGGGGAAAGTAATCCAAACTAGATGTATAAGGTGATAGACTCTAAGAAATGAGACTCATACCTCATTCCTTGAGGATTTCATCCCAGTGCACCACGGGTCAAAGTGGGCTCCAGTAAAGAGATAAAGCAGGAAATTATACCCACAGTCTCTCCCAGGTGATGGGCTGTGCACTTTGTAGTTGGGTCTCAACAAGAGCGTAAGAGAACAGGAGGATACAACGAGAGAGAATGGACGTGCCCGGAGTCCTCACTCTCTGCCAGGGATCACACGTACCATGTGCCATTTCACCTTGTGGCCCCCCTGTGGGATAGGCACTGTTGTCGTATTCGTTTCACAAGGGAAGCAGAGAGGCTCAGAGAACTTAAACAACTACCCACAGTCACGTGCCAGCAGGTGATAGGACCCACAACCCAGAACTCCAGTCTGCCTGATGCTAAAATCTTTGCTATCTCCACTACTGTATGTAATCTCCGTTAGGGATATACTGCGTGTTCTTGTAGAATAGTAGTTTGTGTATATATTTACCTTCCTTGTAGGCTGCTGATGGCATATTTCAAACTTATTTTCTAATTATGAATTACATAAGCAACGTAGTATAGTGTATTATGAGTAGATTTGCCTATGAGGAAAAGAGAATATCTTTTGAATAAATGATAAATGTTGGCTAGATCATAGATTGATCCTTCATGATTGTGATAACTCAGATTACTATTAAGCAGATAATTGCCTCCCTAACCCACTCACTGTGGGTGGAGTATATTTTCAACCCATTAATGTTGGGCTTGACCATATAACCTATTTTGATAAAGGAATGTTAATGGACATGAAGCAAAGACTTAAGATGTCCTTATGGGGGGTGGGCTCCACCCCCTTGCACGTCTAACCATTACCATGAGGAAAATGGGCCCCAGGAAACCTGCTGGTCCCACATGAATGAGAGACACATGGAGGGGTGTTGCTGCCACTGACCCATGACCAGCAGCGTGAAGCAGAGCCACCAGAACTGCCTACAAAGCTGTGGTTGTGTGGATGGACACTCACCATTCCACGCTACCGAGGTCTGGGGCCGTGTGCTATGCAGCAGGAGCCCAATGATGCAATTATTATCAATTTAAATGACATTTCTTGATCTGATGCATCCATTAATTCAATATTTATTTGACAGTTACTGTAGTGGGACCCAAATACAAATGATGAAGACAATAGGCACAGCCATGTCATCATAGCTTAGTAGAGGAAAGAAGTATTTAAATAAAGTATTACAATATATTGTTAGAATTCTTCAGGGGAACGATAGGAGGGTACAGAAACCACAGCACAGGCATCATCCCATTGTGGGTTTATGGTCAAGAGAGACTCCTGGAAGAAGCAACATCTCATCTGTCACCTGAGAAGGAAGTGATATTAAAGTTAGTTGGGAGAGGAGGACACTTGGGAAGGAGAGAAGGTGGGGGGAAGAGAGGACGTTGCAGGCGTCCTGCAGAAAGAAAGGACGGCATGTGCAGTGTCCCAGGGGGGCAGAAAGAACAAAGACTATCAGGGAATGTGAAAGCTTTTCAATAAAATGGAGGCAAAAGGGATCAGAATGGATGGATGGCTGATCTCAGATCTCAGATCATGTAAGCACTGTAAGTCTTGTTAAGTCTTGTTAAGAAGGTTGGACTTTGGGGCACCTGGGTGGCTCAGTTAAGTGTCCAACTCTTGATTTCGGCTCACTTCATGATCTCAGAGTTCGTGAGTTCGAGCCCTGCATCAAGCTCGGTGCTGACAGTGGGGAGCCTGCTTGGGATTCTCTCCCTGCCCCTCCCCTGCTTGCTCTCTCTCAAAATAAATAAATAAACTTAAAAAAAAAAAGTTTGGACTTCATGAAAAGAGAACTAGAGAAATTGTTTCATTAAACTTTAAAAAATCTGATTATTTTTCTCCTTCCAAAATTATAAATAACTTAGTTTATTCAAATAACACATTTTGAAAATTTTAGGGCAAAATAAAAAAAAATTAAAGATCTCTTCCAAAATCAACACACCCACTCTAATGATGAACCACTAGAGCATTTCTAATTAACCAAGAGCTCATTTTATGTTCCTGATCGGCACACTCAGAGAGCCATGTGGATAATTTAATGTGAGGGTGTGAATGTGTGCTTCCCTCTGCTCTTTATTTCATGCTTCAGACGTTGCCATGGGTAACCAAAATCTGTTCCAGAAATTGACAGTTAGTTCGTGCTTACACAAAGGCGGGCAAAGAAGAAGAAAATCTTTCACAGCCCATAATTTCCCCGTGACCTGTCCTCTTGGAGTCTTCCCAGGTCCCAGTCATCCCACGAACTTCTCCATCTGGAGACTATAAACTCCACAAGGGTAGGGACTCTCCTGTTCATTCCCTGAACCCCCAGGATAGAACACGGTTCCTAGCACACAGTAGGAACTCAATGTATGTTTGTCGAATAGGTGAATAAATGGATGACTGATTGACTTGCTCATGAAAATCACAGTGAGCCAATCCAGGTAGGTTTCCTTTACTAGACTGAGAGTTTCTTGAGGTCATGAAGCAGGTGATGCCCTTTTGTATGCCTTCAGTACCTACCACTGTGACTCCCAGGTCATAGATATGTGGCTAAAGTCTTACTGGATGGACGGGTGGGTGGGTGGGTGGATGGATGGATGGATGGATGGATGGATTGGTGAATGAATGAATGAATGAGCAAATGAATGAATGAATGAGGTGAATTGCAAGTACAGCATCTGCTAACCAGAAATAAGTTGGAGTCCAAAATATTAAGTATGAACACAGAAACAGATTAATTTAAGAAAAGTAGGTTAATAGCCGAGGCAGAGGTTGAAAGACATGAGAAGAACAAATGAAAAGTGGAAAAGTAAGTAACCAAAAACAAAGAGAGTGGAGGAGCATGCCTTGGCTCATTCTGTCTTGTACACCTGGGACAGTTTCAGCTCCTGAATGCCCTCAGGCCTTGTCTGTCTTCTCTGTTGAACTGTTCCTTCCTCAGTTATTAAGACATGGCCTGGATACATCAGTGTGATGTTTAAATTCCTGTAATGATGAAGGTGATAATAATCACCTAGACTAAATTACTTTTCATTTTTCCCTCAAATCCACAGAAAACGAGGGGAGGTGTGGACAGAACATGAGTGTTTCCCGCTTAATTTCTTTGATATTGCTGAGCCAAGCCTTGCGCCTTGTAGGGAAAGAAGACCTGGTCTGATGACCTTGACGTTGCCTGTGGTTTTGTATAAATGTTGAGCTCCTCGCCTCCTCCACACTGACTCTTTCAGAGAACCCAGCTGGATGGCACAACGTTTCATCCGGGCACCGAGGAGGACCAGAAAGCCCCACTGCTGTGCCTGGGAAGACTCTGGCCAGCATGGTGGGGCCCCAGGGTATATACCCCTGTCCTGTATCACTGCCTCCCCTGATGGGCTGATTGCAATTCTGGCAACGTGGTAGAGAGGAAACAAAAGTCCATGGAGACATTCCTATGTCATCACTGGCTGGTGAAGGTCTTCTGGGTGCTTTGTGGGCTTTCACATTATGAAGACTATGGATGAGGAAATGTCTCTGGTTATATTTATAGTGTGAACTGTGTGTTTACTTGTCCATTCTAATTCGAATAACAGACATTGCCTCACCCATGTGCTGCAACACCCGTCTTTCATTCACTCTGTAAACACTCATCGGGGGCTTCTCTAGTCCTGATGAGGTGCTCTGCAAATATCCCCAGCTGGAGATCCAAACTCCCTGAGAACTGGCCTGGTGGGGAAACAGTATCTTTCTCCCTATCTTCTACCCCAAACACTTACGGAGGGGTAGCTCTGGGCACAAAGGACTGGAGAGGATGGAAAATATGCATTGAACATCTACATTGTGACAGGCATGTGCCCGATCATGTACTTTTTTCCCCAGCCAAACACCATAAGATAGATATTCTGGTTTGTTTTCCACAGCAGAAAATAGATGTTTGGGAATATTGCATAACTTGTCCAAGTTCATACATCCATTAAGTGGCTAAGTAGTAAAGGTAGGAATCACCCTTGGGTCTACTGACTCTTTCCTACACAGCTGGCTGTCCCCAGGGTGGCTCTAGCATCTCACTTCTCCTAAGGTGGTGGCAGGCTTCTCCTCCTGGAGAAAGCAGTCCAGATTCCAGCAACACCTAGATCTGGTGTCCACATTCTCCTGTTCTCCCCCTCTGCCTCCATTCACTACCCTCCCGAGCTTTCTCTCAGGAAGTCACGGCTGGACGTCACTGACACTTCGGTGCCATTAAAGTCACAGTGCCCCCCTCAGTTAGAAGATCTCAGTTCCCTGATAAGCTCCCTCTGTGGAAGGGAAATCTGTCCATAGTTCGGCAAATTTAAGGCAGTGTCTGGGAGGAGGGAGGGTTTTCTGAGAGGGCTCCACAAAGGTCATGACATTCTCTGCAAGGTCCCAGAAACCACGCTACAGGCTCAGCTGTCATTCTGCTCATAGCTGACCAGTCCAACCAAGTGAAGATCATAAAATTAACAGTACAAAGGGTCTAATAGAGAGCTCCGTAGAGGCACCGAGAGGTTACAGAGGCAGGTGATGATGGGAAGGGGAGACGGAGGGGCCAGGCAGTCGGGGACCTCAACTGTCCCATATGTAAGGCTGTCCCTGAGAGGTCCAGAGTCCAAACAACTCCCTTTCAGGGAGGAGGCACAGCAGGGTCAGGGAGGCACTTGGCATGTCTACTAACAGAATGGAGGTGAGTTTCCGGCGCCCCAGCTAGCAGGGGGTGGAGGGAGGGAGAACTGGTGGAAATGAAAGAAGGGTTGGAGGCAAGAGTCACATCCAAGCATCCAAGTCATGGGCCATACCTGAAATCTGATTGGAAGAGTAATGGAAAAGCATTTTTTTAAATTATGTTTTAAGAATTGCTCAAATGTTTATTTCTGAGAGAGAGAGAAGGAGCTGGGGAGGGGCAGAGAGGGAAAGGGGACAGAGGATCTGAAGCAGCCTCCTCACTGACAGCACAGAGCCTGATGTGGGGCTTGAACCCATGAACCGTGAGATCATGACCTGAGCCAAAGTCAGATACTTAACCGGCTGAGCTTCCCAGGTGCCCCAGGAAATCATTTTAAATATGAGATTATTACTTGAGCATTAATGTTATAATACAGCAGGATTTCCAAGGTTCTGAGCTAGTAAGGTTGCACAGGCAATAATTAGATAATAGCTCTGTAGGTTAAGCTCTCGTCAATGGGAGGAGTCTGGCTGAGCAAGGCTGGGCAATATGTAATATGCCCAGAAACCCCAGCCTAGGACAGCACAGGACAAGGACAACAGCCCCAGGTGACCAGTAGGCAGAGGACCGGGAATTTGGCTCACGAGCAAATCCTTCGTGCTTCTCAATTTGCATCAGTTTCTCTGCAGACCTGTGGTTTCTTCATCCACCGACCATTGAGCGTTTTTGGCGAGTGCCCCAGCAGATCGCTCATGCGGGTCTGCCTGGTCCACATCACATCACTCCTGCAGGCTGTCTGCGCAGGGGGTGGGGCGGGCCAGGCTGCGGCTGCTCCAGGGAGCCCAGGCGAAATGTGCAGGCTTAGGAGTCCCCGAGGTGTCCTCCTCTGAGCCTTGGCTTTCCCTTCTGTCAAGTGCTTGCCTCACAGGACAGCTAGCTGTGAGGAATGAGCGTCACGACACACGAGAAGTGCCCGCTGCATCACATCACCTGTGGTCAGTGTGTGGCCCTTCACTTCTGTCACCCATGGTAAAGTTCCAAATAAGGGATGAGCTGAAGGGGAGTCTTCTTTAGTCTGTAGAAGCTGCCACCCACTAACACTGATGGCAAAGATTCCAGAGTCATCGGGAAGATTTATTAATCCAAAAACCATTTATTGACCACTTACTTGCAATAGCTCCTTCATATATATTGAGTTCTCGCAACAGCCTTAACAGATAAGTGCTATTGTTACCTCCATTTTAGGTGAGAAAACTGAGGCTCCGACAGGCAGAGCAAATTGGCCCAAGACTGGAATTTGGATGTGTCTGATTCTAAAAAGTTAGCTTCAGATTCGCTCCCTCCCGCGAGCCTTTGTGACTGCAACACGGGGCTATTGTAGTCGTGTTTACGTCTGGCAGCACCTTACCTTTTGGGAAGTTGGTTTCTCTTCCTGTGTTACATCCACTGTGAAGGTAGTGCCTCGTGACAGGAGAAGGCCACCACCCAAGATAATGCTGGGAAAGAGGCATATGATGCAGGACACTTTCCCAGTCACCCCAACACCCACCCGAGGGAGAAGGCCAAGTGGGGTTGTCGGATTTCAGGAACGAGAATACTGCATTTGACATTTTATTGTTAGCCCTAAGGCGAGGGAAGCGGATGTGTTGGGCAGGGGATGGGTTCAGAGGGGAGTCAGGAAAGGGTCCACTTGTACCTGAGGACTCAGCACCCCTCGCTTGTCTGAACTCAGTCCAGGGTGGCCACATCAGGAGAGAAAACCCTGAGAAGGTGTAGGGAAAGCAGGAGGCACTGGTCTTAGGACCCATGTCTCCATTAGAACTTTGGGACAAGACTCCTCACAGGGTACCAGCACACCAGCATGTGGCCCTGGGGCAGCTGGGCTGATGGCAAGGGCCCAGGAAGAGCTAGGAGGGGGCCAGAGGGAGCACTCCAGGGTTCCTCAGCTTCAGCCATGCAGAAGGGAGCACGCATCTCTGGTTGCTCCTGAGAAGACGAGGCACACGTTAGCTGAGGCTGGTGAGCCAGGAGCCCAGCACGAGGCCATCCTGCTGATGGCTGAGGCTGCTGGCCAAGGTCTGAGCCAAAGCTGAGGGGCAGAGTGGGGATGGGCTTAATGCAAAACAGGGGAGGAGAAGAGAAGGAGAGGAGGGGAGGGGAGAGGAGGGGAGAGGAGGAGGGGTGAGGAGACCAAGGGGAGGGAACAGAGAACCCCCTCACTGCCCTCTGTCTGCGTCGCCAGCCCCAGATCTTAGCAGCAAATGTCAGCCTTGTGATGAGCAGAGAAAGGGACCTCCCTAAATAGACTGTGAGGACCCCTAAAACCACAAGGCCCCACCCCAGGACCTGTGTTTCCTCTATCTAGGCCACTACTAAAATACTGACACTTCCTCTTCGCAAGACCCCAAAATGGCCAGGAGAAAAGGGGGAACTCAGAAAGACTAAGGAATTTTCTACAGCAGAGACATTTGAGAAAATTAGAGAATGAGATTACTGGCAAGTTCAAGTATGTGGAGCGAGCGTGTTTCCTCGACCCAGTGGGATGGAAAACCAGAGCAGAGGGGATCGGATGCAGAAAACAAAGATGCGTGTTGAACTCCCGGTTTGTAATGTATTAACTTACTGGCCCCACTACATGGGAATGAGGAAATACGTTCTTGGAAGAGTGAAAATGCCGTTCAAAATGACTGCATAGAGACTCAAATAATGGAGGTGCCGCCTGGTGCTTGACGGTAGATTGAGAATTGTGGTCCCCATAGCACCACACTGCTCCCAGTGGCAAGGATAATACTCATCCTGCTCGGTAAAATTTCACTGGAGAACCAGTCACAGGGCCATAGTGACACAGACAAAGGATTTTAAGCTGGCTGTTTTTATTTATTTTTTAAATGTTTATTTATTTTTGAGAGAGAGACAGACAGAGGGTGAGCAGGGGAGGGACAAAGAGAGAGAGGGAGACACAGAAGCCGAAGCAGGCTCCAGGCTCTGAGCCATCAGCACAGAGCCCAACGTGGGGCTTGGACCCACGAACTGTGAGATCGTGACCTGAGCTGAAGTCAGACGCTTAACCGACTGAGCCACCCGGGTACCCCTAAACCAGCCCGTTTTAGGTGGGAAGATTCCTGTGGGTTTAGTGGTCACCAGAATGTGAGGCCATGGGACATAGCCCGGAGAGCGTGATCAATAACAGCCAGCCTGCCAGCGTGCTGGAGAGCCTCTCGGCTGCGCTCAGGTGCAGCTAGCAAAACCCACCTGCCAAGGTTTCCTAGAGAAGGTTAATGAAAAGGATGCGAGCAGGGACTCTGGGAGAGCTGGGGTTTGAACCCAGGCATTTTGGGGCCAGAGTCCACGTTCTTCACTGTTTTGTCCCACTACCTTTCATTGCGTTGGGCACTCAGTAACTATTTATCAGTTGAATGGGTGTATGAGCGAAAAGGTGGATCTGAGTCTCTGGAAATGAATTACAAGATTCAGGGAGGGCCAAGCAAAGTAAGCAAGGGAAGGTAAGCATGCACAGCTGCTCTACGGGAGTCCACGCAAAACTCTGTTGGACGAGGAGGTGCGGCTCCCCCCCTTTTTCTGGCTCCTACTCTTCCTGAATGCACCTGTTTTATCTTAATAAGGGTGCTGTAAAGACATCTGACATATAAGCCCCCAAACTAGAGCTGTGGTTCGTCCGTGTCAAGAATAGTAATCTATCGGGGTGCCCGAGTGGCTCAGTGGGTTAAGCATTCAACTTCAGCTCAGGTCATGATCTCACAGTTTATGAGTTCGAGCCCCGCAACGGGCTCTGTGCTCACAGCTCAGATGCTGGAGTCTGCTTTGAATTCTGTGTCTCCTTCTCTCTCTGTCCCCCCCCCCCCCCCCACTTTCTCTCAAAAATAAATAAACATTAAAAAAAAGAATGATAATTATCATAGATTTCATATCAGCCTCACTTCTGGTCTTGTGCAGGGTTGTGCCTCAGCCCTACCTGAGCTTCAGGTCACTGCCACATCCCAGCATGACTAGGATCCCACCCTGGGTTTCTTTGTCTTAAAGAAAAAGTCATAATAAAGTGGGGGCGGTGTTGATTATCCACACAAGACAGGTTAGATGGGGCTCAGCAAAGTCTCAAGGCGTGGTCTGGAGTCCTTCTGCGAAAACCCTCATGTCGTCCTCAAAATAACCACTGAGGTTGGCAGTATGATCATTGTAGCTTTTAGGATTGGGAAACTGAGGCTGAGAGAAATTACATAATTTGGGTGAGATTGTAGAGCTTCCTAGTAGCAGGGTGGGACTCGGATGCAAGTTCTGCTGAGACACAGACCCAAACCCTTAATCTCTGTGTCATGCTCCCTCCCCACGAGGTCAACCTCGGGGCCATGTCCATACAACAGTTGAGCTGAATGACCTTGAACTTGAATTGACAGAGTGGAGTGAGAATTGCCTGAGCCTAATAATTCTCTGATTTACAGTTTGCCCTTCAATATTTGTTCATCCTATTATTGTATTTGCTGCTAGTCATAAATTAATCAAATATGAGATACGGTATTTACAGAGTTAAAAACCAATGCTCTTGTCCTCTTCTTTGGTCCAAAAACATTCATATTTTACCCAAAGGAATGTAGTCAATCTTGTCCAGAGATGTTGACTCTAGATGTTCTTATCTTATCTTAAAACAACACACTTAATCACCTTCTGCACACAAACTTAGCATGGCAACCCGATCTAAGTAAAATTTAACTTTCTGTAGATTTTACCACACATCACCACTTTCCTACTCAAGAATGATTTCCAGCCATTTCTGTCTATTGAAGGAATGGTTGTTTGGATTTATTTCTAACATTTTTCATTTGAAACACCGTGATGGAAAAAATAGACTTCTTTTCATTATACCCTGGGGTATGACATCAACCACAAAGACTGTCACTTAAGGTCAGGTTTCTGGGAGGAAGGGAGAGCCAAGATGGGTAGACTGGAGGTTTAGGACACTCAGCTGATTCTGGGGTTGTTGAGGGGGTGGGTGGGCCCAGTAGCAATGTCTCAGGGAAGCAGGAGATCTCCTCAGTGTAGGAGGTTGGATAGAATGAGCCCAGCCTGGCAACTGGGAATCTATGCTCCAAGCAAGGCAGGTAGGGGCATTATGCCCCTGATGGAGAACACAGGACAGTGCAGGCGCTATAGAGAGTGGAGGGGTAAGAGGCCAAGAAAGCAAAAAATCAAGTTAGAAATGAAGTCACGGAAGCCAAGGGAAATGTTCAGGTGGCCAGTGCTTGGGGCAGACACACCACAAGGGTCCATGGGCCAAGCCAAAGTCACCAACCTGGCTTGAGGACAGTTATATAATTCTGGGATCTGTCTGTTGCAGGAGTGAGTTCACTGCCATCCTGTACACACTTTATTGGTCCAAGGACCAGCTGGGGCAGGTGCTGCAGGGGACAGGCCCTAGCTTCCTGTGGCTGGGTGAGGATGGGCGAGAGAGAAGTGACAGTGTCTCCACAGCTGGCCAGATCTGAGTTTCTGCACCTGATTCATTTTTGGTATGTTTTGCTTTCCCCGAGTCTGACGGCATCTTCCAATTTGAAATCCCCCCAGTTGCCTATGTAATGGATCCAGTTACCGTAACCATGTTACAGACCAAGTTAGGAGATGGTTCTACTTGCCTGCCCAGTTTAGGAATGCGGTCCACAAGAAATCATCTCACTCTTACCCAAAGTGTAACAGTGTGCAGGCATCAGCAGCAATGGCATCACCAGAGAGCTTGTTAGAAATGTCAAACCTCAGACCCTACCCTTGACCGGCCATATCAGAACCTACATTTAGCAACAGACCCAGGTGACTGAGGAGCACTGATCTGTCCCGTATTCTTTCATCACATTCTTCAGCCACACCGGATGGAGGAAAGTGCGTGGGTGGGAAGACCGGGTATGCAGTATAGTTGTCACTTATTTGGTAAATAACCTTGGGCAATTAACCTGCCTCGGTCTTGATATTCTCTTCTGTAAAATGGGCACAATAGACTCCACTTCCTGTGGTCGTGAGGATGATTACAATGATATCTGTGTAAAGTGACGTCCTATGGTGCCTTAGAAATGACAGAGGGTAGACAAGTGGGAGTGGCAGTACTGGTGATGCTGGAGCTGGTAATCCCCATCACCATCCACTGCAGCCTATAGGAGCTCTCCCTGAGGGGGTTCAGCCACAAGAGGAACTGAATGGGAGTCGGTGGGGAAGAGGGAGTAATTCGGGCGCATCCGATTTAGACAAAGGCTGTGTAAGCTTCTGACCAGCAGGAATCTCCCACTTCTGCCTTCCCCACCCTCTGTTCCCTGCTGGTGGACACTGATGTCATCAGAGCAGGCTCTGATTCCAGGTCCAGACTACACCCAGCAGTGAGGAAAGGGGTGTTCTAGAACCGGGGTAGCTGACTTCAGCCTGGGAGTTACTCTTCCTTGCCTTAGGCCACTTTGCCTCACACCATTAAGCTGCCACCTTGGATCTTTCTCTCTGAAACTCTGACTCAGTAGGTCTGGAATGGGGCCCAAGAATAAGCATACCTAACCTGCTTCAGGTAAGGCTGACACTGCCTGTCTATGGACCACATTTTGACCAGCACAGCCCTAGAAGACTCGGAGGAAGGTAGTCTGGGACCACAGATGAATTCTCCGCTAGATGAAGAACTACTTAGTGTAGGTTATGGCTCATTTACATTTCCCCATGCCGTGCCCCTCCCCCCCCCACCTACCCACAGCCCAGTGACTGACACATACAGGGCTTCAGTGAGTATTTGGTGAATGAAAGAACCCCCACCAATCTCCAGCATTTCTGTTAGTCTTTACAGAACAGAAACTTACCCTACATCTTTTCCCAGAAGCTAGGACCTAGCCTCTCGCCCAGAGTATGAGTTTCCCGGAGCTGCTGTAACAAATCACCACACACGGTATGACTTCAAACAGTAGAAAGGTGTTCTCTCACAGTTCTGGCAGAAGTCTGAAATCAAGGTGCCAACCAACAAGCTGTGTTCCTTCCAAAGGCTCTAGAGGAGAGCCCTCCCTGGTGTCTTCCAATGGCTCCCAGATGTCCTTGGTGTTCCTTGGCTTGTAGCTGTACCTCTCCGGTGTCTGCCTCCATGTTAGCATGACCTCTCACCCGTGTCTGTACCTGTGTGTCCCGCCTTCCTCTTTTTTTTTTTTAATTTTTAATTATTTTTAAAATTGTTTTCTTTCCTCTTCTTATAAGGACACCAATCACTGGATTTAAGGCCCGCGTTAATCCAAGATAACTTCTCTTGAGGTTATATCTGTGTAGACCTGGTTTCCAAATCAGGTTTCTGAGGTTTCAGGTGGATTTGGATGGGGGCCGGGGGCACTATTCAACTCTCCACAGCCAGGTGGGCAGACCTGACCCTTCTGATTGAACCAAGACACCTCTGCATTCTTTTTGCATATCCCCCTTTCCTCTACCAAGCTTCTGGCCTGCAAACAACATTTACCGTTGATGCTATGTGACTTCTGCTTTCTGTTTCCACCTGCCCTTCCCCACCGTGTGCATTCTCATCTCTGTCTCCCAGGTGGTGAATCTTAGATTTTGAAGTCGCACAATTTCTTGTACTTAATCTTCCTGCTTAACACCCTCCCGGCCCCCATCTCGGCTCTGATTCTCAAACTGGGACAAAAAGGGGATAATGTGGACCAGGGTATGTGAAGTTTAAGGGAAAGAAGGGAAACATTGCTGGCTTGTAAATTTTTCTGAAAGATCCTGGTGGAAAACCAATTATGTTGAAGAGATTGATGACCGGCGCACCGGGTTTTTCAAGAACGAACATGAGAGTCTTCAAGTACCTTTCAAGCTTGTGTTATACTGCTTGGGTTACTTCTTTCTGAGATTTCTCAAATGCGATTGTGCATTTCTACTCTGGGGCACTTTAGTGGGGTAGGGTAAGATTCTAGCTTTTAGAACAAGACCACCTTTGATGTGGCCCTGCCTACTGGTCTGGCTGGTAACCCTTTTCTACCCACCACCTGCCCAGCGCTCTATGTACCTGTGACTCCGGTATCCTCAAGAAGCCCAAGCTCCTGTGAGCCTCTGTGCTCCTCTACACATGTACCAGCTGCCTGGGCAGCCCCTGTTCCTCACCCATCCGACTGGCCCTTATTCATCTCATCAGGCTTTACTCAGGTCTCACCTCTTCCAGAAAATTTCCTGGATTCTTCTGGGTGAAATTAAGCTCCCCTCTGTCATGTTCCTCTTTTGCTGGCCTGTGACCTTGGTTACACCAGTGACTGAGTGCCCGTCATCCATGCCGGTGTGGTCCTGTTAGTTTCCCTTGAGGACTGTGAACAGCATGGAACAATGAACACATTTCAGTTGTCATAATCTTCCCAGCATCTGACAGATGGCTTTGCATGGGGTTTGACCTCGAGGTCTGAGTATGTACCAAGTGGAAGACTACATGATGGGTCAATGTATGGATGAAGGCCCCCACATAGAGTCCTCAGGCATTTCCACTAAGATTCCTGTGTGTTTCCCACTGCGGCTGTGACACATTGCCACAAACTCTGTGGCGTAAGAGAATACAAATTTATTCTCTTACAATTCTGGAAATATGAGTCTCGCTGGGTCTCAAATCAATATGTTGGCAGGTGCCCTTCCTTCTGGAGGCACTGGAGAGAACTCACTTCCTTGTCTTTCCTAGCTTCTAGACAGAGACTACATCCCTCGACTCAGAGCCCCTTCCCCCATCTTCAAATTCATCTCCCTGAGTCCCTCTTTCACTAATAAGGACTGTTGAAGTTATGTTGAACCTGAATAATCCAGGATAATACACCCATCTCAATAATATCTGTAAAGTCCCTTTTGTCATGTAAGGTGATACATTCTCAGGTACTGGAGAGTAAGACCAGAAAATCTTTCGGATGTGGGGGGGGGTGGGGTTATTAGGACCTGGATATCTCTGCACATCTGCAGGGGGAAGGCTTACTTCATTCTGCCCACCACAGTGACCAGAGCTCAAAGTCCCCTCCAGAGCCCCCTCCAGCCAATGACATAAAAGGGGCCAGCTTGCCATTCTCCTGGGTGAAGGAGCTCCAACAGCGTATGAGAGCATCACAAGGGCTGGGCTTTGGTCTTCCTCTGGACCTGCGGCTCTGCCAAGACCTCCTTCCTAGCAGCTTCCTCTAACTGCACAAAGGAATGGGTCCCCAGGGATGCCACTAACCTGCTCACCAAAGGTGCAAGGAAATGAGTTGCCAGCTCTGAAAATGAATAGCTCGGAAGGTGCAAGAACGTAATGTGTGGAGGCAGGATTGGACTTGGAAGGTGATTCTGACAAAGGGAATATGTTCGTCAGCGTGGCAGCCGTGCTTCTAGGCAGTGGGATGCCGAGGCTCAGATGGCACGAGTTCCCGTTCTCTGCTTTCGTGGAAAGGTGCCTGGGGGGTTGCCACAGGCATCAGCCCTGTGCCAGGCACTGTTTGGGACAGATGAGCAGACAGAGAGACCAGGAACCCAGGGCCCTGTAGGGGACAAGGGTGACTATAGTAAGACACAGAGAGTGCAAGGTGGGACTGAGATGGGACAGCTTTCAGGATAGGGAGGCTGAACCAGAGCTGAGGACATTCCTAGCTGGGGCATTAGCATGACCAGAGCCCTGGAGGGGAACTGTTTGATCGGAAGTAGGAAATAGCCCAGTATCAGTGTCCGAAGGCAGAATTAGTGTAAGGAGTCCAGACAGAGAAGCAGCATTAAAAGTCTCTCTCTAATGGTCAGTAATTCCTGCACACCTGGGTGGCTCAGTCAGTTAAGCAACTGACTCTTGATTTCGGCTCAAGTCATGATCTCATGGTTCATGGGATCGAGCCCCGCATCAGGCTCTGTGCTAAAGGCATGGAGCCTGCTTCGTATTCTCCCTCTCCCTCTCTCTTTGCCCTTCCTCTGTTCTCGCTCTCTCAAAATAAATAAACTTAAAATTTGAAGAAATCTTTATAATAGTTGATATTCCCTGACTACTGACCGGCAGGTGTTCAGAGAAAGCCCCTCACATAGGGTCACCTCTGACGTAGGTCCCTCCCCTGAATTGATTTGAGGACTAAAAGAGAGAGATGTGTAAATGGCCACAGTCCCTGGCTTTAGCTCAATGCACTCACCTCTCCATCCTCAGGACCTTGCCCACGCTATTGCTTCGACATGGGCGCTCCCTACAGCCTCTGTTCTCATCCTGGTGACCATTTAATGGTAAATGTCCCCTCCCTAGAGAGGCATTTGGAGCTATCTTATTAAAATCGCCCATCCGCCTCACTTAGTCTCCATTCCAGAACTATGTGCATGTCCTTACAAGTACACCTCAGGCTTGCATTTTTTTTCTCAATCCCTTGGGCTTTGTCTGGGTCCCTTTGTGTATCCCTGTCCACAAAGACAAAGACCCTGTCCACTTCTGGGCCCCTGTTGTCCAGGGCTCTGCAGACATGCATTGAATGAATAAACACGTTCATGCTTGATGTATTTTTAAACGTGTCTCATCTGTTTTATAAGAGGCTTCTGTCAAAGATGCCAGAACCACAGAGAGCAGGTTTTTGGTTGAAGCAAAGCTGAGCATTGGGATCAATAGGATCGACGGCCGTCAGGAAGCAAAATCCTTGGGATCTGAGGTCAGAGTACCCAGGTGGGAATTTTGGCTCCCTACCGACCCAGCTGATAAGCTCCTTGAGCACAGAGTGTTCCGGTGCTTGGGACAGGGAGCACCACTGAGTGTTCAAAGAATGCATAGAGAGATATTTGTACCTCTTTCTTTCTAGTGTTTTTGCCTCTACTAGTGTTTTTGTCTTTGGGCCATCAAAAGTCTGAGATACTTTTATGTAGTCCTATCGCGTTTGGTCCTTGTATTCCTATTTATTTTTAGCAAAAAAACAAAATAACATAAGATAAATGCATCTACTGTGATTCCAATATGATCGTGCTATTTAGTTCCTCTTTTGTTCAGCCCGATGAAAGGGTGATTACTTAGAACTTTGATACATTCCTAGCTCTTCGGACCAAATGGGTGGTGGACTGTCCCTGCTCCCTGGAGTTTTCTTTTCTAGCCCCGGGCTGTGGTGGCTTATAAAATCCCTCCACAGTCTTGGAACTACCAAACAGTGACCCCTCCTAACAAATCAGCCCATCAAGCTGATGTTCTTCATCCCTATTAGTGGGCCTGAATTTCCAGCCCAGACCCACTTCTAATGGGAGTTTGTACTTTCTGGGGCGGAAAGCTGAGCTTGGCACAATCCAAGTGCCTCTTTGTTTATGCCCGTTTGCCTATGATGAAAAAGACACTAATTTTCCAACACAGAAGCTGATGGTCTCTGTCAGCCACTCTTCCACAACTAATTTCCCTCCCTCCTCCCCTTTTCTTCCTCCTCTCCTCCCTCCTGGATTAGAATCCTGGTTCCTCCAATTAGTGGTTGGTTGACCTTGGTTACATGATTTCATCTGTTTGTGCCCATTTCCTTCTGTCTAAAGTAATTGTTCCTACTTAAAATTCTGTTTTTAATATTACATGAGAAAATGTGTGTGTGGTCCCGGACAGCTTGCCTGGTGCTTAATAAATGCTTCATAACTGGGGGCTGCTATCTGCTCTATTTCCTCGATTCTCACCCTTGCTCTGGCCCCTCTCTCTCCTTCCTCTTCCTTATGCACTCCTTCTTCCTTCTAGTATATAAATTATTCCTCCTTCCCTCCCTTCTTCTTCATCTCCCCTTTGTAATTCAGCTCCAGTGATTACCTAATAATCAGCTTGACCAGAAGTTACATTATCATCCATCTGAAATGTTCAATTGGGTTCCCGGGCCCTTTGAACCAGCGAACATCAATACAGAGTTGGTTTATTACGGCACCGATATTTACGACGGCAGGACAGTGTGGCCTTGTCTCCTCTCCAGCAGCCACTGGATGGTAGACGTAATCACAGAAGAGTTTATGTTCTCTAATCAGGATGTAGGAGCATCAAAGGAAACAAACCTCTTAATCTCGGGTAAGATTTTTCTTAGGACAAAGCAAGTAAAAAATATGCTTATTATGCCAGGACTTTGCATCCTTTTTCTGACTTGAGCAAAGGCCCATAAATTGTTTTCCCACTGTTTTCAGGCCAGCTGTTAGCTGTGTTTGCTGACTCTCTGAATTATCGGCCAGCATGTTGGCACCTTGTTAATCATGGCAACGTTTCCTCTGCCTCTTTTTGGAGAGAAATTCTGCTTTCTAAAGGAAGACACCTTTTGGCCAATCAGAGTTTAATACCAAGTGATGGCCACCCGTCTGCTCCCGAACTGCTACCTTAGCAGGCAGTGCATTGTCCCTTCAATTTGTAGCATTGTTTGTTACTATTTCCTCAATCTGAGCAAATGTGGGGCGATGGCAGTGAGCGGACCTGCCACCCCAGGACATGGGTTCCAAGAGCAGCCCAGGCTGCACCCTCTACCGGCTGGGTGGCCTCAGGGCGTTTCACCTGCTTATACCTTGCTGTGCTCATCAGGGTGTGCACGAGGGGAGACCAGCCCTGTCCTGCTAACGTCACAAGTTTGGGGTGAAGACCAGGTGAAATGACACGGTGTGAAGCCAATTTATTGTTCTTCAGAACTTCAGAAGATACGATTATGTCCTAAGCATTGAGAGGGCACCAAAGGAAAGGAACTGGCATTTATGGAGTGAGCATTGCTGACCTGGCAGAGCTCCAGACGCTCTCCTGTGTTTCTCTCATCTGAACCCTCCAGAAAGTCAGGTTGTACTGTTGTGGGTTTTTTTATTTTTAATTTATTTATTTTGAGAGATTGAGAGAGAGAGAGAGACAGAGAGAGAGAGAATCCCAAGCAGGCTCTACACTGTCAGCACAGAGCCCGACGCGAGGCTCCACCTCACAAACTGTGAGATCATGACCTGAGCCAAAGTCAGACACTTAACGCCCCCGCGTCGTACTTTTGCTTTACATACAACAAACCTGGGAGTGTAGAGGTGAAGTCACTTGCTCAAAGATACACACACAGTAAACGAACAACAAAGGTGAGGTCTGACCGTCTCTTCCCCAAAACAGAACCTGGTTCTTTCTATTACACCATACTCGTAAAGCCAATGAATGTGTTTCCCCTCTTAAAAAAAAAAAAAGACGGAAGGGAAAGAGGAGGAGAGGGAGGAAGCAGGGAAAGAGGAAGGGAGGAAGGAAGGGAAGAAAGGGAAAAATAGCAAGCAACTGATTAAGGGTTATCTTTCTCAAAATATGCGGATATCATGTGGTTTGATCAGATCAGCTTTAACAATCTGTTTCGCTCTGGCCACATTCTTTCTTAAATATTTATTGAGCAATAGCTTACTGTAGATACTGTGGTTGTTCAGTTGAGTTTTACTGACTGATCCCACCCAGGCCAGCGGTGATGAATAGTCCAAATAAAACAAGCGGTAAGTGGAGAACTCTACTCTTTCCACAGACAGGTAAATGAAGGCTTCAGAGAAGTTAGAGTAATTTGCTCACTTCCAGGCTCTGCCTCCTTGATGTTCCAGTAACCAGCTAAATGGGCTATTTGGCAGCCGAGACGCAAACAAAATATAGTAGGTCATGGAATGTGGCCTATGTGTTGAGAAACAACCAACCGCTGGTCAAATACAGGCCTTGCAGTTATAACACCTGCATTTGCTCTTGACCCTTCCTTTAATGAGGGATCCCTTGGGCCAAGGCTCTTACCTGATTTGAGTCCCTGTGTCCTTGTCTGAAACCGAGAGTAATCAATCACAAGTGGCAGCCTATGTGAAGCGCAGAGCCCTGTGCCTGGCCATAGTGGGTCCTCAACTAGTGTGCGGTCCTCCTGCCCCACACTGCCCACCCCACCCCCCGCCCGTGATCAGGGAAAACTCCTGCCAAATTCCACAGAGCTGGGATCTTATGGAATTTTGTTTCCTGATGAAGCCTCCACGCTATTTGGATGACTTTCCTCCACCTCCTCTTATGATGACGTGACAAAGATTCTTCTGGTTGTGTTGTTTTTTCCATTTTATAAAGTGGCCAAGATAACAAACCTCATGCAACCTTGGCTCCGCAGTACATTTCCATGTTAATTAATAGCAGCCTCAATCCGGCAAGTTTTTAGGAAAATAAATTACATATATTCAGGTGTCTGGTTTTTACCACCATTAAACTTAACTACCCTGTTTGTGTCCTTTATTGCTTTTATTTTATAAAGACCATAAAAAAAAAAAAGCTACAATACTTCAGCCAGGGGCCAGGAGGAAGCCGCCTTTTCATATTTATAATAGCTTCAAATAAAATATGTTCCAACACTCCCAGCCATATGGCTGCAAACGGTTGTTTAGAGGGGCCCCTTTCCCCGCCCCTGATTCTTACAGGCATCAATCTTATTTTCCAGTTCCTTTGCTGGATTAAATTTATGAAATGCTCAGCCCTCAGGGTGATAAATGTGTTGATTGTCACCACTTCCTCTTTTCAGTTTCCAATTAACATGATTGGTATGGAATGTGCACAGACAGCTAGGTCTCGATACTTTACATCTTGCAGCCCAGTAGCTGAGCCAGCACAGATTTCAGCGACCACCCCCCCTCCCCCCACCCCTCTCAGGTCAGTTCCCTGCTCACACACCTTTTAGAGCGTTTAACAATAGCTCAATATTATTTCCATCCATGTGGGGGGGAGGGAACGCCTCGATTTAAGATCTGAAGATGCAACTTGTAATTTTTCTTGAAGAAATTCCACTGAGTATAAGTAATTTTCTATAACATTTTCATACTATGGGCAGCGTCCTATTTGCATAGGAAAATAGACTGAGCTTGTAATCAGGCAGTACTACAAGTGATTGCGAGGCTTTTTACAAATGCAAAGTGACATGGCAAAGGTAGAGAGCAATAAAGAAACGGAGTGGCTCCAGGGTGTTCGTGAAGGGCTGATTGCCTTTCACTTCTGCATTATTCTAACAGCCCAGATCCAAGTCCCAAGAAAAGGGTAGAGGATCTAAACAGAGGCCTGTGGCCCTCCTCTTCCCCTCCCCCTTGTTCTCCTCCTCTTCATCTCCCATAAACTCTTGGCCAGCAGTGTCACCATCTGAGTCACCAGTGGGCAGTTTGGTGCTGTGGAGAGAATGCGGTTCTTTTGTGGGAGGCCAAGCTTGAGTCTATTCTTGACCTTATCGTTTTGAGTGGAGGGACTCGTATCCCTTGATTCCAATTCTGGCATCACAAGAAAAGAAAAACAAAAACACAGTACCTACCTCTCCCAGGCATGAGATGAAATAATGCCAGTAGAACAGCTGGTCTGAAACAGGTGCACAGTGATGTAGTAGCTAATGGCCGAGATGCCCACGGGGCTGCTTGGCTTCCAGTCCCAGCTCTACCCTTTCCTGGTTGTGTAGCCCTGGAAAAATTATATAACTTCTCTTGCTTCTGTTTCTTCATCTATTAAATGAGAATACTAATCATAGAATAGATTTTATTATTGCGAGAAATAATAAAATGGGCTGGGGGCTTAGGCTGTGTGACGCTCTGAAAATGTAATTGATGAATTGAACATTCATCAACAGCCTGTTATTACTTCCTTCAACTAATATTTGAGGAGCAGCTACCATGTGTCAGGCGCCCTCCTAGATACCTGTCATGGCCCAGAGATGAATTAGAGCCCTCAGAGTCAGCTCAAGCATGACACTCAAAGGGGGGCCTCCTGTGTACTTAATCTCTGACCATATTAGATGACTCCTCTTAAAATCAGAGCCTCTTCTTTCCAACGCTGATCAGTGTTAGATGTTTCCTCTGTGTGCTCATTCAATTACTATTCCATCTGTTAAGCCATCAGCCCCATGAGAATAGGAATTCTGTCTGTTTTGGCTCATCACCAATGTTTAGTACGAGGCGTGGGGCATGCCAAGAGCTCAGTCAATATTTGTTGAGCACAGAATGGAGGCAGTGTCTCCTCCTTTGAAAACCTGGTATTTTGGCAGAGTTGTCAAACTTGGAAAATTCTGTAATGTTCTACGTAAAAAAAAGTGTTGGAGAAGTTCAAAAAGCAAAGGACTCCATTCTGGCAATGGAGGAAATCTTCCTAGATGTAGGGACTTAAAGGGTGAGTAGGAGGTCTTCAGGCTAAAGGGGGGAAGGCAGGCATCCCAGACAGAAGAGAGAGTATGTGCTAAGGCGTAAAGACATGAAAGTGTGTTGGGATTAGTGACATGGCTAAAGCTCAGGTAAGCCTGGTATAAGGAGGGTTGGGAGACAGAATCTGGTGTAGACACCCTTGCCTCTTAAGCAAGTAGCTCAGTGCCTTGCCTGTGTTTGCTGCCCAATATTTTTTCACTGAATGTCAAATGAAAAGGCCAATGCTCATATTCAGGGAGAATAAAAGTACTTGAACATGAATAAATAGACACAAAGGTATATTATTTAAGATACAAGTTCTAGCTGCGGTAAGAAAGACCAGATAGTTGAAGAGTGGTTTACGTTAGAGAGATGTTTACTTTTGTCTCCTACAACAACCTGAACAGGAACAGCGGTTCTGTGGCACTGAGGACCTGGGCTACTTTTATCTTGTTGTTCTGCCTTCTCAACACAGTTTTGTTTTTCTGGATCCAAGATGGCTGCTCCAGCTCTCGCCACGCTATCCCCATATGCCTGTGGATGGGGAAGAGAAGGAGCTTCTCCTCCCAGGGGCCAGGAGCTAGCCTCGAGAGAGGTGGAGAAAGATTATCTTGAATTGTGTGATGGTTAGCCTTATGTGTCAAGTTGGCAGGGCCGTGGGATATCTGATGAAATGTTATTTCTGGGTGCGTCTGTGACAGTGTTTCTGGAAGAGATTAGCGTTTACGTTGGTGGACTGAGTAAAGCAGATTGTTCTCCCCAGAGTGGGTGGGCACCATCCAATCCACTGAGAACCCGAGGAGAATAATAAGGGGGAGGAAGGTTGGATTCATTCTCTCTCATCGTCTGACCACTTATTTAGGATATTGATCTTCTGCCCTTGATGCTCCTGGTCCTCAGGCCCTTTGCACAAGGCTGAAATCTACACCGTCAGCTTCCCTGGATTTCCAGCTTGTATATGGCAGATCATGGCGCTTTTCAGCCTGCATAGTTGTATGAGGCAATACCCTATGATCAATCTCTTTCTAGATCTATCTATCTCTCTATCATCTATCTATCATCTACCTATCATCTCTATCATCTAGCTATCCATCTAGCTCTCCATCAATCATCTATCAACTATTGGTTCTGTTTCTCTGGAGAACCCTTACTACAACAAGCTGGGTCACCGTAGGACCAGCTAACATTGTAACTACCACAGGGTAAGTAAAAACAAGTATTGATGTGGCACTTAGCCATCTCTGCTCAGTCGGCTTCCATGCATGTCA
This sequence comes from Panthera leo, assembly GCF_018350215.1. Taxonomy (NCBI): domain Eukaryota; kingdom Metazoa; phylum Chordata; class Mammalia; order Carnivora; family Felidae; genus Panthera; species Panthera leo. Next base: position 74,922,984 of record NC_056695.1, on the reverse strand, counting down.
GGAGCCCGCTAAGATAGGACTTATTATAGGACAACTGGGCTCCTGCGAGACTCTGATTCAACTTCCATCCTTCTCCGAATGTGCAGTTGGACTTCCTTCAGTGAAAAAGAGATCTTTCTAGAGAAAAGGGTCAGTGCAACTTACACATGCTAATGTGAGAAAGTACCCTGATGTGCATATACCAGTTATGAGAGGTGTTAGGAATCAGCTACTACTATTACGATACAAATGTGTAGAATGGACATTTTCTGTATGGATTTGAATTCCTACACTTGTATTATGAATGCACTTTATCATGTAGGAGAGAAATGGGTAGGCTTATAATTAGTTCAGCATACTTTTAGGGGCCATGGTGATATGGGGGGGTCATAAACTTCCTTATCTATAGCAGAGCATGAGAGCTTGTTATGCTTAGGATACCCTTCATAATTCATGTCACATGGGTGCTGGGGAGGTTGGAAAAATTCAAGAAAAGCAGAAGCTAGGAAGGAGGGGAATTCATCGAATTCTTTCCTTCAGGATGGGGAGAGGGTGAGACCAGTGGCACTCGTAGGAAGAACCTGAGTACTTCAGACCAGGGGCTGTGCCAGTGACAATTCTGTGAGTTTCCACATCTTTTATCAGATTGTTTTTTTCCAGCACATGTTCACTTCCTCCCACCTTTGGGGTGGATTGTATTCTCCTGCTTCACTAACTTTTGCTTAGACGATAGAAAGTGAGCAGGTTTATTTATTTGTTTGAAGTTTAAAAAATTTATTTTGAAAGCAAGCGAGTGCAAGTCGGGGAGAGGCAGAGAGAGAGGGAGAGAGAGAGAGGATCCCAAGCAGGCTCCATGCTGTCAGCACAGATCCCGACACGGGGCTTGAACTCACCAACTGTGAGCTCCTGACCTGAGCTGAAGTTGGATGCTCCACCGACTGAGCCACCCAGGCGCCCCTGAGAAGATTTCATAAGGGCAGATGATATAAATCCTATTTAAAGTGCTGGCACAGTTTGGCTGAGCTCCTGGACTCCCGCGATATCCCTTGAGAGGTGCATGCCCAGGAAGCCCCTGTCCCTTCAACCTGGGCCCCGGGATGGGGACAGGCGGAACAGACCTAAACCCAAGTCTGGAGCCAGGCCTGCTGCCCAAAGCAGCTCAGCCGAGCAGAGGCCAGCCCACGTGAGCCAAACTGTGGTTGGCCCGCAGATCCACAAGCATGGGAATAAAAGTGCTTGCAAGCCTTGGAGTTCTGGGTTGTCTGGTTATGCAATCTCGACGTAGGGATGGCTCACAGATGCAACAAGCTTCTGGTTTTTATTCGATATTGTTTTCCCACGTGCATCACAAATGAACGGCACCTGATTCCTCGTGCATGCGAGGGTCCACTGAAGGTGAGCAGGGGGTATGGTGTGAGGAAGGGCTCTGTTCTATATCGTCACTCATGGATCCAGGCTCCTTCCATCTCCTGGGTCTCTCATGCCTCATACTTCGCTAAATCCTACACATTTGTCAGCAGGTGGATGAAGAGAGAGGGTGTAGAGGCTTGTCAGAGGCTTATGGGTACCACGCACGTTCTGGTGAGTCTGTGGCCTAACCTAACTGCAAGGACGACTGGCAAATATAATCTCGCCTTTTTTCTAGGAGGAACGGAAATTTGTCTGATGGGCAATTAGCTAGTCTTCCTCATATGGGAAAATGAACAGGTGGATGCATTCCCCATTATTGCCGGAAAGACAGTGACAGGGAAGCACACAGGCCAAAAGTGAGAGGGGCTGGAGTAACCGCGGGGGACACGTTGTGTGTGACAGGAGGTGACAGAGGAGGAGGCAGGAGCACAGACAGATCAGACCTCAGACATAGTAATTCACGTACATGGGAGCAGACTGATGTCCTCTGTGGTTTTAGCGAGCCACGGAGGTATTTTGGCAGGACCCGGACGCCTCAGATCTGCACTTAGAAGCTCCCTGTGGACACAGCGGGCAGGGTGGCCATGTGGGCCTCTTGGGAGAGGCCAGGGAGGTTGCTACCCTGGTTTGGGGAGGCTCAGGGCCTTCACTGGAATTCCGGTTGTTGAGCCGGGGAGAGACCAGAGGCCAGAAAACTTGGGAAAAACAAAACTTGCGCAGCGACAAAGAAACAAGTCTTTGGGTGGGATCCAGGAAGCAAGAATCAGAAAATTGAAAGGAGAAACTAGGAGAGTTTAAAAGTGCCATAAATAGGAGTGCTAAAGGGGAGGACTCGTTAGGACCGAATAAAGCGATACAGCAGAGACCCACGCACCAGCCACACAGCGAGCGCTTATCCCTGTGAGGCCCTCCGGGGCTGTGGCGTGGCTCTGTTCCTTTCCCATGTCAGATGCAGAGTGTGGCTTCATCAGGCCCCTAGAACAAGAAAAGACCTCGAGGTCATCCGGAGAGGTGCGTCTCAAAAGCCGGCAGGCGTCTTGTTAAAGCCCAGACTGGGGGCACCCAAGCAATACGGCTGATTCCCTGGGCCTGGGAGGAGCGCGAGGATGTGTGCATCTAACAGGCTCCTGGGTGACCCTGACACTGCCCGGCCATAGACAACACTCTGAGAACGCTAGAGAAAACCACTCCTTGTGTAGACTGGAAAGCCCAGGTTCAGGGAGGGGGAAAGACTGGCTCTGCCAGAAATGACCCACGCTGGAAATGTTTTCTCCAACCCCATTGCCTTACCATCCCCCTCCCCCCCCCCACCCCCCCCCCCCCGGCAGTGTGCATCAGGACATGCCCGCGTCCATCTCGGTCTTCCCTGGTGTCTCCCAGAGCACCTGCCCACTATCCTGAGCCCAGTCTCCGCACGTCCCTGTGCTGGATAGCCGCAAGTTTAGTTGACTAACCACCAGCCAGACGAGGGAGTAAAGAGAGGGGCTGAAGTAGGATCAGCACACCTTTCTGTTATCATTAAAGAAGAAAATTGGCTTGGAGCAGGGGGAGAAAAACGCCAAAAACCCATGGCTGCAATCCTGCGTGATCTCTATCCTTTCATTCAGCTCCAGAGTCCCCTCCCAGGGGGCTCTTTCTTTCCCTGCCAAGCGTCCATTGCACAACCAGGTGCTTGTGTGCTGTCTCCCCACACTCCTACCCTAGACTCTCCAGCAGAGCAGGGCTTGCCTGTGTCGTAAGGGTCAGGTTAATGCCTATGAGCAACCCGAGGGCGAAGCTAAGTCTTCTTGTTCTGTCTTCTGCATTCAGCACGATGCAAGGATTTTCGTGTGGCCGTCAGTATCCAGCCAGGAACAGAGAATCCATGCCAGGTGGCTCAGGAATCTAATGCAGGGAACTAATTACAGAGGTGTTGGAAAAGCAGACAGCAGGGAAAGGTGAGGCAACGCAGAAATTAACAAGCGCAGAAAGCTGCCACCCTGGGGCTGAAGGGACCGTGAGTGACAGTGCTCCCGGAGCCCCGTAGCTGGCACTGTGCAAGGGAGTCGGGGCGTCGGAAGAGGGGCCTCCCAAGGGTTCAGCCAGAGCTGAGCAGGTGAGGTTGCCTGCAATAGATGAGACCTGAAGAAGGAAACTGAGGGCATGGAGAACAGAGTCACCTCGCAGGCTCTGGAACGACCGGGAGGGAGTTGGAACTGGTGCAAGTGACTAGGGTAAGAGCTGACGTAAGGAAAGAGCCAGAACCACTGACAAGAGTTTGCCAGAAGCAGAGCGGGAAGGGCTTCTCCTGTTGTCCTAGCCTGGGTTCTCTAGAGGCAGAGGCTGACACAGGGGATTGTGTGGAAGGCATGCACTAGGAGAGGCTCCCAGGAGAGATCTGGATGGCCAGGGGACTGTAATGGAGAAAGGCAGGGATTAAGCAGGGACGGGGTCCTGGGTGAGGTCTAATGTCAGCCAGATGCTGCAGGGAACTCTGGAATACAAATTGCATCTTGGTGTTTGTCCTGCCTTGAGGCATGAGGATGGGCTTTTGTACACCCTACACAAGTCAGTGCTTGGATAAGCGTTCCGGAGTGTTCTCTGACTCTGAGCCAATTCCAGGTGAGGTAGTCCTAGCTGTGGGGAGGGCGGGGGTGGGGGGGGAGGGCAGTCCCAGGGAGAAAATGGGAAATGTGAACCTGCCCCAGGAGCACGCTCAGTAGCGGGAGATGGGCACCCCAAACTTAAAAGCCCCCCCCCCAGGGATCTGAATGGGGCACCAATCATGTCTACTCCATAATTCTTAATGTTCCTTTCTCCTAACATGATTTTTATGGGTTGAATTTAACTCATGGAGTTAAACATGGAGGGTTTGTTGGAAGACATGGGGTGGGAGGGGGTTGAAGCTGAGGACAAACAAGCAACTGACAGGTAGTAAGTGCTCAATAATATCTGCTAAGCTGAATTATACTTCCCCGCACCTTCTAGACTTTTTGGTGCTTTGCAAAAATTGAATCTGTCAACAGCAGTTGAAGATTTACCATCACTAAGGAAATAGTTTTCAGGAGAAAATTATCATTTGCCTAAGAGTGCATGACAGATACTGATTTTGTGTCAAACATAATACAATTTACTCATGGACCTAAAAGGAGTTGAGGGAAAGTGGATTCACATTCCAGTTGGATGGGGTTGACCCACGACTGGCCCCCTTCTGAAGGGTTGAACCAAAAATATTTTAGAGCTATTTTTTTTTCTCCTAGATACAGAAAATGCATTTTCAAGAAGAGTCCAGAGTCAGCTGACGTGTGACTTTTGTGCAGATTTTGAGTTAAAAGCCTCGAATCGCAGTGCTGATTTATAATAGAACTTTGCCATCTTGCAAATTTATTTTATAGGTTCTTTCTAGAATTAACAGTGTGCTCTGCCATATGATGTCTCAGGGGGATCCCACCGCATGGCCTGCCAGCTAGTTGTTCTCATGTAATTGTATAGAATATTTGCTCAGCATCTCACACCTTTTAGAAAATGTTAGTTCATGGAAGTTACCTGGTGTCCAGAAGACTCTGGAATTCATACAATGAAAAAACCCAAACTCGTTAAAGAGAACAGAAAGAGAAATGCGTAGTAGCGCTTTTAAACGCCAGGCACAGTGCTAGGTTTCACCATCCACTCGTCTTCTTCCCATAACATTTCTACAAGTTTATATAGGTGTGATGCAGAGCACAAGACAGATTCAGACAGGTCAGGTGGCTTCCCCGAGGCCACATAACTAGAGGTGACAAAACCAAGATTTGAATGTGGATCTCACAGACTCTGTAGCCCACGACACCGAAGAGATCATAATAGTAACACTGATAATTAACATCTATGCTTTGGGCTTTGTACATTCCTCTACCTTTGCTTGAATGCCTACCCCTCCCCACTTTCTCGTATGCACCTGTTAGACCTCAGATGCGATGTCACCTTTCTGGAAAGGTTCCCTTTTAGTGCCCGGGTCTGTGACAGGTGCTCCTTCCTACGTGATCCTAAAACACACTGTGCTTCCCTGGTAACAGTGCTTATAGCTTACATCCCTATGTTCTTATGGACTTCATCTCTCTGGGCGTGCTGTGAGCAGAGGGGCTTTCGTTATTCTGTCTACTTTAGTTTCCCCAGCACCTAGCAGAGTTCCTGCCACATAGAAGGTGCTCACTTAACCAGTGTGCATTCTTGGGTGCCAGGCAGTCTAGTCTCTGTCACATATCTTACTCTGCAAGGCCACTGGAGAAAAGTATACACATGGCACTTAGGACAGGAGGTTTCCTACTGAATGCTAATTCCCTCCTCATCTCCATCTTGTTACTCTACCCTGACTCTCTAAGGAAACACACACACACACACACACACACACACACACACACACACTACTTTAATTGACCACCTTTATTCTTTTCCTCCTTTCCAGAACCTTTACTTTAATTCCTAAATATTAGTATTTATCAGTAAGTCTCATATTTACCAAGTACAGAGAAGAACTCAGTCCTGCAAGGGGTGGGTTCAGTGAAGTAGTTATTCCATCCCCGCAAAGGGCATGCTACCTGGTTGTGGGGTATCTGTCAGTGCGCATTTAAATACAGTGAGCAGAGCAGTCACTGATTCAACAGATGCTGTCACTTCCAAAAGTATTTATTAAGTGTCTTTCCTGTGTTAGGCCCTGTGCTCACAGCTTCCTCCTTGAAGGATTCCAAGCTTCTGCTTAGAGCTCTCAAGACTCCTTTTGCCTAAAAACCTATAAACTGATATTTGAGCTAAACCACATGCCAGCAGAATGACCTGAGGAAATGATTTCATCCCTGTAGACATCCGTCCTCTGAAAAAAGAGTTGTCAGGATGTAATTTTAATAGCGTTACTGACAGTATAGCATGTGTGGTATTTAGTACAGTGCCTGGAATAGAGTAGATAACTGTTCAAAAGCACTGGCAGTCATCTTCATTATTATTGCATTATATTCTCTTTTTTCCCTTTCGCAATTATGGCAGGTGTTGAGGCAAGGTGATTGTTACTGTGTTCCTTAGATTAACACAGACATTGAGGGAAGGGGTTTTCTACTGTGTTTACTGGGAGGAAACAGTTTCGGAAGAACACTTCTGTTTCCTCTGCCCACTCTCAGAGCATGCTAGGACACAGTTCTTACATGGTCCACATGAATCCTCTGTCAATGGTTTTGCTCCACTAAGTAATACCATAAACAGCATATTTTATTATCATAAAATGCATGTTTTTTCTTTATTGGTTAAAAACCCAGGGGCGCCTGGGTGGCTCAGTTGATTAAGCATCCAACTCTTGATTGTGGCCCAGGCCGTGATCTCATGGTTTGTGAGTTTAAGCCCTGCATTGGGCTCTGCACTGACAGTGTGGAGCCTACTTGGGATTCCCTCTCTCTCCCGGTCTCTCTGCCCCTCCCCCCCTGTCCCCCCTCCCTCCCTCTGTCTCTCTCAAAATAAATGAGGAATTAAAAAGAAATCCATATTGGAGGAAGGGTATGATTAATCATGAGTTCTTCAAACTATTATCCCATTTCTCTCTGTTTCACAAATTAAAAAAGTGAGGCTTAAAGAAGTTGGGTCACCCCAAGAGAAGTGCAGAGCTAGAATTTGAACGTGGTCCCACCCGACTGCATGTCCAGAGCAATCCCTTTCACTCCCTTGGCATCTGTCAGCCAAGGGACCCAATGTGAGGACAGGTCATTTGTAAGTAAGCTCCATATTCACAACTCAAATTTAGAAGGAAGCCTTGAATCACCGATTCAAAAGTAATATCATGAACAAAAAACCTGTTTTATTATATGTAAGAAAATAATTGAACTAATAGATTTTCATAACACAATAAATTAGAACACAAGGGGTTTCAGTTCCTGGTCTGACACATGAAGAACTTCGAAGTTGTCACTGCCATTCTCACAACGTGATAGAGGCCAACCAAACTGCAAATCAGTAACTGTTCTTAGATTCTTCAGAGAACTGAGGTCCCAGGGCAATCTACTGCCACCAAAATCAGAGAAATCAAAAGGTAGATACAGAGAATCACAGCTTACTGGGAGCAGAAGCCCACACTAGGAGCCAGTATTATTGAGGGCGCTTTAAGCTATCTTTGATGATTTGCCAGAGGCTCGGTGTGGACTAGCTTGAGGGTTAGAAAATCCAAGGGTGGGGGGCAGTCTTAGAAGGGACCCACACTTTAATAAGCTTTACTTCCAGATTCTCAGGTCAGGATGAATTTTGGAGAAAAATCCCCTCATGCTTCTAGCAGAGGTGAGGAAAAGTAGACATTTTGAAATAAGTTCAGAACTTTCTGTTCTCCTTAATCAAGTTATCCCTAAGAGAAACTGTTTTACCAGAGGTTAACTCAGTGGAATTTTACTAAAGCCTAGATGACCTACTTAATATAGTACTAGAAGTTCTACGCAGAGCAATTAGACAAGAAAAAGAAATAGAAATTATCCCAATTGAAAAGGAAGGAGTAAAATGATCTCTGCTCACAGATAATAAGATGTTATATGTAGAAATTCCTAAATATTCCACAAAAGTCCTATTAGAACTAATAAATGAATTCAGGAAAGTAGCAGCATACAAAGTTAACACACTCAGATCAGTTGCATTTCTATACAGTAACAATGAACAACCTGAAAAGGAAATTACAAAAACAATTCCAAGTACAATAGCACCAACAAATAAATAAATACATACATACATACATACATACATACACACACACACCTAGAAATTAACTTAACCAAGAAAGTGAAAGACTTGTACAATGAAAACCATATAAAACATTGCTGGATGAAATTAAAGAAGACTTAAACAAATGGAATTACATCTTATGTTTATGGACTGGAAGACTTAATGTTATTAACATGTGTATACTACCCAAAGAGATCTAACGATTCAGTGTAACCCCTACCAAAACCCAATTGATTTTTATGGAAACAGAAAAACCCATACACAATAAAAAATGGTGGGTGGGGAGTGGGGGAGAAGTCAGAGGGAAATAATGCTACCTTACCTACAGAGGAGCAAGATAAGAATTTCATCTATCGTCTCTTCAGAAGCCATGCAAGCAAGAGGGGAATGAAGCTAAATGTTTAAATTATTGAGGGGGAAAACCCCTAGAATTCTGTATAAAGCAATATCGTCCTTCAAAGTAAGGGAAAAATAAAGACAAACAAAAATCGAGGTAATTTGTAGGCAGTAGGTCTGTCTTGCAAAAAAAAAAAAAAAAAGCTAAAAGAAGTTCTTCAAAGAGTAGGTAAATGATGTATCTCAGAAGCTAGAATCTATGTAAAGAGGAAAAGAACATCAGAGGAATGAATGGAAGTGTACTGGTTTGCTAGGACTCCTGTAACAAAGTACACAGACTGGGCGACTTCACAGCAACTTATATTCTCACAGTCCGAGAGGCTAGAAGTCTGACCTCAAGGAGTCAGCAAGGTTGTTTCTGCAGAGACCTCTCTCCTTAGCTTGTAGGTGGCTGTCTTCTCCCTGTGTCTTCACCTCTTACCTCTGCGTGTGTGTGTCCTAATTTCCTCTTCTTGTAAGGACACCAGTCTTATTGGATTAAGGTTGACCCCAATGATCTCATATTGACACAATTACCTCTTTGAAAACCCTTTCTTCAAATAGCCACATTCTGAGTGACTGTGGGTTAGACTTTAACATGTGAGTTTTGAAGAGCCACGATTCAGGCCATAAGAGAAGGTAAAAGAAAGTCTTTTCTTTTTCTTATTCTTTAGTGATGTAGTAGATTAACGGTTTGTTCAAAATAATAGTAGTGACAATGTGTTGGGTGATGATAGCTTATGTATGAACGAAATTAATGACAGCGATGTATTAAGGAGCAAGAAATTAGGAATATTCTTGAGCATATACAGCACTGGTGAAGTTCTATAGGATAATTTGAAAGTGGACTTAGAATGGTAGTTGTAGGGGTGCCTGGGTGGCTCATTCAGTTGAGCATCCGACTCCTGATTTTGCCTCAGGGTCATGGGTTAAGCCCCAAGTTAGACTCTGCACTGAGCATGGAGCCTGCTTAAGATTCTCTCTCTCCCTCTCTCTCTGCCCCTTCCCCACTTGTGATCTCTCTCTCTCTCTCTCTCTCTTTCAAACAAACAAACAAAGAAGAATAATTGTACACTGCAAACTCTGGTACGACCAGTAAACAAAGTTTTTAAATGTTTATTTATTTATTTTGAGGGGGAGAGAGCATGCCTGTGCAAGTGGGGGAGGGGCAGAGAGAGGAGGAGAGAGAGAGAATCCCAGAACAGAGCCCAACTGGAGGCTTGTTCTCACAAACCATAAGGTCATGACCTGAGCTGAAATCAAGACACTTAACCGACTGAGCCACCCAGGCGCCCCTAAACAAAAAAAAATTTTTTGAGAAGTAAAATTGATAAGCTAAGAAAGAACCAAAAATGAAATTATATAAAATGCTCAGTTAAAATCAGGGAAGGCAGAAAAAAGAAGATTAGAAAGAAAGAAAGAAAGAAAGAAAGAAAGAAAGAAAGAAAGAAAGAAAGAAAGAAAAAGGGCAATAAATAGAAAACAGTGATGAATTAGACAGATATTAATCCGGCTACATCAATAATCATTTCAAATGTTAATGGTCTAAATACACCAATTAAAAGACACAAGACTTAACTAATACTGCTAAGGAAACCAACCTTAAATATAAGTCGTAGCTATTTTAACAATAAGGGAATGAAGCGAAATATACCACATTAACACTAATCAAAATAAAGCCAACACAAGCTGTAATAATTTTTAACAAAGCGAGCTTCCGAGTAAGGAAAATGATCAGTGACCTACTCTCTAAGGCAGACACAAGAGGGTGGGTTACTCAATAAGTAACGAGTTGGTGGGTTCCAATTTATCGTTTCCTTCCTTCCCTTCCTCTATGGTAGAGTCTGAGAAGGTAGAGCCTTACATGCCCGGACTCTCTTGTAACCAGTGGGGGCCACATAACAGTTTCAGAAAGTGGCACATAGGCAGATGTTTGCTGAGGACTGTTGAGAAGGTTTTTGCTTCCCTAATTATAGGAGCTCTTCCTTCTTTCTCTGCTTCCTCTGTTCCTCCTTTTTCCTTCCTCAGTGCGATGGCTTGAGTTATCCTGTGATGGGGGGGAAAGGCCAAGAGATTTCCACAAACTTTAGCCCTGACCCCCTTGAACAGATGAGTAGGATGGATCTTCTAGTCGTACTGAACTCAATCCAGTTCTGAATAAGACAGCCTCCATTGCTCCCAAGGGTTCAGTGAAAATCTGTTATAAACCACAACTCTTTGCTGGGGCTTTATAAGGAAATGAAGGAAGATGGAAGAACATTAGCTCAGACAGTTACAGGGAACAAAGGGAGAGCAGGAGACACGGAAGGAAGTGTACAACTGCCTCAGGAAATGAGGAGACTCCTGTGTGTGCACGTTCGCATGTGTGCACGCGTGCACATACCTGGGGCCTGCTGCTTCTTGAGCTGTGCAATAGGGGATCAGACTATTTGCGGAGTATTTAAAGACTCCCTTAAAGTCTAGGTGATTTAGGGACATTCAGGTGCAGACACGCTGAGTTACTTCTGCCTAGTTTTTGTTCTGAAACGCAAAAATGTCGGGGCGCCTGGGTGGCTCAGTCGGTTAAGCCTCGGACACTTGGCTTCGGCTCAGGTCATAATCTCGTGGTTTGTGGGTTTGAGCCCCACATCGGGCTCTGTGCTGACAGTGCAGAGCCTGGTTGGAATCCTCTCTCTCCCTCTCTATCTGCTCCTCCCCCGCTCGTGCGCATAGTCTCTTTCTAAATAAATAAACTTTAAACACAAAAATGTCACCATGGCAATTGCTACTCCAGATCATAATTATCCTGATGTGATGATCAAGAAAATGGTATAAAATTGTTCTTTGTATGCGCATCTTTGAAAATACACAAAATTATTCACAAGCATCTCGCTGAAACAAATGAACAAGGGACGGTAAATGGAAGTACGTCGTCCCATGCTCGTTTGATGTGAGCAAAACGTGTACTTTGTCTTACTTAGTGAGCTTCTCCAGTACCTGATGCCCCCATGCACACCCAGTCTCTACCACTCTAACCTGGCATCTTTCTATGGGGTCTCAAATTTCTCAGTCATGCTATCTTACACTAGGCATTTCTTCAGGGACTTACTCTTCCATGCGGGAGGGAGCGCCATCAGACAGAGGGAAGGCCGTGTCCGTGTTCTCAGGAGATTGGTGTGGGCTTGAGTGAAGAGGCAGGCAGAAGGGGTGATGTGTCAGTCAAGTTTAAAGGCAGACGGTGCCTGTGAGGCATCTTTGTAACCGTTCCCACTCTTTACCAAAGCGCTGCTGTCCCAGTCGGACAGGGGATCAAGTGGCTCAAGGAGAATGACCTTTGTCTAAACATTCCTTGGTGACCTGGGAAGGCACACAGGTGACAAGTATGTGCCAGTTGCCCCCTTTCATGAACACCACCACCCATTTTCCCCAGAAGCTGTCAAAATATTACCAGTTTCTAGGCGTGCCTTGAAAATGGTGGAAAAGCTGTGCTTTGTCACCCCTGTCCCTTGTCTTGAACCTCTCACCTGCTGGTTGGTCCTGGCTGCCAGGTGTGGGCTTGGATTCTAGGTAGGGGACCAGTTCATCTCAAGTTGCCTAGACTTCCCTGGTTTCGGCACTGAAAGTCCCTCATCTTGAGGAAACTCTCAGTTCTAGGAAAACTTACAAAGTTTTAAAGTTATAAGTTTGTAAGTTTAAAGTTTATAAGTTTTATAAACTTATAAAGCTGGTCACCCTGTTTCTGAGCAAGCTGAGGATGCATGGAGAGCCTGTTGACGTCACAACGCGTAACCTTTAGATCATCTTGGAAATGCCACGCAGGGATATGGGGCAGCATTGTCTGAGGTCCAGGCTCGGATCTCTGGAACTTTACTGAGCTCCGGTAGCATGGGCAGCTGTAGTTGACTTCCTTAGTGCTAAAAGTCGACTTTATAATAAGTGATAAAACTTATTATAATAAAACTTGTTATTTAATGTAACTTATTATAATAAAAGTTGATTACAAAAAATAGAAGCAGAAAAATCAGTATCGTTAGCTAGAAAAAACAAAATTAAGAAGTTCTTAAGGATCATGGCAAAATTTTCCAAAGGAAGACTGTATCTTTGGAAATCACAAAATCCACAGGTTGAAGTGAGGTTTAAATGTTTTGGCAGAAGCTTAAGTGAATGAATGGACTCACTCAAGGAAAGGAAAGGGAACCTCACAGGAAATTAAGTCTAGTGGGGAGAGCCCTTTTAGAGAGAGCAGAAAAATTTCCTGAGCAGATAAAAACATGAGGCTTGTCCCCGAGGGGGTAGGTGACTACAAAAAATGAACAATAGCTCTAAGAGAAGAAATAGAAAAATTCCTCAGTTCCTTGAAAAGACAGTTGATTGCCCTTTTTAACAAAACTCCTAATAAGTAGTTGACAGTTCAGGGTTGGTGAGACTGGCCAAAGAAACCACAATGAATTGAGAAAAGAAAATGCACGTAGCAGACCAAAATTCCCTGAGGCGGATACTAAATTTGGGCTTCTACAAAAATGGCTTCAAGACCTCGACAGAGCCTCGAAATTCTGGGTTGTCAGATCACCAAAGCTGGCTTATCAGATCCCCAGATCAGCTGGGATGGTCGGGGATCCGGGATCCCAGGTGTGTTAACTGGACCCGATGTCACCTCCGCAGCGTTTAGATCCAAGAACGAAGGCTCCCTCCATCAGGCTAACCACATCTCAGGACAGCTCTTCCTCCTCGAGGGCAAAACAGAGCATCATGTTTTGTTCCTAAGTGTGGTTCTCTCTCCAGACCAGCAAGACTGCCAGCTTTTGGTGCACTTCCTTTTCCTGGTGCAAATGGTCTAAGATCCTGAAGAATAACATGAATGAGGCCTTTGGTGGCTTGGGCTCTCCTGCTGTGTCTCTCACACTTAAAAGTGGTGTGGCTGGCCCAAACTTCGTCCCTCCATCTCACGATAAAACAACAACACCCCAAATGATCTAATTTAAAAATGGGCGAAAAGCTTGAGTAAGTGTATTGGATAAGTCTCCAAAGAAGATACCGAGTATCCAATAAGTACATGAAAAGATGCTCATCATCGCTAATCTTTAGGAAAATGCAAATCAAAACCACAGTGAGATACCACTTAGAGCGCCTTTGTCAAAAAATCAGAAAATAACCAGCGTTGGTGAGAATGCAGAGAAATTGAAAGCCTTGTGCACTGCTGATGGGAATGTAAATTGGTACAGCTACTACAGAAAACAGCGTAGGGGTCTTTCAAAAAATAAAAATAAAGACACCCAGGTGGCTCAGTTGGTTAAGCATCTGACTCGTGGTTTTGACTCAGATCATGGTCTCACAGTTCGGAGGTTTGAGCTCTGTGTAGGTCTCTGTGCTGATGGTGTGGAACCCATTTGGGATTCTCTCTCTTCCCCCCCCCCCCCCCGACTCTCACTCTGCCCCTCCCCTCCCTCTCAAAATAAATACATAAACTAAAAAAAATAAAGTAAATAAAACATGCCTCTTCTTACAAAGTTGCCACAATGACCCTTTCCTCTTGCAGAAAAAGAAACCATTGTTTCCTATCTTAACATGGTGATTGCGAAGATTTTCAGACAACCCGTTGATTTTCAAAGCTTGAATGAGCGAAGATTCGCAAAAACAGTTTTATCACCCTTGCGCATTGCTTGAGACAGCGTCTCCCTTGATGGTCCTTTAAATATGCATTAATGTAATAACATGAGGCATTACTCCGTCCCATATTCTCACTGCCGGATTGGAGCGTGAAGACAACGTAGAGTATAAGCAAACCTGCCCAGATTCCCGCAGTTGCCTGGGGCCTGGGTCGATTGCAGGCTTTGGGACGGTGGTCCTCGGTGCCACGAGGTGAGGGGGTGGTGGGAGCACAGCGAACATGAGCTCGCCTTGAATCTGTGACTCTGGATGCTTTTCATCATGCTTACCGGTCCCTGGCCCCTGCCCGCATCAATCCAGGCTTATTCCCCCACACAGAAGAGGGCCCGCCTCCACACTACGGGAGTTAATGTGGTGATGACAGCCGCTGCCCCGGCCTGGAGAGGTCCCCCTCCTGCTGGCACCCCACCTCTGCCGTGGCGCTTCCGGCCAAACAGGTGAGCGGGCCTGACAGCCGGCTGGCTGGGGCCAGGACAGGGCCGAGTGGCCCGAGTGGAGGTGAGTTGCCTGGCTGTGTGGTGGACGACCGGGCAGAGACTTCGGAAGCCTGGGCACAAGCCACCTCTCCTTCTGAGAACTGAGTCCCTTCACTGAATTGCTTTGCATTTTGGCCTTCTCTTCTGTAAAATGGGGGGGCAAGACTTGCCCGGCAAGTCCGTTTTTGTCTGACTCACTGTAGGTGTCGTCCCTGAATCTCATCTCTACTATTCAAGAGGATGCTCCCAGTAAAGTAATTTGATTCTTGCCCTGGCGCTTTTGTAGGAGCTGCTCCGAATGCCTGCGATGTCCTCCCCCTTCTTTGCCAACTACTGCTAGTCTTCCAGTATGCCACCCACATGTCATTCGTTGCTTCTATTTGGAAGGCCACTGCCCCTCTTCCTCCTCTAGAGACACACGGTGATGAAAACCTTCCCCTCCTGGGCTCCCCTTCCGCATCCTGGTCGTATTTCTGTTGTCAGTCTTCCCTGATTGAATTGTCATGGGCCATGTCTCTGACTCCTCTGCCAAGCATGGCTCTGTCTCAAGAGTCCACAATTCTTTTTTTGTAGAAGTCTTGCTAGTAAAGAATTTTCGGTTTTG
Source organism: Panthera leo (assembly GCF_018350215.1). Taxonomy (NCBI): domain Eukaryota; kingdom Metazoa; phylum Chordata; class Mammalia; order Carnivora; family Felidae; genus Panthera; species Panthera leo. The sequence goes on along the minus strand of NC_056695.1, from coordinate 74,907,792 downwards.
AGGACCATGCAGTTTCTGCCGTAGCTGTTTGATTGTGCTGCTGTACCGAAAACACAGCCACAGGCAATAGGCAAACAAAGGAGTGTGGCTGTATCTCCAGTCGACTTTATGTACAAAACAGGCAGGAGGCCAGAGTTGGTCCACGGGCCAGAGCGCCCGACTCCTACTCTATCCCACACATGTAGCACAGAGCTTGGCAAAGCAAACACTGGGGGAGAGACGTGTTTGTTCCAAATACTGGGCTCAACCCTGGCCCTGTAACGTCTTCTTCCATCCATATGTTCTGCTCCTGTGTCTGGTGGGTTCACTGGATGCAAATAGAAGCCAAGGAGGCCCACTGCATGTGACTTTTGCTCCGGAAGCTATATATTGGTGTTTTTTTTTTTTGGGGGGGGGGGTTGGTTTTTGTTCTTGTTTTGTTTTGTTTTGCTTGAGCCCAATCAGAAGGACAGGTGATAGCATACAAAGGGTGCTGTTCATGGCGTCAGCAGACCTGGGCACTTGCTGTGTATTCCTTGGCTGGCCATGTCACGTCACCCTTGATGACACGAGGCTTAGTGTCGTCATCTACAAGATAGGCTATGTGCCTGCGTGGGAGGACGATAGTGAAGATCATAGCGATAGCCCACATTCTGTCGCTTGGTAAGCTCGCTTGCTAGTCAAGTGCTGGCTGACTAGAAAAATATCATCCTTATGATTCAACTAAGACTCTAGCCTTCTTAGGCCCGCAGGGGAGACATGCGTTCATTCATTCATTCATCCACGCATTTCATTACCAATCAGGATTGGAAAATTATCAAATAAGGAAGGAAACTATTCCTTTGGGCCAGTACAGACTCAAAGAACATTTCAAGAACATCCTGATCTTCTTTATCATCTCGCTCTATTTTTATATGTCCTGGTGATTTGGACATTGGGTAGGGGTCTAGAGTGAGAGCCACCAAAGCACTTGCCTGAACTCAGCCGGCGAGGGAGTCATGCGTCGTCTGTGGAGCCCCATGTGGAGAATGGGCTGGGGTGACAGAGATTGTTTCTGTTCTACCAAAGTCTCTTCTCCTCTTCTTCCCCAGTCACAGCCACACCACGTGTCCTTCGCAAGGAGACTGAGTAGATACGGCTAGTAGACTGAGTCACAGCCAGGGAAATGTCAGCAGAGGGACAATGCTTGTCTTCTCGGACTGGCCCTCAGGAGAAACGAAGCGAACAAAAAAGAAAAACACCCACTAGGTACACTTCTTGCTTTCCTACCGCCTCGTGGGCTGGGAGGGTATTGATGAGGGAAACCCTGGATACCACATGGGAATGACTGCAGCTGGGATCCCTTCACGATGTGGCAGAGCAGAGCTGCCCCTGACTTGAACCCCCACCTCGGACACTTAACTGAGCATAGCGTCAGCTTCTGGTACTGCGCCGTTGTGTTTTCAGCTACTGAGTTTGAAAGCCTATTTGTTACAGCATTTTCTTACCCCAAATGAGACCGGTGTATCTACCTTCTTTCCCCCATTCCATCATGCCTTCTTGTCTTTCTGTCTTCCTACCTTGCTTTTCTTTCTCCAAGTGCATAAGCCCATAATCCTTGAGGTGGGACATGCTTCAGATCGAAAACTTTTCAAATTTTACAAAACTAACGTAGCGCCCAAGGGCTTATCCCTTGTGAGGCCTGAAGCTTATGCAATCTGGGGCACTTCTTCCAGTAAAAGATTACCAGGTTTTGAATACAATATCAGGCACAAGAGCCCCGACGTCTAAGCCTCTTTAGACTGAGTGGCTGAAGCCACTATTCAAATTTATTTATCCATCTGCATAAAAACATATGAAAATTCTACACGGGATCGATGAAGATCATAGATGGCCCCCCAGTAATTCAGGTCAAGTTTTTCCTCTAAATTAGTTAAGGTCAGCTTTGTTCTCACTGTCAAATGAATTTTTTTAAATACAGCTTTCAGACCGTTTTGGATTTCGGAATGGGGGATAGGGGATCTGCATCACAAATGGCCAGTCCTGATTAGGTACCGTGAGGGCAAGAGGGTACCACACGTACAACCCTTTCCTTCAGGGAGTCTGCCATCTCCTAAGGACATGGAGCGTGAGGTACCATAGCTACAGTGTGATTACTGCCACGAGAGTAGCTCACACGAAATGAGAGACTTACGCTACCCAGAAGGACTTTCCGTGGGTGAGTGTTAAGTCCACAGAGAGCCAGGGGTCCTGGAGAGTCCCTACACCCAATCACTATGATGCGCCCTGATGCTCACCAGGAGGACGTGGCAGGTGCGGGCGTCCCAGACGGTGAATCAGTCAGAAGCAAACCGACTCAAAGAAACAGACAGACCTGAGCCCAAATGCTGATTCTTCCCTTATTTATTGTGATATTGGTAAGTTGCTAACCCTTTGCGATCATCAACTATAATTAACGAGATCCAAGAATAGTTGTGTCATTGGCTGCCATTTGTTGCCACGTTGCGAGTATTGTGATTGGTGCTTGAGATGAATGATCTAATTACTGCCCCCCAAACCCTGCAAGATAGATGTATTATCATTTTCAGACAAATCAAAGATCAGAGAGCTTTAGAAACTCATCTAAGACCCAGGTCTCTTTGACCCCAAAGCCCAAACAGGGAACTACTGTTCCTCTGTCTCTTCCAAGGATATAAAAATGATTCAGAAATTTGTGAACATAAAATGGTGCCGAATTCTTGTCCTCGGTCTGGTTTGTCCAAACTTCTGAATTCTCTCCCTTTGAATCTGAATTTGACCCAGACACTTGATACCTTTCCCGGGCCTCCCAGTCTGAGCTTTTCCTTCCCAAGAGGACATGAGCCTAGATTTAAAGGCAGAGACCGTAAAAAGAGACAACATAGAGGACACCTGGATGGTGACTAGGTTTGTGGCCTTAAAAAATACCTTAAATTCTTTTGAAATTTTAATTTGGTAATTTTGTAAAACATCAGGCTTCCCTTGAGAAATTGAAATGACAATCCTAAGCTTGCATTTTTCCATGACAAAAAGTGGCAGCCCCCCCCCAAATCTTAAGCGGGTCCCCTTTTTATAACACCCTGTACTTTTCTTTGTAGTCCTTAACAAAGTTCACAGCTCTGCCTTTATCTCTATAAATATATAATATATATAAACTACTTGCTCTCCTGACTAGAGAGTAAGAGCCATGTCTGATTTGCTTACACTGTGTTCTCGGTGACTAATGAACAAATGGACCGAATGCACAGTGAAAAAAATACCTGTTAAAGAAATATACATTTCTGAATTAATGAGGACAATGACAGGAAGGTAGTGTGTTCACATGTCCATTTCATACCCTATTACCGTGATAACTTAATAATCCATGCCGTTCAATACGAAGGAGGCTTTTGGTCTTTTTGAAGAGTCGATCCATAATGGCCCCATACACTTGCCATTTAGGTTCAAATGTTGGAAATATAATGACTTCATAGTGATGTCTTTCTGCTACTTAATGGCCCCTAAACATTAAAGAGATGGTAATTGGCAGGGTCTGTGGGGCTATTGTTTTTTTAACTTATGGTGGCTTTATGCTTCTAGCCCATATAATAATCAAGGATTTATAGGCAATAAAACAGATCCCTAACCATAAGAATCGTCATGAACTGCACGTGAGAAAACAATCACCAATTTATGTTGCCTGATGAGACAGTGATTGGCCATAATCATACCTTGATTTCATACACTGACTTTCTTCAGAGGATCATAAGGTCCCTGAGCATGTGGTTTATGAATCATGATCCATATAGACAGGGAAGGTCTATTGTCACCAAACCTTCCATAGAGCACTTTGCATATTAATCCCCTACTAATTTGGACTGTTGTTATTTGAGCAGACCCATTAATCTAACCAACTGAGCAACTACCAAGAGTCCAGCCCTATGCACATGGCCAACCTCCCCAGTGTAGTGAGAGGACCTGTACAGCTGACTCAACTCACGTATTTTCCAGTAAGTATTTCCCGATCCTCCCAAGTAGCATAGCCTTTCCCTGGTCGTCCTCCCCACTGCTCCTAACACTTGGCCTGTTCTTGCCTCAAACACAATTGGCCTCAGGTGGGAGTCGGGCAGCACAGGTACAGCAACAAGGCATAGGTTTTGGGACAGATGGACAGGGTACACCCCTGCACCCACCTCTACTAACTGTGAGTTAGGCACACCAGTTTCCTCATCTTTAAAATCAGAAATAACACTACTGGCTTTGTGCCGTTGGGAAGAGTATTTGGGATGTTGTACGTAAAACACTCAAATATATAGACGGTATTAAATAAATATTAAACTTCTCTACCAGAGTGCAGGAAATGTGTTGTGCTCTTTCCTCTATTACTCTTGGCAGAGCTCCTGCTAAATTGAAGATGATCGTAAAAGACTTATTAAAGGAAGGAAGGGAGGAAAATTCAAAACCATTAAATGATGTAAATCATTTCGTAATAACAAGAATAGAACAAGTAGGGATTCAGAATTCTCCAAAATAAATTCAAGGAAAAATAAGTTTAAGCACATGAATGGTATTTGTTTATTTTATTTTATTTATTTTTTTATTAAAATTTTTTTAATGTTTATTTTTGAGAGAGAGAGAGAGAGAGAGAGAGACAGACAGACAGAGCATGAACAGGGGAGGGGCAGAGAGAGAGGGAGACACAGAATCTGAAGCAGGCTCCAGGCTCTGAGCTGGATGAGGGGCTCGAACTCACCAACTGCGAGATCATGACCTGACCTGAAGTCAGACGCTTAACTGACTAAGCCACCCAGACGCCCCTATTTTATTTTATTTTATTTTATTTTATTTTATTTTATTTTATTTATTTTATTAATTTAATTTACTTTTATATTATTATTTTATTTTATTTTACTTTAATTCCATTCCATGCACTACTGGGTATTTACCCAAAGAAAACACTAATTCAAAAGGATATACATATATATACGCTCCTGTGTTTATAACAGCATTATTTACAATAGCCAAATTATGGAAGCAGCCCATTGATGAATGATGGGTGGATAAAGAAGATATGGTATATACTATATATATATATATATATATATATATACACACACACACACACACACTACACACACACACACACACACACACACACACACAGGAATATTATTCAGCCATGAATGGGTATTTCTTGACAAAAAGATTCTGTGGTCAACATAACCTCCATTGGCATGCTTCATTTTGAGGGTTTAATATGAGGCCTTTCCAAGAAAAATCTATTTTATTATATAATTAAGTGTTTCATCTCCATTTCTTCTCTCATGAAAAGGTCCTTAATTTTCTCCTCTCCTACCTCATGACAAATCCAAGTCCCAGAGGTTCACTTGGTCCCCACAGTCAATTTTAGTTGCAAATGGCCATGCAGGGTAGAAACTGCAAGATTTCCATCCATTGGATTTCACTCCCTGGAAGATTCGCTCCATGCTATGCTGCACTAAAGTCAGTGTCATGCTGCTGAAAAGCAGATGTTCTCACGTCTCCAGAGGACACCCTTGACCTGCACTCAGTGATCTAAGCACGTCACCACCCCGGTCCTACAATAATGTACACCGGAAGTGTGAGGAAGGGGGACAAGGTCTTGCCTCACTGTCCACCTAGTCGTGGTCATTCCACACACACACACAGATGTGGACTCCGTATTGTTCAGTGTCCCAGTGGGAAGTCACACCCAAGGGATTTAACTGAAGGAAACTTAAAGGGACAATTTCACCACAGGAGTGGCTGAGTAAAAACAGAATTGGTACCTTTCTGAAGCTATGATTTGAATAGCATCTTTTAAAACTCCAACTATACCATGATGAACCGTGTTTCAGTAACCACTTCGACGCACCTGGTCTTCACCTTTCTCCGCCAGACTTGCCAATGGGTGCCCTTATTGGCTTTTCTTTCCATAGTGGAGCCCACAGGATCATGTTTAATATTATGCTAACAGCAAGCCTAACTTGGCTCAGAGAACACCCTTCTGGCCTGCAACTACAGCCTTCAGGTACTGCCTCAGTCAAGGGAAAAGGTAGAGGGAGGCTCAAGGCTGCATTGCAGAATCTGCGTGAGAGACACAGCCGGTAAGGACTGGGCTATTTCAAGGCATGAAGATGAACAGTAGAAATGCACTTATGGGTAAGTGTACCAGATGCACTAGTTGGAGTCTACTGTCCACATGTTTGAAGCCTTCTTTCAAACACACATCTTCCGGTTTTCATTTACATCTTCAGAAATTCATTTGTTATTCCCAGCTGGACCTGTGGCCAGGGCTCCAGAATGATAGTGGTAATCATTGGGATTTTAGGAAAGTGAGGACAAGAGAGTCTCTCCAATATAATTTCCATTCTTTTGGACGTAGTTTGCTATCACTCAAACCTGTCAGGTCACACATGGGTTGCTAACGGGATTATCAGAAGTCTAGACCAGCCAAATACACAGAACTCCATCCTGAATCATATTCTGGCTTTTTCAGGGTGCGGGTTTTAGATAGAAGCTCAGAAATAAACATGAAGGCTTTCACAAAGATATTTATCAACATTATGCAGTGACTGGTTCTAAATTTTACAAATATTTTAATGAGAAGTGAAAAATGGAAGTCAGTTTCCAGGTGGTTTTGTTTTCTCATGTGTAAAATGGATAATTAGAATAGTGCTTTCTTCACTGGAGGGTTTTAAAGCTAAAGGTGGATTAATACCTCACTCATTTGTTGAATGAGGCAGGGAATAGATAGAGGATAGATAGAAGATAGATAGATAGATAGATAGATAGATAGATAGATAGATAGATAGAAGATAGATAGAGATAATGGGCAAGTAGGTAATAAATCAATATTGATACATTGATAGAGACTGATAGATACTTAGTGATGGTGAATGTTCAAGCCCTGAGCTCAGTGATCATTATTCTTGTATTCTTAAATACATTTGTATTTGAGTATATGGATGATGAGAGCAAAGCTCCGTATTGTTTTTTAACATTCAGTCCTTAAACTCCACACATCCTTATTCAATATGTCTTTAAAATTAAAAAAAAAAAACAGAATCTATTCTAACTAAAACTATTGTAATATAACTTCTAAGTTTTATTTCCAAAAGATATATTTCCACTGATAAATTCCACTGGCAAATTATGAAGCAATTACCTACAGCATTTACAGGGACAAGTACCTTCTGTCTGCCACCGAGCGTGCAAACTTGCATAGGGCAGACCCACACACATGAGTAAGGGATCCATAGGGGACATCTAGAGGCACAGCTCTCCAACTTGGAAGAAAGAGGGTCTGTGGGAAGTGGGGGGGGGGTGTATGCGAGGACTGTTTCATGAACAAATTGATCTGTACAATTAGAGATTGCCTCTTATTAAACCACTCAATCTTGGTCATTTATGAACACAACCTGGTTTAGATGAATCTACTCAATTTCCAATAGCAATTTCATTAATAATGATGATGATTGCTAGCACTTAACTATGTACAAGAAACTATCTAAGTGATTTGTGTGTATTAATTCATTTAATCTCAACAGTCCTGTAAGTTAGGTACTGTTAGCACCCCCTTTTCACTGATGAGCCAAATGACACAGAAAGGTTGAGGAACCCCATGACATCTCATACCTAATATGTGGCAGAGCTGGGGCATGAACCTCACAGTCTGAACCCAAAACATAAGCTCTTGGCCACTACAGAACACTTTTGTTTATTTTCTTAGTAAATGGATGCTGAGAAAGGAAAAAGATCAATAGTGCCAGAGCCAGGGCTGGGAAGTGTCTTTTAATATAATTCGTACAAATCTACCCAAGGCTTCCTCTAGGTTAGCAATGGGTGAGGGACTTAGATGTACAATGAAGACCAAGACAAATAAGGTCCCATCTTAGTCCCAGCAGAGATAAATTGAGTGGAGCATGAATGAATGAGCTGGTGGCAGTAAGAAAGTGGGGAGGCTGTGCGTCTGGTGTGCAAGGAGCCAGGGCAGACTTGAGGCCCAGGGTGTGAGCAGCAGAATCGAGTTAGCCGGAGGGGGGCGGGCGGGGTTGGTGGGGCTGGAGCCTTGGCACATAAGGTCACGCCACATTGTGAACAAAATGTAACACTTCTCACTGTGGCCTCCAGAGTTGGGAACCGTCTGGCCCCATCTACCTCTGGGATCTCATCTGGCACATTCTCCTGTCTTCTCTCTGGTCCAGCCCGGCTGCCTGTTTTCACAGTTTCTTGAACTGGCCAAGATCTCTCCTGACTGCTGTCTCTGTCGCATTTGCCCTTCTTTCTGCCTAAAATGTGCTTCTGTGCCTTTCCAAAGGTGCCTGGTTTCCTCCTTTGGGGCTTGTTTCAATGTCATCTCCTCAGGGAAGCTTTAAAAATGACCTTCCACATAGTTTCCTCCAATGACCTCAGTTTGTGATTGTCATGGGTTGAATTGTGTCCCTCTCGCCCCAAGTTTATCGGTGGAAGTCTTAACCTCCAGGACTTCACAGCGTGATCTTATTTGGAGATAGAAGCCATTAGGGTGGACCCTAATTCAATATGACTGGTGTCCTTATAAGACGGGGAGATTTAGACGGAGACACAGTTGCAGGGAGAAAGCCATGTGAGGATGAAGGCAGAGATTGGGGAGACGCTTCTACAAGCGAAGGAACACGACAGATTGTCAGCCAAGCACCAGAAGCCAAGAGAGGGGCATGGGAACAAGCCCTGTGGACATCTCGATCTCAGGCTTGCGGGTTCCAGAAGTGTGAGATAATCAAATTCTGCTGTTTAAACCACTTAGTCTGTGCTGCTGTGTTCTGGGAGCCCTAGAAAACTAGTACAGTGATTACAACTTTATTTTGGGTTTACTTAGCCCCACCCAGCTACAGGGCCAGGGCATGTCTGCATCAGTCACCAATGCCCCTAACCAGAACTGGTACATGGCAAGTGCTTAAGGACCTCTGGATGTGGGCTGATTCTCCTCTCCCGGCTAACCCCCGTCCTCCTGTCTTCCGCTTCCTTCTTTCCTGCTCCCTCCCCTCCCCATACTTTCTCCCACACCTTGTGCTTTTGAAATGCTTTCAGGATGATAGGATCCATAAGATTCCACAACTTGCTCACAGCTTGGGCAGGTTGAGAAACAACTGAGACCAGAATCAGATGCCAAGGAAATTCCACAAACCCACCTGCTGACCCAAGAGACCCTTGTTTAAGTTCCAGGGAGGCTTAGGCACATCCTGTTTCCCATGCACCTTTGGGCCTCACACAATTAAGAATTCTGCTGTTGCTTACCTGGATGTTCTCCATTCTTATGGGTTTCTTAACCCTGCCCACCCTTCTAGGAATAGTGACATCATGTCTTCAACTACTGCCTTGGATGTCCCATCTGTCTCCAACTAGTACCATACACAATATATACATATTTCATTAATCCTCTATTATATAGTATTGCAATATTTCCCTAGTCTCCTGATTCACAGGTGACTTGTGTCTGCTTTTTTTTTAAAGGAATTTTGATACAGTCAGGTATCCCCAATTTGAGGCAAAGGGAAATCTAATTTAGCAAAAGTTTAAATCCCAGGACTATTTTCAAGAACAGCTATTATATAATTTAGAATAAACACAGTTATAGGAAATCAGAAAATGAATTAAGAAATCTTCCTGAAACAGAGATAAGCCAGACATAATGCAATGGATAACAATGGTGATGTGAATTAACATTTTGGCTACAAACTGAGTTTCTTTAAATGGTTCAAAGGACTTGCTTGCTTACTTAGGAAGATTAAGCTTTCTCTTTGAAAATTATTTACATTACTCATTGTATGTAGAAGACTTTTCCTTGTGGTTTCACAATCAGCTAACAGTCCATGGAGTATTTGGGATGAGTCAGCCACTCTCTTAACCTTAACTCAGTGTGAGAACTCCGTAAGGTTGGTGTTCTCATCCTCGCTTAAAAGTGAGATCAAAGTTCATAGAGGTTAGATAATATACTTAGAACCACACAGATAAAGAATAAACTCACTTCTCAGCAGGAGAGAAATTTAAACCTAAACCTTTTGCTTTTAGGTCCAGTGCTCTTGTTACAGCATCAAACACTGACCCAACGGAATACATTTCAACAGAAATCATGAATATTTAACAAACCCCAGAGTTAGCAGGTTGAGAAACAACTGAGACCAGAATCAGATGCCAAGGAAACTCCACAAACCCACCCACTGACCCAAGAGACCCTTGTTTAAGTTCCAGGGAGGCTTAGGCACATCCTGTTTCAGGCACAACATGTACCAATGTTTCAGAAATGTTCAAATTCAGTTGGAGATATGTGATATTGAAGTTAGGGCCCCATACAGTTCGAGAATTTATGAAAGTAATGAGTTATAAGTACCACGTTTAAGTGAAACAAACATTGTGTGAAACAAAGTGTTTCATGAATAAAAATAAGCTTCATAAAAAATACACTAGGAAACAGGTGGCCAAGTGTGCCCACACTGACATCAGTTAAAACCGATATCACCAAATGGATATAAAAACTGTTAGGGAAAACTACGTGAAATGGGTCACCCTGCATAGAAAGTATGTGTACGATAGGAGAGGCGATTGATTTTTGGTGTGTTAACAAGAATTAGTGGGCCAGAAAATGTATCTTCATTTTCCTCATTCTGAAAATAATAGACTGTACAATAATAGAATCGTTATCACAATTGCGGTACCAAAATCTCATGGGCGAGCCTCATCTGAAGCAGTGTTGGTAAAACATATGTCATTTATGGAGATTCCTTCCCCTCCATGCTCATAATTACAGAGTTCAGCTGCTTCTGTGTGATGCAAATGACTCGCCAATAAATAAAAGAGATAAGCCAATCTGCCTACACATTTTGAGCAGCAGCGCTGGAAATGACAGCCACTGAGGGAGGGAAGTCTCCTGTGACGATACGTGGAGTCGAGAGAATGTGGTTGCATTTAGTTCAAGCTCAAGACTTCCAAATAATTTACTTGCAGAGAAAGACAGTGTATGTCAGATCTGGTGGCATTCACGGATATATAATACTTTTTAGAATCCAGTTCTAGAAAGAGGCAATTTTATCACATATCTGCATCCCCTTCTCAACTCCCATGCCAACCACCTCTCTAAATGTGGTTTCCATAGACACATGAGGCCTGGTGAGGGTAAGCAAAGCTTTGGGGCATGCAGAAGTCGAGACAGAACATGCTGCTTAAGGTCCTCTGTCCCCTAGGTTAGATGAGAGCCTGGAAACCAATGGAGAGAAACATGGTGGCCATACAAAGAATATGGATGGACCTGTAGAGATCTTGGACACTCCTGTCTCCCAAAGATTCAGGGGCTGGAAAACATATTCTTGGAAAGACCTGTTGACCTCCCCGGTTTCAGAGCAGCTTTGTTGGAACTGAACAGGTAGGCTAAATCCTTTTTATAACTGACTCTTATAGATTATTAGTCTGGCAGAGACCAAGATGCCTTTCTTATCATTGGGGGTCAATGCCAAGGTACCCTATGGCTCAACTTGAGCCCCACTGAATGGGGGCTTGAGCCAAGGGAAATTTTACATCTACTCAAAAGGATTCTAATAGCCAGAAAGAGAATAAAAGGCAACTTAAAGAGACAAAATAATAATACTTAAGATAATATTATAACATGAAAAAAAGACTTCACAGCACCAGATACAGGCGATTCTATGATTTGTGGTAGTTGTTTTATGCAGTTGCTGTGAATATTGAATTAGCAAATGCTGGGCCATTGCTGCTGGAGGAAACACAGGGATAGGTTTCTATGAGTGCCTGGTTACAGCATTTTCACCAACTGAGCAATCAATATACACCTTCGTTTCATGTGTGTTTGTGTTTAAAGACATCTTTTTCAGTACATACCATGGATCCATCCATTGAGCTCACGGCCAACATTATAACTCACGTCTGAATGAAGCTTATCTATTACACATATTTGAAGGCACATCACACCCAGTTTGTACAGAGGGACCCTACACAGCACAACAGCACTATGCTTGGGGGCCATTTTCAATAGAAAAATCACCACCAAAACCAAAACAAACAAACAAACAAACCTGTGGCTAAATGTGGCATTACCTAGACCATGAAAAACATATTTGCAGTATGAGAGCTGAAATAAGAAGGTACCTGAGGGCATGCACTTTGGGTTTCTCTAATTTTTTTCACTGTGCACACATGTGCGAGTGACTGCAAAAGCACCATGAGTTTTGGTGTTGAGGTTGCAAATAGATCTTAACAAGTAAGCAAATTCACAAATACAGATGCATCAACAATGGGGATCCAGTGTGTGTAATAATATTTTTAAACTAAAAACCTCAGAGGTTGAAGGAGAAAGTGGCGACCCTTAGAACCTGGAAGACCTAAGATTAGAAAAAATCTTCAATCATGAGAAAAACTAAAGAAAGGGAACTGTGAGGCAAAAGATAAGAAATGAGATAAGATGGGGGTGGTGCTAATTTGCATCTACTGGCACTTCCAGAGGAACAAAATAAGAACAGATGGAGAATGGGTTATAATAAAACAGTTAATACATTAAAAATTCATTGAGTTAAAGAAAGACTTGACTCTGAATCCTGAAGCCTCAACCAATTCTAAGGAAGATGGATATTAGAAGTCATATAACAAGCCAAAGTCTGAAAATGCTCTTTATTTTTGAATCTCAGGAATACAGAGAAAGCATTGAAAGCTTCCATACAGAAAGAAAAATAATTTGCAAAGGTAAACAAGGATCAACCTGGCATGGAACTTCTCATCCGCAGAACCAAATTAGAGAGAACGGAGTAACATTGTGAGGTTGCTCAGAGCATGAATTTTGAGCCAGGAATTCTAGGTCCAACCAAGATGATATTTAGCTGTTGGTGTGAATTATGTCTGCAGATATATAAGGATTCAGGGAACATATCACCTACATCTCACTGAAGAAAATACTGAAGTAAAGATTCTAATCAACCAAGAAATGGATCTGGCAAGAGACCTCAAGACAGAAGAAGATAGGAGGCGAGAGAGTGTGAAATCGGTAAAGATAGAAGTAGAGACAGATCCACAGAATTACCAAAATCTTGGGATGCCTAGGATACATATCAAAGGGGGATTCCCGAAATAGAAGTCACATGCTTTGAGAGAAAGTACTTAAAACTGGAAGAACCAAATTCCTTCTGTGAGTAAAACCCTGAAGATATGGGATAGACCAGAGGGGAGAAATGAAAATATTTCTAAGAGCTCATTACCTTGAGGGGAGAGGGTAGTGAGGGGCGGACAGGTTACAGAAGTTCAGGAGTAATAACTGCTATCCTACTGTAGCACGAGAGTAGAATAGTGATTCTGGAAAGGGAGGTGCTCCTTTTTGGAAGGAAAGGGAGGTCATTGGTGAGGGGATCCAACAGAACAGCATAAATTCTAACCTAACCAAAGGGACACACGGATGTGCAGTGACTAGAACAGACCAACGAAAATAAATAAGGAGAAACTGGAAACAGTGATGTACAATAAGTAATAAATATAAAGACTGTGGAAAGAATAGATCATATCCAGTTGTTCTTATACTGTATGTGAATGGGCTAAAGGCTGACAAATTTGCTTGAAAAATAAACCTTATTCTCCATACTGTTGACAAAAGTGAACTTAAGACACAGCAATGGAGAAGGTTGGAAATAAACGGGTGTATAAAGATCTCTCAGGCATACAGGAAGAAAGCCGAGTGGCAACATTAGTGTTATATATACTGGAATTACTCACTTTGCACGTTGTATACATATTTATACATGATCTATGTGTGCACATCACCCTTCATTCTTTGACTATATCGCGTATTTTTACGTATGTCTAGTAAACATGTTTAAAAATTGATCGTATTCCTGAGTACAAAACAACCTAAGAAATTCAAAAATAGAAATTAAACAGACTACATACTGTGATCAAAATCATGACTCTAAATAGTTAAAACAAGCACCAAAAATTATTAACTACTTAAAAATTTAAAACTCAAGGTGGCAATTTCAAATGAAATTATAGACTAAAAAATAAGGAAAAGGAGAAAACTTTGTATCAAAACCCACGGGGCACAACAAAATCAATATATATATACATATATATATATATATATATATATGTATATATATATACACATACACCTACATAATGGTATTCTTTTTATAAGAAGGAAGACAAAAATATAAAAGAAATTAGGCTTTTTCTTAGGAAATGAGAACCAAGAACAAACCAAACAGTCTTCATGAAGAAATAATTATTTAAGTAGAAACTGAAATTAATGAAATATACAAGAAAAATATGTTTTGGAATAAACACATAAAAAATCTGGTTCTTTGAAAAGGTTAATAAAAATATGTAAGTGCCTTATTGACAAGGAAAAAGGTAAAATAGTCATGGTTCAAACTAAAATTGGAGGGTTAAATATATGAGAGAGAATTTAAGAATTACAAATGAATGATATGTGTAAATCTATAGCAAATAAGGAAATATGCATGGAAACAAATCTACAAATCTGGAGCGATGGATATCTCCCAATTAAAATACAAACTGCCAAAACTACTTTGAAAGAACTTGAAAATATAAGCAGATTAATTACCCAAAAATGATTGAAGAAGAAATCATTTACTTTTATTGAAAAAAAAAAAAAAAAAAAAAAAGCTTAAGGACCAGATGGCCTCACAACTGAGTCCTAGCTCGAAACTTGGATTGATGATGCAAGAAAAACAAAACTCTCAAGTACGCAGCTCTTGAAGCCAGCATAACCTTCATACTAACTAAGCCTACAGAGTCCTGAAAAAGAAACAATGGCAAATATTACAAAAATAAGTTAAATTTTATTAAAAAATTAAATTTTATTTCTAATTGGGCTGCACAATTTCAGTATTAGCAAGTAAGATCCTGCACTATGACCTGGAAGGTTTCTTCTAAAGATGCTCTATCAGGAAATCTATTAATAAAAAAATAATAAAAACATTGAAGGCTGATGTATATTCAGCACAGATTCTGCACCAGCTGTGCCGCTAAATGATACTCTTGTATTAACACAATGGCTCTCTCACTGCAATCCTACTGTGGTCACCACAATCACAATTAGAACTCAGTTTTGAAGATGAGACACCCAAGGCATTAAGGACGCAGTTAAACTTCTGTGATCACACAGAGTGTGAGTGATAGGGCTGGAAATCTCAGTGCTTATCACTGACCATTTCACGGCAAATAAAGGGGTGTGTTGGGGCAGAAGGAGATAGGGTGAGATCCTATGAACAGGTACTGGAAAGGAATTTGATAAAACTCAGGAGCTGTTACGATTGCATTAAGAAATAATAGTATAAACTAGGCAGTGATTCATTATTTATGAAAATATACTCTTTTTTTTAAAGTTACTAACTTAAAAAAATTTTTTTAATGTTTATTTATTTTTGAGACAGAGAGAGACAGACCATGAACGGGAGAGGGGCAGAGAGAGAGGGAGACACAGAATCGGAAACAGGCTCCAGGCTCTGAGCCATCAGCCCAGAGCCCGACGCGGGGCTCGAACTCACGGACTGTGAGATAGTGACCTGAGCTGAAGTCGGACGCCTAACTGACTGAGCCACCCAGGCGCCCCAAAAATATACTCTTAAATGTCATCTAACGTAGAGAAACTCTGAAGCTATTTCTCTTAAAATCAAGCACCAGATGGGATGTCCATTGACTCCATCAACATTCAATATTTTTGTAGGTTCTTGCAAATGCAATTTAACATAAAATGAAATAATAATTTGAAGGCACCTGGGTTGCTCAGTCAGTAAAGTGTCTGACTCTTAATTTCGGCTCAGGTCATGATCTCATGGTTCCTGAGTTCAAGCCCCATGTCAGGCTCAGTGCTGAGCTCAGAGCATGCTTGGGATTCTCTCTCTCTCTCTCTCTCTCTCTTTCTCTCTCTCTCTCTCTCTGCCCCTCCCCCCCTCAAAATAAATACACATTTAAAAAAATGAAATAATAATTTAAAACACTGTAAAAGAATCCTCAAAGACACTGCTCCAACAGTTTTCTTTTTTTCTTTTTTTTAACGTTTATTCATTTTTGAGAGACAGAGAGAGACAGAGTATGAGCAGGGAAGGGGCAGAGAGAGAGGGAGACACAGAATCTGAAACCGGCTCCAGGCTCGGAGCTGTCAGCACAGAGCCCGACGCGGGGCTCGAACTCACAAACTGTGAGATCATGACCTGAGCCGAAGTCGGACGCTCAACCGACTGAGCCACCCAGGCGCCCCTCCAACAGTTTTCAACTTCACTCTTACACTGTTATTTGTTCCGCCGTCCAGCATCAGGACCATCAACACAAAAACAGCATTTTTCCTGACCTTGCTTCCTCGTCTAGCAACCAGAACAAACCTGTGCCCTTCTTTGCATCAAAATACATTAAAGTAGTTGTTGGGGCCTTTACTGTTCCTCAGTCCCTTTCCACGTGTTTACTCTGACCACACACCAAACTGGCTTTCGTTTTCACCCCTCCCCGACAACGCTCATGTGAAGATCACAGATGACCTTGATGCTATTGGAGCCTGTGGCCAGTTTCACCTTTATCATGTGTGGGTACTGAGGCAAGCCATCCAGATTCCCCATTCGGGGCCAAGGTGCTCCTTCTCAGTGCTGCCAGGAATGGTGGCTGCCCCCAGGTCACAGCTGAGTCTCTGCCCAGGAATTTCCGCAGGGGCCTCATCCACATCCAGGGACCCGTCCACTCAAGGCTACAAAGGCTGCCACCTTGACCCCGATTCAAGACATCTCTGAATGGCAGCCCCAGCTCCAGAGTTCCTTTTGGGTAGAGCTGAGGACTCGGTTGCAACTGTATTGTGGCTTCTCTTCCACCTCTGCCCAGTCCTGCCTCCCTCATGTATATGGAATATTTAGAATACATGTTGAACATCTATATCTGTATCTATCTATACGTATAAAAATAAAAATAATAGATATAGAGATACATAGGATGCATACCCTCAATATGGATTTCCCCCTTAACAATTAATTATCTACATCTACCCAAGGCAGTTTGTATAGAATTAATGCATATATTTTAATGACCATATACATATATATTTACATATAGATTGGATTTAAAAATAAAATATTGATAACAAGCTTTGTAAAACTTCTGTACGTGTGTACATATGGAGGAGAGAGAGAGAGAATGTGTTATCTGGCGAATGGTGGAGGAAGGAAGAGAAAAATAAGATGAATAACAACTCCCCATTTAGTTAAAATTACAAGGCTCTTCCTGTATGTTTGCATAAAGAGCGGCCTGAAATATGGATAATAAAATTTTAATGATGGTTAGCTTAGAGGGCTAGGATTTTATTTGATTTTTTTATTTTCTTTTTTATAATTTTCTGGATGGTTTCAATTTTTCACAATGAGTATGTATTACGTATAAGACTGGAAGAATGTGCGGTAAGACTCCGTTCCTTGTGCAGAACTGGACTAACAATTCTTACAAAGAAAATTTTAAAAAATTAACTCTACCCTCTCCCTCACGCTGGGGTAGGCAGGGATGGCGACTGACGTGGGGAAAAGTAATGTAATTGAATGTACAATTACATTATTGAATAATTGAATATTGAATTATTACATTATTGAATATTGAATAATTGAAATATTGAATAATTAAATAATTGAATGTAATTAATTAATGTAATTAATGTAATGAATTATACCCCATATTGTCCTGGGGTATAATACATAATCCACAGTACATTTAATATATAATATAATAGGTAAAAATGGGAAATACAAGGGCCCAAGGAGCAAACTAAGCTGTTTGAGGAGAAGATTCCGGAAGATCCCCAAGTCTGGGAAGGACCAGATGATGGGTAAAGAAGTACTAGGAACCAGCAGGGATCAACAGGGGACCCTTTTGAGGGCTGTTTAGAACCAAGTGCTTTTATCTGTAAGTCCTACGTTCCAAGGAAGCATTTTATGGGGCATTAAAACAAAACAAATAGAAGTCAATAGGTTTTGGTGCAAGGAGGAGTGGGGGCCTTGAGGACCCTCCAGAATCCCAGCCAACCATAATGGAAACTCCTGAAGGGCCTTTGCAAAACCCACAGGTTCCTAGGAAGCAGCATTTTCAGGCCCCTCTTCCAGAAGACTGCCTTATGTCCATAAATCCCTTTGGTGGGCTCCTGGGGTCCCAAGTGTTAGCTGGCTCAGCCTGGCTTACAGGATCAGGATTTGGTCGGACACAAAGGAGACCACTGCCACCAGATCCATAGTAGTGATGGCTCATGATTAACACCAAAAAGAAGTAGACTCTTCTTGGGGCGCCTGGGTGGTTCAGTCGGTTAAGCATCTGACTTCGGCTCAGGTCATGACCTCACGGCTCATGAGTTCAAGCCCCGTGTGGGGTCTGTGCTGACAGCTCAGAGCCTGGAGCCTGCTTTGGATTCTGTCTCCCTCTTGCTGTGCCCCTCCCCCACTCACACTCTGAGGTTTCTCTCTCAAAAATAAATAAATAAACATTTAAAATAATTCTTTTTTAAAAAGTAGACTCTCCTTTAGTCTGGGTAGTACAAGGACATAAGAATAATAGCCCAGGATCCAAAGAATTACTCTTCTGGCATTGTCATTTATAATTCCATATAGAATAGCCATCGTATGCATATACATATTACTTATAAATATGTATGTAATTATATGTGCATATGTACAGGCACTGTTATATTTATTACTTTTTATGCATTATGACATCAAAACACAATATAGGAAATTTAAAGACATTATACATCTCGATCCACTGTAATTACTTCATTCACCAATTTGTACAATGATCAATTATTGCATAATGATCCCATTCTTTTCTTCTTTGGGGGCACAAAAAGCCTATTTTCCTCATTTATAGTGCATTTAAAAATTAACATGACTCAACAAAAGGCTTAGTAGGTCACTGTTCATTACCACAGGATTTATTATAGTGAACACCTGGAAGTCGTCCAAAAAGTAAATAATCGGGGACTGAATAGAGCCCCTAGTGCCTCTCTCTGATACTATAGCATGCAGACGTAAAGTGGAGGCTTACCTAGAGTTTATAATGAATTCTCCTACACCTCACCTGAGTATTTAACAGTGGGATGTCAAAGTCAAGGGCTGCTGTCCCCACCTGGTTAAGTCTCACGGGTTACTTCTGACTGTCCTCAGAGAAGGTCGTACACCTGTTCACCCTGGAGTCTGTATGGAAGCTCCAAAGGGACATTGTCTTTCTGCTCGCTTTCCCCCCTCCCTGACGCCTTGCCGACGGCGCTAACTTCACGAGCCCCGCTTCCAGGCTCCCCAAGCTCACCCGAAAGGCTGGCCCAAGACAGCTGCCTTCGATGCTTCTAGAACTGCAGCTTCCAGGGTGCAGGGAGAGACAGGACTGTGGCGTTCTAACTCACCGAGGCCTCGCTGCATTTCTAAAAGAAGCTGGAGGATCAGTCCTTCCATGAAATTCCCTCCTGAGAATCCCCCCCTTGGATTTAATCCAAAGGTCTTGGTCCCTCGAGCTCAGGGGTGAGTCCATGTGGCCACCTCCACCTCAAACACTGGACAGTGACCACGCGATCTGCTCTGTATTTCCTTCTCCTCCATTAAGGCTCCTTTTTGTCTGCAAAGTAACACATGCAAATGTGGGTCTGAGGACTTCCTCCTCCTCTCAGTAGGCATGCCTGACTCACCGTAGTCACGGACCACGTGCAAGCTCTACCCTCTTCTACAAGAGCTTGTGAAAACCTACCGCTGAGTGCCACAACCTGGGACGAGCAGGCTAGATATTTCAGGTAATCGTGCAGGCATTACCTGAACACAGATGGGAGATATGAGAGATTTGTTCTCATGTTTTCACTTGCACGTATTCTGGTTTTTATAAAAACTTTTTAACGTTTCTTTATTTTTGAGAAGGAGAGAGAAAGAGCCTGAGTGGGGAAGGAGCGGAAAGAGAGGGAGACACAGAATATGAAGCAGCTCCAGGCTCTGAGCTGTCAGCACAGAGCGCGGCGCAGGGTTCGAACTCATGACACGCGAGATCATGACCTGGGCTGAAGTCAGATGCTTAACCGGCTGAGCCACCCGGGAGCCCCGTTCACTCTCCCATATTCTTAACAATGAGCTTTACTGTTACTTCGGGTCATGGGGGAGATGATAAAAACGTACGAAAGATACAAGTTGTTTAATGTGTGAATAATCCAGACGTACTGTGTATGTGGTAGGTGCCAGATACCCAATAGTCACTGTACCTCATCTTTACAATAAACCTGCAAGATGGCTGCTATTGTTCCAACTTTATGGATGAGCAAACGGAGGCTCAGTAGAATTCCCTAAGGTATGTAGCAAGCGATCTGGAATCCGTTTTTTCTCTGACCCGCCCCCTCTCTGTACGGGGAGCTTCATAATCCTTTGGAGGAGATGGTTCCTCCCTCCCCTTCCACTCCCTGCTGCCAATGCCAACGATAATCCCACCCACTGGCTACGGTTCATTGGTCCAGGGGTGAGCATGTGACCTGCGTTGAACCAATGAGATTCATCCCAAGGCATTTGAATTGATTCCATGGGAAGCAAGCTGGTGCCCTTCTTGTGGCCGATCCAAGAGCCGTGAGATTCTAGACTAAGGAATCCACAGTTGCTGGCAGGCTCAAATCTATAGAAGAATCGGGAAACACAGGCCAGGGACAGAAGACAAAGGGGAAAGACCTGTCAGCGCTCACACCCCTGGTTTTCTCTGAGGCTCGTTTCTCCAGTGATGTCCCAGCAGCCTCTCTCTTTGCCTCAGCTAGGTGAAGGCTTTCTGTTTGTAACACTTGCAACCCAAAAGCCACGCGCCATGCAACAGATGGGTGGAGAGCCTCCGCACCTGATTCTAAACTCCCCATTCTTGGTACAACCCTGCGCTGCCTCCCTTGACACAGGTGAACACAGAACTCAGGGACAGAAGGATAGGGGGCCACGCAGGTGCAGTCCAGCCCCTCAGGTCTGTACCTCTCCCTCTGGCCTGGACTGTTGGGATGTGATTTAGGCCTTTCATAAGCACTGATCTCAAAACTGGGCTCCTGTTACCAGGATTCCATTAGTTCCCAAAGGGAATTTTCTCTTCCCTAGGTCCTCATGCCTTCTCTGGCTCAGGAGACCAAAGACTGTGAATGCAGAATAGGGAGTCCAGCAATGGGGTCTCAGGTGAGGAGAGGGTGGCTGAGCTGAGCCCTAAGAGACCCTAGACACTATGATTTCTCAGTGCCTGAGAAGCAGCTTCCCTTGGGTCTGGCTTAGATCCTGCCCTTAAGTCCAAGCAGCACCTGCCCTGACCCCTCTCTCCCCCGCTCACCCTCCCGCACTCCTACCCTCACTTCCCAAGCTCTGAAGCTTCCAGATCAAGTGCCAGAGATTTGGAACCACCCCTGAGAAGCTAAGTGATGCAGGAGTAGCATCGAGCATTTGGGCGAATTGAGCAAATACAGGTTCGACCTCAGTCTCTTCCGGTGACCAGTTACCATGAGTAAGTTACTAGCCTGCTTTAGGTCTCCTCTTTCCTGTCTAGGAAAGAGTGTGGCCAAGCTGCTAAGAAAATATCAAGGACTCTACACTGGAAGATTCCTCTCCCTTCTACTCCTTTATTTCTGCCTGGAGTATATATTAAGTTTCTGACAAATACTTATTGAATAAATGAACATCTCTACTTGATGTCATCCTATATGATCATTAAGAGCGTAGCTCTGTCTATCCCAGTGAACTCCATGCTCCTTGGGATATTTATCAAGCATATACTATGTGCTAAGAACCATGCTGTGTCCATTGTTTCATCTCTGAATCTCCCACAATGCCTTATATAATAATAATAACTAACACACTACAGGGGAACCCAGGGTACTGAAGAGAAGCTCTCCTGACGTGACAAAAAATAGCTCAGGCAAGTGAGGGAGGATTTTCTCCCTGCTGCCTACACCTTGGCAAGATACAGAAGCAGCACATCTGGACGGTTCATCTCTGGAAGTCACATCCCTGCCCCGGAGCCTCTGCCCCCTCGTTCCATGGAGTTGCCATAAAGATTAAATGAGAGAATGCCTGTATGGTATCAGCATACAGTAGGCACTCACTCACAACTCCATTACAATCAGAACGCCACTATGTCGCATCTCTAGAACAAAGAAAATCACCGAAACCAAGTAGCGATTTAATTTTCTTAAAAAAGAAAATCTGTTTTCCACTTCCCTTTTGCTCGTCCCTCTTCTTTTTCCTCCATTTAGGACTGCTTGTCGCAGGCTAAGCAGAGGTGTGTGTTTAGAGGACACTCAATTAATCTTTTAATATACAAAACAACTGAACTGTGTGAGCCGGCAAAGTACACGCCGAAGGGATGTCGGCTTCACTGAATACTTCTATTAGGAAAAGAGATCAGGAGAGGACACTTAGGCTTTGGCTGAGCCTGTTTTGAATCTGATGATCTCTCCTGATATTCGTTCCAGAAACTAGGCTTCTTGCAGCAATCAGAACCCCAGAACCCCAGGGCAAAGTTACTGCACGTAAGGAGTCAGTGGGACACCAGGCGGGCCACAGGTGCAGAACACTACACTCAGGTCCAAGTGCGACACCTGTGTGGGAAGACACACGTAAGGAGTTTTATGTTGAGAGGGATAAAACGCACGGTGTTGGAGGGACATTGAAAGCGAAGCCATCAGCGCTAAGAAAATGAGTCTGAGACTGTGTCCCGTTTGAGGAATCTCAAAGACTGTGTGGGAAGCGCGATGTGCTCTAGGTGCGACCAGGGTGGGCTCTGGGTAAACGGATAGAGCTGTGGGAGAAGTCTGCCTCAGTCCAAGGAGGGTATTTCCTCTGTCACGGCTGTCCAAGGATGTTCAGGCACACAGAGAGGGAGTGGAGAGGGTCCAGACATCCATGAGGCTAGAATCGCAAATTTCTTTTCTATTTCTCAGTTCTGTGAATCTATAAAACCCACAAACCACCCACATTCCACCACACTGTGAAGGTTTGTTGTTCAATATGCCTGTACGGTCACCAGCTGCCTCCTTTTTCTTTCTTCCTTGATTTTCAAGAAAGAAATTCAAATTTTTCGCCACCTGTTATGCAAAACGACGTCCTCTTCCTAGGTAACTTTGTTAGCAGCTAAACCCAGGTCACTGCACGGTGGGAATCTGGGCTGGGATCTGGACCTACCTTTATTCTGTTTATCAAAGCACTTATGGAAGTATTCCTTCCCCACAAAGACAATTTTCTACCTGTCAGAAAGTCATAGGAATAAATCAGGTAACCTCCTGCTGCATATTAGCGTGTGGGCAAGCGTGTGTGTGTGTGTGTGTGTGTGTGTGTGTGTGTGTGTGTTGGGAATGTTTACTAAGATTCTTAATGAAGTGCGAAACCATTTGCAGAAGATCAAGGAGGCCATTATTATCTGAACCTGAACTGGCAGCTACTGAGATCTGAGATTTATTTCATAGGTGTGCAATAATCTCTGAACAAAATCATGAATGATGCGTGGGAGAATTGAGCAGGCATCGGATAAATGAAAGGGGGGTAAAATTAAAAAGTCAAAGGTACACCGAGTGAAATGACACAAGAGTGGCCGGGAGAAGGGTGGGGAGAAGTCTGACCAGGTGCAAACCCAGGATTTTCTAGGAGGAAAAGCCTGAAAATCCAATGCAAATCGGCTGGCTATCTTGGCCACCCAAGAGGCGAATTTTAAACGCCTCTGGCTTTTGGGGAGGTTTTAACCAACTGAAGAATGCAGAGGAGAAGCCAGGATGGGAGAGTGTGGGAACTGAGCCTGAGGGCTGCTGAAGCTCTGGGGGTGCTGGGCTTGGGGACGCGCCAGATGGGGTGGCCCTCAAATCTGGGCGGGCGGGGCATCAGATGGAGCGTCCTTGACTTTTCCAGAAGCAGAGCCAGGAAAGAGAGGTCTCAAACTCACCATCCAGAGAGGTTGGGCGAGTGACGAAAACGTGGTCCGGGTGGCGGTGACACAGGGCTTGCGGGGACAGTGACGTGGTGGTCACTCGTGCCCCCGCTAAAGTCAGATGGCAACTGTCCACCTCCTGCCATCTTGCCCTTTTGGAAACCAGCCTTTTGCTTACAGATCTGATATTTCGAGAGGCCAGATAAATGAAATCTATTTCCACTGTGAATAATTACATTCAAAACTTAAAACTCCAGGCAGTGCAATTCACATCTCTAAGGGCCACTGGCATCTACCTTATCTACACCTTTGATTGAAACTAGTGAGCAGTTGGCTTTCTGCTCAACAAAAAGGACTGATTTCTAGTGACTGGAGCTACTCAGAATGGACGGGATTCCCGGGGGGTGCGCTGGGATAGAGGAGTGAGCTCCCCTGTCATTAGAGATGTTCACGCACAAGGACACTAGACAAAAATGTGGAAGCATTGGTTGGGGCTGCAGACGGGTGACGTCGTAGCAGACCCACCCGCTGCAAGTGAAAATGCCAGGACCTGTCCCCAGCGAGTCTGAGGCAGCAGGGATGTGGCAAAGCCGGGCATGAGCGTGTTATGGAAGCACTCCAGATCTGATGAGGAGCCAGGAGCGGGACGTGTTCTGTTGAACGACCACCAAGATTCGATCCCCGCAAAGCCTACCAGATGTGGAGCAGAGACGAGGCTCAAGGCACTGCAGCTGGATAGTTGGGAGAATTGATCAAGCACACCCGGAATGGCTTATCACATGTGTCACACTGCATTATTATTATTTCTTGTTTGGGTGACTGCGTGTGACGGGTGTTACGGGATTACTTCCTTCGTGTGTGTCTCCTCTGCCTGAGTGCACTCTGTGTAAGAGTAGGGCATTTCTTGGTCCTGCGCACCAACGGCCTCACTGTCACATCAGCCCGGGTCCCCTTTCCTTCCCCAGATATTTTTATGGCTTCTTTAATTCAGGTGTCTGCTCAAGCGTCCTCTCTTCAGAGATACATTCCTTATCTACAAGCTTTAAAACGGTGGCCTCGCTCTCTCAACGTTTCTTTATCTGGCATTAACCAGCCTAGACGCGTTTATCACTGGCGTTGTTTATATACTCCCTGGTTAGGTGGTCATCTGTTTCTCTTTTAGAACGTAAGACATGTGTCCTGTTCTCTCTTCCCTGAGCTAGAATGCAGCACAGGATACCCGAGACGCTCAGTAAATAAGTGTGGGTGATGCAGAGTCATGAAAGACTCCAGCAAGTCCCCTGGATAGAGAGGATTCCCGTGTGGCTGGGCCCAGGAAGAGTGGCCAGGTGGAGAATAGTGCACAAAGTATGGAGAAAGAATGCCACAGAAAATTCCCGGGGTTCGCGATTTGCCCTTTAAGCCAAGATAAAAGAGCTAGGGCAGTACTCTGGAGGGGGTGGGCACTGGGGGGAACAACTCGATTACGTGCAACTCCTCTGGAAAGATCCATCTGGAAAATAAGAAGATTCTCGGCATGTCTCTTTGGAGGATTTAGCATCCTGTGAGCTAGCAGAGTGGCCTCGGAATGCTTGCAAATGCGGCTCTCATCCTCCCTGTGAGGGGCCTGCATTTCTTGCTTGGTGTTTTCTAGCATGGAAGGTTCATCATGCTGCCTTCCCCGTGTTGGAAGTCAAATCTTTCCAGGGGAACTTGGGAGCAGTTCCTACGTGACACCCCCATGTAATTTGACCCAAAATGAAAAGCCATGAGTCTGGCTTGAAAGTCACTCAGGGTCCACAGTTATCCAGACCAATGGGCTAAATCCAGTACCGTGAAGTTGGGTGGGGGGGGGGGGGAGCAAAGTCTTGCAGTGGCCTTCATTAGCTCTGTGTGTTTTCTTTTTATTAAATTTTTTTAATGTTTATTTTTGAGACAGAGACAGACAGAGCATGAACAGGGGAGGGGCAGAGAGAGAGGGAGACTCAGAATCCAAAGCAGGCTCCAGGCCCTGAGCTGTCAGCACACAGCCCGACGCGGGGCTCGAACTCACGAACCGTGAGATCATGACCTGAGCCGAAGTTGGAGGCTCACCGGACTGAGCCACCCAGGTGCCCCAGCTCTGTGTGTTTTCCAACTGTAGGCAGACAGGACAGCTGAGGCGCTGAGTGGGCAGTGCTCCTGGTGGCCGTGTCAGTGTGTGCCTGTCTCAGTTCTATGCCCTGACCCTCTGCCTTCTGAGGGCTCAGCCTCCCCAGCTCAGAGCCCTTGGGGACCAAGAGAGGTGGGGTCCTGGTCGCTAGGATTCCTAGGGTAAACCCAGATGCCTGGGGACCCTCCTTCTTCCCTGAGCTCTGCCAGGCCCTCACCATGCCCACAGGAGCCCTGCCCGGGCAGCAGCAGTCTGCGTGGTCAGTGCCCTGATCTCTAGCCCACCTGCTTCCTGCCTCAAGACCCCCATGCAACTATCTCCACCCAAAACCCTGTACCAGCCAGGAAAGGGGCTCTGGCCATACACCCCAGGGACCTTTGCATCCTGCTCCCTCCCCTGTCTCCATCCTGCTCTGCTTCAGACCCCTGAGACGGTGACACTAGGCTGGGTGGAGGGAGTGAGGACAGAGGGGTTGAGGTCAAGACATCATTGTTAAAAGAGCAGCAGGAATAGGGCGGGAGCAAGAATAGTAACACCAGTGACATCAGCGCCTATCTCTGTCGGCACAGAGCAGTTTCCTGCCATGTGTGTCCTGTGGTAGCATTTTACACAAATAGAGACTGGCTGAGCCTGAGGCTGGGAGGGCCCAGTGACCTGCTGAAGGCCACCCACCTGGCTGCTGAGTCCGGATGAGATCCCATGTCTCCTGCCGCCTAGATCCGTGGGTTTTCCCGCCCATAGTGCCGACTGTATAGGTCTCGGATCCCCTCCAATGGTCGGGAAAGTTCCTCTTTCTTCCCTTCATGTATTTCAGAGTTGAAAACCCAACCTAAACACCTGGCTCTGTGGCTTTGAATCTGAGTGGGGCTTACCTCCTCGAGCCTCAGTCTCTCCATTTGTAAAATAGGAAGAGACAAAAACTATCTGGGAGGGTTATGCAAATAAGACAAACTAATGCGTGTCAAAAAGCTCTGTTCTGAGAACACATTAAATCTGATGGTATTATTGGAGCAGGGACCCCCAAACCCCTCTTTTGGTCGTCACTCCTGGCAGCCATGTAGACTGTGGGATGAGAGGAGGCATCTTGGCACATTTTGCACCAGAAAGAGAACTGAGTGTCAACCTGTATGGCACAGCTTGGTTAGGAGCCGGTGGGGCACGTACTGAAGAGACAGTGACCAGCCAAGACACAAAGAGGCAGAAGAGATGGGCCAAGAGAGGGAAGAAAGTGCAGAGAGAACCAGAACGTCCTGACATCGTAGTTCTCAAGAATTTCAGATGGTGGCATCATCTCTAAAGTGATCTCAGAGTTTAAGGGGTTCAGGGTTGAGTACCTGGCCCTCTCTTTGGGCTGAGAGTGAGGATATGCCCAGTGTCCCTGGTCAGTTGCAGATGAGGTATCAGTTTTATCAACGGTTAGGCAGGCACCCGGTCTTCCTGCTTGGATAGCATTCACCAGCAAAAACTAGATGGGATCCTCCAGATTAAAGCCTTATATGGTCTCCCCGCCCCCACTCTCACTGCTTCCTAGCAGACGACCAGAGTGGGAACATGGCGGGACGGAGGAGAACCTGGCCAGGGTGCTGGTGCTGCCAGGCTGTGCCCAGAGCCTGAGAACAGGTTGGCAGAGGGACACGGGGCATATGCACCAGCTGGGCCTCTGTCCCCGTGTTTCCAAACTAGTTTCTCACTGATGGGTGTCCCTCTGTCCAACGGATTCCAACAGCCTCCTTCCCAGTGGACGAGCGTACTTGGCACTAGAGAAGGCAGCGGGGACAGGAGCATCTTTCTAGCCCTTCCCTGAGAGGGTACAAGCATTGGCAGGAATTTCCTCCTCTCTGTTCCCAGTCAAGACGAACAATTGAGAAGCCCTCTCACATCTGTTCCTGCCTCAGGAATCACTCGGCCCCCGTAAAAGCACCTCTGAGTTCCGTTGCAGCGAGGTGTGAACGAGCAGAAGTGTGTAAAGCACACAGCAAGCGCACAAATGGCGTTAGCTGTTACTTTGCTGCTGCAAAGGAGGCTTCCTTTGTGATCTCACATGGATTCAGAGCGGATGCATTCGTGATACACCACGGGTTGGCTGGAGGAGGCGATGGTACCCATGCGTGGTACTGGCCAGTGCTCCAAAGTCCCGTATTCTCTTACAGATGAGAACGCTGAGGTTAGCGGTAGGCAGTGATCTCTTGGAGTCAAACACAAAGCCACAGGTACGGAAATGACCTTCACATCCGCCTTCCACCTTTCAAGTTCACTTTTGTTCCCCAGCCAACATTGTCAACTGCAGGAGAACAGGAGCAAGAAACCAAATCTACTGGGTTCCTGAGTTTCATCCAAGGAAAGGGAGAATTTCTCTGTTCAAATGCAGGCTCCTTCTTGTAAGTCAATTTTCACAGACTCTTCCAGAACCACCAGAGACTGCTGGTCTACCTTTGAGGATACCCTGGAAGTTATTCATGCCTTCTTACCTAATGGACTTACTGACAAATTGCTTATTTGCTCTGTGGTTTGAGAACATTTTATTTTGCTGCAGGGGTTTCTGTTTATCTCAGAAGTCCTGAGCAGCTCTTAAGAGCCAGAAATGAACATGGCAGTTCTCCTGTGTTTTTGAGCACCTACTGGTGCTGAAGAGGGCACCAGCCACTTTGAAAACTCTCATCTCATGTAAGCCTCATCAAACACCCTGGAGGGGCTATTGCTTTCCCTTTTGAGGACGTTGAAGCTTGGAGAAGTTACGAAACTTGCCCAAGGTCATGGTTATAAATGACAGCATCAGGAATCAAACCCAGTTTCGTCCATCTCCAAAAATGGAACTGCCCCATTTCTGTTGCAAGAAAGTCAACACCTTCTTGACAAAAGAATAAGGCATGGGTGGTGGAACTCTGAATCATTGAGAATCTGCAGTCCTCCAGGCCTCGTTAGGCATTTTCATACGTTGTTACCTTTCAGAACGGTACCACTTGAGCCAGGCTTCTTGATTTCCGTGTTAGAATTGAAGCAACAGGGTCTAAGGGTGGTCCTAGCGTCTTGCACAAGGTCACATCAGCTGAGAATGGGTGGAGTCTGGGCCTCATCGCAGGCCCCCTGGCCCTAGACTACCACTTTCTTTTCATTGCACCACATGGCAGAATTTTCCAACATCCTATTGTCCTATAGGAAAATATGTCAACTATTTTTTATATGCTTCCTTCAGGGGAGTATACATTTATTATTTTGCCTGCCTAGTAATTTGTTTTAAATCTGGTAAGAGATTTGGCGGGGGGCGGGGGGGGGGTTGTTTGTTTTTACTTTTCTTTGGCATAGCCACGGCGGTAATTCTCAGCTTTTGAATTCAGTCTTAGTGAGACCATCAATCACGTCTTCCTACCTTCCCCTGTCCAAGGTGTGGCATGTGACCCAAGTTCTGCAATTTGTCTCTTTCTGCCTAGAATTTGAAATTTAAGTGGAGAGGGGCACCAAGGTGGTTCAGTCGGTTGAGCATCCAACTTGGGCTTAGGTCATGATCTCACAGTTCGAGGATTTGAGCCCTCTGTTTGGCTTTTCGCTGACAGCTCAGAACCTGCTTTGGATTCTCTGTCTCCCTCTCTCTCTCTCTCTCTCTGCCTCTCTCTCTCTCTCTCTCTCTCTCTCAAAAACAAATAAACATTAAAAAATGAAATTGTAGTGGAGAGGCTAACGGTGGGAACCAGTTGGAGCGAGGCTTCCTAACTGGAACATCCAAAGAGACCAGCCCTGTAAGATGACACACTGTGGTAGGTGCCTATTGTCCAACACAGTTATTGTTAGCAGCCTTTTTCACCCCCCAAAGTGCCTTGGTTGAGATGACAAGTTATATAGTCACCTTAAATACCACCACAGATCCTGTAGTTTCCATATTCTGGATACCTTCTGATGCCTGGATCTTCAACAGCCCCTTCCATTATGTAGCTGCCTCAGACCTTCCAGCAAAGTGTTTTTTTTTTTTTTTTTTTTGCATCCATGAATAAAGTCTGTGTCTTCTTTGTGACAACTTGAGTTGTGTCCCTTGAAATGATCCACCAGTATGACTTTGTGCAGAAGTGGTTCTCAGTAATCAGGTGGCTAGGGTTTTTGATGGATAATATTCCTTTCTCAGCAATATCTATGCTTGTTCAAAGGGCTTATGGACAGATGTCCCCGGTAGCATGGATAGAAGTCATTCTCAAAAGCATGACTTCCACTCACCTGGGTTGACCCAGTTCCTTCCACCGCTCAGTGCAGAAGCAACAACAAAGCCTGGGGCTGCTGTGGTACCATTCTTTGGAAGGATCAGACAATCAAGCTGGAGACAGACTGATTAAAATGAATTTCATTCATTTTGGTGAGAAATGGATTAGTCCTCACTGGAATTGATGCCTATTCTGGATTTGAATTTGCCTCCCCACTCTCTGATACTTACTCTGTTTATGGACTTTCTGAATGCCTTATACGTTGCTCTGGTATCTCTTATCAGGAAATAGTTACCACTGTAATGAAGCAGGACAGTGGAGAGATGCCTATGGGATTCATTGCTTTATAATGAACCCCATTGCCCAAAAGCAAGCACATGGCCTTCTAAAGAAGGGAGGAGGCCTACCGATGGCTCTCCCTTGGAGTCAGCCTGAAGACAACATCTTGTAAGGAGGGCAGCCATCTTGCTTATGTGGTTTATGCTCTGAATCAGAAACCAATGTTTGGTTGGTGCTATTTCTTTCATTTCCAGAATAGAGGGAGTGGGAAGCAATGAGAAAAAGTAGAAATGATGCAGTCTGACTGTCCTAAGGACCTGCTTACAGAGTTTTGGCTTCCCATTCCTGAAATTACGGACTTTGTTGTTGTAGGAGTCCCTGCACCTGTTTTAGTCAGAATCCGAAAGAAACAGCACATGGAAGCTAGGATAATTCAAGTATAGTTTATCTGTAAGAAGACTATTTTAAAATCGTAGGCAAAATGTAGTGGAACACAAGGAACAGTGAAGGACCCAGGGCCAGCAGCATTAGGGTTTTTATCACCTCTAAGCTCTAGGGAACAAGGGGATAGGAGGGTCTCAGAAAATTGGAAGAGTGATCCCTATAGAATCAGCTGTTTTGAATGGTTCCATGACCTTCTGCTCAGAGATGGCAAAAAACAATCTCACAGGGATGGAACCAGAGGAATAAACACCCTGCTGAACTCTCTTCCCTCCCTCAGAACCTTGTTCCTTGGGATCCATTGGCCAGACTCAGTAGAAGGCCGAAGGGCATTAGGTCCCTTGGTATGTAATCCATTAAGGCAGAGATCAGTATGGGGAGCAATAGCTTATGTGTAGAGAGACAAACGAGATATTCAGCCCACTATCCAAACAAAGAATGCAGAAAACTATTATAATTAATCACTAGCTACCAATCAATGTTTTTAAATAGTCAATTGTATTTCTCCATACCACATGAGCAATCAAAAACTAAATGTATACATATATACATACATAACTGAAAAACCTCAGTTATATAGAAACAAATCTAAAAATGGGCAAGATGTCTGTAACACAAAGCTGTAAAACATTATTGAGGTGAACTAAAAAAGGCCCACATGAATGTAGAGATGTATCATGTTCACATTATTGGTAAGCCATTATTGTATTATCCAGAGTTGATCCATAGATTTCATGCTACTCTAATCAGAATTCCAAATTCCTTTATGGAAACTTTAAGCTGACTCTCCAGTATACATGGAAATGCAACCAGCCAAAAAATAGCAAAGATCTTAAAGAAGAAGGACCAAGTTGGATGATTTATACTACCCAGTAAAATGTTTCTTATAAGCCATATTAATTAAGACAGTGTGGCATCGGTGCAAGGGCAGACACATATATCAATAGGCCAGAACAGAGTCCAGAAATAGACCCAGTCAAATAAGGACACTTCATTTATGACACAAGTGACAATGCAGAGTAGGTAATGGATGGTCTTTTCAATAAATAGTGCTATGTCAACTGAAATTCATATGCAAAAAAAAATGAATTTTGACCCCTATTCTGTCCCCTAAATAAAAACCAATTCCATGAGGTTTTGAGGTCTACATGTAAAAGCTTAAAAAAAAGAAAGCTTCTAATTAACTCAAAATGGGTCATGGACCTGAGTGTAAAATACAAAATTATAAAACTTCTAGAAGAAGTCACGGAGAAAATTTGCACGGCCTTGGGTTTAGTGATGAGTTTTTAGATACCACACCAAAAATTACTGTAAAATTAAAATTTCAACTTTAGTAAGAAGGAAAAATTGAGAAGTTGGACTTTATTAAAATTGAAAACTTTTGCTCTGTGAAAGATCCTCTTAAAGGAACAAAGAGAGAGAAGCCACATACTGGGAGAGCAAGTTGAGTCACTTACACAGAATATGCAAGCAAGTCTTAGAACGCAATAAAGAAACAAACAACTCATTTCCAAAATGGGGGAAAGATATGAAAAGATACATCACTAAGGAAGATATAAAGATGGCAAAACCATCATAGGAAAAGATGCTCCACGTCATTTGTCATTACACAAATGCAGATTAAAACCACGAGATCCCACTACAGATCTATTAGAGTGGCTAAAAATAAAAAAGAGAACAACAAACAAAAATGAGTTCTGATGAGCATAGGGAGCAAGAGAAGCTGTCATTCATTGTTGGTGGGAATGCAAAATGGTGCAGTTTGAGGGATTGGTTGTCTCTTGGAAAACTGAACATCCTCTCAGCACACAATCCAGCCACTGTGCTTCGAGGTATTTACCCAGCCTATCTGAAAACTTACACACACCTACACAAAACCTGTACATAAATATTTATAGCACTTTTATTCACAATTGATGAGAATTGGAAAGAACCAGTAAGTCCTTTGATAGGTGAATGGACAAACAGGCCATGCCACAGCCACAATATTGAAAGCCATTTAATCATCTGAAGCAACAACATGCACGAAGCTTAAGTGCATATTGGTAAGTGAAAGAAGCCAGTCTGAGAAATGCTTTCACTTATATAACATTTTGAAAAGGCAAAGCTATACAAACGGACAACAGATCAATGGTGGCCAGGGGTTTTGTGATGGGGAGGGTTGACTAAGTGAAGCACAGAAGGTCTTTTAGGGCTATGGAACTATTTTGTGTGGCCGTGTGGTAGCTACAGGGCACTAGCCAGTTGTCAAGATCCGTAGAACTTTACAGCACAAAGAGAAAATCTTAATGGATTTAAAATGTTAAATGTCAAATGTTAAAAAAAGTATGAAGGTGGGAGATCTCATGGTAGAATACAGACAATGGCCAACGAATCTAACTCTTGCTACTAATGTGTGACATAGCCTCTCTGAGGATGGTGGGGGAAGAGAGGTGCTGACCTGTGAAACCTCAGGATCAAATAGAAACCGTTAGGCTAACTGCAAAAGGAACTGAGTGCGAGCATTGTACTTTAGCTGACACAGTTGTTTCCCATGGGGCACGGGCCTAATAATTCCGAAACCCACTGTAAAGGTCTACTGAAATCAAACAAATGAGTCAATGGATGACAGATGGCAGAAACCAGGTTTCTCACTTTGGAGTAGGAGGTACCGAGTAAGCGAGAAGACTAGAAAGAACCAGGTGGTATTGAATCAGGGTCTGAGACATCGATCAGAATTCACATTTAGCTTCGTATGGATACTACTGGTAGACGTAGATGTGGCTGCAGATATGTGTGTATTCACGTATACTTGGTTTTAATATTTGGTTTCATACTTGGTTTCCTACTTCGGCCCCTGACATGGTCCAGGAGCAACAAATACACTCAGAATCCAGATTTTGGTCTCTAATACCGTTCTCTGATAAAAGAAATCAAGGCTTCTAGGAGAAATGACTGATTCTAGGGCTGGGTGGTAGGGGAAAGCCTGGGGCATATTATAGTGCCAGAAAGCAAGGATGTGCTTTTAAATAAATAAATAAATAAATAAATAAATAGGAATGGGCCATGGGCCCTGTCAAAGGGACACGAGAGCCAAGGAGAACATTGGCCAAAGCTGGAACAAAAGAAACAGCCCAAGGTGTAAATTAAATATCCATGAGTCCATACCAATGTAAATGAATGATTGAATAAAGAAACAAGAGAGAAGAGTCAAATCTCTAAGACAGAATTCCAAATAGTTTTTGTAGCTCCTCTATCCTCAAGGAGGTGCAGACTTTTGTTTCCAAAAGGCACAGTGTGAAGAAGGGAGAGAGGAAGTAATTCTACAGTGGAGAACACCCCACTCCAGTTCTCAGGCTTTGACACTCAGGTGGGGACTTCGGCCATTGGTTTCCCTGACTCTCAGACCTTCAGATTGAGACTGAATTACGCCACTGGCTTTCCGGTCCTCCAGATTGCAGATGATGGATCGTGGGACTTCTTGACCTCCAATAACAATATGTCCATTAGAAAAATGGATCAATAATGTCCATACAACGAGAAACAAAATATTGATGGGAACGAGCGAACCATTGCTATCGGCAACCACATAGATGATGCTCACAATTGTGTTATTTAGGTAAGAAATTAGACACATTAAATAGATACCCTATGATTGCTTTCATGCAACAATTTTTAAACATAAACCAGCATAGCTAATTTGCAGTGTTGAAAGTGAGGATCTTGCTTCCCTCAAGGGAGAAGTGAGGGTGTTTTAGCACCTGGTCTAAGAAGAGTCTGTAGGATTCCAGGGATTCCGGTTCTTAATCTGGGTAGGGTTAGATGGGTAAGCATGGAATTTAGGTAACCTTCCTGTCCTAGCTCAACTGAGAGGAAGAAATTTTATGACGGTTTTATAAAACAGATTGTGACTAAGCATCCTAGCTTGACTCCAATGACAGCCTCCCCCCCTTACCAGCAGGCAGCCTGCTTACCTGGGGCAGGACAGAGTCTGGAATGCTAACTCATTCAGAGCGCTTATCTTATCATTGAGATCCCCAAATTTACAATTCAATTGATGAGTTCAGCTTTCCAAGTTACCTAACTAAAAGTCCAACTTAGACAAATTTTAGACACATGGGGAATTCACTCTGGAGGAAAGGTTCTGGAAAGAGCAGTGGTCCTACAAAGAAATTAGTGGGGCAACCATACTAGCAAAGAAACGAGATTTTAAACCATATAGAAAAAAACTATCTGATCATCCCAAGCCATAAAATTTCATTCTGCTTTGAAGAGAGAATGCCAGGTGCCTACTATGGAGTGAGAGCAGGAGAAAATTTGACATTTTTCAGTACTTTTTAAACACTACGATTCTACTTCAATATTGCAATTCATATTAGCCTCCCTAGCACCTTGCCTTCTGTGACACTCCTCAGCTGAAAGAGCATGGCCTTTAGAATCAGGGAGAACTGAATTCAATCGTGGTCACCATCTCCCAGCTGTGTGTCCATGGCCACCTGACTGAACGATAGGCGTGACATTATGACTCTCTAACTGCGTGGCCCCAAGGACAAAGGAGTCATTTTTAGTCCCACATCTTGTGGAGCGATAGGAATTGCAGCTGAGGGATTTCACTCAGGGATCATACCTAAGCCTAACCTGCATTGGGGTCATTGGAGGCTGAGGCTTGGGACCTGGAGCCTCAGCCCATGCCATGACTGGGCGAGACCTGGGGGTCGCGGGGGACCCCAAGAGTATTTTGCACACATGAGAGACATGAACACTTAGAGCCCCGGGGTGAAATGTAGCAAATTAACAACAAAGAGGTCTACGAAAGATTCTCCCATTCTTGTCCCCCTTCGAGAGGGGGACCCCATGTGCTTTCCCCTTAAATCTGAGTGGGCATTGTGATTCATTTTGACCATAAGAATGCCACGAAAGTGACCCTGTGTGACTTTCAGGATTAGGTTTTAAAAGGCTCGTGTTCTCAGAGCTGTCTCGCACCTGCCAGCCCCTGATGGGCTCGCAGGGGAGTGAGTGCAGCCACATGACCCACACGAAGCAGCAACAGGGTCAAGTTGAGTCCAGCCAACCCCTGTGATAGGAGATGTAGTAAGCGTTTGAAGCCACGACGTTTTGTGATCATCAGTTACCCAGGAGCAGGTAACGGAAACCTGTAACTGAAAGAGGGTGGGGCTCTGTGACCAGAAACCACAGTGTAAACACATAGAAAGTGTGTAAACACACAGAGGGAACCATACACTTCTAGAAGACAGAAGTGCCATGGCCACTACATGCCACCTGTTGGCTGCCCTCTACACACCTGTACCCTCCTTCATATATGTTTGAGAAGCATCCTCTTCTCAAAAAAAGAGAACACTATCCTATATACAAACAGAAATATGCCCACTTTCGCCCAAAGACAGACAACCCCCAAACACTTTCAGTCGCCACAGCTGCTTCCAAATCCACCTGTTCTGATCCAGCACCTCCTAGTTGGAACTAGGAGGACTCGGGTGTATTTTTCATGGTCTGTCAATGTGTGGAATTATAATAATGTAACTAATCCTGACATACCCAGGACACGGTCGTGGAGGGGAGACAGGAAAAGAATAAGACCAGGGTTCTCCCTGCTTTGGTAGAAAAGAAGAGGGCCAGTGCCTATGTCCACACAGCCATCCTGTTGGACAGGTGTCCTGAGAATCAATTGTTTTGTCAGTTCAGGGAGTTTCCTGATCAGTCAACCTGGCTGATCTGTCCAGTTTTGATCTCTGAAAGGATTTCTTTTGTCCACTGTTCTCCTCCACCACATCTGAGTCAGGCCCTGGGGAGGATTCCCCTCCCAGGCCTGCAGTGACTGAGCAGGCTACTTCCTGTTGCTTCACACATCTGGGAGTTGTGCAACCAGACCCTCAATGGCCAGGACTGAACCTCCTCCTGCATACAACTCCCCAAAGATTTTGGTCATCTGTTGGTTGGTGCCATTTCTGGAAAAAACACTGGCTGATAACCAAAGACAAGGGCTTCTTGAGTCAGAGGCCATACATCTGGATACACCCTTGACATTTTCGTTGCTTATTAATGGGTCTCAAATCTCTGCCCATTCTAGCAGGCCTCAGTTACATAGCTTCCACCTGGGTGGCTGGCATGCATGGAGAAACAGAGGTGATCTGCCCTCCACACCTCTGCTCCTTCAGAAAAAACCTCTGTGTGCCCATCATGCCCTTCCTGGCTTCTGAACAGAGGCCTACCACTCCCTTCCTTTTACAGGATTGGTTTGGATGGAAGGGTGTCCCTTGACCACAGTGCAAACAGTGAAGGCTGAGAGAGGAAGGGAATACTTCCCAATGTTCTGACATTTTCTCAGAAGTCCCCTAAATGCCAGCCTTTGAAAATTCGGGGTATAAGGTTTAAGATAGCCACTCTAACAATTTTCACAGACTGCTCTGTTACTACTGCATAAGAGGGTTGCCGGCTTCCTGGCTGCATCAGACAACGTCTCAAACCGTGCGCCCTGCCTGACACAGGGAGCCCTCTAGCACATGGCCTGTTGCTTCCAAGCACACATTCCCCAGTTCACAGAGCTCTTTCAGAGGAATTCAGCTAAAGGTAAATTAGGAAGGAAGGAAAGAAGGGAAGGAGAGAGGGAGGAAACAGAGGCTTAGAGTAAAAGGAAAACCAACAGAGAAATCTGCTAGAGGCATATCCAGTTCTAGAGACTGCCGTGACGTTTTTGGGCACCATGTTTCCAACAGCATTTTGCCATTTCCTTGTGTGTTAGTGAGTTCGCCTCAGTCTCAGATGGGCTCTCTGCGGTGGTAGCAGAAACAATGCCTTCTGAACATCCCACACCCCGATTGTTATAGCCCAGGATCCCCCCAAACATGAAGACCCTTTCTTTCCCAGCATCTTCACATTGTTTTGCTGGGCCTCTCACTGGTTCAAGGGATGTGGTTTTGCCCAGCACCCGGATTTTGTTCTTTCCCCTCTGCCGAGAAAGGCAGGAGCTGGGCACTGACAGCCAAACTGGGCAGGGAGGATCAATTTTCCTAGGGAAACAGGGGTCTATGCAGAGACAATAGATGATGCCTAATCTCTCTAGTGGAGAAAGCATGTTTACATTTTTAACCTGAGTTTGACCTGAGGTTTGTCCAGCTGGAGAGTGGAAAGAGAGTGTCAGGAATCACTTTTTGGCTTGATCCCAGAACAGAATTTTCATTCATTTCTGGGGGTTCAGGGAGGGGCAGAAGGAGCTGCATGCTCATGAGCATAGGGCTCGCGGTTGCCTTTCCTGCTGTGGTTTTGGCTTCCCAACTCCTGGGACCCCATGGCTGAAACCTGCCAATGGCTATGCCCTCTCCAGCTGGCAGCTTAGATACCTCCAAGGACCACAACAAAGCTGCTCAGTGCCCTCTGCTGGCATACAGAGACCATCCCCCACCACCAGTGTTGTGCCCCCCAACCCCCGACCCGAAAGCACAACGGCTTTGAGCTTCTGATGTCTCAGCGTCCTGGGGCAACAGCCCCCCACCCTTAACTCGGGCCGGAAGACATAGGGCCAGAGGTGCACCGACCATCTTGGTGACAGACCCCAACTGAGCTCCAGTCACTGCTCCTCTCCAACACATCCTTTGTCCTAGAACCAAATGTATATATTTATAAGTTCTCGTTCCTTCAGGACAGGCATTGGCTCAGTTACTCCTCACGCTCATGGGCACACAGATCCTGTGAGGACGCTGTGCTGGGCCCGCCTTTCACCCTCTGATCTAATTTGATTATAAATGAATGAGTTCTTCCCAGACTTTAGCTCCACAGGAAACCATTGCTTGTGGTCAACTTTAATTCCAGGGAATTACTTGGTGGAGACTCCCTCTCCTTTCTGGACCCTAGAATATGTTCCAAAGTCAACAGTGATGTCAGTTCACTGTAACCAGCCATGATGAAGTCAGCAGCAGCCAACGCTGCCGTGCCTCAGATGTGCTTCCAAATTTAAAGTGGTGAATAAAAGTTGCTTCTTTTTCACAAATATTTTTTCCCGGTTTTATTTATGTTTTTTTTTTTAAATTCACGTGCTTAGTGCCAAAAATATGGAAAACGCACATTTATCAAGACGAAAGTGAGATCACCCAAAACCTTTACAGTTAACTGCTATTATCAGCAACTGCTGTGACTTGGAAAAATAAGCAAATTTCTGGGCAGGAAGTTAAGAGGAAATGTGAGCCCAGGCATGAGGTGATCAGTTTCCACTTACTTCATTATGATTTTCTGCCTGCCTTTCAAAATTTTGCCTCCAGGGCAGCATCCTTTTGAAAATGAAGCCACATGCTTCCTGGTCCGTGTCCGGTGGCAGAGAGAGAAGAAGCCCACCCACAGCCACAACGAACAGTCTTCTGTAGTTTGGATGGGTTAATTAGGTTCTGGAAAGAAAGAGGAGGTAAAGGGACATGGCTCAGTACACCACACGTATTTTGCAGGAGCTTTATGAGTTTTGAAGGACAGCCTGGCCAAAGGGGACATAGACATTCTGGGTAGTAATTAACTGTTAGAAGCAATTATCAGCACGTACCTTGTACTTGAGTTATCACAGTGGCAGGACTCACTAATGCAAGGGTTCCTCATCCTCACCCCCACTACTCGCTGTTTTTCTCAATTAAAGGCAAGTACTCGCCAGATTAGTTATGAGGAATTGTTAATGTCAAGTAAGAAGAGGAGATAAAGAAAATCCCAACATGAGAGATGAGAGGCTGGGAGAGAGATTTTAGCCAAAGAGGCTAAGCTGATTTCTATACTAAAGAGCATGGGATAAAGAGAAGAGGGAAAAGGAAAAGCTCATGGCCTGGAAGCTTATAGAAGATGCTGGGGAAAGGGGTGCACCTGGGTGGCTCAGTTGGCTAAGCATCTGACTTGATTTTGGCTCGGGTCATGATCTCATGGTTGTGGGATCAAGCCTTGCATAAGGCTCTACAATGAGCATGGAACCTGATTGGGGTTCATTCTCAATCTCTGTCTCTGTCTCTGTCTCTCTTTCTCTCCCCCCCCCCCCCTTTCAAAATAAATAAATAAACATTAAAAAAAGAAAAGAGGTTGGGGAGAGAGGAGCATGGGAGAGATTCTGGAGCAGGTACAGAATCTGAATGAACAGGTTCAAGGAAGAAGATCTGTGCAAGCCTGGTGTGGATTACAACTGGATCCCTGCCAAAATTCCTCAGAAAACACGAGAAATCTTTGGAATCACTTTGGAAGATGGCGTTCGTGGCTGGACTGGGCTTCTCTGGCTGTGCCTTTACACAGGGCCTGGACCACCTGTGATACCGATTATACTTGGGTTACAGCAAAATTTATACAGTCCCTTGTTTCCACGGGAGTATAGGTCCTGGGCAGTAAAATGCAACTTTGTCTAATTAACGATGTTTGGTGCAGCGTCTGTCTTCATGTAGGCACTCGGCCAGTCGGTGCTGAATGAATTAGTGGAGATGAAGAGAAAGGACAGTGACCTGAATTTATTAAGCCCCCACAACATTCCAAATACCCTCTGCACAAAGTTGAGGGGAAGAAAGCTCAGAGAGGTCAAGAGCCTTGCCCAAGGGTACAATTTATGAGTGAGGCAGCCAGGGGTCAAATCAAGTCTGCACGAATGAGGGTCATGCTCTTTATGTTATTCCACAGGGAGGAAGGAAGAAGAAGTCCTGAACGGGGATGGGGGGTTAATTATAGGTCAATGACTTTTTCCTGTTATATGTAAATTCTCCCCAGGGCCTGCTGGAGTGCGTTGAGTCTAATACTACTGTTGCCAATGCCACCACTGTTACCACCAGTAAGTGCCACCAGACGTGATGTCCCCAGTACCTACAAAGACATGCATTATACGAAGGATCAGGTGGTCTTCTATAGGCCTTAGAGCGCCTGACTTGGAGTCAGACGATGTCGGCTCTGCCATTACTCACCATATAGCAAGGTCTGCACGTCCTTTGCGTCTCTGCAAAGTAGGAGTAATTGGCAAATGCCTACATCACTGCCTTACTGTAAGACTCCAAGGAAATAATGGTTGTAGAAGTTTCTCCTTTGATTGCTACTGTAATGAGGATTTCTTGGGACGATGTATTTATTGGACACATGCAGAAGGTGGTAATGGTGATCACAGAAACTACGCAGCGCACGCTTGTTGAATGAATTAGCAATGACCCCACACATGAGAAACTCCCTCCATCCAGGGACCTAGATGTAGAAGTAAATTGCAGAGAATCTTAGGGTCAGGGCTATGAGGGAGGTTGGTATGAGGAGCTGTGTGCACCGGGATATCCCTGCCTGGTCTCCCCGAAAGCCCACCAGGAAGCAGGGGCTTCCTGCCAAAGAGCTAACCCATCTGCCTGCCTTCTTGACAGCCGGCATCCACCCTATCAGTTGGTGAGTGGCATGTGTGTATCCGTTCAATTACAGAGCAGCTTAGTGTGTGAAAATAAAAGAAAATGTGTCATTCCGGGCTCTTGTCACTCAGGAAGCTTCTAGATTACCTGGATCCCTGAGGGCCCACCCAGCCACAGCCCTGGCCCCACAGGCAGTCTTCCCACACTGTGTGGGTGTTGGGAGAGAGACAGAGTCAGGAGGCCAAGCTTGTTTCTTCTCCTCCCTAGCTCTCTGTTAAAAGTTGCCTCCTCGGGGGCGGGGGGGGGGGGGGGACACCTCGCAGAACTTCACCATGTGGATGGCCCATCTCTCACACTGTAACATGGGCTTCCTTCCTAATGTACTGTCCCATCTGTAGTGACTTGTTAATTTGTGCCTCCTTGCCTGTGGTTAGTCTCTTTCTGTGCTGGAGAAAGCTCCACGACAAGAAATAGGTCCCTTTCTTTCACTAAGGCATTCCGGTGCTTTCCAGCATGGTTGGCACATAGTAGGTACTTAAAAAGTAGTGATGAGGGGCGCCTGGGTGGCGCAGTCGGTTAAGCGTCCGACTTCAGCCAGGTCACGATCTCGCGGTCCGTGAGTTCGAGCCCCGCGTCAGGCTCCGGGCTGATGGCTCGGAGCCTGGAGCCTGTTTCCGATTCTGTGTCTCCCTCTCTCTGCCCCTCCCCCGTTCATGCTCTGTCTCTCTCTGTCCCAAAAATAAATAAAAAAAAAATGTTGGAAAAAAAAAATTAAAAAAAATAAAAATAAAAATAAAAAGTAGTGATGAATGAGCGGACTCTAGCAATCCCATTCCTAACTGCTCATCCAATTCTGGGGTCCCAGCTACAAAATCCGAACAAATGGCTACATATCTCGTCTCGAACAAAGCTGAACAGATACATTCAGGGAATTGGCTGCTGGTGTGGCTTTATTTCTGAAGGGTTTGGTAGAAACAGGCCTGTCCTGGGTACTTTGGGGCCTGAGTTCCAGTCCCGTTGTGTCCATGGCATTGTAGGTGAACCAAACAAAGCACTTACATCTTGGATTTGAGTCTGTCATGGTCAACCAGATGAAGCTGGATTAGGTAGTACTTAGTTTCTGGGCTTTGAGGCTCCACCTCATTTCCTTCTTTTCCATGCCTGTTTCTGTTTCTGCTCACTTGTTCACAGCATCAAGGCTGAAATCTTGCATCTGCCCTCCCCTCATCATTGAAAGGCAGTGCGGTTGCCTAGGGAGAGTGAACTAAGCAGTTAGACAAAGCTGGAGTCCAGCCCAAGCTGAGTGAGCTGGACAAGGCTTAAAAAAAATTTTTTTTTACATTTATTTATTTATTTTTGAGAGACAGAGAGAGACAGAGCACAAGCAGGGGATGGGCAGAGAAGAAAGGAGACACAGAATCCAAAGCAGGCTCCAGGCTCTGAGCCATCAGCACAGAGCCTGACGCAGGGCTCAAACTCACACACCGCGAGATCATGACCTGAGCCGATGTCAGATGCCCAACTGACTGAGCCACCCAGGCTTTTAAATACACACACCGTCAGCTCCATCGTTTGCAGACGGGGGTCATGACAACGCTGCATGTGGCATCTGGCACCTGGTACCTATTCAACGGGTCACCGTCATAATCAGTATTTTACCGGTGAGAATATTCCAGATTTCATGGCCTTGATGTAACATGTAGAATTTAGATTCATCAAGAATCCGTGAATAATTGTTCATTCAGCTCACAGTTAACTGATATTTATTATTAACAAATGTGTGTGCTGGGATGTTCGTACATAGTTCGTTATATAATCCTCAACTGTCTATTTCAGAGATCGCACACACTGAGTCCCAAAGAGTTTACTCATCTTGCCTCAGGTCACACAACCAGTAAGATTAATAATAGTTACCAGGTTTTGATGGCTTGGTATAAGTCAAGGATTGCATTTTGCTTATGTTTTATCACTTAATGCCTACAACAACCCACAGTGGCATGTGTTTTTATCCCCACTTTACAGATAATAAAACTGAGGCTCAGAGAGTTCCAGGAAGTTCCCAGGTTAATACAGCTAATAAGTGTCCAACCAAACACTGGAGTCCTATGCCAAGTGACTTCAAAGTATCCCTGAACTAGGACTAGAAATTCTTGCTTCTGGCTCCAAATTGCCATTTGCTGTGTAGGGTTGGGTCAGCGTCCTCTTCAGAAAGGATGCATGCCCCTGGATGGTTGATACAGTCAAAAAGGAGGTCAAGGTAGAAAGTACATTGTAACCTGTGAAGTGATGTGCTCAAGAATGGCATTCTCAGTGTTAGTGTTAAAGGCTTAACAGTAGGGAACAGTGCTGTGGCGTTTCCTGGGACAAGGTAGCAGTGAACATGGCAGTTGTCAAGAGAGTTGTCATGGGACCAGTGGTAGTTACGTTAAGAGCTGAAGGATGGCTAGTGTTGCATACACCACGTGAGGGCAGCCCTAGCGTCATCCCCAACTCCTTCCTTTTGGCCTCTCTTTCCAGACTCCCTTGTAGATGGCAATGGCCACCATCTAATGAGATGTAAGTAGAAGTCCTAAGGTGGCACTCTCCAAAAGAGACTCACGAGCATCTGCTCCTGCACCTTTCCCTCTTCTTTCTGCCTGAGATATAGACACAGGCCTGGAGATCCTGCAGCCTTCATGTGCCCATAAGGATGTGAACAGGGAGATGGCAGAGGCTCATTGTTAATGGCTGCCGTGACAGACTTTCATGTGAGACAAAGATATCCTTAGGTGGTTAAACTCTTGTTACTTGTCTTTTATTTGCCACTAAAAGCATTCCCAACTGACACAGGTGAGGATCGCATAGGTGGGGGTCACAAATGACGGCAGAGAGGAGGGGGGTGCAGGAGAGAAGGGAGCTAAGGAAGCCATCTCACGTTGAGCCAGGATGCATGAATGAGTGGGCACCAGAGAGAGGGATGGCTGCTGGCCCCAGACGGCGTCCCATGCTCTGCATTTCAGTCCATGTATTCCCCCAGCCCTGGTCATTAGCAAGGGATTCCAAAGACTGTGCCTGGCCCAGAGTGGGGACTCATTCACTCATTCAGAAGACAGGTCTTAAGCATGACTGTCTTCCAAACACACTGCTAAGT
Organism: Panthera leo; assembly: GCF_018350215.1. Classification (NCBI taxonomy): domain Eukaryota; kingdom Metazoa; phylum Chordata; class Mammalia; order Carnivora; family Felidae; genus Panthera; species Panthera leo. The sequence goes on along the minus strand of NC_056695.1, from coordinate 74,863,413 downwards.
GCTCCCCGTGCGTGGCCTTACTTAATCCTCCCAACACTTCTGAAGGATGAGTGCTGTACTATCCTGTACCCATTTATGGATGAGAAAATCAAGTCACAAAAACCACGTCCAAAGTGGCTGACCTAAGACCCAAGCCCAGGTCTTACTGGCTCCCAGTGAGCTTTAACTCCTGTGCCATATCTCACGCCAAACGTCTGCCCCTCTCTGAAATCAGATTAGACCTACCTACACACAAAATTGCTCAGGCTCTTTTTGTGGTCCCACATGCCTACCTCTACATGGAATCAAAATATAATAGTTATATTGTCGATTTCTCCAGGGCCGTGGGCCCCTTCCCAACCAGGGACCAGACTTCCTCCAGCCTCACACCCCAGTGCCTAAGATGCTGTCTTCAGACAGCATGGCTTCTGGTTGGAAAAAAAAAAAGAGAGAGTTAATTAATTAAACAGAGGTTAGTTTGGGCACAACCAACCGGAAGGTGCTGATTCTGAGTAGGACAGGGACAGAAAAACTCCAGGCTCTAGTGACAGGAAACAAGAATGAGGTGATTCTGACCCTTCTGAATGATTAGCAGCTTTTCAGCTTTTTGCACCTTTCATTATACAAATTGTAATATCACTAAACTCTTCACGCATGCTGTGCCTTTGTCTTACGCCTCAGATACACGCTAAGATTTCTGGGTGTGGCAAAATTAAGAAGCCACCTTTCAGTGTGGCTCGCGAGTGCTCTGTGAGATCTGGAACACGGCCTGTCCCCTCCCTGTGAGTGGTAAGCCAAAGGAAAGCAGTAACAATCACATCCTGAAGCGGGTGACGACCGTGGATCTTGTTAATGGCCAAGACAAACGCTCTCCATGCTGGATTGATAATAATTTGTCAACCTTTGTTACCAAAGTCTTAAAAAAGCCGATGTGAGTCACGAGGAGCTATTTTCATATGATCTGTCACCTTGATCTGAACGGGAAATGAATTGCTAAATATAAAATGCCGTTTGGCCGTGATTCAGAGCTCTTTCAAGCTGACAGACGTCGTAAGGGGGTACAGTGTTTTCTCTCTTTCTCAAAGAACGAAGTCAAGGGGCCTGCCTGCTCCATAGTTTCTTATCAACCTGAACAGAGATGAGAGAGAGAATGCCGGCAAGACAAGCACGAGGAAGAGGTTTGTCTTTTCTGCTTTCAGACACTGTCCACGTAAGGAAAAGAGGCCGTAATCCACGTGCTCTGTTTCTAGGAAAACGACGGCTGCAAACTATGATTAGCCTCACCTTCGGGTGCTACAACTCTATTTGTTTCCTCCTCACAGTGCATGTAAATGATTATATTCGAAAATTAGAATATATTACAGTCCTTCCCCATCCTCCAATACTGCCACGTAATTGTAGCCTATACAGATTGTTTCTACTTACCTAAGCATTTCTGATTGAGTGTATGCAAATGTCAAGGTATTCCTCAAGGTATCTTAGGAGGAAAGACAGAATCCTTAAATGGTGGAGCTCAAATGGTGTTAAGCAGTTAGACACTAAAGCTTAGGGGTTTTTTTTTGTTTGTTTTTTGAGAGAGAGAGAGAGCGCGTGGAGGAGGGGGACAAAGGGAGAGGGAGAATCTTAAGCGGGATCAAGCTCAGTGCAGAGCCTGACATGGGGCTCAATCCCACGACCCTGGTATCACGATGTGAGCCGAGATCAAGAGTCAGATGATCACAGATTGAGCCACCCAGGTGCTCCGCTAAAGCTTAGTTCTGGGTGTGTGTGTGCTCTGAGTGAGCAGAATGCGTAAGCATCTTGCCGAGACTCTTTGAGAGATACAACCTGAAGAGTGTCTAGTGACAGAGGAGATTCTCACTAGATATTTACAACCCAGTGGATTTGATATCGCACAGCGTCGTGGCCACCGGCCCAGGTTCTGGGTGTAGACAAATCCATGTGAGAATTCTGGCTCTGCCGCTGACGACTGGAGCAGCACTTAACTACTCCAAGCCTGGAGTGTGTGCGTGTGTGTGTGCCTATGTATGTGTGTGCATTCATGAGTGCATGTGTGTACGTGCATGTGTGCCTGTGTGTTCACATGCATGCATTCATGTGTGTGCATGCATGTGTGTGTGTGCCTGCACGTGCATGTGCCTGTGCGTTTCATCTGGAAAATGAACATAGTGTTTTCCCCGTAGGGTTATTTTAAGTAATGGATGATATCACTGATGTCATTCAATGTTTGAAAGTTCCAGGTATTGTTCATGAAACACAAAAAAGCAGTCGATAGGTTAACTATTTGGTCACCAACGCAAGATGCAAATTGTTGGACATAACGTGCTGTTTCATTAGTAAATGCTAAAATAGGATCTCTGATGATGTCAGAATTTGACCCATGACCTTGCCCCTCCAGCTCAATTTTACATGTTTTCTTAACCACAGATTCTCCCACTCTGAGAGTTTCAGGAACCCAGTCTGGAGGTGGGTGGACAGTGGAGTGAACCCTAAAGAGCTCACGGCTTCCCAGTTCATATATTCTAATCCCCGTTCCTCTCCTAGCTGGATCCGCATCTCTGAGCATTCTTTCTCCTGGACTCATGTTTCTCTGATCATCCGCCAAAGATGGGTGATTCACAGGATCCATTTCTTAGCCCTCTTCTTGCCCATACCCTCTTCTGGAGGACGAGTCTTGTTTTGTGAGTCTGATTGCGACTAGTATGCCAATTCAGGCCACGTGTGATTCTCCTGCCTGACCTGGGTCCTTCACTTAGAGCCCCTTATAGATCCACCGCCCTGCTGGGCTTCTCAGACTCAATCTTCCATTGACACCTGACACTCCTTGTGTGTCTGAGGCTCTTCATTCCTTCACCCCATCTCCTCTCCCACTGCCGTCTAACTCAGGTGGCACCTAAGTAAAAAAAAAAATATGGGAGTCACCTGTGTCCACTCCTCTCCTTGACACTCCATATCCAGTCAGTCTGAAAGTCCCACCAGTTGTTCCCCCTAAATGTGGCTTTAACATACCTGACCTCATGGTGTCTACAAGTGCCCTGGGCTCATCTTTTTGCCCCCTAACCAGGCTTCCTAGAGCCGTCCGTATATTCTCACTAGCCTCCCATGTCCCTCTATCCATTTTCCACTCTGAGTCCAGAATAGTCTTCCTAAAATGCTGACCCTATCCCCACCCCTGCTTTAAACCTCTCAACAACACGCTATTTTTCTCACTGAGTACTGCCCAAACCTAGTGGGGATGCCCAGGGCAAAACATACTCGGTGGTCAGACGACTACGGGGGCTGGTCCCGGCTATGCTTCTCCTCCCCAAGTATTAACTAAGCCCACGTAGGAGGAGCTTGCTTGATTCTTCTAACTCTAACTTCCTCAAAACTTATTTGATCCTGTCCTTCAGAACCAGTGTTCCAGAAATCTCCAACCTATAGGATAAATCGCAAGGTTCCTGGAGGGATTTAGACGGCCTTCTGGGATCATGCCTGCCCTGTATCTCTGCAGCTCGGTAGGTTATCAATCCCCGTTTCACACCTGATGCTCTGAGAGAACGATCATTGGAAATGGTGAGTCTATCTTCTTCTCCGTGGGTCTTTCCTTGACCCACGTCAGCCCGCATGCCGAGAGCATGGCTGCCCCACAGGGGACAAGGCAGATCAGAGATCAGCGGCAGGCTCTCGAGCCAGATGGACGAGACCAAATCTGGAGCGGGATCTTGGACGATTTACTTAACCTCTCCTGTCCTTGGTTTCCTTGCTTGCAAAACGGGGATGGTTATAATAAATCAAGCCTCCTAGGGTTATTATGAGGATTAAATAAGTCCTTATATGTAAAGCACTTAGGTCTAACAACTTCTACAAACACTCAGCTAATATTATCAATCTGCAGGTAGACGACTGTCATAAAAGGCAGGGAATGTGCATTTAAAATCAACAAAGCTTTCCTGGCAGTGAGGCTCCCTGCTTTCGCTCTCCTCCAGCTTGCTGACTTGCTCCCTGGGTGCTCAGCCCCTGAGGGCTGTGATGGACTGCAATACGGTGCAGCCTCATGCACCCTCAAGTTCGTCTCCCTGGGTACCCACACTCTGTCCTTGACCAGTCCTCGGGAGGCCACCTACAAAGCCTGCTCAACTTCTCCAAGCTACCTGTTCTCCTCGGTGCCTAGTTCTGCCTAACACAGGATGTGACGTCTCACCCTGTCTAGTCACACTGTTCTCAGAACACGCCAGGGAGCTGATGTTTGTCAATCAATAAGAGCTGAAACTCCACCAGCCTCATTGGCTACCCCAAGGGGAGACTTGGAGACGATGTGGGGGGGGGGCAGTAAAATTGCCACCTGTCCCCTTCACTGATATGGTGGGTTGACATTTTCATAATCTACTGTCACATGCAATGCAAAGCCTGCTTTAAGATAAGTCCTCTAGCCCATACCTTCCTGATGCTGTCCCTACATCAATTTTAAAAATATGAAATATATTCGTGGGTCAAATTATAGTTACTTTCCAATTTTTTTTGGAAACAAAAGAGTGTAGAATGGCTAAAACGGAATGGATTGGAATGGAATGGAATAGAATGGAATGGAATGGAATGGAATAGAATAGAATAGAATAGAATAGAATAGAATAGAATAGAAATGAGTACATGGCAAGCACTAAGGGTAAGTACTGTGTAATATATTTTGTCCAATTTTGTATATCTTTTTATGCATTTGTGTATACACATATGTGCACACTGGAGCATGATATCAAAGGTATTTTTACTCTAGGTCAAGGGATGGGGCAGTCTACAAAGCACTATCTGGAGCCCTTCTCATAGGAAATATTTTGCAGTCCAACTCACTGGAATTACCCACAACTCTGTCTTTTCTCTTTCTAAGATATGGAGCCCTTCAAAATAGCAAAGTAAAGTGAAATACATGAAATAAAATCCTCCTTGACATGTTTCCTCACATGAGGACCTCAGCCACATCATCCCTGGGAACGTGGAGACACGTTCCCTGGGAACCTGTGCTCACAGCCACCCCCTGAGGGGGAAGCAATCTGTCCGCACCGGAGTCCCAGGCACAGTGGAGACGATTCAGGTAAGCAAGGACAGCCGTCCCTGCCCCCGGAGAGATTTTTAGTCACGGAGAGTGACAAAGACTTGCCGATGAACTCCGATCACCAGAAAGTCCACTTTCCATGGGTGTCACATCTACATATTGGAGTTTGGAGAATATGTAATGAATGAACCTTCCTTTCCTCTGCCCCTGTCCTAATACGCCCGTGGTTCCACACATTCACGCTGACTCGCCCGTGGGAAGTTTGCCCCTTGGTCCTTCAGCGTTTGATTTTTCCTCCAGGTGTGTGGTTTTCAAGCATTTTCAGCAGCTGAACCCTTGGCTTCAGAGAAAATCTTTAACAGCACCCCAACATATAAAACCGATAAAAACAATGAAAGGGGTCCTACAGCGTTGAAATCACCATTGTTTGATGAGGGAAAATAGCTATAATAGGTTTGTTTTGCTTTGTTTTTAAGAACCTCCGCAACCTATCTTTAGAGCCTGGTTTGAAAAATAAGTACTTGGGACACTATGGCGAGGTAGGTCCTGTCCATCGCTGAGTGTTTCTGAAGCCTGAGTGGGAGAGTGCATGGCCTGGATCTTTACTGGAAGCCGTACAGGTCTGTTCTATTACTATTTCAAAAGAAAACAGATCGAGACTTTTTTTTTATTTGGAAATAGTTTGGGACTTAGAAAAAAGTCATGAGAAAGCAGAAATCCTGCATATCCTTGACCCAGCTTCCCCAGTGATGACGTCTTCCATTGCCATAGTACAATGATGAAAAGTAGAAAATTGACACTGGGGCCTCCTGGTAACTAAATGACACACCTTATTCAGATTTCATCAGTGTTTCCATGAGGGTCCCTTTTTCTGCTCTAGGATTCAATCCAGAATCCCATACTGCATTTAGTTGTTGTGTCTCCTTAGTATTTTTCAATTGCTAACAGTTTTTGGCCTTTGCCTTTTATGATCAGGATGTTTTTTAAGAGTATCACTTACTTTTTTTAAAAAAAATTGGAATCCAGTTGAGGGGCTGAGCCTGGGTGGCTCAGTCGGTTAGGCGTCTGACTCTTGGTTTTGGCTCAGATCATGATCTCATGGTTTGTGGGTTCAAGCCCCGTGTCGGCACGGAGCCTGCTTGGGATGCTCTCTCCCTCTCAATCTGCCCCTCCCCTGCTTGTGCCCACTCTTTCTATCTCAAAATAAATAACATAAAAACTTATTAAATAAATAAATTTGAGTATAGTTGACAGACAATGATGCATTAGTTCTGGATGTATAACTCAATGGCCCCGTGTTATTATTGTAGGTTCCACTTCAGTTTTCCATAGCTGAATAGCCTTGGGCAAACCAGCTTCCTTGGGAGCTCTATTTTGCCATCTCTGAATCACCAGGATCAAACTGGAGGACCCTCAACCCTTCTTTAGACTCTATATATCCACAGAACTGATACGGGCACTGTTCTCAGCACCAAGGTGCTGATATGTGCTGTAAAGCCACGGTTCACGGTGGAACTTTAATCACCATGGCAGGTCTTCCCAGTTGTCTGATTTTATAACCTACTCAAAGAGGCTCTACATGTCTCTTAAGTAATTTTTACAATATTTAACTATTCAACCAAGAAACTCATTTTAACATGTATCATTGAGTTCTTATAACAATAATAATAACTATAGCAATGTTTTTAAGACTTGACAATCTGCAAATGCTCATGCCAGTTATTTCTTTTGATTCTCAAAACAACCCTGTGTTTCCACTGTAAAAGGAGAACATAGATGCAGAGAGAATCGCTGACTTGCCAAAGGCTTCCAGCAAGAAGCTGGAGCTGAGACGGAGTGTCCCATGGGGGCCACAGTTCGGAAAGCTCTGGTACCTGGTCAAGAAGTCTCCATTTTATTGGGTCCACAACCCAGATGCAAGAATCCCATGAGGAAATGCAGAATAGCTCCAAACTCAAATTCAATCTCTCTTGGCATGTTAAGTTCCACAGGGCAGAAAGATTCCCCTTCCCACCTCCTCTTTCTTCACAGGAACCTTTCTCTTTAGGCTACCTTCCCAGCCTTCCAGCAGTTCTCATGAGTATTAAATACATCGGTGAGTCTGCCGTTCCCCGCCTCAAGCTGGAAACTGGAATCCAAGAGTCACGAGAAGGTTCAGGTCAGTTTTGTGAAGCTGCCAAATCTGATGGGCGAAACGTTCATCCTATTTATGTTATATGTATTTCAAAGGCTCATATTCATTTAACTGTGAAAACTGAACTACTCCCAAGTTATTTGAAAGAACAAAAGCTACATTGTGGGCAGCAGACTTTGGCCTAAGTCCGAAAAACAAATGAAGGGTAAAATAATCCTGAATTTCTTAGGGTCCTATAGCAATGAAGCAGCAGGTGGAGGCTGGATTCTGACCACAGAAGGCACAGGAGACAAAGCTGTGGGTACCTCGCAGAACATGCACAAAACTGGTGTACTGGCTTCACGCAGCTTTCGCCTCAGAAAGAGAGGTGGGCGTTCCCTGTCATTTTCCCTCTTGTGATGCACCAGGGACAATTTCGGTGGTCATTCCATGGAACACCTTCAGTGTGCTGCATGGGAATAAACAAAGATCAGCCAAGTAAGAACAAGCAAAGGTTGCATTCTGCAGAGACACCAAGTCAGGCCGATGGGTGGCAAAGCTTTGGAGTAGAAAGAAGGGAGGGCTTAAGGGGAGCCCTGATTGGAGGCCGTTGGCAGGGGAAGCTGCAGGTGGGCTGCTAGAGGCGGCCATCCTTCGTGATGGGTTACGGACGCATATTTGGCTTTCTCTGGTTGGTTCCAATTGGAATCAAGGACTAAAATTAGGGAAGCTGTTATTAATCAAGTGCTCACTGTCTGGGGCCAGTTGTCAAAGCGGTTACTGTTTAGCTTCCTGGATTGTTACTAAAGATAGCGGTTTGACTTCCTACCAGTCTGACTAACGGCAGGCTGGCTTTCTGGGCTTTATTGTAGGTAATGTGTTGCTGTGAGTTTTAGATCAGAGTTTTTTATTTATGTATTTGTTTGTATGGTCAGTCTATCAGTGGGGTGCCTAGGGTGCTCCTGCAGGGGGCTTGGAGTCTGTTTAGAGAAACAAGTGTGCATGAGGGTCTGGCAATACCTGGACAGTAGGGAGGTGTGCAAGATTAAGCAAAGACTAAAGGAGCGGTGCAGCCAATTAGAAGGTTCCAGAAAACTTCACAGATGCTTAACCTCAAGCTGAAAGGAAAGAGAGGACTTTGCCCAGTGGTCACGTCAGGGAGACTACTCACGCGGAGAGAATGATATTCCAGAAAGGGCACAAGTATAAATGAGTCTAGCATGTTTTGTGAAGCGACATAGTTCAATAATGTTGAGTTTTATATGCAAAGGAGGCAGGAAGGGAAGACAAGGGGGAAAGGACCTTCCAAGCATGGCTGAGCGGCTTAGAATTTGCCCTGCCCTCATGGGATCCTGTCAGGGTGGTGGGGAAGGGTCTGGAGACAGGGAATGCATATGAGCTTCAAAAGCTGGTCTGCACTATAGGACCTGAGAGCCACACGTGGGGTGTAGACAGAGAAGGAGCAAGAGGAAATTAGGAAAATAACACGGGATTCAGTCTTGGGCAATGAGACTGCTTACCTTGTGATCTCGTCATCAGACTCTGACTTCCCCATGGGACGAGTCTGCCCTTTTCCTCCGCAGAGTCTGGTGCGGAATGGATTCTCGGTGTGTACTAGATTAAAAAATAGGCAGCAAACTTTTATGACATCTTTCAGGCATTTAATTCACTGAATAAAATCACCCCAAGTGACATGCAAAACACAGCTGAAGGAAAAAACTTGGAGAAAACAAAGCACCGGAACACAGTGAATCGCAGGTGTCCCGCTGAGGGTCCCCAGGTGGAGACATCCGGTCGTCAGCTGGACTTACGGGTCTGAAGCTAGAGATTCAGACTGGGAAGCTGTTATACAATAAGGCAGCTTTGTGAGTCTCACAGGCCTTCACAGCCTGCGTTCTGGGGCCGGTAGGCAGACAGGGAGAGGAGCCAGGCTGGCCAAACAAAGTCCAGAGCAAAGGTCTGTTCAGAGGTTGGGTGAGGAAGACAGAAGTCTTGCAGGACGGGCATCAGGGCTGGCACAAGGTGGGCACAGTCACCAGGGCAAGAGCGCAAGTGGACCAGGTGAGTAGGACTAGGGCCAGCTATGGATGGATACCGACAGAGTAGGGGTCCTGCACCCTAGTGGGGCTAGGGGTGGACCTAGGGGTCCTAGATGGATACCAGGGCCAGGTATGGATGGATACGACAGAGTAGCCCTCCGGGAATGGGGGAGGGGGCGGGGAGCCAGTGAGGTGCGGCTCTAACTCCTTGCTGCCACAGTATTGCCTTGGCCAGTGCTAGTTTAGAGCCTCCCAGACACAGAGTCAACCTCCTGCACCTTAAGGTGCTCCCTAGGGCTTTGGAAAGCTTGGAGCAGGGGGATTCTGTGGACGCAAGGCTACCTGGCCTTCCTGTCGCAAAAGGTAGTCTTCCCTGTCTTTGCATCCTTCAGTCCATAGAATTGGGCAGAGGGTGAGGTTGGCCTGAGACTTAGTTAAAACAGGGATCTCAGTTGGCTTCATGAGAAGCGCTGAGGCTGGGAGAGGCCTTTGGGGACATCACATATTTAGGCGAAAAGGCAGGGTTTGCGTCCCCCCACCTCGGCCAGTGGTTGCATGTATTTGCTCCCAGAGCAAAGAGAAATTCCCCCATAGGTACCCAGCTGGGCACTCAGCCAGCAAGACCCCTGACGTCTGCATCATGTACCACAGCATCCAACACCTCCTTCCCCGGAGGGCTAGGAAGAGCCTCGTGGAGGACGGATCTCCGAGCCAGATGGGCTTGTGCGTTATGCCAGAGATTCTGAATACAACCGAGTAGGCAATAGGGGGCCGGGGAATATTTTTGAGCAGAGGAACCACACTATTGAAATTGAACCGTAAGAAGACGAATCTGGTAGCACCAAGTAGGAGGGAGGAGAAAGTGGAAGTAGGGGAACAAAGATTGAGGGTCAACAGTCATTAAGGCTTGCAGCAGCCTTGCAATGACAGGGGAGTGGTCATAACAGCAGTAACCAGTCATGATGGAGCTTGACACTGTGTTCTAACCCTCCCACCGACCCAGAAAGGGAGCTGCGGTCATCCCCAGTGAACAGGCAAAGAAGCCAAAGCAGAGGGGAATTGTTACACGCATAGCCCAAGAGTTCAGTTTGTCAGAGGTAAACTGGGATTTAAATCCCGATCAATCTGCATCCCAAATCCTTAGTCTTTCTAACACGTCCGTGCACAGCTGTGATCGGTGATAATTCACACATCACACGGCAGAACGAGCCCCGGGCAAGAGGGTTCCCGGTCTCCCTTTTCTCCCACAGGATACAGAGGGTTAACTAGCACGAAGGCACACTCACTGCTCCTCTTTGTTTAGCTACAACTCGAGTTTCACTCCTTCATCAAAGGAAGTCCCCATAGGACAGTTGCTGGGGCTACAGACTTTCTGTCAACCAGGAAGGGTAGAGTGCTCCCCCTGAAAGAGGCCCATACCCTGCAGGCTTGGACTGTGCAATCTTTATGTAGGCGCAGAGCCTCAGATACTTCTTCCAGAATCACAAGGGAAGGCAGCGTCTGTTGATAGCAAAGTGGTGTAGATGGAGCTTTGGGCTAGATTTTATAGTCCTTAATCACACACACCCATACAGGCAAAGAGGGATATGCCTTGAACAATACATTGTCACAGGTTGATAAGACAGAGACATACAATACATTTATTCTCAGAAAATAACTTTATTGAGTAGTTACTATGTCATTTGTCATAGGATCATTTCTTTTTTTCTTTTTTATTTATTTTTTTAATTTACATCCAAGTTAGTTAGCATAGCATGCAACAATGATTTCGGGAGTAGATTCCTGAATGCCCCTTCCCCATTTAGCCCATCCCCCCTGCCACAACCCCTCCAGGAGCCCTCTCTTGTTCTCCATATTTAAGAGTCTCAAAGGAATCATTTCTGATCATAGATCCTAGGTGAATCAATACATTAAAGCGGCGTATATGATTATATAATGTTATGTTATCACGGGAAGGACATACCGATGCCTTTGCCATATCTGTTAGTGCGACGGACAAGCCCTGCCCACACACAAGGAGAAAGAACAATACGCGGGCACGAGTACTAGGAGGTGAGGGCAGGGAGGCCCTCGTACAGTCTTCCCAACAGAGAAGCAAAAGGGATAAGTGTATTAGTCAGGATTCTCTAGAGAAGCAGCACCACTAAGATGGAAAAGAGGGGGGAGGGAGAGAGAGAGAAAAAGATTTATTGTAAGGAACTGGCTCATTTGATTATGGAAGATAAAAAGTCCCAAGATCTGCAGGTAGCATGCTGAAGACCCGGATGGGCCAATGGTGTACGTTCTAGTCTGAAAGCCAGTAGGCTTGAGACTCAGGAAGAGCCCATGTTTCAGATTCAAGTCCAAAGGCAGGAAAGGATCCATGTCCCAGCAAAATGCAGTAAAGCAGGGATTCCCTCTTACTCATGAGAAGCTCAGTCTTTTTTGTTCTATTCAGGTCTTCGACTGATTGGGTGAGGCCCACCCACCTTAGGGAGGGTAATCTGTTTACTCAATCTGCCAACTTAAATGTTAATCTCATCCCCAATGCCCTCACAGACACACCCAGAATTATGTTTGACCAAATGTCCGGGTACCCTGTAGCCCAAGGTGACACATAACATCAGCCATCATCATAAGGCCTCCCAGCTTAGAGATCAGACTGTGAAAAAGTGAGGAATGGTGCCCGCACAGGTGGGGGTGGTGGATCCCTCAGTACAGCTGAGGGAGGGGGTGCACGGTAAGGGGGACAGGCAGGAGATGTGGGGAACTGAGACCAGACTTTGATGACTGCAGGCCCCCGGACAGGAGTGCTGGGGACATGCCCCTCAGGACCCCATAGATGGGAAGGGACAAAGCAAATGCCCAAAGGGTGATTTCAAGCAACCCCCATCCTCCTACTGACTAGACTTTCAAGACAGACACTTCAAAGCATCAAAGTTAAAACTAGGTTGTGTTAAAAGTCATCGGAGAAAAGACAGGTTACCGACAAAGCAATGGCAATTAGGCTTACAACAGATATGTCCTCCTGCCAACAGGTGCCAGGAAAGAGTGGGCATCATCTCAAAGGTGCTGAGGAACAACTATTGACAATCTAGTGCAAATATTAGTAACTAATAGCTATCAGCTTTTGAGCACTTCGTATGGCAACCCGGAGGTCTGTGCTCAACAGAACAATCATTTCATGGGAGGAAAGTAAGGACTTGCAGACACAGCAAAAATTTACTAACCATTGGCCCTCATGGGAAAGCAAAATCTGCAGGAGGACGGGTAGGGATGGGGAAACCAAAGGGGAGTGCTGGTAAAATAGGTTGCCGAATCTATTTGACAGTTAATTGTAAGAAATTAATAGTAACTTCTATCTTGTTTTAAAAATGGTAGAATTGAAAATGACAAGAAGGAAGATACAAGGGTAAGTGATAAGTGTTTGAGATAATCTGTGCCTCATGAGAATGGTTGAGATAAAGAATATATTTAGAACTTGGAAAAAATGATGAGTTGAACATGAATAGTGGAAATAAAGATTAACAGCGCAAAGAATCGAAATAGTCATATCACATAGTAAATATATAAAATACCAATTATGGACCTGATCCACAGAAAGCCCTCCTTTCTAGGCACTGGTGACAGAGAAGGACAAGACAGAAAAGTCTCTTTCCATATGGATTGATTCATTTACAAGTTTTTTGATGTTTATTTATTTTTGACAGACACAGAGAGAGACAGAGCATGAGCAGGGGAGGGGCAGAGAGAGAGAGAGAGACACAGAATCGGAAGCAGGCTCCAGGCTCTGAGCTGTCAGCCCAGAGCCCGACGCGGGGCTCAAACTCACGGACCGCGAGATCATGACCTGAGCTGAAGTCGGATGCCCAACCGACTGAGCCACCCAGGTGCCCCTGGATTTATTCACTTAAATTGAAATGTGTTCCCACAATAACCGTGATTATTTGTGGCAGTGCTGAGAGCCACTTCAGGTTTTCTTTCTAAGAATAGGTGATGCCTATAAACCATAAATAAGGCCTTGCTGCTCATCCAGAAAGAAAGTCTTCTTGATGAGAAATCAGATTCTACTCATAGTCCTTAGCAATCAGCCTGACATCTGACACAGGTCTTTCCCCCTGGGCTTAACATGAGGGTGGGAAATAGCTTAGCTTTAACACTCAGACACAGCTGAAGACTGGAAGGTAGGCAGCGGCCTGGGCCCGGCAGATGTGGGGCGGGGGGCCCCGGGGAGACCAGAGCACGGAGCTGGCTTGGGGGAGCAGATGTGGATTCAAGCCCCATTCTCTCGTCTGTCCGTGCTGAGCAACTTTGGACAAGTCAGTTACTTTCTCTGAGCCTCAACTTCCTCATCTGTAAAGTCCGCGAGGTTACTAGAAAAATCACGTATGATAATGGACGTGACCACCCTTGTAGGAGCTCTCTGCTCCTCAACAGTAGGTGTCCGAATCCTGATCGGAGGCCCCTCGCCGATGTTTCTTATTTCTCTCAATGAGCTTGAAGCTTCTGGAGGGCACGTACTGGATCTTATTTGTATCTTTGTATTCCCTGGTATTGCGCTCAGAACACTCTTAACAAATGTTCCTTAATTGAAGTAAATGAAATGAGAGTGGATTGAACTGACAATCTAAACATGATACAATTAGAACACAGTGGAGGACGCTATCTCATTAAGGGCCGTTTTCTTGGCTTTTCTAGAAATATCATAGATGTTCAGAGAAGAGAGAGATTAAAGTGGACTGAATAAACATTTATTGAGGACAGGCATTTCTTGAACACCTGTTTTGTGCCAGACACTCTACTGGCCCTTCTCCCAAACGTTATCTCATTATCCTCAAAAACACACTGAGAAAAAGTACGATTAGCTTCATTTTACAAATGACAACCCAGGAGTTCAGCAAAGCAAATTAAGCCGCCCAAGGTTACTAAGGTGAAGAAGCAGGGATAGGGGCAGGGTAAGAAGGCAACTCCCTCTGGTCCTCGAGCTGCATCCCCTGTCCTCTCTTTCTGATTCAGCCCCAGGCAGGGGGAGGGAGGCACCCCTGCTCACCTCCGTTTGATTTCTCTTGTTTTCTGCCACACTGGCTGAGCTGCACTCCCCGTGCCCATTTTCAATTATAGCTTGCAAGCCTGTGCTTTGAAAAACATAATTTATTTTCCCAGTCAGACCAAATAGAAAACACAATTGTGTGTTTAAATACTAATTAACCTTTCACAGTTGTATGACTCTCTCTCTCTCTCTCTCTCTCTCTCTCTCTCTCTCTCCCTCTCCCTCCCTCCCCTAAAGGAAAAACATTCCAGGTGCAGGACAATTCTTGCCACAATTTCTTGCCTTGACCCTACCACGTGCAGGTCTGAAGCGTGTGGCTGTGCAGACCTCTGGACTCGAATTAAACTTTTTCTGGAAGAGCAGAGGACTGTGGATGCGGTCACTAATGTGCTTTTCTCTCTTCGTGGAGAATTCTAAGCTCCCTTTGCCACAGGGTTTGCATGGTTCATTCCTAGGATGACTCCGTTGGGGTTCCATAGATATCATTCCCAATGATATTATCTTCTCCGCTCTGGGATCTCCAGCAGTTAAAAGGTCATGGGCTTTGAAGGCAGCCAGACTACTCATTTCAATGGACTTCGTACGTTCACACAGACCAGTTTAAAGATTATTCCATTAGCAGCTGCATATCGACTGCCGTCCATTGCCCACTCAGCTGCTTGGCCCTCTTCTGCTCACCATGTCCTCCAGTTTGGGGCTCCATTTTACATCTAGGTCCTTGCATTGGCCACTTGGGTTTGGAGTAGTGAGACCACCTTCACCTTTAAAACCTTTGGCCACATTGACTTTATGCTGCTTGAGGGGATATTCAAACAGAGATACGATTGGATATGTTGGTTCGAAGTTCCAGAAAGAAAGGGAAGAAGGCTGGACAATAATGGTGTCATGGAAGGTAGAGAAAAGGGAGGGATTACTAGAAGAAAGGAAGGTAATGGAATCAGATGCAACAGAGCAGTCCAAAACAATAACAAAGGGGTGCATTTTTTGAGCCTGCCACTCAAGAACCCAATGTTCTCCTCTGTTAGGTACATTTATATGCTTGAAAGTCAAAGACACCAAATGAGTTGCAGTGAGTTAAAGAGAGAATCAGAGGAGAGGATGTTAAGGACAACATCAATCTTCATCTCATGTTGCCTAGCACAGGACCTGGCATACAGCAGGTGCCTGTTGGGTAAGTGCTGAATAAATGGAATTAGAGGAAAAAGCCAGAGTGGAGGGTAAGAGCTTTGGTGACTTGCCTTGAGAAAATGTCGCAAGGATTCTACTCTCAAAACGTGTCTGCAGGCTAGCTAGGAATGTAAGCGTGCAGGTAACAATTACACTATGACTTTTTGAAGGTGGATGATAAATTGTGCACGTTGTATTAGGGCATACGGAAATGAGGCTGTGTGCTTCAGTTACAAACAGAAGGGTGAAGTCTTGGTATTGTGAACAAAATCCAAGGTGGGATCTCTATGTCAGAAACGCCATTTGACTAGTGCACGGATAGGTGACCTATCCCTTGTTAATTATATTTAACCAGTCCCCTAGAGGCTGGTATTTATCCATTTGTCTTTTAGTCAACAGATATCAGTTGAGCTCCTACAATGTATAAATCAAATTGTCCGCCTACCATGTGACAGTGGCAGATTTTATGATTCTATGAGGAAGACCAGAATGTGTGCATCTGTTGGGCACACCAACTGCTCCCAGGAGGGAAAAAATCTACACAAATTTCTGTCCGTATGGCTGGTCCCAATGTTGCTGCCAACGTGGATTTGGAGTGAGAGGAACTAAGTGGGTAATTTTAATGACTATGGACTTGCAACAGTGGTAGACCAATGACTCCATTTTTGTCATTGATATTGACTTTCTCAGTTGACCAGATTTCTGTGTGGGCAGGTTTGGGTACCCATCTCCTTGGATATTACTAGAGAAACCAAAGCCGCTCTTTTAGGAATTTCTTTTTGGTGAAAGCACAAGGTCAGAGTCAAAAGCTGACAATGGTGAGAAACGAAGGCAAGGATTGACACCTTCCAGATGCTTCTCCAGCATCTGGTACATACTAAGCATGAGGTAACAATTTTTTGAATGGATGAGTGGATGAACACATGAATGGGTTTCATGGAATATGGTACAGGGATGGAGACGATGTTCACTTTTGCTAACCTTGTTGGTTCCAGCTGCTTTTCTCTTGCCTTTTTTTTTCTGTCTCTGCACCTGACCCAGACTTGAAATGGTTCTTCCTCAAGTCCTTTCATTCTCAATGGAAGGATGTATACATGTAAGCGTGTGTGTGCATGTTTTATGCACGTGTGTGTGTAGTTGGATCTAAAAAATGATAATTATAAGTCTGAGTATCAACCAAGAAATATCCACCAAAATTTCTGTGCCCTCATATTCAAAACTTAAAATGGAATAAACCAAAATTAACTAAACTAACAACAGCCGTGGAGGGCAGTTTCATTATCCCATTTCCCATGAGGAGAGTCCATACCAAAGAGAGTCAGTGATTTGCCTGGGCGTCATTACTAAAAAATGGCAGGACCAGGGTTCAAACCCTGGTCAATTTGACTCCACACCTGGTAATACTCAACGCATGTAACACTTGGATTTCCTTTCAATAAGAGAAGAGATTCGTCATAAAACTTTTCTGCAATCCCAGTATTCTCTGATACAATGGATTCTTTTTCTTTGCCTTTAGTGCCTAGCATTGAGTGTTGTAGGGCATGTGCATAGATCATGGTGGTTTAGACAAGGTCCAGTAGGTGGAGCTAGAGAGCAGACATGAACCGCGTGTGGTTGGGTAGCGTAGGTGGCTCTTGAGTGACAGAATACCTGGGCAGTGACGGTCCTCATCAGAATCCCGATAGTTGACTTCCTTCTTCAGAATGTTACTATTACGATCTGGCCTTAGGGTGGAGGGAGATGAATTCCTGAGCGGTAACTCTCCCAGCCCTGAAAGACTGAGGCTAGAGAGAATTTCCCACTTCAACTACGTTCTGTGAATGTCGTTCTATGGGAAAAGGGAAAATCAATTAAAGAAACATGAGTGCGTCCACAGTGTCTCAGGTGATCAGTGGTTTGAGTCCCGGTTTTCTCTCTTTGTGTGTGTGTGTGTGTGTGTGTGTGTGTGTGTATCAGGATTCAAGTAAGGTCAAGATATTGATATTTGTTGATGTTTAGTAACTTTCCCATTCTTTAAAAAGAGGCTTTATGGGTTTAGATTTACAGAAAAATGTAGAAGACAGTATGAAGCACACCCATATACTCCACACATAACTTCCCTTATCACAGTGGTACCCCCTTACCTGCGAGGGGTGCAATCCCAGACCCTGAGGGGATGCCTGAAACCCCAGATAGGACCAAATCCTCTGTATACTATGTTTTTTTCCTGTCCACACATATACACCACTGGTAAAGTTTATAGATTAGGCACAGTAAGAGATCAACAATAACTAATAATAAAATAGAATAATTACAACAATATACTATAATCAAAGTTATGTGAACATGGTCTCTCTCCCTCCGAATATCTGTACTCACCTTTATTCTTGTGAGGATGTGCGATGATGTAACACCTACGTGATGAGATGGAACGAGAGGGATGATGCAGGAGCCGTGACCTAGCCTCCTGTTGACCTTCCGACAATGGGTCACAAGGAGGATCGTCTGCTTCTGGACCTCAGTGGGCTGCGGGGAACTGAACCTCAGATAAAGGGGGTGCTGCGTTCACATCTGAAACCAGTATGGCACCTCGCTTGTAGTCAGTGCATTGATATCGATGCCCTATTGTCAACCAAGTCCACATTTTATTCAGATTGTCTTAGGTTCTAATGTCCCTTCTCTGTTCCAGGCTTCTATCCAGGGTACCACGTTATAGTCAGTCACGTCTCCTGACGCTCCTCTCGGCCGTTCCTCAGACTGTCCTCGTTTTTTGATGTCCTTAGCAGTTTTCAGGATGCCCTACTATTGGAACCGGTTTTTCTCGTGAGTAGACTGGGGTTATGAGTTTCAGGGGAAGAAGAGGTAAGTGCCATTTTCATCATATGTCAAGGGTGCAAACAATCGACTTGATTTATGACTCTTGGTGTTTAAGCTTGACCACCTGGCTGATGCTGTCTGCCAGTAGAATTCCTCCTTCCTGGAGGAGGGGTTCATCTTTTTTTTTTTTTTAAATTCAAGCCTTCAACAGATTAGATGAGGCCCACCCTCATTGTAGAGGATAAACTGCTTTACTAAAGTATACTGATTTAAATTTTAATTTCATCTAAAACCACCTTTAAAGAAACATCTAGAATAATATTTGACCAAATATCTGGGTCTCGTGGCCTAGCCAAGTTGACACATAAAATTAACCATTGCCAATGGTAAGAGGGGAGGTGATGGTAGCCAGAAGTAAGGTTAGAGGACCTTGCTCAGTGTCACCCCAGTGGGTGTGGAAGATCTCTTTGGGGGAGGTTGGACAACTGATCTGTATTACTCTGGAAGCGGTGTGGGGGTGAGCTAGCTGGAGACATGTGGAGCAGAGGAATGGGGGACAGGAAGTAGGAGTTCTGGCTTGTCTCTCTGTAATTTTGACACGATCATTTCACCAGTCTGAACCAGCATATACAAATCATGAAAGCCAACAGGTGGGAGGGATGATATCTTGGTGGGTGAGGGAACTGACTTGATTTTTAACAGCAGACTATATGACATGCGCTGTGGTAGGAAATTTATTCTCATTCGTTTATTCATTTATTAAAAGCATAGATGACGGTCGGTCACTGGGAAAGGGGATTTATGTTCAGTGACTCATTCTCTGCTGATGTTGCAGGATTCTTTACCTCAATCCCCGGGATTCGTGGTCTCGCTGCTTCGAAGAACGAAAAGATGGAGACAAATGAGCAGCAGGCAGAAATTTATTCGAGTGTAAGATCAGAGAGTAAGAATACCATGAAAGCTCTCCTTGCAGAGAGGGGATATTTGAAAGAGAAAGCCCGTGACTATAGGCAAGGATCCTTGTTTTATAAGGTTCTGGTCCCCACCCCCCTCCCTTTCCCCCTTGCTGCTTCTCAGGTTTTACCCTTACTGGCTTGATAACTCTAGTCCTGGATTGTCCATTCCTGATTGGCTTGATTCCATCACAAGGGGTGACCTATGACCATATCATTCCTTGTGGGTCATACATTTCATGGTCTTCTACTTATTTTGTTGTCGGGTCTTTGATTGCCCAATGCCTGCGGGGATCCTGAGGGGGAGTAGGTGGTATCTATTACACTCACGAGGAACCTTAGGCCGGAGGGGGTTTGCTGTGGTCAGACACTCCCAGCATTGTTTCAAAATATGTGTTTTTCCCCACTGGGGACTGCAGGTGCTAATCTTTCCCTCTCAGACTGTTTTATCCTATCTTTTCCTATCAAACTAACTTACATACCCATCACAAAACAGAGTGTCGTCAACCCATTTTATGGATGGAGAAACTGAGGCTTGGAGACCTTTTGCAACTTACTCGAAGCTCAGGGGTCAGATGTAAGCGAGAGTAGCCTGGCTCCCTGGCTTGTTCTCCCCCATAACTCATGCTCGCTCTTCACATCTTCTATGACTGCACGTACTTCTCCTGCAGGGACTGGGAGAGCTTAACGTGAGCCCTGAGGACAGGAGCCAGCATCTGGGGGGACCCGTCCCTAAGTCCTAGCGCTGTTGTCTCTGGTGATACATTTCCCTCTGGGCTCTGGCTCCAGCTCCTGATGGAGTTCTCAAGGACCATTCATTTCGTAACATCTCCCCACCTGCCTGCCAATTCATTTCCTGGGCTGATCGCACAGAAATCAATGGGGCCAGGATGGAACTCGGCCTGCAGAAAGCCTGTTCGTGTCTAAGGGCAGCGCAGGGCAGAGGGGAGAACACTGCCACCAGAATTAAAAGCAGAAGATGCAGATCAGCACAGAATGCACGCCCAGCAGCATGCTGGGGGAAGAGGAAAGTGAGAAGTTGGGGCGCCTGGGTGGCTCCATTGGCTGAGCGTTCGACTCTTGATTTCGGCTCAGGTCACCATCCCGGAGTCGTGGCTGGAGCCCCGTGTCAGGGCTCCGCACTGAGTGTCGAGTCTGCTTGGAATTCTCTCTCTCCCTCTCTCTCTGCCCCTCGCCCACTAGCACGTGCTAAACAAGCAAACAAACAAACAAACAAACAAACGGAAGTGGCCCCCGCCCTCAAGGATCACGGTGTCTGGATACACATTCAGAGACGCGGTACGAGTCTCCCCCAGAACATTGCTCTTCGTGCACCGGGCGAAGCTCTCCGGTCCTTGCTGCTAACAGTCGTAATGAGCGCGAGAAAACCCACCCACTACGCTAATAAAATGTAATGCTCAAATCCAGCAATAAAATCGCCTATTCATATGCACTGTTATGTCTTCTTATACGGTAAAAAGGAGTCACATTCCCCTAAGAATTTCTAAAGTCAGCACGCAGATTCCCTCCCTTTCTAATCCATTGGTTTCCCAGATAGCATCCCGGGGGGCACATCCAGAGGAAGGCAGAAAAGGGAGGAATCTCGGCTTCTGTTCCCCGGTGGCCCGGTGTGGCTTACTGGTTTAGATCTGAGGTGCCAGCCGGAACCCCTATTCCCTCCTGGGATTCCCTACGGGATTCCCTCCCTGGACTCTGTCTGGGGAAAGGTGTGGGAGCAGTTAGATAAAATATTCTTTCTCCCCCGTCCTGTTCTTTCATCTGCTAAGGCGAGGCCTGGGTCAACTGAATGCAAAAAAAGGGAAGAGGAAGCCGATGCAGGGGTTCGCAGTTTTGCCCAGAGTTGGAGGGGGGTGCTCGCCGTGGACAAGTGCTCCCGTTTTCCTGTTGGATGGGCAGGAGTTTCAGGGGGACCAGAGGGTGTGGAGCACATTCTGAGCAGGTTTCCCCTCAACTTCCCTTGGGCGCCATGAGCGTTGGGAGTGGTTTTGGCTGATTCATCGTCACCGTAAAGTTACTGTGAGGGCACCTGATCTGGACACCCGGAGACTCTCAGGGCACCTGACGTGGACACACAGAGAGACTCTGAACGGCAGACTCCTCTTCTGTCTGAAGTGTGTGAAATCTCTGAGTTCCAGCCCTCCCGGGAAACAGCAAAACAACTAGGAATCACTCACTTACTCTGCCTTGTCCTCAGCGTCCTTGACTCTGACGAGAAGGCAGGGGGCTCCGGGGGCTCTGGGGTGTGAATCCAGCGTATCTCCTGAGCAGGCTGCATGTGCCCGGCCTGTGGTCGGCCCGATCCTCCGCCCGAAGCAGCCTGTGCTTCCGTGAGGGAGGCGACACAAGGTGCCTTGTGTCTTTTTTTTAAATTTTTTTTTTAATGTTTTTATTTATTTTTGAAGGAGAGAGAGACAGAGAGCATGAGCGGGGCAGGAGCAGAGAGGGAGGGAGACCCAGAATCCGAAGCAGGCTCCAGGCTCCGAGCCGTCAGCACAGAGCCCGACTCGGGGCTCGAACCCACGAACCGTGACATCAGGACCTGAGCCGAAGCCGGACACTCAACCGACTGAGCCACCCAGGTGCCCCAAGCTGCCTCGTGTCTTAAACACAGTGTGAGGAGGCCTGCCATAGCAGAGGGAGGCATAGTCTTGTGAGAGCCCAGAGAAAAGGGCCCATTTCATTTCAGAAACTGACACAAGACAGCCTGAGAGACTTCGATTAGCTGGAAGGGGAGCTCTGTGGCAGATTAAGCCCTAAAAGATCTTTCCAAAACAGATGACGCTATTTGTGAATTTTACCTCTGCCACGAAACCGAAGTAGTGATGCCTAGAGCAAGCCCTCTGTAAATACATTCAGCGATCATATAGAAACTTTGCTTTACTGTCGTTGTTTACGGGAAATCTTAGAACGTGGGAGCGACACTGGCGTTAGCTGATAATAAGCTATCGTCAGGAAGGGAAGGAACGCGACATCGCCAGGTGACTTGGGGCAAGGTTCTGCACCGTGCCGGCCACTGAGTCCCTTCTATCAACAGGAAGAGCTGGATTCAGGGATCTCTATGGTCCCTTCCTTCCCTAACCAGCTACAAACGCCCCTTTGAAATTACTTTAGGGGCTCCTGCGGGGCTCAGTCATGTAAGCGTCCGACTTCAGCTCAGGCCATGATCTCGCAGTTTGTGAGTTCGAGCCCCGCGTCCGGCTCTGTGCCGACAGCTCGGAGCCTGGAACCTGCTTCGGATTCTGTGTCTCCCTCTCTCTCTGTCCCTCCCCAGCTCGTGCTCTGTCTGTCTCTCTCTCTCTCCTTCTCTCTGTCTCTCTACAAGAATAAATAAACATTTAAAAATTACTTTGGAGGTAGGAAAATCCATTTAATGTCATGCATTCATGCATTTGTTCCATCTTCCTTTCATCCAACAAATATTT
The DNA here is from genome assembly GCF_018350215.1 of Panthera leo. Taxonomy (NCBI): domain Eukaryota; kingdom Metazoa; phylum Chordata; class Mammalia; order Carnivora; family Felidae; genus Panthera; species Panthera leo. The sequence goes on along the minus strand of NC_056695.1, from coordinate 74,840,865 downwards.
ATTCATAGACCACATCCTGTGCTTGTAAGAGATAAACGTGTAAGACAAAGCTGCTGTCCTTAAAAATATCCAGAGTGGAAGCATCGTCTTTAGATTCTACGTATTTCTCGTAAATAACACTCCTTCAGAATACAGGTGGAGCTTCCGAACACTGTGGTAATTCCAAAATTTTGTTTATCTTTAGTGCTTCGTGCTGAAAAGACCCACAAATAATCAAGTCGTAGAAGCTAAAGCGGCTTTTTTTTTAATTTTTTTTTTTAACGTTTTATTTATTTTTGAGACAGGGAGAGACAGAGCATGAACGGGGGAGGGGCAGAGAGAGGGAGACACAGAATCCGAAGCAGGCTCCAGGCTCTGAGCCATCAGCCCAGAGCCCGACGCGGGGCTCGAACTCACGGACCGTGAGATCGTGACCTGAGCCGAAGCGGGCCGCTTAACCGACTGAGCCACCCAGGCACCCCTAAAGCAGCTTTTAAATAATGTACATTCATTTCTGATACCCGTCTGATGGGTTTTTTTTTTTGGTTCATTCTTTGGTTCATTTATTTTTTGAATATAATTTATTCTCAAATTGACTTCCATACAACACCCAGTGCTCATCCCAACAGGTGCCCTCCTCCATGCCCATCACCCACTTTCCCCTCTCCTCCCACCCCCCATCAACCCTCAGTTTGTTCTCTGTATTTAAGAGTCTCTTGTGGTTTGCCTCCCTCCCTCTCTGTTTGTAACTATTTTTCCCCTCCCCTTCCCCCATGGACTTACACCCATCTGATGTTTGAACTGTCTCCCTTACAGCATTTCCTCCGGCAGAGATTTCCTCAGCTTTGCAGGGAGACCCCTATAGTGGAGGCCACGCTGTCTAGTGGTCTCTTGCCTCCCTAGGTGGTTCTAGGCGGTTCTGACAATCACAGAGCTTTAATTTCACCTGCTGAGGTCTGTCCTCACAGGCCATATACTCAACAGCTCCTGCTCAGCTCTGTCAGGGCCATAAGGAAGGGGCTTGGTCAGTAATCCATCTGCATATGGCAGCTCTTGACCCTGGGAAAGTGACTTTTCCCCTCTTGTCTCACAGTTTTCTTACCTATCAAATGGCTAATACTGCTTTCTCTTCTTTATAACCGGGAGGATCAAGTCTGCTTTCCAACAGTACAGTTATCAGCTGCTATGAGGTACCATATATGTACCATAAGGTATTAAGAATAATGATGTTGGGGCACCTGAGTGGCTCAGTTGGCTGAGCATCTGACTTCGGCTTAGGTCATGACCTCTCGGTTTGTGAGTTCGAGCCAAGCGTTGGGCTCTGCTGCTGTCAGCAGAGTGGAGTCGGCTTCGGATCCTCTGTCCCCTTCCCTCCATTCCTCCCCCATTTGTGCTCTCTCAAAAATAAATAATTTTTTTTAAAAAAAGAGTAATGTTACTACTAGTAGGAGAATATTCATAAATTGCCAGTAGTATTAATAGCAGCAGCCGATTAAAAGGATTTTGCACCAGGACCGAGTGGGATTTATCCCTGGAATGCAGGGATGGCTCGACACGCAAAGATCTATCAGACTCACCGTATGATCCAGCATTTCCACTTCTGGGAAATTGAGGCAGGGGATTGAACTGACACGTGGATGCCACAGCAGCATTATGTACAAGAGCTGAGAGGCAGACATTACCCAAGTACGCAGCAGATGAACGGATAAACAGAATGTGGCATTTTTATCCGCCAGAATATCATTCGGCCTTGAAAAGGAAGGAGATTCTGATGCCTGCCACACCGTGGGTGATCCCTGAGGACATTTTGCTAAATGAAATCAGCCAGTCACAGAAAGACAAATGCTGTTTGCTTCCACTTTGATGAGGTGCTTAGAGGAGTCACATTCATAGAAGGACAAAGTGGACTGGTGTTTGCATGAGGATGCGGGAAGGGAGAAATGAGGCTGTATTTAATGGGTCCGGAGTTGCAGTTTTGCACAACGCAAAGCTTCCTGGAGATAGGTGGTACAACGTGAATACACTTAATGCTATTGAAATGGGTTCAGAGGGGGGGCGCCTGGGTGGCTCAGTCGGTTGAGCATCCGACTTTGGCTCAGGTCACGTTCTCGTGGTCTGTGAGTTCAAGCCCCGCGTCCGGCTCTGTGCTGACAGCTCGGAGCCTGGAGCCTGCTTCAGATTCTGTGCCTCCCTCTCTCTCTGCCCCTCCCCTGCTCATGCTCTGTCTCTCTCTGTCTCAAAAATAAATAAAACATTAAAAAAATTTTTTTAAATAAAGAAATGGGTTAAGATGGTAAAATTTATGCCGTGTGTCTTTTACCATTTGAGAAATTAATTTAAATACATTTTAAAATAATTAAGTAGTATCATTAGTAAAGAAAGAAAGGCAGCTTGGACCTCTGCAGGTACCAAACCCACTTTGGAGGTCCTGGCTCACACTATGTTGTCAGGAAGTCAGTCGCTAACTCATTGAGAGCACAGACCCTCGGCCCAGGCTGCTTGCATTTAAATCTCGGTGCCATAAATTACAGGCTGTGTACACGAGTCCGGTTTTGTGCAGTGGACATGATGGCAGACCCGCCACGGAACACAGAGGTGAGGCTAGTATCTATGGAGAGCACTTCAACAAATGTCTGGCACATCGTGAGCACCACTAAGAGGTCACTACTATTATTTTTATTCTATCCGATGGCGGCTGCCATTGACTGAACAGCAGTTTTGGGCCAGGTGACGGACACTGCCCTCCACTCCTGTTGTGAAATGGAATCCAGGCGCTAACCGTATAAGAGACACGTGACCCGATTGAGGAATCGTAGGCTCCGTTCGGTTTAATAAGTATCTGTGACGCCCCAGGCGTGGGCCAGGCAGCATGCTTGGTGCTGGTGGACAGAGATGACTATGGCGAGACCCGGGGAGCTTTGTCGGCCTGCCAGCTAGCAGGTGGCACCCCGCCCTCAAACGCGTCCTGCGCTCCACTCGATGTCGTGGTGAAGCCATCTTGGAATACTTTTTACTGCCTGAACCGGGGCCCTGCGTCTTCGTTTTACACCAGTCCCGTGAATTACGCAGCCAGTCCTTCCTTGACCAGCCCTGATGGGGAGAAGGGGCCAGCTGTTTGAGGGGACAAAAACAGATGCCAGAAGCCAATGGGAAGAGCAGAGAGAGGAGGAGGGCACAGGCTGACAGAGGAACAGGGGAGGGACACGTGGAGTGAGGTGACAGAGGCAGAAAGCCGGCTCAGACCCTCTGTCCCCTCGGCCACCATGCCACCGCCTCCTCACACCGATGTGGGGGTCGGGGACCCCACCCCTGGCCAACGCCCCCTTGCGCCAACCGTGACTCCAACCCCACTCCATCAAACTCACGCCTTCCTGTTCCTGGCACTTTGGGCTCCCGTCTGCAGCGTGGGGCCTCAGGTGGGAGCAGTGTTTCTCAGTGTGGCCTCTCTGCCTGTGCTCCGGCTGGTCTGTGTCCTGCTCTCTGCCACGCTCAGTGCACAACCGGCCAGCGGCACGGCTTTCCCTGTGTAGAGATCCAAGGTGCGTCAAGAATGCACAGAAAGTGAGTGGTTTTGAGCCCTTCTGGTGGGGATTATTACGGGAGGGACGGAGAAGGAGAACGTGCTCAATGGGCCCAAATATCTGTGCATCAAATTTAAAGCATCATTTGGGGGAGAAGACCTCGGAGGTCCCCCCCCCCCCCCGCCACCGCTCTGAGATGCGGGAATGTCATCCATCCACCTGTCTGGCGGACTCTTAGCCTTCAAAGCCTCAGCTTTGCCGCCTTCTTGAAGCTGTTTCTTCCTCCATGTTTATAGCTGACTACAAAACAGAAGGGGCTGATGTGTGTATTTTTCCTGAGAGGGCCAGGGGAGGGGTGGATCCGAGAGGAAGCAGCAAGGGGAGATTGAATGGCAGAAGCCTCTTGGATGATGCTCCTCCTTTTCGAGTTGACAAAAAAAAAACTCATAGAAGAAAGTCTGCAGGTTGGGGCCGGGATGAGGAAGCCTTAGCCTGTACCGCGTGGGCACTGGGTGATTTGAGGAACTTTTATCAAGAGGTAAGAAGGCCAGCAAGATGTTACAACACACACACACACACACACACACACACACGCTGGAACAGTACATTACAAATGCTCATCCTTCCCCCCCTCTTCTCCACCTGCTGTGCTGGAATTCCTTAGCAGCAATTGTCTTACACTGGCCTTTAGCTTGCTAATTGGTGACTAGATTGGATGGAACTGGGAAAATCAATACAGCCCAAAAGGATCTTTATAAACTGTACTGAGGCTGAAATTTTGGAGAGGAAGATGTTGGGTAAGGAAGACTTTCAGAAAGTTCTCTAGGACGTCATACAACGTGACTTTCCTTTTACCAACCCTTTGCAGGGGAAAAAAATCAGCAAAGTATTACCTTCAAGACGTCCACGAAAATATTACCTTCAAGACGTCAACAGATCGTCAACAGATCGGTGGGGATCTGTCGTCTTGCCGAAGTCATGTTCTAAATTCAATGCGAGTTGGGGAGAGGGTGCTCTAGGCTGCTAACTGACCCCCTACGTCCATTCCCATCTTCTTTTAGAATTCGGGGCACCCAGGTGGCTCACTCAGTCAAGTTTCTGACTATGATGTCAGCTCAGGTCACGATCTCACAGCTCCGGGGTCCAAGCCCCGCGTTGGGCTCTGCGCTAACAGCAAGGAGCCCGCCTGACATTCTGTCTCTCCCTCTCTCTCTGCCCCTCCCCTGTTGGTTTCTATCTCTCTCTCAAAATAAAAATAAACCTTAAAAAAAAAAATAAAAGATGTAGCCTGCTCCAGGTGTAGTTAAGAACAGCAGCTTCGAACATCACAGCCAGGAGAGGACGTGAGATCATTGCTGGCCCAGAGGTGCTCTGTGCCCTCCCGAGGTTGTGTCCCCCCAAGGAAAGGGACGTGCCCCGCACTTCTCTTTCTCCCTCCAGGTAAAAGCGGGGCAACCGTTTTTAACACAGGGGTGGACACCCGCCCTCGAGGACCGGAGATTGCCCGGGAACGTTGAGCTGGGCGCTGTTACAGGAGAGAAAAATAAACTTCCGCGATGCCACAATCAGGAAGGTGGAAGGTAAAGTGGCAAGGCCGAGGCAAGTGCCCTCTCTGAGATGCAAACGCCCCGTTCCTGAAAGGTGTCCTATGTTTAGAAACGTGTGCGCCCTCACACGTCCTTCACAGGACTGTCGTAAGGCCAAGGTCCCACGAAAGACTATACGATGAACCTGTTCTGAAGCAGCGCACGCTTTGTGAGTATGAGCTATTGGGATGCTGTCAACCCCCCCAGAACTTGCTTCTGGCATACTCTCCAACTTGATTCTCCAAAGGCTTTAGGCCGGTGCCCTGGCCGCTTCTCCTCCAGTCACACCCGAAGTGCCAGAGTCTTCCCAGCATCACCCCCCCATAGCCCACCTGACCCTGACCGTGCCCCACCACCCCACCCCCGCCCCCCGTGTCCTCTGGCGGCATGGCTGCTGTCCCGTATCTCTCCTCCTCCCTCGGGGCTGCAGGCGACAGCCACAGGGGTCCTTTCAGAGCCTGACTCACCAGACCTCACCCCCAAACCCCCTGACGCTTGCCCCCTCACTCAGGGGAAGAACCACGTTCCTTCCCATGCCCTGCACCAGCCTCCGGAGCTGGGTCTCGGTCCCCCCACCGCGACCTGCTCTCCGCGGTCTCCACGTGGGCCCCTCTCACACCAGCCCCACTGGCCTCCTGTGTGCCCTGGTCCCACCAAGCAATTCCTGCCACAGGGTCTTTGCACTGTCTCTTTGTTCTGCTTTGAATGTACTCCTCAGGCATTGCGTGGGTCCCTGCCTGGCCTCCTTACATGTCTGCTCAAATGCCCCTTTCCTAAGGTTTTTCTTGGCCCAAAATGCTTAAAATGTCAACCTTTTATTCCAGGCCCTCCCTACCTTCTGTCTTCTGTGCACATATATGTGCAAATACGTGTGCACGTGTATAACACGTTGATCGTTAGGTCACACTGTATCTGTTTGCTTGATGATTGGACCCACACCCGTGGGATGCTTCACGAGGACAGGGTTTTTCCATTTTATTCACGGCCTTATCTGTGAAGCCTAGGACAGCGCCCCGCGCAGAGTAGGGCCTCGGCCAGGACTGGTTACGTGAATGGGCGCGTGGATGACCGAACGGCGTCTGTTGGTGGACACGGGGGTGCACACGTGGGAAGGAGGCCGGCCAGGTGAGGAGGCCGAGGGTCCGAGGTGACAGAGGACAAGGGAAGTAAAGCCACAGCCACTCGGATGTCACAAGCACAAGCTGCCAGGACTCGACGCCCACAGGTTAGGGAAGCAGGAGAGGAGTGAGAAATGCGTGTGTGCAGCAACCAGCCTGCATGGCCGCGAGCAGGGCGGGCGTTGTGAACCTTCCAGAGTCGGGGTGCGGGGCGCAGAGCCAGCCGAGGGGGACGGTGGGGGAGGGGCCAAGGGAAGCTGGTATGGTGCCCACGGTTGGCACACTGCTGGCAAAGGGGAGCACGGCGCTGGAAGGGAGTAAGGACCGTCGTGACGGCTGAGTGGCAAAGGCGGGAGACCTGGCCTGGGAACCTGGCGATCGGTCCCTCCTTCCGCTTAGCGTGTGTCCCAACAAGGTGTGCGACCTTGGCCCAGCCACTCGTCTCTCTGGGCCTGTGCTATTTTCTGGACCCGCCGTCTCTTCCGTCTTCCACCCTTGCCAGGCTGGCATCTAGGGGCGGGGCTCAATGGCCCCGTGGGGGGGCAGCTCTGCTGGACGGTCCCCACCTCTCAGTCCAGGCAGGGGCCACCTCAGTGCTCTGGTGAGCTTCCCGCCCCCCCAGCAGACTCCCTCCTGAGCCCCACCCCCTGGCCTGGCAGTTAGTGACACAGATTGCCTCCCCCACTGCTTTCCTTGGAGACGACAGCAGATCAGGCTCTCTGAAGCCAGAGGGGGCCGGTGCGAGCTTGCTCCTTCCTCCTCATTTGCCGCTGATAGCCTCCGGATGCTGCCGACGAAGCCACCCTCACCGCTTGCTCACTGCAGGGAGAATGGTGCCAAGGTGGACAGGCTTCTGGGCCCGGCTCCGGCTCGAAGCTGCTTGCAAGATGGCCTGCTGCTGAGACGGGCACCGCCTTGTCTGAGGACCCGGGGAATGGCCCCGGCGATTGCCTCCCACTGACCGTATGGCCTGGGGCCACTCCCCGCAGCTCCGTGCTGTGCCAGATGCGGAGATGGGCGGTGGCACCTTCCGGGCCAGCCTCGCACACACGCTTCCCCGCGGGGATAAAGGGCTTAGCGGGTGCTAACCTACTTGGTAATTCTCCAAAGACTGTGTACCCTTAAGGGACTTTGCTACTATTAGTTCTCCCCCCCGCCCCCGCCCCCCAACCTAGAATCCTAGACCGGGACCCCAGGGTTCACCAGAATCACCGAATGAAGACGAGGCGGATGCGTCCCCCACAGTCCTGTGTTCATCTTCCGCTTTCATTGCCTCCTCTGCGGTCTTCGTGGGTGACGGAAGTGACTTTTCAGATACGTTGAAAGGAATCATTTGGAAAACCGTCTACATGAGCTAAGATCTTTTCTTCCCCGTTACCCCGTTTGCACAGACCCTCGGAGTTCATTCTTTGTCACCATAGCAACCCTTGTCCTCTGACAAAAGGAGTGAGCATCATCAGGGCAGGTAGGGGAGCCTGCAGACGCAGCCACGTGGGAGGTGTGGGGCCTCTGTGGGCTGTTTTGGGCCACCTTGTGAGCGCTTAGTCACCCCTGTGACATCAGCGCCTTCTCATGGGTCCTGGGGCGCTCTTAACACCTCGGCACCAGGGTCACCAGTCAGATTCGCGCACCTCCTTTTGTATGATCTTGTAGAGACGAATGGGAAAAATACCAAAATCATATGGCGTCAACAGGTCAAAGTGTGGCCAGAGACCTGCCTGGGTACCGCCCACGAGGTGGGCATCTTGTATCTGGTGGGCCTCTGCAGGGTCTTGTAGGAGCCCCGGTGGCATGTCGGGTGGTACTTCGATCCCACAGACCGGGCGATGCGAGTGGGGACAGGGCACAGAGCGGGTCTGCGGCGGGTCCAGGCATTGGTGCGGGGAGCTGTGCCTCATGAGGCGTATGACTCAACAGACCCTGTGCCGCTGGGGTGTCAGCGATGGGAAGAGGGGCCGTACGCGGCGCATGGCATGTTCCGGGGGGCAGATCCTGGGCAGGACGCTGGCTGTTAGCCAAAGGCCCTGCCAGCTGCAGTAGAGAATCACATGTCTTTTCAAAACTGCTGCATGTTCCTGGTGGGGACAGACTGATGACCAGGACGTGACTGTTGGGCTGGAGGCGCCCATCACGAGCCGGGTTCAGTCGCAACCACTGAGTCATAAGGCTGGACGAGATACGCAGCCATGTCTCAGGAGATGGGGGTAAGGCAGCACAGACGGAGCAGCCCCGGAGGGCACAGGTAGGTGGTGCAGACCGTCGCGGCGCTGCGGCCGTCACACCAGGGGGCCCCCCAGGCTCCCCCATGCCTCTGTCTGCACGAGGGGTGCTGTGTGACCAGCTGAAGGGGATGGAACGACATCCGAGCTCGGCGTGGAAGAGTCAGTTGTTATGTGGGTACAAGCCGAACATGGACGGCAGTCCCACCTAGGGGTGGCCTTGAAGGACGATAACTAGACAAATCCCCCCCAATGAGCAGAGCTCCGGTCACACATGATCACCTGGGGTGGGGTGGTCGCTGAGGATGAGGGGAACTTAGAACAGACAGTGGGGGAGGGAGATGAGCATCGACTGTAGTCAACTGCCATGGCAGGGGCTGTGGCTGGTCCTGCTAACCTCCTTCTTCCAGATGGCTCCTTGAGACACAGGGTGAGCTGGGACCCCGGAGGAGCTTCGTGGAGCTGAGGGGTGCAAGCTTAGACTGTAGGCAGGACAGGAGCCACGCGTGTGCCCTTTACGGAAGGACAGAAGTGCCGCTTGGCTGTGAGGAGCGTGGCTGGTAGACCTCTGTTCCCAAGTCAGTCCTTCCCAGTGGTGGAGAGGGATAGACTATGAAGGCCTGGGCGCTTCAGCCCACGCTGGAGCCAGTCTAATGGACGCTCCTTGCCCCAGAGCCCGGCACCTGGTGGCTGTGAACCAAGGGTGATTGTTCACAGTGCTCCTGCCCGGACGTTTGGCGATTTCTGGAAACAGTTTTTGTTGTCATAACCTAAGGAGGTGCAACTGGTGATGGCCAGCGATGCGGCTGAATGCACAGGACTGTCCCCCACCACAAAGAATTGTCTGACCCTGGATGTTACTAGTGCCGAGGTGAATGGAGGCTCCATTCTGCTTGCCTCTTAATTCAAATTCTTCCTCCCCTTCCTTTCATAAGTGTTGGCCCCAAATAAATACCTTGGATCCCAAACTCAGCCTTAGCATCTGCTTCCAGAGAAGCCAAGCTGATATGAGGATACCTCCATTTCCTACCACAGTGCCTGGCATGTTGTGGGTTCTCAGTAAACATCATGAATTGTGAGGATAATCTAGATTAAACATCAGACCCCACAGCCTGCATGTCCACAGAGCGTTAATCAGGAGACCAGTCAGGAGCCAGTGTAGTTTTCGTTTTCCATGAAAGGCACCCCGTGAGAACACTGTTGAATCGTGCAAGATCCTCAGGTCAGAGACGTTCAAATCTGATGCTCATTTCAAGTCTTTGTACAAACTATTCCCTCTGCTTGGGGATCTCAGGGCCCTCACCGCCTCCTTCATAGAGCCTCTCATGCCCGCTTCCCCATCCCTACTGGTAATAAGGATTTATTCTCCAGTGGTCCCAATATCACAAATATCACGTGAGGCTGAGTTCAGTCCCTGGGCTTCCTATAGAATCTGGACAGGTAGTGTGCAAAGCCTCCATTTTAACAGAGAGGGGAGCGGAATGAAGAGTTTTGACTTCCTTTTAAACAAAATAAATGGTTTCATACCTTTCGGATCTGTGTGGAAGAGGGGGATGGGAAGAAAAAGAGAGACAGAGACACAGAGACACAGAGACATGGAGAACAAGATACCCAAGGCTGTCTCCAACCCCAACCCAGCCCCGACCCTTCTAATCAAGCACACTTTGCACATGGAATTCATTAAGAACAGAATTAGCACAGTTGAGGAGACACAAGAAAGCTTAGGGCATCCCAGAGAGAAGCACAAGGTTGAGATTTTGCTCTATTCCTTTTTTTTAAAATTTTTTTAACGTTTATTTATTATTGAGAGACAGAGAGAGACAGACCGTGAGCCGGGGAGGGGCAGAGAGAGGGGGAGACACAGAATCTGAAGCAGGCTCCAGGCTCCGAGCTGTGAGCACAGAGCCTGACGCGGGGCTCGAACCCACGGACTGCGAGATCATGACCCGAGCCGAAGTCGGACGCTTAACCGACTGAGCCACCCAGGCACCCCTGCTCTATTCCTTTGAAGCAAGGATGGTCAGGAGACCAACCCCCTTGTTGATAAGGTCCCTGATGCCAGGATTTTCTGTTCTGGCCTCTGCTGGCTCGTTGTGCGTCTACATGGCTTGATGCATGCCAAACGTGCCCTGATAAGTATCTGCTGGTGGACTCAGCAGGGACCCCCCCCACTTGCCTGGCTTTAAATCCTCTGGGTCTGTATAACTATGAGGGCCATTTCTACATGTCAGGTTGGACTCCCCTGCTCTCTGCACCATCTCAGGGGTCCAGCATGTTCTGACCATTCCCTCTGGTGTCCCAGGATAAGACGCTAATCGTTTACCCGGGGCCATCAGAGTGCCAGGCACCTTTGTGACAAATCGCTTCCGTTTCCTGTGGCAGAAAGCCCCCGAGGGTGGCATCCTTCACCTGTCCCCAGGTGAGGATCCCATGGGGCTCAGAGGCCAGGCACCTCGCCCTGCACGTGACTTTGTGAGGTAACAGCTCAAACACACTCTGTGCCAACACCCCACAAGCTAAGGGGAACCTGAAAAGGGAAGACAATTAAAACCATGCTGGCCGAGGAATAATCGTAAGAACTTAAGAGTGGTTCACTTGGTGGTAAGGATATAAATAGTCAAAGGGTTCCTGGGTGCGACAGAGTTTGGGGTTGTGCTCTGTGGCCCCAGGACCCGTCAAGGAGGGCAAGGGGAGACCCAGCGCGGGTCAGTAGGAAAGAGGGCTTTCTTACAGGATGTGGGGGATGGGCAGTTGGAGAAGTGGAGATTCCCACGGCGAGACGTGCGCCAGCTGCCGCCAGCTGTGCAGATGCGGTTCAGCCACCTGCTCCTGGCTCCACTCGAGGCACTTTCTGGTTCTCCAACCCAGCCCATCGCCTGTTTCCATAAATAAGTCTTCACTGGAACACAGCCACGTCTCCATTCCTTCACATACAGTCCGTGTCTGTTCTCCCACCACAGTGGCGGAGTGGAGTAGCTGTGGGGGTGACGAGGACCCGACGGCCCACAGAGCCGGACGGACTCACCCCCGGGCCCTTCGCAGCAAAGGTTTGCCAGGCAGCCCTTCCTGTAATCCAGTTCTCTGGGAATCTGTTGACTCTGCCAGTTTCCGGAGGGAAAATTGGGTGGTGTTGTGCAGTTGAAAGTAAGGATTCCCCTGAAAATGACTGAAATTTTTTTTTTTTTCCCTAAGAGAACCCGAGACGGGTGATTTTCCTTGTTCCCTTTTTCAGTTCCTTTTCCCGTTTCTTCTTCTTAAACCCTGAGCCGGCATCTCAGCCTCGCCCTGGCAGAGGTTTACACGGACACCCCCGCTGCACTAACCTTCCTATTTCCTAGGGATTAGGCGCAGATATTGCGGAAATCTAAAAATAAATAAATAAAGCAAAAAGAATCCTGGGAAATTGAACCCTAGAGGCAAGAGAGAGAGTCTGAGATCCAGGCAGCTCAGCCTGGGGATTCTAACTGGACAGAAACAAGGAGTCAGTTTGATGAACCTCGTGGCATGAATGTACCTTGAGGGTGTGGACTCATCAGGCCCGTGCTGGTGCCTAACAGAAGACTTGGCAAATACGAAGTGTCGTGGCTTGAATCGTGTTCCCATAAAGATGTCTTGATAGCCTAACCCCTCCTCTGTAAAATTGAATGGGCCTTGTTTGGAAATAGGGCCTTGGTAGATAGGATCACATTGGAACGAGGTCACACTGGAGTAGGGTGGACCTCACTCCAATGACTCATGCTTTTCCAAACCGTGGGCCATTTGGACATAGGCATCGAGGAAGGAGAAGGCCGTGTGAAGAGACAGAAAGACACGTCGGGTGACGGCCACACAAAGACATGGGGTATATTGGTGTGAGGCACCTGCAAACCAAAGATTGTAGGGATTACCAAGAACCACCAGAAGCTAAGGGGAAGCAAGGAAGAATCCTTGTCTCGAGCCTTCCGAGGGAGCATGGTGCGGCCACCCCTTGATTTTGGACATCTAGCCTCCGTAACTGTGAGACTATAATTGCTGCTGCTTCACGTTACTCATTTTGTGCGCCTCTGTCAGGGCAGGCCCCAGGAGACAAACACAGTAGGTGATTAATAAACGTTTGCCGAGGGACTGACCGAGTGAATGCGCACCAACACCAAATCCAAAGGGGTTCAGAGGCGGGGCTGTGGGCGAATCCACAGGTGAAGTGAGACAAAGCAGAGGCAGGTGTCTGTGAAGGAGGCAAGTGTCGAGTGTGTGCTGAGGGTGACAGTGGTCACCTCCCCCTTGCCTTTCTCCAAGTCCCATTCATAATTGTACGGGAAGGCTAGCCGCAAGGCGGAGATTGAGGGAATACAGTTACCCCAGTCTGGGCCTGACTGAGCACACACGCCGTGCTCTGGGGTGGTGCGGGAAGGAGGAGCTGTGTCTTGCTTTGGAAATCTTGAGCCAGGACCACCCTTGAGTGACACAGTTGTTGCCGGGGGCCGGGGCACAGAGATAATCGTTGATGAGGCCCAGAGATAATCGTTGATGGCCTTGCTGTCACGGCTGAGGATGAGTAAACAGGACTCAGGGGCAGATAAGCCATCTGATTTGCCCTCAGAGAACACTGAGGGCAGACGAGCCAGGCCCAGCACTGGTTGGCTGGGTGGGTCTTCTTTGCGGGAGGAAGATAGGACCCGGGAAAAAGTCATCAGGCACGTGATGGGAGAGGAGAGGAGGGGCTCAAGAGACGGGAGAGGGGCCTGAAGTGAAAATCAAGAATGAGGAAAATGTTCCAAGACTTGGCGGTGAGTAAAATAGGGCTGATGCGAGCAGTGGGCACGGGGAGACAAAAACGTGCCAGTTACGGTGGCTGGCAGGCCTCACCTCCCTTAACTCCCACGCTTGATGGATAAGAAATCACCACCCCAAATCCCAAGGATGTGTGTGCAGAAGAAATCAGGCAGCTGGGACTTCCAATTCCTTCGATCGAATGTGGAAGCCCACACCAAGTCTGCCGTGGCCCACGCTACCCTCAGATCAGAGGCTGAGTCACCTTCCCCCTCGAGCTCTCTAGAAAGTCCAGGGGGACCTGAGGACACATCATTTATGGCCTGCCTAGGGAGGCTTTTAGATAGTTTCCCCCAATCCCCGCCTCCCCACCATGAGATTTTAACACCGAAGATTTACTTCATATTTGTTTATATTCCACATGTATATCTGTGCCTTATCCACCAGAGAGTAAGATATTTTTTCCCCAAAACAGTTTCGCCCCCACCTCCACTCCGCGTTGGCAATGCATAGGTTGGAGGGTCCGAACCCCATCTTCCCATGTAATGCTGATCGCTCTGGGCAACCTTATGCATTAGAACACGCTTATTCGATGAAATGGGGAAGCTCTCACTGACGTGGCTAAAGCCTTCTATGAACTAACTGGGTCACGGCATGCAGACAAAAGCAGCTGGGAGCTGGTGTTCTGAGCACCAGATTTCTTAGAGGTGTGTGTGTGTGTGTGTGTGTGTGCACATGTGTATGTGTCTATCTCATTACATCTTCCCAAAACGCAATGAGGTCTATATTGCCACTCCCTTTACACAAACGAGAACACTGAGGTCACACTGCAAGCCTGAGGTCACTCAGCCAGTGAAGTATAAAGCCATGATTTGAACCCAGATCCACGTGACTCCACGTAGCTGTTGACCGTCACACAATAGGTGGGAAGTTTTCCATCTTACAGAGCTTTGGTATCTTGGTTTGCAAAGTAAAGCTGAAAATAAAGACCACCGCCCAGGCCGTCAAATGAGGGTTGCGTCTACAGTGACCCTGTCTGGAGCGGGATCCTAACAGCTCCCCTGAGATCCTTGTGCCTCGGGGCACCGGGGTGGCTTGGTCAGTTAAGCGTCCAACTCTTGATTTCAGCTCAGGTCATGATTTCACTCATGGTTTGTGGGATCGAGCCCCGCGTAGGGCTCTGTGCGGACAGCCTGGAGTTCTCTCTCAACTTTCCTCTCTGCCTCTCCCCGGCTCTTTCTCTCTCTCTCTCTCTTAAAATAAATAAACTTTAAAACAATTTAAAAAATCAAAACAAAACCCCTTGTGCCTTGGGGCCTCGGCCACAGCTGAGCATCCAGAGGGGCCACCTGAACCAAGCTGGGGCCATCGCATCCTTGGCTAGGGAACTTGAACCTTGAAGGGATTCATGGATTCAAGTCAGCCTGTAGGAGGGGCTGACTAGAGCCCCTCTAAGGAGCCAGGACGGCTGAGCTTTCCAAGCTGGGCGTGTGTCTGTCTCCTTCCAGACCTTCCGTCTGCTCTGCATGCAGGGGAATGCATTGAAAGGGAGGCTCGGGCATTTCTTACACCTTGCTATTTCCGCTGTGTCTTCAGCAGTGGCCTCATCTCTTGTGTGGGTATCTTCAGGGCCTCTCACCCTGTTATCCCGGCATCTGATGGAACAGCCCCCACCATGGCTCTCGCTTCTGCTGCAGGGTCCCCACTTCTGATGCTGGCTGTCACCACCTCTTCCTGTTTTCCATCTGGCCCTGGAGGAGGTGGGCTTTTTGCCATTGCCAGTCTTGGGCAGGGGGGGTTCCATCATCCTCTGGACTCTCACCCGTCGCATCCCCGATAGAAGCACTTCCCTGTATTAAATAGTAAATTAGTAAACCACTTTCTCCCATCTTCTACTTCTCAATACTCAGACTCCCAAAGGGTGGGTTTTTCCAAACCAAGTGTAACCAAACGGACCGCGAGTTCGTCCACCCGCTGCACAGGAAGCCAATAAAAAGCTGATGCCAAGCTTTTGCCGTGAACAAAGACAGGCTATTTGCTGGCGTGGCACCACCCAGGAGAACAGGGAGCTAATACTCAAGGTCCCCAAGTCCCCGATGGCTTGCAAGTGAGAGTTTTTAAGGGCAAAACTCAAAGGTAAAGGGTCTGGGGTTGCCTGCTTTTCCGATGGGTCAGGAATTGGGTAAACCTCAAGACAGACTTGTCTTTCTGGTGCCATTCCGTCTGGTTGCATCAAGATTGCGGTCAGGGGTCTTTCCCTTCCCTGATCTGGGTCTGTGAAACATCTCAGCAATGTGTGCAGTGATGCTATCTTTGTTAGCAAGGGCAGAGGCCATACGCTTTGTGACTATGTGACGGCACAGGCTCCTTCGTGTCTTGTCCTCTGGGCTACGTTTTCGTCACGTCAGGCAAAACAGGCTGATGTTTTCCCCAATTACCTTCAACTCTGGGCACCACGCCTCTCTGCAGACTGAACTGTGTGGACGCTTGCACAAGCAGGCAATTCGCTTCTCTCTGGACACCAGCTGGGTGAGCTGCAAGTGAACTGGCTTCCGACTCTACCTTCCTGGAGTTAGTGCGGATCCCGCAGGTTAAGGCTCAGCCCCACAACACTGCCCCCCACTTCAGATGCCAATCGCAAGCAGCGGGTCCCCAGCTTGCCCACGACGTCTGTCCAACCTGGCCAGACATCCGTGGTTTCTACCACTCCCTACTCAGCTTCAGTAATTTGCTGTAATGGCTCAGGGAACTCGGGGAAATGGTTACGGACCAAGTTCTTAAAGAGAATATAATAACGATACAAAGAACAGCCAGATGAAGAGGTCTACAGGCGAGGTCGAGAAGGGTCTAGAGAGGAGCTTCTATTCCTGTGGAGTTGAGGTGTGCCAGCACAGAGGAATTTTGAAGCTCTGTGTCAGGAACCAGGGACAGAGACCAAATGTATATTTCTTATTATACCCTCTGTTTAAAAGATCTACAATGGTTCTACCCAACTTGACCCTGACTGATTCTATCAAATTCCCCAGACTCTTGCCCTCCGTGTCTAAGATGTTTATATTTTTTGTTGTTTCTCTGAACTGCCCTAGCATCTTTCCAGTGATCCCCACCACACACACACACACACACACACACACACACACATTTTTTCCCCAATGAGTTAAGCACTACCGGTTTTAGATGTTCATCACCAGCAGAACCTTGACTAATTCAGTGTTTGAGCCCGAACAGTGCTCTATTAACCATAAAGCAATTTGCACAGATGATGTGCGTCATGGGAAGTCTAAATACATGTTTGAAGAGCGACGAATCGTAGTCATCAGCCCCTGGCCGACGCACACACATGCATGCCGGTGGCAGATCTGCAGTCTTAATTTGTGCTCGGTCCTCGCCTTTACAGAGAGTTTGCTCTTCTCCATCGCAGCCTGACTCCACTGCCTCAAGGTTTCGCGTCTGTGTCAAACACCGAAGACACGCGGACGCACACACTCACTGTGCCTCCTGGCTTTGAGGGGACACCGGCAGGCTATTTCCAGGAGCGGGCATGGAGACAAATGTTCAGGACTCTTAGCAGGAGAAAACCTTTAGGTTTGGTCCATAAGAGAGTGGGAGATCCCTTGGAGGAAAAGGAAAGAGAATAGTTAGGGATTTCCCAAGGGAGCGGGGGCGACTCTTGGGGTCTGCTTGCCCAGAGCTCCCCAGGAAGGAAGGTGCAATGGGGTGTCAAAGAGGCAGATCACGCTCAGTCTTGGTACTGACTCCAAAGCCAGGAGCATCTTCTGCAAAACCGGGGGAGGAGGACGGGCCAAGAGAGCTCACTCTTCAGAGTTTCCCACGCTTGTCTTCATTTCCAAGGGTCTCAGCAGCCTGGGGCTGCAAGAGCTCTCTGAAGGCACAAGGCTCTCATTTCATACATGAAGAGACGGCAGCTCAGGTCTGAGAAGCCACCCTGACGTCACCAGCCAACACGCGGCAAAGCAGTGCCTTGCGCTCTGCCTCTTGATGCAGGACCTGTGATACTGCGTGTCTGAACTCACCACAGCGGGATCTGATTAGAATAAATCAATCGTTTCTTTCAAAACCTCCTTGACTGGGAAATATTAGTCGTTAAACCTTTGGAGAGAATTATTTTGGTCAAATTACATTTCTTTCAGCTACACTGTGAAAGTGAGGTATTGGAGGAGACGGGGGCGGGGGGCTAAGGGCAGGGCAGGTGTCCTGTGGGCAGAGGTCGGCTAGGGGCGGATGGGAGGAAGGTGGGGGAAAGCTGCAGGGAATCCCAAAGTTTGAGACCGCATGAAGAAGTTACAATGGAAACAAACAAACAAAGGCAAACAAACCAGGATCCTGACGTCCGGGGCCCCCATCCCAGCTTGACCACTGAGTGAGGATGGGCTTCCATGTCTGTGTAGTGGGGGGTTAGAAACCACCCCCATCCACCTGCTGCCCTGGGGCATAGTGAAATCACATGGGTAACCAAAAGCCCAGGGAAATGTGTAGGGTTGGCACTCTGGGGGTGAACGGTGGAAAAGACCAGAGCTCCATCACCTGCTCCCCGAGCCGCAGATTCTCGAATCTCTGTGTCTCTGCTACCTACACACGGGCCCGGCTCTTGCACGGACCCAGCCTCATGGTGAGCTGGGCGCCCTTGGGGTAAGAAGTTGAAGATCCAACAACAAGCCCAGTCGAGGTTTTCTGTTCTTACCCACTGACCTGTCCTCAGTGCTCGGGTATTTTTAGCCAGCAGAGACCCCTTGATAGAGAATGGCCTCTCCCACATCCTCTGGGAAGTAGAAGGAATGCTTGGACAGAACACAGCGCACGGTGGAAAGGGCAGTCCTCTGAGGTTCACCGTGGTCTAGCCCCGTCTTGACCTTAACAGGGAAACTGAAAAAGCTTGTAACTGGAAACGTGTTGCTCCCAAAGATGTATCTTAGCTGAAGAAAAGCAAAAAGGGCACTTAAAGGAGCTCTTACTGTGGGTCCAGCACGTCACTGCTCCTTGACTTTGTTTCATCTGCTTCTCATGACAGACTTGCACACAGGGAGCGCCATTCATGGTTTACAGATGAGGAAATCAACACACACACACACACACACACACACAACGCAAATAGATTGAGGGAAGCCGGCAGTTCATGAGTAGCAAAGCGGACACTGGCGCCTGGGGCGGCCTGACCTATCAACCCATGTGCAAACGTTACAATAAACCGTTGATTATGTGTGCGCCATGAGGCGGGGGCCAGATTCAGGGCTTTGCGAGCACCGTCCCATTTCCCTCTTAAGACAGCTCCACCAGATAGGCCCATGGCCACCCCTCCTTCCCTACGAGAAAACCGCAGCTCTGCGAGGTGACGTCACTGAACCGATGTCACACAGGCAGACCTCGCTGCCAGATCCCGAGGCTTAACTGTGAGGGCGCACGGTCCCCTTTGTCCAACCCCAGCTGGTCGTTCCTAGGGGGAGTAGAGAGAGAGAGCGTGGGTTCAGGTGACCAGCACTCTCAAATTCAATACGGTTATGCTTCCTGCAGAATAGCAGTGCAGATTCTAACCCAACGCTGGATGCTTTCCTGGGCTCTCTGAGGGCTGGGAGCGGTACAGCCATCCTCTTGAGGGAGGGAGGCGGCAGAGATCCAGGGTCCCTCCTTGCTGTGCCCTCCCTGCACCAGCAAAGTCACCCTTGGGGAGAAAACTTCCAGACATCTGTCCAAAGTCACCTTTTCTTTTATTATCCGCACAACGTACAGGTAGTGTTCTCCTAGCAGTAACTGACAGCCTCTTCTTAAATATCCGGGATAATAAGGACACTATGGAAACTTGCAGAGACTCAAGGTTCTCAATGACACGCATGTTTTGTGCTTTTGCCCTGTGTTGGGTTTTAGCACGCCTTGGGCACGGATCATGGGTTGCAGATTCCCATCCTACCCTGACAGTGGGAATTTTCTTTTTTAAAGAGTTAAAACACATACTTCTTGGAAATTTACATCAGCACTCACCGTGGCGTAGAAGTATCTGCTGTGAAGAGAATGAACTCCAGCTAAGCTGTCCAGACGGCACAGCCCCAGACCCATGTGGCTGCTGAGTACTTGAAACGGGGTGAGTGCAACCGAGGACCGGGATTTTTAATTCAGTTTTAATTACATTTAAAGAGCCACATGTGACTAATGGTGACAGCATTGGACAGCACGCACCTAGATAATTACTAAGAAAATACCACCCCGTTACTTTCGTATACACTTATTTTATTGTAAACACGGAGCGATTTCAGTTTGTTTACCCAGTGGGTTTACCTCTTGGCCCCAGTATTTTGCACTGCGGGGATTCACAGTTGTCTAAACACCCTGTGCACGAAATGAAGTACGAGAAAGAGGCCGTGTGTTTGCTTATTAGCTTTACACTGTAAAAACTCCAAGAGTCATAATTAAAAGATTAAACACTCAGAAATGCAAACAGCCTCCCCATCACACACACTCACTGCCTACCTGCTCCCTAACGGCATCGAGATCGAAAGAAGCGTAGTGATCACATCGAGTCTAGCGGCTTGGCCTGCAGAAACGTGCCCTCCGGGCGTGCGGGGTGGGGGGCACGGTGCTGGGGTCGGCTCTCGATCTCACCACGTTACTATCTCCCTTCCAGCAAGTTCTCTCTGCTGGAGAGCCCTTCACTCCTCTTCCCTCACTTATAAATGTGCTTTTCATACCTGGCCCTTCCCTGGCTCAGTAAGGGTTTATTCCCTGTTGTAATGAAATGACCTGTCCTGAAACATGGCCACCAGGACATCTCTCTCTGGAGTCGCCTCCTGTCTGAACGGGAAATGTCATGGCCGCTCTGGTATTTAAAATACACGGATTCCTGACTCCAATTCGCAGACCTGGGTCAGAATGACCGCAGCGGGATCCGGACAGCTGTGTTTTCGTACAGCGCCCCAGGTGACTGTGATGTGCAACCAGATCGGGGAAACAAGGGCCCAAATCATCCTCCTTTGACAAAGGCTTTTAGCAGTGGGGTCGGACGCAGAGACCTGCCCCAGCCACAAGGGCTGGATGGGCCTGAATACCATCATCAGAGCCGTCGGCTGATCCTCTCCTGCAAGCCCTGCCAGGCCCCGCACTGGGCATTTAATATAAACTGTCTCTGCATAACCCTCGGGGGAAGGTGCTTCCGTTCCCAGGAAGACTCAGAAGTTTGGAGAAATCCCCTCTGTGTCTACACAACAGTTAGGTCTCATGTTCCTGGTCTGCACCAGGTGCTGTTATAGGACGCCGAGGTGCAGCAGGGAACAAAACTGCTGTCTCTGTTCCCAAAGACTTTGCGTGCTGATTGGAGACAGACGATTAATGAGTAAACACGTCGATATGTCCGATGGCAAAGGCCACAATGAAAACCAGCAAGGCGGGGTTCCAGGGGCCGGACAGCGGTGCAGGAGATCTTTGAAGGAAGGGACTCAGGGAATCCTCTCCGAGCAGAGCCTTGAATAGATTGACAACGTCTGCCACGAAGGATCTGGACGAAGAGCTGCGAGGGAGTAGAGAAACAGGTGACAGAGCCCTCAGGCCGGAGGGTACCTTGCTCTCGGCCACACAAGTAATAGAAAGCAGGCCACTTCCGGACTTCAAAAAGAGCCCTTTCCACTGGCCTTTGGCCCCTGGCTGTGTTAGCAGTTTGTTGCTAAATGGCACTGTACAACGGGTTGATACTTTCTTTCTCATCTGCAAAAATGCAGTTTGGCTCGAATGGAAAAAGCCCCCTTCAAGGGCAAGTAGGGACTTTGCATGGGGTCGTTCGTGCCGGCACTGCGAGGTGAGCATTGCGATCACGCCCATCTGACGGGTGAGAAGACCAAGGCACAGAGAGGGGAACCGGCTGGCCGGAAGCTCCCTAGCTACCACGAGGCAGAGGTGGGGTTTGCATCCAGATCTAACACGATAGCTGATCCCCACTGGCACATCTCTGCTCTAGTCACCGAAGGCCAGGAGTTGTAGAGTCCAGGGGAGACAGCTCTGGGGGCTGGGGGCTGCGATCTGCACCTCGGGGACTGACTCGGGATTACATATGATAAGAGGTCCCAACCTCCGTGGGGTGAGACATTGGCAGAATTCACCATGGCAGGTGCCCTCTTAATATTGGCTTTCAAAGGGAAAAAGAAAGAGTTTTGCATCGAGGCATATGGCAGCTGACACATTAGAGCATCATAGCTCCAAATTGCAGACTTATTAAAGCCATTAGAATAATTATAATTGAGAATTTACTTAAAAGCCCGTAATGACTTTTTAGACAGCCTTTTGCTTGAGTGCCTTCTCCCGTGTCTGTCATCCCCGAGCCTCTTTCCCTGACACAATCCTCCCAGACCCCCTGGGAGCCTTTGTTTTCTCTTTACCAGCATCCCCGGAGCCACAGTCTTAGAAGCATTATGGAAAAATCGTGCTAAAGAACGAAAGTGGACCTCTCCAGGCCGCTTGTCTTGCTGTGCTCATATCCTGCATTTCCTTAGCCTGAGCTAAAAGCCCTGTTCATTTGGCGAACTCCTACTCATCCTGCATGCCCCACCTACAATGCCCCACCTGAGACGATCCTCCTTCAGGCAGGTGATCATTTCCCCTTCTAGGCTCTTATAGTTTCTATGCACGACTTTGCTAGAGCTTTTTCAAATCCCAGTTTTACTTCTCTTGTTTACATGTCTGTCTCCGTCAGAAGGCCGTGTCTTACAATTTAATTCCTCCGGTGTTTAGACCCTGGCACACAGGTGGAGCTTAAAAAGTAACCGTAGGGGCGCCCGGGTGGCTCATTCCGTTGAGCGTCTGACTCTTGATTTCGGCTCAGGCCGTGATCTCACGGTTCACGGGATCGAGCTCCGCGTCGGGCTCTGAGCTGACAGGGCGGAGCCTTCTTGTGATTCTCTCTCTCTCCCTCTCTCTCTGCCCCTCCCTGGCCAGGCTCTGTCTCAAAATAAATACCCTTAAAAAACCTGTTAAAAAGCAACGGCGGCATAAGTTAGTAGATGACGAAATGAGTGAACAAATGAATTAGTGACTTATTCCACGAAGATATTGCTACCGCCGACCCTTCTCTGATATGAGAATGTGCATCGCAATCACGATCGCAATGTGCATTCCAATCCCAAACGTGCATCTGCGAGAAGGACGGGTAAGGAAGCAGGACTGGGCCCAGGGAGCAGCCGAGCTGTGACTACGTCCTGACAGAGGCCCAGCCAACCCCCCAGGGAAGCTCTGAAGCTGAGGCAGCCCTACAGAGCTGCCCTGAGATGAGATGTGGAAACCGAGTCTTGGTGCCTCACCCCTGATCGGTCATGGTGCGCCCTCTTCCCGGCAGGAGGTGCGACCTTGGGCCTGGTGGCCCTCCTCAGCCAGGGCAACCCCCCAGGGGAGACCGTGGAGTTACAAGCTACGGTTCTCGCTGCCGAGGGTCCAGCTGGGCAAGAGCAGGAACCATCCCGGCCAGGATGGCGGACCGGTCAAGGGGTAGGGATGCGGCGTCTCTGAGACACAACCGGCCAGGGAGCATATGCCTGGCCCGTTGGGGTCCTCGATCCCTGATACCCCTTGCCTTATTTTAATTGTAAACACAACCGCAGCAGCCTTGATGTGACAGAACATGATGGACCGGGCAGGGCTGAGGGTCTGGGTCACCCAGCAGGGAAGTGACTGTGACTGCGGTGCTGACTGAGGGTGAAGGGGGTCTGGAAGGAGCATTGGGGGAGGGGGACGATGATGGTCTTTTACGGCCTGAGAACCGGCTGCAGTGCTGGGGAATTTCCCTTTCTAAATTTCCCCCGGAAGACAAGCCACGGGAGCCCTGAAGAGATGCCCCCAAGCCTCTGTGAAGAAAGGACCTGAGCAGTACCAGGGACTCTCCTGGGGGGTGGGGGGGTGGTGTGAAGGGGGGTCAGATCTCCTGCAGACCCCGAGGTCTCATTGCCTCGCTGCCCACCCCCAGCCCTCGCTGTCTGTCCCTCGTTTGCTGAGCGAATGGACAAATGATCTGGAATTTCCAGGACGTGTTAGTGGAAGTGTTCCGCGGGAGATCAGCCTGCTGCCTCCATAGGCCCTCGTCGGAGGTGAGACTCGTCACTTCCATCCCCGGGGGCAGAGGACGACCCCGTCTACTCCAGAGGGCAGGTGTGCATCTACTGCCCGACAAACAGGGGATCTTCAAGCTCGGGAAGTGAAGCCCGAGGCTTTTTGTTCGCGGTGCCGTTCAGCCCAACACCCGTTGTTGGCCAAGGGTAAGTCTGGGTGTCAAACTACCCCACGAGTGCAGTTAAAAATCAAGAGAGAAATCCTGCCCCCCTCCCCCTTTTCTTTAAATTGCTTGCATGTGTGTTTTCTCCTGAGATTCCCCAAAGAAAGGCACCAGCTTCCTGGAAGGGAGTGGCTCTTTAATTTGCGTATCTTTTGTGAGCCTTGTTGAATGAGGCTTCCAACTTGGGCATGGCTGGGTCACAAACACAGAGTCTCCGGCCAGTCAGCCCTGGGAGTAACTCACGAAGCCCACACACACGGAAGCCTGAGGAAGAGACTTCCACAAGCCACACGGCCCTGAGACGATGGGTATGGATACTATTTTTTTGAAAATTGCATCTTGTTTTAAAAGTACTAAGGGAGCTTGACTTTTTACAAGATTCCAAAATGGCTCTTTGTCCCTTTCTTTCTTTCTGGCATCATTCCAGGCACATAGTAGGTGCTCAGATAATGACAGCTACTCCATCCCCTCGTCTTGTATGCAATGAAGGATCCTTCCGAAAGATGAACAATTTGTCATGCTATACGTTTGGGGTTTTATCGAAGAGTGAACCTCAGCTGAAGAGAGAACTTTGATTATTCATTCATTCATTTATTCACACAAGAAACTTGCTACGTATGGGCACCGTGGATTAGATATGTTGTATTCTGTGAATAAGCAAGTGTGTGTGGATGTATGTACATTATATAAAACATTATGAGACCATGATTAGGAATCATATCATTCAAATCATGACAAGGTAGGTTTGGGGTTTTTTTGGTGGAATTTGACAAGCAAGCTGATTATAAAATATAAATGAAAAAGCAAAGCAACAGAAATAGCTGAGACACTCCAGGGGAAGAATCAGTGATATAACTTAGGTTACGAGATATGTAGATTTGATATCAAGTTCTAAGAATGAGGACCGTGTGCTGTGGGTAAAGGGTGGACCCTGGGACTGAGCAGAGAGCCCAGTGACAGAATCTTCATCTATGAAAACCTGATAACTGATCAAGGGGAAAGAGTCGATTCCGGGATGACTGGCATCCATGTAGGAAAATGTTTTAACTAGGACCCCCTTGTCACATGATTTACAGATATCAATTCCAGGAGCCCCGACTCTATGAGGTTCAGGGTAAAACTGTAGAAATTTTATTTATTTTTTTAAAACTTTTTTTAACGTTTATTATTGAGAGACAGAGACACAGAGAGCATGAGCAGGGGAGGGGCAGAGAGAGAGGGAGACACAGAATCCGAAGCGGACTCCAGGCTCCGAGCCGTCAGCACAGAGCCGGATGCGGGGCTTGAGCTCACGAACCGCGAGATCATGACCTGAGCCGAAGTCGGATGCTTAACTGACTGAGCCACCCGGGCGCCACGAAACTGTAGAAATTTTAAAGGGAGGCACGGAAGAGTGGCTTTACAGCCTTCAACTAGGAAGGGATTTATTAAACACGACACAAAAGCACATACGATAAAGAAAACAAAAATAGACAAAATTGTCTACGTCACACTGAAGAGCTTCAATTTATCCAAAGGAGCCGTAGAGGGTGTAGAGATAAGCCAAAACTAGGAAGAAATATTTGTACGTAGGAAATTGACAACGAATGACTTTTCAGGATATGCAATAAGCTACAAATCAATAAGAACAAACAGCTCAGTAGAATCATGGGCAAAACAGATTCCATTGAGTAGAAAAGGCAAAATTAATGGAACAATCAACGTACAAAAACAAACACATCCTGTCTAGTCAGCAGGGAGACATAAAATAAAACCATAATGAGATGTCATTTCGCATCCACCAGATTAGCAAAAATTATAGAATCCGACAGTAAATGCTGCGAGGAAATGGGGCAATCCCTCCTCCCGACCGACGCTGGGTGAGTGTGGGATTTGATAAAAATCACTGCGGGTCACAATCTGGCATCATGGATGGGGCTGGAGATAATGTGTGAGTCTGCCCCAGCAATTGCACTTCTGGGTAGATCCCTGGAGAGTCTGACGATTGCCCCAAGAAACCTGTAGAGAGTTGTCCACATCTGCACAAATTTTAACAGGAAAAATTGGAAACACCTGAAAAGTCCATTCCCAGCAGAAATGGGTTTTTTTCCAAGTGTGCTGTATTCACCCCCTGGAAAAGTATACAGCACTGAAAATGAAGGAATTGCAGAAAGGTGCAAGACTGAACGAATCTCGTGATGGTCGTGTCGAGGGGAAAAAAGCAAGTCGCGGAGAATACGCTGTATAATTCTGATGAGGCAGCGTGGGGAGGGCTGAGGATGCAGGGCAAGCTGGCACCCCACCCCCCATCCCCCAGGTGGGACGTGTGTGACATTCCACAGGCACTCCTGCCCACCCAAGGACACAGGGAAAGACGGAAAACAAATGGCCAAGTGACACAGGTCACCATCTTGCAGGACATGGGTCTCCATCCGTTTACAAATATCTTAGTGAATTATAAGAAAGAGGCAATCTTATCAATAGCTTAATCTCCAGAAACCTGTAGACTCAGTTTCCTGGAGCCCCAACATCACCTTCCCCTCTGCAGTGATATGGGGAACAAAGGCAAGAAGGAAATGGCAGGTGAAATTAAATGTCCTTACAACCTGCAGCCCATTGACAGATACTTGAGGCTGGCAGAGTAAAACATTTCCCTGGGAACTCCCTACCTGTCTAATGTTAATACCTTATTAGAGGGAAAACACCCTTAGCTTGACAAGAGCAAGGCCTCGAGTATCTTAGGAGTCCTCTCTAGCACATCAAAGTCCCTCTGGAGGCCTCCCTGTTGACCTCACCTCCCCAACTCCATAGTATAAAACTAGCCATTCTTCTCAACCCCGTGCAGCCCTTTCTGCCCATGGGTCCTGTCTCCTTGCTTTAATAAAATCACCTTTTTGGAGGCACTTGAGTGGCTCAGTCGGTTAAGCATCCAACTTCAGCTCAGGTCATGATCTCACAGTTCGTGAGTTCGAGCCCCACGTCGAGCTCTGTGCTGACAGCTCAGAGCCTGGAGCCTGCTTCGAATTCTGTGTCTCCCTCTCTCGCTGCCACTCTCCCGTTCTCTCTCTCTCTCAAAAATAAATAAACATTAAAACAATGAGTAAAATAAAATCAAATCACCTTTTTGCACCAAAGACGTCTTCAAGAATTCTTTCTTAGTCATCGGCTCTGGACCCACCATCACCCCCAAACCTCATCAATTCCATTTATACGAAGCTCAAAATCATGTACAACTGAACAATAGCATATTATTTGGGGTAACAAATGAGCATGGTAAAACTATAAAAAAAATAGGATGGCAATTACAAAATTCCCAATAAGGTTCAAGTGCCAAGGAGGGGGGCAGGGAGGGGGGGAAGTCTGGGAAGGGTCATGCAGAAAAAAAGGCAAAGTCATGGCATCGATTACAAGACCCAGTCGACAGGCCGCCACACACATCCCCGTGGTTCTTTCTGCCTGACACACAGCTTAGGAATAGTGTTTTCCCCTGTCTAGTGTTTAATGTTATCATTAAACAAAGAATCATTTATTTCTGCCTGCGTGAAAAGAGTGAAGTCAATGGGAAAACGTTGATGGAAGGCTGACAGAGTTCCTTATTGACCTGTTTCTTGAAGGTTGAGTTTGCTCAGGAGGAAGGAGAGAGGGAAAAATTAAATATGCATCAGGCAGAAGAGACAGAGACAAGAAGGTGCAACTACGAATAGAGTTCGGTGAGGGTTACATTTAGATCAGAGATTATGGAAGGAAATTTGCATCGCAGGGGAGACCAGGTTCTCTGGGGTCCCTCCAAGCCTTAGAAAGGCATTCTGTGACCACGGGGATCCATTAAAGACTTTTGTATTGTAGTAAAATACACAGAACATAAAATATGCCCTTGTGACCATCTGTAAGTGCACAGGTCAGTACATTAAACACACTCACACTGTTGTGCAGCCATCCCCACAGCCATCTCCAAAACTTTTCCATCATCCAAAGCCATTAAGGAATTTCTGTCGGGTAAGTGGTAGGATCAGATTTTCCCTTATGGGAACAAAATCCTAACTTAAACACTAGGGACTGTCTGGCGGCAGGTGGAGGACCCGAGGGAGATGATTTTAGGGGGTCAAACGCGGCCTGAGTGAGGGACAGCAGAGCGCTGAGTAGAAATAGGGGCGGTAGTGTGGTCCTGGGCGAAATACACATCTGTGTGATGAATCGCGGGGGAGAGAGGGGATGGCGTCCAGGGTAAACCCAACTTTCCGGGTTGGGTACCTACTGGAGTCATTTACGAGAACAAGGTTATAAACAAGAAAGAACAGGTTGGTTGGGTTTCTAAAGTCAGCTGTGCTCTACGATTTCCGCCCACACGCTGCGCGAGGTAACACTGTCCCCCTCCCTTGCCCCACTCCACACCTTATCTCCCCGACCTCGATGGGCGCAAATCCTATTTCATGCTAACAAAGCGGGCAAAGGAAAGGATGGATTCCCCGTCATCTTGTGGTTTTGCTGGCGGGAAGACTGAATGAGTACGTGGCTGAGATCCAGTTCGAAGTGTGAACTGGCAGATGAATGGGAAGTCAGCCAGAGCCCTGGGGGCACCCCCGGCTTAGGGATCCGGTATCCACTTCTCCAGCTATTAGTGGCACCCTATGGCATCGGTCCCACTCTGACCCTCAGAGTCTTGCCCAAAGCTACATGGAGCTGCCCGAGGAGCCCCCACTGCCCGGAAGAGGCATGACAGAGGTCCCAGCATGGCACCTGACATCATCGTCACGCACCTGTTGATGGAAGCTGGCTCCCTGCCTCACACGAGGGGGAAGGACGGAGTGAGGGCTTGATCCCGGCCATCATTCTGCAAAGTGGCGGCGAAGACAGCCTCGGACTGGGAACAAGAGTGTAGACGGGAGGTCAGTAGACAACAACCCGGGAGCCAAACCCGAGAGGCCACCTGCTGTTGGACAGCCCAGCCTCTAAGTGTGGTTTCTACATTTTTAAACGGCAGGGGATAAAAACCCAAAGAAGAAAATGTTTTGTGACCCGTGAAATGAAATGAAACTCATACTTCAGTGTCCGTAAATAAAGTTTTATTGGAACACAGCCTTGCTCTTTCTTTCCCTCATTGTTTATGGCTGCTTTGGGGTTAGGAGGGCAACGGTGAGAAGCTGCCACAGAGCCCGGATGGGCCACGAAGACCACGATATTTCACGGAGGATGTCTGCCCACTCCTAGTACGGACCTTGAGGGCGCAACGCTTTTGCTTGGGGCGGAAGAGAACTCTGGGTCAGTGGGGGTGGGGAGCGTGAGCCTAGCACCTTTCACCTGCCTGGGAGCAACCAGGGTAGTCTAACACCCAAGTTCGGCTCCCAAAGGAATGTCCAACTGTGGCTTTGACGGGCATCGTGAAGGAAAAGCTGCCCAGCGTGAAGACCCAGCGCCCTCGAGGGTTCAAGCCGAGAGTCTAAAGGATGAGTGGGTATTACCTCCGCAAAAGGAAGACAGACTGGAACAGCATTTGCAAAGGCCCTGGGGAGCACACAGACTTTCAGGAGCAAAGAAGGACCAAAAGGGTAACGTGGCCAGAGTTGGGTGATGGGGGGAGGTGGGGGTGTGGCAGGGACAGGCAGGGGGTTGGGGTGGGGGCCTGCCTGCTGGTCAGCAAGCGAGCCCCGCCTCCTTTTCCCACCTTCCTTTCCACTTGACTCCCCTTTCCAGCAGGCCGGATCCAATTTGAGCAGAGGAACTGGATGAATTATCACGCGTTCACACCTTGGTTATATTATCCAGCCATAAACGTTCAATTAAGGAGACTAAGTGCATGCAAATGACCTAAGCTGTAATTTAGTGCGACTTGAAGAAAGATTGGAGGTGGTTTGGACAGTAGAATCACCACCTGTATCGAGTAGGTGTGTGCGAAGGAGATAATTTGAATAAGGTACTTAGCGCCGTGCCCGGGACATCGTAAGGGCTCGATATACACTCCCTATTATTATTATTGCCATCATCCCAACCCCACTGATCATCATTTTTATTTCCTGGACAAGGAATGAAATCATTAGTCGACGAGAATCATTAAGATAGGCATACTTTTTTTTTTAATCTTTGTTTTTAACATTTTCACGACTGTTATGGAGGCATCATCCTTTCTCTTGCCATTTAGAATCTTAAACTCATGAGATTATTTGAAGAAGATGAGACCGGGGGGCCTGGGTGGCTCGGTCGGTGGAGCATCCGACTTCGACTCAGGTCGCGACCTCACGGTGTGTGGGTTCGAGCCCCGCCTCCGGCTGTCTGTGCGAAGCCCACTTTGGACCCTCTGTCTCCCTCTCTCTCTGCCCCTCCCCTGCTTGTGTGCCCTCTCTCGCTTTCGCTCTCTCTCTCTCTCTCTCAAAAATGAATAAACATTTGGGGCGCCTGGGTGGCTCAGTGGGTTAAGCATCGACTTCGGCTTAGGTCATGATCTCACAGCTCGTGAGTTCGAGCCCCATGTCGGGCTCTGTGCTGACAGCTCGGAGCCTGGAGCCTGTTTCAGATTCTGTGTCCCCTTCTCTCTCTGTCCCAACCCACTCGCATTCTGTCTCTGTCTCTTTCAAAAATAAATAAACATTAAAAAAATTTTTTTAAATCAATCAATAAATAAACATTTAAAAAATAAATTAATTGAACACGATGAGACCACACAGGTTCTGCTCACTGCTCCCCGCCAGGAGACGCCAGGAGAAGGAGCCTCCGAGGAGAGCACGCTCCCCAGGCAGAGACAAGCACAGGTCGGGTCTCAGGGGGACTTGCCACCTCCTATGTCCCGGGGTGCCCCCCAGTCCCTGGAAACCCAACACCGGAGGGAGGGAGGGAAGCGTCTGCTACCAGCATGGGCTCTGGGTGCTGAGTCAGCCCGAAGCTGTAAGGTGAGTAATTGCCCTGTGGTTGCTCAGCTCTGACCCACAGTCTGGATCAAAGAAGAAAGCTCCAGAGCTTTCAGTCCTGCAGAGAGGCCCCTGGTCTGATGAATAGCGCGAGTGTCCTCATCTGAACCCTCTTCCCTTCCTCTTCGGGTTCCAGACCTCCCCGCAGCGCCGCACTGGCGACCTGTCTGGGAGGACCGTCCGGCCGCCTGGGCCTGGGCCTGTCTGGGGGTCGGGGGCTGCGTAGGATTCCTGGTCCTGGCCGCTGTGCCTCTGGGTGCTCCCTCCCCGGCCGCCCCGGCTCCCTGTTCGAGCCGGGGAGAGAACAACAACGAGGACCCTGACGGGCAGGGCTTGGGGACCCGACTGCCTGTGTCAAACCCAGCCCTGCCACCCTCCAGCTGTGTGATCTTGAACAAGCGACCTAACCTGTCTGCGCCTCATTTCCCTTACCTGTTAAATGGGAATAATAGCTAATTCCCTTTGAGGATTACATAGGACACGACAAGCGCTGAGAATGGTGTCTGGCATACAGTAGGTGCTCCATAAATCCTGGCTCTGCAAGCTAATCATGCCGAGTGCCTGGGTGGGCGGCATGAGTGCACGCCCTGCACAGCCGCACAGGGCCCAGCACTTCGGAGAGCCCTGGCCGGGCCTCCCGGGGGGCTCAGTCGGTTAAGCGTCTGACTTTGGCTCAGCTCATGATCTCACGGTTCGTGGGTTCCAGCCCCGCGTCGGGCTGTGCGCTGACAGTGTGGATCCTGCTTGGGATTCTCTCTCTCTGCCCCTCCCCTGTTCTTTCTCAAAATAAATAAATAAACATTAAAGAAGAAGGGGGAGGAGGAGGAGGAGGAGGAGGAGGAGAACCGTCCATGGCTTAATGCTTTGCTCTCGCTGTATTGAAGTTCTTAGTAATTTTCGAGAAGCGACCCCACTGTTTCACTCTGCCCTGGGCCCCACGGCTTAGGCAGCAGGTCCTGTGGCTCCCATTTATGGGGCCCCTCTGTGCCAGGTGCTACCGAGGCACTTTGCAGACGCAACCCCGCAGCCTTCCCTTTGATCCGACCAGCTTGGTGCTCTCAGATGAAGACACAGAACTCCCAAGTGGCTCTCCCTAAAAGCTCACTGTGTAGGGGTGAGGTGTGGCCTCAGAGGCTGGCAGAGCGTCCCCCAGCCCCCATTCCCCTCCCCGGTCTCTCTCCGAAAGCTTGCAGGCTGCCTTCGCCTCTGTGTCCCTGATTGGAAGCTTGAAGCTGGTCAGAAGGAGTCTGGGGTCGCTGAGATAGATTTGTTAGATTCGTCCGCAAAGGAAACATCATCTATCCCAGATGCCTTCATTAAATTGTATAGGGGTTTATAGAGTAGACAGAGTGGGAGCTTGCGGGCAAGAGTCTGCTAACGTACGTGGTTGTTTTTCCAGCCAGTGTAATATGCACGTTCGCACATACGTTACCTGAATTAGCTGCTGACCCCTGGGAAATTTTACCCAAAATCCCAATGCATAGCTTCCCTTAAGGCATCAGCCGATCTGGCGACTCTGGGCCTTTGCCCCCAGCTAGCCCACGGGGCAGGGCTGAGCAGCAGTTGCCCTAATTTTAAGGTGGGGTGTGGGCCTTGCAGCCAGCCAGGGCTCCCTCCCCTCCCTGGGGCCTATCTCACTACCGGTTCGCTCTTAGGGTCTCTCTGGCCCCCAATACCATCAGCTTCCTGGGCCCTGCAAGCTTTGAGCTTGACTTCGGTCGCAACCCAGAGAGGAACGGCTGTCCACAAAGGACACTGGTCCGGGGTCAGAGGAGCCGGGTGGACCTCCCAGCCCTGCCCCTGCACCATGAGGCCAGGCAGAGACAAGACCGCAGGCTTCGGAGCCAGACGGGCAAGCTCAAGGTTGATTCCCAGTGTCCCACCAGCTCAGTCTCTGTGACGCAGCGTGCGTGCGCTCACTTCTGTTCCTTCAGCTGTGACACGGGGACAGCAGTGCCCCCCTTCATTTGTCCTGCTGCCACACTGCGCCTGGCACCTTGCCTTCTTTGTCTCCAGCCGTCCCCGGATCTCTGCTAGGTGTGATCGCCATGAGCCATTGAAACGGAGGCCGAGAGATCTACCAGTCACAGAACCAGTAACAGATGCTAAGTTAGGATCCAGCCCCCCACAGGCCTGTGTGGAGACCAGTGGCTTTGCTGTGTGTTCGGGGGGGGGAAGGGGGGGAAGAAGCAGCCTGAGGCAAAGGCACTTAGCAGGGAGGGGTTCCCGTCCCTGACTCGTGGGACTCAGCCGAGGGCCCGGGGTGGGAAGAGAGGTGTGCATTAAGCGTCTTACTCTGATCCCCTCGTGCCTGGGGCAAAAGGAAGAACTGCCTGCTAATCCCGACACCCCACGCAGCTCTGCTGTGGGGAAACTCCGGAGTCTGGAGTGGCCGGCGGGGGGCACATACTGTTCTTCCTCCGACGTGTGTGGCCCTGAGGTGGTCAGCAGCAGGGGAGGAAGGGGGTGACGGGGGCTGAGCAGACCCCAGGGAGCCAGTGGTGGCAGGGACGGTGGCCTCGGGTTCACCAGGTGATGGCCTGAAAGACAGTGAGAGAGCCTGGGAGCCCAGGTGACCCACTCAGAGCACCTGGAGGACACCTGCGTCTCCCGATCACATACTGTTCACATGTATGTGTATGCACGTGTGTGCACGCGTGTGTGTATATGTGTGCACGTGCGTGCATATGCATGTATCTGCATATGTATGTGTGTGCACGTGTAGCGTATCTATGTGTGCATCTGTGTGTGCGTGTGCACGTGTATGTGTCTGAATGTGTGTATGCGTGTGTATGTGTATCTGTATGTGTACATGGGTGTGTATGTAGGTGTATGTTGTACATATGCATATGCGTATCTGTAGGTATAGGTGTATGTATATATGTATCTATTTATATATAATAACACGTGCATATGTATATATTTAGAAATACGCATGCATGTGAGTATATTATGTATGTGCATATACCTGTACACACACTTATACGTGTGTATCTGCATATAATATGTATATATGTGTGTATACATGTATGCTTACTTCTACATGTACATATGCATGTAACATGCATATATATGTATACAATTATCCAGTAAATGAAATTAAAAAGCCTTTGCAATGGGTGGAGGTGGTCGAAAGATACAAACCTCTGGTTATATAATAAGTGTTGGGAATGTGAAGAAGCATGACGACTGTAGTTAACAATACGTATTATATGTTTGAAAGTTGCTAAGAGAGTAGATCTTAGGGGCACCTGGGTGGCTCAGTCGGTTAAGCATCCAACTTCGGCTCAGGTCACAGTTGCATGGTTCGCATGCTGGCAGCATGGAAGCCCCTCCGCTGCTCGCTGTCTCTCTCAAAATAAGCAAATACACCTAAAAGAGAGAGAGAGAAAGAGAGAGAGAGAGTAGATCTTAAAAATTCTCATCACGAGGAAAAAAACTTGTGCAGATGATGTCTCTTCCTTACGATGGTCTGCGGGTGCCACTGTGGGCAGTACAGATGATGCCAATGGCCCAGCTGATGCCAGGAGGAGGGAGCAGGGAGCCCTTCCGGGGGCGGATGTATCTTTCGGCTTGTGCCTGCTGAGACAAGGGGGTCCGCGATGGCAGCTCGTCACCTCCGCCCCTTAGCCACCTTGGCCGCACTCTGTCATAACTTCACTTCTCCCCCTGCCCCCACAGGGGAAAAAAAAAGAAAATCGTGACCACGTGTGGGGATGGGTGTTAAGTAAGCTTATGGGGGTAATCATTTCTTAATATATATGTATGTACATTGTATACCTTAAAGTAATACAATGTTGTATGTCAATGATCTCAATTGTAAAAATAAATCAATAAGTACACAATGCTTAAAAGCCTTTGTACATCTTAGTACTGAATGAGGCCTCTGAGGAGGGGTTAGAAATCTTGAAAGTGGGCCTCATGCCCTGCTGTTAAAAAGGCAACCTACAGAGAAAGACAGATACCATATGTTTTCACTCTTATGTGGATCCTGAGAAACTTAACAGCATACCACGGGGGAGGGGAAGGAAAAAAAAAACAAAAAAAGAAGTTAGAGAGGGAGGGAGGCAAACCATAAGAGACTCTTAAAAACTGAGAATAAACTGAGGGTTGATGGAGGTGGGGGGGGGAGGGGAAAGTGGGGGATGGGCATCGAGGAGGGCACCTGTTGGGATGAGCCCTGGGTGTTGTATGGAAACCAATTTGATAATAAATTTCATATTAAAAAAAAGGATAAAATATAGAAAAAAAAAGGCAAGAGACGAGGTGCCCGGGTGGCTCAGTCGGTTAAGGATCCTACTCTTGATTTTGGGTCAGGTCATGATCTCATGGTTCGTGAGATCGAGCGGAGTCGGGCTCTGCCCTGAAAATGCGGAGCCTGCTTGGGACTCTCTCTCCCTCTCTCTCTGCCCCTCCCCCACTTGCGTGCTCTCTCTCTATCAAAATAAACATCGAAAATATTTTTTAAAAAAAGCAGGCAGCAGACTTTCCGACGAATACAATCAGAACGGTCTCTGAGACCTCGTTTCACCCAGCAGCTGAGGCCCAGACAGAAGGAACTACAGACACATAACCTCCTGTTTCATTTTTCTATTTCTAGGTGACTGCCAGTTATGGCTGGCAGGGACCGTTCACAGCCGCCTCCCCCTCTAGTGTGGGCGCCCCCCCCCCCCTTGCAGACAGCAGAGTCGGGGCGACGGGGCCTGGCCCCCTCCGCAGCGGCCTCCCCACGGAAAGGCAGGTGCCCCTTTGGACGCCCGACCTGTTCTGTTTCCTCTTTGGGAGCTCTCGTGAAATGAGGCACCTTTTCAACCAGCAGCAAATGAAATCACATGTAGGATTTCGGGGCCACTTCTTGAACGCCCCTGTAACAACAAACGAGCGAGATCTAGAACCAAAGCTGAGCTCTGAGCTTGGGGACCCGTGTTTGCAGCCCTCGCATCGACTTCCCGCTCACCCAGAACTGCCTGCGGGGATGTGCAGGAGAGAGGATGGTGAAGGAGGGCAACTTACCCTCCGGGGGTTCTGGGCCTCAGAAGGCAGGTGGGTGCTGAGACCCCCTTGGCCTCCCCTTACAGCTCTCTGAGGCTCACGTGCAGGTACAAAGAATCTTCCAGAACAAGGCTTCCCAGGAACCCCCAGGCAGCTCTCCTCCCAGAGCTCTAGCCAGCAACAGCTGGTGTTTCGGCAGCTGCCCCAGAGGGAGTTTTCAGATGCCAGGAGAGCCTTCCCGCCAGCAGCCTTTAATTAAGAGCGCCATGATTACAGTCGCTAGGAGTCAAGAGGGCACCCCTCTTTCCTTAAACTTTGCCAATTTGAGCACAACAGCCTTTTCATGGGTAACAAGGGACCGTTTTGTACATGCTGACTTGTCTCAGGAGAGAGCTGTGGTCTGCAGAGAGAGATCTAGAACTCTAGAGCTGTCGTCACGCTTCTTACATTTGCTGGGAGATCACCGATTTCTTGCATCCGTTAGCAGAGTCTGGCAAGTGGCGGGGAGGTGGCCAGGATCCCCTGGTAATTTAGCGACAGCTGCAGGATCACCCTTCTAGCACAGCAGGCCACATGGAGCCCGCCTGAGCCAACATTTGGGGGCTCCACATGGTGTTATCATAAATAAGAGAGCTGAGGCTGCTTCAGACAATAAGGCCCCTCTGACAGTTCCCGTAAGCTTCTCTCTGTCCCGAAACCCACACCTGGTGACACTGACGTGCCTGGAAAGAAAGAGAGACATGAGCACAGACACCGGCCCCCGTCTCTCTTCTTCTCTTCCTTCAACCTTAGCTCAGACTCGCACAAGGCACCTGCTATGCGCTAAACCCCGTGCAGAGAGTTGAGAAGGCCCAAGGTCAGCAGAAGAGTCAGGAAGCAAGCACACCCTGCATGTCTACTGAGTGGTGGGCATTGCAAGCTGCACACACACAGATTGAGAGGTTCAGACGCTTCTCTGCTTTACTCACGGCCGGAAAGAGTTGTGAACTGTTCACAGCAAGAAAGCCAGTCTCCTTCTAGGCGTGTGACCAGCTGTAGAAAGCTGATGAGAAATGAGAGGGGGAATTAGGGTAAGGTGTGTGTGTGTGTGTGTGTGTGTGTGTGTGTGTGTGTGTGGAGGGACCTGGGGCTTCTTGACGCTATACTCATTGCTTCCTTATTTTCCTTTGTAAACTCTTGGGGCCTTTGATTACACGATTAGCCCAGTTGCATGGCGTTGATACAAGTTATCTCTTCGATTCTCAGTTTTTCACAGGGAAATGGAGATAGATGTCCTCCTTTTGACAAATAAGAAAATGGAGGCCCCAAAAGGTCGTATTCCTCACCTAAAGACATTCAGAAAGATGATGAGAAATCCAGGAATACTTCCACAAGTAGTTACCAAGAACCTACCATATGGCAGACGCATGGGTTCGAGCCCAGGAATTCCCGTTACTCCCGCTCTACGAACATGCCTCTCCGATTCCATTTGGGAAGCCAGTCGTGACTCAAATCGTATCATGTTTGAAGAGAGAGAGTCCTGACGCTTGTTCGTTTCTGCCCTCGTTTCTTTACAAAGGCGTGTACTCATTTATTCACTTATTCGTTCATTCACCAATTATTTGTTGAGTCTCTGCTACGTTCCAGGCATGGTACTCGTTACTAGGAATTCACTGGTGACCAGAAAGAGACGCTGTCCCGGCCCTTATGAAGCTGACCTTCTAGAGGGGTGACAGCCAGTAATCGATCAACCATAATCGTGAGGGTCAGCTGCGAACTGAGAGCCACGGCCGGAAGGAAGGGAGCTCAGGCCAGTCAACCCAACTGGGTCTGGGAAAGGTTTCCCTGGGAAAGTGAGGCAGTCCTGGGGTCCAAGGTAAGGAAGAGTTCCCCGGATGAAGGCAAGGACCAGAGAAGGACCTGCTGCTCAGGGGGTCTCCTCTAAGACATCCTCATCTGCCTGTTCACAGACATCTCAACCCCATCCTGACCCAACGTCATCGCCCCCGAATCTGCCCTCACCTCACTCAGCGAAGAGCTGTCTCATCCTTAGTCCTCAGGCCAGAAGGCCGGAGACATCTCAGACTCCTTCCTGCCCTCACACCCCGACTCTAGCAATTACCCAGGCCTCTCCACTTTTATCCCGTATTTATCAAATCTTTCCCCTTCTTTCAATTCTCTCTACCAAGGCTCTGCTTGAAATTTAACCTTTCTTGGGGCGCCTGGGTGGCTCAGTCGGTTAAGCGTCCGACTTCAGCTCAGGTCATGATCTCGCGGTCCGTGAGTTCGAGCCCCGCGTCGGGCTCTGTGCTGACCGCTCAGAGCCTGGAGCCTGTTTCAGATTCTGTGTCTCCCTCTCTCTCTGACCCTCCCCCATTCATGCTCTGTCTCTCTCTGTCTCAAAAATAAATAAACGTTAAAAAAAATTAGAAAAAAAAGAAATTTAACCTTTCCACTGGGAGTGGGGAAATACTGAAATTACATCATTCGACCCTAGAGACACTGGGATGAACGAGTAGGCACAATCCCTGCCCTTGTGGAAGGTTGAGCAGAAAGTCCAACATTTTTCCATTGGCTTTCTGACGGCCTCCCTGCCTCCAGCCTTGTGCTCTTGACTCCAGACTCCACACTCAGCTAGAATGGCCTGTGTGCGATGTGAACCTGACACAGCCCATCCCCACCCCCCCCCCACCCCCCCCCCCACCCCCCCCCGGCCCCTTCTCCACAGAATTCAGTCCAGTGATCTTAACAACATCACCCGGGGCCCTTCCCCTTTCAGGGCTATCACCTGCCCGTGCCCAGACCACATCTGAAAACAAAGACCCACAAAATGTCTCTTCAAGAGCTATGTGCGTGAAGGGAATAGATGAAGGACTATATACCCTTGGGCACTATTTAGTAGCTTTCTCATTTCGACTTGCTTTTCATTTCGCCAGGTGGCATGCCATACATTAGACACTGGGAAGGGATAAAAATAATAAGTCGCAGGCAATGTCAGAATAGACCAGTGGAGGAGCGCCTGGGTGGCTCAGTCGGTCGAGCGCCCGACTTCAGCTCAGGTCATGATCTCTCGGTTCGGGAGTTCGAGCCCCGCGTCGGGCTCGGTGCGGTCAGCACAAAGCTCGCTTCGGATGCTCTGCCCCCCTCTCTCGCTGTCCCCCACCTGTATGTTTTTCTCAAATGAATAAGCATTGGTGAAAAAAAAATAGATGGCTGGAGGAGGATGAGTGTTTTGCTGAATCCACTGTGGGATTTTTCTGCTTTGTAGTTAGAGACAAATTTAACCCTTCCTCTGCCTGAAGGCACTGTGGCCATCAAAAACCTAGAGGCTTATAGCTAAAGTGGCCCAGAGGTGGTGGCCCCTGTCAGCTCTAATCGCCTGAACGAAAACACTTCACCCCTGTCTACTTTGCACTAATCTCAGGAAAGGCCTGAGGTCACCTTTTCAAACCTCAAGCGTAGCCCTCCAGAGCTGCTCCCTTTCAAATTCAGGAACAAATATGGAAAGGCCCGATGGGTGTTCCTGTAACTGTATGTACGATTTTCATTTTCAAATTGGGAGGATTATCCTTAGCTGGGAAACCTTTCTAAAAGGAGTTGCAAATTAATTGTTACTTACCGATTTTTGTGTTTAAAACAATGCGTACGGTTTTGAACTCGGCATCTGCCAGAGAGGAACATCAGGGTCAGAGCGCTCTAGTGCACAGAAGGAACACAAATTGGACTTGGACACGTCTGGATTTGAGTGCTGGATGCGTCACGCCCCAGCTGTGTGGCCTTGGGCAAGTTACCCAACCTCTTTGAGCACTGTTTTTTTCATATCGAAAGGACTCCTTGTATCTATCCATCCACGAAGTATGGTTTGCGAATATAAGGGCACCTAGAGTTCACACAGGGAAGAACTGATTCAGGGCCAATGGGAATCCAAATCCTTCTGTTCTCTAGAACTGATGAGCGTTCCTCTACTGGCTACAGTTGGTTACCATGTGGTGTGTGTGCTTCAACCTCCAAATCTGGCACCCACAAAACTTTTCGCCCTGGGCCTAAGGGTAGCCTCAAAATTCTTTCAACGTCCACTCAATGCAATGTCAGCCCACCAGTTTGAGGTCCCATGAGAGGAAACATATCACCATGTTGGCCCCTGACCCTTATCAGCCCAGAAACCGTGCATGATAGAGGCTCAGGGGTGGACTGAGGGAAGCAGGAACTGGCCTTTCTCTGGGTTTTCTCTGTCTTCCGTTCCTAAGACTGTAGACTCACAGGCCATCCGGGCTGAACCAGACTGCCCATCCTCCTCAGTTTACAGGCAGGGAAACTCAGGACAGAAGAAGCAAGGCCTTCTAGCAAGCCTTCCTTCGGACGTCTGCTTTCTCGGACTAGCCAACCATCTGGTAACAACAGCCAGGAGACTTCGTGCTGTGCGTTAGGGCTCT
The DNA here is from genome assembly GCF_018350215.1 of Panthera leo. Lineage (NCBI taxonomy): Eukaryota > Metazoa > Chordata > Mammalia > Carnivora > Felidae > Panthera > Panthera leo. The sequence continues at coordinate 74,801,153 of NC_056695.1, read as the reverse complement.
CTGACGACACAGGGAGGCTCAGATCCTCAAGCCCAAGACCAGTCCTGGCTCGTCCTGTGGCACCCAGTCTAGCGGACGTTGCCCAGGTTCCAGGAGCGTCTGGCCAAGGCCAAGGATGAGAACGGCTACAGTGCCTCCCATCCCAGTGGAAACGCCAGCGTTAGAGTCAAAACTGCCAAGATGTTTGCTCTGCCACTGAGACCGGAGGGACCCTGGAGATTTTACCCAGTCTGGGCCTCCCTTTGGGCCTTCCTCACCTACAAAACTTTAAATAAACTTGAAAATAATAAGAATAAAATAAACGTAACCATCGCAATCAGACTGAACTCACATATTTGTCTCCCAAACCACTTTGCCTGGCGCATTTCACTCTGCTCGGCGCAGGGAAGAATTTCCCTGGAGACCCATCCCTGGCCGCATTCAAGCAGAGACTAGATCATCCACGGGTCCGTCCTGCTGTTTCCAGGATTTCTGTACTTTGCCGAGGAGCTTCTAAAACCCTTTGAGAGCCAGAATTTCTGCAAATCTTTGATCTGTCCATCTGGGTTGCTGCCCAAGGAGGGTTAGGAGATGAACTGTGGAGAAAGTTAATTTAATCTTGTGAAGAGCCAGGAAACAGAGCAGGGCTGTTGCCAGAAAGACTCAGTGTAGTCAGAAGACAAGACTTTCTCATTCAAAATCGCCCACGGCAACTCCATCCTTATTAAAGTGGAATGTAAAATCGTAACGTGGACATTGTTCCTATTCATAAAGGATCTTATAAAAATGACTGCAAGGCAAGTTCACTGTCCCTCTTTACTATGGGGGCCATTCCACTGCTTCAGTAATACTGGGGATGTTAAGAGAGACTTACTGGGGTCACAGAGCTGAGGGTGTCAGAAGACACGGGCGTGATGCACGGACTGGCTCCTTTCTGATTACCTAACCCCAGTCATTGAACCCTAAAGCCCAGAACTTTGGGAAGTGGGAAAACGCTTATGTGAAAAGAAAAAAAAAAGTTGACCCCAACTACCCTCAGTTTGCTTAACAGTAGACCCAGAGGCTCTTCCAGAGAAGGGTCAGCCGTGCCTTGTGACTCAAACAGTCCCGAGCAGGGCGGGCAGAACCTTGACGCCCTCCCTGCCTTCAGCCTGCTGCGCCTGCCGTGGATGTGAGTCTATGGCCCCAGCCCAGGCTGAGATTTCCCAGCTGACACGACCAGGGTTCCACCTGAAATCCTAATTGGGATCTAAATCACCCACTGGGACAGGTGCGCTGGCCAGACCTCAAGCCCCGTGCCGGGTGACTCAACACGGTGCCCCTTGTGTGGGCCACACGCTGTAACACACGTGCTTGTCCTTGTCTGGTCCTCTGGTCCCCGGTGAATAAGTCCAGCTTCGTTCTCCCACCTGAGAGGTCTTCAGAATTTGAACGAGGTTGGCTGAACAAGTTGTAGTCCCCAGGCCTGGAGGGTGGCCCCTTCAGGATGGGCTCCAGCTTGCAAAGAGCCTAGCTCTGGGTACCCCCCACCCCAGGAGCTCCAGCTGAGTCAGAGCTGGACGCCACTAATATTCCCACAAGGCTGCCCCTGGGACCTGAGGGTTTTGGCATCTTATCTTCGACTTCTTATCATCTCAACCCCCAGACCCTTCGGCGAGGGATAGGGCAGAAAGCGGTCTGTCCTCCAGTCTGGGATGAGAAGGAGGATATCGAGCTCCTCAACTCCGGTAGGTGAAACACAAAAGAAATTCAAAAGAAATTCAGCTCTGTAGTGGGGAGGGTCCCAAAGTCCTACAACCTGAGCAACCGAAAATCCCTATTGTTTTCAGAGGAGATGTGCCAAGGGCTCGGGAAGGAAGAGCAAACGGGCTGCTCTGGCCCATCCCTGGGATAGAAAGAACCACCAGGCACATTCCCTGCTGTCCCAGCTAACTTGTAGTATCTGCACACCGGTCACTTCAGCCAGTGACATAGCAACACGTCTCCACCCACCCCAAGTGGTCCCAGCTCCTAATACACACACACACACACACACACACACACACACACACACACTGTGTATGTTTGGGAGGTGCTCCCATCCGGGGCCCTGCAGCAGCCGGTGACCCGGCTGAACTTCAGGGGATGCAGCAATCCTCGAGGTCGAGGGTGATTCCTGGTGTGTGTGTGCAGGGCCTTCCCCGGAGCAAAGGGGCTACAGCCCTCCCCAGATTCCCAAAGCAGGATCTGGGGGGCCATAGACACTAAGGAAAGTGAGTTTCAAACATTCTCAAAGCGCTCTGCAAATTGAAGAGTCTGGGGATGTAGTGTTCTCTGAACTGACTCAGTCTCTGAATCTACACGTTTCCTCTCACCTAGTTGACAGGTGGCTTTTACTTTTCAAGTGAGGCACGTGCCCTCAGTCCCTGTCCTGTCCTCTTGCTTTGCCGTGGCTGCGTCCTAACACCCTCAGAGCCAGAGGGTGGGGACTCACCCAGCGGGTCTTGGCTGCAGGAAGTAGGACTCAGCCCATCTGGCTGGGGGGGGGGGGGGTTCAGGGTAGGGAGAGCAGACTCAGCATGTGTGTGTTTATGCGCTAGGATCCGGATTGCTTGTGATGACATCTTAATCCCACTCTGAATCGGCATTTACACCAGGAAAAAGTCATGTACAGAAAAGATCATTAAAAACCTGACATACGTCAGTGTTGAGAGGCATATCGGACATCTGCGTGGCTCAGTCAGTTAAGCGTCCGACTTCGGCTCAGGTCATGATCCTGGAGTTCGTGAGTTCGAGCCCCGCGTCAGGCTCTGTGCTGACAGCTCAGAGTCTGGAACCTGCTTCGGATCCTGTGTCTCCCTCTCTCTCTCTCTCTCTCTCTCTCTCGGCCCCTCCCCTGCTCACACTCTGTCTGTGTCTCTCTCTCAAAAATAAACAAACATAAAAAAAATTTTAATATTAAGAAACATAAGCCTGCTTTTATGGAGCTGGAGTAGGCTCTTCCCACGCGTATGACCATAACCATAGTAATCCCAGGCCTGCGTTAACAAAATACCACAGGGACCCCTGGGTGGCTCAGTCGGTTGCATATCCCACTTCGGCTCAGGTCATGATCTCACGGTTCGTGAGTTCGAGCCCGGCGTCAGGCTCTGTGCTGACGGCTCAGAGCCTGGAACCTGCTTTGGATTCTGTGTCTCATTCTCGTTCTCTCTCTGCCCCTCCCCCCTGTCTCTCTCTGTCTCCCAAAAATAAATAAATGTAAACAAAATTGTCAAAAACCCCACAGATTGGGTGGCTTAACTAATGGAGATTCCTCGTTCACAGCTCTGGGGACTGGAAGTCCAGGAACAGCATGCCGGCAACGTTGGTTTTTTTCTGAGGCCACTCTCCTTGACTCGTGGATGGCCATTTCTCCGTGTTTTCCACACGCACACTGTCTAGTGGCTATATGTCCCGACTTCCTCTTTTTATATGGACACCAGTCATATTCGATTAGGGCCCATCCCGAAGACCTTATCTTACCTCACTATATCTCTTTAAAGACTCTTCCCAAATACAGCCCCATACTAAGGTCTTCAACATATGAATTTGGGGCATGGGTGGGCCTAGTTCAGCCCATAAAACGTGGCTGTAATATGTGGGGACCCTCCCTTGTGCCAGAAGCCCTATGTGACACCTGCCCCGTGTTACTCTTATCCTCATGAGACTCGCGAGCTCAGGAACATCTAGCCCAATTTACAAATGCGGAAACTGAGCCACGTTTAATCGGCGAGTTAAAAAACAAATTTTTATTGAGAATCTCTTACCTGCTAGGTACTAGGAGTACAAAAAGAAAAAAGAAAACCTAGCTTCTACCTTCCAGCAACATGCGGTCTGACGGGGGCAGCCTTCTGTTTTCCTAGAATTTTGATAGACTTTTGTGGGCAAGGGCAGTCCTTGTCTATGGCCAACATTGGAAACACACGATTTTATGTGTCCATACTCACTTAAAACTCAGCCCTCCCTCACCCGCTCTAGTTCTCTGGAATGAGGTGAAAATGTACATATACATAATGTAAATTAGTCCCAACGTCAATGTCATGAAGTAGGGCATAGGGTTGGAAGATCAAATCATTTCCATAGCCTCGGCATTGCCACTGATTTTGAGACCCAGATACGTCTACCTTTAAAACAATTGTGCCTCCTTTTGCACCCTGCTATGTTTGTTTGCCTATTTAATACATATTTTTCTAATCAGTCTGTTGGCAAAGTATCTAAATTTGCAGGGAGGGAAAACCAAGGTGATAAATGTCAGTGGCTGGAAGAATATTACAAGAGTTTAACATGTAGTTGGAAACAGCTGGAACGCGGTGTATGAGGCAATGAGCTAGGTATGCGGCCAGTCAGCCATTAATTAATTTACTTAGGAACATGTCCTAAGCTCCTACTCTGTGCCAAGCCCTGGGCAAGGTTGTACAACAGAGCAGGGAGGGAAGCTTGGATTCTGACTCCCCACATTCCCCCCTTTCCTACTATCACAGCTTTTGATAACAAACCCGATCGTCAGTTTCCTTTACACATTAATCTGTTCTCCCACCGAAAGCCATTTAATTGCATACTCTTTCTATTTTTAGTGGAAAACAACAGTCCTCATTTGCTGTTTGATTATGAACTGTCTCCCTCCCCACCCTCCTTCTCTATCTGTAACCCTCCTCTTCTCCACCATGTGAGCTAGAAGCCTCCTGGGTTTGCCCTTCCCCCACGGACTTCTGCTAAACACGCCCACTGCGAAGGAAGGCAGCTCTAGAGTGCCGGGGGCTGTGGAAACCCATGCTGGAAAACAGAGAAAAAGAAAAGGGGATCCCTTCTTCATGCGTCACCTCTTCATGTTTTACTCGCATCCAACACAATAGTCCTCTCCACAGTTTTTGGTGGAGGGGTCCTGTGTCTCATCCACTTGACAAGGGAAAGCATCACCAAACAAAGAAGTAAAAGAGGAGGGGCGCCTGGGTGGCTCAGTCGGTCGAGCGTCCGACTCCAGCTCAGGTCATGATCTCGCGGTCCGTGAGTTCGAGCCCCGCGTCGGGCTCTGTGCTGACAGCTCGGAGCCTGGAGCCTGCTTCGGATTCTGGGTCTCCCTCTCCCTCTCTCTCTCTCTCTCTGCCCCTCCCCTGCTCATGCTCTCTCTGTCTCAAAAATGAATAAAACATTTAATTTTTTTTAATTTTAAAGAAATTAAAGAGGAAAGTTTGCCAACAGAACCTGCTTGGCCCCAGAAAGCCACCTGTGCCTGTTATGGGCACCAAAGCCATTGGCAATCATTGTTGAAATATGAGACATAGTACTACTCACCATATGTGGACTCACACCAGGATCAGTCGTACCGGGGAAAGAAAGGGTTACCAGTTTTATGGCCAATTCCAGTTCAGATAATGCCAGAATTTTTCTGACCCTGGCGGGGGGGTGGGGGGGTGGGGGGTGCACCGCAGCCCTGCGGGCCTGTGTCTTCAGAAAATGGTGCCCAGTTATTCTCCTAGGTTGTAAATGGAAGCTTTAACTATTCTTTATCTGCCTGTAAATGATTTATTGGACTAAATGGTTTTCATGTCATCTGTTCTGCTCAACCATAAATTTCAGAATCAGAATCTAAGCTTTGTTCCTCGCTGTATCCCTCATAACCTAGCCTAGGGCCTGGCATGCTATAAAGGCTTAATAAAAGTTTGTGAAATGAATAAATCAAAGAGCGAATGGACGACTCACGGACACTTGGCTCTCCCTTTTATACACAGCGTCTAAAGGTTTCCGACTACATGTTACAGTTCCTAGCTATCAGCTCGTTTTTTTTCTCTGCCTGCAAACCTAGACACGTTGCCAACAAATCACTTCTAAAATTATGCGTTAACCAGGAAAACACAACAGGATGCAAAAGAAGGAGAAGAAGAAGAAGAAGAAGAAGAAGAAGAAGAAGAAGAAGAAGAACAAGAAAGAAGAAGAAGAAGAAAGAAGAAGAAGAAGAAGAAGAAGAAGAAGAAGAAGAAGAAGAAGAAGAAGGAGAAGGAGGAGAAGGAGGAGAAGGAGGAGAAGGAGGAGAAGGAGGAGAAGGAGGAGAAGGAGGAGAAGAAGAATAAGAATGATTCTTTTGGAATAGATTTGGCAAAGGGAGAGTTTGTATTACTCTGAAGTTCCAGCAAAGGCTGCAGGCGACCCCGCAGTAGCCAGGAGATGGGGAGCACTGGACGCAAATCCTGGGGGCAGCTGATCTTCCCTTGCAGGGTCAAGGCCTCCACATCCTCTTCAAGCAGAGGGGAAATGTTAGCGCCTTAATCGAGGATGAGGGGCCCGGAGCTTCAGAGGAATCTGGAGAGTCCAGGTTTGGGGACGTATCAACCCAAATGTTTCCCGGCCAGGGCCCAGAGACCTTGGCGTAGCAAACCTGCCCACGTGAGGAGTTTGCTTTCTTTGGAGCTTGAGTGTTCTGATAATTAAGGCCTCAGCTTTCCCTGCCTTCTCGTTGTAGGACTTGAGAGTCTCTTTGCATGTTAAGCAGGAGGTCCCTGGCTTGCACATTCAGCTATCACTTGCCAATTAATCACTCTCAGGTTTTATTTCCATCTCCCGGAGTATCAATTGCGCTAAGCAAGACCACTCCATTCCACTGTCCTGATATTTACTCTCTGCCCCATATTTGTAAAACGTCTCACACGTCACACGGGCTCATGTGTCCCCTCCCACTGCTGGCTGTCCCAGCTCACCAGCAGTGAAAGATTAACAAATGTTCTGTTGCCCAGCACTGGTGGCCTCTGGCCCCACCAGCCCCCCAGGGATAGGGACTTTAGCCCCAGACAGGCAGCGATGTTTCCAGTTCCAGGATCTTATCTCAGTAGCTTCTTTCTCAGGCAATTCCTAGAACCAACTCTCAGGAGCTGGGTTCTCCGGGAAGCAGATGCAGACGGAAATCTGAGTGCAGGAGTGATCTGTTTGCAGAATAGAAGCAAAGGACGTATGATTGGGGAGAGGAAGAAGTTCAGCCCTGATTCAAGCCAAAAGAGGCCTCAGCAGCCCACGAGGAGCGGAGAGGAACATCCAGAGACCTCCCAGCTGGGAAAGGGACCCCTTCCCCATAAAGGTGGCATGGCTGCCCGTGGGACGATGTCAGGAGGGGGCTGATGGGGGACATCTGGGCAGTACATCACGGAGCCCTCCCAGAGGGGCTCCTAACTTGTTTGCTTTCTAGTTCCCTCCAGTGGAGATCCGGGATTGAGTGTGCCAGTGGGGACAGCTTTTCACCACCAAGCCATTCGGTTACTCTCTTCCCATAAATCTGCAGGTGGCAGTAAGTGGAAGCAGAGACAGAAAGTCAGGCTCTGTGAAAGATGCCAGCCAGCAAGTCCCGGGACAGCCCGGGACCGCCCCACAGATGGCAGATTAGGGGAAACTTGCCTCCAGAGGGAGAGGACGTTAAAATGGACAAGCAGAGAGAAGTAAAAAGGAGAGCTAGAGGCCTGAGTTCCTCTTCAGACCCACTTCCAAAGTTTCTCTGAAATTCAGCTAAATACTGGGACGCCAGGCTCTGTGAGACTCTATCCTTGCAACGCACGCACTCTGTGCTCTCGGAACACACGATTTCCACTTTGTTTCTATCCCATGCACCGAAACATGCAGTAGACCTAACAACATGTCAAGTGCAATGTAAACGTTAGCTAGCTTTCTTTCCTGCTATTTAGGAGAGTGCTGATTGCAGGTAGCACGGGTGTTCTTATCCTTGCCTCTTGACCTTGTTCTTTCCTGTAACAATGTTCCCTTTGCTAGATGTTTGTGTCTTTGAGGGAGAATCTTGGCAGTGATTTGGATATCCAAGCTGCGTTCTCCGTCTCTTTCCCCCATGTTAATTCAGACTCTCCCTGCAGGAGAGACCATGAGGTAGAGTAACAAGCCCACAAAATGTGGTGTGAGCAGAAGTGGGTTTGAATCCCCGCTCTACTACGTACAAGCAATTTGACCTTGGCCAAGACCCTCGACACAGCAGAAATGCAGTAATTGCAGCCATACAATGGTGATAATTACATCTCTCTTGTAAATTGGTAAGAGAGAAACAGCCAATATTTGTGAGGTGCCATCGGGTGTTCAGAGAAGAGGTATTACCAATGTGATCTTAATTATCCTTACTCAAATCGCTTGGGTGATCTGGTGCCCCCTTGAATTAGTCAGAGTCCTTTCTGTTGCAAGGGACAGACCCTCCCTTTGCCCCCTTAAAATGTCTCCATTCAGGAAGGGAATCAGGACCTACTGGGCGTACAAGATTCGGGGATGGCAGGATCCAGGGTCTCGAAGGAGTCCTCGGGACTCAATTTCTCTCCCTTCTTGGCTGGTCTTTCCTCTCTGACCGCTTCTTCTCCAGCACCCACCCCTGAGCAATCCCAGCAGAGAAAAGAGATACTTTCTTCCTCCAGTTCCAGGAAATGCCTTTGGCCATCTTCAAACCAGTCCCTCTTGACCGGGGTGACTGGCTCGGCACTGGGGCTAACGTGTGGCATAAGCCTTCAGAGCCAGAGAGGGAAAGGGGAGGTTTCCAGGAAAATCCGAGCACTCTCCCAGAAGGGAGGAGGAGGAGCCAGTGACCAGAGAGGCTCACTCGACCTCCTGCCGAGAAGGTTCCCTCCTCCTGGTCCTGTTCCCTCCTTCCAGTGATTGGGGAGTCACCCATTTGCCCCCACGGTAGAGACGGTGACTCACTCTTCTGTGCTTTCCGCCGTCCGTTCCGAAACCCCAGTCCTGGGTGGAAATCGGACCGGCAGCCGGGCCCCCAGGACCCTGTTAAATGACCCCGTGGAGTGAAGGAGTCCTCTCTGTAACCGCGAGACTGGCAGTTGCACCCCTGTGCTCTTGCCAAGACAGATGAGGCACCGCGGCACATCCAGTGTCAGAGACCCAGCCATGTGAAGCATGTCAGTTTGGACTAGACTGACTTATTCCCTGGCCCTGCTTTGGTCAACAGTGCACGAGATCCCAAGTATTGCTGGAAACATCAGTCCCCCCGTGTGTTCTCAGTAAGACAGAAACCAGAGCTCTCGGCCTCTGTCCTACATGGAAGATTAGAGTCCAAAGCCATTTTGGAAATCATCAAATCCAATTCTGAAATAAGAAACTAGGAGTTTAAGATGACTAAGGGACTTTCCAAAAGCCAAATAGCCAATAACCTTTAGAGAGTGAATTTAAATAAAGGGCAACTGGCTTCTAGATAAGCGTGTCATGCTCATGAGAAGAAAATCCACAGGAAACAGTGAATTTAGGCTGTCAGCTCTCAGTCGGTAAACAGTCAAGTTAGTTCTGTTTCGAAACTGCCTCTCCCACTGACTGGCCCTGCTTCTCCAGTGACCACCCACCCTGACACACACACACACACGCACACACACACACACGCACGCTCCACCCACAGATTTCTTTCTGTCCTTTGCAGATGCTGTGTTTTCCTTGCCTCTGCTCGTCTTGCAAATTCTTTTCCCTTCGGCCTTAGACACGACAGCGTCTCTTTCTCCCTTCAGCTCACTGATTTTCTCCCCCTTAGAAGACACTTCCTCCAAGGAGCGCCCCCTTGCGGGTGCCCCTCGAATGCCCCCTCCAGGCGATGTGAAGGCCCGCCCCACCCTTCAGGTCGCTGGGATCCCAAAGCTGGCACCTGGCAGTTTTGTCCTCCGGGCTTCTATCCGCACAACAGCAAAGAGCATTTCAAATCCGCCGGAAGGACTGGTGATGCACAATGGTCACCAGCACTGCATTTACGGAGGGCTCGGTCCCAGGTGCTACACTAAGTCTACCGGAGTTGTCTCATTTAATCTCAAAACCACCTTGTAAGTAGCTGTTAAGATGCGGGAGTTGAGGCTCAAAGGAGTTATGTGACTTGCCCAAGGACACAAAACTACCCTCGGGGAGAGTCAGGATTGCAAAGGGGGATCTGAGCACTTCAAACTTGGGACCCCTTTCCCCTGCAGGAGGTTAGTGAAATAATGGGGAGAGAACCATTTAAACTGTTAGAGATAATAGTTGCTATTGTGAAGACATTTAATCACGTATATATGTTCGTATATCTGTCTTTGCTAAAGGAGGTGACTCAGTAGTAAGTAATGTAAGTAGCCTCAGTCTCAGAAATTCTAGATCCCAGTTCAGTGCATGGCACAGATTAGGTGTTTTATTGATTGATTGATTGATTGATTGATTTTAATTCACCTAAATGATGGGGCTCAGTGGGTTGAGCGTTACGATTTCGCGGTTCGTGAGTTCGAGCCCCGCATAGGGCTCTGTGCTGACAGCTAGGAGTCGCGAGCCTGCTTCGGATTCTGTGTGTGTGTCTCTCGCTCTGCCCTTTCCCTGTTCACATTCTGTCTGTCTCTCTCTCTCTCTCTCAAAAATAAATAAAATTTTTTTAAAAGTTGCTTAAATGAATGACATGGAAGGAGAGGGGAGCAGAGGGGAGCAGCCAGCGGGGAACAGGGGAGGGAAGGGGACATCCTCCCCAAGGCTCCCGGGACGGTCATTCTACGTGTGAGGCACGACTGGGACTTACCACACCTTGTACCGTGTGGTCCCCAGACTACCTGATAAAGCCAACGGAGGAACAGCTTCATATTGGAGAATGTGTGTAGCTAATCGGGGAACTCTGCGTGCCATGGCCAAAAATCTTTTTCAGCGTAGTTCAATGTGCGTATCCGCTGAGGCCATTACCGGTTACAACGATCCAAAGGGGGAGTGGGGTAGAAAGCCAGGCTCCAAAGAGGAGGCTATTGGGCCACGTGTCGCTGAAATGCTTCGCCCTGCTGATGGCCAGGTAGACAGCGTGGCCACAGGTCTGGCCACTGAGGGAGGGCACGGGCCTGGATGGGGTCAAGAGCCCTGACAAGGGTCTGAGCCGGCGGTGACACTCGTGAGTGCTGCTGAGATTCCTGTGTCTCTGTGCACAGGCCACACTCGCTGTCCTGCGACTGGGGTTGGGCACGGGCATTTGGAAAGCAAACCCGCCAGAGCCCGCTTCCTCAAGTGCATTTTATGACCACAAAGGCCATCCCAGCCAGGAGCCACGCGAGGCGAGCCACCGTCCGCAGTGTCATCAGCCTCCAGCCAGTACGAACGCTTTTTATCAGTCCCCACAATCTCCCTCCAGACGGCAGGGCTCCCTGTGAGTTGAGGGTTTTGTTGTTGTTGCTGCTTTTGGTGAGTCCTTGAAATACCGCTAGCATGAGGGAGAAGCTGAACTTGAAATTTTCGCTCGTTCTAAATGATTTAAATTTAAATCCAAAAGCTAAAAACAGAGTAACATATTTTTCCATTAATACATCATGGTTGGAAAACTTCTAGGTGTCTTTGGAGCAACTGAGCCGATTTCTTCACCTGCACATTTTATGAGATCGGAACGTCTGTGAAGAATTTCCGGAGGAAACTGAGCATCTGACCTGGGATGGGCTGCCTGTGGACCACACGCCCCGGGGGCTGCAGACTTAATAGGAGGGAAAGGATACAGAACATCTCATGAACAGCGTTCACGTTGATTACACATTGAAATGATAATATTCTTGGGATACGTCGGCTTAAGTAAAATACATAATTAAACTTAATTGCACCTGCTTCTTTTGAAAGGATCTTTTTAACGTTTCCTTATTTATTTTTGAGAGAGAGAGAGAGAGAGAAAGAAAAAAAAAAAGCGTGAGTGGGGGAGGGGCAGAGACAGCGGGAGGGAGAGGATCTGAGCTGTCAGCACAGAGCCTGCCCCGGGGCTCCAACCCATGAACCATGAGATCATGACCTGAGTCGAAGTCGGACACCCAACCGACTGAGCCACCCAGGCGCCCCTTTTCACGTTTTAAATGTAGCTGCCCGGAAATTTAAAACCACACACGTGATTCGCAAAATATTTCCATCGGACATCCCTGTTCTAAAGGGCATGGCCTGACGAGGCTGATCATGCTTTGAGCAAGGGTGGAATAAGCGTCCAGGGAATAAGCAAGCGTCCAGGAAGAAGCGGGCTAGAAACCACAAGGCAGTAGGTCTCAGAACTCGTTCCTGTGTCTCCTGACAGCCTGTGCTGGGAGGCTTGACCCTCTGCTTCCGGATGCCGAGAGGGCAGTGCTCCCGCTGGGGCCTTTGCTTACTTCCGCACGTGACTGTCAACGGGTTAACGAGTCATACCTGTACCCGAGGTAAAGCAGCTACAAAAGCACAGGAAGAGCGTTCCGGGTCCTGTGCAAAGGTCCTGCGCAAAGGTCCCAATTCTGGTGTGCTTCCATTTTGCGGTTCCAAGAATGGGTTGAACCCAGGTATTCGTAAGCAGAGGATCGAAAAGTGAGAACATCAGGTTCCAATAACCATCCTGACTCAGACCTTGCCTTTGTTATTCTTACCGCACCTCCCCGCATAGCACGTCGAGTTTACCTTGCACCCATGATCAGAGCTGATGCCCAGGAGCAAGGGCCGGGGCCGGGCAGTGCACGTTACATCTGTTCCTGCCCCCTTCTCACTCCTTTCTCTCCGTGTTTCAAAGCCCCACACCTCACACCCATTAAGATGGCTACTGCAAAATATAACAAAAAAATAGCAAGTGTCGGCAAGGATGCAGAGAAATGGGAAGGCTCGTGCCCTGCGGTTGGGAAAGGAAAATGGCACAGTTCCTGTGGAAAACGGCATGGCGATTCCTCAAAATAGTAAACATAGGGGCGCCTGGGTGGCTCAGTCGGTTAAGCCTCCGACTTCGGCTCAGGTCACGATCTCGCGGTCTGTGAGTTCGAGCCCCGCGTCAGGCTCTGTGCTGACAGCTCAGAGCCTGGAGCCTGTTTCAGATTCTGTGTCTCCCTCTCTCTGTGGCCCTCCCCCGTTCATGCTCTGTCTCTCTCTGTCTCAAAAATAAATAAAAGTTAAAAAAAAAAAAATAGTAAACATAGAATTACCCTATAATCCGGAACTGCCATCTCTGGGTATGTACACAAAAGAAGTGAAGGCAAGGGCCCCCGGGCATTTGCACGCCTATGTTCACAGCAGCATCATTCACAATCGCCCAAAGGTAGAAACAACCCGAGTGTCCACCGACAGACGAGTCGATAAACAAAATGTGAGGCACACACACCATGGCCCGTGATTCAGCCTTCAGAGAAAAGGAAAGACCGACATAGGTTACCATGTGGATGCACGTTGAGGACATCATGCTGGGTGAAATAAACGAGACACAAAAGGACAAACGCTGCACGATTCCATTTATGTGAGGCACTTAGAGTAATCAAATTCATAGACACAGAAAGTGGAAAGGTAGTGGCCCAGGGCTGTGGGGAGTTGTTTAGTGGGAACGGAGTTTCCGTTTCGCAGGGTGAAGAGAGTTCTGCGGGTGGATGGTGGGGAGGGCTGCCCAACAACGTGAACGCGCTTATCACCCTCAACTGTACGCTCAAAAACGGGGAAGGTGGCAGGGCGCCTGGCTGGCTCAGTCGGTTAAGCGTCCAACCTCTGCTCAGGTCATGATCTCATGGCTCATGAGTTCGAGCCCCGCATGGGTCTCTGTGCCGACAGCTCAGAGCCTGGGGCCTGCTTCCGATTCTGTGTCTCCCTCTCTCTCTGCCCTTCCCCTGCTCACTCTGTGTGTGTGTGTGTGTGTGTGTGTGTGTGTGTACATACTCTCTCTCTCTCTCTGCCCCTCCTCCGCTCACGCTCTGTCTCTCAAAAACGAATACATGTTAAAAAATGTTTTTAAATGGCAAATGTTACGATCTATGGATTTCACCACAGCTAACATTCTATAAAGCGACAATCCAGGTATTTCTCTTTCCTGACACATCTCTGACCCTCATCCTCTTTCCCTGCCAAGACACAAGACCTGGCAGTATTCATCCTCCTCCCGCCATGAACCTCTGCTGCCCTGTTCCCCCCGCCACAACCTCTTAACAAAAGAGGCCCCTGTTTAGCTTGCCTTCTGTGTATATCTCAACCCCGGCTTATGTATTCCTAGGGACAGGGAGCTCAGCCCCCCACCCCATGCAGCCCTTCCACTGTCGGAAGAGTTTGGCCAGTTAAAATATCGTTCCTTAGAATTGTCATCTGCCTCCCAGAATGGGTATTTTCTCCCAGCGGGACTGTCACAGTGCACTGGGGTTCCACAGAACAAATCCAATTCCCCCTTTACATGCAGTCCTTTCTGATACAGTTCTAATTATCTCCCCTGGGTTTTCTTTGCCTTAAGCTAATATGCCCCAGACACAGGTATACTATATTATGTCACATACTCTAGTAGATGCTAGGGATACAGAAGTGAATGTGACTTGGTCCCTTCTCCTAAAGAATTCACCATATGGAAGTAGAGACAGACACTAAAAGAGACCCAGTAACTGAGAGGCAATGCCTTAGGGACACCCACTTACAGAAGTTGGGGAAATAAAGAGAAGCTTGGGGAGCTCCGGCAGTTCAGAGAAGCAGCAGTAACTCAGTCTGGAAGCGCAAGGAAGTCTCCTTAGGAGAGGGGAAAGACTTGGAGACTGAGCTGCCACGGCTGATCGTGTAGGTTGTGCACTGCATAACCCCAGCCTCTCATGATGGTTTCCCCGGAGGTATGTGGTACACAGTCTGGTCAAATCTGAAACAGCATCCCTACGGAGATGGGTCATTACGGGGAAGGCCAAGAGAAGGGAAAGGGGATTGGGGAAAGGCACAGTGTGTTCAGGGAACGGCACGTCACACCTTACGCCTGGGGGACAGATTTGAGGGTGACGGCAGCCAGAAATAAGGATGGAGAGGGGAGGCAGAGCTGAAAATCTCCAAGGAAGGATCCTGGCAGTGGTGTGCCAGGGCCTGCTCATGCAGGCTCATGAGGACCGATTGCATACTTCTCTTTCCCAACTTCTTGTTAAATAACATAACCTTCGTAGCTTGAAGTCGGCCATGGTGGGAGCATTTACACCAAGGAAATTGGCAAATACTGTAAATCGGGCTTTTTTTTTTTTCTCCCTAAGAAGCCCGTTGTTAAATATTTATCAGCACACCATCAGCTCTCAATAACTCCTCAAAAGACTTGACCCAGACACAAGCAGGCCTGGGGACGTACCCCTGGACTGAATCCATTTCAGTGCAGCCTAGACCCTGTGCCTCCGTCTGGACCTTGTTTCTCTCTTACCCCAGTTCGCTCTCCAAGGAGGCCATGAATCGCTACGCTCTCGCACACTAGCCTGAGCAATTCCAGACGACCCTCCGTGCTGTCGAGCCAGGGATCCAGGATGGGAGGACTTCTCGTCATCGGAATCCATTCCTTCCGCGTGTTTAACTGCCGACGGGCAGAGGTCAGGGTTGTGGGCCGTGTAATTGGTCACAGACCTTCTCTGGGTAAGAACCACCCACACTTAACCTCTTCCTATGCACGAGGCACTGTTCTAAATACTTTGCACACATTAACCCACTTAGTTGCCACGAGACATGAGATAGTGTACTACCACGCATCACAGAAAAGATACGTTACTTCACAAGGCCCGCAACCGACAGGGGGAAACGTGAGCTATTTCTTTCTCTGTGCAGGAACTTTTTAATTGGATATAATCACGCTCGTCTGGGGGCCCCTGGGCGGCTGCGTCGTTTAAGTGTCAAGCTTTTGATCTTGGCTGAGGTCCTGATTTCACCATTCGTGGGGTCGAGCCCCACGTTTGGCTCTGCACTGGCAGTGTGGAGTCTGCTTGGGATTCTCTCTCTCTCTCTCTCTCTCTCTCTCTCTCTCTGCCCCTCCCCTGCTTGTGCACTCTGACTCAAAAAAAAATTTTTTTTAATTAAAGAAAAGAGTTTAATCACACTTGTCCATGTTTATTTTTGTTGCCCATGCATGTGGTGTCTTATCCAAGAAATCACCGCCAAAGCCAATATCCAGAAGCTTTTTCCCTGTGTTTTCTTCCATGAGTATTGTGGTTTCAGATCTCACATTTATGTTTGTCGGCCATTTCGAGTTGAGTTTTGTGTACAGTGTAAGATAAGGGTACAGTTTTATTCTTTTGTGTGTGGATATCCAGTGTTCTCATCTTCATTTGTTAGCCTTTCCCCCATCGTATATTCTTGGCTCCCTTGGCAAAGGTCAGTAGACACGCTATTCAAGGGGTTTACTTCCAGGTTTTCTATTCTTTTCTATTGGTCGATGCGTTTTTAATGTCAGTACCACACTGTTTTAATCACTGTAGCTTTGTTACGTATTTTGAAATCAAGAAGTGTGATGCCTCCAAGCTTGGTTCTTGTTCACGATTGCTTTGGCTATTTGGAGTCTTTTGCGATTCCATCTAGTTTTTAGAATTGTTGTTTTCAGGGTGCCTGGGTGGCTTAGTCGGTTAAGCATCTGGCTTCAGCTCGGGTCATGGTCTCATGGCTCGTGGGTTCAAGCCCCGGGTGGGGCTCTGTGCTGACAGATCAGAGCCTAGAGCCTGCTTCGGATTCTGTGTTTCCCCCTCTTTGCCCTACCCCTGCTTGCACTTTTTGTCTCAAAAATGAATAAAGATTAAAAAAAAGAAAAAGAAAAGAAACACAACTGATTGCTGTATGTTGGTTTTGTATTCTTCACTTCTGCTGAGTTTGTTTATCTGTCCTTTTGTGGAATGTTTTGGGTTTTCTACACCTTAGATCAAGCCTTCTGTGAACAGAAACAATTTTACTTCTTCCTTTCCACTTTGGATGTCTTTTATTTCTTTTTCTTGACTAATTATTCTGACTTGAAATTTCAGCGCTATGTCGCATACGATGAGAGTGGGCTTTTTCTTGTTCTTGATCAACAGAGTAAAAAGGCAGCCTGTGGAATGGGAGAAAATATTTGCAAGCTCTGTATCTGATAAGGGATTAGTATTCAAAATATACGAGAACCTTCTATAATTTAATAGCAAAAAAAAAATAATAAAAACCCAATGAAAAACTGGGGAAAACACTTGAATTAACATTTTTTTCCAAAGAAGACAAGCAAACGGCTACGAGATATAAGAAAAGCTACTCATCATCACTCATCATCAGGGAAATGCATATTAAAATCTCAATGAGCTATCACCTCACAGGGAAATGCATATTAAAATCTCAATGAGCTATCACCTCACAATTGTTGGGGTGCCTAATATATATATATATATGTATATATATATATATATATATACACACACACATATACATATATATAATATAAATAATATAACATATAATATATATAAATAATAAATATATGTAATATAATAAATATAATAAATATAGATAAATAATATAATATATAATAATGTAATATATAATATTATATATTATATATGTGTATATATATATATAAAAGATAACAAGTTTTGGTGAGGATGTGGAAAAATTGAAACCCTCCTACACTGTTGGTGGGAATTTAAACTGCTGCAGCCACTATGGAAACTGGTATGGAGGTAACATATGACCCAGCAGTCTCACTTCTGGGTATTTATCCAAAAGAATTAAAATTAGGATGCTGCAGAGATATTAACACTTCTGTGTTCATTGCAACATTATTCATAACGGTCAAGATATGGAAACAACCGAACTGTCCACCAACAGATGCATGGCTAAAGGCAATGTGGTATATGCCACAATGGAATATTATTCACCTTTTAAAAAAAAGGGAGGGACGCCTGGGTGGCACAGTGGGTTGAGCGTCTGACTTCAGCTCAGGTCATGATCACACGGTTCATGAGTTCGAGCCCCGTGTTGGGCTCTGTGCCGACAGCTCGGAGCCTGGAGCCTGCTTCCGATTCTGTGTCTCCCTCTCTCTCTGCCCACCCCCCTCAAAAATAAATAACCATTAAAAAATAAAATAAATAAAAGGGAAATCCTACCATTTGTAACAACATGGACAAACCTGGAGGACATTATGCTAGGTGAAACAGGCCAGCCACAGAAGGACAAAATATTGCACACTTCCACTTGTATGAGATATCTAAAATAGAGTCATAGAATCAGAGACTCGAATCGTGGCTGCCAAAGGCTGGGGAAAGAGGGATGGGGAAGCATTGCTCAGTGGGTATAAACTCTCAACTATGCAAGATGCCTAAGTTCACCTTGCTGTTCACCTTAGTATCTACAGGTAACCGTATAATATTGTGCACTTTAAAATGTTAAGAGGATAGAGATCGCATTACGTGTTCTTCCTACAAAACAAAACACACACACACACAAGAACACAGAAGTTTGGGGAGGCAATGGATATTTTAGTACCTTGATTATAGTGAATGGTATCACAGGTGTACGTGTACTTCCAAACTCATTAAAATGTATACATTAAATGTCATTAAATATGTGCAGGGTTTTGTTTTGTTTTTTGTAGCTCAATTAGACCTTAATAAAAATAAAAACAAGAGGAAATTCTGGGATTGGAACTTCAGAGGCTGCCCTCAGAACTCATGCCCTTTCCTAGTAGTATTAAACTGCCTGAAACAGGAGGTCATACTTATCTATTGGATAGGTACCATGTGCCAAGACCTTTGCATATTTCATCCTTAAAAATTTTTTTTTAATGTTTATCATTTAATTTTGAGAGAGAGAGAGAGACAGAGCGTGAGCGAGGGAGGGTTAGAGAGAGAAGGAGACACAGAATCGGAAGCAGGCTCCAGGCTCCAAGCTGTCAGCACAGAGCCGGACGCAGGGCTTGAACTCACGAGCTATGAGATCATGACCTGAGCCAAAGTCGGACGCTTAAATGACTGAGTCACCTGGGCGCCCCCTGCATATTTCATTTTATTCCATCGTCACATCACCAAATGGTAAAGTATGTTGGATATTTGTTGGCTGTGGCCCAGCAGCCATTTCTTTATTACAGTTACAGCACCTTGAATCGCTTCGGGGTAAATCACTGTACTATCCCGCTTGGTAAATGTCATCCGGGGTGGCTGACCTCACTCCCACTGCAGGGGCACATGTGATCCAAGCATATGCCAGTTCAATTCTTGCAGCCCTCCCCACGGGCCCTGGGGACTGGGTGAAGCATGGGCACAAGGCCTGAGTCAGGGCAAAGAAATTTAGGCCCAAGGCCCATGTTCGAACTGAAGGAAAGATAACAGATCTTTTTTCTATCAGACTTGAATCTAGGAATGGCGGCCTGGAACCACTACGAAAAATAAGACTCCGAAATGACATGTAAAAATAAAACTTTGCCATTCTGAGAGTTGTATTGCAGGAAGGAAGGAGGGGGAGGGGAGTGTTCCTTAACATACTATGATCCCTGGCTTTATTTTAGCAGTAAGTGAAACCTGAGACAGCCCCTTACTAATCACCTTGAGGTTAGCAGGGGACAAGGGGTCTCATGCACTCGGTCAAAAAGGCAAGGCTTACAGATGCTGTAAGGAGAACGTTAGGGGACAACTTGCACAAAAGACTGCTTGAGAGGTATGGCGCTTACGTACCCTTGAAGGACGTCATCATATTCATCCGCTAAAAACTAAGGAGCTGCGAAGGTATCCCAAAATTGGTCCGTGGGAGTACAGCCCAAGACCCGGAGAGGGGTCGCCCTGTTTGCCTCCGGAACTAAAACTTAAGGATCACTTTGTAGTTGGTGTTTGAACTTGCAGAATATGCGATGAGGTTCTATTTATGATGGAGTCTGAATGCCTCACTTGCCAGCATGCGGCTTGTGGGAAGAAAATCAGCCTGGGGGATGGGGCGCCTGGGTGGCTCAGTCGGTTAAGCGTCCGACTTCAGCCAGATCACGATCTCGCGGTCCGTGAGTTCGAGCCCCGCGTCAGGCTCTGGGCTGATGGCTCGGAGCCTGGAGCCTGTTTCCGATTCTGTGTCTCCCTCTCTCTCTGCCCCTCCCCCGTTCATGCTCTGTCTCTCTCTGTCCCAAAAATAAATAAAAAAACGTTGAAAAAAAAAAAAAGAAAATCAGCCTGGGGGAGATCAGAGCTAAGAGATGGCAGAAAAACCGGGTCAGAACACCTGTCTTTGTGCCCCTGGACCAAACCACACGTAAGTATTTCAGTTGCAGGAGCCAGTGTCTCCCCTTTTCCCTAAATCATCTCAAATTGGTTTTTCTGTCCCTTGCAGCTGATGGAGTGCTGACTAATCGGGTTGGTATTGACATCCTTGTGTTAAAAAGTCAGGAAAGAAGGCTCTGCGAGTTTCCACGCGCTGGCCAGGACCACACACAGGATCCTTGGCCGGGATCAGTCTCTGGTTCATCTGATTCCATGGCATCCATGCATTTGGAACTCCCCGCTGACTCAACACTCAGCACCCCCTTCATCCGCGGTAAGCCCCTCCCTTCTGCCAGCCATGTTGCTCAAGGTGTTGGCACATCATTCACTCATCCTTATCAAAGACTTAATATCTTGGTGGACGAGGCATCCTGGTAGTCGTTTGTAAGAGACACAGAAGCAAACAACACAGTTAATCTTTTCGAACCGTTAGACAAACCTGTCTAATTGCACATGCGCAGTCTTCTCCCCTCGCTGGGACCACCCCGTCCGCATGCGTCCTCGGACCTCCTCGCACCACCCTGTGGTGCGGCCCGCGGGGGCTTTCCCCCAAGCTTCTTTTTACCTTCCTAATGATATTCCTTCTCGTCCCCACCTGCCCAGCCCCCGTTGCCCCGCCCCCCACCTGCCTGAGTCATCCTGTGTCTCCAGGGCAGCCCTTTGGCACGTTCTGTGTCCAAATCTGTTTGCCACTAGACAGAGCAAGTGGCCGGCAGGGACACCTTGGCCTCCTGTGCCTGGCAGGATGGCAACCCACCAACTAAAATATTCCTTCAGAAACATTTAAAAGTAAACATTAAACTTCTCCTTATCATTAAGTCGAGCCCAGTCTGTGTTTTAGTGTTTAATGTAGAAGCAATGATACCACATGACTCTAAAGAAATGTTCTGGAATTCTCCCTTCCTACTAATTCAGCCTGGCCTTTCCAGGACTGGCTGCCACTAGGCTGATGAACTTCCGGTGGAAGTTTCCTGGGACTCAGAACTTGCCGTCTCTTCACTGTTACCTCTCCCTGTCTGTCTGAGACCATTTCACCTGCAGCTCCTGGCTGGCTGACAGTCCCCTCCAGGGGTCTGCATTCCCCACCCGCCTGCCATGTCTCTGGTCCACGACCTGGTGCACCTCGGGCACCAGACGCATCCCTCTGGCGAGCAGGTCGGCTGCTCTCATGGTTTACTTAATTGGTCATCTTTCTTTTAAACTCAGAAAACCAATTCTATTTCAAAGCTAGAAAAAGTAGTCTGCTTTGGAAATTGGAGGAGATCCTCTCTCCCCGCTGAGAATCTGTAATCTTATACCCCAGAAGATGGCAACTCAAATACACTTATGAAGATGCACAATATGCGGGGGCGTTTGAAAACAAAATCTTGATCCCGGAGCCCAGAGGCCTGGCCCTGGGAAGCACACTCACGCAGCCTCAGGCAAGTCACAGACCTTCTTGGAGTCTGATTTCTGCTCAGGTCGTGACTTCCCGGTTTGTGAGTTCGAGCCCCGCATCAGGCTCTGCACCGACCGTGTGGAGCCTGCTTGGGATTCTCTCTTCCCCTCTCTCCAAAATAAATAAGTAAACATTAAAAAAAAAATAATCATCCTAATGAAAACATCACACGCTTGATGCCTTATTTATCTCTGCATCCCCAGCAACCATCACAGGACCTGTCACATGTAGGGGCTTCATGAGGGTGACAATGGTTAGGAAAGAAAGGAACCAGCATGGAGCAGGCTCGTTCTGTTTGCCGGGCACTGTGCTAACACCTGCAGACGTGCAGCTTCATTGCGTCCTTTCTGAGATCCTGAGAGGCCAATGCTGACGGGCTCTAATGCCGTGGGGCTGGGAAACTCTGAGGCAGATCTGCTCAAGGAGGCACAGCCAGTGTCCTCTGAAGTCCCGCTCCCAAACTCATTAGGCGAAGTACTGAGACACGATGTAAAAGAGCAAAACTTTAGAAGCACAGATAAGAACCAGCTAAAAACCAGTGAAAGGGAAAGGCCTCAGCATGACAACAATCATCAGGACTTCAGGAAACAAACAGACAAAATCAACGCGACTCAGTCGATCAAGGGAAGCATCCTTGAACCTGCTTTTTATTGTAGAGACTGCTGCCCGTCACTTGTAGACCCAAACCCTCGGAGCTGGGGCTGATACATTAAGGAAGGCTGTTGAATATGCAGGGAGCCCGGATTCATGGGGGAAGAGAGAGACTTCATCTGACCAAATACATTCAGAGAGCGGCAGAAAGTGGCATTTAACAAGAATGGAAGATACAAGAACCCTGAGCTACAGAAAGAATGTATCAAGGGTTGTCCATACAGAACGGACCTCCCCCAGGTTTAGTATCTTAAAATCACAAGCGTTTATCTAGCTCCTGTCTGTGGGTCCGGGCTGGGCTCTGCTGAGCTTACCTGGGCCGGGTCCCGCGTCTGCCCTCGCCAGCAGGTGCTCGAGGACCTGGCCAGCTGAAGAGGCCGAGACCCCCGTCTCCCTGTGGGCTCAAGCGTTAGCAGACTAGCTCAGGCTTGTTTACGTGGCCGCTGGACAGGCTCCCGACACGATGAGCAGAAACACACAGGACTCTCCGAGGCCCAACATAGAACTGACACTCGCGGCTGCCGACGGTTCCAGGCCGAAGCAAATCCGTGCGCCAGCCTTAATTCAGGACGTGGGGTGGCAGGCTGGTCCCGTGGCCAGGGCTGTGGCTACAGGGAGGAGAATCGTGGCCATTTGTGCTGACACCTACCACGGGAGGGGGCCCCAGACAAAGCAATATCCTCGGAACTCACTGACCCCAGAGAACATCAGAGGCTTACGTACCATCGCACGGCAAGGCATGGTGGGAGCCCAGAAGCCAACAGGAGGGTTACAGAAGATGCTGTATGTTGTTAACCCTCCTCAGTCCCGGGTACCAGGGCGTTTCCCCAGCTGTGTTGGCAGCTTCTGTTACCGTCCACCACCCACCCCCCCCCCCACCCCCCGCCTCCCCGGCCTGTATATGGACTCTGGAGTCTCTGTTGGCCCAGCAGGTCTCTTCAGTAAGAGCACCCCAATATTCTTTCGAGAAAACCTGCTTCTTCCCTGTTCTTATTTATTTATTTGAGAGAGCACACAAGTGGGGGAGGGGCAGAGAGACAGAGGACAGAGGATCCAAAGCGGGCTCCAGGCTCCGAGCTGTCGGCACAGAGCCCGACGTGGGGCTCGAACTCACGAACCCCGAGACCGCGATCTGAGCCGAAGTCAGACGCCCAACTGACTGAGCCGCCCGGGCACCCGTTTCCGTGTTCTGTTTGTGAGGCCGGACAGGGCTGACCCCTTTCTCTGTCTCTAAGGTGAGCTCACAACCCAGTCCATCAGAGAAGCCATCTCTCCAGCCCGGGTTCACACGTGGGCGTAAGATCCGAGGAAGACCAATCACGTCAGCCACGGGAATGCTGTGTGGCCACCGGGAGAGGGCTGTCCCCTCACAGGGCCGCCGTTTTGCAGGTGCAGGAGCCTGGAGCTGCCGGTGACCTTCTCCACCCCGTTCGGGAGAGACTGACACTGAGCCAGAGCAGAAGGAGTGGCGGAGACGAACGCCCAGTGAAAGTGGTACGGACTCGGAGGAGAGGGGCGTCCCTGAAGCCGGACGCGCCCTGTGAAATTCCTGGTCTTCTGAAGCCATTATTCCATTTTCTTCCTCCGAGGCAGATTGAGGTGGGTTTCCGTCATTTGCAGCCAACAGCATCGCTAATACGCGAATTAAAAAATACGCCTTCCTACCTGCCCTCGTGGTGCTTGGCTCTGTAGGGAAAGCATAACGCGTGTCCACACATGCTGCCCTTGAAGGGCTTTCTATTCTACCCGAGAAAGAAGAAGAATATGAATGAATCAGTGAGAAGGGGTGGGGAGAGGGGAGAGAGAGAGTGCAATAAAAGGCCCAGAAGTCATCCATTTGACAAATACCGAAGGCCGGAACGGAGCCAGGCTCCAGGGCTCCCGTCCCAAACCTGCGCTCCCCTGTCTACCAGTTAACGCTCTGGCAGTCACTGATCTGTGTGAGCCCTGCTGCTGAGACCGTCAGCCCCAACCGTGATATTTTTGCCACATTCTGTGGCACTTGGTGCAGACCTGACAGGTGGGGCAGGCGTCCACTTCCTCCCTGATTATTTCTTCAGTATATTTATTTATTGTTAAGTTTATTTATTTATTTTGAGAGAGAGGGAGAAGTGAGGAAGGGCAGAGAGACGGGAGAGAGAGAGAGAGAGAGAGAGAGAGAGAGAGAGAGAGAGAGAATCCCAAGCAGGCTCCACACCACCAGTGCAGAGCCCGACACGCGGCTCGAACTCACAAACCGTGAGATCGCGACTGAGCCAAAGTCCGATGCTTAACCGACTGAGCCACCCAGGTTCCCCTCTTCAGTATCTTTAAACCCCATCTTCCCAAACCTCAATTCCTTGGAAGCCGGCCATCCTCTGGCACTCTTCCATTGTCACCCACACCCACTTGCTTCCCTCCCTGCCTCGGGGACCATGGCTTATCACTGCAATCACTTCCTTGAAAACGACCTTAACTCTTGCCTCCGTCCTGTCATTCTTACCTGGTCAAGCCCCAGACCTCATCAATTTCTTGCTTCCCGTACACCCTGGCCTACAGCTGAGCGGTTGAATATTGCTGCAGGTAATAAACACATCACCTCGCTGACTCTCTGTTACTCCACTTATTCATTGGTACCTTTGGTTCCTGGATCACTGTCTTCCTTTCCTTCGATCTCATCATTATTCACAAAGATTTAAATATCCATGTGTATGGTCCACCTGCCAACCCTGGCTTCCCCTCCGATAATCTGTTCCTCTCTCCTCCCCCACCTCTTGGGTCTTTTTCTATGATCTTCTCTTCACACGTCCGTGCGGATGCTCTTGACCTTGTCTTACCAATAACGGCAACCGCCTGACATCTCTTCCAAGCTGCATCACATGCTCCTATCACTTCTTCTATGAGGATACCCACTGCAACACTTGTGGGGGAACTCATTACCCCTACCAAGTTATCATTTTAAGTTTTAAAATGCAACCTGGTCGGAGACCATGGCTCATTGCTGGAGTCACTTGCAGGAAAACACCCCTACGTCATTTGCCCCACCCCCCTCTCTCCATCATTCTTGGCCCATCAAGGCCCAAACCTCATTCCCACTACACCAGAGACACTGAATATTGCTGATGAAAAACACACCACATCGCTCAGGGACCTCACTTTAACTTTAGGGCATCATATTTCAAATCAATATGCAAAACATGCCTGTTGCTCCTACTTTCCAAAGTGACAAGTCCGCATTTTCCCTCTTCTTTTTTTAAAAGTTGATTTATTTTGAGAGAGAGAGAGAGAGCAAGCAGGGAGAGGCAGATGGGCGGGAGGAGAGAGAGAGAATCCCAAGCCGGTTCCACACTGTCAGCGCAGAGCCCGACGCGGGGCTCGAACTCACGAACTGTGAGATCATGACCTGAGCCGAAACCCAGAGTCAGACACTTCACCGACTGAGCCACCCACGAGTCCCTTCCCTCTTCTTGAACCTGTCTTCCGTCTCCTACTTCCACGCCATCCTCCTATTATGGGATACGTCACTTATGGGTAGAATACAATTTTGATTCATGGAGAACAGGGAAAGAATCATATAAGTTCTCATTCATCTTCCCTCTACCCATTCCAAACACCTACCCACATACTCTCCCTATTCTATCTTTTCATGAAAAAAAAAAGTGTCTCTGGTTCTCACGGGTGAGCCTCCCGCTTGTGTTCTAGAACTCACCGACTCTGATCCACTCAAGGACTTTGCTCCTGTCATTGTACCCTCCTTTTCCGTCTTCCCCAACTATCCCCTCTCTACCGGATCATTCCCATCGGCATCCCAAATGCTATAGTATCTCCCATCTGTTTCTTTTTCTGAAGGACACTTGGCAACTGTGTGCCATGCCCAGCTCCATTTGCTCACCCAGTGTTCTCTCCTCAGGTCATTTGCTTGGGTTTCTGTCCCTGCTCCCCTGTCAAGACTGTTTCCCACAGGGTCACCAAACACCACTCAGCCGAACTTGACCCACATGACCACTGTGTCTTTCCTGCATCGCCTCCTTCTCTCGGCTTCTATGAGCCCACACTTCCCAAGTTCTCCTCCCAGCCCACGGGTTGTTCCTCCCCCGCCTTCAGTATCATTTCCTTGTTCTTGCTCTTCTGCTTCCCTCGGGGACGTGGGAGCCTCCTAGGGTCCTGTCTTCTTCACTACACCCTCTCTGATGTGGTCGCATAGCTGTGAGTGTCATCTAATCACTCAGAATGGTCAGGGCTCTGTTTGCCCCTCTTCCCTCTCCCAAATTCTGCAACCACTTACAGTCAAATGTCTACTGGACACCCTGACGTGATCTCAGTAGGGACGTCAAAAGTCACGTGGTCAAAACGGAACTACTGGGGTGCCTGGGTGGCTCAGTTGCTCAAGTGTCTGACTCTTCATTTCAGCTCAGGTCATGACTGCATGGTTCATGAGTTCAAGCCCTGTGCTGGGCTCTGGGCTGACAGTGCAGAGCCTGCTAAGGATTTTCTCTTTCTGTGTGTGTGTGTGTGTGTGTGCCCCTTCACCACTCACTCTTTCTCTTTAAAAACAAAACAAACAAACAGAAACAGAACTCCTGATGCCCCTCCAAGCCTGCTCTTTCCCAAGATTCCTCACCACGGTGTATCATACCTGGTTGCCCCAATCAAACCATTGGAAATTATCTTTGAGACTCCTCCTCGCCAGCAGAGCAATCGCCTGGCTGGCCAGTGACTTCTCACCCTCGTCACCCGCGGATAACATCCCAACTCCTTCTGCAGGTTGATGGAATATCTACGTGATCTGGCACGTGCCTACATCCCTGGACGCATCCTGTGCAGCTTTCCCCTCACCCACTCGGCCCCTCCACCGGAGTCTCTCACCCCTGCTCACTCCCACCGGCAGGACTTTGACCAGCTGCTCCCTCTCCTCTGAAGGTTTGTCACGAGCCCCTCTCCCTTCTCTTACTCGGATCTCCACTGAAATGTCAACTTGACCAGGAAACCTTAACGGGCCCACCGCCGGTCACTCTGATGCTGTCCTTTCTTCCCTTTCCTATAGCTTCTGGAACACACATTGCACGTGCATCCAAACGATACAAGAGACCCCGCAGAGGAGAAAGAGGCCTGCAGGTGCCCGTGCTTCCCACTTTCTCACAGAGCCTTTTCCTGTGTGGTTTGTGCAACCAAGAACATCTACTCTACTGAGTTTTCCCAAAATTAAACAGCAGCACACGAAATAACTTTTTTCACTTGCCAAAATATTTTAGCTGTCATTTCATCTATGTATCCAACTATCTAGCCAGCTGTCGATCACCCATTTATGGGCTGCTTTACTCCTTTGAATGCCTACGGCGTCCTCCACCGAAGGCCCACGTCATGTCCTATGTAATCAGCCCCCGCAGTGGGTGTTCAGGTCGTTTCCAGTCCTGCCGTGAATATGCTTGCTCGGTGACGCCATGAATATGCTTGTACATGTGTCAGTGGCTTCACGCAGGCGCTGATACGCCTGTGGGATAAATTACCCGGGAGTCAAAGTGCTGGGTCGAAGTGGAAGTGTGTTTTAGATTTCAAGAGCTATTGCCCAATCATCCTCCACGGAGGCCGTCCCAGTTTACGCTACACCAACCTCTGCCGAACAGACATCACTTTCTTTTTTTTTTCTTTAACGTTTATTTATTTATTTTGAGAGAGAGGGAGAGAGAGTGCACGAGAAAGGGAGGGGCAGAGAGAGAGAGAGAATCCCAAGCCGGCTCTGCGCTGTCAGTGCGGAGCCCGACACGGGGCTTGAACTCACGACCGTGCGATCCCGAACTGAGGCAAAACCAAGAGGTCTACACATGACCGGCTGAGTCACCCAGGTGCTCCCAAACACCCCCTTCCAGTAGTGACTGTTGGTGTCTATCTCCCACCATGGCAGAAACCAGTTCATTGCTGTTGGACCTTCAAGTGCTGAGATTACTGTCTGGTAAGCTCCCAATAAATAGTTTTGGAATAAATGAATAAACAAGGAAAAATACACAGAATGAGAAGAACAAGAGGCTTGACATCCAATTAACACCAAGTCCTAATGCTCTGGTCTGTCAGAACTGTGTGGCCTGGGGCACATTACTTAACCACTCGGAACCCCATTTCCTCATCCGGTAAACGGAGAAAATAATAATCCTTACTTCAAAGACTTACTCCCAGGACCAAAGAGGAGAACCATGAGTCGAGTATTTTATGACCGTAGACAGCCACTTACCCCATGCAGTTACTAAGACCCCGGGATGATCTGAAGCCATAGTCAGCTAAAAGGCAAGTCCTAAATAAACAGGACATTTCAACTTAGTGATGGCAAGTGTTGAACCCCATAAGCGTCTGATTCAATCTGTATAAACCACAAGGATAACCGGGCAGGGTTTCCACTCGCTAGTCCTCATTTGCAGGGAAGGTCGTTCGCCAGCAAACATTCCCTACAGAGAACCTGATGTCTGGAACCCCAAGCTTAAGGTCTATCAGAGAAATCAGGGCACACGCCATCCGGCCACCACACCAACGACCAGCACTAATATTCTAGTTGATCCGAAACCTGTCCACTTACAGAGACCACTGATGGCTGGCATGAGAAGGATAGTAGTAAGAGGATATATTTTAGCATGGATGAGGGGAGATGCTTTTTTTTTCAGGGATGCAAGGGGTTCTTTATTTTTTTTATTTTTTTTATTTTTTATTTTTTCTTAAGGGGTCCTTTCTTAAAGGTAGAAAACCGCCCCCAGAAAGTGGGCAAATAAAGAATTTAACAACTCCTGCGGGAACTAGCCAGAACCAATTATAATTAGCGCTGGCCGGGCTTAGCATGGCACGTCTACTGGAAAACTCCATGCTGAGAGATGGAGTGTCTTTATTGGGAGACAGGGCTGGCTGGTCTCCAGAAATCACTGGGCGTAAGGCTGCCTCGCTGTCTCTGTTTTAGATTGTGATTGACCACGAAATAGCTGCCCAAATTGAGACGCCTGCCCAGACCTGGGCCTGACGGAACAATTGGCCAGTGCAGCCCTGGAGACCGCGGGGGCAGGAGCGGGTAATTGACAGAGAACTCATTACCGGAAGCGAAGAACCGCAGCGCAAACCAGGAACCGACACCAGCAGAGCCTGAGGGCGCAGGCGTTGGAATCAGTGGGAACAGACAGCCAGAATGGTATGCGTCACAATGCACAGGGAGCTCTGGTTTTGAAACCCGACCCTGCCGAGCTCTCCTTGCGACTCCGGACACGCTCGGCTGGCCTCTGTGAGCCTTTTACCACCTGAGAAACAGAGAGGAGAAAAAAAAAAAAAAATCTTTAGAGAGAGCAAAATAAGGATGCAGCGCTTGTGACACTGAGGGTCATTTTATAACAGCCAACACCTATCTCGCGTCTCAGAATCCTAGAGATGCCTTAAGTAATTTAAACCTGACAGCAAGGACTATGCTGTTATTCTTGCCATTTTACAGATAAGAAGACCAAAGAAAAGAGATTTGTGGAATTGCCCAAGGTCACGTAGCTAGAAGCTGGCAAGGCTTGACTTTTAACTTGGACAGGCTATAACAAATAGGGAAGAGAACCCTTCCAGGTCTGGCAGAAAGTCTGTGCTGAGTAAAAACGAGTTCCTTCTTTCTCCCACCGCCCCCTCCTCCAACCCACCAATGAGCATTCCAGACTAATTTTAAATCTAACCCCCGCCCCCTCAAGCTGGAGAGGAGCAGACTTTTCTATATTCCCCTACATTGGTGGGAATTCAAAACTCCTCTCGTTGGTTCCCAAAAGACCGAGCCCCGTATAGTAACCTCCTCATGTCTGCCGTTGACCTTCAAGGGTAAGAATGATATGAGTGGATTGAGTCTGGGGAAAAACAGTCTCCCTGTAGAGAGACCAGAGGAGCAGAGTTTTGAGGCCCGAACATTCCAGGCCCTGGAGGGTGGCATGGCCCTATCGGGGGGAACTGGAGCAGACTGGAAAAGGAAAGACGGGGAAATGTAGGTGCAGCCAAATTGTTAAAGATCTCAACCATTGTGGGGCGCCTGGGTGGCTCAGTTGGTTAAGCGTCCGGCTTCGGCTCAGGTCACGATCTCACGGCTTGTGAGTTCAAGCCCCGAGTCGGGCTCTGGGCTGATAGCTCAGAGCCTGGAGCCTGTTCGGATTCTGTGTCTCCCTCTCTCTGCCCCTCCCCTGTTCACACTCTGTCTGTCTCAAAAATAAATAAACATTAAAAAAAAAATTTTTTTTTTAAAGATCTCGACCATCGTGCCAAAGGGTTTAGAGTTGATTTTTGACAAGGCTTAGCAGCCACCTGTGCCCCAGAGCAGGAGCACCCCCGGGGCAGGGAGCTGGCCTTATTTACTGTGTCTCTAGTGCCTTGAGCAGAATCCGTTGCACATGGGGATTCATCTCATGGCTTATCAGTTTAGAACAGGAGAACATCCCTCCCCCACTTCCCAGAGGCCCAAATAACTAAAATAAGGCAACCACTGAACTGGGATGTCTGTAGGAGGGGGCCATGCCTGGCCCATCTCTGCGCCTCCAAGGTCTTGTCCAGGGCTCTCTCTGCACACTGAATAAATACCTGAGTTGGAAAGGCTGGTTACAAGGCCACCCAAGGCAGCTTCTCTGTGCTTTCCCTGGCAGGCCGCCCACAGACCCTGAGCCAGGGGTCCTCAAGTTCGTGTCATCCGTGTGCCCCAGAGAGGCCCCAATTCTCATTCCAGGGTCCTGCGGTAAAGGTGCCGCGTGAGACACTTTGCTGCAATGAAGGCCTTTTTCTCACTGTCCTGGAAATAGCCAGGCCGCTGTCACTTGGAACCCCACCCTCAGTCGTTGCTCTGTCAAAGCCACCTTAGACAGAAGGGCAGGCGGTCTGACCCATGTCCCCATTCCAAGTCGCACTTCTTCCTGGGAGCACTCCTGGAGGTGACTTCTATGACCCCTGCTTCTCCAATCGTGACCCTGAGCTTCAGACGATGTGTGCATGTCCTAGGGGCTCCTCCCTCCAGAGCTCGTGCCCTTTCCACCAGAACAGCGTGAGGAAGGAGACCAACGCTCCAGGAGGCAGTCCTTTGGGAGCCACAAATCCAAACATTCTGGACCTTGAATTCCCATCTCACGGAGCCCATCCCCCTTCCGTGCATGTGTTCACAAGTGAAAAGTGTGGACGGACACGTTGCTCTCTGCTTGGGTCCATCTGGGCGACTGAGGCTCTGCTCCCTCAGAGGTGGTTGCAGCTGTGAAAACAAAGCACCCACAAATGCTGGCCACAGACCCAACAAGAGAAACAGATCACCCCCTGGGGGTTCTCCCCTTCCAAACATCAAATAGGCTCTGGATCCTAAAACCATCAGTGCCTCAAGATGCAGAAGACAATGGCTTCTCCCGGGGGCTATTCGCTGAAGATTTGGAGGCAGCGGGAGAAAAGGAAATCAAGGTTTTGCGAAACCCGCCAACTAGGCCAAGCAAGGCAGATCCTTCTTCCAAAGCACAGGACATTCTGGGTCAGCTAAAGCGGTTTTAAAAAATAGTATTGGGCTTAATTGTTCAAACAGGTCAAAGAATATATTAATAATTAATAATTAAAATTAGAAGCAGGCTTTGCACGGTCAGCGCAGAGCCCAGTGCGGGGCTCGAGCTCATGAACCGTGAGATCATGACCTGAGCTGGAAGTCAAGAGTCAGACGATTCACCGACTGAGCTACTCAGGCGTCCTTATTTTATTTTTTATTTTAGAGACAGAAAGAAAGCACACGAGCATGTGAGCAGAGGAGGGGCAGAGACAAAGAGAGAGAGAGAATCTCAAGCAGGATGCACGCTCCGTGTGGAGCCGGACGTGGGGCTCGATCCCATGACCCTGGGATCATGACCTGAGCCAAAATCAAGAGTCAGATGCTCAACCAACTGAGCCATCCCAGGTGCCCCTAAACAGACCTACTTTTTAAACAAATATACATGGTGAGTGCTTGAAGCTCCAGTGTTCAGGCATTTGGGTGAATAGAAAGATCTGGGCATCTGCCCAAGGGTCAAAGGTCACGTCCTCTTCCAAGGCTAAGTATGTGGGTAGGCCTTGACATGTAAGGAGAAAATCCAAAATTGAGGGCACGTCTGGGTCAGCCCATGACTCAAGCAGCCCAAGGGTATAGACAGGAGTCTCCACCTGTTTTCATATGTGTCAGCCACCCCAATGGCTCCCCAAACCCTCTGATTCCATTGACCCCTTCTCGTCCTGGCGCCTGTCTTGCTGAGTTGATAATCGTACTGTCTTGTGTCTACACGTCCTATATGCCAGGCACTCGGTATTTATGCTTTCCAGACCCACGGGCCATTCCTAGAGA
Organism: Panthera leo; assembly: GCF_018350215.1. Lineage (NCBI taxonomy): Eukaryota > Metazoa > Chordata > Mammalia > Carnivora > Felidae > Panthera > Panthera leo. Next base: position 74,768,872 of record NC_056695.1, on the reverse strand, counting down.
CTAGTCCCATTGGCCAAATGAGCTAACTGCATAGAGAGAGGTAAAATGACTTGCCCAAGGTCACACAGAGGGGATGTCTCTGAGTCACAATGGGGAGCCAAGTCTATTCGATTGACATCAGTCTAGCCTCAGACTTCCCATTACAGAGTCCAGGGGGCTGCAGAAATGCATGGTAGTCGTTCGGGCAGAGGCCTGAAGATTGTCCACATGGCCCGGAGACATCCGTCCTGGAGGGCCAGCTCTTTACTCTGCCATCACTGGGCTGTGCCCCGGCCAGCTGCTCCCAGCACCGGCCCGCTGAGGCTTCCAGTAGCTGCTGAGTGGCAGCATCGAGGCTCCTCTCTCCATCCCGATCCGTTATTCTAAAGAAGCCCGGGTCTCAGGAGCAGGTGGGGTGTGGAAGACACGAAGAGCCAGCTCCGAACACGGTAGAATTTCCCACCTTCTGCCACCACATTTGCGTGTCCCTGTCTGTGCTCCTTTCATACTTCAGTTCTCCCCAGGCTCTGTTCAGTCTCTTTCCTCCAGGCTTCTGTTCCGGGGCCTCCTCCTTCTCCCCCTTCTCTCAGTGTTTGCTGCACCACACTGCATTGTGGTTTTCTTGTGTGTCCATCTTCCTCATCGACCATGGGTTTGTTGTGGACATGGGGAGGGGCGTATCCACCTCTATACCCCCAGGGCCCAGGGCTCGCTGCCACCTGGCACACAGTAAAGTCTGAGAACACCGATCTGTCTCAGGCTGATGTAACTCGAAGTGGAAAGGGACGTGGGCGAGAGCCTTGGATCCTGGTCAATGAAACCCTCAGATTCCATGAACTCCTTCCCAGCTATCAACTACACCTGTACAGGCGAGGGAAGGAGGGAGGACAGGAGACACAGAGGGTTGAGAGAGGGAAGGGGGGAAAAACGTAGAAAGAGGGGTGAGGGAGAGAGGAGGGGGAGGGAGGCAAAGGTGAAAGTCCCTTTTCCGCCTTTTCAAGGCGCAAAAGTGCTTTCTTTACTCTGATTGGACCAACTTGAGCCAATCACTGTGGTCAGCGGTGACAGCGAACCGATTGGCTTAGGGCTGGGCTACTAACCCAGTCACCACGCAGCGCTCACCAATCAGGATTCCCCTTTGCGAGGATCTGGAGGCGGAGTCACGCCCAGGGAGGGAAGTCGGGCGAGGCGGGGCGGGGGGCGTACCTTGCTTGCTGAGCAACTTTGGCCCCCGCACTTCCTGCTCCAGGGCCAAACTGGCCAACTGCCTGCTTTTGTAAATAACGTCGGGCAGGCACGCTCCTCCTTTGTGCTGTGGTCCACGGCTGCTTTTGCACTACCAGATGCGAGTTGAACGCGGCCCTGGGTTGGAAGATATTTCTGCTGGGGCACGTCACGGGGAACATGGGCAGCCCCTGCTCCAGAGAGCCCCAGACGCCGCTGCTCAGGTCCCCCAAACCTCTCTAGTCCCCTCCCTTTAGGCATCTTTGCTGTTCAACTCTTGCTAGCCAGCGTCCTTCCAATAAATGAATCTTTTTGAGGCTTAATTAAGCAAATTGGGGTCTCTTTAACATTGCATACAATCCGAATAATTTCAAAATACATGGCTCTCCCCTGCACCCCACCCCCAGCTCCCCAAACGCGCTCCTGGCTGTATTTCACAGCATCTTCCTGGGAGACGGAGCCCCGCCACAAGTTTCCGGGCCTGGGAATCCACATGAGGGGTAGGAAGTAAGTGCCTGTGTGACCCATGTTAGGGACTTGGTTCCCACAGGAAAACTGTGTACACAAGCAGCTTCGCGTCAACACCCCTTTGCCCAAATATTTCAAAACAGGGTCAGCCCTGAAGTCCAGCCTGGGAGAAACACAGAACTAATTGGAATACCAGACACTCCCCCGGCATTCTCTTTCTTATCTGTGCCAACACCAGCCTCTCCCCAGCTGCGGAGTCAGAAATGAGATGTGACTGCCAGCACTTTACGTTTTCCTGGAATATTTTATTGCCACGGAAACTCCGTTTAAAGGGTTAGTGTGGCTTCCCAGGAATCCCTCACATAGCACAGAGAAGTGCTGGTTACCCAGGCGCTGCACCCCACGCCCGGGTGTTCCTGGGGGTCCGGAGCGCCCTGCACACTGGACCCTGCCCTGCAGGTAGGGCCTCGAGGCTGCGCGGCACCCAGAGACAGCATGCCCACAGCGGCCAGGGCGCCCAGCGGGGGCATCTGAGGAGACTCCAAAGTGCCCGCTAACCCCCAGAGCTGTGCACTGTGGGGACCCTGGCCAGAGGCAAGACTCCTCAGGCAGTGCTTCTGGGAAATCACTCAGGGAGCCTAACACGGAGCCGCGCAGGTGTGGGGCTCCTCTCTTTAGAAGGGGGACATGAGGCTCAGAGAGGTTATGTAACTACCCTGTGGTCACACAGCAGATGAGAAGCCAAACAAAGGTTCAAATCTAACATTTCTGGACCATGACCCTGGCTTGATGGGATGTGGCCCCTCCATTCGAGATGCTAACAAATCAGTTGAAAAGTTATGAACGCTAGGCTGAAGGAAAGTAACCCTGCAAAAGACTCACTCAGCCTTAGGATTCCAGAAACTTAGAACGAACGCGGAGGTCACCCATCCCGACCGGTACCCCGTGTGGAAGAAAGCCGGACGACACGTCAACCGTGTCCACACCCAGCCACTAAGAAAGTCTTCTCACACAGGAGGCCCAACTCACAGAGAAGCTTCTCCCTGCGTCGTCAGACCTCTTGGGGGAGCTGACATCTGCTTCCCAGAGACTGTAGGTCTTTAGACATAGGTCTTTACAAGTATGAGGAAAAGGGATCACACATCTCCTCTGTGTTCTTTCGAATGAACATCCTGGCGAGGACCATACCCTCACGACAGTCTCCAGCTTTGCCATCGCCCCGTTTCGTTGGTGGAGGACGGTGTCCAGAGCCAGCAAGTGAACACCTGAGTTTCTGTGACCGGAGCAGATCGAAAGACAGTGTTGAAAGAATAAATACATGAATGAATGAATGAATGAATGAATGAAGTGCATGAGTATGTGTGCTAAATTCCCTCTCACAGGTACATATGAGAAAGTTGTAGAAAGAATGCTAACGCTTGCTGTCCCACAGTACTACGGAAGTTTGGCAGGAGCAAAGATTCGTTCCGCTATACTTTTCACATATGACCCTGTAAGAAAATCCATTCCGCCTCTGCCAGTTAATCCAGGCCAAATGCTTCCGATCAGACACTTCGGATGTGACAGGCAGACTCGGTGAACAGGAGGGTGAACGAGGCAAGTGGGACTCTCGCTCTTCTGGGGCTTATAATCCGGTGAATCGGAAGTCCGGGGTAAACGTGCCGGTCCATTCAACAAGCACTAATTTAACACCCTCCGTCCTGCAGACGCTGGGAGCACAGAGGGAAGACAGTCCCTCCTTTCATTAAAGCGTGCAGAGGCAGAGGGGTGAGCTGGCAAGGTCAAGGGCGCTTAGAAAGAGGAAATGGCAGGATGCCGGGGGAACCTGAACAAGCGAGTTTGGAAGGGGAGGGTCGGAGGAGGCTTGGCATGCGTTTTCAGGGACTCGGGGAACTAGACTATCTCGAGGTGAACGGTGTGATCCAAGGCACAGAATCTCAGGGGCGCCTGGGCGGCTCAGTTGGTTGAGCGTCTGACCCGTGATTTCCGCTCAGGTCGCGCACGATCTCATGGTTGTGCGACGGGGCCCCACGTCGGGCTCTGTGCTGGGCGTGGAGCCTGCTTGGGATTCTCTCTCTCCCTCGCTCCCTGCCCCTCCCCCGCTCTTGCTCTTTCTCTGAATAAATAGACATGTAAGAAAAAAGGCACGGAGGTTCAAAAGCAGCCCAGTATCCATCCGCCCGCCTGAACAGGCAGGCAGCAAACTTTTGTCAAGCTCTCCGTCTGCTCCGCTGCTCAAGCCAGGAATCCGTGCCCCACTCATGACTCCTCCCTCCGTGACCTGCAGATACACCCCGCCCTGCACGCTTGGATCCCGGGACCCTGCTGTCCCGCAGAGCTGACCGCCACTCTATTAAGGGTTTCTCTGGTGGCCACACTGCTCTCTGTCACTCTCACCTGCCTTCCAGACTCCTCCACTGGGAGCTGTCAGAAAGACTCGTGTGAATGTGTCATTCCCCTTCCTAAACCCTCAGGTGGCTTTCCACTGCCCCCCGGGGGGAAATGATTCACTGCCTCCTGATCTGGCAGCTTCTCGCTCTCCAGTCCCATCCTCCAGGCCCTCCCTCCTCACCCCTCACCGCCTCCTCCCCTGCAGCACTGGGCCTGCCTCTGGCTCATGCCTGGACCCTGGGCTCTCCGCCCCCCACTCCCGCCCCCGCCTCCAACTTCCAGACCTGCTTTTCCTTCTACCAGAGCCACATCCACCCCCTCTAACCCTGCGGCCGCCCAGAAAGACTTTCCAGAGAACCACCATTCCCAGAATCCGTTCTCTGTGCGTCCACAGCCCCCCGGAGTCTATGATTTGAACACCTCTCTTCCTGGATCATAAAGCTCCCTCCTTGGGCCTGTCTTCCCCTCTAGAAGGTGGGCATAACCCTGCCAGGGTCCTGTGTGTCTTTCTCCTTGATTGACCCCCTACCATCTGGAGGGACATAGTAGATACCCCACACTACACGTGTTTTCCCTTCTTCTTCTTTTTTTTTAATTTAAATTTTATTGGGGCACCTGGGTGACTCAGTGAGTTAAGTGTCCGACTCTTGATTTCATCTCAGGTTATCATCTCAAGGTTTCTGAGATCGAGCCCCACATCGGGCTCCTGCTGACTGCGCTGAGCCTGCTTGGGATTCTCTGTCTCTGTCTCTCTCTCTGTCTCTCTCTGTACCCCTCCCCTGCTTGTGCGCTCTCTCTTTCTCTCTCAAAAGTAAACTAATAAAATAAATTTAAATTTTATTTTTAAGACTTTGGTAAAACATCCATAGTATAAAATGCCCATTTTATATTTTAATATAATATTTTATATTATTATTTATATATTATATAAATTATATAATATAATATATTATATAATTATTATATATAATATATTGATTAATTAATATATGATATATTATATAATTTATATATTATATTTTAATATAATATATTAATATATAGAATTAGATAATAATGAAATAAATAATTACATTTAATTACATATAATTTTAATATCGATTTTATTTAATATAATTTTAATATCCCATTTCAGCCATTTTAAGTGTGCAGTTCAGTGGCAGTAAGTACATTCAATTGTTCTTGTCACTGTCACCACCAGAACCTTCTCATCCTCCTCAGCCGGAGCCCCCGACGCTCCGTATCTGTTAAACACTAACTCCCTGTTCCCCTGCACTCCCAGCCTCTGGCAAGCCCCGTTCCACACTACACATTTTCTTTTCTTTTTAATTTTTTTTTTAACGTTTATTTATTTTTGAGACAGAGACAGAGCATGAACAGGGGAGGGGCAGAGAGAGAGGGAGACACAGAATCCGAAACAGGCTCCAGGCTCTGAGCGGTCAGCACAGAGCCCGATGTGGGGCTCGAACTCACGGACCGCGAGATCGTGACCTGAGCTGAAGTCGGACGCCCAACCGACCGAGCCACCCAGACTCCCCCACACTATACATTTTCAAGCGAACAACATACCTGGAAGGCTTTGAAAGGCTCCCTCTCACATGCTCCCACCAACTCTGTTTCTGTTCCTCTGGACACGTGGCCAAACTGGTCACCGATTCGGTATTTTAGTTATTTATTTACTCTGATAGTTCAGAGTTCTACAAAGAGGAATGAAATGTGCGCTTACCTGGTTCTCAAATGACTTCGAGGACCAGCGAGTATTTCCTCTCATTCTGCGATGGCACAGAGGTGGCCCAGTGCGCCTTGGCCAAACCAGACGATGATGCAGGCGTGGCCAGATGGGTGTGTGCTCACTGAGGGTTCTCTGCACAGCTGTGTGTCTGTGAAAAGACGTCAGAGAGATGCCCCAGAAATCTGCACGTTTCCAGCCAACACCGTTTCCGGGTTTGTTGCTGCGTAGGTGTCCTGCCGGGGGGTAAAGGGACTTCTTCCCAACTCACAAACCGTCATAAAGGCGGGAGGAAATGGAGGTCTCATCTCACGCGGCATCAACCGAGGATCAGTGGAAAAGCACGGTGGGGGTGCTGTGCGCAACCCAGTTAGACCAATTTCTCTCCGGTCGAGTAAGTAATAATTATTTAGTATAATAATAATAAAATAAAACAGGCAGCATTTATGATGGGGGCACCGGGAAGAGGCTTCTGTATGTTCTGTATGTTCGAGTCACTTTTAGTCCTCACCTCAACCTTGTTATGCTTATGAAGCTGACCTTTCACACAACTGAGGAACTCACTCTGAGTCACAGGACCATAAAGTGGCAAGGTTTCGACCAACCTCAAGATCTTTGTCCCTCTACTTGACTGCCCCGCAGAGTGGCATAGCCATCTTTCTTGGTCCCCCGGAGTTACCTGGCCCTCAGCAGACAGTTTGTGGCTTCTGACCTCATGAAGCTTCTCTGTCTTTGCCTGAGACCTTTCTCAGCCCAGGCAGAGTTCACACTTCCAGGAAAAATCCTCAAACAATGAGGCACAGGAGTTGGGTGTTAAATACCCAGATTCCTCATCCCTTGGCAGGACAATCCGTGGCATGTTGCCTTCGGTGTCTCAAGGGATCCCAGGAAGATAGAGCCCCTCTTCCCCACATTGGCAGCTTGCCCCTCAATTCTCCCTCTGTGGTTTTCCCGTCTCCCTTGTCCAACTTCTTGACCCTCGCTGTGCTTCTCAGGATCAATTCTTGACTAATCCACTTGTCACCAAAACCTTTGCTCAGATTATGCTTTGGGGGGAACCCAAACTAAAACAGGTCATTTCTCAATGACCATCTGATAGGACCCAAGTTTTGCAGAAAACACTTTGGGAAACACGTATCGCCTCAATACCTTTCTTTTTATAGATAAGGAAACAAATTTCTAGAGAGAGGAAATACCAAGTGATGAATTAGTGGCAGAGTCTTGGCAGTATCTCAAGCCCACTCTTCCCCATCTAGGGACTTTGCAATCACCCCACACGGCCAAACTCTGCTTCCTGTCTCGTGAGACATGGTCATGTGGTCCCTGTTCCCCCTAGACTCCTCCGTGCCAACCAGGAACGTAGGGAGGTCCAGAGAAAATGGAATGCTTGAACTCCCAGATTGTGGCTCACGGGACCCAGAGAAGAGCACAGGTAAACAAAAAAGTGAGTGCGGTTTACAAATTAGAATGAGTTCTAGGTGGCCCTGCTATCTTCTGATGGGGAAGATTCATGAATATCTATTAAGTAATGACTGTGTCCGAGACGGCCCTAAGCACTGTAGAATTATTATGTCCGGTGCTGATTCCACAAACGAAGAAGAAGAGGCAGAGAGAGGTAAAGCAACTTCCCGATGATTGAAAAGGTGACACGTGGGAAGGATGGGATTCGAAGCTGGGCCCTCCAGCTCGGAGCCCGCACCCCTAACCGCTGTGCTGTCCACTTACACGTGTGGTGGAAGGCTGAATAAGGACATGTAGGTGCACAGGACTTCTTAAAGAGAAGCTGAGGAAGCACCTGATGAGGAGGACTGGGATGCTTTGGATAGAGAGAGAGAGAGCTTGAGAGAGAGAGAGAGGCATTGAGGCAAGTGGAAACCTGAGATCTAAGATCTGTCTGTGCTCAGCCAAGGCACCGTCAGAACCACAGGCTTATTCCCTCTGTTGACACGTCAGGGTTCTCAAACAGGCTGCCCATGTGGCTTGAGTTCCTGTCCCCTCCTGGATTGCTTCCTATTGATCCCTAGTGACTAAGGATCCTTTTGGAGCCTCATCATGTGGCCTAGCCAAGCTTGAAGGAAAAAAGGCAAGTTAGCAAGCGTGGTGTTTGAAAACCAGATCCTTTCAAAAGGGGGCGTGACTGGGGTGCCTGAGTGGCTCGGTTGGTTACGCATCTGACACTCGATCTCAGCTCAAGTCTTGGTCTCAGGGCCGTGAGTCCAAGCCCGCGTTGGGCATGAAACCGACTTTCAAAAAAGGGGTGGGGGTGTGGTTGTAGTTGGGCATTCAGGTATCTTCACATTCATTCATTTGACCAATGTTTAGCATCTATTATGTACTGGGGACAGTGTTCATCTCTGGGATCAAATGATAAGAAAACAGAACAACCACAGCCCCACAGAGAGTTGAGAATCTAGTTTCCAACACCGTCTAGTCAGAACATAATACAAGCTACATATATGATTTTTTTTAATATTCACATTAAACTTAACAAAAAAAGTAGTTGCGATTAATGTCAATGCTGCGCTTTATTCAGTCCAAAATATCCTCCTATCGTTTCAATAGGTAACCAATATAAACATTATTGAGATATTTACCTTCTTGTTTTTTGCACTAAGTTTTTATTTTTATTTTTTGATATAATGTATTGTCAACTTGGTTTCCATACAACACCCAGTGCTCATCCCCACAGGTGCCCTCCCCCATGCCCATCACCCACTTTCCCCTCTCCCCCACCCCGTATCAATCCTCAGCTTGTTCTCAGCATCCAAGAGTCTCTTATGGTTTGCCTCCCTCCCTCTCCGTAACTTGCACCAAATCTTTAAAACCCAGTGTGTTTGCTGCCGGCAGTGCATCTCCCGTGGGACTCGTCACATTCCAAGCACCCGATAGTCACATATCAATTGATGGCTGCCAGACTGGGTAGTGTAGTTCTCATTGGAAAGATAGTGGAAATAAGTGATCTCATAAATTGTGGTGTCTAACAAAATAGGGATAATGTAGTATAAGATGGATGGAGCCCTGGATTGGGAATCCACAGAAACGAGCGTGCCTCTTAGATCTTCCACTAAGTAGTTGAGTTCAGGATTATTAATTTGCCTCTTTATGTCTCAATGTTCTTATCTGTAAAATAACACAAAGGATTGTGTGTGTGTGTGTGTGTGTGCGTGCACGCAGATGGCAAAGATAAGCCAATGAGTGGAATTGAAAGATGGATTGTAATATTTGGGAGGGAAAATGAGCTTGGGACGTCACTTCATAACCAGCATCAAAATGACCTCCAGATACGACGTACACTGTGAGAACTTAAAACATAACAACACGTGCTAAATTAGATCACCTTCTTACCAAGTCTCTTTAACAGGGAAGACACTCTAAACTTTAAAGTGTTTGAAGAAATCTCTCAAATGAAAATATTCAAGAGACACAGTGGCAAGAGACACGCAAACGGGCTACACTTGGGAAAACAAACCTTGAACTACAATTAAAACAGCCAAGAATTTGGAGGACAAATTGTCACAACGTGGCCTACGGTGACTAATTACGTTCTTTACTATGCACCGTGCTCATGAAAACCGATAAGAAAAATAGTATACTGAGACCACAAAAAATAAACAAGCAAAGGACAGAAATGAGCACTTTCCCAAACTGTTGAAACTTGCCCCAAATCAGCTAATATAAAAAAAAGCACCAAGTTACTCCCATTCAATTCATATTTAGAAATAAGAATTCAAAGCACCCGGGTGGCTCAGTTGGTTAAGCATGTGACTTCGGCTCAGGTCATGATCTCACAGTTTGTGAGTTCGAGCCCCACATCGGGCTCTGTGCTGACAGCTCGGAGCCAGGAGCCCACTTCGAGTTCTGTGTCTCCCTCTCTGCCCCTCCTCTGCCCCTGCTCACACTCTCTTTCTCTCAAAAATAAATAAACATTAAAGAAAATAAAAACTAAATAAAAATAAGAATTCATAGTGCAGCCTAGGGTGTCACTAGTAATGCATCAAATCGAGGAAAGAGGTGAATACAGAGGAAAAAATCATTCTCGCTGTGCAACCACATCATTGGAGTTGAAACTCAGCCTACCTTACAAGATGATGGATAGAAGCAAAACCCTTTGTGGTCTGTATGGCGTATAAGCGTAGGGACCTTTGGTATAGAATGGCCGCAAGGTGCTAGCCAGGCAGGTAGCTTTGCCCTGAGATTCTGCCATTCATGTCTCTCCATTCACTTGACTCAGCAAGTCTAGCTCCTACCGTATTCCCTCTGCGGTAGGCAGATTTTAGGGGGATGAAAACGAAAGTCCCACCTCAGAGGCTCAGAGGCTAACAGAAGAGGGAAGACAGTGAGACAGGACTGTTACAACTGAAGTCGGCCTGGTAGTGGCATCCAGGCGGGGTAAGAGGCATCTTATCCAGGTGCCGCTCCAAACATTCATGTTCTCCTATTAATGGAAGACGGTGGGACCCCCAGAAGCACTGTGAGTGTTCATCTGTTTGTTTTCCGGGCGGGGGAGAGGGGCAGAGGAGCCAGCCCCGGTTGAGAGAGTTCGAGAGACGCCCTGCCACTCAGCCTCCATGCCCGTGTGGTAAAACCGAGCTTCTGCTGAGAAACCGAAGCCCTGCGCTCAGATCCAGGCATGGAGGTCAACGTTCTTGGGTATTTTCTTGGCTTCTCAGAACCCTCAGGTGCCTGACCTGTAAAAGGGAACCCCAAGGGGGCAGAGCAAGGACCCACTGGGATAAGGCAATGGGGGTGCTCCAGGAACCGTGACGACCTTTACAGTCATATCCTTGATGACATTTCCATCGTCCCGCGTGGCTGGGTCCAGAAGAGGCCCCATCACTGCAGCCCAGACCCGTGGCGCCTATGTGGAGAGGGGTGCATTATGGAGATGAGCCAAGACGAGATAGGAAGCCACCTGCTGTCCAAATAAAGATACGGTCAGTAGCCTGCAAAACAGCTGCTGGATGCAGTGAAAAATATATATTTACATGAAAAAAGTGCTCACTGAATATAGCTAGGAGAAGATAGCAATATCCCATTAAAATGTATGTTTTACGCGTGTGCGCATTTACATATGTACATGCACAACACTAAAAGGGTAATTCGTAGGTTTTATTTCTGGATGGTGACATTACAGATGACTAATACCTCCTCCTTGCTTATCTCTATGTTCTAACGATTCTATAATGAACATATATGACTTCCGCAGAAAGAAAAACGAGGGCTATTTTTTAAGCAAACAAAATGGACATGTCAAATCAGGACACTGGTTTTAAATTCAGAAGAGAAGCAGCTGTCATCTTCCGTGCACTTTCTTTTTTTTTTTTTTTTTTTTTAATTTTTATTTATTTCTGAGACAGAGACAGAGCATGAGTGGGGCGGGGGCAGAGAGAGAAGGAGACACAGAATCGGAAGCAGGCTCCAGGCTGAGCCGTCAACACAGAGCCCGACGCGGGGCTCGAACTCACGGACCGTGAGATCGTGACCTGAGCCGAAGCGGACCACTCAACCGACTGAGCCACCCAGGCGTCCCTTCCGCACACTTTCTACGTGCTTCCTAGTGGGCTAGGAACGCCGTGTGGGCTTGCTTCGGCGTCACCACTGCCCTGTGAGATGGGCATGGCTAGGCCCATGTCAGAGCTCGAAAGGGAGCCTGAGAGAGAGTTTAAGCGATGCACTCGGGGCCACACAGCTGGGGATTACGGTCAAGAGTCCTCAGCCCTGGCGCGAAAGCCTCTTCTCTTGATTACTCTCTGATTCTATCTCCTAAAAAGGCAATGCCTCTGTCTTAGTCGGTTCAGGCTACTGTAACAGAAATACCACAGACTGGGTGGCTCATAAACAACAGAAATTTGTTCCTCACTGTCATGGAGGCTGGAAGTCCAAGATCAACATGCCAGCAGACTGCATGTCTAATGAGGCCCCTCTCCTGGTGCCAACATGGCCGTCCTCTCACTGTGTACTTGAATGACAGAAGGGACAAGGGGGCTCTCTGGGGTCTCTTTATAAGGCCTCCAATGCCATTAATGAGAGCTCCTCCTTCATGACCTAGTCTCCTCCCAAAGGCCCCACTTTCTAGCATTGGGGGTTCGATTTCAATGTATAAATTTGTGGGGTGTAGTCCAACATTCATCCACCCGATGCGCGGCCAGCCAAGAAAAGACTGACATGGGTCTTTGCCGTGAAGAAAGAGGCTGTTTACTGGTGTGGCTCCACCCAAGAGAACAGGAAGTTCCAGAACCACCCTCCACCCCTCCCCCCCCCACCCCTGCCCCGGGGACTTGCAAGTGAGAGCTTTTAAGGGCAAAAATCAAGGGTGAAGGGTGAAGGGTCGTGAGTTCTTCCGATTGGCCAGGGATTGGGTAAACTTCAAGACGGACTTGTCTTCTGGGTGCCGGTTGGTCTGGTTTCATCGAGACTGTGGTGGGGAAGCCGTTCCTATCTCTGGTCCAGGTTTGCAAAACATCTCAGCCACGTGTGCAGTGACGCTCTCTTTGTTAGCAAGGGCAGAGGCCGTCCGCTTTGTGACTGTGTGACAGCACAGGCTCCTTCGTGTCATGTTCCCTAGGCTACGTTTTCATCACGTGAAGCAAAGCATCCTGATGCTTTCCCCAATAATCTTTCACCATGGGTTACACGCCTCTCTGCAGACTTAACTCCGTCGGGGGGGTTCAGGGGTACACGGTCCGTTGCAGCCTCCCCGGTATCTCTCCAGCAACCCCAGATGTCGGCAGCTGTTTGTCCTGGGTTGAAGGGCCCCAAGCATCTCTCGGCACTTCTCAGGCACCACTTCCTCGCTGGGCTGGTGGAAGGACGGAAGAAATGCTTCATCGCAATGGCAAACATGGCCCTGGAATAGAGCAGAGCTTGGCCTGGCCCTGCCGCAGCAGAAGCAGTCCACACGTGGGAACTGTTATTAGTTTCTGATGACGTGGAAAATGCTCATGGTCTAATTTTAAGGGAAAGAGAGCAGAGTTTTAAATTGGATATAGGATATGATTTCAACCAGGATTCGTGCTGCTTGGAAAACTGATCGAGAATAAGCCAAAGACGGTTGTCTGTGGGTCGTGGGCTAACAGGTGATTTCTTTTTTTCCTTCTTCACGTTTCACTGTTCCGTCTGTGGCTTTCTTCTTCTCGGTAAGCATGCACCACCTTTTCACGTAATTTGGATAGCTCCTTCCAACCCCAAGAAGGATGTGAAAACAAGTAACAAATCGTATAATACAGCCAAAGGCATTCCTAATTGTCCACCCGCCTGGTCAATCCACCCCATGCTTTCCTACTTTCATCAGAACAAACAAACATAGAGAAGGCAATTCATTTTTTTTTTTTTTTTAATTTCAAATTTAATTAGCATACAGTGCAGTCTTGGCTTCAGGAGTAGAACCCAGTGATTTCTCACTTAACATACAATACCCAGTGGTCATCCCAACAAGTGCCCTCCTTAGTACCCTTCACCCATCTAGCCCCTCCCCCACCCACCTCCCTCCAGCAACCCTTAGTTGGTGAGAAGGTAATGCATTTAAAACTGCTGTGCAGAAGGAGTCCCACTCTGCCTGCTGGGCTGGGCTGGCTGGGGTGGGGACAGGGGAGGTGGGTAAGGGACACAGGGGGTTCTCTCTCAGCTGCTCTCCAGGGACAGCGTCCACAGGGACAGGGGTTCCGGCTCCAAGGAACGAGGGAATCCCCAGCCTAATGGGGCACTGCTGATATCACTGGGACCATCACGGACAGAGATGCAGCCCCTGAGGGTCACCTGGACTCCATCTTCCAGGAGGCGTGTCATGACTGAGTCTCTGTCCCAGGACCCACTGGGAGCAGTAGCAGGGAGAAGCAGACTCAAATCCCTGCCGTTTGGAGCTTGCATTCTTATACCTGGAGTCCAAAAACAAGCACCACCACAAGAGAGTCTATCAGACAGCCATCAATGCAAGGAAGAAAAAGAAGGATGGGGTGAAATGTGCCCCCAAAGTTCATGTCTACCTGGAAGCAGAGAACATAACCTTATTTGGAAATACGATCTTTAGAGATGTAATTAAGGTAAGAGTCGAGATGAGGTCTTACTCGTTGAAAGTGAACCCCAGCTGTAAGGACAATGTCTTTACATGATACTGAAGCGGACACATAGTGACACAGAGGAGGAGGCCACATGGGGATGGGGGCAGAGCCCATGGTGATGCGGCCACAAGCCAAGGAACGTTGGGAGGCACCAGAGGCTGGAAGAGGAGAACGAGGGTCTTCCCCTCTGCAGGGTGCTGGGCCCTGCTGACACCTTGATTTTGGACTTCAGGCCTCCAGAATCTGAGAGAATAAAGAGAGAACAAAGAGAGAGTATAAAGAGATTTTAAAAAGAGAGAATAAAAACCTTTTCTCTTAAGTCACCAAGCTTATGGTAAGTTGTTAGAGGGACCACAGAAACTGACAACTGAGGGTAGTAGGGTGACTGGAGCGCAGGGCAGGGTAGTACTCTGTTGTGGAGGGAGGTGGGGAAGTCCTCCCCAGCAGGTGCATCCAAGCAGTTGCTAGAGGAGAGAGCCAGGCCCAGAAAAGGGCATTCTTGTGGAAGGAAGAACCACTGCAAAGGTCCCAGAGGAGGGCAAGAGAGAGAGCAGGGGAAGCTGAGTTATGGGAAGTTGCCAGGCCAGGGATGAGACCCTGCATGGTTGTGGGCCATGGTAAGGGCTTCCTCTGCCATTTACCCCAGTTTCATGGGCAGCTGAGGCGGGTCTGAACAGACAGACACTCTAAGCTGCCCCAGAGTTTGAGAGGACCCCTCTAGCCTGGTGTGTGAAGGGCTGAATTAGGGAGACAGTTAGGAGTGATTGCTAAAAGGTGGTGAGGAAGAAAGGTGACCTGGGCCAGGCAGCCTGGGGGAGGAGGTTAAGAGCCATGGCATCCTTGGTAGATGCTCAAGGTGGAACCGATGGGTTGTCAATGGATTAGGCACAGAAAGTGAGCAAAATAGATAAGTCAAGAAGACTCTAAAACTTTGACCTGATCTCCTGGGTAAATAAAGATGCCATACCCACACAGGAAGGCTGTGGAAATGTGAGGCTTTGGGGAAAGGTCATGAATTTCCAAGTTGCCTTGAAGCTAAATCTCTCAGATTCTAGGGCTTTCTGGAGGAAGGACCAAAGCCTCTATGTGTGAACCGAAGAGGCAGGCACTCACTTGACGTTATAAATGGGTCTGGAGTTTCCAGACTTGGCAGTCTCAATGGTCACATGTGGCTCTGCGCACCAGTCATCCCTGTGGCCCGGATGGGCCACCACAGGGGCTCTTGGGTCCCTTCAGTGGCCATAATGATCCATCACTTGTTGGGCAGCCAGCTTGTTGAGCTTATACTTTGCACTCACATGGATAGACCCTTGGCTGGGTTTAAAAAGGAGCCTGTGAACAAATCATTGATGAGGATGTGGAGGAACAAGAGCCTTTGGGCACTGCTGGTGGGAAAGTAAAATGGCACACCTCTTATGGAAAATACTATGGCAGTTCCTCCAAGGCTTAAACATAGAATTGCCATAGGATCCAGAAACTCCATTTCTGTGTGTACACACAAAATCCCAAGGCAATGGCTTCCACAGGTCCTTGTACCCCGTGTTCATAGCAGCATTAGTCCCAGTAGCTAGAAGGTGGAAACGATCCAAGTGTCCATCAGGAAATGAATGGATAAACAAAACGTGGTCCATCCATACAATGGAATGTTCACCAGCCTTAAAAGGGAGGAAATTCTGATACCTGCTCCAACATGGATGAACCTTGAAGACAACACGCTAAGTGAAAGAAGCAGGCACAAAAAGACACGTGATGTTTGACTCTACTCCTATGAGGTAGTTAGAGTGGCCAGACTCACTGGGGCAGAGAATTGAATGGTGGTTGTCAGAGGCTGGGAGGGAGGCCAAGAGGGGCTTTATTGTTTAATGGGGCAAAGTTTAGTTTAGTTTGGGAAGACAAAAAGCTCTGGAGATGGATGGTGGTGAGCACTGCACAACAGTATGAATGCACTTAATGTCACTCGACCGCACATTTAAAAAGGGTAAAAATGGCAAATTTTATAGTGTGTATATTTCACCACAATAATAATAATATGAACAGATCCTGTGGGGTAGAGCTTTGGTCCCAAGGTTGAAACCTGACCAGTTTGGGTATTAACATCCTGGGTGGGCATGTATCTCCCTGAGGCTGAGCTCAGCCCCTTCATCTAGGAAATGGGACAATTGTGCCTTCACAGACTTGAGAGGATCTCACAAAAGAGCAACATGTTTTAACACTGTGAGACACCCTCTATTGTAAGCAAAAGGAGTGTGGACAAATCAGTCCTCCCAACAGCCCCAGGAGGTGGGAGGGAGTGTCATGCCCATCACACAAATGAGGAAACTGAGGAGACAAGTCACAGAATGTCACTGCTGGAAGGGTCCTTAGGGATCCTGTTGATCAGTGGGGCTTATTATTGTCCTTTGCAGATAATCTAACCACGATTCAGTGGGGAAGGGACTTCTCAAGGCCACTCAGCAAGTTAGTAATTGGAAATGGCACCAGTTGGCAAATGCTGGAAGGTCTCGGAGTGCACCCGGAAGGGGCGCTCTCCAAGGAAAAGCCTTCTTTCCACCTTTGTGGAAACTTCGTTAAGGTCAATATCCTTGTATTTGTCAAGATCTATAGGTTGCAAGTGAATCTTCTGTGACCATTATAGGATACTTACACAGCCACAAAATTGGGCAAGTCATGTTCTTTCTCTGGGTTACAATGTTCCCACCTGTTAAAAAAAAAAAAAAGATTTCAGGATGCCTGGGTGGCTCAGTCGGTTGAGCTTCTGACTCTAGATTTTAGCTCGGGTCATGATCTCACAGGTGGCGAACTTGAGTCCCGCATCCAGCTCTGTGCTGACAGTGCGGAGCCTGCTTGGGATTCACTTTCTCCCTCTCTCTTTGTCCTTCCCCTGCTTAGGCTGTCTCTCTCTCTCTCTCAAAATAAATAAACAAACTTTTTAAAAAAGTTTTTGTTTGTGCACATTTTAAGAGAATTTTGAAAACCATGACCATGTACCGATTTGACATTTTAGATAGACATCTAAAAGTTTTGTATTGTATTAAAATAATGCCAAGGCATATATTTTCTAAAGTAGCACTGCCCAACAGAAATATAATGAAAACCTCACGTGCCATTTAAAATTTTCGAGATTCTACAATTAAAAGAGAAGCAGGTGAAATTAATTGTAACAACAGATTTTATTTAGCTCAATATATTCAAAACATTACCATTTGAACATGTAGTCAATATACAGACTATGAATGAAACACTTTACATGCTGTTTTCCATACTAAGTCTTGGAAATTCAGTGTGTATTTCATACTCAAGCACATCTCAGTTTGGGACTACCTACCTTTCAAGTGCTCGGTAAGCACGTGGGGCTAGTGGCTACCAAATTGAACAGTGCAGTTCTGGGATATCGTACAAGAGCTTTAAATCTGATCTGTCAAAACCTTGGTGGTTCTCATTTAACAGATTTAATTTATGGGAAATACCTGCCATGCAGCCTAATTGACAAAGCCAGTGCTTATTGTCAAACCCATCATCCAAATCTGACTTGCCGTTCAATGGGGAAGTCTGATTTTATTTTAAAATTCAAATAGTGTGTTAATGCACAAGCCCTGTTAACCTTCTCATTCCTGAACTCAAATTTTAAGAGAGATGGGAAATTGGATATGTGGATGGGTGGATGGATAGATGGATGGATGGATGGATGGATGGATGGATGGAAGGATGGATGGACAGACGGATGGACGTATGGATGGACAGATGAATGGACGGATGGATGGATGGATGGACAGAAAGACAGTTTCAATAGATGATAGATAGATGATACATAAGATAGATGATAAGTAGGTAGATAGATAGATAGATAGATGATAAATAGGTAAAAACAAAAGAGAATGAGAATTGCCTCTGCATGCATTTGCTACCTTAATGAACAAGATGCCCGCTGCTCTAATATTTCTCACAGAGACTCTTTTTCTTGGCATTCAAAGAATTCCTTTCTTTGTTTGATGCCCCAGATACTAGTTTCAGGATGAAGGAGAAAGATGGCTTTCTTTCACGAATGGGAACAGAAGTGCTATAAAGGTGATGTGGGAAAGGGAAAGTGACAGAGCTTAGACACATTTCGGTTGGCTCACTCTTCAAAGAGCACTGAAGACATCGGGAAGGCGGAAGCAGCTTCCTTCAGTGCCCTGTGCCCTTGAATGTTTCCGAGTACCCCAAAGGAGAGCGTGCTCAGCCTGGAGACTGCTGGACAGGGTCAGCCCTCAGGAGTTTCTGAGTGATAAGAGCTTTCCATGGAAGAACTTGTAGGACCATGGGTCCAGGTCAACCTCTACTGACGATTCAGGGCAGAGCGTGAGGGCATGATCTCAATTCATCATGAGATCTCATGATCTCAAAGACCAGATCTCAACTGAGTCACTTCCTAGAGATGTGAAAGTGTGCAAGGTACTCCACCTTTCTGCATCTCAATTTCCTTGTCTGTAAAATGGGATGACCAAACATCCACCTTGCCTCACCTTTATAGGAGCGAGTCAGGTATCACACTGAGCCCATGAGGCCTGGATTCTAGAAAGTGCTTCAAAAGTGTTAGCTATCATTCACCTCATCCCAATACCCGTTAAAGATCAGCCCCCAGAGAACCTTGCAGAGGCCAAATGGAAGCTATTCTGGACTACTATCTTGATAAAATCAGGTGTAAGAAAAGGTGACTTTCTCTATTCTTCTTACCTTATAATTCAACCTCATCATTTGATAAACAAGGAGAACCAAGGCTCAGAGACGCAGAGATGGGGGCAACGACTAAGCACCTTGCAGGTGCCGGAGAACGTGCTCGAAGGTTTGCACGTGTCCCATCCCACAGCACCTGTAGAAGTAGATGTTATCCCTCCATTTTGTAGATGGATAAACCGAGGCACAGAGAATTGTGGCACTGTGGTCCTCTTTCCCAGGATGGATTCAGGAGGCTGGGATGGGACATAATGAGCTTCACTCCCCTTCACCGCCCATCCCCACTGCATTTGACTTTGGAGTTCATGAACTGCACTCGTGTACGTCATCTGCGAGCATGTACATCACAACAGGGGGGAAGTTGCTCTTCGTAGATGAAAAAGCCATGACTCGGAGAAGAAAAGAAACCTGTACAGCCTCGTGCCCAGGTGGCAGGAGCTTCCCTTCCAATATAGTGTGTGAGAGAAAGCTCCGGCACTCCGTGACCCATTTGCTGGGGCCAGTTCTCTTTCCACAGATGCCCCCTGAGTCTGCAAGGCCCCCAGAGGCCCCCAGTTCCCCAGCCCATCTGGGGCCCCAGGTATCCAACCCCCGACCGGAGCCAGCATCCTGGAGGCTCCTGGGTGCAGCAGGGTGGCTAACAAGGTAGAAGATGTAATCTGCCAAGTCCGTAAACAAGCCAACAGGCCAGGCCTTATCCTGCTTCGGGCTTCCTGCTCACGGTGGGGACCGCTGATAATCACCGGCTGTTGTAGAATCACAGAGCCCAGGGGCCCACTACACAGTCCTTCTAGAAGCTGGCACTGCCCGGGCAAGAAGCTGGCAAGGAGGGCAACTCAGACGACCTCTCTGAGGCCTCACAGAGAAGGGGTCTCATCTGTTTGGTTTCTGCCCTGCGAGCTGAGAAACAAAAAGCTGCAAACACACGCTGAACGCGGAGAGGAAGAAAGATGTCCAACAGCTGCCCGAGGCATAAGCAGAGAGAACGTAAAATTGTAATAAAGCCAAAATGATAACAACAGCAGCCACAACGGCACGTTCGTGCATTATCAGCTCATTGCTCGTGAAAAACCCAGCAGTACTTGGGTGTGTCCAGTGCAGCAAATGAAAAGACCGAATGCAGACGGGTCAAGTCATGTTCAGGGGTACACCTGTGCTGGTGTAGACAAGATTGCATCCAGTGTCTGTCCGGCTCAACACCCGGCCAGGCTCACTCAGAGCCCTCACACCCTGCTGGGGAAACGGGGCTGGGCTTCCCGCGTGACCGACAAAGCAGAAACTGCATTGGCTGGGCCGTGTGGGCACAGTGGGGTGACCACGGTGTGAGCAGTGTGCCGGCCGGTCCTGAGCAAGCCTGAGTCTGGGTCACTTCCTCTGTAACAAGAGCGTTCCAACCCACCCTAAAGACTCAGTTCAGTGACTCTCTTCTGAACAGCTTCCCCGACCTTTGCGTCACGGGTCGGGTGCCCCGTGGCCGGTCTGACCGCACCCTGGGCTCCCCCTCGTCTTCCTGCCGATCTCCCCACAGCTGGGAGGTACTTCTGTGCCCGGCTCCCCAACCCCCTGCCAGTTCCTGGGTGCTGAATAAATGCAAAAGGGTTTCTCAACAGGGCAGAAGAGGCATAACCAAGATGATATCAGCCACTGCGGCCGGCCACTCCACGTGGGGACCCTCTTTCTTCGGTGCCACCGGCAGCCTCCACAGCCAGGCACCCCAGTCCCGAGGAAGCTTCTGTATCCTTCCTCCATCTACGTTCTGCTTTTCCTTGTTTCCTGTTCCTCCCCACTCTCCTAATCTTACCTATACTGCAGCATACTACAAGGAGTTATTTATTCATGCATGCATGCCTACGGGCCTTCACTTATATCTTTTATACGAAAAGTGCATGGAGCCCTCACGGCACGCCAGGCCCTGCAGGTGTGGTTCCTGACCCCATAGAGCTGGTACTCCGGTGGGAGAGAAAAACGTTAAATAGAAAAACATCCCATCCTTGAGAGGTGGCTGGGTCCTTCAGGAAGGCATGGGAAGGGGCCAAGGAGACCGTGGGGACGTCGTGCAGTGATACCAGGAGAGGCGGGAGAGGCAGCGGGCCTCACTGGAAGCCTTCTGGCCCTTTGCGGGCGCCTTGCCAATGCACTTCACCCGCTTTATCCTGCTCAAGACTACAGCCGCTCTGGGAGAGCACCGTTTTCATCCCGCCTCACAAAGGAGAGAACGGAGGCTCAGACTGGCCACACGGGGTGCTCGGGGTCTCTGAGTCGTTAAGGGGCTGAGCTAGGACCGTAGCCTGGATGTGTACCAGCCAAACCCTGGGCAGCTTCCTCCAAGTCCTGCAAACCTCTCCCTGGCTGCAGGAGACGGTCCAGTCCCCAGCTCCCCAGGGGGACACGCACCCTTGGGGTTTCCAGACTGGGGCACACACTGTGGGCTCCAGAGCCAGAGGGATCTGGATCAGACCAGGCCCGACTTCTCAGGCTCTACACTCAGATCTTCGGACAAGGAGGGATTTCCTTACCTTCCCACTTCCCCCAACGGGGAGAGCTTTGGTTCGAGGCCTTTCATTGACTTTCCTGACAGAGAGCTAATCAGGGAAGATTGGGAAGTCTATGCGTCTAGCCCCTGAATGATTTGGTGCGGGGGGGGGGGGGGGGTGCCCTTTTTCCATGTCAACTTTTGTCAATTTCAGAGGCCACTTAAGAGAAAATGTTGATATCAGTGTGAGGTCACATTACGAGACATCTGTACCTGGAACAGAAAATGAGCTCATCTGTCACATCTACTTTGTTTCTTTTTATGCCCCAGGGCCAATTCCAAAGTAACCGCATTCTGAACAGGAAGGTGACTTGGCCAAGGTCACGACGTAGTCAATGGGTCTGGGGGTCGCAGTCATTTCCTGTTCCCACCACCTGAAGTTCCTTCCCTCCATGCCTCCTTCCTCCCTCTATTTCTTCCATAAATCCTGAGCAACATCTATCTGTTAGCCACTTTGCTGGGAATGCAGGTGTGGTTCCTGCTCCTGTGACAATGACAGTCCAAGTGCCCTTACTCTCAGTGGCCTCCTGACCAAATGCGCCAAGAAGGAAGTATATTTGAGTGCTACTGGCTCTCTGCTCATTCAATGCAAAATACCCCTTGGCCCCCAGACTTTCAGAGAACCACAATCTCAGCATGTCCTCTGCATGTCCCTGAGAAAAGAAGAGCCTTCCCCCCTAATAATATAAAAACAGAGAAGGAGACAAACCGTAAGAGACTCAAATAGAGAACGATCTGAGGGTTGCCAGAGGGGTTTTGGGTGGGGGAAGGGGCGAAAGGGGCAAGGGACATTAAGGAGGACACTTGTTGGGATGAGCACTGGGTCTTATACGTAGGGGATGGATCACTGGAATCTACCTCTGAAATCCTTATTGCACTACATGTTAATAACTTGGATGTAGAGAAAAAAAAGAAAAAAAAAAAATAGTAGAGCCTTCCCTGACCACAACAGGATGACTCAAAGGCCCTGTGCAAGGGGTAAAGGGACAGTGTCCAAAGGGAGGGAAGTTGGACAGAGCCTGGGTCTGACCTTACAGACAAGAGGTTTCCAAGCCCAGTACTCTTTGCCGAGTGTTTCCTTGCTCTTGCTCGAGACGAAGTTCTTTCCAGATCATCTCCAACTATTCTTGAAAGCACTTGCTCTTTCTTCTTGTTTGAAAGTCTCCCATCACTAGAATCATAATAGCTAACACTTACTTCCATAAGAGGAGTGGTCTAGCAGTCCTCTAGGTTTAGGCTTTTTTTTAAAAAAAAAAAAAACTTATTTCAAATAGTTCACAAAACAATTCCATAAGGTTCAGTTGACGCCGTCATCATCGTTACTGTCATTGTTACCATTCCTGCTCTCACACCTACTCCTGCCATTTCTATCACAAGCAGAGACTGGAGAGATCCCCCCGAACAGTGAGACAGAAGCCCGGAACGTTCCCTGCCACATCACCTCCTTATAGTCCGTTCACTACGGGCATCTCTAAACCCAGTTATTCCAGCGCACTATCCCAGGTTTCTCTGTAATGTGACTAATCAACCTTATCGATCTGTTTCCCCCAATGACATTTCCTTAGAGTGTGACACATCCCATCAACATTTGCACTGGTCCAAGAATCAATAAGCCTGGTGATGTCCAGGAAATGAGAGGGTGAGACAGAAAGAAAGGGAATGTGTTGCATTTGGATAAAGTCTCTTGGGGTGTATTAGATCGTGTGGTGGCCACCCGGAGAAAGAGAAGGGCAACTTCCCAACAAAGCAATGCTTATCTGATTTCCGCTATAATTATGTAAGCAGGCAAGGAAGTTAATATGTTCCGTAGGGCCAGCACATCGCCCAGATTCATAATCATAAAAGAGGCTTTGTGGAGATACGTAATGAACCCCTATCGGTGCCCAATTAGCAGTCTCTGTTTTCTCCCTCTTCAGCCTCTGGAGTTTCAGATTTAGACAAAGGAACACCTTGGCCTAGTTGTTGAAGCACTCACAAAACACTCTGTCCATTTTACAAAAAGGATTTGGGATTTTGTAGTTTCCCTTAGACAAGTGGCTGTTTATAGTGTATTATCCTTGATGAGAGAGGAAAGGAAGGAGAGGACGAACAAATAACAAGAACAACAGAAATAGAGAGCTCAGCTCTTTCAAGTTCAACTGGAAAGGAAGACAGACGGAGCCACTCTGGAATTAAACCATAGCTGAATAGGATAAAAAGATTTTGATTTAAAAAATCTAATCACATAAGGACACTTGAGTGGCTCAGTCGGTTGAGGGTCCAAGTCCCGGTTTCGGCTCAGGTCATGATGTCACAACTCGTGGGTTTGAGCCCCGAGTCGGGCTCTGTGCTAACAGCACTGCACTTTCCTGGGATTCTCGCCCTCCCTCTCTCTCCGCTCCTCCCCCCACTCATGCTCTCACTCTCTTTCAAAATAAATCAACAAATAAATGTATAGAAAACCTAATCACACACTTTTCAGAGTATACCATCATTCCAAAGCCACTTGGTTTGTCTGGCTTTTCTGTGTTGGATCCTAAGACTTGTTACACCATTCTTGGGGCTCTTCCCAGTATGTTGGCTCAGCACAAATGAACACTGGATCAGTGACCCTTTCTCTGCCTGTAGAGAAGGAGACCTGATTCTCCTCAGTACACATGGTCGTATGAGGACCCAGTGAAATTTGAAGTGGGGCAGCACTTAGGAAACCCTCAAGATCTAGCCATGCAAGGGGAATTGTTTTGATTATTTGCAACCCAAATGGCTGTCTTTCTTTCTTCCCATCCATAGATATACTGACAGATGTACAAAGACTCTCCTTGTCTTGAAAGCTAAAGGTTATCTTTTTGGTAAGTTCTTTGCTTCCTCAATTCATTATCTGCCCCTCTTGACTACTCAGTGGACTGTTGGGGCAAAAGATGGGGCCAGAGAGCATTTGGTATCCGAGCATCAGGACCCCTGCTCCCCTCCACCATGAGTTGCTGTGTAACTCCAAGTAAGTATTCCTTCTCTGGGCTACAATTTCCCCACTGATACAGTTGGGGTAATTTTGTTCAAGCGGATGTGGGTCATTTCTTCAATTCCAAATACCAACATTTCATTCATCAGTGAGGGTGGTATCAAGATTTACCCTTAGCATCCTTTTAAAGTACCATTTGCTGACACAGAAACAAAAGCGTCTTGTAGAGAAAAGGTCAGACACTGAATTGACAGGAAATCCCAGTCGGTCTTGTCATGGAGTAGGTCCAAGAACACCAGGAATATTGGCTTTGCCCTAGGGCATTGGGCCAGATTCAGCACAGATGCCCTCCCAATGCCCTTTCTACACCCCCATCTGTTTGCTTAAGCGAGCATTCACTCATAGCATCTGATAGGAGAGGCGCCTGTAACAGAAATCTGACCATGGCAGTGAAAACAAATAGAATTTCTGTGTGTCTCCGCACCATAAACCCAGTGGTGGGCGGCTAGGGCCAGTATGAGTTCTCAGCGATGCCAGCAAGGACCCAGTCTCCTCTCCACTACTGCTCTGCCATTCCAGTGTGCTGACTCTTCTCCTTGGACAAGACAAGGTGGAGCCTCATCCTTTCAAGATGGCTGCCACACGCGCACTGTGGGCAAAGATTAGCAATCCTGGCCGGCAGACGGGGGGCAGAGCAGAACTGCAAATCATCTCCTCTTCTTCAGATTTTACTCTTTCACCTGGGAACGCAGCCCTTCCCAGGATTTCCACCAACATCTGACTGGTTAGGGCTGTGTATCCTGACCCCTCCTAGCTTCACAGGAAGCTGGGAAACAAAACAGTTGACGTTCCTGCCCATACAAGAGAAGGCGAAGGAAAAGGTGGTTGGAAAGGTACCTTGTGAGCCATCCTGTGGGATTTGTCCTTCCGAATTTCAACAGACAGGGGCTGGCGGCCTCCGATGGCCTGCACCGTGGGCTGGGAACCCTGGGAGGTTTCAGGCAGGAGAGACACAAACAAACAAGTCAAACGCAAGGCACCGAGTGAGTTAGAAACGGGAAGGGCAGTGCAAACGTGGACTGCCAGCGGGATCTGAGAATGGAACGGGCAGAGCTCAAGTCCCTAAGTGGGATCAGGAGGGAGAAAGAGCCACACTGAAGTCCCGCAGCTGGTGCCACACCAGACCAGGCGACAAAGCCCCCAGCGCTTACCCTGGGGTGCTGGCAATACCCAGGCATGGCACTGCCCAAGGCGGCTTTTTTAGGGCAGCCTTGAGAGCACTGATCTTTTATTTCTTCTAATCATAAAAGGAGAATGCAGTCTATAAAACGCTTTTTAAAATGCAGGGGAAAAAATGAAGAAGGAAATGAAAGTCACCTTGTCTCCAATGCTCCTATTTTGGTGTCTTCCCTTGGGGCTCTCATTTCACAGCATAAAATAGTTGTTTGCAGTTCCAGTGGTCACGGGTCAAAACCAAATGCCCCGAGAGTCCGGGGGGAGGACACGCAAGCTCGCCGGTCCCCACAGTGTCGGCCCCCGGCGTCTCTTTCCCTTGCCAACATTTGCCAGCCTGCTGTGCCTCCTGCCCAGACGTCAGCTTGGCGAGGTGAGCCACAGACACACATCTGCGATCCCAGGGGAGGAGACCGTGGCCCAAAGGTCTTCCCAGAAGTGTCTGATCGGCCAGGCTTGGGACACATCCCTCAGGGGGAGCCTTGCAGGATCGCTGTGAACGAGGGGAACTACAGGTCACCATCCCCCCAAAAGAGTGCCAGACGCTCTTTAAAGTTAGGATGAAGCTGAATACAAGGTACTGTTTGTGGCGTGAACAAACGAGTCGGTGAGGGAGTTCGGTTCACCCACTGAGCCGCCTCTGGTGAACTCATCACAAAACAGCAGTGTGTGTCTGTTACAGAATAAAGAAGGGAGCCCAGAGAACTGAAGTGATGAGACCCGACGATTTCTGAACCCATTCCCCCGGTTCATGCGGCTAACCATCGTCAAGATAAATTGACCCACGAAGAACATAGACCAGAGCAGGGTGTGGAACAAACAGGGGGAGGAAATAGACACCTGTCGCCGTTCATTTTCCTTATTGGCACCCGTGGTAGCGAGTGCGGACTGACTACTTGGTCCAAGCGGGTGTAGAGTCCCTGTGAAGGCTTATGCAGCTGGCGGACCTCAGGTCCTGGGGGGGAATTCTTCTACAGAAGCCTGGCGTTTCAGCCCCTCTGCTCAGCTATCACAGGCAAAAGCATCTCTGTCTACTTAGGAGGCCTGCTAATGCATTTATTTCAAACCTGGGGTGCCTGGTGGCTCAGTTGGTTGAGCTCAGGTCATGATCTCATTAGTAGGTTGGAACCCCGCGTCGGGCTCTGTGCTGACAGCTCAGAGCCTGGAGCCTGCTTTGGATTCTGTGTCTCCCTCTCTCTCTGCTCCAATTTCTCTCTCTCTAAAATAAATAAACATTAAACATTTTTTTGAAAATTATTTCAAATCTACTTGCTTTTCACTAGAGAAACAAAAGAGCTTCAAACTAAACAATTCAGAATCCCCTCCAGGAAAGGTCTGGACAGAAGATTCCCCACTAACAGAATTTTATCTTTAAATCACCCAGAGTTTTTTTGTTTTTGTTTTTTTTTTAAAGTAATGCATATTTTATAAAAATATAAGCAACGCGTGTTCATTGCAGAAGTTTTGGAAAATACATAAAGATATGGAAGAGGAAATAAATATCAGGTAAAACTTCCCCCTCCCGGAGACAACCACTATAACGTCTCATATAACATCTCATTTGATCTCCTGTTTATTTTATTTTTTCCTAGGCATATGTCAACACATTTTAATTTTCTCTTCCTCAAATTCTTTCACGAGTGAATCAGACTCTTACTACCTTGTGTAAATACTCACCACCTCTCTCGAAATGTTTTATTATTCAGTCCTGCGAGGCACTGAGCATGTCCGGGAAACATCCTTTGATACATTGGTGCAGAGAGCTCTATAATTCCAAATGGAATTTTCTGTGCAGGGTCCATTATTATTTCATACGGCATTACAACTGAAAACATAAACTTTCCACAATTTTCCCCCCTTATTTAATGAGGAATTCCAGAAGGCGGACAGTGAAGAAAGGGAGTGCCCAACTTGGGCATTAACACAGGCGGGCAGACTCAGCCCAGCTTGCTCTGACCCTTCATTCCGACAGCACGGTGCACAGGGGTGTCAGAACTGGAAATGAGTGTGGAAATAAATGATCTACTTGGCTATATGGGGGAAATGAGGTCCTCGGGGGGTATGTGCAGAGCTTGCTTTAACACACATCTCGGCGTACTATAACTTCTGGTTTGTGCATCTATTTCTTGCATTAGACAGAGATCTTGGGAGCAAGACCCATACCTCATCAATCATGGGATCCCCAGGGCTTATACAATGCCAGGTACATAGATGCTGCCCAAGAAATATTTGCTGACCTCAACTCAGAGTTTGGAGGATTTGCATCAGGTAGTTGATACCCTGGAGGACTAAGGCGGGGGCTCGTGTGGTTCCGTGAATGTGTGATGGATGAATGAATGAAAAAAAAAATAGAGGGGAGGAAAAAAGGAAGGGGAGGAGGGAGAAGGAGAAAAAGAAGGGAAGGAAAACGTATCAGGCAATGTCTGTCTGCGGAAAGAGCATGCAACATTGAGGTCAGAAGACCTGATTTATTCCTCAGCTCTTTATCCCCTACGTGTGACCCTTGAGCACCCGTTTTCTCTTTCCCTTTCTCAAGAATCCATATCAGGGCCCCTGGCACAGAGCTGTACACACATTGCTAACGTGTGATGATCGTGTAATGATAACGTGCAATGTTACACGTGATAACGTGTAACGATCGGCTGAACGGCACATCGCAATGGGGGCTGAGGCCCAACCTCTTCTAAAAGGCTGTAGTGGAGAAGGTCTTGTCAACCCCATCCACCGGATTGACAGCCCTAGAGAATCAGAGCCCCACGTCAAGGAGCATAGGCTCATCAACCCCAAGGCAATCAGAGCGCGACCGCCTCCCTGGTCTTCTTCCTCCAGTCCACCCTCCATGAGGTCAACTGCCTCATACAAATCTCCAAATACAAATCTTGCCATGTTGATAGCCTTTAGAAACAAGAGAAGGTCCCCTTCATGAGGCATACAAGACCTTTTAGGAACAATCATTGTACCCTCTCCTGAGCCTCATCCCTAATCCTTCTCTCCTGCACTCCAAGAAAACTCAACTCTTCAAGGGCACAACCTCTAATGTAATACCTAGGATGTCCCCGTGCACTTGACAGCCTGGCCAGCTACCAAAATGACAGGCTCATTCTCCTTCAAAGGCTACAGAGTGGTCTCTACCATGCTCCATTCCTTCCAGACTCCATTGAAAAGGGCCCAACTCTATGGGGATTTTCCCAACTGTCGTCATCTCCAGATCCACTGAAAGAGTCAGGCACAAAGCTTCTGTGACATTTATGTCACTGGGCTAATGCTAGTGTGTGTCTGTCTTACCCTCCCAGACTGTAATCTCGCTGAGGACAAGGTCTGGGGTTTATCCCACTTTCCATCCACCATGCTGTGCGTGTGGCCCAGCACGAATAGTGGAGATGGTCATGGTACCCCTTCCCTGAATAAACCTAGCTCAGGCATCTTTGGGTAGCATGGATTTATTAGCGGGTTCTCCAAACACAGGCACTTGGATTTTTAAGGCATTATTCAGTGTTAGGTTAATCAATTCATATCATCTACCGCCTAGAGGCTCCTTTTACTTAGGGTTTTATAAAGACATCAAAAGGTGAGTTGAGATTGGATTAAAACTGTACAATAAATATAAATAAATAAATAAACCATACAAAGTTAACTTGAATCCCATAGTATAGTCAGCATGTAATACCCTTTGAAATTTTATTTTTCTTAACTCAAATCTCTTCTCATTAGGGAGGTGGTAACACTGTCAGTCTGGTGAACTAGAGACATTGTCCAATCTCTCCTTTCTGGCTTCTCCTTCTCTCTTTGCCTACCTGATTCCATGTTATTTTGTTGTTGTTGTTGTTGTTCTTTTACACCTCCCAACGATATTCGAAGGGATAGTTGATCTCTCTGCACAGGGGTGATATATATGCTGCAGAGAAAGCTGATTCCACCTGTTCAAGCCGATCCACTTCTGACTACCAGTAGTGTTCCTAATTGGCCACTGTACTAACCTGGGCAACGTTATAGCCCAAGGAAGAACATTCTTTTCCAACATCTGCAGTTTAAGCAAAAGGATAATGAGCTAGAGTCTGGGCATGGTGTGTGTAAAAAGCTTCTGAGGGTTCTGTGGGGAGATTTTTATAGATAATTGAAAAAGCAGTTGAAGATTCACTCCTTCATTCCCTCAATCATATGGTAAACATGTCTTGAGTACAAATGAGGTTTCAAAACCGAGCAGTCACCGGATATTTGGAGGAACAGGTTATCACTCTGCACTATAGATGGTGGTATGGAAGTGGAGACCTCTGTCCAGCTCTGCCCATGTGGGACCCCTCCTCACCGCCCCCCTCCTCCCCCAAAGGAGAAAGACTGGGTTGACATCATTCTGGAAATGGATTCTGGGCCTGAGATTCGCCAGGACCAGCCCATTCAGAGGCACCAGGAAGGGCTGTGAAGGAAAGAGACATCCATTATGCATTCTCTGGGAACCTTTCTTTCTAGGGCATTCCCACCCTCATCTGGCAGAGCCTTGGGGACAGGCTGACAAGATGATGAATGTCAGACAGGAAAGAAATGGGTTCAAAAGCTGAGGGCTAATTGGCTTGGGATAAACTCTGACTGGAGGAGACCCAAGCAGAAGGCCATTGCCCTGTGGTGTGATAAGCCTGCGGAATGCGGAAAGCTTCTCAGGCCTCAGTCAGAGCCACAAGGGAGGTGATAATGGCCACCGCTATTGAGCGCTGAGTGTATGCTCTGCACTGTTTTCACATAAGCACCATTGAATCAATACAGCCACTACCCTTACTTTTAGAAGGTTAGTTAGGAATATGTTCTCAGACAAATCATAGAAAACTAGACTAAGAGTGGCTTTAAAAAACTGGAGGTTTTTCGTTGGGCACGAGAAGTCTGGAGGTAGAGAGTTCCCAGTGTTGGTTGGGCTCTTTGGCGATCATAGGAAAGATCAAAGCTCCGCTAGTTGTTTTCTTTGCTATTTTTGCCAGCTGCTTCATGGTTGCAAAATGGCTGCTGTCAGTCCAGCTATCACATCCGTTACCAAAGCACTTCTATCTAAAAGGGAGGTTAGAACAAGAGGAATATCACATCACTGGGCAGAGCCGATGCTCTCCTCTCAGCCTCCTTGGCTTTGAATTCTCTCTCCCTCACCTGTTACCTGAGCGATCAGGGTCAAAAAAATAACTTCTCCAGGGGCGCCTGGGTGGCTCAGTCGGTTAAGCGACTGACTTCAGATCAGGTCACGATCTGGCGGTTCGTGAGTTCGAGCCCCGCATCGGGCTCTGTGCTGACCGCTCGGAGCCTGGAGCCCGCTTCGGATTCTGTGTCTCCCTCTCTCTCTGCGCCTCCCCCGCTCATGCTCTGTCTCTCTCTCCTTCATAAATAAATAAACACTTAAAAAATTAAAAAAAAAAAACACAAAACTTCTCCGCCTCACGGTCTTGTCATCTGTGAAATGGGGTAATGACCATACCACGCTCACGGGTGTTTTGCAGATTGAAGGAGCCAGTGCATGCCAAGGGCCTGCCCGTTACCACCACGTCAAAGAAGCGTGTTCCATAAACGCTGGCTGCTACCACCGTGTGCCGATGACTCACAAACCCCCAGCCTCCGGCCTGACCTGAGTGCCGGACGCATTGAGTTCACCTCTCCCTCGATAGTTTCACCCGGCTGCACAGATCCTGGAAGGAAAGAGAAAAGATGACGACAGGCCAGCACCTCCGGCCTTTCCCTCTTTTCTCCCCACCGCCCGGGGCCGAACCATCGTCAAGCCCTCATTTCTAATCCTCACCAGCCTAATGCGCCTGCCAGTCACCGGGGGATCTTGCTACCTCGCGGAGCCTGACCACCCCCACCCCCCAACCCCAGGCCTGGAGATTCTGAATGGTTAGCAGGCTCCAGGCGAGGCTGCTTCTGCTGGTCTGCGACCCTCACTTCGCAGAGCCAGGCTGCACTGTGGGCAAATCTCCGTGCTCTCCGGAACCCCAGTGCTCCCGACATCGCCACGGCTGCAGCCGCATCGCCACGGCCCAGAGGTGGCGACAATGGCAGGTGGCGCTTCTCACCGCTCCCGGGCACTGTCCTGATGCTTGCAGAGTCGTGAACTCA
Organism: Panthera leo; assembly: GCF_018350215.1. Taxonomy (NCBI): domain Eukaryota; kingdom Metazoa; phylum Chordata; class Mammalia; order Carnivora; family Felidae; genus Panthera; species Panthera leo. Next base: position 74,737,520 of record NC_056695.1, on the reverse strand, counting down.
TTCAGTCTCTACGCTAATTCCTTCCAGTGTGGGGATGGAGGAAACTGAAGCTTGAAAGGTCACGACGGGTATTTCAGCCGATGACGAACGCGGCCGGGGTTCACACCTCAGTCTCCACAGCCAGGGGACGCTGGATGCGCCGTGTGAAGTCAGTCCCAGGTCTCACGGGGCAGACGACTTGAGTGCCTGGTGTCAGACCTCCCCTGACGCGTGTCTGATCGCAGCCACAGCTGCGGTGGCCGATGGTGGAACAACAACCACCGAACTCAAGAGAGCTGCTGTATTTCCTCTTGTCCGTGCAGAGTCCAAAACCGGGTGTGGGTGTGGAGGATGCGTCCCTGGAGTGACCCTCCAACCGTGCGTCAGTGCACCGACCTTCCGTTCTCAGAGGGGCACCTCTGGAAAGCATTCTGGACACATCTCAGGGGGTCCGGCAAAACCAAAGCCTCCTCCATGGCAGACCCTCCTGGGTGCCTCCTGTTCCCTCTGTCCCCTTCTCTGTTCTATCCCTCTTGCTTCCTGAAGCCAGCTCTAAAATGAACTCTTGGCACCCAGGGCTTCCCTCAGTCACTGCGTCTGGGGACCATCACAGGGCCCAAATGGGCGCGGTGAGTGGGAACAGGGTTTTAGCTAGAAGAAGGAGGAAGAAAGAGGAATCCGCTGTCCAGGGGACCTGTGCTGCGTCAGGAACAATCACGCAGGCCAGCTCATTGAATTCCAGATGGCTTCGGGCTAAATTTAACATCCCCATTTTATAGGGGAGGAAATTGAGGCCCCAAGGGCTGGAATGCCTCATTCAGGTTGCAGATGGCTGATGATTCGGACAGGACTCAAACCGCCCTCTGCCTGACTCCACACCCCACGTTCTCTCCCCTACACCACATCGACCAGAACGTTCCATCAGGAGATTCACAGTTCATTGTAATGATGAGGCCATAGGAATGGGCATTTATTCATCTCTCTGCCCTCCTCAGCGGGAGTACAGTGATAATATTTGGACAGTTTAGAATAAACGTCACCACACATCTCTCAGCTATGACTTCGCCCATTTCTAAAGACAGGGATGAGTCCCTCACCAAATATTTGCACAACTTATTTGATTTTTGCTGACTTGTGAACATACATCTCCTAAGGACACATGTAAGGCTTCCTTTTGTTTACTTTTTGGGCTCATCCTGCAAATAAATCTAGGGCAGGGGCCACTGAGGCATGGCTGAGAGCCGAGCGGCCCGCACGCTGCCCTGGGAGGGCTGTGTGACCTGAGCTTGAGGGTCTGAGGGAGGCCTGGTTGTGCTTTCTTTCTTGTGCAGCCCCGTCCTCCTGGTGACAGACAACCCCACAGTCCCCAAGGGAAGGAAAACAACAAAAGTAAGACAAAGCTAGAAAAAAAAGCAGGGGGAGAGGCCCCTGGGTGGCTGAGTCAATTAAGAGTCAAACTCTTGGGGCACATGGGTGGCTCAGTCGGTTAAGCATCCGACTTCGGCTGAGGTCCTGATCTCATGGTTCACAGGTTCGGGCCCCGCAGCGGGCTGTGTGCTGACAGCTCAGAGCCCGGAGCCTGTTTCAGATTCTGTGTCTCCCTCTCTCTCTGCCCCTTCCCTGCTCATGCTCTGTCTCTCTCTCTCTTAAAAATAATTAAACATTAGGGGGGCATGGGTGGCGCAGTCGGTTAGGCGTCCGACTTCAGCTCAGGTCACGATCTCGCGGTCCGTGAGTTCGAGCCCCGCGTCAGGCTCTGGGCTGATGGCTCGGAGCCTGGAGCCTGTTTCAGATTCTGTGTCTCCCTCTCTCTCTGCCCCTTCCCTGCTCATGCTCTGTCTCTCTCTCTCTTAAAAATAATTAAACATTAAAAAAATTTTTTTTTTTTTTAAAAAGAGGCTGATTCTTGACTTTGACTCAGGTCATGATCTCTTGGTTCATGAGTTTGAGCCCCACACCAGGCTCCGTGCTGATAGCTCGGAGCCTGCTTTGGATCCTCTGTCCCCCCGCCCCTGCCCTTCCACCTTTGTGTACTCTTGCTGTGTCTCTGTCTCTCTCTCAAAAATAAATAAACATTAATTTTTTTTTTAATTTCTCCAAGAGTAGAATCAGTCTTCAAATCCCAGGTGTCTCAGATTGATTCAGATACCGTATGAAAGAAACAAAGTCCAGGACAACTGGGTGAGCCTAGAACCCCCATCCTAGAGCTTCTGAGCTGGTGATAACCGACTTTAAAACCCCATACGGTGTTTTATAGCTCACCTGATAAAATTCCTATAGAAGTCTGTTGGGAAACACACGATAAGAAGGAGTAAACACTCAGCAAGGGCTCAGGCTGCAGGAAGGCAGCAAGATGGGCTTTCTGGTGGAATCCTGAGGTCAGAGGCTTGGCCGGCAGTCAGGCCAGGACTCGGGTGAGGCAGGGGGAGAGGTCTACGCTACAAAGGGTGAGGGGAGTGCGAGCGCACGGCCACATCTGAGTTTGGGAGCGTCCTTAAACTTGGCGCCCAGGGCCCTCTGCTGCCTCAGTCTTGTCCCAGCTCCGGTTATCATATGACCTTTTCGGGACCCACCGTCTGCGGGCCTTAGGCAGCTCCTTCTGGACCTCAACTTCCCGACCTGTATAATGGGGAGGTGAGCCTCTACATAACGCCAAAGGTCCCTATTTAACACCACTGCTGCGATTCTGCGTATTCCGTCTCTGCCTCTAGACAGGAGGCCCCGGGGAGTCCGACCGGTGCCGGCTCACCCCTCTGCCTCTGCCCTAATGAACCCTTAGTGGGGCCCAGTAGGTACGACTTCTGCCTTCTGCCGAGCAATCGCAGCAATGACCGGACGGCTTTGTTTCCCTTAGTGCTGCCAAGCGCTAGCCCCAAGCTGGCTTCAGAACCCAAGAGACCTGAGCTCAAATGTCAGCTCCACACTGACCAGACGAAAACTTGAGATAAATTACTAAATTTCTCTGTGTGCTTCAATTTCCTCCTCTGCAAAGTGGGGGAAACACTAGACCCTACCTACGCAGACGAGGGCCTCACAGAGGACAGCGGTCCTTCTAGAAAGATCACTCTCCTAAGTAGCCTCAGCGGAAGTTCCGGAGACAGACCCCATTGGTCTGCTTGGGTCAGGTGTTCATCCTTGGGCCCATCCTGTGGCTGAAGAAACAGAGTGTCCAGCATGATGAGGACTTCATGCTGACTTCTAGACCCCACTTAGCCCACAGGAGCGGGGAGTGGGGGAGGTCCTCAAAGAAATTAGAGCTACGGCTCACAGATGAAGGACGAATGTGGGTCATCAGGAAACATCCACTCCGTGGAGGGTGCATTCAGTCCGTCACAGCATTTCAGAAGGGTCTAGAGAGTGGGGCTCTCCGTGAGACAGCTGCGTCCAGGAGAAAGCTGGAAGCCAGTCCTCGGAAGGTAGGGCTGAAGGCACCGGGCATGCCAGAACTGGATTCAGGACATCAGGTAATACCCCTCTTGCCTTCTGAAAATCCTTTGTCTCTAATTTTTTTTCTTAAAGTTTTGCATCTTTAACCATTGCCCATAAAAGCATTTAGCTTAATAGAAGGATATTTTGGAAAATAGCTATTACTATGAAAACAGAAAGGAAAAACACGAAAACTTCGCGGCATTAGTTATCTGTCGCTGTGCAATGAGGTTACCCCAAACTGACCGGCTCAAGGCGGCACACGCGTATTATTTCCCAGTATCTGTGGATCCGGAGTCTGGACACGGGTTATCTGGACCCTCTGGGAACCAGGTGTCGGTCAGGACTGTGTTCTCATCTGCAGACTGAACTGGGGAAAGACTCGCTACCAAGCTCACATGGTTTCGGACAGCGTTAAGCTCCTCGCGGCTGAGGGACACAGCCCTGTTTCTTGCTGGCTGTCAGCTGGAACCTGAGACCATCGTCATTTGCCCTCAGTTCCTTGTCTCGTGGACCCCCACACAGCTGCTGGCTCGTCAAGCGAGAGGGGGACAGGAGCTGTAACATTCTGTAATGTAGTCACGTGCATCCTGTCACCTTTGCCGTACCCTATCATTTGAAGCAGCTCATAGGTCCTGGCCCCCCTGGGGAACGAACACCAGCAGGTGGGAATCATGGGGGCCACTCTAGAACCTGCCCGCCATATTGGCCAGTCACTGCGTCAGACTACATGAGCAACGAGCGCAAAATTGAGCTTCCAGATTATCAAGAGTTTGGATTAGGTGTTCAGACAAGATCTGAACCAAATCTGTATAAAACTGCCAGGTCTTTATCTATCACTTCCTAGCTCTTTGACCTTGAACAAGTTACCCAGTGTGTCTGAGGTTCAGTTTCTGCATCTGTAAACTGAGCGGGAGTAGAGGTACTTTGTTTGTTATGTCGTAAGGTGTAAATGAGTGAATACGTGAAAATGCTTTCATTAGTCCTAGTGTGGATTTAGTGCTTAAGAAGTATTAGCATTCACACACACACACACACACACACACACACACACACACAATACATGTGTGCTCTGAACCATGTGCTGTATTTTGCTTATGTCAAAACTGTTCAATTTGAATGCCCTGCTTTACAGTTGGGGACACACACCCCCGAAGCATCCGTGTGACCTTCCAGAGCTCTCTGAGCTAGTGAGTGGCTGAAGTAGGTTGGAGAACCTTCCAGACGTCCCCACAACTAGAATGTTCCTGAGTGATCATCTAAGCCTCGGCCCCCTGCCCCCAGCCTGCTTTCACGACGTCTCCCATGGGAAGGAAGACAGTGGCCAGGAGGGTAAGACCACTTGCTTTCATTTGCTTTACAATTTGGGCTTCTGCATAGCTTTTTGTTTTGGGGGGAAGGGGTTCAGCAACTGGAAAGGTTTAAGCAAACAAACAAATAATTAAAGGAATAAACACATAGGTGCAGAGCTACTGGCCTCTCCCATCCTTCTCGCCTCACAGAAGAGGAGATCGAGGCTCGGGGAAGAGACAAGCTGGCCTGGGTCTCAGTGCTGCTTGACGTGTGATATCAGGCACAGCACCCGGATCCCGGGCTCCCAGCTGCCATCCCTCGAAGTCCCACCCAGCCTCTCTGCCCATGAAGTCCCATGGACAATTTTACCCCGAGTTTGAGTTGGAGAAGTGAAGCCATTTTTAAAACACCCAGTTGACTGGGCTCGCTGTCTCCCTGTCCAAAACAACCACGAACACCACTGGAAATACCAAACTAATGACGCCTCAAGCGGGCATAACTTGAGGAGTGGATGTGTGTCGTGTTCATCGTGGACTGCATTACTAAGCAGTGGAATGCTAATAAAATGCGTGCAATAAATTGCATTTTAAAAGCATCATGGGAGACGGAGATGGCTCTTTTAAGAAACCCTATAAGGAATAGTTTGATAGAGTAAGAAGAAAAAAAAAGCCTTTAACAATGGAATAAAAATCACTCATTTGAGTCTTATAAATCTAGACTGTGGTATATGGGGCTTCCTTCGAGCCTATTGCGTTTTATGTATGTAGCATATGCTTGAACACTCACAGATAAATCAGCTGGGTAAGTATGGCTGGAAAGCAGCGATCGGTTTCCTCTTCCCTAGGTGCTCCCCGTTCCTGCCCCCAAAACATCTACTTCCACCCCGGAAATATCCAAGTGAGAGAGGCCAGGGAGGTTTTGAGAAAGGAGACCAGATCGGCTGGCAGGAGACCTGAATTCTAGCGCTTGGATTTTTAAGCAGTTCAACCTGTCCTTTCTCTTAGCCTCCATTTCTTCATCTATCACATGGAAATATTATTTGCTCAGCTGAATTTAGAGGGCAATGCTGAGGATCGAAACAGATGGCAAATGCAAAAGTCTTGATCAAAAGACAACGAGCCGGGGGCGCCTGGGTGGCTCAGTCAGTTAAGCATCCAGCTCTCGGTGTCGGCTCGGGTCACGATCTCACGGATCGTGGGATCGAGCCCCGCGTCGGGCTCCGTGCTGACAGCACAGAGCCTGCTTGGGATTCTCTCTCTCCCTCTCTCTCTCTCTGCCTTTCTACTGTTCATGCTCTCTCTCTCTCTCTCTCTCTCTACCCCCCCCACTCATGCATGCTGTTACTTTCTCTCAAAATAAATAAATAAACTTTAAAAAAAAGGCAATGAGGCAACATGAGCGATGAGACCGCCCTCTTGACCCTCATCCCAGGCACAGCCATCATCCCATCTTGCAGATTGCACTTGAACGAATCCTCTCTCCCTTCCCCGTGCCATGGTCTGACGAGGGCCTACCCCGCCTTTCACCGGTACTATTCAAACAGGCTCCTCCCTTGTGTCCCAGCATCAAGGTGGCCCCGCCTCCAACCCATTGTAGTTAGCGCTTTTTTTAATGCAACTCTGAATGACTCCCCTTTGGCTCACAAGGAAGAAAACCGCTCAGTTCCTGCATCAAAGCCCAGCAGAGCCTTCAGGGCTCAGCCTGCCCATGTCTCCGCCCTTCTGTGTCATACTTCACACAGCAGCCATACTCAACTTCTCGGGTTCACCACACACGAGATGCTATTTTCCACCTCCAGGCATTTTCCCGCGCTGTTTTCTCTGCCTGTGGCCACTCGTGCCTGTAGGCATCGGCCAAGGCGAGTGAAGTTCCTCCGCAGTAACAAGCATCCCCTAGATCCCGTTCCGCACGTTCAACGTCGTCTCGGGAGGAGAGGTGGGGGACGTCCGCTCGCTGTCATTAGTCTGCAAGCCAGGCTGTCAGAGGCCTCATCTCAGCTGGTGCCCCTGTGACCACAGCAGCAGGGGGCGGAGAACGTGGCAAACCGCGATTGCCTTTTGACACTTGTCCATTCAGCTCTTATCTCATAGGCCAGAGCAAGTCAAGGGGCTGGGAATGCCCTGCCCTCGCCCAGAGAGCAGCCAGCCAGCAATCTTTGAATGAACAGCTATAATATTTTCCACACCTTCGTTATCGCTGTCTGCCTGGTAAACAGACGTGTATCTTTAGGCTCCTCTTAACTGCCTTCTCCTCCAGGAAGCCTGCCTTTTTCACACTTCCATCATGGACAGCACTGGACTTGCTCTGGTTTGTTCAGTTTCTTTCTCCTTCAGGGCACTCCTCCAGGGCAAGCACCACGTCCCTAAAGGCCCCAGCACAGAGTCTGGAGAGCGGAAGGAGCCAAGCGTCTCCAAATCAAAGGAACGAATGTTTAGGTAAGTGGTTCCCCAACTGGCTTGCCGGGCCCGTGTACCCCAAAGTCTCCCGGGTGGGACGGGGATGGAGGGAGACGTGTGAGAGCTTCTAAGGGATCTGGAGCCAGCCGAGCTTCCCCTCCCCTGTCTGGCAACTCCAAAGACAACCATGGGGGAGGGGGAGGGGGGAAAAAAAAAGTTAGAGAGGGAGGGAGCCAAACCATAAGAGACTCTTAAAAACTGAGAACAAACTGAGGGTTGACGGGGAGTGGGAGGGAGGGGGAAGTGGGTCCTGACCCTGCTTAGTTACTTCCCAGCCGTCCATTTTTATCTTTTGTGCTTGTCCAAGGTCTTCTCTACACCCTCTCTACCCCCTTGACCGTTCCCTCCCAGGTCAACCTTGCCTTCCCAGTAAGAATTTTTATAAAATAAAATAACTGCACTTCCCAGCCTCCCTCACGACCCTGGAGAAGTGGACGAGACTAGACTCCAATTTACCGACGGACGAAAGAGCACAAGGCGGAGAAAGGACGCGCCCAGGTCAAACCACTGGCCCGCAAGGGATGGAGTTGGGGTCCGACCCCAAACCTCCGTGACCCGCAGCCCGGGCCACACTGGACGCTGGTCAAAGGGAAGGCTGACACAGGCCTCGCAGAACAGGCTCCGGGCCCCCAGTTACCACGATGCCTTGAGGCCATGCCTGACCCTGCTCCCCGCATCTGCCCTGGTTAACCCTCGAGGCCCTGGGCTCAGCCCCCTGGACTGGAGCTACCAAGCTGACCCCTCGGCCCTACTCCTCACTGAAGACCGGGCTTTGTCTCCATGGAACAATTAGCAGCTACCGTGGGCAGCAGGCAGAATCAAAATGAGAGGCCAGGACGAACCCCAGTTCCTGCTGTGTGACTAGCTAACAGATCACTGGCTACACAGAGCCTCAATGTCCTCTTTGGGGAAAAAAAAAAAGTTAACATTACTTTGGCTTGGCTTAAGGATTCAATGAGTTCATGTACAGAAAACACCAGGTCGGGGCGCCTGGGTGGCTCAGTCGGCTAAGCATCCGACTTCGGCTCAGGTCGTGATCTCGCGGTTCGTGGTGTTCGAGCCCCGTGCCGGGCTCTGGGCTGACAGCTCGGAGCCTGGAGCCCGCGTCGGGTTCTGTGTCTCCCTCTCTCTGTGCCCCTCCCCTGCCCTCTCTCTCTCCTCCTCTCTCCCTCAAAAATAATAAATAAAGGTGAAAAAATTAAAAAAGAAAACACTAGGTCAGTATCTGGCATGCATAGGAGCTTAATACACGAGAGTGCCATACGCCTTCACCAAAACGTGCTGTCGCTCTGTCCTTGGGGGCAGGGATGGTTGAGAGGAGTGCTCCTCAGTGGGGCCCACGGGCTGCCACCAACCCCCAAACTCCATTTCCCATCTGCAATAAGATAAGGGGCTTGCACCAGACGCAGATCCCCTAGTCCTCGGCCTGCCCTGCCCCAGGTCCTTCCCGGGCACAGCCGGGATGCAAGCAGGAGGTGCTTAGCGCTGCCTGAGGGTTCTCCTCAGAATTCAGACCTGAAGGAAGCGATGGAGATACAGCAGGTCCACGCGGGGCCGAGGGCATTTCCTCTGCCTGTTGCCCAGCGGTGGGGGAGGGATCTGGGCGCCTGGCCCTTCCGCTGACCTTGATTTCCCTCTGGCTCTGTCTCCTCCACAGCATCTGGCTTCCATCACTGGACAGATGATATTGGGCCCCAGGCTCCTCGACCTCCCAAGGACCCTGAGCATCAATCGGACTTATCAGAATTGCTTATTCCGGCCCGAGTAACGTGCCAAGGAAGATGGGGAAGCAGCCTGGACCCAGTGGGAGGTCAGAGATCAAAGTGAGGACGTGGAACCCTGCCCAGGCCGGGTCCAGCCAGCACCAAGGACTTGGGCCGTCTCAGGCCAGCTCAGCTGTCCCGAAGTCCTCCGAAACCTCCTGCCGCCTCCTGCCTCCTCATCCCAGGCTCCTTGCAAGGGCTGAGCCAGCGCTGAGCAAGTCAGATTTGCAACCTTCTTGAAAACAGAAAAGACCTCAATAAGAGGCAGTTGTTTTCATCATTAGCATTATTATAAAAGAACGGGTGAGCTTGCCTCAGTGCTCAGAATGATCTCTCCAGATCCACGCCAGCCTTTCCACTATTTTCCGGAAGGATGAAGAGAAGGGCACGAGCCACTCATTCTGGACTCAGATGTGGAGCTCCAGCTTTAAAGCCCCACCTGCCGAACCCTCTCAAACTCGCCGACACTGCACCTTGGTGTCCTGAACGCACAGAGGAAGATGATCAAATCCCACAGAGCCCGCAGAAGTCAGGGCCTTGCCAGTGTCTCAGAGCTTCCACGTGGCTGAGCTGAACTCAAAGCCAACTTGGGGTAGCCGCCATTTTGTGTCATTCCAAAGCCCAGCACTGGGTTCAGGACACCACACTGTGTGCACAGAGTAAGTGCTCAAACCCAAGTCCCTCAGGAAAAACCTGAATCTGACCACAAATGAACTCAGGAGGCAGATATGTAGTGATACAGGACACCCGAGGAGGGGACCCCAGAGATGCCGTTGCCATACTTGAACTTAACCCAGAGCCCCTGTCCCCAGATGCCCACCACAGTCTCGGGGGAAACCAGCTCCCAGAAGCCACCCACAGCCAGCACCAAGGATGCACTTTAGAATCCAGGGGGCTGAGTTTTAGTTTTAACAGCTTGACCAAGACATAATTTTCACACCATATACTTCACCCAGGAAAACTATGCGACGCGGCAGGTTTTAACGTATTCGGAGCTGTGCAGTCGTCACCACGATCAGTTTTAAGAACATTTTTGCCACCCCTAAAAGCACTGGTATGCTTTAGCTATCACTCCACCCCCACCCACCCATCTCTCCCCACCTCAGGGAACGGATAATCTACTTTCATCCCTATTTATTTGCCCATTCTGGACACTTCGTAAAAATGGCCTCATACGGTACGTCGTCCGTCGTGACTGGCTTCTTCCACTCCGAGTTACGTCTTCATGATTCTTCCTTGTGTGCACACGCCATGCACACAGTTGTAGCGGGTGTCAGCACCTCATCCGTCTTCGTGTCCTGATAATATTCCACAGCACGGACGTGCCACATTTTATGCATCCATCATCAGCCGATGGACATTTCAGTTACTCTTACGTTTTGACTATTACGAAGAATGCTGTTAGGAACACTCAAGAACAAGTTTTTGTGTGGATATTCATTTCATTTCTCCTGGGTGTACATCCAGGAGTGGAATCGCTGAGTCACGTGTGACTCTGTTTCACCTTTCGCAGAACTGCCACACCGTTTTCCACGGTGGCTGCGCGCACCGGCTGTGTGTGACCCCGTCCATTTCTCCTTATCCTGGCCCACACCTGTTACTGTCTGTATTTTCTATCATAATAATCCAACTGGACGTGACGCAGTATCCCGTTGAGGGTTTGCTTTATTTTACCCTCATGATGAAAGATGTTGACTGTCTTTTCATGTGCTTCTTGGCCTTTGTATATCTCCTTTGGAGAAAAATCTGTTTGGATGAATTTCCCACTTCCAAAAGCGAGATGTCTTTTTATTGTCGACTTGTAAGAGTTCTTGATATATTCTAGATGCAAGTACTTTCTAAGATATATATGATTTGCAGATCTGTTCTCCCATCTCATAGGCTATCTTCACTTTCTTAATGACCTTCACCAAGCGTGAAAGTTTTTAATTTTGAAGACGTCAAAGTGCTTTTGGTTTCCTATCTAAGAATGCTTTGCCTAGGGACACAAAAGCAAAAAATGAACTACTGGGACCTCATCAAGATAAAAAGCTTCTGCACAATGAAGGAAACAATCAGCAAAACTAAAAGGCAACTGACAGAATGGGAGAGGATATTTTCAAATGAAATACCAGATAAAGGGTTAGTATCCAAAACCTGTAAACAACTTATCAAACTCAACACCCAAAAAAACAAATAATTCGGTGAAGAAATGAGCCAAAGACATGAATAGACACTTTTCCAAAGAAGATATCCAGATAACTAACAGATACATGAAAAGATGCTCAACATCACTCATCATGAGAGAAATACAAATCAAAACCATAATGAAATACCACCTCACACCTGTCAGAATGGCTAAAATTAACAACTCAGGCAACAGATGTTGGTGAGGATGCAGAGAAAGAGGAACGCTTTTGCACTGCTGGTGGGAATGCAAACTGGTGCGGCCACTCTGGAAAACAGTATGGAGGTTCCTCAAAAAATTAAAAATAGAACTACCCTATGACCCAACAATTGCACTACTAGGTATTTATCCGAAGGATACAGGAGTGCTGATTCAAAGGGGCACATGCGCCCCAATGTTATAGCAGCATTATTGACAATAGCCAAAGTATGGAAAGAGCCCAAATGTCCATTGACTGATGAATGGATAAAGAAAATGTGGTGTGTGCGTATATATATGGAACACACACACACTTCATTATATATATATGAAATGAAATGAAATCTTGCCATTTGCAACAACATGGATGGAACTAGAGTGTATTATGCTAAGCAAAATAAGTCAGAGAAAGACAAATAATCACATGATTTCACTCATATGTGGCATTAAGATACAAAACAGATGAACATAAGGGAAGGGAAGCAAAAATAATAGAAAAACAGAGAGGAAGACAAACCGTCAGAGACTCTTAAATACAGAAAACAAACTGAGGGTTGCTGGCAGGGTGTTGGGTGGGGGGATGGGCTAAACGGGTGATGGGCATTAACAAGGGCATTTGTGGGGATGAGCACTGGGTGTCAAATGTACGTGATGAATCACTAAATTCTACTCCTGAAATCATTATTATACTATATGTTAACTAACTTGGATTTAAATTTTAAAAAAGGAAGGAAGGAAGGAAGGAAGGAAGGAAGGAAGGAAGGAAGAGACAGAGAGAGAGAAAGAGAGAGAGAGAAAGAGAGAGAAAGCAAGCAAGTTTTGCTTAAACTAAGGTCATGAAGATTTACTCCTATATTTCATTCTAAGACTTTTAGAGTTCCAACTCTTATATTTAAGTCTATCATCCACTTTGAGACAATTCTTATGTAGGATGTGAACAATGGGATACAACTTCCTACCTTTGCGTGTCGACATCCACTTGCCCCAGCATCTTTCATTGAAAAGAAAATTCTTTCCTCACCAAAGCATCTTAGAACACTTGTTGACAATCCGTTGACCAAAAATGTGAGGATTTAACTGTGGGCTCTCACTTCTATCCTTGTTTATCTTTGTACCAGAACCACTTTGTCTTAAATTCTACAGGTTTGTAGTGTTGAGGAATTAGACAAGCCCAGTAGGCTGAGGTGTCTCAAATGACTTGGGAGCCTCCAATGTGCAAACCAAAACCTATGGTACAGCCAGTACACTCAAGTCCAAGAAAATGAAACCGAAGAACAATTGATCGCAGTCCACTAGACGTTCCCAAATGCGGCAACTGCTCAAGCTATTGCCAGTCACATAACTTGCTTGCTCTCTTCCATGTCTTCTCTGTAAAAACCCCTCCCTTAGCTCCTGTCCAACCACTTTCTGTGGGGTGCCCCACCCAATTGGAATTGATGTTTGCTCAAAGAAACTCTTGAAAATTTTAATGTGCCTCAGTTTATCTTTCAACGGCAGCAACCTTTGAAATTGAGAAATGTGAGTTATCTAACTTTGTTCTTTTTTTTTTTTTCTACTTTGTTTTGGCTGTGTTGGATCCCTTGAATTTCCATATCGATTTTACCATCAGCTTGTCAATGTCTGTAGCAAAGTCAGCTGGGATTGTGTTGAATGTATAGATTGATTTGAGGTGCGTTGCCATGTTAACAATATTAACTCTTCTGATCCTTGAATGTAGATTCTCTTCCCATATGTTTAGGTTTTCTTTGATTCCTTTCAACAATATTTTGTAGTTCTCGGAGTGTAAGTTTTGTACTGATTTTGTCAAATTTATTCCCAGGTAGTTTATCCTTTTTGATGCTATCGTACATGGAATTGCTTTCCTAATTTCATTTCTGGAATGTTCATGGCTAGTGTAGAGAAACGCAGGCTTCCCCCACTATCTGCAAGCAGAGTGTTCCAATGAAAACCTTCAGTAAGCCAAAATGGTGCAAAGCAAGGAAGCGATCACCATTAATTTATATGGAAAAACTTCAGAGCATCCCCAGACCCCAAAAACAACCCTCCTGGGCTTTTCTGATCGCTTAGGACCCATGTTGCTAAAGAAAGCCCAAAGTAAATGGAGATGAAGCACCGATACAGACACAGGTCAAAGCTCTGGGGCTTGATGCAGAAATACTTAGTGTAGTTCCTGGGAACACTGCTGGCTGGTGTCACTCTCAGAGTTCGGGGTGCCCTGCCTCCATAGCGGCTTGCTGCTTTTTCATAAAAGTGAAAATCCTCTTGAGCTTTCTTTCCGTTACCAAAATCCGTACCAATGTAGGTCTTTCATGAAAGCAAAGTGGTGTACTGTGAGCTTTTGAAAAGCGAGGGATACCTGTGCAATCAATCTTTTATATTAATCATACACTAGGCAAACCTGAAGCCCTTTATTACTTCTTATAGTTTTTTAGTGGATTAATTAGGATTTTTATTTCCAAGTCATGTCATCTGCCAAAAGAGATGGTTTTCTATCTTTCTTTGCAATCTTTTCCTTTTTCTTTTTTTTTTTCACCTAATTATCCTTGCTAGAGCCTCCAATACTATGTTGAATAGAAATGGCACAAATAGACACCCTTGTCTTGTTTCTGGTCGTGAGGGGAACACTTTCACCTTTCACCATTAAGTATGTTCGCTCTGGGTTTTTTTGTAGATGACAAAATTCTATTTCCAGTTTGTTGAGTGTTTTGATAATGAAGGGGTTTGGGCTTTTGTCAAATGCTTTTTCTGCATCTATTAAAGATGACTGCGTGGGTTTTGTCCATCAAATCGTCTCCAGGTGTTGACAAATGTCCCCCGAGGGGCAGGGGGCAGAAATCAACCCCAACTGAGAACCAGTGCCTCCGAAGACAACGGTGAGAATTCATTGTTAGGGCGCCCACTGTCTACTCCACCATCTGGGACATAATAGACACACAGTGGAAAGTAGGCTATTTTGACGATTATCCTTCCCCGGGATGCTAGGCAGGGCCTGGAGGGAAGTGTGTGTTTAATCAGGAGCTGCCCAGCCTGCCTGAGGGGGCTCCTTCGGGCCTTCGGCTATAGAAGCCTCACTGCTAGCCCAGATGACTCCAGACCCTGGATGGCTCCAGACCCAGTGGAGACAAGTGGATTCGACCACCCGCCGTGGCTTTCCGTTAAGGCCAAATTCTGCCAGGTCCTCCCCAAAGCCTGTTAAGAAAAAACCGAGACGGGCACTGCATCTTTGTGAGGCCACTGCTGGCTCAACAGCCCTTAGCTCTGGCCTGCCCTGGTGTTGGCTCAAAGGGGCTGGCTGATGGGCTCAACCCTGATGCTTGCAGTGTCCTTCACTGGGAAGGGCTGGACCCCCGAGCATGGCAGCAAGAAAGCTCGGAGGCGGAATTTATCCAAACCTTAGATGCCGGGTGCTTTAAATGCAGCATCGCTGGTCCTCAAAGCAACCTTCGGAGGGGCCATTTATGACCGTTTTATTGATAAAAAAAAAATGAGGATCCTGGAGGCCAGGTGAGGCCATAACAATAAATGACAGTGTGGGTAGTTAGAACCGACAGCCTTAATCCAATGCCTATAACATAACTACCACTCAACCACGTTGAATCACATGCACACACACACGCCACACCATATACTATGTAGGCACCCACACCACACAGCACATGCACACACAGACACACATCGCACCCCCCCACATACACACGCTGCATACATCACGTTCGCACATGCGCGCGCACATCTGCCGCTTCCCGGAAGTCTCTAACTCACGTCTTCTTGAGAGGCAGACCGGACAGGGTGTCCAGGCATCTCATGTTTAAACGGTGGCATTTGCAGACCTCTGTGTTCACCTACAGGTGCTCCCCCTCTGAATCCCTGTGTCTGACTCCGAACGGGTGCGTCCTGGGCCAGGGGAGAAGCAGGGGGCTCAGTCGGTCTCTGAGCAGGGGAGGCGCGAGCCAGGAAGGGAGGGCAGCTGCATGCACGGGACAGAGATGGGAAAGGGCAAGTGGCCGTCCGCTCACTCCTGCAGTCCTCTGCCTACATCGATATTCGTTGAACGCCCACCATACCCTGGGGGTGCAGAGTAAGAGAAGACACAGCCTCTGCCCCCGGGGAGCTCTTGGGACGATGGGGACCCAGATGCCACAACTCAGCAGGAGACGATCTTCCAGGGTGACCGTGCGCCCGCGCCGTTCCAGCACGTGCCCAGCAGACTCAGGGCTTTCCTCCCCACCAGCTCACGGGGCAGTGCCCGGGGCTCACGAGGCAGTGCCCGGGCACCTTGCGGTTGCACCCTGCCTCTGCCAGGGGCCCCCGGGCCCACACGCCAAGCCCCGCAGGCATCTGGTGGAAAGGGTCACAGTCGTGTGCCCGGTGCTTCCTTTCCAAGGCCTGGCACGCGGCAGGTAGCAGCCGCTGAAGCATTTCATGCGGGAAAGAGAACCGGTCGCAGCTGGAAAGGGGGCTCTGCCCACAGGGTGGAGGGTGGGTTACAAGAGTCCACACTCACACTGCCGGCAATGAGGCAGGCAGAGAAAGTGCTGCTCGTCGGGGCGGACTTGGGCAGTGGGTGTGCACAAGGGCAGGGCTGTTTTAGAGAGATCTCTGGGGGTCGGAGGGCAAGCAGCCTGGTCTCTCCTGGAGGCAAAGGCCGCGTGCTCTGTGCCCCTGTGACTGAGGTTCTCTGCTTTCGGAGAGGACGGAAGGAAGGAGTAATCAAACGTGCAGCTTTGCCTCTCTCTCTCTCTCTCTCTCTCTCTCTCTCTCTCGGAAATCAATAGAAATGGACGCACCCAAGCGTGGGTGACTGCATGAATGGAGAGACGAGTTACAGGTGCTTCAGTGTCAGAGCTAAAAACGATATTAAAGGGCACCGGGTCCCAGGCTTCCCCACCGAGCCCCCTTGCCTGCTCACACCCGGCAGCTTGGCATTTATCTGTTGCCCGGGAGCCTGTGGTGTGAGCAAACTGCTTAGAAGGGGTTTTAGTAACGCAAAGGTCCTCTGACCTTCTCGTCCCACGAAGAGATCACGCGACCCGAAGCACCCTGGGCCACGCACATATTCAAATCGACCTGTTTCTAAGGAACACCCCGGCCCGACTCTGTGCTGACTGTCAGGCTGGGGGCTGCAGTTAGGCGGTGGTGAATAACACATCTCCCCTGTCCTCCCGGATCCCGCAGCCCAGTCGAAGATCTGGAATGCGTGGACTCATAACTAGGACGCGGGAAGGAAGCGGCAAGAGGTTTCGTAACAAAAGCCAATGCTCGTAATGGGCGTAAAACGATTCGGTTCCTGTTCTGACGCTTTGCCTCGCACCAGCGTGCAGTGGAATGTTATTTCCACCCTTCTTTTGCTGCTCAGGAAAATGAGACTCTTATCTGAGATTTTGGAGGTCTCGGTGATGGAGCTGAGGTGGGACCCAGGGAACCCAGCCCCGGGGCCTGTTTCTGTGATCAGTGGGCTTTCCCACTACATGGCAAGCTGACGTTTACGTTTACAGAACGCTCGTTCTGTGCCAACCACACTTCCGCACGTACCCTCTTCAAGGTCCCTCTAGGAGGGAAAGTAGCAATACAGCCTCGTGAGTTGCGGTCCCGCTTCACGGGACCAGTTTCCAGTTCCAGCACTCATGAGGCATGTACCACTGGCCAAGTCTGTAACCTCCCCGTGCCTCAGTTGTCTCATCTGTAGTAAGGGAATAATAACACGCCAACGCTGAAGACTACTGCAAAGATCAAGTGAGTTAAGGCACGCGCGGCAGGTACAGAGGGCGAGTTTTTGTCACGGAGGGGAGAGCGAGCCTGACAAGGGCTGATTGAATTACCGCCGTTTTACAGCGGGCAGGTGGCGAAGCCTACATTTCTGCTCGGCTACAATACTATGGTTTTAACCCATCTTGCAGACCAGAAGACCATCTAATGGATGAGTGAGTGAGCGAGCGAGCGAGCGAGTGAACGAAGAAGCTAAAAATAATTAGTTGGCAACCCTTACGGCCTGGACGATTTCACATTTGTTACTCCCCTTGACAATTAACTGCGTGAAGGTTAAGCGCGAGCATCCCTTTCAGAGATGAAAAAAAAGAGAGAGAGAGAGAGAAAAAAAAACAGACTGAGAAAAGAAAATCGCCCAAAGTCATGACAACCATTCCACCCCCCCCACCTCACTGGAAAGACTGGGATTCGATCCCGGGTCCTTGACACCAAGATTGATGTTTCTTTCTTTCTTTCTTTTTTTTTTTTTAATTTTTTTTAATGTTTACTTATTTTTGAGACAGAGAGAGAGAGCATGAGCAGGGGAGGGTCAGAGAGAGAGGGAGACAGAGAATCTGAAACAGGCTCCGGGCTCCAAGCTGTCAGCACAGAGCCTGACGCGGGGCTCGAACCCACAGACTGCGAGATCATGACCTGAGCCGAAGTCGGACGCTTAACTGACTGAGCCACCCAGGCGCCCCTGATGTTTCTTTCTTGTACCAGACTAATCCAAGGACTGGAGTAAACCCAAAATGGATGATTCCATCTGCAAAACTCCATTCGAAGCCGTTAGACCAGGGAGGATTCCAGAGGTTATGTCCTGCCTGTGTTGATTTCCGATCAGAATGTGGGCCTTCGGGCACCTGAATTCGCTCTCGTTTCCTATCCAATGAGCACAGTAACAGCCACATAACAGCACTTTGGGGAAGACCGGTCCGGGAACACCATCCGACCGGCCCTGCCCGGGACAGCGTGTGGCCACCGCCGAAACTGCAACGTCGCTCTCGTGTTTCACAGTTTATAAGCTCAGATCCACGAGAAGCACCATAGAAACCATCTCTCCCACATCCCCACCCCTTCAACATCACAAGGGGACTCAGTCACGGTCTCCTTCCAGCCCCTCAGGACCCCGTAAGGTAGGAAGAATCAGAGATTCTTTCCGCCCATCCCACACGAGCAAGCTGAGACTCCGTGCGATTTTAGCGGAGTCCTACCCAGCCAGAGGCAGCTCGCCCCGGGGCCCGATGCTGGAAAGGGGGCGGCTTCAGACAGGCAGGCACACCCGAAACACAAGGTGTTCTGAGTCAGGCTTGCATGCACCCACCAGGACAACAGGTATCAGATTCTTATCTGAAATTGTGTGCGTTCATCTCTGCATTTAGGCTTCACGTCATTTGACTTCCAACCATTTAGGGTGAGCAATACATTCTGGGCGGATGGGCATAGGTGGTGAGAGTCATCTGACCTGTTCTGCGGCTCGACGTAACCTGCACAGTCAATGGTGAGGGGAGCCCATCGCAGCGGCCGGTGGCTGGGAAATCAAGCAGGAGCCCATGGCTCCCTCCAGCTCGGATTGTGGAATATTCATCTCCCCCGTTAATGGACCACGGCTGCCGGATCCAGGGAGCCCCGGAGCTGCCCAAGGCGATCTGGTTCCAAGAAAAGCAATTCTGCGTCTGAAGAGTTGGCTCAGCCCTGCCTTGCACCTGGAATTAGGGAAGGCGCTTTTCGGAGGACAGATTTAAGTTGTCCACTGGGGGGGGGGGGGGGGTTCTTGAACAGGAGCTCTGCCAATGTCGGCCCATTAAATGGACCAACCTTAATGCGTCCGCTCGTTCTGGGGGCATTCACCGGCCAGCTGTGCGTTCCGGGCTCTGATGGCGAATCTGAGCGTCCTCTTCTGGAGGATCCCCAAGCCCTGAGCCCCTTCCCACACCAGCCACTGCCCTCCCCTCCATCACCACCAGGCGTGACGGGGAAATGAAAACCACCACAGGGGCCGAGCACTTTCTCTCTCTCCGCACCTGCTCTCCCTCTTGGGTCTCAGACCCTCAGGGGAGAGTGTCGGGAGCTTCCTTTCTTTACACTGTTACACACGTGACCAAAACATATGGCCAGCCTGTGAAGGTCAAAGACAACAGACACCTCAGAAACCATTCGTCCAGAGGCTCTCGGCCCCCGTGCGTGCCATGGACCCCCGTCCACTGCCTGAAACACCTGTGGACCCCTTCCCATAAAATAAAGTGCACAGGATCAAAGAGAGGCCAATTATATTGCAATACAGCTGTCAAAGTAGTTTACCAACAAACAGTAATACAGGGGCTCCCCCGGCACCGTATTCTACAACCAGGGCCGGCGGGGGGCGTCTGGGAAGGACCGCCTCCTTGAAGGACTGGATTACCAAGCCGTGAGAGAGTCGCGGGCACTGCCCGCAAAAATAAAAGATGCATTGAAATAAAATAAAGGTGAAATATAAAATGCATGAAATGCATTTACAAAATGAAAATAAAGATGCATTTCTGTTCCCATCCGTATGGGCTGAGCGGTGACCCCCAAAGAGATACATCCACGTCCCAATGTCGGGACCCGGTGCCGGTGACCTTGTTTGGATAAAGAGTCTTTGCAGACGCAGTTAAGCTAGGGATCTCAAGATGAGACCGTCCGGGATCACGTGGGTGGGGCCCTAGACCCAGTGACATGTGTCGTTGAGAGAGACAGAGGACAACAGTGGAGAAAGGGGGCGACCGCGTCAAGAGGGAGGCGGTGTGACGGCGAGGGAAGTGGTGTGGCCGCCAGCCAAGGAACACCCGAAGCCACCAGGCCCTTGGGGGGAGAGCCACGGGCACACCGCGCCCGGATTCCAGGCTTCTCGGCCCAGGACCGTGTGAGAAGTTGTGTGCCAGCCAGTGCGTGGTAGTCTGTTACCACAGTTCTAGGAAACCGAGATGCCGTCTAAGGTCATGGACATGCGGTTTCTAGAAGGACCCCCTCTCTCATATAGCTCCCGCATGCATTCATCTACCACATTCCCATGGGACAGGCACACCGGTTAACACTGCCTCAGTCCCTGCCCTCAGGGAGCTTGCATTCCAAAGTGGGAAGCACAGTGGGCCCCAGAAAATAAACAACGGAATGTTTGATAAACATAATGTCGGCGAGTTATAAGCGCCTTGGAGAAAATGAAACAGGGTGATGCATGACGAGTAACTAAGGAAGTACTCTAGACTGGGTGGTCGGGGGAGGCCTTGCTAAAAAGATGACAATTCAGCCGAGATTTAAATGATAAGAAGCCAAGGACAAAGGTGGAGGGAGGCACGTTCCCACAGAAGGAATGTGCAAAGGCCCTGAGGCTGGGACAAGCTTGGTAAGTTTAATGAGGAGAAGGACTGAACAGCTGGGCTGGAGAGCAGGGCAGGGGAAGATCACTGGGCCTTAGTCTGGGTCCTAACGGATGCTGACGTGGGGATTAGCACACGGCAGGGTTACTGGGACCACAGCTTGGAAGGGAAGCGGGATTTTAGGAGAGGGGCCTAAATCCCAAAAGGCCACAGTGGGCCCTGTAGGGAGCTCTGGAGCTGGGACGCACCCGCGGAGTTGTTGTGTCTCCAGGCCAGGTGGCCAGGGCTGATGTCCTGCACGGACCAGCTGCCAGCTGCTGACTGATCCCAGGGAGGGGAGTGTGGCCACGGCTGAGCCACAAGCTGCCAGCACTCCCGGCAGCTGGGGGACAGTGACTTGCTTCTGCGGGAGGCTCAGACACCGCAGCAAGGAGTTTGGGCTTAACAGCTTCACGTGTGTGGAAAATAAAGCTCAGAGAGGGCAATGAGCTTTTCTGATATCACACAGCAGGCTGGAGACAAACCCGGGTTTAAGTGCCTCGCTTCCTGAAAATAATTCCTTCCCCCTCTCCTCCTCAGGCCATAACATAATATTTTGCTCCACAATCTGATGCTCAGAGCTTCCCAAGGCAAGGCCCCTTCTCTGCGTGCAATTAGCTGCGTCCGAGGAATTGTGCTGATCAGCCTCTCCTTTCGACCCCTTTGATAAAAAATCACCAGGAGACAGATAACCGGGCCTGGGTGATTTCTTTCTCTTCCGCAGATAACACCCTCCAGGGGCCTGAGGCACCTTCTCCAAGGAGAAACGACATCCTCCGCACCTTTCGGATTCCAGGCCACCCAGCGATGGCCAGTGGATCCCAGTAATGCTGTCGTTGTCATAAACTCGAGGGCAGCTAGCGGGCACGAGCCGGTGCCTCGAAGAGCCTGGAAGCAGGGCAGACGGGAGTTAAGCAGTCCCCGAGAAAGGCCATGTCAGAGCTCACCTCTGCTTTCCAGAACATCTTGATTCTTCCAACTCATTCTTTGATTCCTCTTTTCAGACAACACACGCATGCTTAGGGTCGGTGTCACCGTCTCGCTCAGGTTCTCGCGAGGCTCTCGGAGGTTGGAGGCACCTTGTGCCGTCCTCCTGCCTCTCTGCCTGCCGGCTGCGTTGCCTTGGGTGAGTCACCCAACCTCCTGAGTCACGCCCACGGAACTGAGGCGACAACTCTGGCTCACATCTGTCCTGAGGACAAAGGGACGCTGTGCATACGTGTGCCTCCCAGACTCTAAGCAGGGCGTCCCTTTCTGTAAGAGCCGCAGGGGAGACAGAACGTGAGCTGTCCTAACACAGCACAGGCCGGGGGACGGGTGCGCTCCTGGGATCCCGGCTTCGTGCGGCAGCTGACATCTCTCTGTGTCCAGAAGCGAGTGCGATCCAGCCTTCCCGGAATCTGGTTCTGCCACAGGCTTGCTGCCCGACTCCCGGCAGACGACTTTCCTTCCCTCCAGCTGGTGGCTTCTTCCCCCATAGAACGAAAGCTGTCTGGCCTGTGTGCCTGCAAGGTCCGTGGTTGCAGTCAAGGACTCGAGCCTGGAGAGGTGGCCGCAAGCTTCCTGAGGTCTCCTGAGGCTGACACTTGCTTCCCCTCCAGCTGCCACTGTCTGGTCCAGGGACGCTTGTCAGGGCTCAGGGTCCAGACCACTCCTTCCCAAAGTCCCCACCCGGAACCCCTCAGGAACGCCAAGGCAAACCACCGGAGCTTGAATTTCCAGCACATCCTTCATTTTCCTACTCAAAAATGCCACCAGCCCCCCTTGCTCTCAGAATCTGAACAAGGACCCCTCCTTGATGTTAGAAGCACATAGCCCGAAGGGGTAAAACGATAGAATTTGGAGCCAGGCTGCCCGGGTTCAATTTTAGTATATGTGCTGCCGAAGCGAGCACAGGCTGCCCGGGTTCAAATCCCAGCTCCATTGCTTGCCCACAGTGTGATTTGGGGCAAGTTTATCAGCCTCTCTGTGTCGTAGTTCACGCACCTATAAGATGACGGTGACGGGGGCGCCTGGGGGGCTCAGTCCGTTAAGCGTCCGACTTCGGTTCAGGTTGTGATCTCGCGGTTCGTGAGTTCGAGTCCCGCGTCGGGCTCTGTGCTGACGGCTCGGAGCCTGGAGCCTGTTTCGGATTCTGCATCTCCCTCTCTCTCTGCCCCTCCCCTGCTCTCGCTCTCTCTCTCTCTCTCAAAAATAAAAAAAGAAAAAAAATTTAATGAAATTTTAAAAAGATGACGGTGATGAAGGTGGTACTACCCGTTCGTAAGATATTTTGAGCGAATGAAATCAATACACACATAAAACCATAACGCATGGAGGCCGTTTATTCATAAACCTGCAGCGGCGAACCCATCTGGGATCACTTTTGCTCCATCAGGGCTAAGGTGCCGGAAAGGAGACGGTTGGTAAACAGAAGAAACGCCGAACACTCTTGCGTGGACCAGCACCCCGCGAAGGCGGGTTTGGGGGTGGGAGAGACTTGGTCGCGGGTCTGCAGGGAGATGTGGCCGTCCCCAGCTGTGAGCGGCAAGCAAGCAGTGGGGGATGCTCCGAACGAGGCAGGATCTGCTGAATGCTGGAGACGGGGTCCTGTGGGAGCGGTTCCTGGAACGAGCGGGGGTCGACGGGGAGCTGCTTTGCGGTTCGACTGTGACCATTGTCCTCACGGGGGTGACTGTGGCAGGCAGCTTCTCACCAGCCTCAGCCGTCACCGCTCTCCCCTGGTTCCCGCTCGACCGCTTTGTAACCGCATGGTCTCCCGTAGAACAAGGTCACTCCTCTACCCCGGGACACTCCACGGGGGGTGAGGTGGGGGTGACCTTGGCCGTGTCGCTGGCCCAGAGCAGTCACAGGTGCTCTGCGGAATCTTTCCTAACTGCACGCAGGATTCCAGAAGGGGGCTGCGGGCATTCAGATCTGCTCCTTGAGGCCTATACAGGTTGGCACTAAACGTTTGGGAAATGATTTTTCAAAGCATCCCTTTCTTCACTACCTTTTGGCAAGTTGGAATACATTATGGCACAAGCTGGCCTGGGGCAAAGCAGGAATGTGAATAGATACCCTTTCTGGCCACATCAGATAACTCCTGTAAAGGGGAGGGGCCGGGCAAGAGTTCTTCTCAGAAGAAAAGACTCCCTGTGGCCTCAGCTTAGCTCGGCTGGTGGGGGAGGGGTGGGGGGGGGCATCCAGAGGCCATTGGAAGCAGCAGCGAACGCGCATCAGATCCCATCGACTCCAACACCAGCAGCACGCATCCCCCTGCACGTCCCACTGCCTCCCTGATGAGGCCACCCTCATCGGAGGCAGGATCCTTAGGCAAGGATGAGATGTGGGCCTTGGTGGGAGCAGGGACTTCAGAGGAACCCCAGAACATGCTCAAAGCAGGACCCGGCTCCCGCATGCACGTGGCCGCGTGTACGAGGAGTCTCCTTTCCCCTGCTCCAGGCTCGGCGGTGAGACCCACAAGCTCTACCCCTGCCCACACTCTCCTACAAGCTAGCGCACGTCTGCAGTGTGAATGGTGCCCCTTTAGGGCTGGCAACCTTGTGCAGCGTGCAGACCGAGCAACCGTACCTGGCAAGCACGGGTAGAAGCGTTTCCTCCACAAAGATGAGGGTGAGAGCCGTGGAGGAGGATGAGATCAGCAGTCAGAGGAGAAGAGCGCAACGAGGTTCATTCACATGTGGGTCCCCCTTTAATTTATTCAGGTATTGCCCACCGGTTCCATAATTCAAAATCCCACATTGACTTCCTGCGTGAGCCCGAGCTCTGAATCAAGGGCTAGAGTCCCAGACACAACCCCGCCATGTCCTTTTCAGGAGACCGTACGTAGCGTGTAGCACCGGAGAAGGTCTTTTGCAGAGAATATTTGCCAGGCGTGTTTGCGTCCTTGTCCCTCGCTTGCTGTCCTGAAACAAATGTACGAAGAGCTCCTCCACGTTCTCACTGACAGAGCGCTGCCCGCCCTCAGGGTGCATCTCCGAGGCGGGTCTCGCAACACCAGCAGATTATCGCCAAAGAGAGGACTCTGGAAAATGTGCCCCTGTGGGTAGTGATTGTGGCTGCTTTGTCCCCCTCGTATCCCTGGGGCCCTAGAACAAGAACCACAGCGTATTTGGCACTCGATGGGCCTTTGTGGAACGAATGGCGGGAAGCTACCTTCTGCTCTGCCGGAGGTTCCAGCCATGAGGAAGGGAAGCCCCGAGCAGGACCAAAGCGGCGCGGCCCGGGAAGGTAGCGTTCCTTCCCCGCAGCTGTGAAAACCTCCCAACCCCCTCCAGGAGGCAGCTTGGAGGCCCCGTCTTCCCTGAGAAAACGCTGGCTTCGTCCGGACCAGAATCTGTGTTTTCCCAGCATCAAGCACGTTTGTGACGCTCCTGGATTCTGTCCGAAATCCCCGAGGAGACGATTCTGCCCGAAATCCCCGAGGAGACGGACCTCGGGATGGGGTTCCCAGCTGCAGAGCCCCTCACTTCAGCTGAGCTGGACAAACGCAGGCAGACTCGCGTCCAGTCCCACGACCCGAGTCCCCGGGAGCCACGCGACTGAGGACGATGATGCGTGTGCAAGACAGATGGGGAGCAGCGTGGGGGAGGACAGGGAACGAGTGACCGTCTGCGAATGAAACGTAGTGGTTACTGGGGTAAAAGATTAACATCCCATATTCTTTTCTTATTTATATTTTTTTTGGAGAGAGAGTGAGAGCGTGCATGACTGGAAGAGAGGGGCAGAGAGAGAGAGAGAGAGAGAGAATCTCAAGCAGGCTCTATGATCAGCGTGGACCTCGCCATGGGTCTTGATCCCACAATCCTGGGATGATGCCCCAAGCCCAAATCAAAATCAGACGCTCCATTGACAGCCACCCGGGCGCCCCCAAATCCCGTATTCTTAATTCATTTGACTCAAGCTGCCCACAAGCCAAACCCCAGCAGCCAGTATCTATACCTGGACGCTTCAGTCATTTGAGTCAATACACTTCTTTTTCAAGCCAGAGAAGAGTTGCGTTTTCTGTTTCTTGCAGCCCGAACCGGCTCCGAGGTGGCAGGCGGACGCTTCTCACCTGGATGAGACCGACTGTTGGCTGATTGTCTCCTTGCTGTTGCCTTTGACCTTGTCTTACTCTTTGAGATGCAGCCCTGAGTGATGACCCCATAGGACCAGTATCAGGTATGAGCCCACGCTTTGCAGGGGGGACGGAGGGCATCTCAATGTACAGTCTCCAAATGAGGAAGTGTTTTCCAAAAAGGAATTCAGTTCGCTGTCAGCCAACGTGACCGTTAAAATAAAAAGATTACTAAAGGCGCGCCTGAGTGGCTCAGTCGGTTGAGCGTCCGACTTCGGCTCGGGTCACGGTCTCGCGGTCCGTGAGTTCGAGGCCCGCGTCGGGCTCTGTGCCGACAGCTCAGAGCCTGGAGCTTGCTTTTAGTTCTGTGTCTCCCTCTCTCTCCGCCCCTCCCCGATTTGTGCTCTGTCTCTCTCTCTCTGAAAAATGAGTAGACATTTCAAAAGAATTGTTTTTAATTATTGCAACAGAATGGACAAATCTGGCTTCCACTCCTGACCCTTCCAGACTGCCCTTCCCTACAGTAGGTACAGCCAATCTTTGCCCCCTCTCAGCTTGGACACAGAGGCGTCTGTTGACTTATCTGCTGAGTCTCCCTGTGCATACAGCGTCTGTTTCATATCTGAGTCCCCTTTCTGGCAATGCCCTCCAGCTATTCCTGCCAGGCCGTGCACATTCCTAGTCCCAGGAATGTGCCTCTTATCGCCGCCCGGTCCATCAGTCAAGGCTAACAGCAACAGCGGCTTTCCTGGATAACCAGGGTCTGGTGCAATCCCCCCAGGGGAAGCAGATGAGCCGTGGGCCTCGCGCCCTTCTGTTTCTAAGCTCAGGGCTCATCGTCGCTGGAGATCCAGGTTTTCTGAGGCAAACGCTCGAGGGCCCTGCGGCCCAGCGTGCAGAAGGCCCAGCAGCGAAGCTTCTTGGTCTGAGCGGTGGCTCTGCCTTGTGCCCTCTGGACTCGAAGTGTCCCGCGTGCCACCTCCCTCCAAGTTCCTTGTGCCACTCGGACCCTGCACGGGGACACCTAACCCGGATGCTGACCTCGGAGCTCTGTGAGGCCTCCGGACAGCCTCTTCCTCCCCCTGGGTTTCTCTCTACCTGCCCAGCCACTTCCTATCCAAGGTAGGCGTCCCGTCCACAATCGCCCCGGCACGCGCCCTTTCTGCCTCTGCTGGCGCACGCGCAGGGACAGGGCGCTCCCTTGCTCACCGGCGGCCTGTTCCATCACGGGAGGTCTCTAAAGCTGCGGCCTCCAGGGGTGCACGCTGAGCAGAGGTCGGCACAGTACGATCTCCATTCCCTCCACGGCCACGTCTTCCCCGAGGGCTCCGAGTGTGGCTGCGAGGGCCCGGGTCACGCCTGTCCTTCCACAAACAAAGCCTCAGACGGTGGGCGCCTGATCCGTCTCCCAGCCAGGCCTCTCCCATCTGTTATAAGGGCAATAGACTTTTTTTTTTTAAGCCCGCACATGGGGTTTGACATTGATCCCTGTGAAATCCCGGGGACGTTCTTGTTCACGGAGTTTGTTTTTGCTCTTCTTTGGGGCTGTCCATTGACAGACGGAGGCCGCAGAGAGAGGGTTTGGGATTCCCAAGGAGAATGGCCACCCCACTCCCGTGGTGCCGCGTGCGGCGGGAGTCAGACGGACCTGGCTTTACGGCTTGTTGCAGTTTAGCGGCTGGGTGACCTCGGGAAGCTTTCTTCGACTGTCTGAGCCTCCATTTCCTCAACTTAACATCTACTTGTTTTGTGAACGCTCTGAGGGTTCGGTCAATGAAGGCACAGTCTCTGAAGGACCTTCCGCCTTGCCGGGCTCGGGGCGAGTGACCACCCAAAGGCTGTCATTATCCCGTGTGTGATCTCCTGGAGAGGATTGCGGGCGTGTGAAAATACTTTGCCAAGCTCCGTAAGCCTTGCCCTTCTGGACGCCACTGCCCCAGCGTGGTCTCCCTGAGGAAAGTGAGCGGGAGGTAGGCGAGGAGCTTGGACCCCGGGCCCTGGTGAGCCGCCCGCGACGGAGTCCGTGGGGACACTGAGAGAGCTACGTGGTTTTGTGCTCGTGCCTAGTCTTGCACGCAAGCAAGGAAGCCAAAGCTTCCAAAGGTGAAGGGCTTTGGGGCTTGAGGTGTGAGCTTTCGGGCTGCATCTCACGCCAAACAGCCCATCGGCTTGGCCTTTGGACCCAAGCAGACCCAAGTTCAAATTCAAGTCCCACCACAAGACTCAGGTTCTTTTCCCACTTGGATGGGCTCCTTCTATCTCCTCATCTCTGATTCTTCTTTGATGAGTTCTGTGTCCCTCTCTTTATATATATAGGTTTAGTTTAGAGAGAGAGAGCACTCACAAGTGGGGCAGAGGGGCAGAGGGAATCAAAGAGAGAATGTCAAGCAGGCTCTGCGATCGGCCAACACGGGGTTCGATCTCACAGCCCTGGGACCATGACCTGAGCTGAAATCAAGACTCGGGCACTCGACCGACTGAGCCACCCAGGCGCCCCTCCCTCTGTTTTAAAGAATCCAGTTCAAGCAGCTTCACCCAGAAACTCACGGAGACCCCTCCAAGCAGGCTGGAGGGCTACTTTCTCTGCTGTCCCCAAACGGCCACCAGCCACACAGAATTGGAAGGGCCTGTTCAATGTCCGTCTTCCTGACCACCTGTGGGCACCTTGAAGGGAGGGACAGGGGTTTATTCGTCTGTGTCTCCAGTGCCTGGACCGACTCCTGAAACCACAAAGTGTGCCACACATATTTGCCGAGCTAATTACTTAAAACTAAAAACAGAATCAGCACCAACGGGCCAGGGGTTCAGGACAGTCATGGACTGAAGCAGGAAGGAGAGGGAACAGGAAGCGGGCGATTTCCTGGACCTGGTGGGCCGGGAGGAACCCTGGACCGGGGGACGCCTGCGTTCCAGCCCAGGCCCAGCCTCCCACCGCTTGGCCCTCGCAGAAGTCAGCCCCGCACCTTGGCCTGGATCACGGCCTCCCTCCCCTGCGTAGGGCTGCCCCGGATCATTCCAAGCTCACATCTGACGCACTCCGTGCACAAAGGCCGTTGCGTCGACTAAGGTCAGGCTGTGAAACCCCCACCTTCCTTCTGAGCTCAGGGTCAGGCCTGCTGGCAAGGACGGGGCCAGACTGTCATCTCCCCAGATGAGACTGTAACTGGCCACACGGTGAAAGACAAAGAAGAGAGCCGTTTCTGAAAAATATACGTGCCTCCCGATCCAGCCTTATTACCGGCGGGTTTTCTGTCTCATTTGTTTGCCTCCGAGTGATTTGAGGCGTTCACTCTGCATCAGCAACACTTACAAGAAATATGAGACGAGATAAATTTGCCACAGACATTATACACCATGCTGCAGTAATTACAAACCCGCTGTCCTGAAAGCAGCCTGACGGGGCTGAAATACATGAATGCATAATGCTTGGGAGGGGAAGGGAAAAGGAAGAGGAAGAGGGGGCGGGAAGGCGGGAGAGAGTGAAAACGGGTAGCATTTGGCATCAGCGATCTGTGTGCCAAACATCGAGCCTGGCCCCTCACCGGCCCCAGCCCACTTAATCCTTTCAGGGCTTCCCGTGAAGCAAGCTTGTCGCGAACTCGGGGTTATAGAGGGGAGAGTGAGGCAAACAGCGGGAACACGGGCCAGCAGCGGAGCAGAACTCTGAGACGTGAGTCAAGGTACCCTGCAGAGCCTCCAAAAGGTACCACACGCAGATCACCGGGGACTTGCGAGGCGGGAGCAAGGCTGCAGGTTGGGACTTCTGGGAAGTCTGCACACGCAGACGGATGCCCCGTCCACCCCTGCACAGCCCCACAGACCACCAGAGCCTTGGGTCTTTGGACCTTCCTCTCCGTGTCCTCCAATTGGGCCATTTGTGTCCTTCTGTCTTCTCGTTCACTGATGCTTTCTTCTGCCGTCTCCAGTCTGTTGTTAACTCTATCCAGTGAACTTTTGGGGTGCCTGGGTGGCGCCTGGGTGGCTCTGTTAAGCATCGGGCTCCTAATCTCAGCTCAGGTCATGATCTCACGGTTTGTGGGTTCGAGCCCCGCCTCGGGCTCTGGGCTGACAGCAGGGAGCCTGCTTGGGATTTTCTCTCTCTTTCTCTCTCTCTCTCTCTCTGACCCTCCCCCACTCGCTCTCTCTCTCAAAATAAATACGCTTTAAAACAATAAAGAAAATTAGTCTCTTCAGGGAACTTTGGTTTCTATTCATTCTTTTCAGTTCTAGAATTTCCACTCAATTCTTCAGGGTTTACGTTTTTTTCTTAAAAGTTTCCACCTGCTCACTCATTAAAATCTACTTTTCCTCTACGTCAACGTATTTACAGGGATCATTTGAAAGTCTTCGCTAAGCATACCGCATACACTATCTTGGGTTTGGGTATCTCTTAACTGTGTTTTGTTTTGCTTCATTTTTTACTATGGCTTACATTTTCCTGGGTTTTTTTTTTTTTTTAATGTCCACTGAAAATTTTATTGAATATTGAACATTGCGCAAAGGACATCGTACAAACTCTGGCTTCAGTTGTCGCCCTCTGAAATCCCAAACCATGCAATTACGGATTAATCATTTGAACTTGCAAGGGCTTGTTTTCACACCTTGTTTGCTCAGATCTGCGGAAAGCTCCAAGGCATTTTCCAAGCCCCTCTAACTTGGCGGGACTCAGACAAGGCAGGTCCATGGCATGGTCCTTACTCTTAAATCGTGGTCTGTCTGACGTCACGGCTAGAGGCTAGGATGTCAAGGGGATTTCCCTACCCTGCAGGGCGAGAACTCCAATTTCTCTAGCCCTGCTTGACCTCTAGTAGCTCTGCTCTGTTCTCAGTGCCATAACAGCTGCTCGATGATAAGGTTTGAGTGCTTTGCCCTGTGCACATACAGCCCAAGTTCAGCCTGAGACTCTCAGGGACTCCTACATCAACTGACAGGACTCGTTTTCTACATAGGTTGCTCTCCAAATCCCCACCATGGGGATTCCACCTGCCTCAATCCCTGAACTCTGATCTCTATTTCTTTAGCTCAGTAGGACTACATCTACAGTCCTTTCCTAGAAAAATGCTGGAAGAGGCACTTACTAAAATGAAAAAAAATAGACAAAGAAAACACAGGATCCAAAGGACAGAGAATTCAACTCAGAAGCGTAAGATGATCAACTGGAAATCCCAGGACGGCCATTGTGTGCCAGCCTGAGAAAGTGATCTGTTCAGATTGAAAGGGAAAGCTCTGGTGATGCAGGAGACAGGTTTCCAGTAACTATAAAAAAAATATAAAACTGAGAGTGTAGAACTGTTTAAGTTTTTGGAGAACTACTGACAAGCGTATGACAGAAGGTAAGAACACCGGAAAAGAAAGCAGTGGGTACACAGAAAATAACCCATAGAAAATCAAGGCAATTATTAAAAAAAAAAATTTTAATGTTTATTTTTGAGATGGAGAGAGACAGAGCATGAACGGGGGAGGGTCAGAGAGAGGGAGACACAGAATTTAAACAGGCTCCAGGCTCTGAGCTGTCAGCCCAGAGCCCGACGCGGGGCTCGGACTCACGGACCGCGAGACCATGACCTGAGCCGAAGTCGGCCGCTTCACCGACTGAGCCACCCAGGCGCCCCAAATCAAGGCAATTATTAACTCCAGGTAAAACAAAACGTTGAAGTCTACATAACTGCATACTCTTTTGCCTGGAGGGGAGCAATATTTACATAGTCATAATTCTGTAAACGTTACTTACCAGCTTAACCAAAAATTGTGGATAAATCTTATTAAGGGATGTGAGTGTGGAAAGATATGTAAGGGAGCTATTGTATAAAGCCAAGAGTATGGGTTCTACATTCAGGTAGGTCTGGCTCAAATACTGCCTTCACCACCACCCTACTGGGTCAACTTGGGCAGCTTATTTAAACTTTCTATGCCTCGGTTTTCCTCTCTGTAAAAGGGATACTCTCTCATAAGATTGCTGTATTAAATAATCTACACAAAGCCCCATATATAGTTAGTTCGTCACATCAAATTCATCTGCTATCTTTCTGTTTGTTCGACTGGAAGGCAACATTCCACTGCATTTCTCAGCTTGACCTCAGGCTGTAAAGACAGGGCCAGTGGAGGGAAGGGAAATTCAATGTTTTGAGACATTGCAAGAACACAGTTTGTTAGCAGTAACCCTGTGGTGGAGGCAGAAAGACTTGCTAAGGAAGGAGGTTCCTGCACAGCATTCAGAGACCTCCTGTTCCTCTAAGACGCATTTTCATTTGAAAGTCAGAGGGACAAAAAGGAACTCAGGAAGAGCACAGCTCCCTCCTCATTACGGCATGGGCTGCAAAGTGGCTGGACCATAATCACCAGCCAAGGAACCTCCGTCCCCAAACTCTTCCAGGGCAGAGAGGATGGAGAGGGAATCAAGACACTCACTCTCGAACCACTCCTCTGCTCAGGAGTGACCACGTGGCTTTCGGCAGGTCCCTTCACTCTTGTGTTGCCAGCTGAGCGATGGTGACTTGGGCCTGGTGCCCTTGGAGAATCCATCCACCTGTGGTGTCTGTGATGGGTTTTGAGCTCTTTACTTTCTCTGCCTCAGCTTCCCCTACTCCGACTATTTTTGTATTGTAGGGGAAAGGAGATTTTCCTGACAACCTCCCAAATCACTGGAGGAGTTCATGCTGAGCTGATAGGCCGCGAGCTCAAGGCCATCAAGCCCCAAAGCCAGGATTTGTCTCTCTTTCATATTCTCCCTTATGCTGCGGCCATTTGGGGTAGGATTGTCCTGTGGGGCCTTGCTGAACCTTCATCCACACTGCTGGTGGTGTTCAGGTCTCAGGGCCAATCTTGGGGCTTGGATGAAGCGTTTGGTCTCCAGAATAGCGTACCGGGGGCCCACAGGAGACCCAGACCCCATCCGTTTCTCTAGCTCAATTTTCCCAGTGACCCAGCAGTAAAGGATACAAGTTGTTTGCCCGACTATTCTGTGAATAAAACGGGTTTGTCTCCCACCTGGCTCTCTTTCTTGCATATGCGGTTCTCTTGGCCTGGATCTTCAGAGGGCAGGAGAAATGAGTCTTAGGGTCAGAGTACTGTGTCCCCACCTTAAACTCCTCATGAGGTGCAGGAACTCACTGTATAGGTCAATAGAAAGATGCTGACGTCACTACATTGGCGTGCATCCTATCAAATCTCCATGAGTGCTTGTTACATCAAATGGAACACAAAACAAGGAGACGTACCAAGTTCTTAAGAAGCCCGGGGAGAAGCCCACTGCTCTACCTGGCCCAAGGGTAATGGGGAGGTGTTCCGAAGGTAATGACTGACCCCATCCCTGATGTTCACCCTGACATGTCACTTTCGTAATGACCTTCCAATAACAGTGACTCAGTTGAGCAACTCAGGCCCTTTAGAAACGTTTTGACAGTCTCCTGCCTTGGAGAAGCTCAGCAGTTATTAAGACGGCAGCCAGCAGCCCTGCCAAGCGGGCAAGGAGTCCCCGCTGAGGCTATTATAAAAGGAAACCATGGGGGAATGCACTAGAAAAGCTGAAGATTGGATACGGACCCCAGACTGGGGCTCCCTGAGCCTTTGATTAAGACAGGCCAAGTTTGTTCTCCCCGCTCTGGAAAACGTGCTTTCTGAGACTCCAGGGCCTAGAGTTCTAAACAAGGAGGCTGTTAAAAGATAGATTAAAAGGCATAAAAATAGTGTAAGATTCCACGGCACAGTGAGGCCTGTCAGGTCCCGGCTCACAGAGGGGATTGCTTTAAGGCGATGATCAAAATGAGTCACCAGTGTCTGCTCGGATTGTGCTGATGCCTCTTGAAAAGGCAAAAACCGGGACTATTGTTTGTGTCAAAAATACTTCTGAAGAGGCTGCAGAAATCAAAAGGTGCTGATGTGCCAAAGTCGGGAGACTGATAAAGGGGAGAAAGAAAAGTTGGGAGTCTTAACACGTAAGGGCCAACAGGTAAGCAAGAGTGCACTTCGGAGTAAGTTGGGAGAGGGGCCGATGGCGGGAAGAAGGGGACTCACGGCGGCAACGTGCGTGTCCCCGCTCTGTCGCGAGGGAGGCCCTCCCTTTTATGGAGCTCCTACGATGTGCTAAATATCCACCTCGTCACCTTCCCTTGACACTCAGGCAAAAACGATAGTTGCTTGAGGGGGCTGTGTAACCCCTAAGATGTCATTGCCCCTCTCTGAACCTCGGTGTCTTCTTCTGGAAAACGTAGGTAATCATCCATACGTCCCAGGGTGGTTGAGACGTAGGTCGGTTTGCCAGGTCTGTGGTAAGAGTCCCACAGGGTGGATAGCTATAACAACAGACCTTAATTTTCTCACAGTTCTAGAAGTTGGAAGTCTGAGAGCAGGGAGTCACCAGGGCTGGGGTCTCCTGGGGTCTCTCTCCTGGGCTTGCAAGACGGCCACCTTCCTGTACCCTCACATGGCCTTCCCTCTGCATATTATCTGTGTCTTAATCTCTTCTTACGAGGACGCCACTCGTATTGGATCGGGTCTCACCCACGCGACCTCATTTTATCTGAATTATCTCTTGAAAGTCTTTGTCTCCAGACGCTGTCACATTCTGAGCTCCTGTAGGTTAGGGCTTCTGCACGTCAATCTAGGGGACACGATTCACCCCTTCTCAGGAGTTTAGGTGAGATGTCATGGGTAAAAAGACCAAGCACCTAGGAAGGGTTCGATGTGTCGTCACTGAATGTAATGAAAAATTAATTGTAATAGTGATGACACTTACTGAGAACGTGTTACACCGTGGCCACTGTGGGGAACACACTACCCATGACGCTTGTGCGTTATCGAACTCTTGGCGAACCTGTGACTCAGGTCCTATTCGCATCTCCACTTGATTAATAAAGAAACTGAGAAATAGGTGAACTAGGATGGGGAATTGCCCAATGTCATACAATAACTCACGAAGCCAGAATCCAAAACTCCATCTGTCTATTTCCAAAATGCTGTGGTCCTTATCATTCCACTGGGTGGTTTCCCAGAAGGGTAGACAGCCAACGTTGGATTAATCTGAAAGGTGACCCAATATCAAGCTCTCCTCCTCTCCCCAGGTCTCCCCAGACCCTCTGAAACTCCTCACCAACCGGCCAACCTGCCCTCCTTTGCATTCTTCCGAGGACGGGGCACTCGCTCTCTGCCAAGGCAGCCAGTCCCAATTTCTGGACAAATCCAATGGTTGAAAAGTAGTTCCTCCTCCAGGCAAACGGATTGATTTCAGATTCAAAATCGGTACCAAGTAGAGTCGTGCTCGATCATCACTTCCAGGGAGGGAATCTTTGACAAGTTCCCGTTGCTTTTAAAGGTAAAATAGTCATAACTTGCTCTTAAAAACTGCCAACAGCACGAAGAGAATCAAGACTGAGGACCGAAATCGCTTTCCTCTCCTCCTGTTCACACTGTCAGCGGGGAACAGTCCGACTGTGGAAGATCTTCAGTCGAGGCTAAATTTATATTCATTCATGTGTCACCGGACTGTGCTTTCTTGCGTCTCTTCTCTGATCAATGCACTCATTAAAGACCCAGGCTCGGCAATAGATTCACCTTAATGCCTGTCACCCTCGGGTTTCAATAACACAGGCTCTGAGCACCTCTAACAAGCCACTGAAGAATGAAGAGAAAAAAGCTCTTTCTTTCCCTCTTTAGATAGAGTCCTGAAATTGTTTCTCTTCGTCCTTTAAAAATGATTCTGTTGACTCTATTAATTTTATTTAGGAGCTTTAAGGGGTACATAAGGGAAAGGGGAGGTTGGGGAAATATTTATGTGCAGCAAAAGGTGTTCATGGGAGCCCATGTGTATTTATTCCAAACCATTGACTGATTTGAGCACCTCTGTTTTGCTGAACTTGACATATTTGCTGGAACGCTTAACATAAAAGAATATTTGTTTCACTCTTACCTAATGGCTTTTTTATAAGTTGATTTATTTTGAGAGAGAGAGAGAGAGAGAGAATGAGCGGGGGAGGGACAGAGAGAGAGAGAGGGAGACAGAGGATCCAAAGCAGGGTCTGTGCTAACAGCAGAGACACCAACGCAGGGCTCGAACACATGAAGTATGAGATCATGACTCGAGCTGGAGTCGGACGCGTAAGTGACTGAGCCACGCAGGCGCCCCTAACTGCTTTTTTTCTCTTAACAGAACCACGTTTTCACTTGGGCACATTTCCTTCTAGTGTCTGTCCACACGCTCAAGTATTTTCACAGCTCCAACGCGATGTGTGTGTCGCGTTCTTACTATTATTTTCACTGCACAATCCATCCTAAGTACTTCCTGTGTTCTTGTAATTAACTTCTTGTTACTGAGTGATGTAGGGTATTCCCACTTCTTGTCCGTCCCCGTTAGATGATGCCCTTTCTCCTCACAACTATCTAGAAGGCAACAATAGATATCTCCATGCACGTCGCTATTTTCTTCTGTTCAGCTATTTTAGGTTTGAGCCCCCTGGACGGGCTCACTGGGTCAAAGTCTGAGAGCAGTCTCATGACTCCTGTCTATATGCAAGTGTGCGCTTTTTTTCTAAATAGAGCTTAGCCATTTATAACACATCGGCGTGTGAGAGTGTAGCAGTTTTAGCCACCGTGGAAGACAGTATGAAGGTTCCTCAAAAAATTAAAAATAGGGACGCCTGGGTGGCGCAGTCGGTTGAGCGTCCGACTTCAGCCAGGTCACGATCTCGCGGTCCGTGAGTTCGAGCCCCGCGTCAGGCTCTGGGCTGATGGCTCGGAGCCTGGAGCCTGTTTCCGATTCTGTGTCTCCCTCTCTCTCTGCCCCTCCCCCGTTCATGCTCTGTCTCTCTCTGTCCCAAAAATAAATAAATTAATTAATTAATTAATTTAAAAAAAAAATTAAAAATAGAAGTACCCTATGGTCCAGAAATCGCACTACTGGATATTTGCCCAAAGAATAGGAGAATATCGATTCAAAGGGATATACGCACCCCTATGTTCATTGGAGCATTATTTACAATAGCCAAACTATGGAAGCAACCCAAACATCCAATGACAGATGAATGGATAAAGAAGATGTATACACGACGGAATATTATTTGGCCATAAAAAAGAATGAAATCTTTCCATTTGCAACCGCCCGTGTGGATCTAGAGAGCACAGTGCTATGCGAAATCAGAGAGAGACAAATACTGTACGATTTCACTCCTATGTGGAATCCAAGAAACAGAACGGTGAGCAAAGGAAAACAAGAGAGACAACCCAAGAAACAAACGCTTCAACTATAGAGAACAAACTGAAGGTTACCGGAGGGGAGGCGGGGAGGGAGACTGGTGAAATGGGCGATGGGGATTAAGGGGTGCCCTTGTCGTGATGAGCACCGGGTGACGTACGGAAACGTTGAGTCCCTATATTGTACACCTGAAACTGACACAACGCTGTATCCCGTCTACACTGGAATGAAAGTTTAAGAAAACAGCACGTGCCAGTTTTGCCACCGCTTTACCAACACCAAAGAACACGTATACACCTACGCGATGAGCTTCCCGACTGGTCTTCGTATCTGTACATTGACTTAATTCTTACAGGGAAACGCTAATCACCCTTGAAGACCTTCACCCTTTAACACTTGGCTGGCTCAGTCAGAGGAGCATGTGACTCTTGATCTCGGGGTCGTGAGTTCGAGCCCCACGTGGGGTGTAGAGATTACCTAAAGGGAAAAAACTTTATCTAAATAAATAAATAGATAAATAAATAAATAAAACGTTCACTATCACTAGTATGGGGCCCAACTCTATCACCTGAAATCAAACCACTGCTATGATCTCAGCTACCCATTTTGGATGTCATGCCGCTTCATGCCTCTGAGGACTTAATCAATGGCTTTCTGCCTGTCTATTCCGTTGAAACAAGCAGTTTATGACGGGGAAGCCATCCACCTAGCTTAGGAACCGAACGTCTGCCATGTGGTCTTCCCTGCGCCGGGAGCCGCGATGGCCGTGTTTCTTTAACAGATAGGGAAACGGAGGCACCGGCTGACGGTTCGCCACGTAGCGGGCAAGACGGTCCGGAGCCGTTTTCCACCTGACGTTCAGCGCTCTATTTTCTTCACCGAAACTGTACTTGTGCACAACTGCGCGGCAAGGCTGGATGTGTGCAATGTCCTCAAGCTGCCGTTATAGGTCTCATGTTTCAAGAAAGCCGGGAAGGATGGGAGACATTCTTTTCAAGCACGTGGCAGGGAACTAATTCTACGAACCCTTTCTGATGCCATTACTGAGTAACTTTGACTAGCCTGTTACTGAGTCTCCATTTGGTCCAAACAAGAGCTGAAATTCATTACATGTCCCCATGCACAAGCTCTGCGCAAAATGCCTTATGGCTGCTGTCTCAGTCTCCCAACCACAGCAGTTTATAGACAAGACAACTGAAGGTTATGGAGTTTAAGAAACTTATCTAAGGCCATATTGGTAGAGTGGAGCTAGCTGGAACCCCTCAGCGGGTCTTGTGCAGCCTCTCGTTTCATGGAAAGAAATTCTGAGGCTGAGAGAGCTTGGGTTACTGGACCAAAAGCGCACGGTGACAGGTCTTCCATTAAAGCCACAATCCCCAGGGTCCCTGGGTGGCCCAGTCAGTTGAGTGTCTGACTCTTAATTTGGGTTCACGTCACGATCCCAGGGTCACGGCACTGAGCCCCATGTCTGGCTCCACGCTGAGCGTGGGGCCTGCTTGGGTTTCTCCCTTTCCCTCAGCCCCTCTCCCCTACTAGTGCTCTCTCTCTGTCCCTCTCTCTCTCTGTCTCTCTCTCAAATAAATATAAATTTAAAATAAGGCACACTCCCCAAATCTTCACTCCAGGAGAATTCCAAATGATGTATCACTGGGAGGTGGGACTTAACTCCTCTCCTCTTGATTTGGTGCTTTATTTAGCGATCTGTTCCCGAAGAGTAAGGTAAGGGAAAGGGAATGTTATAGCTTTCTGTTGGAGAAAGCTGGCAGACAGCGTCCCGACCCACGTTCCCATCACCGGTGATAACGTATGCTGATATCACATACCCTCTGACATCACGCAGCCCTTCATCTCTGTGACAGCGTCTCAAAATCCTACAACCCCAACCTAATCAGCTGGATTTAAATGGATGCCTGCTTCGTGTTCTTCAAAACTGTCCAGGGCACGAGAGAAAAAACTCAGGAACCTGTCTTAGATCACAGGACCCTGAAGAGTCATGACAGCTAAATGCAATGCGGGGGTCTGGACTGGATCCCGGAGCAGAAAAGGGACATGAGCGGAAACACAGGCACCCTCCAAATCTAGTCTGTCCGTTAAGAGCGCTGCACCCGTATCAGTTTCTTAGTTCTGCTAACTGCACGATGGTTACGTATGCCTAGCTGTCCATGCCTTCGGGGAAGCTGGGTGAAGAACGCACTTCACTATCTTTGCAACGTTTTCGTAAATCCAAAATTTCCCCAAATCAAAAGTTTAAAACGAAATAAAAACAAAGATAAACAGGTTTCGTCAACTCACGCCTCCTAATTCCCTTGCCACTTACCGTTCCCCCCACCGATAAAAGCGGTCCAGAAGAATGTTCAGGGAACACCTCACCGTGGACAATTTACAGCTATCATTCCCGAAACGTGTGGGCCCTCACAAACACCATCCCCTACGCACGCACGCGCACGCGCTGCCTTCGGCTAAAACTGGTTCCAAACGTGGAACTGGTTCCAAGCAAAAAACTCGTTCCAAACAAAACTCGTTCCGAGCAACATCCTCTTTTCAGGCTGACGGCCTGGGGTTTCATGGGGCTACTCGTTGGGATAGAATGGTCCCAGGTTGGGTTTCTTTTTTTTTTTTTTTTTTTTTCTTTACAGGAACAACAATACTGTAGCTGAGCTTTTGTAGAAAGAGAAGGGCATTCTTTCCGTTTTAAACAAAAAAGGGGAACCGTTAAAAATATGCATTGGTACCTACTGCAATTATCATTCAGAAGGAATGCAGGGACGGTGACATTAACTAATGGGAGTGTAGCAGCTGCTTGCTAATCGAAAGCCACCCTCAGCAGCTAATTGCTGATTTAGTCTGTCTGTCTGATGTAGAAAAGAGACCCAGCAGGCAGGGACCGAAGCTGCTGCTTCCTACCGCACAGCTCAGAGTCGGTTCACCCTCGATAGGATGTTTGCTGGAAAGGGGGGGGCGGGGAATGTTACAATACGATCACGCTTTCATTAACTTAACGTCGAGCTTCGATTGGCTGAGATTTTCCAGAGGAGAAAGGCTCAGTGAAAACTAGGAACGAAACGATCATTGCGGGGGCCGTAACCCTACCGGAAAACGAGCCACATTCCAGACGATGGGAGGCACCTGACCGTGGCTGGGGAAATAGTACCAGGTCCCTCTTGCCAACGTGAAATGACCTGTCAGGCCTCCGCCTTGAGAAGTGACAGGCACGGACTTCTGTCCTCTGGCCCAGCCTTTTCGACTGAACCAGAGCACTTTATGGGCCAGGGGTCATGCCTGGCCACTGGATATGCCAGGATGATTGGTTTAATCATTTATTAACTTCTGTCTGCCCCCGTTTTCAAAAGCCTTACGGGGACTAAATGAGACTGGATGGAAAGCCAATTGTGTTACCAAATGTGTCTGGTACAGGACGGGCACTGAAGGTTTCTCTGAGCACCGGCCGCCCGAGTGGCAAGACCCACGATGTCCCTAAGGAGGCACCATAGAGGAAGTGGGTTGGGGACGGAACAGCAGGACATGTGCTTAAGGCACATTACGTCCCTGTCCTGAGCGTCTGCCTTACTCTCCGGACTTTTTGTTTGTTTAACTCTCGTTGGGTTATGTGCCTTTGAGAGCAGTCGACCGTGCGTTTAATCATTCCTTCTCTCTCTCCTCAGGGTCTCACACCCACCAAATTGCCCGTGACTCATGTGCTCACCGGTAAATGATAATTCTCACTTCAAAGGAAGGCTGTGAACTTGGTCGGACGATACATGTCACCTGTTTAGCACATGCCTGGTACATGTGAGGCTTGACAAGGGCAGCGGGGGGCTCGCTGTGGGTATTGAGTTGAGTTAGATTTCTTAGGGCAGACATAAATTACAGAAGGCTGTATGGTAAGGGGACAACACACTTTGGGGCCGCCTACCAATTAAAGAAGGAGAGAAGAGAGGGTAGGACGGGAGGACCGGGGAGAGTCAGAGAGGAAGGGGCTTGAAGTTCCACCCATCCCTCGGTCCACTCCAGCACGGTAAGAATGCCCGTGCCTCGGAAACGGCAGGGGATTGCAGTGCCTGGTGGGCATTAAATCCAGATAGAGTGAGAGGACATTTTTCTAGAGATGCCCAAACACTGGCAAACACACGGGCCACAGAATGGCTTGTGAGATTCCCAGAAGCTCCCAGAAGCATGTGGGTCCACTTTATAAGGGCTGTGGCCCTGCATAGTGAAGCAGTGCCTTTGGGTCAGGCCTGGAGAAACTTGGCGGGTTCTGCTCCGGCCCATAGATACCTCCTCCCGGCAGCTATTAGCCCTGGCACGCAAGACAGGATGGCTTCTGCACTGGGTAGTTCTACATACGTTGTGAGCCCGTGACCGTGCCCCTGAGTACCCCCTCTCAACCACGAACAGTCACTATCCCCCAGCTAGCCCCTCCTGGCACGTGTCCCCCCCCCCCTACTTCACCCTCTCATCTGGACGTGACCCTCCAGAAACGTAGATCCCGGAGCTGAAACCAAGTTCCCAGGTGGCTCTCACCGCTCTTGACTTGTGGCCGGCTTCTCTGAATGCCACCTGGGATGGTATTAGCTTTGGTATGAGCTTTCTGTTGATAGCGTGACAAAGAACCACAACCTTAGGGCCTCGCCCAACACCCCGATTCTGTAGGTCACAAGCTGGGCCCAGTGTGTCTGGCTTCTCTGCTCGGGGTATCCCAAGGCTAAGACAAAGGTGATGGTCAGACTGAATCCTTTCTGGAGGCTCTGGGGAAAATCTGCCTCTAAATTCCATCTTGTGGGCAGAACCCAGTAGCTTGCCATTGTAGGGCTGAGGTCCCACTCTCTTGCCAGCTGTCGGCCAAGGGTCACTCTCAACTCCAAGAGGGCACCCGCATTCCTCGCCGTATGACCCCCTTCCTCCTTCAGGCCAGTGAGGGCACATTGAATCCTTCTCAGATCTCTGACTTCCTGTGTCTGACCTTCAGATCAAGTTTTAGAGAGCTGTGGGATTGAGTCAGGCCCCTCCAGGAATCTCCCTATGTTAAAGTCCAC
Organism: Panthera leo; assembly: GCF_018350215.1. Classification (NCBI taxonomy): domain Eukaryota; kingdom Metazoa; phylum Chordata; class Mammalia; order Carnivora; family Felidae; genus Panthera; species Panthera leo. The sequence continues at coordinate 74,695,836 of NC_056695.1, read as the reverse complement.
TACTTTGGAACTCTAATTACATTTGCAAAAGCCTCGTGCCGTAATCGTAGGAGTGACGTATCATTGTACCCACGGGCTCCACCCAAACTCAAGGGGAGGAGATTATAGAAGGGTAAGGATTATCGAGGTTGTATCAGTCGAAGTTCTGCAGAGAAAGCAAAGCAATAGATGATATTAATAGAGGGAGAGAGAGACTGAGATATAACTGGACATATACATATATAGATGCTAAGAGATTTATTGTAAGGAAATGGCTCACATAGCTACAGAGGCCAAGTCTGAGATCCGTAGGACAGGCCAGCAGGCTGGAAAATCAGGTAAGTTGACCCTTCAGTCTTGAGGCAGACTTTCTTCTTCTCAGGAAACCTAAGACCCCCGTGGGTCCTGTACTGTTGCTGTTGATACCACAAGTACACACTTCAAAATGCACAACTAAGGGCACCTGGGGGGCTCAGTCGGTGAAGCGTCCGACGTCGGCTCAGGTCACGATCTCATAGTTCGCAGGTTCGAGCCCCGCGTCAGTCTCTGTGCCGACGGCTCGGAGCCTGGAGCCTGATTCGGATTCTGCGTCTCCCTCTCTCTCTGCCCCTCCCCAACTCATGCTCGCTCGCTCTCTCTCTCTCAAATAAAAAGATAAAAAAGTAAAAAAAAAAAACAAACATTAAAAAATGCACGTCTAATGTTATCCCTGCCTTTGCCCAAGAGCAGAAAAGCGCTTACAGCCCTCCCCCCACCTGGAAAACCCGATGAAGTGCTTCGGAAGGAGGACTGGCGTCCAGAGCCATGCCCTCCCTGAGCTGGAGGAGCTCAGGGGGTCCGAGAGGGGCTTGGCAGGCCCCCGGCGTGACCCTCACGTGGAACCCCGCTCGCGAGCTCTGCATCTCAGCGGCCGAGAAGCTATGATGGCACTTTGGGGGGGGAGAAAGTCGTCTGCAAAGCCTAATAATGGCACCTTACATACGTACACATTTTACACAAAGCCTGTTTGCTTTAAAAATCAATTTCTCTCCTACAGATGGCATATTGCGAGAAGAAACGAGAACACAGCGTCACCCCTGCCAGCGGCGGTCGTGATCATCCGTCTCCGCGTGGCTGCGGCACATTCCGCGGGAGCGCGTGCGCATCTCAGGGAGCCTGAGGACTTGGGCCCCAGGGCCCCAGGGGCGTCCCTCGAGCAGACCGTCTCCCTCTGGGTCTCACCTCCAGGTTGTGCTGGGCGAGAACGCGGTCTGCGGGGGGTCGTGCGGGAGCAAGGGGCTCCAAGCCAGGGTGAAACCAGATGCTGGCATTGGTCTGAGGGGGCTGGAGTGAGGAGGTAGGAAAAGGCCGGGAGATAGTGCCTGGGAAGGCTGCCATATTGCCTCAGTTTCCCCAGTCGTGGAGAACGGCTGGGATCTGATGAGTTGTCAGCTTCTAGGCCGTATGCGCACTGCCCTCGTCACCCACATTCGGCCCCATCAGAGACAGGGCTGGCAATGAGCCTGCCTTTCCAGGAAGACGGCGTTGGATAAAAATACTGGGCACTGGGGGCACCTGGGCAGCTCAACTGGTTGAGTGTCTGACTTGGGCTCGGGTCATGATCTCGTGGGTCGCGAGTTCAAGCCCCGTGTCAGGCTCTCTGCTGTCAGCGGGAAGCCTACTTCAGACCCTCTGTTCCCGCCCCCTCGCCGCCCTTCCCCTGCTCGCTCTCTCTCTCCCTCTCAAAAAGAAACATTAACAAAAATACGAGGCACACTATGTTTTTATTGCGAATGACATCCAAGCGTTGTCGCAGACACAGCTGTCACTCTGACTCTCAGTCTCAGCCCCCCTCCGCCCCAGATCTCCGCTGCAGCTGGCGTGGTCGTTTCTGGGGGCCTTCGGCTCGCTCCAAGGAGCGGGATCTGGCCTCGAACACGTACAGTCCCTGCTTTGTCAGAGCACTTTGCCCACAGTGACCCTCCCCTGGCTGGAGTACAGGACATGTGAGCAGCCCTGAGGGGCACCTTCGGGTAGGGGAGAGGTGGGAAGCAAAACACTCCTGCCCTCCCTGTATGTCTTCAAAAGGCCCTGGAGGAATGGGGCCCCCTTTGCCCACGGAGCAACCTCTGAACACCCCTCACAGCGGCTTTTCCTTCCGACCTGTCTCACTACCCCCTGTGTCCTCACTCCTTGAGTGCTCCCTGAGATCACCTTCCGAAGAAACCGCATCCCAGCTCCTTCTGCTTTCAGGGGGATCCTAGCTAGGACAGCCTCTCTAGAACCAACTCGTTAAAGGTCCTCTCGTTAAAGGTCCCGAGTGTTGGGGCGCCTGGGTGGCTCAATGGGTTAAGCGTCTCAGTTCGGCTCAGGTCATGATCTCACAACTCGTGGGTTTGAGCCCCACAAGTCGGGCTCTGTGCTGACAGCTCAGAGCCTGGAGCCTACCTCGGATTCTGTGTCTCCCTCTCTCTCTTCCCTTCCCCCGCTCATGCTCTGTTTCTCTCTGTCTCTCAAAAATAAATAAACATTAAAAAAACTTAAAAAAAAAAAAAAAAAAGGTCCCGAGTGTTGGTCTAACCCTTCCTGCACTGTCTGGGCTAACTCTCTATGCCCCAGACTCAACCAGAGCAACCTTGATGCTGAAAAAGATACGTGAATACCCTTGCCTATGGAAACACAACACGTCCCCGGAAAATCCACGTGTCCGGGAAGTTAAAAAACCACAGTAATCCCTTTACAAACGCAACCTCCCATGTGGGAAATTATAATGTATGCACCTTTACTTCTCTGTGTTCAATGCTAGAGGTCAAGTGTATCGACAGGAATATGCTTACAACACCTATAAAACTGTCAGCAATAACCATGGAGCGACTGAGGTCTGGGCTGACGGGATCGGAGCAGAGATATTTGCAATGACCTTGGCAAGGAACTGACGGGAAGCACATCCAAGCTTAGGGCCTGCTTCTCCTCAGCGTCTAGGATGGCAACAGGAGGAAAATGTGCGTAAAGCACCTTAAGGCCCTGAGCTGGGACTGTTCCCTGGGAGGGAGAGAAGGAGAGACATCATCAAGGTCAATGAAGATGTGGTCGAGAGCCAGACACACAAAATGACCGACTGGAATCTGGGTGTCAGTCAGCATAGACTAGGTGGGGTTGTGTAATAAAGCACAATCCTGGTAGTTAAACCCCCCCCAACTTCAGGGCACCTGGGTGGCTCAGTCAACAGACTCAGCGTCTGACTCTTGGTTTTGGCTCATGTCATGATCTCACACGTCGTGAGTTTGAGCCCCGCATTGGGCTCTGAGCTGACAGTGCGGAGCCTTCTTGGGATTCTCTCTCTCCTTCCCCCACCCCTCTCTCTCTCTCTCTAACAGGTTATGTTTTTGAAACATCTTCTTCCTGAGTCCTCAGAATGACTCGGTGAACCGGAGCCTATTATGGCTTCCCCATTTCACAGGTACGTCAACCGAGGCCCGGAAGGTGACATTCCTGAGGCCAGGCCTCCAGGAAGGAGGGGAGAGCACTCCCATCTGGTAGCCTGGTTCCAGAGCCTGAACCTTTCACCTCGAGACCACATCCCCCATCCTTGTTTCCTGCTCACCAATCCACCCCCCCCCCCCCCCCCCCGCTTTCCAGAAGCTTCTCTCTGCTCATGCCTTTCCCCTTCTGCTGCAGGTCAACCACATTCCTCCTTTCAGGATTATACGGCGTATCTGTTTCAAGACAGCTGCTGGTTTTGTACAAGCCTTCCATTCCCTCTCAAGACAAGACGTGAGGAGAGGGGTAAGAAAATGGGTCACCTGCCACGTGTGTGCGTAGGAGGCGGTGCGAGAGGCCGGGAAAAGCCCCGAGACTCTGCCAGAAACTGGGGTCATTGGAGCTGGGGTCTGCACCACGCCTCCTTCCACATCTCTACCCACCAGCCCCTGCGGCCCCCCAACAGCAGACCTGCTCCGCGGCAAGAAACTCTGTTCCTCCTCAACAGATATTTTCTCATTTCACCTTCTTGGAGTTTTCATTTCAGGCAATAAATCTTTTCAAGTGCCTACTGCTCCAGAAGCATTTTCAAAGAAAAAATGAAAACCGTGATCACCAGGCTGAGGAACCCAATGCATTTTATTCGGTTACAGAAATGAAGAGACCCAAGTCATTCCCACCCAGAAAATACGCTCAGTTTGCCTCCTGCTCCAGCCTTCTGTGTGCTCCTGGCTTGTGGACCAAGGGCAGGGGCAGGACTGCCCCAGAGATTGGCCGCCACACTGTCCCCACGACTTGTGTCGGCCCCGCATCCTCCCTGAGGAGCGCGGCTTGGTGGGGGCCGCATTTCTTCTCAGCCGAGGACGGTAACATCTGACCCACGGGTGATCGTGAGTGAGTGGTCGTAACCGGGACCGGGACCGCTACTGCCACACAGCATGCAAAGCCCCCCACGGAGCCCAGGGCCCTGGAGTGGTCCGTGAGTCACAGCTGAGTTCACATCAAAATGGAACTTGAGGATTGATGCGTTTACGGAAGGAGCTCGGATGGGGCGAATTCTGGGGGCCATGTGGTGGTTTCGATATAGCCAGAGAAAGCAATGCAGCCCTTTACCCAAAGTTTGCAGAATATAAGAAGACGCACGTGCCTAGCTCCGACCCGGGCTGACTTGTGGCATATGAGGACCAAGACTTGTTACTCAGACACAATTTTCGGGGTAGATCTTGTGAGTGTCAGACACACTGGAAGATCCCCAAAGAGTCCTGTTGCTTGTAGAGGCTCAGACTAATAGCAGAATACAACATGTTAATGAGACCAACACATAAAGCTATGCAACGCTAATTCCTATTTTTCGAGCACCTTCCGTGAGCCAAAGACCACATATTGACTCTATGTATCCCCAAAACCCTACTAAATTTTCTTTGAAGTGATGACGAAACTGAGCCCTTTTGCCCGTCGACTGGAAAAGTCATTGGATTCGGTGTCCCTGAGGTTCATTCCAGGGGCTGGGGGACTCGTTAGCCCCTTGTTCTAGATGAAGGAGTTGAAGTGACTTTTCCGTAGTCACACCAGAGCTACTAAGCGATGGAATCTGTCCTACGTACCAGGTCGCTGCCTCCAGACCCCACCGCATCAGTTACTTCTCCCCAACAAACCCAGCCCATGGTGTAGTTCCGGAACCCCAACAGACCTCCCACAGCCCAGCAGCTGGGTAGGAGAGACCTGCCTCCAGAAGTCAGCAAAGATACTCATATCAGTCCCGGAGCCCTCTGTATAGATCAGTGGTTGGGAGTGGACCCAGGAACAGAGACGCCTGTCGGGTGTCTCGGGAACAGAGTGGAAGGAGCCGTGACTGAGGAGATAAGGACGGACCCAGAGATCCAGGGATGTGTGACCCTGAATGGCACACCAGGAACGCAGACTGTGTATCATCCCCTATGGGGAGCTTTTGGAATATGGGAAGCAAGGCCCGGGGGGGTCAGATTAATGGTCCAGAAGGAGCTCTCCACCAGCTCTGTGGGCAGGCTAGACGGGAGACAGCTGAGTTTGTGCAGGAGAGGATGTGTGGCCCTGTGGGAAAGAAATTATGGAGAATGAAGGACTCTCCGGGTGGCCTGTCACCAATATTCACACTCCTTGTAGAGATTTTTATCATTCACCTGCTCTGTTGACTAACGTACTCCCCCCAGAACAGTGCACGTCCTAAATATTCATTGAATAAATATATGAATAGATGAGTATATGGGAAACTGCCAAGGGCCAGGCAGGGGTGGGGGGGACAGGCAGGGGTGGAGAATGAGAGTAGCCAGTCCCAAGATTCCAAATTAGGCCTGTGCATGACCCCCACCCAGACGGGTGGGATGAGAGGGGCCTGGTCGCTGAGAACCATCCCGGGACACGGAGGCCAGGCCCGGAAAACAAGATGTTGGGAAACACCTGATTTACAAAGGACAAAGTTCTGTTCCACGGCCAGTGTGTCCTCTTTCCCAATACTGCCTCCAAGTCCCGACATCCCAGGAAGTTCTGAACAACCTTCCCTGACACAAAGGCCCGTTCAGGGAAAATTAAGATATTTATTTACAAGCTGCATTTTTTTTTTCACTCAAGATGCAAATAGGTCTCCTGGGCCCCAGGGGGGACCATGCGTGTTTGTGCAGCGTAGCTGACGATTAGAACCGAACCATGCCCGAGGGAAAACTGGCACTCGGGGCCTCCGCATTCACGTCTGGAATATTCGAGAAGCAGCAACAGAGAGGCAGCCTCCTAACCTTCCTTCCCTTCTTTCGTTTGTGTGTCCCTTTAAAGTCTGACTCTTCATAACGCTCCAAGGTTGATATTAAGACCCCCATTTCGGAGATGGGAGCCGTGGGCTGTTCCCAAGATCACGAAGGGAGTCAGGGGCGTGAGGCGGGCTAGATGAGCTTGGTCCGTTTATGGCGGTGTTATCTGAGCGCCTGGTGGGTGGCCGACAGGGTGCTGGTCCCTGCGGGGCACAGACAGGAAGCCACGATCTCCTGCCAGGCACAGACCAGGTCTGCCAGTGGGTGACCTTCCCTCTCCTGGCCTGAGAGGCCTTTCCTGGTGCGACATCATTAGCAAAGCATTCAGAAAATGGGAGTCACCAGAGCAAAGGAATGGTGGGGAGGGGAAGCCGCTCGGGCCTTAATGGTGGAAACCGGATGTGAGGCAGACAGAGAGCCTAGAATAGAAGGAACGGAGGGCAGGTATGGCCGTCATCGGGCAACTTCATCTCAGGGTTCACAGAAGTGGAGAGCCTCCACCAGACCCAGAGCAGGCTTGAGAGGGTTGGGATGTACGCGGCCCTCCTTTGATTTAACGGCCACCTGCTACAAGCCTCGCGTTTTCCACTCGTCTGCAATTTACAGGAGGGGGCACGGGCTCAGTCCACTATCTGAAAACACCGTCCAGACCGTGGCCCAAAGCAGCCCTCCCCTTCCTGCGAAGTCATCCGTATTTGAATCCGTTTCAGGCCACCCAAGCTTTCCTCCGCTCCGTGACCTTCCTCCCTAGCTCCCTCTCCCAGGACCCCGGTGATGTTGATCTTCTCTCCCCCTGCCCCGGACCCCCGCCCCGGGCCCTGCCCTAGCAGGGAGCACTGGTTCTTTGAGTCACTCATGAGATTCTCCCTGCACTTGGCACCAAGTAGTGAGCTGGCTGGGAGCTGGGTTTGTACCCAGGGTCTCCACGGGCCATCCAGGGTCGCCTTCTAGGGAAAAGTCTGTAACCCGAGCACAGCTTGCCAGTCAAAGTCACCTGGGATCTCAACCCCCTGTCCTTCTCCTCGCCCTTCCTCACCCCCTCAGAGACAAGAAGGGAGCACTTCATTCCCTCCCCTGCTCCAAAGCATCGCTGTAAATCTCGATTCCAGACTCCTTTTACGCTGGCTTCGTTTTTTAGAACAGTGTTTCTCAGCGGGGGGGTGATTTTGCCCCTGAGTTGACATTTGCCGTGGGCTGGGAGACAGTTTTCATTGTCCCTGCTGGGAGTGGGGGTTTCTACTGGCATCTACTGGGTGAGGCCAGGAATGTGGCTAAACACCTGATACTATTCCAGACATCTCCACCCTCCAACAAAGAATTAACTGGCCCCAAACGCCAATTGTATCAAAGTTGGGAAACCTTGTTCTTGGCTGCTTGAGGGCAGAAATCTCAGCTTCCTCATTTTTAATCCCCAGGGCTAGCTCAGAACCTGGCAGAGCCGGAATCCAATATACTTTGCTATTGGTGAACAGAGGTATGAATGAATGAATTCTTGCCCGCCTAAGCATCTGTGACGCACGATCACCTTCATGCAGGCACATCCTCGGGCTCACAAGTATCTGTGTAAACGGATGTACACACGCAGGCGAGGATACACAGATGAGCACGCATCCAGACAGGGACGCACGCACACGTACACATGCGTATACACACATATGCTCCCATCGAATGCTGGCTAGATTCCGGGGACCTGCCTGACTCCCAACCTGATCATCCACCCCCCCACCCCCCCTCTCCCCCCGCCTTGTCCTTCTGAGGATCAGACGCCTCTTTTCTCTGCTACAATCAGAGCGACCTGGGCACAGACACCACGGCAGAGGCATTAAGTGCTCTCCGTAATTAATTTCACTGACTAGACACATTTTCCTACCGTGGCCCCATTATTTAATAAGCGGTGGACGCAACAGGAGAAAGATCCTTTTTGCAATTACACACGCAGAAGGCAACTCAACCACCGGGAAAGTGAGATGTCAATTTGACAATGGCATTACGGCCCAGGAGCGTTCGCAAGCAGGACTGTCTCATCAACCCTAGTGACGTTAGTGGGCAACAACGTGGAGGGGAGGGGCCGCAGGAAATGGGGGTGGGTGCCGGCCCTGTGGGCAGCACGAGCGGGAACAGGTGCAGGGGGGCAGGGGGTGGACGTGGCCATGAGGCCATTCCTCCTTCCACGCCGCTTTCTCTTCTGGAGCCGGAGGAGTCTAAAGCCGTGGACAGCAAAGGGGAGCAGGGACCCGAGTCCTCGGTGCCAGTTTCCTGGAAAGATCGGAATAGGAAGAGGCTGGAGTTTAGCAGCTCTTGGCTCTGTGACCCAAATCAAGTCTCAAACGGCCTTCCCCACTGTTGCCCTGTAAAAATCCACCCGGCTGTTAAGACTGTGCCGCAGGCCCGTGGGGCGTCGCTTTATCGCGGCATTTACCGTCCTATAGATATTTCCTGATTACTCATTCTCCCCTGCTGCTAGGCGGTAAGCTCCCTGAGCCAAGAGAAGGTGCCTTACTCATTTCTGTATCTCCAGTGCCTATCTTAGTAACTGTGATGGATGAATAAGTAAGTAAATGAATCAATGAAGAATCCACCTAGGGTTTCCGGAGGAGGCAGGGCCAAAGGGCAGGGGCCAGCTGTCAGGAGGCCATGTTTGCTGTCTCAGGGTTTGGGTTTTACCCGAGAGGTCACGAAGAGTTGACCGGGGGCGGGGTGGCCTGTTAAGTTGAGTGTTTCAAAGAGATTCTTTTGTATATGTCTTACAACTTAAAAAAAAAAAAAATTTAACGTTTATTCATTTTTCAGAGACAGAGAGAGACAGAGCGTGAGCAGGGGAGGGGCAGAGAGGGAGAGGGAGACACAGAATCCAAAGAAGGCTCCAGGCTCCGAGCCATCAGCACAGAGCCCGACGCGGGGCTCGAACCCACGAACCGCGCGATCATGACCTGAGCCGAGGTCGGACATTTAACCGACTGAGCCCCCCGGACGCCGCTAGGTATCGCAACGTTTAAATTCATAACCAGTGCTCTGAATTCCTGTGTTTTGCTTTGGCTTTGGCCTTCAATTGGAAAAACCAATGAACCCGTCGACGCCGAATGTTATTTGACTTTAAACTTCTCTCTGCATCATCTTCCACCAAGCCCTAGACGATTTGTTTCTGTTGACTGTGCTTTCACTTCAGTGCACGTGACCCCGGTTTCAACCACCTAGTAGAACAGGTATTTGACAAATTTCAAAAAATAGACTAAAGAAATATACTGGCTCGACTGGTTGCCCCTGAAAGGCAGAACCCTTTGTGTTCCCCCACTTTCATTATTTTGTGTTTCGTCCAAATTTTCTCTAGCGCACATGCATCCTCAACCTTTACGGAGTCGCCTGCCCTGCCCCTCAGCACTTCTCTTGGAACTTTCCACCTCGTCAACCCAGCTGCCGTGTCGGCACAACATGACCACAGCCCGGGCTGCAGTTGGTACATGTGGACACCTGAATAAAATGCATCAAATCAAAGTCCTTCCCCAGCTTTTTGGAAACGAAACTAAGCCGTCTCTCTGCAGGTGGCTGAAACAGAAGCTATGAGAGCTTGAGAGCTGAGGGCAGCTGGACAAGGCTGGAACAGAGAAGAAAGAACCATTTCCCAAAGCGAAGCAGGGCCAAGAGCAGGCCAGAAAGAATCCTGCTGTGTTTCAGGCTCTGGCTTCCAACACTCGTGAGGCCCCACTGTATTCCTGCCTCCTGGTTCTGGGAATTACCCCAGGATCTTCTCGACAATTGTCCCTCTTGCCTAAGCTAGATACAGTTGGATTTCTTACAGCTGCACTCGAACTAATTGTAATTAATAGGATTTGCTTTAATTTTTTTTTAATGTTTATTTATTTTTGAGAGAGAGAGAGAGGGCACACACACACACACGCACACACACACACACACACAGAGTGAGCAAGGGAGGGGCAGAGAGAGGGGAAGACACAGAATCTGAAGCAGGCTCCAGGCTCTGAGCTGTCAGCACAGAGCCCGACGCGGGGCTGGAACTCAGAGACCATGAGATCACGACCTGAGCCGAAGTCGGGCGCTCAACTGGCTGAGCCACCCAGGTGCCCCTGCTTTGCTGTTACATTCAGAAAAAAAAATCTTGAGCAAATGATTATATATCATTCAAATTGCTGCACATTCCAGCCTCACGTCTAATTTCAGATCTTTACTTCTGCAGCAACGACAAGCCCACCAAACCTTTCTGGGAGAGATTTCCCTCAGCATGAAAGAAGCATGGTCAGTGCTTTCTGGTTTAGCAGGGGAGAAATTTGCCCTGAGGAATCTTGCCGTTGTCACCTCCCTCCCCAGGCAGCCCCGGCCCGGCCAGGAGCCGCCTTTGGACGGGCAGCCATGCAGGTAACCGGCCAAGGGTCCACCCTATGAGTTAGCGTGGGCAGAGCAGGCGTGGGAAGCCTGTGTCTGAATCACACCTCTACTCTGCCTAAACGACTAGGTATGCTACTAACCTCCCTACCCTCGGAGTCCTCATCTAAAATGTTGCTGGGGTGCCTGGATGGCTCAGTTGGTTAAGCACCTCACTCTTGGCTTCAGCTCAGGTCATGATCTCACGGTTCTTGGGTTCCAGCCCCACGTCGGGCTCTGCACTGTCAGCGTAGAGCCTGCTTGGGATTTTCTCTCTCTCTCTCTCTCTCTCTCTCAAAATAAATAAATAAATAAAATCCAATGGTGCTAGTAATGGACAACTGCCTTCTAGAACTTGAGGGGAAATCCAATGACACAGATCTTGTAATTTCACTCAGCAGGGTTCCTGGCACACAGGAAGCCAGAGAGAAATGATGGCTCACGTTGTCAATGATGTATGTCATCTTTTTGGTTCCTCCTTTAGAGTAATGTCCCCTTTACAAGAACATGCCCTGGGTTTAGGCTGCAGGAACAAACGCTCTCCCCCAAATTCTCGTGCATTCCAACAACAAAGGTTCATTTCTTGCTCACAAGTCATGTTCATGTCAAGCTGCACGTGGGGTCCATCTCTGCTCCACACCTCTTCTTTCCAGAGCTGAGGGGCAGCCCCTATTTGGGACAAACCGGACTCATATCAGAGGGAAAACAGAGACAGGGACCCATCTTGCCGCATCCAATGGAGTTGGTGTGCACCGTTTCCACTTACATGTTATTGGCCAGAGCAAACCAGGTGGCCAAATCTCCTATCAGAGGGAAATAAGATGTTCTTGTATGGATAAATTCAAGCAAATATTTTGAACAAATAATAGTCTTTCACTGCAAGGTTCTCCACCGAGTTTAGGGACTCTCTGTCTGGACATTCAGGAAAACATTGAACCTTCGTGTCTCAGGTCCTGATTCCCTCCGGGTGGGGGAAACGGGAAGAACAGCTTCGTTTCTCCATTCGGCTCTGGCCTCTGGTGTTTACCTCCTTGGTTGCCAGCAGCTCTAGTAACAACTGATATTTAATTCCAGCTATCATAAAAATGTTCACATCATGAAAATTAGAAGGAAATAGCCTAAAATCTAATTTTGGTTTTCCTCTGAGATAGGTTTTTTTTTTGTATCGCCCAGCTTTTCTAGAATGTGAACATATTTATTAAATAAGAAATTATATATATTATATAATTATTATCATATTAATTAGTTAATATTATATATATTTATATATATTTTATATATATTTTTATTTATTTATTTTATTTATATATATATTTATATGTGTGTGTGTATATATATGTATATATATATATATATATATATATATATATATATATAAAGATTAGCCTGGCAGCAAAATGGAAGACCATTTCCACTGGAGACACCCTGTGAAATGAGGCTGAAGCAGGCAGGGGCCATGGGGACCCTCAGTCATATTAACGAAGTCTTGATAGGACTGGTGGCTCCAGGAGGTGGGGAGGGAGCCCTCTGTTGAACAGCTACCGAGGGATGTGGAGACCCTGCTGCCCTGCAGAAGAAGAGAATGCGTCCCTGTGAGAAGGCTGTAGGTATCATCCTTGGATGCAGAAAAGTCAGAAGAAGGTGCGTCCTTGAACCCTCACTCCCAACGTCAGTATCTTACCCAGGCTCTGGTAAGTAGGTCAACACCCAATCTTCTGATGTTGTGTTCATATTTGGAAACTGTCACTGACCTGACACCATCTTGCTTTTGGCAAACGAAGGTGTGATGGACAACTGGCGGGGTCATTTTATTCATTCTCCTGTCACCATGGGAGAAAAGTATATATTCAGATCCTCCTGACTTGGCAAAGGATACAAGTTCTCAGGGCAGATTTGTATTCAAATAGACTGATCTTGAGCAAGTCTGCTGGGGTCCCTGAGAGTCAGGCTCCTTATAACGTAGGTGGAAATTATAACACCTACTTCATAGAGTCTGTAAGAATAGAGAGAGTCGTCTTTGAAAATATCTAATATGACAATGCCTGGCACATAATTAGTAACTATTATAATGATAGAGTTCTACGGGTACCACAACGTAATGATCCAAACCATTGTGTATGGAAATGGCTCTAGCAAACCCCTATAGACATAATCAAAATACTAAGAAAAGCCATGTATAATTTTTCTATCAATTCCACCATTTAATAATCAGGAAGTTCTTCTTTGCGTCCGACCTAAATTTCTCCACTGCAGCCTAAACCCACAACCCAAAATGGTGCCACGTTACAGTGTTGGCCTGGAATCAGTCTGTGTCACGGAAAGAGCATTTACGATAGAGTCACACAGATCTGCCTTACCGCAACTCCGCCCTGGACATGCCACTAAAATCTCCCCAGCCTCGATTTACCCCTTTTACAAATATTATCTACCTTAGAATCCCGATTTGACAATTAACTTGAGAGCGACGTACGCGATGCATCTGGCCCGTAAAAAGTCTGCACTGAGTTTGAGCTTCCTTCCATTTATTTCTAATGGATTTGACCATTTAAGGCAAAACGTATTTTTTAAACTCAGGTTTTTGTTTTTTTCAGCTCATTATTTTTATCCGGGACCATTATCGCTATTAAGTGTTTTGAGCTTCTCTCTCTCCAGAGACATTTTATGATGCCAATTAGAGGTGCAAGTACACCGAGATTAAAAAGTAATGACTAGCAAAGTGAACAGTGGATTTCCCCTCCTGACACGCAGCTTGCTCGGTGCTCATTTCTGAATACCTAACTCTCTATGAAGAGTAAGAAAAAAAAACACCGTATTTGTGGGGTCAAGGGACTATCATTAAGATTTTACAATTCAGGATCGTTTGAAGACCACAGAGGCGAAGCATGATCCGTATAAGCAGGTAACACATTTACACTCAGAGTGCCCAGGCTATACGGCCATTCTCGTGGGGGTAGAGATTTGATAACATGAAAATTGTCAAATATAGGGAGTTGGAAAGGTCGAGTCACCAATGAGAATAATCGAAGGCAGGGTCCAGTTTTACACGCGCAGTCTCCTCCGTTTTATTCTTAAACACAAGGAACGTTCTCGGCAAATGGGAGCGTTCACTGACGAATCGGTCCATGCTCGTGTTGATGAAATCATATTTGGTCTTCCTTTCAGTTCTATGCTTTTCTGCCTCCTTGGACCATCTCTCCATCTCCCCTGGTCCAAAGACCACAGGAATTAGAATGAAATGATTTAACTTAATTTGGAGATCGTGAGTAAGTTTCCTCTACTCTGAAAACCACTTTCGTTCTCGGAATGGGATCAGTAATGCCTCCTTCCGGACCTCAACCATTTCATGCCGTGAGTAGCTCAGGTTTGTTCTCCCGCGGGATTCAAGCAGCTGGAGTCCATCTTATTTCCCAGCCTTGAGAGTCAGCATCCTTGCTCTCCTCCCCAGCTCACGCCATCCGTTCTCCAAGCTGTTGCTAGCGTGCATTTCAGCAATGCCACCTCTCATGCTAAGTGCCTTCATAGTTCTGTCTATAGTAGACAGGACTAACTGGCCTCCACGAGAAGGAACTCTGGAGCAAGTCCGAAGGGAAGACATGGCGCCTGCCCACAACCCAACATCCTACACCCTCTCACTTCTTCCCCTTGCACTGCCTGTTTCAGCCATATGGTGCCCGTTCCCCCCAAATCTCCGTGGCGTCCACACCTCCAGGTCCGTGCGCGTGCTCTGTTCTCTTCCCCGACAACGCCTACTTGTTGAAGGGGAATCAGTTTAGAAATACACTTTTCCAGGGCGCCTGGGTGGCTCGGTCGGTTGAGTGTCTGACTTTGGCTCAAGTCACCATCTCATGGTTCACAAGTTCGAGTCCCGTGTTGGGCTCTGTGCCGACAGCTCGGAGCCTGGAGCCTGCTTCAGATTCCGTGTCTCTCTCTCTGCCCCTCCCCAGCTCATTCTCTGTCTCTGTCTCTCTCTCTCAAAAATAAATTTAAAAAAATTTTTTTTTAATTTAAATAGAGAAATATACTTTTCCAAGAAACCTACCCTGCCCATCTGGTTCAGGACGTGTCTTGAAACACTCCGCCCTTACAGGTGTCCAGGTGCTTGGCCACTGTTGGATTACACATCCCCCGTGCTGGCGTGAGCTCACTGGGACATGCCCTTTCATCTGGGCACCCTCAGAGCCTAACGTAGCACCTGGAAACCGTGGGCGCTGAAGTCACGGTTCAGGAAAGAGTGAAACATTTTGCGACTTTGCAAAATGACGCGCGCTACATAGCAATACAGTAGAAGACTGAATAGCCCAGAGTCTAAAATTGGAAGCATACAGAGAATCGCTCTGGGTGTGTGCTCTCGGATTGTCGCTTTTTGGGGGGTAATTACAGTATTTCTTGAACAGCTAAATTCGGTAGGATACAATTACAAAATAGCCTGCCTCGGACACCGTCTATCATTTCTGCCTTCCCCCATCCCTGAATGCCATCTCAGGTGGAACCATAAGCTTTAAGGTCACTTTCAGGAATGATGGTGGTCCCGGAGTAATATGTAAACTTCCGTCCTTCACCAGTGCCATCCATCAGGGCTGACGTGGGAACCAGCGGTGAAATAATGGAAGCGGCAGGTTCTTGTACTCTAGAAGCCGCTGAGTTTCTCAAGCTCTGTCTTGATGGTCACTGCCTCTCTCCTCTCCTTGCATGCCTCCCTCCCTTGTCTCTACGCAAGTTTTCCTGGAGCCCCGCTCTCTTGATCGCCCACCGTCTAACCCGCTGACCCTCCCCCCCGTGAATCGCTAGGTCACTGGGCAGGTCCTTCTCGTCTTTTGAATGTGAGAGTCAGGACCATCCTTTGTCCTCCGCGCTGGGGTTCCGTCCAGATTCTGGGAAGAGCTTCTTCTGTTGTAAATCACACTTCTGTGATATCAGGGAACAAAACAGACGGGAAATTTGCTTTGGCGAGAAGCCAGATAATAATGGCGTATTCTGCGAAGCCACAAACCAAGGTCTGTGATGTCACAGGCTCAGTGTCTGCAAGGCCTACAGACGGCAGCGATGGCCCCTCAGCAGCAAGAATGGTGGGTGTTTGACATTTATAAGATCTGTTTTGGTAATAATGGAAATGTCAAATGAAATTAAATGTTAAATTGCATTTGTGCACAGACACGGGTGTGCAAATATCTCCCGAGCTAAAGAAACGTGTAGTGCCCCTGGGCCGTATTGCAGTTAAAAATGCCTCCGCTCTAGAACTCCTGGTAATCATAAAAATGCTAGGGACTGGCCATTCCAGAGAAAGGCCCTTCTGCTGGATTTGCAAGGGAACCTAGGGCCACGGAGAAGGGAGCCACCATTCTGCCCACGCTGGGCAGGTAGGAAGGCTTCACGAAGGGGACAGGAATTCGAGTCTCGGGGAGGTTTCTCCGAGGGGGGGTGGGGAAATAGAAACCGTCCATCCGCACGGCTGGGGAACCACACGGGTCAGGAGCAGGGACCCTGCCTCTCAACCTGGAGACGCAGGCATCCCTGGGCTCGGGGACGACCGAGGCAGGTGCGTGAGAAGCTCCTTCCTGATGGCATCGAGGCCCCACTCCAGGGATCCCGGTCACCAGGAATCACCGTCCAACGACTCGAGCCCCAAATCTGTAACCCCGTTGAGTCGTACTTGCTCCGTCCGGACGGCGGCCGGAGGAACTTTGCTCAGGAAAAGATCCCTCTGCTTATGGCGGAGCCTGCCTGCCTGCCTTCCAGCAAGGTCAAGAGCAAGGGAGCAGGACCCGCTCTTAGGGAAGGGCCCAGGCCCAGAAGCACTTTGCCGTGTCTGGCCTCCATGCTGGGGCAGGGGTGTCCCGGGCAAGAAGGGAGCTGGATGAATACGATCCAGCTCCCGCCTTGCCGAGGAGGAGAGACAGATTTGCAAGCAAAGAAAAGTGCAGCCCCTCCACGGCCTCGGAATAGAAGGTTTCCTCGGCCATGCCGTGGTCCTCAGCTCTTCGGGGAAAACAAACACCCTTTTCTACCCTCCGGCCTCCGGGAAGATGTCTCACGGTCCGCAGCGATCAATCCGTCCGAGGCACACAGTCAGTCCTGGTTTCTGTAGTCTCAGAGAAGCGGGACGTGATCATAACAACAGTGACAATGACGGTAAACCTTTCTCGAGGTGGTCCTCCAACCCCAAATTCAAGGTCATGGCTTCGCATTTGCGGTCACATGTCCTCCCGACAACCGGCCACGACCTGGCGACTGCCCTCATCATCCCTGTTTCGCAGTGAGGGCTCTGATGACCAGAAGAGACAGAAGTCGTCCTGGAGGGGGCGTCCGGTGGAGACAGGACCCCAACCCAGACTCTCTGGCTCGAACCACCAGCTTCTTGGGCCACTGCGGGCACCCTCTTCGGCCGCTCGGCACAGAGCAAGGGGCCCCGGGACACCTGCTGATGCCCTGAGGTGGCAGAGGGTCCTCACACGCAGAGGGAGACGGCCTCTCTCCGCAGGAGGCCGCGCTCCGTCGTGGGCAGATCACCGTGTTAGTACAGTTCTCGGGGGTCCGGCTCTCCAGAACTCCCTCACCCCAAACACGCAGGCCCTCTGGGGCAGCAAGGCCCCGGGATCAGCCGCGTGCCCATCAGAGCCACCGCGCTCTGCATGGCCAGCCCTTCTCTGGGGACAGGGTCAGACCCTTGCCAAAGTCAGAGTGCTCCCCCCCCCCCCCCCCAGGAACCAGGCCTATTTTTTTGTTCTTTTAAAATGAAGAGCAAAGAGGCACCTGGGCGGCTCAGCCAGTTAAGGGTCCGACTCTTGCTCTCCGCTCAGAGAGTGATCTCGAGGTCTGTGAGATCGAGCCCTGCGTCAGGCTCCGCGCTGACAGTCTGGATGCTCTGTCCCCTTCTCTCTCTGCCCCTTCCCCACTTACACCCTGCGTCTTTCAAAGTTAAATAAACGTTAAAAAAGAAATAATATCAAATAAAATAAAGTAATATAAAATCAAAGAGTGAACACCCCAATTCACAGCATCAGCAGCATCACCAAAAGGTGATTCAAGGTCAGAAAGAAGATAGGAGAGAGTTTGGTGAAGGACCCTTTTGGGCAAGAGTGATGTGAGTCCTTGAGAGTTCGTGTCCTGCTGACCTGGGCCAGATGGTACATTTTACCCCAGCTTCTTCCCCAACACACACACATGCTCACACTGGACTCGACTAAGGATACGAAACTAAATAAGACCTGAACTCTATATATAAGAAACTTATTATTACTATTTTTTTTTTTCGGAGAAGTCAAGCACATCTGTACAAGATCTTGGGCCCTGCTAGGGTAAATCTATGCGCGAAGTGCCACAGAGCCCATGGCAGACAAGGAGAGGTCAACATGGCACCCTCCATCGGAAATTTTTCTGTGTCATGAACTGTTCTGAAAACCCTGAAGCCAAATATTTCTACCTCAGTTTAATGAGTGTAGAAGGACCGAGTGTTTTCGAGAACAAAGGAGTCTACGTTCACACTCCCCCAGTCTCATTAGCACACAAAGATGAGACGTCTGATCACGGGCTAATGAAGTTACTCCCCGGCCAAGGTCATTTATGTTCTCACCCGGGGCTTCTAGGGACACAAGGCCCAGGAACAAGGACAGTTCAGAATTTTTGCAAAGTCAGTACTACACCGGTCTCCAGATGAAATGCTGGATCCTCTTGCCTAGGGGTCCTTTAGCTTCCATTTGCAACACTCCTGAGATTGTTCATTCAGCTCTGGACAGTTCTGATGGGGTGTTGGAAGGTCATAGGGAAGGTTGATCTGTGAGCTGGCCCCGGGCACTCAGAGACTCCTCACTCCTTCCCCATCCTTGGAATGTGCACTCTGCCCTCCCCTCCACGTTCCCATAGTGGGAGCTGTTCCAAGGATGCGGTCTTAAGAGAGTAAGGTGATATTGACACCATCTGGATGGTACACGTGACTGAACCCTGTTCAGGCCTCTCTGTCCACTTAAGATTCTGGCAGGCGGGTGCCGAGACCTTATCTTGCAGTGCCCAGGACAAGCCTCGCATATTGGTTCCCTTGTTTATTTATTTTTATTTTTATTTTTAATGTTTATTTATTTTTGAGACAGAGAGAGACAGAGCATGAACGGGGGAAGGTCAGAGAGAGAGGGAGACACAGAATCTGAAACAGGCTCCAGGCTCTGAGCTGTCAGCCCAGAGCCCGACGCGGGGCTTGAACTCACGGACCGTGAGATCATGACCTGAGCCGAAGTCGGACGCTTAACCGACCGAGCCACCCAGGCGCCCCAGTTCCCTTGTTTATTAAACCCGCCTCCTACCGATCTGGAGTAGCCTGCCTCTTTCTCAGTTTCTCCCCGCCCTTTGTATTTGGGGCCAATTTACAAACTGGCATGGGGGAAATGTTCTCCCTGAGCCTACACTGAAAGGTACGTCTCCCTGTGCCTTCTAGTCCTTCATCCTGGTTTTCTCAGGTAGCCTCACGAAGCAAATCTGCTCTTTATCCACACGAAAGCCCCCAGAAGCTTGACAATTCCCATTTCAGTCCTTCTCCCCATCCCCAGCTGCCTGTTCCCTGGGTTAAACTGCCCCTGCTCTTCAACTGCTATTTTAAGTCACGGTTTTGAGTCTCCCTGTCACCCTGTCCCCTCCTGTGGACACACGTCAGTTGGTCAAATGAAGCAAGTTTTCAACTTAGAGCTGAAAAAATGCAGTGAAGAAGGTTCTAAGAGGAGGAGAGGGAGGCAGGGGCAAAGATCCCGAGACAGCAGCACATTCCTGTGTGTTCCACGATCAGCAAGGAGCACTGGTTACCGCAAAGCATGAACCCAGGGGAATGTAGGTGAGAGATGACAGAGGAGACCACTGAGAAGGTGACCGCCATGGTCTAAGAGCTATGACTCTTTGTATGCCCTGGTGTGTAGATGTAGGGCAAGGTCCCTGCAGGAAGGTCAGTGGGAAATGAAATCACAAAGGTGGGGAAACCTAAACACGAAGGGCTGACATTATCTCTTTATGTTTATATGTGTCAGGCACTCTCCTAAGTGTTTTATGGGCTTTCACTCGTTTACTTCATCCAGGAGATAAGGTTGTTATAAGGATTGAGTTCCCATTTTACAACTAAGGGGACGGAGGGACAGAGAAGTAACAACAAACTCCACGGGGGAAAACTGGGGTACAGCTGGAAGGGGATTTTTAGTTTCCCGACTGCCGACCCCACATGCTTGTGCACCAGCCTTGAGAACGTACATTTCCATCTGAGGTCAAGGACGTCACTAGAGTGTGGCAATGTCATCCACACGTGGGTCCAGGGGCCCCACAACTAACCCCATTACGTCCGACTTGAATGGGAGGGAGCCAACTTGGCATGGTTATTTTGTGAAGGACTTCCACCCGGTCAACAGGGAGCCACTGATGGTTCTGAGGTCCCCTTTGACCATTGGCGTGACGCTAATAATGGAGATGAAAAGATGTGTGTCCTTGATCTCTGAGGCTAGGCAGAGACAGAGCTCATCATCAGGTTCTAAATTAACAGAAAGCCCCTTGGAGAACTTGTGAGGCTCATTAGTATTAGGGATGGGTTTGGAGGACATGCTTATCTGCACTTGTTCTTGGAACATTCCCATTGGACGCATCCTTGCTTCTGAGTGTTAATTAGAGTTTCTACACCGCAGCTTGGAATTTAGTGGGAAATAAGTTGACATAGGTTAATTCAGTGGACAAAAGAGACCATCCTTCCTTGAAGTTTCATTTGCTTCCAGGCTTGGCAGCTGGACAAGGTCCGAGGGCAGCACCTGGAGATCCCAGAGTGCCTTCTCCAGGTTGGGTAATATCTCCACAGCCTCTTTCCAATTAGCAATGTTAAAGCCTCTCTCCGGGCTCCCGGATCGCTTAGGTTAATTGAAGGGCAGAATGGTGAAGCAAAGTCCGAAACATCAGTCCTGGAGTTCTTGCGCTGCCTTTGAGTAGCTCTGAGACCTCAGGGAAGTTACACAACCTCTCTCAGCCTCAGGGTCTCCATGTACAAAAACAGGAACGAGAAGAGCAAGTTGTCCCTTGGAGCTGGCTGTCATGCGAATCCAAGGACCGAGCATGGAGTTGTCCTCAAGAAAGCCCCGTCTCAGGGTGCACGGCTCCCCAGCGTGGTTCCATCGCTGTCCCGTAGGCACACCTACTTTGAAAATGTACCCCCTCGTTGGGCCGCCTGGGTGGCCCCGTCGGTTGAGCGGTCCGACTTCGGCTCAGGTCACGATCTCGCGGTCTGTGAGTTCAAGCCCCGCGTCGGGCTCGGTGCTGACAGCTCGGAGCCTGGAGCCTGCTTCGGATTCTGTGTGTGTGTCTCTCTCTGCCCCTCCCCTGCTCGTGCTCTCTCTCTCTCTCTCTCTGTGTCAAAAATAAACAAACATTAAAATTTTTTTTTAATAAAAAAAAAGAAAATGTACCCCCTCGTGGTTCTAAGCTACAGCTGAAAGCACAGCTGTGTCTCCAGTACCCCAAGGAGCTCTGTTCTGCAGAAGAACTAGATCTCCCATCTCTTTGCCAGGGCAGCCTCCCCGGGAAGGAAATTTCAGACGCCCAAGGGGAGAGCCGGCGGGATGCAAGGGCTGATTGTACTTTACCCTTTGACTTGGGCCAGCAAAGGCACAAGTGGTGAATAAAACCCTCCTCTAACCTGTGCCGGTATCTCTTACAGACAGACCATCACATATGAGGATTCTACAGCTACCACTGTACGTATTAGGATTCTCCTTCCATACCCCTGAGGACCTTGCCACTTCAAAGCGTCTGATCTCCAGGAAGTTTTGCTCCTAACGGCACCTTTGTCACTCCGTCACTTCACTGAAGGGCTGCCCTGAGGCAGCAGGAGCCAACTTTCTTGGCCAGTGCCGGAAGCGGAGTGCCTGGGAGCAGCCTCGACTTGACGGAAGCAGGAATATCACTACCCCAGCTCCCTAGGCCCCTGGAGAGGACTCGTCTGAAGTCATGACCCGCCCTGGCCCCCAAAACTGCCCAGCAGGGTTGAGCCAAAGTCACCCTCCGAGGGTGTCGCAGACTATGAGCCTGGAGTCCTCTCTTGTCCAGCAAGAGAGCAGATGCAGAATTGAATACGAGAGAGGCTAGTGTCCGGGAGCAGACAAGAGCCCCAAACAGGGGTTTCATCTCTGTATTTATTGAGCTCTCGAGACCTCACGCATGTGGTGAACGTGAAGAAAACAAGATCTTACACATGTGAAGGTCGAGAAAACAACCAGACAGTAATCATTAACTTGTGCGGGTAAGAGGCCAAGGGCCTGGGGGGCAAGTGGAGTTTGTAATCAAAGTACATTGGTGCCAGATGAACAGTCATTTCCTGCAGGTAATATAACCAGTTACTTGTGATCTGTTACAATACCTCGCTGGCTAACGTTGGGCGTTTTTGTCCCGTGGCGACGGCTTTCCGCCCCCAGCTTTTTCCTAACCCAGTTACGTAAGTAGAACCTATTTCCCCACATGTGGGATTTTGCCTGACACCGCAGCCTCGCTTGACCTCTTGCCCTCCCCAAGCCAACTTTCTCACGATGATTTTGTGCAAACGCTTGCAACTACACCACTTTCACACGAATTATGCCAGGGGCTACTTCTAGAGAACCCAACTTAAGACGGAATAAAACTCAGACCCTAAGTATTTAGCATCCGCTCGGTGCAAGGCACCGAGTTAGGGTTTCCTCCTCTTTTTTTTTTTTTTTTTTTTTGAGATACATTATCTCAGGGTGGTTCCGTCAGTTAAGCATCCAACTCCTGATTTTGGCTCAGGTCATGATCTCACGGTTGTGAGATCGAGCGCCACGTCAGGCTCTATGCTGACGGCATGGAGCCTGCTTAGGATTCTCTCTCTCTCTCTCTCTCTCTGTGTCTCTCTCTGCCCCTCCTCCACTCATGCTCTGTCTCTGTCTGTCTCTCAAAAATAAATAAAACATTTAAAAAAGTTAAAAGTTAATAAATAAATAAAATACATTATCTCATTTCATTGTCACAATTAACGTTTTGTAAGTACGAGGGGTAAGGAAGCTGGCACCCTGAGATCTAAGCCCCTGACCTCGAATCACACATCTGGCAAGCAATGAACTTCTAGTCTGAGTGTTCCACACGCTTGTGTCTTCCGTCTGTGCATGGCAGGGTGGGAAGGCTGAGCAGGTCACTGGGTCCCCTGCAACCACACAGCAAACTGTCACCTTTTCTGTAGATTGGAGTTTCCATAGAATATTTTATTTTTTAAACAAGGTTCCGTTTAGGGGCTCCTGGGTGGCTCAGTCGGTCAGCGTCTGACTTGGGCTCAGGTCACGATCTCACGGTTCACAAGTTCGAGGCCTGCGACGGGCTCTGGGCTGACGGCCCAGAGCCTGGAGCCTGCTTTGGATCCTGTGTCTCCCCCTCTCTCTGCCCCTTCCTCCGCTCATGCTCTGTCTCTCTCTGTCTCTCAAAAATAAATAAAAGTTAAAAAAAAAATTAAAAAAGAAAAGGTTCTGTTTAAAAAGAGCCAGTTAAAAACCACTGCGCGGTAAGTGCTTCACGGGATAGCTGTGCGGATGAAATGGAAGAAGGAAGGCAGGGTGCTTGGGGCAGAGCTTGGCACACAGCACCCAGCTGATAAATAAATGTTAGCAGACGGAATTCTGTATTTATAACACGCGCTCACCATTTATATGTGCTCGTTGTAAATACACCATCTATAATTTAAGAAAACAATATATTTTCAGTAGATGCAAATACTCTATGTCTAGTTAGTAGAAATAAATTATAGAGACATGCACATATGCATTATTTCTAGTGCAGATTTAGAATACATGGGTACGCACGATCGGACTCTCAACTGGGCACAGGGGTGGCTTCTGGGATGCAGCGCCTCAAGGAAGGTGCAAATTAGCTCCATTAAGTGGCGACCCCGTTGCTGCCTCAGCCCTACCCCTACTCTTGCCCTCATTGTCTGCTGCGTGTTTGTCAGGACACTGAAGAAGTTTGTCTAACCATCATCAACTCATCCCAGCTCTTTGCTGCCGTGCATCAGCAGAGAGGACCTGTGAGCAACCATCACCCCCCACACCCAAGCCCGTGCCCCAACCCTGAGCTCCCCTTCCCTTCCACCCGTGGCCTGGCAGATACTGGGGAAGCCCTGCTAAATGCGAGGTTCTGTGATAAGCACCGGGACAGACCCGGTGGAAAAACAGTAACAGTTAAACCCACACGGTCCCCAGAGTGAGCAGGAATGACAGCAACCGACCACTTGCACCGATAAGTGTGCATGACCGGCTGCAGTGGCTCAGTAAGTGTTTGGAAAACGGTATCAGGAGGGGGGACCTGGGTGGCTCCGTCGGTTGAGCGCCCGACTCTTGATCTCAGCTCAGATCATGATCTCGCCCTTCATGAGTTCGAGCCCTGTGTCAGGCTCTGTGCCGACAGTGTGTAGCCTGCTTCAGATTCTCTCTCTCTCTCTCTCTCTGCTCCTCCCCCGCTCTCTCTCAAAAATACATAGATAAACATTAAGAAAAAAACTGTATCAGGAGTCAATACCCGAGTACCTGTAACCATTACCTGAATCTGGAGTCCCACGCTTATTGTGAGAAACCATTTCCTTCGGCTGCCTGGGCTGCTGTGTGGGTTCTTTGACAACTCCATCTGGAAGGACACTCAAGAGCCTGAGTGTCCCCGCCAGCTAACAAGAGCTGGGGTACTAAGACGATTAGCCAGGCCCCTAGCCACGGGGACTCAAGTCTAATGGGAAGACTGATGGTGTTGAGGCATGCGTTTACGGCTCGATGAGTGGGGCGCTCCGTGCTCCCGCTAACTTCGGCGCTTTCCTCCACCCCAGCCCTGTCCACACTGCGCCGTGACCATCTATTTGCCTATTGCTCTGGGAGAGGGACCAATTGTTTCTGAGTCTACGTCTACCTCAGTGCCAAGTTCTTTTCAGTACCTATTTGTCAGGGAAATTCGGAACCATTTGGAGATGGGTGGAGGCTCAATGGGGACTGGGGATGAGACAGGCAGATGACTATTAGCAAAGATGCTGGGAAAACATAAGTCAAGTGTGTTCAGTGTGTCTGGAGAGATCAGAAAGAACATCCTAGAGAACAGGATATTTGAACTGGCTCTTGCAAGATGAGTAAGAGTACGTTGACCGGTGAAGAGGCAAAATGGCGGCCCAAGTCAAAAGACCATTGGGTGTTAGGTGCAGATGCCTGGATAAGCAGGATGGGTCCTGGGGAGGGATGCAGGGAACGTGGCTAGAAACGAAGCAAGGTTAGAGGCAGGCTGCAGCCAGCTACGGAAGGCGTTGGTAAGTCAAATATAAGTCAAATGCAATGGCAGTGGCCAAGAAGGATTTGCAGCAGGAGACTGATGGCTGCTAGGGAACCAATTAGGAGTGGCAGGGTCCAGGAGGTAACGTGGGTGAGTCTCGCCACAATCCCTGGGGCTTCGGGCACACGAGGCCAAAGCTCACCACGTTTACAGTTGAACAGGTCACAGGCACTCCCAGAGACAGCCTGGACCGGACAGCTTCTCTTGCTACACAGTCAGCTGATTCGGGATCCATTATCCCCCCCTGTGACTGACAAGAACTCTAATTTTTAGACGAGTCAGTTGCGATAGAGGGAAATCCCACAGGGCATGATGACCTCATCATGCCGGGAGGGGTCTCAGAGGCCACCTGCCAGGGCAGCGTTCCACTGACCAGGGTCAAGGAGCCTCAGGACTTTTCCAAGAAAGCACAAAGTGGGCGGCAAAGCCCCGTCTTCAGATCCCAGTGAAGGGGGTGGGGGATCCTAGAGCCTTTGCACCATCCCCTGTGCCGGAAGTCTTAGAAAGAATGCTTTCGATTTTTCTAGGCACAGGGCAAGTGGGGGTGGAGGCCTGAGGCTGCTCCCTGCCTGGGAGGTTGGGGACTGAGGATGCTGTTCGTTGCCTGTTTCCCCCGGAGGAACAATTCAGCAAGGAGTGTAGGATGCCCTCACCCTGAGATCTGCTCCTGGCATGACTTAATTTCCAGTTCTGCTGGAGGCTGTTGATATTCTTGTGCCCCTTGCTGGGCTGGGCTGGGATCTGAGACGCCTGTTACCGGAGATGGGTAACAGGGTTCTTTCTGCACATAGAATCCTGGGGAAACGCAGCAGCACAGGCGGCTTCCAGGCCAGGAGCTGCCCATCATTTTTTGTCAAAACAAGACCACCTCCCCCATCGCTCTGTTTGCTCCCCGATCTGTAATTTAGGGGCTTGAGGCACCCCCCCCCGGAGTCAGGAATGGGTGCCATTCTCACTCCCGCCTACCCCACCCCAAACATCCCCCGCTAATGAGCACTTTGACCATGAGGACAAATATCAAGCCATTACTCCCCACCCCCAGTTTTCCTTTCATTCCATAAAATCAAATTCAGCCTATGAAGCAGTTGTTAGAAACATAAACTCTTTGAGTCTACGTGTTTGAAATGAAAGGTATTTTCTAATCAAAAGGAATTTCTAATTTGCTGCAGGGCTCCGTTTGCTGAACTTCATCTGTTTGAAATGCCACTTCCCTGGGTGACATAGGCTGGTGTCTGGGAGAGAAGAAAGCAGCCCATCAGCTTGCTCTTGGATCAGCTGTTGGAGAAGTCACACACACACACACACACACACCACAGAAAGACATCAATATGGAGGGGCGCCTGGGTGGCTCAGTCGGTTGAGCGTCTGACTTCGGCTCAGGTCATGATCTCACGGCTTGTGAGTTCGAGCCCCGCGTCGGGCTCTGTGCTGACAGCTCTGAACCTGGAGCCTGCTTCAGATTCTGTGCCTCCCTCTCTCTCTGCCCCTCCCCCACTCATGCTCTGTCTCTCTCTCTCTCTCAAAAACAAATAAACATCAAAATAATTTAAAAAATAAAAAAAGAAAGACATCGATATGGAGAGGTCTGCAGAGGCCCAAGGTGCTTGGGTCAGATGTGTCTGAAAACAGACGAAGCCCTAAATGAAACTCACCAGGGGAAAGCCACAAGCTGTTTTACTCATCCAAGTGTTTATTCAACACATCCTTATTTATGTTTGTTTTGGTGTGGAATGTCTAAGAAGGATTCACACATGGTCCTGCCCTCAAAGAATGCCCAAACTGGTCGGGGGTGAGATAGGCAGATAACACATCACAACACAGCACGAGAGCCTTCGTGGAGAAGGACACAAAGTGCAGGACAAGAGAGGAGAAAAACCGGATCCCAGGAGCCGCAGAAGAGCTTCCTGGGGCAGGTGTGGGGTGGGGGGAGCATTTTAACCGAAATTAGTCAGGACTCTTTCTAATCCCAAGTCACATTGGCTTTAAAAAAAAAAAGAAAGAAAGAAAAAGAAGAGGGATTTCATGGGCCAGAGGTAGAGATTCAGGTCTGGATGGACCCAGAGGAGTTAGCAGGAAGAAAAGCCAGTTCAAAGGCCCTGAGGCAGGATTCTCACCACCTTTGGGCTTGGCTTTGTCATAAGCTCCTCCTTGGGCACTTCACCTAAAGTAACAGAAAATGGCTTCTCGTAGCTGGGAGCTCCCAAATCAGTTCAGCAATTCCAGAGAAGCGAAGAGCTTCCTCCTTGCAGCTCCTGGGCTGACTGACTCTCCCTGGGCCAATCCCTGCCTCCAGCGGGGTACAAGGTGCTGCCTGGGCAGGCGGAGGAAACGTGCCATCCCGAGAGTGTGAGGAAGAGGGAATGGGCCACACCAGCCCTCTCCAAACTGCATTCTCTCCAGAACATCCCTTAAGGAACGTCGTGAGCCAGGCGCTGCTCTGAGAGCTGAGGCAGCATCGGGGCAGAAGGGGGAGAGCTCCATGCCCTCGGCAAGCTCGCAAATGGGTAAAACGCACAGGGCAGGTGCCGTAAGTAAAATGCTTGGGAGCAAAATAAACCAAGGATGGTCTGGGAGAGGGGCTGCAGTCACCAAATTGAAAGGATTGTCTGGGAAGGTCCCCAGAGGAGGAGACGACACTGTGCAGAGGCGGAGGTGGCCAAGGACTGAGCCAAGGGAATGCCTGGGGTCGGAGGGAAGAATGTATCCAAAGCACTGAGGCCGGAACCGGCTGACAGCCTTGAGGGGCAGCGGATGTCCCCTTGCCCCTGGTGATGGTGGCTGAAAAGCACATCAGAGGAGGTGGGATGGGAGCCACAGCAAGGACTTGGACTTTTACGCCCAGGGCAGCGGCAGCCCAGGGGACCAGCATGGGGGCGATGTGGTGTGTCAAGAGGAAAGTCAGGTGCTCTGATCAGAGTCCCGAGGGTGGGTCCCAGGGCGCAAGGACAGGAGACACTCTGCTCGGTGTCCAGGATGCACGTGAGCAGACGTGGGGGAGAGACTGTCCCTGACACACAGAATGGCCTGGACAAGACCAGACATTCAAGGGGCAGTGTGTCCGAGGCCCCTGTAGCTGTACAGGTAGAGTATTTAGGGGAAGAGACTGTGTCTGGGTTGCAGCCACCATGAGGAAGGCACAGGATGGGTGGCCGCGTGTGGCCCAGGCCGGGCTCCAGGCTCAAAACTGGAGGCTGTTGATGTTCAAGAGTCTCTGTGGAGTCAGAAGCCTCGTAGAATCAACCCCTCCTCATCTTTTCTCCCAGGAAACTGGCAACTGTCAGAATGACCACCCAAGGGGAACGTGATTTGACTTCCACTTGCACCGAAGGAAATCGTGCCCGTGCAGAAATTTAGAGAGAGGGGGAGAAAATATATCCTGGAGGTGGTTGAGTTTCCATTTCTTCTTCACAGCGTGGCAAGCTGAAATACTAAAAATGCTAGACGAAGAATATTGCAAACAGATAACCACTTGTGTGTGTGTGTGTGTGTGTGTGTGTGTGTGTGTGTGTGCGCCTTCCCAGGAAAGGGTAAGTGACATTTGGGATTCCCTTGGCAGATGATAATATCAGTGAACATTGGTGAAGCAGTGAACTTGGCCAAGCATGGCCCACAGGTGCATATCATTAGCACACATGGGAGCAGCTAAAACGTACTGGGGTCTCGCTCCCAACAAGTGTGGGGGAGCCCGGGGTCTTAGGAAACCAGCACCCCGCTGCCCCCTGCCGACAGACGCTCAAGCAGCTCCACAAACACCCAGGAAACCCACCCGTACGCCACACGGATGGCTTTCTTCATGAGCCAGGATGGTCTCAGAGGCCAGAAGATGCTCAGGGTAGAACAGCCACGCCCAGGGCCACAACCATCAACTCTGACCTTACCTTATATGTGTTGAGATTTTCGGAGTTGCAGCACTTTCTGGGGCCTGAATCCTTTCTTTCGTGGCAACCCTGTACAGCACGAATTGAGCCAGATCCGGGTGATGCTGGTGTTTTAGGTCAATAGGACTTGATTCTTGTCGGAAACTTCTGGATGCCCCCGGTACCGCACCTCCTCCCTCCACCAGGTCTCTTGGCATCTGCTCTCAGGCTGAGCTGCGTTTGCATAGATTTAATTCTCAGAATTACCTGCGAAGCGAGGGCCATTACTACCCCTATCTTTTGGTTAGGACACTGAGACTTCGATCAAAGGCAGTGCTTCAAGGTCGCTGCCCGGACTTGACTCCAAGCAGCCCAGGTCGGGAAGCCACGTTTTCAACCACATAGCTCTGTGCCTGGTGTCTGAGGTTAAGAGTTGAGCGTGAATATGGTTTAGAACCCAGCAGAGGCATCGTTTGTAATCCTCACCAGTCCCCGAAAGCTTTTGTCAGGTGAAGACGTGGGCGTCAGGAACCCAACACTGGTGTCAGAGCTCTCTCACTTATGAGGTGCCAGAAGTGGGATCAGAACCCAGCTCAGCCCCACCCAATCCACTGAACTTTGTTTCCCCACAGGACTTGACAGCTACTAATGGCTCATTCTAATATGCCCCGAGTCATCTTGCCTTGGTCCTCTCTTGTCTTCCTAGAGAACCCAACTGGCACATCCCTGACGGTTCAGATGCAGCAAGGGGGAGTTTTTGCCCCGATCTGTGTTGTTACCATTCCTGACCGGTCCTGGAAGAAGTGAGATCATCGACATTCCTGTGCCTTCCCGGGCGCAACCAGCCTGACCACAATTCAACTAAATGGGTGCAGGTCACTCATGGCAACGACTACGGAAGAACTGTGTTGGAAAGGATGGCTGGGTTGGGGTAAAATCAACACAGCTTGAATGACCAGTCCGTTCTGTTGTGAAGGCACATCCACTGTAGTGGAAAAGGACACCAGACACGAAAGCTCCCGCCTTCCCGTCCTGGCCACACTGGCCACACCACATGTCCGCTCAACACTGAAAACTATTCTGCGACTCAGCTGCCTCGGCTGTAAGATGGCCATCCCCCCACCCGGATGGAGGTAGTGAGGCCTCAGTGAGGGCAAACATGGGAAAGCACCCAGCACTCCATCCACTCGCAGTAGGAGCTCAAGAAACTCTGGTTAAACTGGCTGAATCTGAGTCCAACCGCTGACATGTGTTGACTAATGAGGGAATATTGATTGGAGTGGCTATTATCACTGTGTCAATAAGATAGGGAGTTAAACCTATCTTTCCCTTTTGGTGACCGGCCATGTTTGTAGAAGGGCCTTGTAAAGCCAGACTCGGCACTGGCCTCGGCCGCCTCTTGGTCAGGCCCGTGGTGAATGTTGTTGGCTTCTATTCACTGCTCTGAAATGCCATGGAGAAACTCAACTGCGCAAATCCCAGAAGCCACCCAAGGATTTGCCACTGCCCACTGGGCTTCTTTGGGGCCCTTTCGGCCCCGAGATCTGGAAGAAGGAAGCTGGTGTTGGGGAGGATACCCAAAGGGGCCCCGTGACCTGAGACTCGGGCCTCACTCTTCCACTGAGCGGCTGTTTGGCTTTGAAAAAGCCACTTCCTTTTCCCTCTCAGTTTCCCCAGTGAGAAGGGATGGGGTGGAAATCTAATCAGCACAATAACTGATTAGAAGAAGAAATATTTTCTGAGCTCAGAGGAGCCCACCATGGCCTTAAACCTGTCATGTCCCCCATCTTGCCTAATCTTCATGACCTTCCTGCTGGCAGGGGGGCAGCCTCCCCACTTTATGGATAAGGAACCAGGAGGGGAGATTAAAAAGTGAGCCCGTCATCACAAGGGATGCAGTGACAGAGGTGACTCTGGGGGCTAGTCCCACAGGCCCAACGTCTGAACGCGTGAACACTCCCTTCTTGGTTCTTTCGTGAAGATGGCCTCTGAAGGTCAACTCTGATATCTTAGGAGCTGGTAAGTCCAGAGTTCTAGCAAAACTCTGAATCACATTCTCTGCGACCCTGAATGCCATTTATTCTGCCTTCCAACAGGCAACAGACGCGAAGCCAACCTTCTGGGATTTAGGTTCAGTGCTTGCATCCAAGTCAAGAGGGATTTGGGGGACCGGAGAGGACACAGCACCAGGGCCCAGCTCCTGCCTTCTCTGGCCTCCGTAGAATGGCCCCACGTTCCCTGCAGCCATGCAGTCAGAGACCCCAGGGCCTGCCCCACACCTCCCTCATTCTGCCCAAATGAAATCAATCCCCCACTCTCGCCCAACTCCATGGTTCCAGTCCCCCTGCCCCTGGGAGGATCCAGCTTCCCCTCCTTTAGGTCAGGCTCTTTCTGATGTCCCCTGAGCAACTGCCCTGCCCCTGGTTTGCCCCTGTAAGCACATTCTCCGCCACCTCCGTCATGCTGATTCCAAAGTAGATGGCGGGCGTTATCATGCTCTTGCCAAAGCCCTCCGATAACTCCCAAGAGACAGAGAGTAAAGGGCCGGCTGTCAGCTGAGCTTCCAAGAGCCGCCATGATCTGGCCGCCCCCTCCACTTCCAGCCCCACCTCCCCACGGCCCCCTGCACAAGGCAGTGCTGAGCTGCCTGTCTCCACCCTTGTTCTTCCTCTTCTCAGAACCCTTTGTCCACGCTCATCACCTGATCACCCTTCACCCGCTAGCTCCTCCTTGAAGGCCAAGGTGTAACCCCACAGGGAGCCTCCCTGAGCCCTGTGGTGAGGACTGCAGGCGGGGTCTCCGCCCCCTGGCAATACCTCCCTACTCACCTGTCTCACCCATCAGCAGTGACTTCGAAGTCCACTCTGCTTTTCTAAATGTCCTCAGGCCTTTCCACCAGGGCTTCCGGGCTGGGGCTGCAGGATCTGTATCTTTAGCAGGCAAGCCCTGTTTTCTCTGGAAAACATGGTTCTAATTAGCGCTGACTCCCCAGGTTCAGACTGGGGCTGGTTCAGAGTTCTCAATGATGGGTCACGAGCAGGACAAAACCAAGCTGTTAAACCAGAGTCTCTTTAGAGTTTCTAAAACCTTCTACTCCTGCTTGACCACTTCCTTACCATTAAAAAAGCTGCGTATTGTTCTCCAGGCCCAGTTTTCCTTCCAGAACACAGTTCCAGCTAAGAGGGCAATGGGTTTTTTGGAAGATTTTCTGCTGTTTGTTCCTGGCCCATCTCGTTATTCTTGTTCCAGGTGATTTCAAACCCTCCCCTCGCAGAATCCAGAGGCTGGAGAGAAGGATAGCAGCCACAGGGTCATTTGGGTCCATTTAAAAGGGTGACTCTTTTTAAAGGTTGATGATTTGAGAAAGAAGAATGTTGCTCTGTGGCCGCAGGGATGCCTGTGACTAATTAATTTTTGACAAGCCCAAAACTGCAGGGTCGAGTGAAAATATCTCTAATAAAAAGTTTGGTGCCAAGAGGAAGAAAGAAATAGCATTTAGCAAAGACCCACTTAGCAAAGACCAGCACGGTGCCAGCCGTGGGATCTGTGCTTGACATACGTTGTTTTATTGAATCCTCTCAATATGCGTCCATTTCATCGGTGAGAGAACGGAGCCCCAGAGAAGCATATGTGTCTCCCAAGATTGTGTGATTATTACATAACAGGAGCAGGGTTAAAGGCTCATTGCTCTGTTCCCCACGTCTGTGCCCTTTCTACCGATTGTATCCAAGCTGGCACGGCAGTCAGGGAGCAAGTGTCCAGAGAAAGTCTGCCCTCCGAAGTTAGCAATGGATGGGGCCTCAGTCAACCTCTCTGGGCTACGGTTTCCATCCTTGCCTGTTGTGAGGCTGGGTTTCCTGGGTGCTTTCACGGAAAGAATCTTCCTCAGCCTGTAGACAAGTCCTTGCTCTCTTTGGATCTTACTTTCTACATTCCGGGTGAAGTTTTCCAATTGCGTTCCTTGGAAGTCCTGAAGCACCACGGATCCTGCAGTGGGGCTCGAGGTAGAGGAAGTGGGGTGGGTTTCTGGCCAGGTTCCCCCTTTTACCTTCCACCAGAATAATTCCACGTTGGTTGGTTTACGTATGAAGGCTGCATGAGGTTCTTATGAAGGAAGAGACCCATTGCTACGAATGAACGAATGAATGAATGAATAAGTGAGTAAAACAATGACTACAAAACCCAATGATTATGGAAGCTCTAAGGCCTCATCTCCCTCAAGTGCACTGGCCAGAAGTATTGTTCACCAAAGGTCTTTGTACAATGGTGGTGTCGAGGGTGTTAATGTGTCCACCCAAAGCCAACGCCTGCTGTGGACTTGTGGTGCCCAAATGTACCAACAATCGAGTTACTATCACGCTGCTTAGCCTCCTGGGGGGTCGTTCAGGGTGCTTCACAGTCTGTAAAGTACGTTCGTACACACGCTTGCCCGGTGACGTATGGTCAGTTCTACCGAGATCGGGAGCCTCGTGGTAGACGATTTGGAAAGCTCCGTTGTAATGGCCCCAGATTCTTGCTAACATACTCACGCCAGCTCCTTCGAGCCTCTGGAGACTTCCATTTGCCCTTCAAGGTCACTTCAAGCGCTACCTTCTCCGGGAAGACACACACACTCCCTTCCTCTTCTGGAGCCGCCCTTGACCCTGGTGGAGCATGTTCCAAGTGATGTGGCAGTTTAGCTGCTACTGCTACTTATCCTCCCTTCCTCCTGTACCATGACCATCACAAGAGCTCATGGCTCAGTTAACACCTGAGGAGATGAAGAATGAATGAAAAACGAACCAGCAAGGGCACAGGTACCCAGCTTCTAATATTAGCTAAGCTCTACCTCTGTGATTTCTTGAGTAAAATCAGTCCCACCCTCACGCTCACCCGATGTCACGTCCACGTGCCTGCAACTGTACCAGGTGCAAGGGACACAGTGGGGACAGGAAAGGCAAGACCCAGTCCTCGTGGCGTCTCCACCTTGCTTGTACAGTCAGAGCCCCCGTCACACAGAACGGTCGGTACAAACACTGGTGTCTGTTTCTCGAAATCTCTGCGAAGACCGGACCATGTCTCGCGTAGCTTCGTTACCCCCACACCCAGCTCAATGCCTGGCAAACATCAGGCACTCAGTGAATGTTCGGTGAATAGATGTGACCCCTCGCAAGCCAGGTGCCTCTTCCTGCCCCTGCTTCTGGGTCATACCCAGGAGCTAGGACTAAACTGTAAACGCATTTCCTCATATTCCAGGAATCCCAGGCATTGGGGTTTCCTGAACAAGGCATTTCCTGAACAAGGCAAACTTTCATTCTTCGATGCGTACGGTATCGCCCTCCAGGCCGGGGCCTTGATAAAGCCCTTCCTGCGAGCCTGCACGAGTGTTTTCCTGCACATACACATACGCATGCACATACACCATTTGGCAACACTGTTCACTTTACGGCACAACACAAACATGATTTCATGCCACGAAAACAAAACAGAAACGCATCTTCTCCTTCTGTCAGCTCTGTCCCGGACGCCACCGAGGCAGTGAGGTGGGTGGCAGGAAGCTTATTAGCCCAGGAGTCTGCTTGGCCGCCCCTTAGCGGCAAGAGCCCAGAGGAGTCACCTCGTCTTTCTGAGCCACCCTCTGTGGATCTTCAAGTCAGAATGAGAACGAATAGAGAACCACATTCCGGTTACTCACTCGCCTTCGCTGGTAGTTTTGCCCAGAGAAGCGAGGCCCAGAGCCCAGATCATAAAGGCAGGCAGGGGAGTTCAGGATGAATAGGGACCAAGGCACCCCAGAAGTGAGGGGGAATAGCAAAGTGCCCCGCCTGTTTGTCTGTTGGCTTGTTTGTGGCGGGGGGAGCGTGTAGGAGTCAGACAAATCTCGGGCAAATCCAATCCCTGTCTTCTACTGGCTGTGTGCCCTTGGGTAAGTCACTTCGGCATTTTGGGTCTCACTTTCATCATCTGCAAAATGGAAACAATAATGCTCTATCTGACCTCAGGATCTATCACTGTTAGGTGCCTCCTTCCTGCCGTGGCTTACATCCTTACCTCTCTGGTTTCGTCTGCAGCGGCCTGAACGGCTCATCAAGGGTGTCAACAATGCGCTCAAAGCATGGTGTAACGCCCCCTCGAGCGGCTAAAATGTAAAAGACAAAATTATTCATCGTCAGGAGGTACAGAGCGGTTGGAGCTCTTGGCCTGGCAACGTCTACAAACGTAGAATACAGGCCTATCCCTTAATGGAGCAACTCCACTCCGGGATATGTTTACCCAGACACATGCTTGAATACTCATCGAAACACTGTTCGTCACTGGGGGTCACCCGGATCCCAACCACGGTAGAATGAATAAGTACCCGAATGGTGGCACTTTCCTCCCATGCGATATGACACGGCACTGAGAGCACAGCCTCTATGACTACACATGACAGCACAGAGGAATCTCACAAACATCATGTTGAAAAGGAAGCCGGAGACGAGAGCAGGCACGGGCATGCATGATTCCATCTATATAAAGTCGAGAAACATCGCAAGTGGGTGTTGGGACGTTGGTGGAGAGTAGTCAGTGGAAGTGATATGGCAGGAAAGCTTCCGGAAGAGCTGACCATGACCTGCTTCTTTGCCTGTTTGCAGATTCTGCAGGTATGTGAAAGTTCACTCACTATGTGAGAGTTCATTCCGTCATATGTATACTTATGGTGAATACATTTTCTGTGTGTTTGTGGATACTTTATTATTTAAAGAAAGAGAGAAGGGAGAAAAGAGAGGAGATAAAGGTGGGAAGGCGGGAGGAAGGGAGGGAAAAGGGAAGAATGGAAGGAGGGAAAGAGGGAGGAAGGGTAGAGGTAGGAGGGAAAGAAGGAAGGAAGGAAGGAAGGAAGGAAGGAAGGAGGAGGGGGAGGAAGGAAGGAGGGAAGGAAGAAAGAAAAGAAGGAAGGAAGAAAGGAAGGAACGAAGGACAAACATTTCTTTCAAAGGAACCGCAGTATGGCTTACAGCTGACCTTTCAACAAAAATGATGCAAGCCAGAAGACAATGGAATGACACCCTCAAATTCCAGAAGAAATCGCCAACTAGAATTCTACATGGGCAGTAGAAATCGATTTTGAAAAATGAAAATGGAATTTTTCAGAGAAGCCAGAAGAGAAGGAAATACCGGATAATGACCGTTCTTTGGGTTAGAAGCAAACGGTCCCAGGGAGAAGCGTGGAGGGGTGGGGACCCTGGCGAGGGCAAACAGAGCTGAGTAAGGACCTCATGGCATGAAGCAATCATTGCCATGTTTGGTGGGTTTTAAAAGGTATGCCAAGTCAAAAAGCAACACACACACACACACACACACACACTTACATGCACACACACGTGCACACACACAGGCAGATACACACCCCAACGATGGTTGAGCCAGGCTAGCAGTGCCCGTGGGGCTGGTGAGAATTCAGTGAGAAAACACCTGAACAATGCTTCACACTCTGTGGAGATGAGGCCGTGATGCTCAGAGAGGCCAGGGCACTGGCCCAGGGTCACACAGCAGCAAGGGGCAGAGGGGAAAGGCCCCCCACTGCTTCCAGGTCTGCCTGTCTCCCCACCCCAGCTCCTCCTCAGGCCTCAGCCGCCTCTTCTGGTTCAGTTCACACCCTCCTAGGAGGCTTTCGTTGGCCTGTCGGCTCTGACACCTGTCGGGGCACAGCGTTGATACATTTTTACATAAATCTTTCACGTTTTTTCTTGCAGTGATGGAGATGAGCCAGACCTTCAGCCCCGCCTCCAACCTGCTTCTCTCAGTTTCTTCCGTCACTCGTCTTCCATATAAAAGTGTCACCTATCGGATAGAAGTCATCGCAAATAGAAGTTTCTATTTCATCCTTCTCCGTCCTACCTGGAGCGGGGAGGTGGTGGTCCGGGAGACTCCATATCCTTACCCTGTCACAGTTGTACTTATGGCTCAGTCTCACTTTCTCCAGTGGCCCCCCCAGTGACTGCGGTGGGGGTTAGGGGTCCAGCACGGGGTCCCTAGAGCTGGATCGCCCTTAGGCGGCGTCCTGGGCCTCGGTCCCTCATTTCTTTGCCTGTAAAATGAGGCAAACCGTAGGGCTGGTGGGAGGGTCAAATGAGATTATCTAGATTAACCATGTAGCAAAGGGCAAAAAATACTAAATGTGTTGTGGTGGTGGTTACTGTTTTCCAGGTAATTCTCCGGGCTCTTTTTGTGCATGGTTTTATTTCATCCTGTGGAGTCTGGATTCTCTGCTGCATCGTACGATTAAGGAAGCCGATGCTCTGGGGGCTTGTGTCCCATGACCCAGGTCAAAGACCTAGCCTCCTAGCTGTCACATGGGAGCAGGCGGAGGGCCGTTAAACCACAGACTGCAGACCCCATGACCCAGGATTCTGATTCGGTAGCTCTGGGGCGGGGCCCAATAATTTGTACTTCTAACCAATTCTCAAGTGCAAAT
This sequence comes from Panthera leo, assembly GCF_018350215.1. Lineage (NCBI taxonomy): Eukaryota > Metazoa > Chordata > Mammalia > Carnivora > Felidae > Panthera > Panthera leo. The sequence continues at coordinate 74,658,637 of NC_056695.1, read as the reverse complement.
CCAGGAGCTAGGATTTTTTTTACAAAAAAAATTTAATGTTTATTTTTATTTTTGAGAGAGAGTGGGACAGGGGCAGAGACAGAGAGGGAGACACAGAATCCGAAGCAGGCTCCAGGCTCTGAGCTGTCAGCACGGAACCCGACACGGGGCTTGAACCCACGAACCTTGAGACCATGACCCGAGCTGAAGTCGGATGCTTAACCGACTGAGCCCCCCGGACGCCCCTGAAGTGAGGGAATCCTGCAGAAGCGAAGCTTCCATCCCTCTCCATTCGCCTGCAGCTGGCACGACGCCCGCCTGTCCGAGCAGGAGCTCTGGGGCCACCTCTTGCGTACTGTGACCGAGCCCAGCTCCGTGCCCGTCCCGGTGGCAAATCGCCTCTCCCGCCGCTTGGCCACCGTGCCTCCCAGCGTCCTCATCATGCCCTAAACCCACCCCCACAGGGCAAGAGCATCGGTGCTTGTCGCAGGCAGGCCTCTCAAAATGAGAAGAAGAAACCTTGTCCTTGGAAGGTCTCTGCGAAGGTCAACTGGTACGAAACCAGTGGTTCTCAAAGTTCGGCCGCGCGGCACACTCACGCGTGGAGAGTAAACCAAGATGCCCGTGCTCAGATTCAGGCCCAATTGGTCCAGGGTAGGGCCAGGGTATCGGCCCCTGCGGGGTCGAGCTGGCTTCTGGATCTCCTCCTCTTCTCCTGGTGGGATTGCCTGGGTGCCCCACATCCCCCTCTGCTCACATCGCTCTGTCCGCAAATATGCTTGTGTCTCAGCCGAAATATCAGTGAGCTGAGCAGTGACTGGCCCTGTCCCCTTGGTCAAAGCCGAGGGCAGTCGGCGAGGAGCCGAGGAGGAGGGGTGTCGTTACAGCCGGCCGGCACAAGCCCCCCCGCACCCCGCCGCCGTCCTCCCCGACAATCCATTCTAGAACCGTTTCCCCGCATGCTGCCCCTTCCCCACCCCCGGCACCACCGTGGAGCTGAGCCCGCCCCACCACAAGCTGCCACAGAGTAAAAAGCAGAGTCTGGGATTCCGGCAAAGCTGGGTCTTGTCACAAGTCAGGCTGGGACAGTCACCGCCCCGCTCCGAGCCACAGCTGTCTCGCCTGTCACGTGAACGCACAGTTCCTGCCACCCGGGACTATCGTGCAGTTCACGTGCCACAGGGGCAGGTGCTCAGGGAACGCCAGGGGCTTCCCCTTGTCTTGTCTGACAACCTGTGAGGTGACCTCACGGAAGTGGGGCCGCTTCTCAGGGAGTGAAACGACTCTCTACAGCTTTCCCTTGGGGGACAAAAATACGAGGCGCTCCGAGAGCAACGAGGGCAGCTTGAAGCTCTCATTCTTCCATAATGAGTCTCCTGTGGGCACTCACAGCATTACAGTGACTGAAGGGCCAATCCAGGTCTCCCACTGAACAGACAGGAAAACTGAGGTCCGGGGAGAAAAATAGCAAAGCTTGGACGAAGGTACACGTCTCTCGACTGTCAGGGGAATGCCTTTTCGCGTCACCTCACCGTCTTCCTTTCCTGCCAACGTGCTCTCAAAGCTCACACCCAGTCGGGCAGCAAATCAAACCCAGCCCAGCAAGTGTTTTGAAAGTCCTATGATGTCGTCTAAGGACTGAGGATTCCGGGCTAATCGGAACGGATCTTCACACACATCCCAGGCTGTCACCGGTCAGCTCGGTGGCCTTGGAGAAGCCACCCACCTCCTCCACCTGCCTTCCTTCCCCTCTGCAAAATGGGCACGGCAATAATTACCTCACAGAATTGTTGCAAGCATTTACTAAAATACCGCGTGGATAAAGGGCTTAGCCTAGAACCCAGCTTACTACTGGAAATACCACACGATAGACGCTGGTGGGGTTATCACGTGGTTGGGGCCGGGCCGGGCACCGAGGTGATGGAAGGGGTTAAATATGGGCATGGTCTCCTCCTTCTGGGGATTTAGGATAACAGGCTAAGATGTCACGTTGGGGAGAACTCAAAGAACAAATGCCAGGGAGAGGGCGACGAAGTGGCTTTGTATGAGATAGGGAGCAGGACAGAGTTTACAAGACAGGAAAATGAAGAGAAGCATAGATAGGGTTGGCCTCCGACGGAAATGAAATGTGCATGTGACATCTTTTATTTTCTTACTTAAAAAAAAAATGCACGGTATCCGATATTAGATGCATTTCAAAGTAGTTCCCTTGGGAGGTGGATGTCCTTCCCATTTTACAGAATAGAGAGAGAATACGGGCGCAGAGAAGCGAAGGGACTTACCCAGAGCCACACTGTTAGACACTCTCAGGGCTTTTTGTGTGTGGTTTTGTTTTGTTTTGTTTTGTTTTGTTTTGTTTTTAGTGAAAAAGGAACATTTATTGCTACCTTTTAGTTTTTCTGATACATTTTTTTTCCACGGAAGTGAAATTCACATACTATACAAGTAACGATGTTGTTTAAAATGTACAATTCAGTGATGTTTACTGCATTCACAACCTTGTGCCCTCACCACCTCTGTCTGGTTCCAACACATCTTTCCCACACAAGCTAAAATCTCTTACCGATTCAACAGTTACTCCTTACTTCCTCCTCCCCCCATTCCTGGCAACTTCCCATCTGGGTTCCCTACGAATGCATTCACCTGCATTCGTAGATAGTTCATATAAGTGGAATCAAACCTTCACTTCACGTGTTGTTTTCCAGACTTATCCATGTCGTAACAGGTGTCAGAACCTCTCTGTGGCCGACCGATACTCCGCTGTGTGCGCGTGCCACGATTTGTTCAGCCGCTCATCTACTGACACGGGTCCAGTTGTGTCCGTCTTTTGGTCATTGTGGGTAATGCTGTTACAGGGGCGCCTGGGTGGCTCAGTCGATGAAGCCTCCGACTCTTGATTTCGGCTCGGGTCACGGTCTCACAGTTCATGGGATCGAGCCCCGCGTCCGGCTCTGCACTGAGAGTGCAAAAAATAAATAAACTTAAAAAACATAATGCTGCTACAAATATTCACGTATAAGCATTGGTTTGAATCCTGGCTTTTGAACCTCTACCTAAGAGCTGAATTGCTGGGTCATGTACCAATCCCATGTGTACCTTTTTGCATTTCCACCAGCAAGGTCCAAAGGGTTTCGGTTTCTCCATATGCATATCAACACTTGCCACTTTCCTTTTTTTTTTTTTTTTTTTTTAATTTTTATCACCATCCTAATGGGTGTAAAGTGGTATTTCATTGGGATTTTTAATTGCATTTCCCAAACACCTGATGCCACTGAGCACCTGTTCATGTACTCATTCGCCATTTGTGTACCCTTTTTTTTTTTTAAAGAAACAGCGATTCATATCCTTTGTCCACTTTCTAATTGTGCTGTTTGTCTTTTCTCATGTGTTACGCTGCGAAAATCCTCTCTCTCTTTTGGATACCAGACCCTCATCAGATAGATGGTTCGCAGATATTTGCCCCATTCTGTGGGTTGTCTTTTGGCTTTGTTGATCATGTCCTTTCATGCACAGTTTTGCATTGGAAGAAGTGCATTCAATGCTTTCTTTTGTTGCCGGTGCTTGTGACGTCCCCAGGGGTGATGTGAAGCCCTGGTCCTCTAGCAGGACATCGAGGGCCCTCCCGCTGCACGCTGGCAGCTTTCCCAGGGGCAGTGAAAGATGCTTGCACTTGAGGTGAAATGAACCAGGTCAGGAGGCAGTAGGAAGCCACCAATGAGCGAGGCCTGTGAAGGACAGTTCAGGGTCAGGGGTGGAGGCCCTGTGGCAGTCTCCTTCCTCTCTGCACAGCTAGAATGGCCACGTGGGGCTTAGTTGTAGCTGCCTGAAGGCCTGTGCCGCAAGAGGGGCTTGGAAAGGCCCCACCCCAACACAAGGGGACCTTCAAACAGAGCAAGGAACTGGGGCAACCAACTGGGGAGATGGTGACAGCAAGGGAGGGGAGGGGCAGGAGAGGAAGAAGGGGAGAGAGGGACATCCAGAGTGAGAACAGATGTTGGAAAAGAAGTTGCTTTTCCAGGGGTGCCTGGGTGGCTCAGTCAGTTAAGTGTCCAACTTTTGACCTCCACACGGGGCTCCAACTCAGGGAGACTTGATGTAGGCTTAGGTCATGACCTCATGGTTAGTGAGTTCGAGCCCCGAATTGGGCTAAGCACTGTCAGTGGTGTGAGAAATACGCCCACTGATACAATTAAAGGAGGGACGCAGAGACTCGGGAGCAGAGCGAAGCGAGGCTTTAATCAACATCTTGCAAGAGCGAGTGGCTGTCTGACGGACAGGCTCACCCTGGGCAGTTACAGCAGGCAATTTGTCTTCTAGCAGGCAAGTCCCTCCCCCGATTTCTCATTGGCCGAGTACTGTAGCGGTAAGTCCCTCCCCTGGTTCCTCACTGGCTGAGTACTACAGAGGTAAGTCCCGCCCCCGATTTCTCATTGGCTGAGTACTACAGAGGTTACAGCCTGACCCAAAAGTCACCTAGGCTTACATAAGGCAAAAAGCAGTCTGACTGGAACAAATGTACATTTCTCGTGGTGACACAGAGACTTCAGTTCTTTGGCCGATGCTCATTGCAAAGCCTGCAAAAATCAGCCTGAGAAACAGAAAGGGGAAGAAGAACCAAGAAGCGAAGTGTCCAAGGGTTTGGGACTCCATTGGTGGGGGGGGGAGGGGTGGGGGGGAGGTGGGGGGGGTCTTACATATTTCCATTCAGGTTGTAAAGGTATTGTTAACTAGACAGCACAGCTTTTATTTGGTATTTCTGAAAATGGGTCATCTCATTTCTCACAGTGGGGAGCCTGCTTGGGATTCTCTGTCCCTCCCCTGCTCGTGTGCTCTCCCCCTCAAAATAAATAAATACACTTGAAAGAAAGAAAGAGAGAGAGAAAGAAAGGAGGAAAGAAAGGAAGAAGGAAAGAACAGAGAGGAGAGGGGAGGAGAGAAAAAAGAAAACAAAGAAAAGGAAAGAAAAGGAAACAAAAGAAAAAGAAAAGAGAAAAGAAAAGAAAAGATAAAAGAAAAGAAAAGGAAAGTAAAGAAAAGAAGAAAAGGAAAGAAAAGAAAAAGAAAAGAAAATATAAAAGAAAAGAAAAGGAAAGAAAAGAAGAAAAGGAAAGAAAAGAAACGAAGAAAAGAAAAAAGAAAAGAAAAAAGAAAAGAGAAAAGAAAAGAAAAAGAAAAGAAAAGAAAAGGAAAAGAAAGGAAAAGAAAAAGAAAAAAGAAAAGAAAAAAAGAAAATAAAAGAGAAAAGAAAAGAAAATAGAAAAGAAAAGAAAAGAAAAGGAAAGAAAAGGAAAAGAAAAAGAAAAAAGAAAAGAAAATGAAGGAAAAGAGAAAAGAAAAGAGAAAAGAAAAGAAAAAAAAACCTGCTTTCCAAACTCTCAAGCATGGAGCCCACACTCCACCGTGGGCACTACGGGCGGGGGGCACCCTGAGGGTACTTGGAGTGAGGGCTGGCCTGTGAGAATAGTTTCAGGCTCAGATACATGTATGCATGTGCTGAGTGTCTTTACACACGTGACCTCATTTACTCCTTCCAGCCTTTCTGTGGAATGTTTATTTTTTTTCTCGTTCATACGTGAGGAAACGGAGACTCTCGGAGCCAAGACAATTTGCCAAAGAGCCCGTTACAGACAAGGAACAGACTACATTTGGACGCTCACGTCCTGCTCCCCAGCGTGGGGCTCTTTCTGTTGGGACTCAGCTATGAACACAGTCACAGAGTGACCCTACGTGAAGCCTAGAGGTCACTTTAAGTCAGGGCCAGCTGTGCACGTGGGATGTGGCACAGAGAGCCTCGCTACTTGGAGCGAGGTCCAGAGTCCAGAGGCCCGGCCGCATCGCCACCCCGAGAGCTGGTCAGAAACGCGGCATCTCAGACCCTGCCCCGGACCCGCTGGCTGAGCAGCCGCGTTTTTCACCAGACCCCTGGGTGATCTGTCTGTACATAACAGTTTGGGAAACATCTGTCTAGGGCTATCGTTTCAGACTTCCAAGAAGAAGTTTTACTATTAGAAATAAGGATAATAGCTCGAGTTGTCATAATTAGGCTCGGCCTCCTGGTCCAGCCACAGACAGGTCCAGAGTTTTCAAAATATCATGCGGCCGGAAAAGCTTATAACTGCTTTATCAGCCAACGGCTGACCTCAGAACCTTTGGCAAGACAAAATGTTCCGCTCTCTCAATGAGATCAATATTGCATTTCTGGTGATGTATTTATCTCGTTACCATTTCTGACATAGATTATGTAAAACCGCCCCTCTTGTTTCTGCTTTCGTTGGTTTATTTGAATTTCTGACTTACCGGACGCTTACGCAACAACTCAGATGAGTCTCCCTCCGTGTCTCTGGTGGCCCCACGGGGGCCTTGGCTCCTGCCCTCATCTCAGAGATAACAGAGCTGTGTCCCGCCCCGATACTCTAGTAAGCAATTAATGGGATCCGGCACTGGCTGAGTCCTTACTGCCTTCTGCTCTTTGAGGCTTTTCTGGACTTGACTGTGGTCCTTTCCAGACCTTCTTTCCCAACCTCACTGCGTTTAAAGAATGCTGGGAGAAAGGAGGGACCCGGCTCAGAACATACGCAGCTAATACTAAGCAGAATCTTCCTCCCCTCTCCATGGTGGGGGTGGGGCTGGGGAGAGCTGGCAGCTCAGGACCCAGGATGGGACCCAAGGAGTCAACGAGGGAAGGTGGAGGTCAGAAGAGAACGGCACTAAAAACCCAGGGCTCTAGGGTCAGTCAGAACTGAGACAGGATCCTGTTCTGCCTCATATTTGCTGGGTGACGTTGGGTAAATTTACTTACCCCTCTGAGTTCCCCTGACCTCATCCATAAAGTGGGGATGATCCGACTTCTAGGAGTTAAATTAAATGTAAGTAGAATACTGGGTCCCAGGCCTGTCATGTACACTCAATAAAAGGGAGCTGTATTTTGAGTCTAGAGTCTAGAGTCATCAAGGGACAGAGCCGACAAATGTCACGAATCTTCCAGTATTTAAAACACAAACAACCACATACACAATCATGTTTTCCTGTGTAAAATTCAAGAAAGGTTAACTGAAAACTTAAAAAGCAGGGGTGCCTGGGCGGCTCAGTGGTTAAGTGTCCAGCTTTGGCTCAGGTCATGATCTCACGGTTCAGGAGTTCGAGGCCCACATTGGGCTCTGTGCTGACAGTGTGGAGGCCCGCTTCGGATCCTCTGTCCCCCTTTCTCTCTGCTCGTCCCCTGTTTGTGCTCTCTCTCAAAAATAAATAAACAGGGGTGCCTGGGTGGCGCAGTCGGTTAAGCGTCCGACTTCAGCCAGGTCACGATCTCACGGTCCGTGAGTTCGAGCCCCGCGTCAGGCTCTGGGCTGATGGCTCGGAGCCTGGAGCCTGTTTCCGATTCTGTGTCTCCCTCTCTCTCTGCCCCTCCCCCGTTCATGCTCTGTCTCTCTCTGTCCCAAAAATAAATAAAAAACGTTGAAAAAAAAATTTAAAAAAAAAATAAATAAATAAATAAACATTTTAAAAAAAGGGGGGGTGCCTCCTGGGTGGCTCAGTCGGTTAAGCATCCGACTTCAGCTCAGGTAATGATCTTGCAGTTCATGAGTTCAAGCCCTGCATCAGACTCTGCTGACCGTTCAGACCCTGGATCCTGCTTCTGATTCTGTGTCTCTTTCTCTCTCTCTACCCGCCCCCCCCCCCCCGCCCAACTTGTGATTGCTCTCTCTCTCTCTTGCTCTCTCTCTTTCTCTCTCAAAAATAAATAACAAATAAACGTTAAAAAATGATAATTTTTTAAAAAGGTAAATGACTTCTTTATAGTCTTATTGCAATAGTGACCCATGGGCCAAATCTACCCATGGACGATGTTTTATGGCTCACAGACCAAGACTAAATTTTGCATTTTAAAAAAGAATTTGACCGAGGCGCCTGGGTGGCTCAGTCGGTTAAGCGCCCGACTTCGGCTCAGGTCATGATCTCACAGTTCGTGGGTTCGAGCCCCACGTCGGGCTCTGTGCTGACAGCTCGGAGCCTGGAGCCTGTTTCGGATTCTGGGTCTCACTCTCTCTCTGCTCCTCCCTTGCTCTGTCTCTCTATCTCTGACTCGCTCTCAAAAATAAATAAACATTAAAAAAACATTTTTTTTTTTTTAGAGAATTTGAGAAAAGTTTGCTGACCTGGATCAGAGAACAGTCCTGGAAACATGTGCCTTATCAAGTGTGTCCTATGTGTCCAGCGGCCTTCCCAGATGGTCTTGCTTAATCTTCCCAGTCAACAGACCCAGCGAGACACCCATCATCGTCTTGTTTTACTGATGAGCAAATGGGGGCTTGGAAAGCTTAAACAATCAGACCAGGATCACAAAGCTAATGAGCGGCTATTCCTGCACTAAATGCCCTGCTTCTCTAAACCGATCTCTTTACTGTGAACCTTCTGCATTGATTTGACAAGAGTCAAAACCAAGAAAGGAAAATCCTCAAATGCCAAGGATCCACTCAACAGCCCGAAGGAGTTGGGGAGCTCCAGGCTTGAGGCCCTGGCAAGGAGGGCTGAAGTCAGCTAAGCCAGGAGTGCAAAAGGTCTGGGTCAACCAACGAGAGACCTGTTAGGCTGCCAGAACATACGGTTCTATAGGTTGTGCACTGCACAAAAAAAAAAGATGAGCAGAGGCTGAAATCCAAATCACCCTCTTTTGGCCAAATGTGTTCTCTGCGGCAAGACTAGACCTGTCAAAATCAAGTGGGAATTTCCTTCTCGAAAAGGGATCACCCATTTCCCTGAGGGGTGGGGTTGTACTCACCCATCAGTCTCTAATTGCATAGAGACTCCATGTAAGCTAGCAACGTCCCGACTGTGTCTGAGGATTTGGAGGGACCCGGGTCTGAGTGGTCTTGAAGAGAGAGCCATCTTTACCTTTAAAGCACAGAGAAAGGGAAAGCAAATACCATTCCTGGGGTTTTACAGACGGGGGTCCCAAGGCTCGAGGCGGGCCAGGTGACTCAGTGGTGGTAAAATCTGGAGAACTGACCCTCGGGTTTGGCAGTCTTTCCTCTGAGGCCTGCGGTCTCTGAGGGCATATCTCGAAATGCAGAAATTAGACCGACGGGCATCGAAGGCGGGGCTGCAGGATGGCCCCGTGTCTTCATAACTCCTTGGAAACACAGTTCCCTGTGGTAGGAGTTTCTCAGATTTTTTACAAATGGTCATCATGTTATTGATGATGATACCCAGTAGGTACCTGGTGGAAAAAAAGTAGCGGCAAAAGCAGCAATAAATTGGGGCAATTTTCTAGTCAACATCTATTTTCCAACAGAGTGCTACATTTCAAAGGTCTTTTTTCAATCCCTGTAAGTTTCGAGCTGGGGGCAGTGTATTTTGGGGGCAAGGGAATAGATATTTACATCAAGCACGCGGACACCGGGATGTGCCTGGGTGCGGCCCCTTCTGGACGGAGATGCACTGCGTGTACAAGGTCACTGAGCTTTACGCTGAAGGTCGGTGCACTGTGCCCTATATAAGGGCAAACGTTCCTTCTCTGTGTCTTTCCGCCATGGGCCTTCCAGAGGCCTCGGCGGATTTCACCCTCACGCTACTCCTGAGGGATGATTAATGGGTTGGTGGCGCAGATTAGGCGCGATGCTCTGCAAACCCTTGGTCACCACGGAGGCGGCGAATCCACCTCCTGTCCTGTCTGCCCCTTGCCCCGCCCCCCCCCACCCCTCCACTCCCAGCCCTGCTTAGCCTGCCTGTGACACTAATTGCAGCGGGTGCCTTTGTGTGCTGATGACCTGAACAACTGGCCGGCTGCAGGTGCATCAGCGTGGACTCCGTCTGGAGACCTCCTGGGCCCCACTTGTCCTGTGCTGGCAGGCCTCTTTGCTGGAGGGCGGGGGAGCTTGGGCGGGTCCCTCCTGGTGGTGTGAAATGTTCCGTTGCAGACCCGGCGAAGCAGTCATAAAACTATTTTAAACCCCAGCTGGAAGGAGGGGCAAGCCTACTATTTCTGTGCTAGTTACTTGAGATTGCTGCTTCTTAAACCTGGAAAATACAGCGTGTGTGCGGGTACCTGTGTGTTTACATCTATGCAAGACGGGGGGGGGGGGGGGGGGGGGGGGGGGGGGGGGGGGGGGGGGGGGGGGGGGGGGGGGGGGGGGAGGGGGGAGAGGGGAGGGAGAATGTAGAAGGGTAAGCACCCGAAATTTCTTTGATTTCTTTGATCTTGGAGCCTGCCTGCCTCCTTTTTCTGCTGCCTTGTGAGTCTGGGCAAAGGACACAGACAAATGTGTATTCATTAAAAAATGCCTCTCGAGTGGCTAATTTGTGCAGGGGTTTGGAAGAACCGGTCTTTCTTTGCCTTTTCTCCACTTCTGTGTTTATTGCAGGGGAAAATGCTGGCTGAATTGAGCAGCGCGCAGAAAGGCTAAAAGATAATCCCTCTCCGCTGTGTTCCCCTGGAGATCCAAACAGGCACACACAGGTCTAACCAAGTCAAATCCCAAGTTGCCAAGTCAATACTGCGCTCCTGCTATGCACCCGAAAAGACAGGATTGAGTTGTTCCCTTGTTTCTGCAACAGGCATTTATCCGCGAAGCTCCTGCACTTGTCCGAGACCCTGAGCAGCGCCCAGGGCACTTAGGAACAGGTGGACCCAAAAGCTCCCCCCTCGCATAACCCAGTGGGAGGAGAGACACATACTCTGATAAATATAACACGGCGTGCTCCCTCCCCAGGCTCTTGCAAAGTGAGGGAGGGACAGGAGGTATCTGCTGGGCGGAGCCTGGTTCATGTTGCAAACTGATCTCAGCTGAAGTTCAGAAGTTCAGAAGGCGGAAGGGAAGAAAATGGGCATTAACTAAACTCGTCTATGTTCCTGGCATTGAAGCGTTTCCCACACAATGTGCAGCGTCCCTCCTAAGTCCCTTGTGAAGGAAGAGTTTCTTCCCCTAAGCCTGCAGATAAGGACACAGAGGCCCAGAGGTGACGGTAACTCGTTCAAGGTCAGAGAACTAGAATGTAGCAGATCGGGTTTGCAGTGCATTTTCCCTGGCACCAGCAGAAGGGCATAGGGTGGGAAGGGGTCAGTAGGGGTGGGGAGGTCGGCTGGGTAGAACATTCCACACAGAGTTTGCACTTTATCTTCCAGGCAAGATCCCAGCTTGGCAGCTTGGCAGACCCCGGGGGGCCAAATGCGGGTCAAGCTGAGCATCACCTAGCATCGAGGAGAGAGAAGTGCACGGTATCACCTGTACAGCCACAGGCCTATGTGACATGGGGCGAGTTACTTAACTTCCCTGAGCCTCGTTTTTCTCGTCTGTGAAATAGACAAAACCAGTGTCCATTTCATACCAGTTCCCATCTCCCAGGGCTGCTGGAGGGACCCAGGGAGCCGCACAGGTTACCCTGCATTGAGCTGTGCCCTGAATGGCAGAAGTGCATAATTTATGTTATGTTACGCACAATTCTACTGGAGATGTGGCACCTAGCACAGTTTCTGGTACCTAAGAGTGGCTTAATACATGTTGATTGTTTGTATCTTGTGCTTTTTCTAAATGATCAAATGCCTTCAATGCTTCGTTGATCTGTGTCGCCATCGGGTAAAGAAGGGAAGTATTTGTCAGCTACGGATGCCATCTTGAGGCAGGGGCATTGTTTATAAATTGAGCACGAAACCTTCTTTGACCACTCAGAAGCCAGGGAATGAGGAGAACTCACTTTCTTGACCCTCCATGAGTTTACATGGAGGCCCTGATGTCAGCCATTTACAGATGGCTCCCATGAAGTCTGCACGGGGCTTTTTCTCCGTGGCTGGCTTCCAGATGGTGAAAAGTTTCTTCCTCTCCAGTGTTGTTTGAAAAGCACCCTGACGTCGCTGCAAAAGCTAGATATTTCTTTTTGCTCTACCATCAGCCATTGTGTAATCTTGGATGCGTGCCCCGTCTGTTCATTAGCTGATCTGATATTCATAATATCCCATTTAATAAATGGAAAAGCAATAGAAATTAAGAGACCTGCCCCAAATTACAGAGTCAATTAGCTTAAGGATAAATAGGAATGAGGAAAATACGACAGACGGGGAAGTCCTGGCCGGATCTGGACGGTCAAGAGGATTCGACACCTGCTGGGCAGGTGTATCAGACCCCCCCCCCCCCCCAGCACACAGCCCAGCTGCTCAGAGCCTCCCTCTCCACACCCTGGAACCCTCCACGCGTTCCCACGCCAGCTCAGCCCCTCCCACCATGACAAGCTTCTCCCGGGGTCTCTGCTGCTTCCAAGGTGGGATTCCTAGAGCCCGGGCATGACCAGCATCCTTGGCCCAGGAAGTGCTGGTGAGTGGATGACCCATGAGGCCAGACCTGCGATGGATGAGAAGTGGAAGGAAGCCAGGGAACTCGCTCCCCTCCCCCCCCCCCCGCCCCCCAGTCTGCTCGCTGGTGCAGCAGTTCTGAGTCTCTTAGAGACGGTCCTGGTGATAAAACAATACCAAGTGGTGCCCCCCTCCCCATCACATACCCCCCCACTGTGTTCCACTCCCTCCCAACTCGCCTCCCCTTTTCTCTCTCCAGCTTCTTTGGAAATCTCTCTCCTAGAGTAACGTGATAACGAGCAAGCTTTTCCTCAGCCTTTGCTCGGTGGGATTCGAAGAGAAAGTGATTTCGCTCTCATTATTATTAATTAGGATAGCTAAAAGGCAGGAGGAGGCAGAGTGTGACAGAGAGAGGGGGAGAGGGGGTGCCCTTGGCAGTGGGCGGGTGTTAAAGAAGGATCATGCACATTCCAGGAGGGACACAGTGCTTCCTTGCACAGACTTTGCAGCCGGCCGCCCGGGTTTGCGCACCTCTCTCGTTAGTTACAAGCCTCCGAACCTTCAGTTTCCTCATCTGGAAACTGCAGGTGAAAATAATTCTGACGTCACAGGGGTCTGCAAATATTAAGAGTACTGATATTTGCCAATGGGGTGCCTGGGTGGCTGGCTCAGCGGCTCAAGTGTCTGGCTCTTGATTTCGGCTCAGGTCATGATCTCATGGTTCATGAGATCGACCCCCAAGTTGGGCTCTGTGCTGACAGTGTGGAGCCTTCTTGGGATTTTCTCTGTCTCTCTCTTTCTCTCTCTCTCTCTCAGCCTGACCCCTCCCCCAAACTCTCTCTCTCTTTCTCAAAATAAATAAACTTAAAAAAAGAGTACCCGTATTTGTCAACCACCTTAGAGCAGCGTCTGATAGGTTGTAAGTATCATTTACGCATTTGTTAAACATACCAGTCAATGGACGACTCTCCCTTGACTTTGCCTGCAGGACTGTAAGGAAGTCAGGGAGTTTCTCTGAACCACAGAGAAAGTAAAATGAACGGTTTGAATTAATAAAGGGCTTGGCCAGTTCTGGCCCTCCATTTTCTAAAGAGACCCCGGGGCACTAATGTGAATCCAGCACCGGTTGTGGGTCAGGGAAGGTCTTAAGATCTTATATATAAATGGTCTTCAGATTTATATAAATCATGCCGTAATTAAGCCTCACGAGAGGTCTGTGACGTTATGGTGAGTTCCCTGTATTTGCCGACGAGAAAGAGAAAGCTCAGAGAGGCTGAGTGACTTGTGCACGGTGACAAAGTGAGCTGTCAGTACGCAAACTTGGGTTGTCTGGAAGCCCCACCGCAAGGTACGGTCGGGGTCTAGGGAAAAAGTGGGACTGTAGAGATCAAAGCTTGGCTGTTCAAGATGTGGCTGAAGGGCTGGATGCCTTCCTGGAAACAGATGATTGAATGGGAGTCATTCCACGTGCTCGACGGCTCATGGTTGAAAGGGTGACAGCCTCCCAGGGGTCTGGGACAGAGGTGTGAGGGGTGGATTGGTGGGCGCGCGCTGACGCAGGGTCTAGGTAAGGAAAGGAACACGCTGGGATCAGAACTCACGCGTGTGTCTCTCCATCCGCCAGGTCACGTGCACCTTGCACGTGGTGGGTGCCCAGCCCTCGTTGGCGCGTGGCTACTTCTTTCCCAGAAGTTTTGGACAGAGGCATCTTTGATTTGGGTTTAAAATTTTTCTTAAAGAGGGGGCGCCTGGGTGGCTCAGTCGGTTAAGCGGCCGACTTCGGCTCCAGTCATGATCTCGCGGTTCTTGAGTTCGAGCCCCGCGTCGGGATCTGTGCTGACGGCTGGGAGCCTGGGGCCTGCTTCGGTTGCTGTGTCTCCCTCTCTCTCTGCCCCTCTCCTGCTTATGCTCTGTCTCCTTCTGTCTCAAAAAAAAAAATAAAAACATAAAATTTTTTTTTTAAATACCAGAAAGTTTTAAAAAAATTAAGTTTATTTATTTTTGAGAGAGAGAGAGAGTGAGCAGGGGAAGGGCAAAGAGAGAATCCCAAGCAGGCTCCACACTGCCAGCACAGAGCCCAACGTGGAACTCGAACCCACAAGTAGTAAGATGGTGACCTGAGCTGAAAGGAGGAGTCGGAGGTTTAACCGACTGGGCCACCCGGGCTCCCCAGAGCCCTTCTATTTTGTACACAAATAAATAAAAATGGGAAAAAGTGGAAGTTGTGTTTTGAGGTTTTGATTATTATTATTATTCTATTATTGTTACGAGACAACGTTTGCACAATTGAAAACTATTTGAGTTTTTAAAAATGTTTTAATATGAAAATCAGTAAAAAAACCCATTTTCCCTTAGCTCTTTCAATTCAACCTCTAAGTCTCTTTTAACATAGACTATATTTTAACAATTACTTTCAAGGAGTCTCTTGTTTAAAGAACCCTAAATAACTTCACACAATGGGCCCAGATAACAACTGGATTCCTTAAATCCTCTCCATTGCTTCAACCGACGTGACAAAAGCCTGCCTAAGTATTTCAAACATCTAGTGAAGCAGTAATTCAACTTATAACCAAGGGTGAGACTCTCGGATTCTTCCGAACAGTCAAACTTGGCACACTTTCTAATTAAAAAAAAAAACAAAAAACTTTCCCAATGAAAATTTACAAGTCTAAATTACCTCACTGCTCAGTTACATTTTAATTGGCATGATCAGACTAATCTGACTCTAATGCATCAAAACCTTTTTCTTTTTTTTAATTCTACCACATACTTCGAATATCCGCCATATGCTGATTTCCCCCCAGACTTGACTTCTGGGATTTCCTTTCTCTTCACTCCGCAGAATACATTCTGAACTTTGCCAGGGCAGAAGTGTTCGGCACCAGGAGAAGAAACAAGTTGTTTTAACATCACAAGCAAGTCCCGACCTAAACTTATGAAATTATCGACCAGAGATTTCTGGCCAGAACACAGGGGCTGAGGGACAAGGACGATTTTTTTTTTTTTTTTTTCTTCACGACAGTTGGCAGGTTCAGGCTTTTCTAGTCGCTATGGCAACAAGCAACTCCAAGCCCACACTGCGCACCTGAGATGGGTTTCTGCGCTCTTGCCCCTGGATCTAAGTTGAATGATCTAACCTCTTCTAACCTGGCAGCACAGACTGCTAATTGTCCCCGAATACGTGTGTCGCACAGTGTGTGTCCCAATATAAGGACTGCGTTTACCAGTGTCCCCTGCAGCTAGGCAGCTGGGAGACGGAAGTGGAAGTCCTGGGGACAATCTGTAGAATGAACGTAAAGGGAAAGGGGATGTTCTTATCTCCTTCTGGATGCCTGGAATAAAGATTTGATGTCTGGAGCTGGGGCAGCCAGGTTGGACCAGGAAATCAAGTTGGGGAGGATGGTGTGCTCTACAGTGAAGCAACGAGCTGGCTGAGCCTGCGTCCCTGACCCTGTACAATGCTACACCAACCTTGTGTGCCAGGACTTAGGAAAGGGAAAAACTAACTTCTACCCAGTGAAGCCACTGTGATTTGGGGTTTTCCGCTGTCGAACCTAATCCTAACTGCCAGATACTACTGCCTGATTTGCGTAGGTGAAATTCTGGATCCTTCCCCCTGACCCGGTACAATGCTACACCAACCTTGTGTGCCAGGACTTAGGAAAGGGAAAAACTAACTTCTACCCAGTGAAGCCACTGTGATTGGGGGTTTTCCGCTGTCGAACCTAATCCTAACTGCTAGATACTACTGCCTGATTTGGGTAGGTGAAATTCTGGATCCTTCCCCCCGGAGGGGATTCTTCACCAGTCAGCTATTTGACTGCCCGATGGAATTCTGCCTCCTCCCGTGTCCGGTTGTAGACCACAGTCCTAGGGCACCCCAAGTGATTTACATGATTTTACCAAATGGATGCCCCAAATCGGTAGCAGGTGTCGTATCTCTTAAAGCTGAGGCTATAGCTCCCAACCCAACGCCACAGTAGATTGGGCTGCCCCCAGAATCATTAAATGCAGATCGTTAAATGCAAGAAGCTAACGTTAATTTATATTTTATGAGTCTGTAGTTGAAAATACATAAGTGAGCACCAAAATACCGAGTAAATCAATAGACGCGAAAATAACAATAGTTAACGTACTGTGCACTTACTGTGTGCATGGCTAACAACCACCCTATTTATCCTAGAGGGTGAAGTCTATCGTTATCCTCAGTTTAGACATAAGGAAGCTGTGGCCACATGTTTTCCCCCAGCTCAGCCGTGGAGTCGCACCCCATAAACTAAGTGATAGAGGTGTTCCCAACTGTGTTCAGTCTCTGTACTGTTTTAAGGATCCAGCCAGAGAGAGAATAAAAAACGCACGCATGTTTGGTCTCAAGGAAAGTTAGGGCGTTCAACTACAAGAAATACAAAGGAATGATTTCAGGGCTTTTTTGTAATTTCTCCGCAACATTTATGCCTGTCATCTTTATTCTACCTCAATGTGGAAACCTATCCCAAATTTGGACATTGGCTTGCTTTCTACTGAGAAAAGTAACTTGCTCTCCTTTGGCGGGGGGGGGGGGGGGGGGGGGGGGCAGCGCTGGGGGGAGGGCATGGGGCAGAGGGACACTCAGAATTTCAAGGCCGCCACCATGGGCGTGTAGTTTCAAGAAGAGGGAATTACAGGGCTTTCTTCCCCCAGAGATGCAGTTGGCCTGGCAGGACCCTGATATTTGGCAGCTCCCGTGCTGAGCACTTTTCCATTCTCATCTATAAAACATTTGCAGGAATGTTGACAAGTATAATATGCATAAGAAAGATACTTAAATTAATAATGGCCATCATTTATTGAATGCTTACTAAGTATCTGGCACTGAGCTACTAATTTTGTATATATAATCTGTCTCCTTAAAACAACTCTGGGGGCCAGGTACCATCTGCCCATTCTGCAGACAAAAACTGGAAGGCTCGTGGGTCCAGAGCCCCCCGCCCCCGCCCCGCCTGCTGTTTCCTCCACAAGCAGGCACGGCTGCTTTGCAGCTTCCCAGTCTGCCTTTCACTCAGTTTCCCAGGTTAAGGTGCTGGTTCTTCACTGTCAGAAAACCTTCTAAAGAGCCTGAAGTTTCTTTTCCAGAACGAGAGGGTTAACCTGGGGGGGCCCTGATGGATTTCACATCCAGTAATTGCATTCTGCTTGTTTTGATGTTGCTCAGAAATAAAATCATCGAAGAAACATCACAGAACAAAAGGTTTCCTGCCGCAAGGACCCTTAAGATGATCTAAGCCAGCAGTTTCAATCCCGGGAACAGTTTGTCCAAACGGCAATTCAAGCGGAAGGACACGCACAGCGCAAGCCATCGTTGTGAGCTCCCTCTTACCCCTTGTTGCACTTCTTTGGAAAGAACGTCCATCATGATAATTAATCACTGATCCTGTAACATCCCCGGTATCCACCCGTGCCATGAATATTTGCTAAATGGATTAATGGAGGTGGGTAGCCAAGGTGCAATCCCCCTGAGGGATGACAGAGCCCAGTTTGAAAACATCACTCTAACTCAACCTCCTGAGCGTACAGACAAGAAAGTTGAGGCCAGAAAAAGGAAACTGTCCAAAGTCAGGTGGCTGCAAAGTCGCAAGAGCCGGGACTCGGGGCCAGAACATCCTATCAGGAAGACTTTGTCCCTGGTCCCTTTGGAATTTATGGTTGAGCGGCTGAGCGGGGTGCCGTCCACGCGTCCTTGTAGCTCCATTACGGAAGGAAGCTGTTTCAAAAGGCCGATTCCTGGACCCCACTGCAAGGCAAGTGAATTTCGAGTCTCTGGGAGTAGGACCCGGGAATCTGAGCTTAGAATAAGCCTCCTGGAGTCATCCTTGTAGGCAGTGAACTTGGGGAAATGGCCCTTACGGGTTCCTTGTCTGGCTCCAGGAGGTAACTGGAGACGTAGCCATGATCCTTCTCCTGCTTGAGGCCAGAATGAAGAGCCGCTGACTTGGGCGGGGTGGGGGCTGGGGGGGAGTTACCTATAGTTACGTTCTTGAAAGATTGATTTATTCCATAACCATTTATTGGCCATCACCACGTCCTCAGGGCTCCGACCTTGTCCCTCTTCATTTTCTACAACATCCCCAGGTGACCTCATCCACACCAGGTCCCCCCCACCACCCGTTGTCTGTGAATCTAGTCCTGCAACCCAGTCCCGAACATACTACAGCCTGCAGCCTGCCACCGCCTGCACCCTATCCCTTCCCTTGTGTCTGCACGGGCTCGTGACGGGGAGCACAGAGCACAAAGATGAGGCTATGTTACTTCGGAAGCGAGGTCATAAAGGGCATAGGGCTTCTACCCGGTTCCCCTGGGATGCTCCCCGTCTCAACATCTAGCCTCTATGGCCACGTGGAGGTGCTCTGGCGGACTGAGTTTCGTCTTCAAGTCAACTCATCCCCGATCCCAGACCCACGAGTGAAGAAGCCTCTGGACTCCGGCCTCAGCCATTCAAGGTACTCTCAGCTTCCCAGACACGTGGGGCAGAGATAAGCCCACCCTGCGGGGTTCCATCCAAATTCCTCACCCCCAGAACCCAAGATCAAACGCAGGCAGGAACAGCCGTCTCATGCCTCTAGTTTTGGGGATGTTGTGTTACGCAGGGTTGGTAACCAGAGTCAGCGGCAAATGAAAAGTCCCGCAAAAAACCGAAATGGGACATGTGAAAACGGTTCCTTTCTCCTTCCACAGTCCAAGGTGCTGTAGTTTAGAGACGGTCACCATCCACTGAGTGTCAATTATTTTTGCAGTTGGGTTACAAATAATAATAAAAAATAAATCTCAGGGCGCCTGGGTGGCTCAGTCGGTTAAGCATCCAACTTCAGCTCAGGTCATGATCTCACGGTTCGTGAGTTCGAGCCCCGTGTCCCGCTCTGTGCTGACAGCTCAGGACCTGGAGCCCGCTTCGGATTCTGCGTCTCCCTCTCCGTCTGCCCCTCCCCCACTTGCACTCTGTCTCGCTTGCTCTCAAAAATAAACAAACGTTAGACACTTTTTTTTTTTTTTTTTTAATAAAAACAATCTCACTATGGTACCTTCAAGAAACCGGGCTGAGCATGGTTAAACGTTCTCCCTCACAAAACAAGGGACCTGAGGGACGATGTTACCCACCCTGAACCCGTTGTGAGGCCTTCGGGGATCAAAGGTTTTTCTCTCAACCTATCATGCTTCTGCCGGCCTCGCCATGAAAGATGGGTGATGCCTGCCCAGATGTCTCACTTCTGCTCCTTCCTCAGCTCAGACCCCTGGCCTCTGCTGGATTCCCGGAACGAACATGGCCTCCAGTCTGGACACCCCAGCGCCGGCCTCCCGAGGCTGCGGGAGTGGTCTGGCCAGCATGCAAATGTCGCCGCGTCCCCGTTGCCTCTGCCCGGTGTGTGAAGTCTCGGCGCCTCTGCCAGCATCCAGAGCGAGGTCCACAGTCTGCACCACCCGGCTTAGCAGGAGGTAAGTGAACCTGCACACCGCACCCACCCCCCTCCTCTCACCTAGTTCTCCCTGAGATCCCAGGACACCTGTCCCCCAGGAGCTGCCCTCCGGTGGAGGAGGTCATCAGGAAGACGTGACTGCCGGCTGACCCGAGAGCTGACCCCGGGGGAGCGGAGGGCCTTCTCCCCCTCCCCTGTCCTGGGAATGTACATGCAGTCTCTCCCACACCCTGTTCCCACAGAGGGAGCCGTCTTCAGGGACAGGTGTTGTGGAGACCACCTCGACGGCGTATATGACCGAACCTCACAAAGGCCTCTCTCTAAACTTTTAAGATTCTAGAAGGTGGGTTCAGGTATCTATTCATCGTGAGGCACTCAAGATCAGGCTTGTAAGTAAGTTCTCTTGCTTATTCAACCTGCCACTTACCAACGTGGAGTGACCCGCCTCTCCCTTCGGTCTCTCCCTGTCTTCTGTGCGTGCGGTCAGTTTCAGACTACACTCCAAATGCTCCCGGGTTTGTGAACCAACATCCTCTAAGTGACCTCACGACACCCACCTGTCAGCCTGTCACAGCGCTGCCCCAACGTGGTGAAATCCCAAGCATGGTCAGTCCCCTGCCAAACTGTGGGCTCCTGGTGGGCGGGGACCGTGTTGTGCCCACCTCCACGTCCCCAGCATTTAGCATAGTATGTGGTGAATTAAAGTGGGCCCCAAGTATCCAGTGACTGCTGTCCTTACAAAAGGAGGAGGCGCGCGTGCACACACACACACACACGCACACACACACACACAGAGCCATGTGAAGGGATCATCTACAAGCCAAGGAAGGCCGAAGATTGCCAGGAGCCACCAGAAGCTGGGAGAAAGGCACAGGCCAGATTCTCGCTCAGACCTCCCAAAAGGAGCCAATCCAGCGGAAACTTTGATTTCACACTTCTGGCCTCCTGAGCTGTGAGAAAATACATGTCTGCTGTGTGGGGCCCCCGGCTCGCGGTAATTTGTTATGGTAGCATCCAGGAGGGCTGGACCCAGTGTCTACGATGTGTAGGAGGCATGGTTCTCTAAGGGTCCTGCAGCCCAGAACAGCAAAAGCTCTGAGAATACAGTGATCAGTGCTAAGAAGCAGAGTTCCCTCATCCCAGGCCTTGCATTAGACCTCTGGATCTCTAGGCTCAGAAGTTTGGATTGGCATCCTTAGACAATGGCAGCCATTGAAGATTTAAGGGTTTTGAGCTTGGGAATGCCTTGGGGGCAGTGAAGGGACTTTGGGGAAAAAGGAACCTGGCTACATGTAGCTGTGTATGGTTCTCAAGCATCTGGCAGCAAGTAACAGAACCATGACCTAAAGTGGCTTAAACAAAATAATTGTTCTAATACAACAGAAAGTCTAGAGGTAGGCTTCAGGTACGGTGTGATCAGGGCTCTGGATCTACTTAGCTTCGGTTTGTCTCCCCTCATGGGTACAAGAGGTCGTCCAGAGAAACTTGAGCTAAAAATACCTTCGTGTTCACGTCCAGTTGGAAATAAAGAGAAGCTTCCCAGGCCTTACTCTTAAGGACTATTTTCCTAGAAAACACAAATATATTTCTTTGTCTTCTTGATGCAAACAGGGATTAAATCTACGTATTCCTGAGCCAAATTCAACACAAATATATTTCTTTGTCTTCTTGATCCAAACAGGGATTAAATCTACGTATTCCTGAGCCAAATTCTGGCAAAGAGATTAGTGCAGTCATGATTGGACAAGATTAATCAGCTGCCTTAGCATGGATGTTGGGTCTAACATGTGTGAATAGTGTAAAGCGTGTGATCCTGCAGAATAGTTCTGCTGACTCAAATGCCCCCAAGATTCTCAGAACTGGAAGGGGGCTTAAGCGTTATGAGTCCTGCAGTCCCCATAATGCAAAACGTGTAGCTCTCCTTCCACGTGCTTACTCTTCAGGTGGGCACTTGCTGCCTGGGCAGCCCATTCACCGCTGGGTTGTTGACCCAGGACCCGGTGAAGCCTGCCAGTCAGATTCCTCTTCTGGAAAAACTAAAATCCGGAATAGATGAACAGTGGAAAGTGAAACTGTGAAACAAGAAGGACTGTTTTGACAGCTGCCCCGCCGTACAGGGGCTGGGGCCGCAGACACCAGGAACATTTCAGGGCAGACCCTAGGACTTAGCAGAAGGAGACCGTGGGCAGGGATGGAACAGAGCAGAGAGGGGGCAAGAGCAGGGAGAGAAAGCGGAGGGAGGGAAAGAGGGACAGAGCCAGAGCCAGGAAGCCTGGCTGTGTCTCTCCTTCCGGCTGCTGTCAGTACATCCCCCTATTACCTCTTTTTATCTTAAGGGAAGTTGGGGCCCCAAAACCGTGGTAAGTAAAACCCTGCCCAAAACAAACGGCCACGTGCCCAGCGGCTCTGAACTCACCGCTGACAAGCCGGGCTGCCCTTTTCTGCCCAATCACCCAGATAGCATCAGGGCCCATTAGGATCCCTCCTTTCTGATGTGTGAAGAAAGGGGGCGGGGAGAGGATGAAATCAATTTCCTTCACCATTATTACCAGAGCTTTGCAGTTGCTCTGAACATACGGGGGCGGGAGGGGGGTGAGCATTAAATCAATGTCAGGGCTCCCTGGGGGGACTCACTGTGCAGACACTCCCAGTAATGACTATGGCGGCTGTACTAGGCAGGGCATGTTAGGAGACACTCGGGATGACAACGAGGAATGCCCTCACACACACCCCTGACACATAGCCCCGGAGGATGTGGGCTCCCCGAAAGGTCCGAGGGCCTCGCAAGTGCTGCCTCCATGGAATAGAGGACAAACCCGAGAGGGGGAGAGGCCCTGTCTGTCACCTGGTAAGAAATAACATTGCAACACAACTGAGGCGGGCGAGAAAAAGCCTGGCCGGGTTAACCCCTCCGAGACCGAGACCGGGAAAAGGTGCAGCTGATGGAAATCTTTTTCTAGATAAGGTGGTGATTTATGCATGCTTCACCATAGAGTCACTTAATTAGGAATTTCCATTTTACTGTGGAGTCACCGGCGGGAACTGCCAAGGACCTAGGGCTGAAATTAAGAGCTGTCTTTGGTTCTTGGCTGCAAAGGAGAACCAGCAGCTGGATGTTTGGGGGCCACTTACTTGCTGGTCTGAATCTGGTCGTCTTTCCAGATTCACCTAGGATAAAATGGTGCAGTCTTAATTACTAATTCTTTAATTTTCTAGTGGTGAATTTTCGCACTCTCTCCCCTCCTGTTTTTCAACCTGCTCCTTTTCTACTTCTCTATGCTCTGAATAGCTCCCTTTTCCTCCTCCAAGGCTGAAAAGTCTCCTGGACCACCCTTTACCCATCCTCCCCCCCCCCCCCATTGTGAGTAGGGGCCCACGCCAGAGGGCCCAGCATCCATGAAAGCCAACTTTCACTGGGTACTTACTATATGATAAGCTTAGTTCAACATGGATGGATTCACTCGTTTATTAGAACAACCTTATGGGATAGACAGCAATCAGTCCCATTTTCACAGAAGAGGAAACTGAGGCACAGGGCTACCTAAGCTTAGATTCTGTAACCAGCCTATGATCACACATCCAGTAGGTGCAAGACTAGACTGGAAGCATTAAGTCCCATCCAGCCCCTGGTCTGAAGCACACTCTGATGAATGACGTGCTAGGGAGCTATCTCCACTGCATAAAGGCAGACCTCTCCAAGGGAAGAAATGGAAGCCAGAAGAATTAAGCGCCCCTCAGGCCACGCTGTGCCTCTGTCCTCTGAGCATTGCTCAGAGAAGTTACAAAAGAGGCGAAATCCCTGTAAGGGGATAAAAGCTGTACAATCACACGTTTTTAATGCCTCTTAAACCTGACGTCCAGCATTTAGTCTCTAAGACTGTCAAGTCCGTCACTGAGCAAGAAGTCTCCACTGGCCTCACTTCCCTAATAAAGGAGAAACGGCAAAACCCCCACAAACCTGAGTCCCCCAGGGGGTCCGGTCCCAGAAGCCCCAGTCCCAGGTCGCCGTGGGACCTGCCCCTGCCTGGCGTCCCGCTGCCTGGCGCTCACCCTGCCCTGGACCGCGGTGCAGCCTCCGCATCTGGGAGGAAAAAACTGCGGCGGGCAGGCGAGCCGGGGCGGGGACCGCGCCGCGGTGGCCGCTCTGCGGCTCGGAACGGGGCCCAGGCTCGGGCCTTACCAGGGCCCCAGCCCCGCCGCGCTCCTCCCCTCCCCCTCCCTAAATCCCACCTCGAGTCCCGCGCCCTTAAAGGAAGTCCATGGCTTTGCCCGGTCACCAACAGGGTGTCGGCCGGCCCCTTCTGTGCTACGGTGCGGCCGACTTGGGCTCTTCAGGACACCGCCACGTCCTCTGGGCGGGCGCCCGTCGCCTCCTCCCCGGGGTTGACCCCACGGGTCTCCGGGCGATTCTTCCCTAGTCTTTCCAGCCCGTGGGCGGCGGCGGCGCGGAGTGTCGCGGAGCTGTCCCCGCAGAGCCCTCCCGGGGCGGCGATCCGGTCCCCGCGCCGCCTCCGGCGTCTCCCCAGCCTGGCCTCCGCCGAGCCGGCTGCGGTCCACGTGGCTCCGGAGCTCGCAGGAAGCCCCGAGCGAGCCGAAAGCCGAGCCCAGAGCGGGCGGAGGGGGCGCGGGAGGAGGGGGGAGGGGGGGGAGGGGGGGGAGCGGGCCCGGGGGGCGGGCACTGGGCGGAGGAAGGGGAGGGCCGCGCGCAGCCCAGGCGCCCGCCCCGCTCCGGCGCGCCCCGCTCCCGGCCCCGGCCGGCCAGGGAAGCGGCCCCTCCCCGGCCGCCCGCCGGCCCCTCCCGTTACACCCGGGGGAAGGTGTTCCCGAGACCGCTCCCGTCCTCACCCCGCCTCCCCGCTTCCCCGGCTCCAGCCTCCGCCGGCGGAGCTCCACTATGCCAGACAGTTTCGACACTTTGCAAAGACAAAGACCAGAGGGAGGAGGAAGAGGAGGACAGGGAGGGCGAGGAGGAGGAGGAAGAGGAGGACGGCGCGATGTGAGCCGGGAAGGGGGCCAGTGTTCGGGACAACCCCCCCTTTAGTCTCCCCGGAGCCCCTCATCTCCAAAGCCGCGGAAACTCCAGCGTGTCTCCGGCTGCGGTGAGTGAGCGCGCCGAGCCCAGCGCGGCCGGGGTGAGCGGGGGGCTGCGTCCGCCGGAGTTGGGGCAGTTTCGAGTGTGTTCTCCAAGTGGAGGGGCGGTTGCCCGGAGCCGGGAACAGAAGTGGTCGGGAGGGGTCTAGGAGGGCTTGACAGTGGAAGTGGGACTGTAGACCCCGGGCGCCCAGGGGAAGACACGCGTAGGGAGACCCCCCCTTCCTTAGCCACGGCGTCACCGGGGTCTTCGGGGGAGGGAGGAGGTCCGGGAGGAGGCCGGGGCTCCGGGATCTTTTGCCGTTATTGGAAGGGCTGCTGGGACCTCAGCGGGGAGCCTGCGCCAGGTCTGGGGCAGCGGTCCCCGGGGTGGCCCCAGTGACATTGCACCGGCGCCAGGCTGGAATCTCCCTGGTCCGGGCCGCCAGAGGGCGAAGCGGCCAGCGGGGCCGCCGGTGGGATGAGTCCCCTCGGGGTGGCTGGCTCCGGGGCTTTCGAGTGGAGCGAGGGGCGCGGGGACCCGCGGAGGCCGCCGGCGATCCGGTAGAGCTGCGGCGGGACAGTGTACGGATCGAGCGTCCAAATCCGCTGCGAGCAGGAGCACATCCGGGAGTTGGCCGTCGCCCCCGGGGACGCCGCCGGCCCACGTTACTCCGGAGACGACCGAGAAGTTGGCGCCCGGGACGCGGCAGCTGGACGTGGCGTGGTGGGCAGGGAGGTATTGGGTGGGCGCAGGGGAGCGTGGCGGGGGTGGCGCGGGTGGCAACTCGAAACTCCGGAGTCCGCCCCAACCCCGTTAGGCGCCGCAGCTGCAGCGAAAAAATCTGACAAAAGTTAGCAACTTGTCTGCGTCTCGTGGGCGTGTGACCTGCGCGGGGCAGGGGCCGCCGTTTGGGAGAGCGCAGGGCCAGGGCAGCGGTGACCCTGGGGCGGAGCGCCCGGATGGGGCTACGGCTAGATTCGGAATCCGGACCGTGGCGCAACTTTGAGCTCCTCCTTTTCGCTGAGCCTGAGTGTGTTTGAGCGTGACCTTGCGGGAGGAAGCGCGGCTGAACTTGAGATGGGGGTTGAGGCTGCGCCCGGGCTGCCTTCAACGTGCCCCGCGGCCCGGTCTCTGGGGACGGGCGTCTGCAGCGTCTGGGTTCCGATCGGCGGCTGGAGCCCGGAGTCCTTCCAGCCTGCTACCCGAAGGTCTCGGCCAGCGCCTGCCACTCGCAGGGCTCGGTGGGGGCGCTCGGCGGGCGGACACGTGCGCGCCCAGAAGTGCGCGAGTGGTGGGGGCTGGGCGGGTCACTGCGTCTCACGGGCTCTGTGTGTCCCGCAGAGGGAACCGGCTTCGTCCCTGAGGGCAGCGACCACTTGGCCGAGGGGCCGCATCAGGCATCCGCCTGGCTCTCACGTGCCCCACCTCTAGGGACTCCTGGCTCCTTCTGGCTCACCACCCTCGCGGGTCCCCTCGCCACGCGGATTTGGGCCGAGATGTCCCCTAGGGAGACAGCGAGCGCCCACCGCCGCTAAGGCTGAGCGTGTGTGTTTGGCTGGGGGGAGGGGGAGGGTGGAGGAGTGGGGGGAGAAGGAGATTAGCAGAGAACGAGGTTGTCCAGGAGCGGTAGCCACCGCGCCTGACACACAGTAGGGACTAAGGCTGTTTGAAAAGGCCTCTAGATGGAAATGCGCTGGCAGGGGCCGGAATGTCCCCTTCTCGCCTTCTCCTCCCCATTTCTACCACCGAATTTACGTTCATCCCCCTACCAAGGCCTTTCGGCCTCTAGGCGTGCCTTGAGCACCTACTACGCGCCGGGTTCAAAACTGGGCTGTTTAGAAGCTGAGGGCGGAGCCGCCTGGTGTTCCTTCCTTGGAGCTGCGTAAGGGCGCCCAGGCGGTTCGCAAAAGGCAAGGCGCACTGCCCCCTGCAGGCTGCTACGGAGACTGCTGCTTGTGTCCGAGGTGGGGAAGGGGCGCCAGTGAGGGCGCCTTGCCTGGGCTCCTTGGAGGTACCTTCCTGCACCTCTTCTTCCTTCCCCCAAAGCCATGGCCTGGCTGTTTTCTGAAATCCCACAGTTGGCTGGAAAGATCGACCAGAGTTCACCATTCCAGCACACTCCCACCCTCCCCGTAGATCCCAGGTCTTTCATCATCTCCGTCTCTGACCTTCGAGCCTGAGACTTGGAACTCCCAGAATCTCAGTTTTCATATCTGTAAAATGGGGTCATCGCTATTACTTTACAAATGTGTTGCACAGAGTTACATAAAATTGTGCGAATACGTGTGCACGTGTGGATATACACATTCACACATTCACACTACATATGCATATCCACATACGGTGGCTCAAAGTCCGGGGAGAGGAATCCCATCTTCCAAAATATTTAGTTTTGCTGAACAAATAAATAACAGAATGAGTAGGGGGCCCCTTCCTCTGCCTTTGAACACCTCCACAAGCCTGGCAATGTACTGTCCCTGCATTTTGCCAGTCCAGGCTTTACCACCGGGGCAAGGCGAGGGCCTGGGCCGGAGCAGGATCTTCCCCTCACCTCACTGGGTGGGCAGGCCTGCGGAGGCCTCTTGAGCCTTTGGCTGATGGAGAAAACAGGAAGTGTTGCCAGAAGAAATGGCAGAGGGTTTTTTTGTTTTTTTTGTTTTTTTTTTTTTTTTTTAGGGGGTGTGGATTCTGCTCAGTGTGGCTCTGAGTAGCCCGCTTGCTGACCTCAGGCCTGTGTTCCCTTTCTGGGGGCAGGCTAGGCATTCCCCCAGCTGGACATACCAGCAACCCTCTGACGTCAGGGACTTCCACAGAATCGGCTGTCTGGAGCCTTTGGTCCCCTAGGTATGGTGGGGCGGGTCCGTCTTTGGGCCTGGCAGCGAGGGGTCCTTGCAGATCCTGGAGCCTCAGGGATGTGAGGGGCTCTGTCTCCCCTCTGCACCAAGCAACCCCTAGGCCAGGATATCTCCTGGGGGCAAGTTCTCAGCAGCACCCTCCGCCCCCAGGAAGGGGTGCCTTTGAACCTCCTGGTCAGCTCACCTAGCTTGAGTCCCTTGCTGTGTGTGGCAAGCTGCTGACTCAGAGGAGTTATATTTGGACAGGGCTTTGCCTTACGGGATCTAGACCTTAACCCTCTCCCCAGGCTCCCTCCCACACCATGAAAAGCAACCAAAGTAAAGTAAAACAAATCCACCAGTGATCTCCTTATCCCGCTTCCCAATAAATCCTATCTACACAAAGGACAAGCACCACCCTCCCGTGGAAGAGCTGGCCTGGTCACAGAGAATTCTAGAATAAGGCTCACATGCCCTTTGTTAAGTTGTGGACCACACGTGTAACCTTGGCTCCCCCCTTGCAGACCCAAGGCTCTGAGAGCGCTCTTCTCTCATTTGGGCACAGGAGCCCCAACCTTGGGCCCCAGAGGAAGTCCCGGAGCCAGTGCGCAATTGCTCTGTAATTTGGCACCCGTCTGTTCCAGGCTCTGGTCTCAGTTTCACTCTCTGCAAAATGAGAGGCTTGGAGTTCTGCTGACATGGCCTTGGGGCCGTTAAAGGCTTTCTTCATGAAGACAGCCTGTGCCCTACTTGTTTTTTGCTCCAGCACCGTCCTCAGAACTTTCCGGGCATTCCTGGCATCACAGACAACAGGGCCACCCCGTGCAATGACGCCTCCTTACTCACTGCGAGTGCTCCAGACTCCCAGAGCCCACGCCCGCTTGGTGAAGTCATTCGTCAGCAATTCTCAGCACCGGACATTGAGAGACGCCCCAGAAGTTTCAGACTCCGGGGTCTGAAACTGGGCAGAGCCGAGGTGGCATTTTGGGGGAGCCCCGATGATGTGTATTGCAAACAGGGACCTTGGTGACTTCACCAGGACCAACAGGGTTCCCACTCGAGCTGAAAATGTTCATAGAAGTCATTTTGTCCAATATTTTCATATTAATTCAAAAATACTGAAGCCCAGAGGGGAAATCAGGGGACCCTGAGTGACAGAGCTGATCTAGAAAACCAGTTGGTCTCATAAACTCCAAATAGGTGAGTGCCCTGTGTTTTCCCTTCCCCCTACCCTCATTCTTTTCCCTACACTGAAGTCCTTGTTTCCCTCTTGGAAACCCAACATTCCTTGGGAAGCCTGAGGTTTGACGGTTTCTTGGGTCTTGTTGGGCGGATTGTTTTGATTTCCGTTGTTCCAACATTTATTAGGAACTTACCTGTGTTCTACTCACCATGCAAGATGCTGGAAATAGAGAGTTGTAAGAACTCTGATCGACCCTTGTTACCATCCCCCCAGAGGTCACCGCGTGGCGGGGAGGCGCACGGGTGCACTTGAAGAGTTTGTCGCAGTATGGTTTGCACGGGGTGGGAGCACGCATGTGCCGAGGGAGGGCTGGGACAGAGAAGGGAGTGGATTCCTGTGCCTTGCGGGACCCACAGGGAAGAATTCACTGGGGATCCAAAGCCCGAATAACCAGGGAAGTCACGACGCAGGAGAGCGAAGGTAGTTTCTTGCCTGCCTAGAACTGGTATCTAATTTACATGGTGTGCGGCTAGTGAGCCCAAGAAAAGTGAAGTAAAATAAAATAACAGGCCGGATGTAGGTCTGTTCTGCGTGGTTCTGCAGAGGTGAGGGAACTGGGATTTCAGGGTTTCAGTGATGTGGCCCCGTTCCTGCAGTAGGTGTCGATTTCTGGTTTGCTTGGGTGGGATTCATCATTGCCGCTCAGCCAGAACGCAGGTCCCTGAACTGAGATCTTCCAAGGGTTACGGGCGCTGCAGTGATGGCCTGTCAAATAGAAAGTAGCTGCTTTGCTTTCGCTTCAAGAAAATACAATTCTGTGCTTTATTTTTCGTCCTTGTCCTTAAACTTGATGGCAGAATTACATGGCTGCGTCGAGAGAGGGGGTTTTAAAAGGCATGGCAGGCAGGTGGGGGACAGTGCCCAGGTTTTCAGGCACATGACCACATCTAATTGTGTGAGCTCAGGCAGGCCCTGCACCTCGGGCGCTAGGGTTCAAGTGCAGGTAGGTTATCTCAGGACGCACGGTGAGGGTTAACGATCCTGCACGGAAGAGTGCCTGATGCCCCAGCTGAGAGCCCGTGCGGGCGGGTGAGCACAGGAGGTGCTGCTTTCTGGAGGCACCGGATTCAAACAGAGCACTTGGGAAATAAAGGAGTTGACTGAAGGCGGAAAGTTCTGGAAAGCTCATGGAAAAACACTTGACGTACGAGGCCGGTGTTGATGTTAAACAGTTTGTTAATAGCCCCCACTGGAAGAAGCAAGGCCAAACGATGAGGTTACAGGTACAGCGTGCTTTTCTCATTCCTGTGGGTTGTGAAAAAAAAACAAACAAACAAAAAAACAAACTTTGAAAGTTTTTTTATCCCTAGGGCTTGGCATGGGGAATTACCAGGAGCTGGAATATGGGGTGGGGTGGGGGGAGGGCGGCGGGGAAGTGCACGGGTGGGGGTGCGCCGTGCCCTGAGCCCTTCCTGCGTGGCCTGACAGGCTCAGCGACAGGTGCGACCTGCGTCAAGTTGAACACACGCCACGTGGACTCGGTCTGTCGGGGTTCACGCTGGGACGAGTGTTAGAGACAGGACTTTGGTGTCAGGATGTTTCTTACAGAGTCAAGTGGATCCAGGCAGGGCAACCCCTGGCCTCGGATTCAGGACTCCTAGCTCCTGGTCCTTATCCCATACCACCGGGTTCCTGGCCGAGGACTTAGGTCCATCACCGAACCTCTTGGAGTCTCCCGTTTCCTCGACTGGTAGATGGCCGTCTAGAATTCCCACCCTGCGTGGGACAGTTGGGAGGTGCCCCCAGCAGGAGGCCGTGAGCTTGCCTTATTGATAATAAATAGAGTAACACCTGCTTTTTAGTAAAGCACTTAGGGGTGTGCCCAGTACAGCGGCAGGTATTTTGAACAGAGAAGGATTCTGGGTCCCAGTAGCAAACACGCACTCACAAACTGAGTGGAGGGTTTACCTGAGCCCAGTTACCGTCCCCCCCCACCATCTCCTACCCACCCCCCTCGCCCCCCAAGAGGCAGACGGAGGGATGGGTGAGGGGCCCTGGGAGTGTGGCATAGGAGCTGCTAGAAGCCTCTGAAGAAAGCCTCTCTCCTCAACCTGGCAGGGAAGAGCCTGGGAGATAACGCTGCTCTCTTGATGAGTCCTGCCTGCCTTCCACAATCCTTGGGGCACCAGGAGCTGAGCCCAGCCAGCAGCCAGAGCCCAGAGAGTTCCTTACTGGGGCCTCTCAGGAGCAGGACCGCCCCTGGAGGGTGATCTGGCACTCACCTGCCTTCTCATTTGATTCTGCAGCAGCCTGGGGCGGGGGTGGTCACAGGATTCCCAAAGGACAGAAGCCGGAGGCAGGAGGGGAACTCCCGTACTCCAGGCCCTACCTCTGGGGGAAGCCGGACTTTTAACCCTTGTTCTCTATTCCCCTAGTAAGATAAAAGAATCAAGTGTAAGATACCATTGGGGCACCTGGGTGGCTTAAGTGGGTTAAGCACCCGACTTCGGCTTATCACGATCCCAAGGTTCGTGAGTGCGAGCCCCGTGTCCCAGACCCCGCTTCAGATTCTCTGTCTCCTTCTCTCTGTTTCCTGTTCTCTTTCTCTCTCTCTCAAGAATAAATAAACTTTTTTTTTTTTTAAAGTGCAAGATGTTGTTATGAAGACCTTTGGGACTTCAGTAGCATCTTTGAAAGAAGCAGAGTAGCCTCAGAATTAAGGTTTTGGTCTGAGGCTTATCACTTATTTCTCAAGGATCAAGTTACTTACCTTGTCTGGGTCTCAGTTTCCTCTTCTGTCATGGGGATGATACTCCGTAGAGTTGATGTGAAAAATCAAAGAGTCGCTCAACAAATGTTGGCTTTTGTGCACAAGGGTCAGGGTTCAGACGTGTGGTTTTGGGGTTGGTGGAGATTCCTCCTGTCCTTTTAGCCTATGTGATATTCAGATAATACTCTTTGCATGTTTTTATCTTAAAAGTTTTTTCCTTCGGGGCAGCTGGGTGGCTCAGTCGGTTAAGCGGCCGACTTCGGCCCAGGTCATGATCTCGCGGTCCGTGAGTTTGAGCCCCGCGTCAGGCTCTGTGCTGACAGCTCGGAGCCTGGAGCCTGCTTCAGATTCTGTGTCTCCCTCTCTCTGACCCTCCCCCATTCATGCTCTGTCTCTCTCTGTATCAAAAATAAATAAACATTAAAAAAAAAAATTAAAAAAAAAAAAAAAGTTTTTTCCTTCCAAAAACATCCGGGGATGTTCTTCTGACTCTGCGTATGTGTATGTGTGTACATATTTTTTTCTCCTGTGAAATATGTAGAAGTTCTCTAATCAAGTCTGATTCTGGAGCCCTTAAGAGAATAAAAAATAACAAGTTAAACAGCCTCAGTCATTCAGAGGTGAGCAGGAAAGGACATTCGTTCCAAATTATTTGGTGGAATTAAAAAAGAGATTGCTAATGACTTTTGGTAGGTCCGCATTTGGGTATGCAAAAAAAAAAAAAAAATCTTTTTTTTTTTTTAATTCCACCAGCGACCTTCAAAAAAGAAATCAAACCCAAATGGATATCATTGTGATAGATTTTGCTACATTAAAAAAAAAAAAATCTGTTTGAGTCCACATTGAACTAACAGACCAGAGTGGCTAAAAATTCCCTTCATGAATATTTACTTAGCAGAGGGCTCTTGAGAAAAACCCAACCGAAAAAAAAAAAAAAAAAAGAAAGAAAAAAAACCCAAAGCAAACCCAGCTTCTTCTCTAACTGAGAGGGTGGAATGACTCCAAAATATTGTTTCATGCTCAAAAAGCCTACAACAACTCCACATGAAAGACGAAAATCCATCTAATTGGGCATTTACCTTTTCAGAAATAAAAGGCTCAGTGGAAAGAAAAGAAAAGGAAAGAAGAAAAGAAAACCTCTTTCCTTGGAAGACTAGACTGGAGCCCAAAATAAATCCCTCGAATCGCTTGGCCCGGTGCTGCGGGGCCTCGTTCCCCCTCCCTTTCTTTATTGTGCTATTGCGGTAACAGGCAAAGAGAGTTGCTAGCGGTGTGGGAGCTGAAGTACCTCTTGAAACCCCTGACCTCTGCGTTCACAGCCATGGGCATCTGCAGCCCTGACCTTATTTGGGCTCCATTGCAGCTCCCCTAGCTGCTACCCTGGGATTAGGGTCCTGCCCAGGTTGCAGAGGAAGTGACTTACCCAAGGTCACACGGTCTCTGCAGGCAGATCTCCCATGTGCCCGCAGTTACCGACGTGCAAAGTGGGTCGCTCCTGGGAAGGCATAAGCCCACGCCTCCGACGCACAACAGCACCAGACAGTGGCCTGGCTGCCCCCTCACTCATCTAACTCAGCCCATCGCTCACAGCCCCCACCCCCGCCCCTCCCACCTTGAATGGTACAGACGAGTCGGGTGACCTGGTCAGCGACTTGACCCTTCCTTTGATACTGCTTTCCTAGTCTTTATAGCAGCCCCGTAAGGTCACTGCTTGTATTTCCCCCCTACTCCCGTTTTACAGATGTGGAAACTGAGGCTCAGCGAAGTGAAGCCGCTTGCCCGAAGTCCCACAGCTAGAAAAGTGGCAATTCCTAACTGCTCCGTTTCTGCCCGAAGCCCGAGATCTCAGGCCTCATGTTGTGTAATTCCCAGGATCATCTGGTGTCTCTACATCGGGGGGCCGGCAAGGGTAGAAATAGACTCCCTCAGAGGTGCAGATATAGAACACATCGCACTGGACATCTGTCCCCAAGCCCACCCAGGCTGCGTGCCATCCCACCCAACGGCCACGGCAAAGGGACCCAGGTTCTGTAGCCTCTTCTTTGGCGGGAGCGCGGTCCTGATTGTCCTCTGCACGCTGTGTCCCGACGGGTGGGGCTCCAAGGCTTTTTCCCTGCTTCACCATTTGGTGCTGGCTGGATGGGTTTATTGAGCTAACCTTGATAGACTTGCCGGATTTTTCTGCCTCCGTGTCGGACCCTGTGTTGCTGATGGCAAGCACCCTTCCTTCCGGTTGTACTCATACATCGAATTCTGAGATCCCCATGGTGCCTGGGGATTGAGGAAGGTCTGGGAGCCCGCGGGGGTCGGAGACAGGGCTGTGAGCAGCAGGAAGGCTTAATTAATATGAAGCTTGTCACCAGGCATGCAGACCCACCCAGCTCCCCAGGCAGGTGTCTTTGAGCGACCTGCTCCAACTAAAATGATTAGTAGAAGTTGCTGTTGCAACACTGGAAAATTCCCTTTTAATAACATCTTCACAATGGAGAGAAAGGTCTGCTGTTGTTCTCCTGCCTCGAAAACACCGTTAATCCTACCACCTGGTGGAGAGTCTGATGAATAAAGACCTTTGCTTGGGAAACGTACCAGCGGCCACAAACAAGAATGTCCTTGTGGGGGGTATTCCTGGTTGTTGCTAAAGCAAAATCTTAGATTTGGGACCTCAGTCTTCCGGCAAAAAAAGGAAAGTAAAATGAAAAAGGGAGATTAGAAGCCAGCGAGGTCGTGCTCCCCCACCTACCAGAAATTTCCAATGAAAATCACGCCTTTCAGAGTGGTTTGAAGAATTGGTTCCGACATAGTTTTTCTGTCTCCTGCTAGTTTTTCTGTCTCTACCTATGACAGGGAACAAACTGAACTAAGCAAAAACGATCTGTGAACTCTAGGATCATAAAAACTAAACTGATGTCTCTACCAGGCCAAACGTCCGAAGAAGGTGAAAAAATTTACTGGCCCCGGACACAGCTTTGAACAGCAGAATATCTCCGCATCGTTGGGAATCTGCCCTGGGGTGAAGTAAAGGAGGTTTCTCCTTTTCTCTGAGCAGGAGCCACAGTGTCAGAAGCTGTGACGGGATCTGGAGCCAGGGGGGTGGAGAGGGAGGAAGGTGTGTTTGAGTAGATTGAATGATAACACATTACAGACGGTGCACGTTTATAGAGCATGAAACAAGAAGGAGCTGTAAAATGCCAGCATTTGCAAAGAGGCTTAGCAGTGCCCTTGTTTAACCTTCCCCTATTCCAAGATTTCAATTATTCATCTACTGAGTCATTCATTGATTCGCTCAATAAAAATACTGGCTCTGCCGCGTCTTAGCTGTGTGACCTTGAGCGAGTTGCCTAACCTCTCTGTGCCTCCATTCCTCATCGATAAAATATGGGGAATAGTACCCACCTCCCAGTAGGTACTAAACGAGCACTAAATGAGTTGGCACTTAGTGTTTAGAAGGTGCCCTGCAGAGTGCCCACTCCAAGTGCTTGCTAAGTGTGTGCTTTGGTCGTCATGATCCCTGTTCCAAGTGTAGAAACCCCTTGCACGGTGTCCCGGGAATTGTTTCCTCCCTTCCACTCTCCCCTGTGGTGGTTCTGCGTCTGCTTGAACACCGCTAGCGATAGGCGAGATCCGTGCCCCACGCAGTGACCCTTTGCTCTCTGGTCACCTCTGTGGATTAGGAAGCTCTTTGCCACACAGACCTTCCAGCCGTGGAGGGCTTCCTGGAGGAGGTGATAGGGTGCAGCTCTGGGGCTGTCCGAATTTAAGGCTGAGAAGTGGTCTGGGCTTATGAAGCTTGGGGGTGGCACTGGACCCTGGAGGCACCTAAGACTTTGACGTGACATTTTAGATATTCCCTGCCCCCTACTTTACAGCTAAGCAGACAGAGGGCCAACCTGTGTGATTCCTCAGCCCGTTAGCGGGCAAAGCCGGGGCGAGAAGCCAGCCCGCAGTTCACAGCTGCCAAGTCCTGCCTTTACCGCTGGGTTTCTGCCCGACTTGGGAAGCTCGGGGTGTCCTAGAGAGCGAGCCTCCCTTGTCCTCCCCAGGCCAGCAGCCAGGGACCCCAGCGGCCGGGTCTCCTACGTGACCCCCTGCACCAAGCCCTCTCTGCTGCTCTGTTGGCACAGTGCTTACACCGCAGCCTCCCAGACCACCCCTGCCCACGGGCTCCTGTAGACCTCCCTCTGAGCAAGGCTGGGTTGCATTTTGTGGATTCTGGCGGCCGTCTGCCCTTTTATCCCTCCGGAGTTTCTGCTCAGGAAATACCGCGTTCTGGACATTTCGGGCTCATTTAACGTTCTAACCAGGGCTCTGCGGTCATTATAGTTATCAGTGTTTTGACAGTTGGGAAAGCTGAGGTTCATTAAAGTTGGCCGTTGGGCCTGAGGTCCCCCAGGTTGAGTCGAGCGGGGTTGGGGGGACCTGTTACACCCCCCCCCCATCTCGCGTCACCAGATCCTGCTGTGACACGCCCACGTGGCAGACACACCCACGTTTCCTGGGTCCAGTGTGTCTGGTCTGACCACCCGCACTCACACACCCCTGCCCACCTGCCCCCCCACCTCCCTTCCCTTCCTTTTGTTCTGAAGAATCAGATAAGAGGCCAAAAGAACAAAGCCCCCCCCCCCTCCCCCCCACTTCACCAAGCCACATTTCAAAGGGCTATAAATAGGACGGTTAATGGTGGCATTCAGCTCGGACAGACTCTGAGTGACGCCAGCCCTGTCCTCTGGCTCAAGGTTTCCATGGTCAGCACAACTTCGCTTTCTTCACTTCCTTCCCTTTTTCTTTCTCCCTCCCCCCCACCCCGCCCTCCTTCTTTCCCCTCGTCCACAAACTGTTGTTCAAAAGTACATAGTTGTGCCTCCCTAATTAGGCTGCGATTGCCTGGAAAACAGACACAGGCATCTTCTTTCACAATCCCTCCTAGATCTGAGCGCGATTCTGGGCAGTACAGAGAAGCCGGGAGGCCCAGAGGAGGCTGCTAGGCCTCCAGCGTCGGTCTCCCTGCTCTGAAGGCGAATTCAGGTTCCCCAGCGAGGAAGGCCGAGGGGACACCTCCGGGAAGGCCTGGGGCCGGAGGGGGCGGCGAGGGCCAGGAGAACACGGGCTCCGGGGCAGAGTGTGGGGGACACCGTTTGTCATCTCTGAGACTGGGGCAGGTGACTTCCATGTCCGAGCCTCAGTCTTCCCACTGGTGCTCTGTGGCCGCACCACCCATCTTCCTGGCTGGGAGTTGGGCTCGACAGAACAAGAGAGGAGGGGGCATGGGGGAAAGCCCCAGAGAACAGACAGTCTTCAAGCTGGAAGACGGTGGGATCTGGTGACAGTGGCAGTGAGGGTGGAGACAGCCAGGGCCCAGGGGACTTCATGGAGGAACCCTGAGACGGAAGCAGGGCACCCCCTCCCTTCGTGTGCTTTGAGGAAGCGGGTTGTAAGAGAGGAAAATGGCAAGGTTGCGGTTTGGGGGTTCTGAGCAACCTTCAGTTCATAGTGAGGTACGACCGAGGTTTCTTTACCTGCTTCTAGAAAGAGGCGTAGCCAGACCTGCGTTGTTGGAAAACCAACAGACTGAGGCTCGGGCCGGTGGGAGGGAGTGACGGCCAGCCGTGTTTGGGGTGTTTGCCTCGGGTGAGAAGTTCCCACGTCTTTATTTCTCTGGGCTTGGAGAACAGACTGCATTCGGTGCTGGGAACCAGAAGCTGAAGCCGCTGCAGAGCTGGGAGCCACCGATGATGTTAGGGAGCCCAGAGCGGAGGTGCAGGCCAGTGAGCCGCCCCAGCCCTCCCCCCCAACTTACACATCTGTGGGGTGTGAGGTGGGGAGACGACCTTCTAGAGCCCAGCTGGGCCAGAAGGCGAGGAGACGGGTCTGTGTACGAGGTGACCCTGACTTTGAATTGCACCTCTGCCCCTTGCCTAACCTGCGGCCTTGGGCAAACGACCTCAGAGCGTCAGTTTCCACGTCTTTGAAACGGGGGTCAGCCTGCCCCCGGCCACCAGAGGACTGCTGCGCAGACCGAATGAAATCATGCACACAGGCTGCTCAGCCCGCTGCTGGCCTCATGTCCACATCCATCCATTCGCTGTCGGTAATCATAACGTCTCCCCGAAGCTGCCAGACCAGCGCCTGGCCTCCGAATTCAGAAATCCACTCGGTCGGAGAAACCGCCCCCAGCTGAAGCCCTGTCAGAGGGGGAGGGGACGCATGAGAGGACAGCCCTCCCAGGACAAGCGTGTGTACTTCCTGCCGGGTACAGTGCCCTTCCTGCCAGCCCGCCAGGCCGGGGCCGGCTTCCTCAGCCCCTGGGCCGCGAGAGGGCAGACACGGCTGCCTCAGGAAGGGGCCGCTCAACTCCTCTACCCTGGAGCCGGCCCAGGCACCTGTGGCTCCCCTGCCCTGCACCCTGCTCCCAGCTGGCCAGCAGCCCTGCTCTGGGTACCCGGCTCCTACTCCAGGCGTTTCTGGGTCATCTCACTGCCCAGCTTCTGATCCGTCCCTGCACCTGCCTACATCTGGGACACCCGTCCCCGTGGCAGACAGATCTGCCCGTCTCTGTGGTCATCTCACTCTCCACGGTCGTGATCATCGTGTTCCGGACAGGAACTCGGATTAAGAAACCACCCACTTGTGCACTGACAGGCTCCCCCCTGGGGTGCAGGGTGGCGCGGCTGCCGGCTGTGTGCCCGCACCCCTCCCCACTGGGTGGGCTCCTCACTGGCAGAACCCAAGAGTGTCCTGTGGTCCCTGCCAGGGCCGAGCAGCGAGCTCGACGGGCGCACCCGAGGCTCAGTGAGCGCCGTCGTGAACTACGCCGTGCTAGGCAGGGTAGGAATTGGTTTATCACTCGGCCTCCAGTCTTGACTGCGACCTTGAACGAGTTGCTTAGCCTCTTCAAGCCGCCAGGTACTCATCCGCAAAATGATGCAAAAATAGTTCACATGACATCCTTGTGAAGATTAGCAGAGCGTTGGAGAACAAAGGGCTTAGTTTGGGAAAGTGCCCGTGAGCCATCACAAGTGGTCTCGGAGGCTCTCGCTACTGCGAGTTTTACTTCATTGCCGTTGTTGTTAAAGTGATTTCACGTTGGTTTTTATCCGCTTGTTTCGCAGTAGAGCCTTGCAAAGTAGTGGAAGCAGGTGCGGTGTCCGTTTTACTAAGGAGCAAACTAAGGCTCAGAGAAAGGCCGTTTGTCTACAGTCACGCAGCCTGGCTTGACCGGCCTCTCCTGGTCTGTCGGCACCTCCGGCAGTAAGGCAGATTATTTTGGAGTATGACATGGCCACCGGCCTCTGGGAACAGACTCCTGTACCTTCAAAGGGCAGCAATATTACTCAGCCGGGTCCAGTGTTCACGGTTATCTGGATCATCACTTCTCACGTGGAGGAGAAAGCCGTGATTTATTAAGCGAACCGGCCGCGCTCCTCCAGGGGTGATGCAGAGTTTTGCCTCCAGCCCCCTCCCCTGCTCCCCAAAGAAACAAAATCAGAGAACAAAACCCCCTGACAAGATGTATCGTGTTCTATTGCATGATGGGAAGGAACGTCAAAAAGAACGTCAGGGGGCTCGCCGATGGTGATGCTCTGTTAGGGGTAAAGGAGGAATGACTTATGGGCCCTCATCTCCCACGTAGCAGATAGAGTTGGTGGACGTGTTTCTTGCTTCCAGATCTCCTGGTTTAAACCCAGCAGTTGGCGTCTGAGGGCCTGGGCCGGGAGCGGCTACCAGTTGGATGGATAGAAATGAAAGGGCGAAGGCCCGGGAGAGGAAGGGTAGGGAAGCACGTGGAAGGGTAGGGAAGCACGTGGAACGTAGGGAGATGCAGGAGGGCAGGGTGCCGCGGGAAGAGAACCACCTCGGAAGAGGTTTTCGGGGCGCGTGTTGACAAGCAAAGGCCAGGAGAATCTCCGTGCATAATAGCTAGGCTGCTCCCTAGGACCAGCAGGTGCAGAGTGGGGTAGTTACCTTCTCTGCGCGCTTAGCCCCCC
Source organism: Panthera leo (assembly GCF_018350215.1). Lineage (NCBI taxonomy): Eukaryota > Metazoa > Chordata > Mammalia > Carnivora > Felidae > Panthera > Panthera leo. The sequence goes on along the minus strand of NC_056695.1, from coordinate 74,619,084 downwards.
AGTTGTGCGCCAGGAGCTGAGAAACGGAGGCCACGGAAGGTGGGCGACACCTGGGGGACAGCTGTAGTTTGGAAAAGCCCCGCAGTTGCAAGCTTGCCAGGTCGGGGCCAGGAATCCCGCGCAAACGAATGAAGGTAAGCACAGCAAGCCGCGGGTGCCCGACGGCAAGGTGGCTAACCCAGCTTGGAGTGTGGAAAGGAGTACGTTAAAGAAAACATCTCGGACGGGTGACACGTGAATGTTTCTGTTCGTTCTCTCACTCAGGAAACAGGAACTGACTTTGTCCCACGCGGTAAGCCGCGTGCCAGGTGGTGGTGACGGAGTGACATGTAGCACGGGCACACCTGTGACCCCAGGGAGTTATCAGGCCAGTGGCGCATGCTGTTTGGGAGCACAGGGAATTCTGGGCAGTGGCGGGGACCGGCCTTGTCGAGGCGGCCGGCAAAGCTGTCCCTGGGAAAGGCCGTCGATACTGAAATCTAAAGAGTGTGTGGACAGCACAGAGGGAAAGAGGACGGTGCCAGCTGGTGATGGGAGGGAGGAAGGTCGGGGTTGCAATTTACACGGATCCCTCCGGGGGCCGCCAAGAGCAGGGAAAGGCATCAGAGGAGGTGGGAAAGGCAGGTCCAGCCAGGAGGCTGGGGCGGTGAGCAGCTCACCTTAATTCTTCTTTCAGACAACAGGGGCTGAAAAGAAAGTTCCATCCCGGGTGCTTGCATTTGCTGTGACACTGAGCCCCAACTGCTGTGGCTCAGGCCACTTGGCGTGTCGTCTGTGGCCACATCCCGCCCCCTCGGCGAGCTCCAAATAGAATCTATTTATTGTCAACACCAGGCGCCTTTAGACAAATCGTGGGTCGGTCTGTAACTAAATCCTGTTGACCTTACATCTAAAATAGCTCCTTGAACCTCCCATATCTCCTTTATCCCACAGCCCTGCCTTAGTTCTGGCCCTCCTCCTCTCTGGGCAATCACCCACACAGGCCGATCTTTCGTTTTATTATCGTGAGGATTAAAAGAAAAAAAAAATGAAACCCAAGTTAGTTAACATATAGTGTAATAGTGACTTCAGGAGTAGAGTTCAGTGATTGATCTCTCACATATAGCAACCCCAGTGTTCATCCCAACAAGTGCCCTCCTCAATGCCCATCCCCCATTGACCTGTCTTTCTAAGTTGCAAGTTGATCGTGTTTTATCACCATTGCCGGCAGCGTAAAGCTTACTTGGTGATTGCATCGGTGAGCTTTCCCTGCCTAACAGGCAGCTCCAAACCTTAGTGCCTTAAACAGCAAACACTTGTTATCTCTCCTGAATCTGTGGGTTGATTGGACGCTCCTTGTGGTCCCCGCAGCTTGGCTGGGACTCAGTGGGGTGGTCCACGCACTGGGCAGGGAGGGGGGGGGGGCAGCCGGGCTGGCTGGGATGCCTGGAGCCTCTCCCATGGTGTTTGTCCTCCTCCAGGGGACCAGCTCAGGGGCCAGTGTGGCCCCAGAGTGATTCCTAGCAGCGAGGAAGGGGAAGTTTTGGGCACAAGCGCCTTTGAAGCTTTTTGTCTTTTGTTATTGGCTCACTGGCTAAAGCAAGTTACATGGCCAAGTTCGGATTCAGAGGGTGGAGAAGTGGACCTCAGTTCACGTGGGGAGAGGGAGCAAAACCACTCTGCAAAGGAGCGTGCGTACACAGTGGCCAGAGAAAATGGGAGGGGCCGTTACCGTACGCACCTGTCCTGGCGGCTACGATGAGGACAGTAGAACCAGACAGAATGGGGGTGTCCCCTTGGGGGCCGCTCTCTACCCCTCACTGCCTTTGTCATCTTGCTCAGGGTTGCTCACAGGAGCTCTCCCAGCTCCAGCTGCCCATCCATTGAATGGGAATGATCCTGGAGACCACCCCAGGGATTTCGTGAGACAACGTGTGGTCGGTACATCTCTCAGTGCTTGGGGCACAGTAAGAACTCAACTGTGGGTCTCTGTTCTTACTCAAGGGTGAGGCCTTCCCAAACCATCTCCCACCCGGCCTCCCTGGTGCATCCTAGCCCTGATCTCACATACATTTTTCTTTTCTCATCTTCCTCAGAGACCCTTTCCCCAACCCTTTTCTTTTTGCCAAAAGGCGTTTCACTTGAGCAAGGAGCAGCTAAAACGATCCATCTGGCCTCCTACTGGGCTGGTCATTTCTCCCTTCGCTCTGCCAAATATCATTCACGTCCTTGTATCGTGTTGCCATGAGATGCTTATTTATTTTTCTGTCCTCTCCACCAGCCTGAGCTTCTTAAAGGCGTGAACTATGGTTTACTCACCTTTCTGTTTCTGGTGCTTGGCTGTGTGCACTGAACGGGATAGGTGTTTCTTTCAAAAAAAATACTTGACGCATAAATCACTGGGTGGGTGTGTGGGGCATTGGGCGAATGCCTTTTAATCGTCCTGAGTCATTTTCAAAAGACCACGAATGAGCAAAATGTCAAAAGTGACTTCAACTTTTCTCCTCTTCCTCTTCCCTTCCAGTTGGGACCGTTTTCAGACTCCACCTTTCTGACCTGGAAATGCCAGAAGTGACTATCATCGCCAGGGGCTGTGGCGAGCAAACGTTTTGAGCTTTGTGGCCAGGACCGGAAGTGGACAGTCCCTGGGCATACTTAGGTAAATGACTGCCCTCTTCCCCTTGCACGAGTGAGAGGTATTGTCTTTTCTGGTTTCTTCCGTAGAATAATCTTGAGTCGCGGAGGAGAGATGTCTTGTCTTGATCTCTTTATAATTTGGCCTGCCCTCCCCGGGGACATTCCGTTAAGAGGGAAGGCTTTCTCCTAAAGGGAAAAATGTAGGACCGTTAGGATATCAAGTGACCTCTTTTTCTTGAAAGGAAAGCCTTCTGTGTTTTCATTAAGCAAGTACTTAAAAACCGGATTGGGAACAGCCTCGTATGACCAATGCCTGCCATCTCAAAGAAGGTCTGGAATGATGCTGTGCTGGAGTGAGCATCAGCAAACAACTATGACCCACAGGACAAAACTGGCCTGGCCATTTTTTATAAATAAAGTTTTATTGGTACCCAGCCACACTCCTCTGTTCAAGTATGTCTGTGGTTGCTGTCACAGCACACCAGCAGTGGTGACAGAGGCTGTGTGGCCTGAGAGCCTGAAATATTTAGTCTGGTCCTTAATGGAAAAAGCCTGCCAGGCCCTGGACTAGAGTTAAGCTGTCCGCAGGTAGCCACTCCATATACAGCTATTTAAATGTTCATTCATTAAAATTAAACAAAATTAAAAATTCAGCCCTCACTCAACACTCACCACATTTCAAGTGCCACATGTCACCACATGTGACCCACGGCTACCATTTTGGACCGTGCACATTGAGAACGTTTCCATCAGTGAGGAAGGCGGGCTTGGGGAAACTTTGATCGCCCTGCCCTGGGCTGTCTCTCTTCGATCTGCCAGTGTTTAACTCAGCTTGGATATCATGGCAACCACTGTGGAAGAAGGAAGGTGGGTGCATGTATTTGTGCGTGTGTGGCTGTTCTATATGATTATTGGTGAGGACATCTATATCTGTGTCTACCTGCCTGTCTATAAACATGGAATTGCTTTTAAAATTTCTTTGGACAGCCAACCTGTGATTGCTGTATATAATTCCATGTAAAAACTAAGCCGCTTGGACCTTAGGATTTATTGGTTTTATATATACAAATAGGTCGATACAAATAGGAGCCTTTCTATGGTCGTAGGAAGGTCAGACACAGTATGGGGTCTCCTGAAAAGGGGAAGAAGCAATGGCCATAGTGTCTCCATAGGCTGAAGATAGGGGCAAGGGAGGTGAGAAACGAAGAGAGGAGGAAAATGAGCTAAAGGTATGATTTCTGTGAGTCTTGAGAGAATGAGGAGTGATGGGGACAAAAGATGATAGGGAAAGGACTGTGGGTTTACTTTTAAAGAACGTGTTACACACATTAATGATGATTGGGACCTTGTCACATCCCAGAAATGGTCTGAGCACAGAAGACCCTTGGGGAGAAGCTTGGACTTGGCAATAGTCCCGCCATCTTGGATGGGTCAGGACTGGGGGTATAATAGGAGGTTCCTCTTATTGAATAAGGCAGTGCAGTGCAGAATAAGAGGCCCAGTCACTGAGATGCCCAGTGTTTACGGATGGGTCTGAAGAGGGAACAGAGAAGAAACTCTAGGTATCCAGGAGGTCTATGGGCAAAGGCCCTAGGTTGTGTCTTTAGGAGCTGGGCTTAGTCGACCTTGGGTTGCCCAGGAACTAGCAAGAACAAAGCAGAGATTCGGACGATGGCAAAAGATTGAACTGATATGTGTCCGTACGTGTAGATCTGAATGGGCCCTACCTCTCTTCTCTTGGTTGGTCTTCAAACTCAGCACCGTTGCAGGTGAGGGCTGGAAGCACCTGAAACGGGTGTTTCCATAATGGACCTTCAGACGATGGAGTTGAATGCAGATATGAAGTAGTTAGAAGTCACAGTAAGAAAAGGTATTGAGTGTTGTGTAGTTAGTATCAAGCACGTCAGGGATAACAGGGGTGATGGTGATGATACTGACAGTGATAATATCATCTATCCATTTTCAGCTTATTATGTGCTGGGTACACTGTTCTGGTAACAACGATATTATAAGAGCTTCAGATTATTGTGCTAAGCACTATATTCACTTTTTCTCAGTATGTGAACCCAGGGTATTCTTTTCAATTGATTTTTTTTCAATTACTTTGTCTTGATATAATTGCAAATTTACAGATAAGTTGCAAAAAACAGCCCCCCAAAATTCCCGGGGACCATTCACTCGGATTCCTTAAGTGTTAACATTTTATTATTTTTGTTCTAGCCTTTCCTCTCTCCATTTTTTCCTAAAATCAGAAAATTCTTACAATGACGATACAACTAAGGCAGAAACTTAACATTGATTTGTTACTATTATCTGATCCTTAGACCTTATTCAGATTTCAGCAGTTGCCCTCTGCGAGGTCCTTCATAGCAAAAAGAAGCCCATGTGGTATGTGTCCTTCTTGGAAAACTTCCTTAGCCTTACATTTCGTGACATTTTTGACACGTTCAAGCCAATTATTTTTCGGACTCTCCCTCAGTGTTTGATGCTGCCTCGTGATCCGATTTAGATTTTATGCTTTTGCCAGGCATCCCACAGGCATCCCACAGGGTGTCCTGAACGCCTCACATTGGAAGGCTGATGCTGGGCTGTCCCATTCCTGCATTGTTGGCTTTATCAGTTGGTTAAGGATGGAATCAGCAGTTGGTCAAGGAGCCTTGGATCCTTTCGGTGGAGAATGGCATCTAGAAATATCCTCTGGTCACAAGATGTGTCCATTGCTACTGAGGTGGCATTGCCTCTAGGCCCTCTGAGCAGGCAGAGCTGAGAAATGGGCAGTGTGTGTGTGTGTGTGTGTGTGTGTGTGTGTGCATGTGTATACATATACATTTGTCATACATATACACACATCCGTATTTATAGACATGTGTATACACATCTGTATATACACCCGTGTACGTCATATGTATGTGAATATCCATACATAGGTACATCATCGAGATCGTTTCTAAATCAACTGATGTATTAAAAACACCACGAGCGCACACGGGAGATGCTGGCTACAACGTTCTTGATACCCACATCTGTCTTCCTGACGCTGAACAGTCACCCAGGCCCAGTGCCAATACCACAGACCATCCCATTTATTAAACTATGGATCAGGCCCTGTTCCAAACTCTTCCCTTACCGTGACCACTCATAACAGCCCAGTGGCCCAAGTACGGATGAGGAAACGAGAAAGGAGAATTAACTTACGCAAAGCGACACGGCTGCTAAATGTGGCAAGTTTACAGCGGGCGCCTGTTTGCCTGTTGGCACTGGACCAGATGGCCTGGGGAGACCCCGCTGCCTCGGATGAAAAGCCGAGCCAAAGGCGGGGCAAGTGTTCGTCCCCGTGGATCCAAGACCGCTGACACCCAGAGCAGCAGGAAGGCGACAGCACGGTGGTGGTCACTTCCTTCACTCCCCAGGAAATGTTTACAGGCGGCGTCCCTGATGGAGTCGCGAAACACACAACAGGGTGTGCAGAGATGCACATGGGGCGCAGGAGCGTGCAGCCGTGGGGGACTGTGTATGTGCGCACGAGCGTTTTCGTGGGGGGAGGGGTGTTGTGTGGCTGCTCTCCCGGGCTTGCAAAGACCTTGATCAGGTTGAGGGTGTGAATGCGGAAGTCGGCGTCTCCGGGGGAGAGGGCATTTCCTGTCTTGCAGTGGGGGTATTCCTGGCCCAGTTGCTTAAGCTCAGAGGCTTTTGTATCCCTAGCTCCCAGCAGGACGATGGTAGGTTGTGAATTTGACGAATGCTAGTGTCAATAGCGTGTGCGTTAACGACGATTCCTGAGCCCTTTCTATGTGCCGGGCACTGTCCTGGGCAGACAAAGGGAGCTCACGTCCTGGCAGAGAGTGGGGAAGAGGAAGAGACTGGCAGTAAGCAGGCACCTAACCATGCGGGCGGCAGGGCGGGGGGACAGGTGGGGACGAGTGTAGGATGCTGGTCCAGGAGGAGCTGTCGGTGGAACCCAGTGACACCGCCCAGAGGAGAGCACAACAGTGGAGGTGAGGAGGCCCCCGATCGGAGGACCCACGGGGACTCCTCCCTGGCGTTCGCTCTGGAAAGCCAGGCCCGTTTGCTCCAGTGTATCTTTTCAGGCTCGAAGAGCCATGTAAGTGGGCATTATCCCTCAGGACTCAAGCATTTCCTCCAAAAACATAAATGTTATCAGCGGGCCCAGAGGCGGACTGGAGGCGAAGGCAGCCTCACTAAATAAGAGGCAGTGTTGGTGGTCAGAGATACGGACAGCAGTGAGACCCAGATGGAATTTCTATTGCTGATAACCTTTAAGAGAAGAGCAAGGGTTGGGGAACAGGGGCTGTTCCCCTGGAAGAGAGGAGACCCGGGGGCCCCGGCTTTGAGCATCTGAAGACTGGCCAGCACCTTGTACCCGACGATTTTAAGGAGGGCGTCCTAGCGGAGTGAGTAGAATTAGCAGGGAGGTTTCGGTTCAGGCTGTGTTTTTCCTTCTCACCCATGCGTTCGTTCGTTCATGCACACATTGATTGATTGATTCATTCATTCATTCATGCAGCAGACGCTCTGGGTCCCTGGCACTGTGCCAAGCAGCCAGCCTGGGTGACGGGTGGGGAGGGAGGACAAAAGGGGAAGACAAGAGCTCTGTCCCTTGAGATATTAATACTTTCATGGGAGAAGCAGACAAATGAACAAGTCAAGAGTGTGCGCACTTTCAGTTCTGAGTGTGGGGAGGCCTGAAGCTAAAACAATTTGGGAGTTCTCTTTGAGAAATAACGATACGAATTATGAGTTTCAAGTGAAAGACAAGCCCCAGCTAAGTGGGGTGCTGCCAGGGGCTGGGGCTTAAGCTTCCCGGGGCCGGGACCTCCTGCGGCGTGGGTGAGAGTGCTCTCTCTCCCGGGGTACCCGGAGCACAGGGGGTGCCTTACAGCAGGAGGCTGGACAGAGCTCGGCAGAAAGGCTGGCTCCTTAGGTCCCCCAAGCCCTTGTTCTTGGGCTAATCCGTTAGGGCTAAAGACCTTTCTCTTCTTAGACTTTCAAAGGCAATTTCCTTGCCGTCTACAAGGGATCTGTCTACCTTATGATCCCACTTCCAGAACTGTTTTCTAAGGAATCACCTGAACTTCGCGAGTATAAGTGCTGACAGACTGTTTGCCAGAAGGTCTGACTGCGGGTCACGTGCTCTCCTAAGAGCCCTGCGCATTGACACATTTAACCCCCCACAGCCACCCTGGGGGCTCCCTGCTCTGTTTCACCAGAGATGGGACCAGACCGAGGCACAGAGTGGCTAGGTAACTTAACCGCGGATGCACAGCTGTCAGCAGGTGCGGGAGCTGGGCTTTCAAGCCACGTGGTCGGCCTCTGGAGCCCAGTCCGCTTGCTGTGGTGCCCGTCCATCCATGATCCTCGCTGCCTGATTCCTTTATAGCAGCGCATCAGAGACAGCCCGAGTGGCCAAGGTTAGGAGAAGGGGCCAAAGTACGGTCCCAGAACTCGTGGATTGTGGATTGATCCACACAAGGAGCTTTAGCGACAGACACATCACAGGGCTTGATTGCAGGTGCGGAGGTGGAACACAGAGAAAACGAGAGTAGACGTTAACTGCGTGTTAACAGTGCTTGAAACTCCCTCTCAGCTTCCCCCCCACCACCCCCCGCCCTTCCTGGACAGGCTCATTCGCAGGTAGTTTCTGAGTGCCCGACACTGGAGACGCAGCGGTAAGGAGCTGAGACCTGGTTTCTGCTCTCATGCCGCTTACAGGGCAGGCTTCTGCGCTCTCCCTCTGCTCGCACTTGTTCCCAGCACCTTGCACGGCGTATCTTCCCGCAGCCCCCATAGATCCCTCACTGGTCCTGGTGCCCTTGGAACCAGTGTCTCCCTGCACCTGTTACCTCGTTTGTAAAACGGAGCGGGGGACCCACACACCCTCTGGCCTTGGGAGCGCACACTCCTTACAGTTGTTGAGGGAGGCGCACTTTGCAGGCATCATTAGTATCTTCTAGAATGGTCAGGCACCCACAGCTGAGACCGGGGCAGTTGCAGCAGCGCAGGGGCCTCCCTGGGTGCTCAAAGATCCAGTTCTGGTCGACGGCCAGGCTGGAAGGGGGGAAGCAACAAGCCACAAGCCTCACCCCAAGCTCGCTGTGACCCCGCACCTGCCAGCCGCGGGCCCTTAACCTGCTGAGCCTCGTCGTTCCCTTGAGAAGATGCGGCTGGTCCCGCCCGGCAGGCGAGGTGGACCCCACAGGGATACGAAAGCTCCGAGGGTTCACTGGAATAGATCTCAGGGTGGACTGGGCCTGGCGCCTCCTCCGTCTGTCTGTCTCCGGCTCTGTGACCTGGATGCCCGTTTGTAAGGAAGACAGTGGAGCACCCACCTGCCTATCGGGGTAAGAGGGTGTGCACAAAGCGGGGCGCGGTGCCTGGCCCGTGACCAGTGCTGACCCCTCACGTCTGTGGTTATTCATAGCTGAGCCAGAGCGGGGGGCCGCGGGTGAGCCGTGAGGCTGTAGCAGAATTTCTTCCACGGGAGGGTGGACGTTCTGGGGTAACCACTGCGGCCAGGCCCCGTGGCCTTGATAGTACTCGTGCCACAAGAAGGGGGGCCACCAGATGCGTGGAAGTTTTCTATGTGATTCTGGAAGCCAAGCCCCCAGATTGAGTTGGCCTCAAATGACTGATGTTTATTCCACTCGTGCCCGGATGGTAAACACTTGGGCATTCGCCAATAACCTTTGTTCCTAAAGGGCATTCAGTCATGTCCTCCCTCTTTTCAGTGTCCACGTCCCTAATGGCCCTGGGACAGAGTCCACATTCCACAGCAGGACACAGCTCACCATGACCCGGGCCCCACCTGGGACCCTGGCCTTATCACTGCCCCACCCCACCTTCTGTGAACCACAGAGTAATTTTAAGAATACTATTCAGAGTATTAGAATGGTTTTTTTTTTCAATGTTGATTTATTTTTGAGAGAGACAGAGTACAAGCAGGGGAGGGGCAGAGAGAGAGGCGGACACAGAATCCGAAGCAGGCTCCCGGCTCCGAGCTGTCCGCACAGAGCCCGACGCGGGGCTCGAACTCACGAACCCTGACATCATGACCTGAGCCCAAGTCGGACGCTCGGCCTGCCGAGCCACCCAGGCGCCCACGAGTGTAGACTGTTAAGACAGATAGTCTGAGTCTAAGTCACACTTAACTTGCGTACTGTACCGTGTTGGGCAGGCCACAAGGCCACTGTCTTGATCTGCATTTCCTCGTCTGCAGAATGGACGCAGAAGATGTCAGTGATGCGAGCCTCATAGGGTGCTGTGTGAGCATTAAATACGTTAATATATGTAAAAACGCTTAGGACCCTTCTGGACACACAGCAGTCCTAACTGCCGGTGCTGTGTGTCAAGTACCCTTCTGTGTCAGTCTCAGCCTTCAGACTGCCTGGGGCGCTCCCCTGGGCCCTGCTGCTCTTACTGAGCCCCCCGGGGACATTGCCCCTGACCAGAGTCAGTGTTGTGGCGGGGCGGCCCTCGTTAGGGTTAGGGTTGCAAATACCTCTCAGCAGCAACTATGGGGAAACCTTGGGAAACAGTAGGGTTTATTATTTACCAATGCTTGAGGGTACACAGCACCGCCCGGGGGGCCACACGGCGAGGTCACCGGGAGAGAGAGGGACAGAGAAGGAGTTCTGCCTTTATTGGGGTTGAGGGTGGGGCACTATGTTTGTGCAGCTTTCCTCTTTATTGATGAGTTTATTTATTTATTTATTTATTTATTTATTTATTTATTTATTTTAACGTTTATTTATTTTTGAGACAGAGAAAGACAGAGCATGAACAGGGGAGGGGCAGAGAGAGAGGGAGACACAGAATCTGAAACGGGCTCCAGGCTCTGAGCTGTCAGCACAGAGTCCGATGAGGGGCTCGAACTCACGGATCATGAGGTCGTGACCTGAGCCGGAGTGGGACACTTAACCGACTGAGCCACCCAGGCGCCCCTATTGATGAGTTTAAAACGTAGAAGCAGGAATTAGGGCACGGGAGGGGAAAAGTGGGGTCGCTCGAGCCTTCAGTTACATCGGCACCCAAGGCTTTCTAAAAGCGGAACTTGATGGGTGGGGCGGCCTCTTGTTTAGGTTTTGTAGCTGGCCTTGCATTTCTTTGAGACGGATGTCTTTAAAGTGTTTAGGCAATCAAAGCTTAACAACAGGTACCATCACGATCGAAAAAGCCAGTTGTCAGGTACTTGAACTACAGATAGTAGACACAGATGGGGCTATGGCTATAGATACACGTATGCAGATACAGATATATTCTATGTTTATCCTAAATAAATTCACTCTCCATGCAGCCTCCAGGACTTGGAACTCGCGGTTTGCATATGCACATCTCTCCGCCTAGAACACCCTTCTCTTTGTACCTTCTTTTTTTTAAAATTTTTTTTAACGTTTATTCATTTTTTTTTTTTTTTTTTTTTTGCGAGACAGAGACAGACTGTGAATAGGCGAGGGGCAGAGAGAGAGAGAGGGAGAGAGGGAGATAACAGAATCCGAAGCAGGCTCCAGGCTCTGAACTGGCAGCATAGAGAGCCTGACGCGGGGCTCAAACCCACAGACTGTGAGATCGTGACCTGAGCCGAAGTCGGATGCTTGATTGACGGAACCACCCAGGCTCCCCCTCTTTGTACCTTCTTGTTTAAATCCTCCCTCTTCAGAACTCAAGGGTCACCCCTTCTGGAAATCCTTCCCCCTAGCCTGTCCCACATCCTCCCCCTGGGTCCCCAGGAATACCCCTGTATGTGTCTTGACCACACTGCCTGCCATGCATGGCCTGTGCATGTTTTCCCCGTTAGATTGGCAGCTCCTTGGGGAACAGGACTGTGATTCGCTCTTCACGGGGACTTAACTGAAAACCCACCTGTGCCGGGCACGTCTCTGTGTCTGCAGGGCCGAGAATGGATACGTGAAGGCAGGCACACCTAGGTGACCACTTGTGCCGGGCACACAGAACCAGCCCCGGCTGCCGGTTTGCAAAACATGTGGTACAGCTAGGTGACCACCCTCTGGGCTCCTCACAGGCTTGGGTGCCCTTGGGGATTATTTCTCTCTTCTTCAATACCCCCCGGGGATCAACCAGCCCTCCACACTTCTTGTGACTTCTGCTTCCAGCTTTCGGAGTCCTGGAAATGAGGGATCCCACGTCTGGGGGCTCAGTGGTCCTTTAACTTTGGGATTAGCCGCTATCTCCGTGCTGCCTACAGCTCAGCCTGTGTGCCAGCACGAAGAGCTGCTGATTATAGATGTACATGCCTCAGGTTAAGTTAAGCAAACACACCAGCCGCAATAGCCAAGTGTACTTTCTGATCTGCATAATGGGGAGGAAGAAGAAGGACGTGGGAAGGGACCAAAGCCAGCCCGTCCGAAATCCATTTGGCAGGCACCGTCTTGCGGACCGTGTAAGTCCCAGGGCTGTGCCACCGTGTTGCTCAGCAGTCTTCACGTAGGCACTTCCTCACGGGCACTGAAAATGTCCTCTGTGTTGGGAGATTGGCCATCAGGAAAAGAGAAGGAAGGGGAGGCTTTGGGGCAGGAGGGATGGACGTGTTCATTCTGTTGGGTGAATAGAATGGAATCTCTGCACTTCCAAAGCACGGCAGAGGTGCAGTCACTTAACTGGAACCTCCTCGAGGGCAGGGGCCCTGTCCTTCCCTGTTGCGTCGTCAGTAATTGGATGGGGTTGGGGGTCTCTCAGGGGGCGCTTCTGGAGTTGACACGAACAATTGTCGCATTGTGTGGTTGTGTAGTGTTTCATCAAGTGGTAGTACTGTGTGGCTTAACCATTTCTTTTGTTTTAATGTTTATTTATCTATATTTAGAGAGCGCGCGCACCTGAGTGCAAGTGGGGGAGAGGCAGAGGGGGGCAGAATCCCAAGCAGGCTCCGTGCTGATCTCAAGAACCGTGAGATCACGACCTGCGCCGAAATCAAGATTCGGATGTTTAACCGAGGAAGCCACCCAGGTGCCCCAAGCATTTCTGTTACTGCATATTTCTGTAGAATACATGCATATAATATATGTATATATGTGTGTGTGTATATATATATATATAATATATGTAATATATCATTATCATCATCATGGTTATAAATAATATTTCGGTGAGCATCTTTATGCTTTTAGCATTTTCCTTCATTTGAACTATGCTCTTCAGATAAGTTCCCAGGACAAAGATCCTGAAAATGTTTTTGCCACCTGTTACCAGCTGTGACTTTGTTTCGGAACAAAGAGAGGAAGGCAGACTGGGGGACAAGAGCTGAAAGCCCATCCCTGCTGGGGCTAGGGAAAACCAGGGCCTGGATGCAGCAGGAATGGGGTCTGGGGTTGGCAAGGGAGTCTCCTTTCAGCTGGGCTCTGCTTCCAGGTCCAGGAGGAAGGGGGGAGGGGAGGAGATGCAAATGAGGAGACAGGAAGTCCAGACAGAGAAACCTGCTTCTGGTAGGAGAGAGAGGGGGTCCTGGGGCCCCTCCTTTCTTGGGAGCAGTGTGCCCCATGATGGGGGAAGGGAGGGCACTCTGGGCCATGTGCAGGTGGGACTGGAGCTTGTGAGGTGCCTGGTTCATCTGTAAAACTGGGGTGTCGGTAATTCACAGGGAGAAATGTATTTCTGCTGCACAAACAGAGATCCTGACATTCTGGGCGCCTGCGACATCTGCAAACCCTTTGCTCTGGTTTCTGGGCACCGTGGGCTTCAGGACATTTGTGGAACTCCGGGGTTTGAAGGTTCCACAGGTCTTGAAGCTCAGAGTGCCATTGGCCTGGGAGGGGCACAGAATGCCCACATACTGTGGAAACCGGGGGGGGGGGGGGGGGGGGCGGAGGAATTCCAGAATCCCCTGGGAATCCAGAGAGCTCTGGCTCCAAAGTCATCCCTCTGAAATAAAAATAGTCAAGAAAGACAAAGAACGCACGGGAACCCACCCACAGCAGGAAGAGGCATATTGGCTGTCACAGCATCTGGGGACCCTTCGGGAATTTTGCACGTAGGGGCCCGGGGTGCTCTACATCCTGCACGGACAGTCCTTCACGGGCAGGAAGGGTCGGCCTGTCCCAACTGCCAAGTGCAGCCTCCCCAGGACCCTGCGGGATGCTGGCGTGGGGCAGCGTGGCATGGTCCATGGTTCATAAACTGCCTGTGTTCAGACTCCTTTTCATTAAGGACTTCTTAAACACTACTGATGGTCCCAAAGAGCATTTGTTTACGTGGCTTATATCTGCTTGTTTTTTTTTTAAGTCTTTATTTATTTATTTTGAGAGAGCGCACAAGCAGGGGAGGGGCAGAGAGAGAGGGAGAGAATCCCAAGCAGGCCCTGAGCTGGCAGCACGGAAGCCCCATGCGGGGCTCGATTCCGTGAACCATGAGATCAAGACCTGAGCCAAGATCAAGAGTCAGACACTTAACCGATTGAGCCACCCAGGCGTCCCAACACGGCCGATGTCTGTTAATATGTTCCAGGTTGGTTATTAAAATTGAGTTGTGCTTTTCATATGTATTCCTTCATTTAAAAATAACAATAGTAGGGGCACCTGGGTCGCTCTGTGGGTGAAGCATCCGACTTCAGCTCAGGTCATGATCTCATGGTACATGAGTTTGGGCCCCGCGTCGGGCTCTGTGCTGACAGCTCAGAGCCTGGAGCCTGCTTCGGATTCTGTGGCTACCTCTCTCTCTGCCCCTCCCCTGCTTGCGCTCTGTCTCTCTCTCTCTCTCTGTCTCTCTCTCTCTCTCAAAGAAAGAAAAATACATAGAGAAAATAAAAATAACAATAATAAATTAATCGCATGGTAGCACAAATATGAAAAACAACTACTTTCCAAAACAGAAAAGTAGTGAGAAGACTGGTATGGTTTTACAAATCTCTTCAGTGTCTTAAACGAAAGCAGCTGGGTTCTCCTCTCTGCTTCTGCATTTGATCTGCGGTAAAATCCCTGTCACTCACCTCTGGGAAACTCCCCTGTACCTTTGTGAGAGAGGGAAAAGGAAATGACATCTTAATATTATTATGAAAATGGTTTGGCATCATGAACTCCCTGGAAGGGCCTTGGTGACCCCCAGCGGTCCCAGGAACATAATATGAGAAGTGTGGGTGCAGAGGTTAAGAGTATAGCTTTTCAAGCAGGCTGCCATGGGAGGGGGGCTCTCACATCCCAGGTCCACTTGGAACCAGCTGAGTGACTTTAGAGAAGATACTTGACTTTTCTGTGCCTCACTTCCATCCTCTATAAAATGGGACAATAGGACCCATTTCATAGGATTGATATGGAAATTAAGCAGTGCCAGGCACATAGTAAATGCTTCGTGTGCTATATAACTTGGTGCACATATACATATACATGCTATATGTGTGTATATATGTATATACTGTACATGAACATGCATACATTTGTGTGTATACTATATATAACACGTATCATATACATACTGAAGCCAATAAAGTATTTTTAAAGATACTACAACAAAAGTCACACGCTTCAAATTTTTCTTTAGTGTTGATTTATTTTTGAGAGAGAGAGACAGAGCCCAAGTGGGGGAGGGGCAGAGAGAGAGGAAGACACAGAATCCGAAGCCGGTTCCAGGCCCTGAGCTGTCAGCACAGAGCGTGATACGGGGCTCGAACTCACAAAGTGTGAGATCGTGACCTGAGCCGACGTCCGACACTTAACTGACCAAGCCACCCGAGCGCCCCCAAAGTCGCGCATTTCACATCATTTCTAAGAATCAGAATTTTAAACACAGCCATTTCTTAAGGCGGTATGTCTGTCCCCTTACTGGGGTGAGGGACCCTTTGGGCACAGCCATGGTTGTGCACAGGGAGCGCCCCGCGGAGCAGAACCGTAAGGGCAGGACCCAGATGAGAGGTCAGCTGTGCAGCCCTAAGGCCGCCAGACTGCTGCTCCCCTCTGCTTTGCTTGCCTGGAGACCCGAGTGAGGGCTCGGTGACGACTTCTGACTGTACGCCTCCTTTTCTCTTCGTCTGTTTGCTGGTGACGCAACCGTCTTCATTTGGCCGCCCAATTGAAAACATCTGGCCACTGGGCAAGACAGAAATCAAAGCAAGAGCCTGAAGTTCCCGGCCCAGGGATTTCCTGAACCCCCCGCCTGTACCTGATGGATAGCACCGTGCTCAGTCGGGGGCGCCTCGCATGCTGGGAGCCTTGTCCCAAAATACTTTTCTCTGGAAGTTCACGGTGTGAGCCTTACAAAGGCATATACATCCCGTTAGCCTTTGGAAATATGTGCGTAGGTTCAAAAAAATGAAAAGATAAAAGGTTGGCTTGGATTATGTCCCCATTGCATTGCACCTGTGTGAAGGCGTCAGGGAGGTTTCGCCCTGAAGCCTTTTCCACCTGCTTCTGTGCAGATTGCTGCTCCCCACTCTGGCTCATTCATTAATTCAATTAACAAGTATCCGCCGAATGCTTCCCCGTGCCAGGTGGGCTTCAGAGAGCTGGGAATGCCTCCGTCAACAAGCAATCCCTTGTGGCGGAGGGGACTTCTGATAAAACTCCAAAGTTGGGAAATGGAGTCTCATGTTTGCAGGACGGTGAGAAGTGCTCAGAGGGAGTCATCAGAACGCTGCCGGTAGAGGGTGGCTGGGGCTGGCCACGCTCCAGAGGCTTGGAGGAGGGGAGAGCCTTGTCCATGTGGCACCATGGGACACCATGTGTCCCCATGGGGGACAGCCATCGTCAAACCCTAAGGGGGCAGGAGCATACCTGGGGAATCTGAGTGGCAGACACCCTGGGGAGCCCCTGCAGAGCGAGTGAGGGGCTGGCAGATGGTCAGGGAGGAAGCGGGAAGGCCCGTCGTAGTGGCCTCCCTGGCCTTCGGGTGACCAACATCTCCAACTGCGACACCGTGCTTCTCAATGGACCGCAGTGACCTCCTATGGCTAATTCCCTAAGCTATTCGGATCACAACCTTGCCTCCTCTGGGAAACCACTCCTGTACCCATCTCGGGGCCCGGACCCCTCCTCTGGGTGCCCACGACATCCCACGTGGGCCTCTAGCCTCCTGTCCCCCAACTTCAGACGCAAGTTAATCTGCCTGCCCGTTGGTCTTCCCATCAGCTGGGTCTTTCAGTTGTTTGCCTGCCAAGTGGTCCTGAATTTCATGACCTCCTGCCCCTTTTGAGGAGCACCACCATCGACCCCCTAACATCGGACCCGCTAGGGTCCCCTGGGACCCTTCTCATCCTGTCTTCAAATGGAGCTGCTTCAGAACCCCACTCGCGTTCTCCCCGGACCCCTCCCGGGCCCTCAGCCCGTGCTGCCTGGCACTTGGCTGTCGGATTCCCCTGCGAGATGCTAAATTCTACGGGGCAGGACGGGGTCCACGTCTGAAAGGGTGGCCTGCACTCCATGTGTGTTGCGTGCCCTGCGGCTGGAGAGCCGGGAAGTCCTTCACTGCCTGCTCTGGTCCGTCAGGATGGGGACTGGCTGCTCAGGGTCTGCCCCAGAGGCTTTGGTGCCTGGTTCCCGAACACCTGTTGCCCCCTCCACCTGCCCCGTATGTACGTCCAGCTCAGCACCTGCAGGGTCCATGTGTCCTCACGTGAGCTGTTCCTCTGCCAAGAGCCCCCCACCGCCCCCCGCCATTTCTTCACCCAGCAAGTGTGTCTGCCCAGCTCCTGCCATCCCTGGAAAACTCACTGATGCCCCATCTGCTTTAGTGCTGGCCCCTGCCCCTCTGTTCCCAGTGGCACACCATCCTCTTACCATGGTGGCTGAGGGCTAACGTGCCAGAAGGATTCATGCGGCCCCACACTTGCAGGGGCAGCAGATTTGATCTTTAAAGGGCCAGATAGTAAATATTTTCGGCTTTGTGGGCCAGATGGTCTCTGGTGTGACTGTTCAGATTCTGCCATCGCAGAGCAAAAGCAGCCGCAGGCAATGCGTAAGGTGAAGGGGGGTATCCTTGTGTTCCAGTAAGACTTCATTTACAAAAACAGAAGCCAGGCTTGACCCGGGGATTGTGGTTTACTGACCCTCGGTCTCGACTCCATCTAGGCTGTAGAGGGAAACAGCTGGATTAGCCTGTATGATGCACCGTATGCGGATTTTTGTGTCCCCCCCACCCTCACCGCTGGATCTGGGCTCTTTGGGAATGCACGTTGGGTTGAACGGAGCTTTGCACCCTCAGTGACTAGCACGGTGCCTGGCACAGGGCAGGCAGCTGGGATACACGAGTGGGTCGGTGAGCCAGGGGATGACTGTGTCACAGGTACTGAGTCTAGTCCTCTGGGCTAGGCCCGCGCCTTCCCTCCAGGCGTCTAAGCCGCCCCCCCCCCCCCGCCCCGGGCACTCAACTAAATCCCCTCCTCCAGGGGCACCATTTCTGGAATGATTTTATTGAGCTCCGGGTGGGGATGGGCACAGTCCTCTGGAGGTCGCCCTAGGAGGAGTCTACTCAGCCCTCTTGACCCTGACATCTGGGAATGCCTCTCTTCTGGAAGCCAGTGGGCAAACCCACAGATCTGTCCAGCCTTGACCAGGGCCCCCCTGGATTGACCTATCCGCAGAGCTGAGATGGGGGTTCGGGCAGGTAGAGCTTCCTATGTGCTGTTAGTCCCTGGAAAGGAGGCACCGAGCTGTGAGACCCACCAGCGGGCGAGCTGTTTCCTTCCTGCACCGCGATTGTCCCGGGCTCTGCGTGGGCCTTGAGTCCCCACGTACACTGAGGCAGAGCCCCATGTGCCCCCCCGCCACACTATCTCATTTAATCGTCATACCAGCCTATGCCCTGGGTAGTATCAATAAAATGAGGATTTTATTCGGGGCAGACCGAGTCACAGAAAAGTAACTTGCCCGAGCTCCCATCATCCAGGGGCAGAGGGAACCACATGGATCAAACAAGCTGCCTCTCCAGCCTCCGACACCACTGCACAGAGAACTGAAGCGATCTGCCCACGATCACACAGCATTTGTAGTAGAGGCAAGATTTAAAGCTGGGTGATTCGATTTCTAATCCGGTGCTTTATCCACAAGTCCGAACCCCTTCTTTGGCTTTTGACCTGTAAGTCAACAGAGCCAAGGTGCCTCCCTTCCCCTAGAGTAAAACAACCTCTCACCGCATCCTTTGCTAAGAAGCCGCCCTCTTCTCCTGGGGCTGACAGTGCAAACACACACCTGAGTTGGCCAGGATGCGTGTCCCGGGCCTGGGATCAGCCGGATCTGGGTTCAAGAATCAGTACTCAGTTGGGCTTGGGCAAGTCGGCTGGCCTCTCTGACCTTCTGTGTTCTCATCTGGCACCGGGGGCTGCATGGCCCACATTGGCCGAGGTGCTCTGAGAACTGAGCGTGGTGATGTGTCCCAGTGTCCCCGCCCCCCCGACCCCATCACTGCGCCTCTGTTCCCGGGAGATGTGGCCTCCTGTCTCCACTTCCTCACTTATTCCCGAAGCTTCTTCAGCCCGTCCGCACCGGGGAACTGCGGCACAGCCTGCCCACGGCATTCAGCTGCCAAACTTCAGCCCACGACCGCCTGTGAGTAACCACTCTGACCTCTGACCTCTGACCTCATCCTGGGCAGTGCTGCAAGTCCAGGAAACCACGCCGGGCTGTTTCCACCCCGGACGCCATGGCAGCTCCCTTTTTTGTTCTTGCCCTGTCATCGCAGGCTTTTACAGTGGTTTCTCTGTGCCCAGAAGTCCCAGTATTCTCTCCGTTTCTCTCTGACGTGGAATTATATATCAGGAACCCACAGCGATTAGGCTCCTGGCCCCTCAGTGGATGCCTTTTTCTCTGGAGACGGATGTCTGGGTAAAAAGAAAGACATTAGGGGCGCCCGGGTGGCTCAGTCGGCTGAGAGTCCGACCCCGGCTCAGGCTGTGATCTCGCGGTTCGTGGGTTCGAGCCCCGCGTCGGGCTCTGTGCTGACGGCTCGGAGCCTGGAACCCGCTTCGGATTCTGTGTCTCCCCCTCTCTCTGCCCCTCCCCTGCTCATGCTCTGTCTCTCTCTGTGTCTGAGTAATAAATCAATGTTAAAAAAATTAAAAGTAAATAAAATAGAAAGGAAGGCATTAGCTGGTTGAAGCCAACTATATGCTTAGACAGACCCTTTAATGAGACCTCCACAGGGATTTGCTGGCTCTGGATGTGGGGAGGCTTAACGTCTTCATCAACCAAGTCTTCTAGAACAATCTACAGGAACCCGGACCCTGGGTGCTGGCTGGGGAATGAATGATGGCAGAGTGAACAGCACGGGTGGGGGTGTCTGGTGTCCAGGGGACTCCAGGGCTGGACAGAGCTGTCAGCTCAGGAGACCAGGCCCGGGGTTTGCGTCCCGGCTGTACCACTTCCAGGCTGGGCGACCTTGGACAAGTTCTTAAGCTCTCTGTGCTTCAGATTTGCATCTGAAAAATTGGGATGAGTAAAACGTGTTCAACTCTCATTCAAGAGAGGTATTTTTTTGAGTGGTCAGCGATGCCTTACCTGGGGACAGCGCTGGCCCCACCTCAGGCCTTCGGGAGGTCCCGGGAATCCCCCGAGAGTAGACTGTGCATTTGACACGGAGCAGGGAGGGGGTCTGGCCGTGCGGATCTCGGTCGATGGCCCGTCTCTTCTAAGTGCTCTGCGCGAACTCTTGGCCCCTCCAGATGCGGCTTGGAGGCAGGTGTCAGTTTCAGCATCCCCATCCCTGCTTTAGAGGAGGGAAAGGGCACAGAGATGCTGAGATCCTTGCCCAGGGGTCCCGGCAAAGATTTGCCAGAGCCAGATTCAGATTCCGGCGACTTGGCCCTGACTCCACGCGCTCACCCACCAGGCCTTGCTGCCTCTTGGTGTGTGGGGAGAAACAGTCTTGCACAGGTATGGGTTGTTGTGACCCGACGCGTGCTATGACAGAGGCGTGCCTGGGGGACGGGCTCTGTTAGTCTTTTGGCTAACGCAGGTCTAGATTCCAGGCTCCTCCTCTGTGGTGTTAGGAGGAACCAAGGAAGGGCTGTGCCCCACCATCCTCCCGCTCTGTGCAGCCCCCCTTTAGTCTGGCCGGAAGCAGAAGGCCCCAGAATCGGGGGGAGAAGGGGGGAAGACGGGAGGGGGAGAGACCATGGAGCAGGGGCGGCACAGCACAGACCCATCTGTTTGGAATCAGACGGGCACTGAGCACAGTTGGCCAGAAACCGGTTCTATTTGGCCAGAAAGCAGCGTGGAAACATTCTGCCAAGTCTCGAAGCAGAGCCAGCTCTCCTGAGTGGCGTCCTCCTGGTCTCTTGGTCTCTTTGCTGTAACGCTCATTTCCCAGCAGTGTCCACGCTGGAACCCGGGGACCTCCGGTTCGCACACGAAGCCTGGTTTCCTAGCAGGGGCCGCCCAGCAAGGCACGTGGCCATTGAATGCCTTCCTGGCGAGGACTTGAACCCAGGCTTGTGGATGCCGGTGCTTGGATCCGGGGTCAGCTGTGCTGTGGGGTAGAACGCTTCAGGTCGGAAGGCGCGAGTCCCATTTACTGCTCTGTCCCCCGACCAGCTGTGTGGCCTCGTGCAAGTGGGACGACCTCTCTGAGCCAGACCTTCGGCTATGACATACCGTACGTGATGTGATACATTCCCGCAGGGAGGGTATAAGGAGATCCAGCCACAGTGAGCCTGTGTCAGAGCTTTCAGACTCCAGGAGGGACCTGTCTGCATGCCTCAGTGACAAGCACTGAGTGATTAGTGCCGCTAATCCACAGGCTTTTCAGCTGGGCGGTGTGAGGCTGGACGGAGCCCTGGGGAGCATGGGAGTCGGGGACAGTCTCCCCATGCCCTCATTCCTGGGAGCCATTTGTGTTATTTTTATTCTTTTTTAATTTTAAAATATTTTGCTCGGTCTGCATTGTCACACGCCCATTACCTTCCGTCCCTTGCCGGCGTTCTTTATTGCTTGCTAGTTTTCCTTCTTCACTTTGGGCCTAAGCCTCTGGAAATGAAATCCCAAATCCCTGGGAGGCTTTCTTGTTAAATCGAGCCCTTGGGAGAGCTCTAGGTCAAGGTTCTGGGGAGACTCCAGCCCAGCATTGGGCTGCTAGAGAAGGTTTTAAAGGTGCCATTATTTTTTAGGGTTTGTTTTATTTTGTTTTGTTTTGTTTTTGGTACTCTTATTAAAGTAGCCATGACCACGGAAGAAAATCCTGAAAATAGGGAAAAATGTAATGGCCCCGAGGGTAGGGAAGGGGGCAGATAACTCATGGAGCCCTCTTTCCAGAAAGTACCTACGTTAGCATTGTATTTCCTTTCCCTGGATTTTTGGCTCCTGTATTGTTGAGACTATAATTCTGATTCTGATACCCTTTCTTTTGTTTGTTTATTTTTTCCAATTTAACAGCATGGCAGATGTTTTCCTGTGTTATTTTGAATTCTTCTTGAACGTTATTAATGATGCAGACTTTTCCATCATATGATGGGTATTTGAACATATGAGGTTGCCCTTAATAGTTTCTTTAATGTGGAGCACATTGGCACTCTCTGGCATTTTGCTATTAAAAATAACCTGGTGGGGCGCCTGGGTGGCTCAGTCCGTTAAGCATCCGACTTCGGCTCAGGTCACGATCTCACGGTGCGTGAGTTCGAGCCCCGCGTCGGGCTCTGTGCCGACAACTCGGAGCCTGGAGCCTGCTTCGGATTCTGTGTCTCCCTCTCTCTCTGCCCCTTCGCCGCTCATGCTCTGTCTCTCTCTGTCTCTCAAAAATGAATAAGCATTAACATTTTTTTAAAAAAAAATAACACGGGGATAAGCCTCTTGGGCACAGACTTGTGCACATCAAGCCATTTCCTGGAGGGGAATTACAGAGTGGAAGCAAGAAGGCTTTTGGGGCCTCTGATGCCCCACACGAATGGCCTTTTGTCACAGACAGAAGGCTGACGTCTGGCAGAGCTAACGGGAACACAGCCGCCTCTGCAGGGGGCTCGCGTTGCCCCGGAAGGGGGTTCAGAACCCATGCGCTTCCTACTGCCGGGGAAGGTACCCGGTGGGCCAGGCTCAACCCCTTTTCTCGAAGAGGCTCTAGGAGCTGTGATGATCCAGGTTAAGTTCCTTAAAGCTGGAATGACTAGCAGCACTCGGAAGGCAGAAGTGTCTGTGCACAGAAGGTTCTGTGATGCTGGAATAGGTTTGCCCCCAGCAAGACGGAGCTCAGCATAGAACGTGCCCAGCACACCCACCCCCATGGTGCGTGCTCCTTGCGGGGCCCCTGTCTTCCGTCCTCGCCACCGGCCTCTGCACTTCTGACCCACAATGCCTTTCCTTCTTTGCTGATTCTCAGGAGCACCTGGGATCTAAGCTGCTTCGTGCACAAGCCTTCCCTGCGGTGGCCCCACCG
Organism: Panthera leo; assembly: GCF_018350215.1. Taxonomy (NCBI): domain Eukaryota; kingdom Metazoa; phylum Chordata; class Mammalia; order Carnivora; family Felidae; genus Panthera; species Panthera leo. The sequence goes on along the minus strand of NC_056695.1, from coordinate 74,596,155 downwards.
CAGGGAACGTTACATTACGTGGCACGCAGCAGGTGCTCAGTACCCAGGTACTGAATGAGTCAGTGGTGAGTGGGGGAGAGTATAAAGACCTTCTCAGAGGTCCCGAAGCAACCATACTTGACCACGTTCATTTACTGGATTCTTTTTTTTCAATGTGTATTTATTTTTGAGAGAGAGAGAATCCGAAGCAGGCTCCGGGCTCCGAACCGTCAGCACGGAGCCCGACGCGGGGCTCACACTCCTGAATCGTGAGATCATAACCTGGACAGAAGTTGGGTGCTGAACCGACTGAGCCACCCAGGCGCCCGCACTTCTTGGAATCTTAAATATGTGCCCGGCCTCCAATCCCGGACACGCCCCAGGTCGCCCGACGAGCTGTTTCTGTCATCGTCCCGTGTGTTTCCTGACTCCTGACACCTTGACGTTATCACAAAAAAACATTTTCCTCATTTTTGTTTTTTCTATGAGCCAGAAGTTTTCTCCCTGTGACACATGTGAGAACATTCTGGAATGTGCTTAATGGTTTCCTCCATACTTTGGCTAGCTCTCTAATCCCACCCTGGAGTGCAATTCCTGGGGCAGAGAGCGCGCCTATGTGAGACTTGCCCCAGGACTGTGGGTGGTCCCTAGAATGGCCGACCCCGCCCACCCTCCCATTCGCTGGGCATGAGGCTCTGTGTCTGCACGCACCAGAGATGCTCGGCATCACAGCACCCCCTAATTTTTTGCCAGGCTCAGAGGCATCGAGTGCTGCCTCGTCCTGTCTGCGTTTGCATTTCTTGGATCGCTAGCGAGGACCCTGACTTCTGCCCCTGCCTTGCCCTCGACCCGGCCCCTCACCAACCCCACGGCCCCCAGGATCACTCTCTCTTCTGCCTGTCCTTCAAAGTAAAGATAGACACTTGCCCCTTCCGCAGGCTCTGGTCTCCGGCCTCCCCCTCTCTCTGCTCCTCACGCTTCCAGAAAAGCAGGATGAGATCATGTTTACAAACCCAGTTCGGGGCTCTCACCCCGCTGGGATCAAGGTCTGTGCTAACATTACACAGGCTGTGCAACCTGCACCGAGGGCCTTAGCCTCTCTGAGCCTCGGAGTCTTCCCTTGCAAACCAAGTGTTACAAACAGCACCTCCTGGGAGAGTTTTTTTTTTTGTTTTTGTTTTTTTTTTTTTTTTTTTGAGAAGTCGGAGATATTATTCGCACGCAGTGTTTAGCACCTTGTACAGCCGGGTACCTGGTAGCTGTTGGGTATCAGAGTCCTGGTGATCCTGCATTGTCATTACCTGTTGACGCGACTGGCCTCCGCCGCTTGTGAGGACTCCAGGGTGGGGCTGCTGTCACTGCATCTTATATTTTCAGCTCCCGACAGTGCCGGGCAAACAGCAAGACAGTAATGACGGGTTGGTCTAGATGCCATTTTAAAGTCCCTTCCGACCCTGAAATTCTATGATCAGAAAATTACCTGGGAAAAAGCCTTCCTTCCTAAGGTTTCTCAATGGGGCTTTATTACACACTGCAGGTAATTATAGAGGCCGTGGCAGGAGCTCTGCGTGGCCCGAAGGCTGCCCGGTGCATTTCAAGGACTATCATCTTTCCACTGACCGGGGGACTGGAATCCCGGCAAAGGCAAGGGCCTCTCCCTTCACAGGGCCGTGAGAGGCAGCCCCGGAGGACCCAGCCTCAAGCTGGCAGTCCTCCACTCGCTTCCCCGGGGGCTGGCAGGGCGGCATCTGGTGGCGTGTGAATATCAGGAAAGTCATGGAAAGCAGGAGCCGAGGAGGCCTTTGGAACCTCCGGTCCCGGGGGCACGGTCTCCCAGGTGCACAGGGGCCACGTGGATAATACCGACGGATAAAGAGGCCCGGGTAAGCGGTAGGGAGTAGTGGGGTCTGTGGCAAACTGGCACACTGACCAGGTTCTGACCAAAGGAGATGGCCACTGCTTAGCCCCGGGGAAACAGGAGTGCCAGCATCCTGGATCTTTTGTCCTCTTGCCGAGGAAGCCAGAGGTCCAGATTTTTAGGGACAGTTTTCTGATTTTTAAAAGTTATAGCAAGGGGCGCCTGGGTGGCTCAGTCGGTTGAGCGTCCGACTTTGGCTCGGGTCATGATCTCACGGTTTGTGCGTTCGAGCCCCGCGTCCGGCTCTGTGCCGACAGCTCAGAGCCTGGAGCCTGCTTCGGATTCTGTATCTCCCTCTGTCTCTGCTCCTCCCCTGCTTGCGCTCTGTCTCTCTCTCTCTCTCTCAAAAATAAACATTAAAAAATTTTGTTTTAAAGTTACACCTAATTCAGGGGCACCTGAGTGGCTTAGTTTGTCGAGCGTCCGAATCGACTTCAGCTCAGGTCGTGATCTCCCCGTATGGGATGTGGGCTTGAGCCCCGTGTCGGGCTCTGTGCTGGCTGTGCGGAGCCTGCTTGGGATTCTCTCTCTCCCACTCTCCCTGCTCCTTCCCGCCCCCACAATAAATAAGTAAACTTAAAAAATAAGTGACAGCTCACTCAACGTCTTGTCGATTGCTGTAAGGCACAGACAAAACATGCCAGGAGGCAGCACTTTCCATGCCCTGTGATTTAACACAAGCTTTGACAGATTGGGAAACTGAGGCTCAGAATTCGGGAACTTGCCAAAGGTCCCCTCGAGTGGTGACCCCAAGGGACGTAAAGCACGGTCCTTTGCAGCTTAGTGCTGGCATGTTGCCCACCACACTGATGCCCACCACCCTTTCCCCCGGGCAGGCACTGAAGCCCAGAGAAGCAAAGGGACTTTCTCTAAGTCACACAGCTTTGTGATGGCAGAGTCTGGAGTAGGCCTGGGCCTTCTGAGCCTGTCCAGCCACTGTGCGGCCAGAGACGATCCTGGAACGGTGTTGGCAAAAAAACTTGGCCCGGAGCTTGGCACGGGGCTCGTTCTGAGCGGGGGCCAGTCAGTGGTCAGCGGCTGGCCCACCAGTGAGCAGTAACGGTAAGGTACCACCGCTGACCCGAGCGGAGGACAGTTTGTGGGTAGTTTGTAGGCTTGCTGAGCTAATAGACTCAACCCCGAGAGTGCAGAGAACATCTCTGGTCTCTCCTGAAGCGTCTCTCCAACCAAGTGCCTGGAGTCTGATCGAAGGACATGACCTTTCCCTGAACTGGCATCCTCAGATGTGAAGTTTCAGACGGAGTGGGAGGTGTTTATTCTCTGTGACCAGCCCCATGGCCTAGGAGAATGAAGCTGGGCTTACAGTTATGAGAGTAAGGAGCCAGTTCTAGCTCACCACGTCCCGACTATGACACTGGCTGGCCATTTTAATAATTGTTGCCCTGCTGACGTCCCAGAGCGATTTATTGTGAGAGTGTAGTCCGGCCGATGGGTCCCGATTGCCAAAGAAAATGCTAGAGAAACGTAAATTATTTTCGGCCTCAAATTCCTTTTGAGCTGGGGTGGGAATGCTAGGGAGGAGTCAGAGCATCCGGCAGGTGCAAAGGCCCCGAGGCAGGAATGAACCTGGGGACTTCAAGAGCAGATATGGAGTTGGCAGGACTGGAACAGAGAGATCAGGGGAGAACGTGTAAGAAGCAGAAAGAGGTGGCCCGTGGACTGTCAGGAACAAGGGGAGGTCTCTGGAGGGAGGATCCAGCTGGCTGGCATCTCACAGGAAGGTGAGCTCCTCCCCACCCTCTGAGGCACAGCTTTCTACTGAGGCCTGGGCAGGAGAACAGAGAGGTCCAGAAAATGGAGAAAACACAGTAGGGCTGGGGAGAAGGATCACCCCAAAGACATCGAGGAAGCGGGGTGGATCCTCTGGTCTGTGAAGTGTGAGTAGGGCTTGGACTGAAGACAAGGCCCACAGCCCCCAACTGGCAAGGCCAGGAACCCGGCGGACCTTGAGGGTCTTAGCAAGACGGACCCGGGTCATGTCTGGACCCTGTGTGTCCACCTGTGCCCTGAGATCGCAGGACCACACGGCCCCCCGCCCCCCGCCATTCCTGCCAGCCTCATTCATTTGCTCAGAGGTCCTGCCTGAGAACCCAGGAGTCTGAGAAGGCTCCCGGGATCCCTCCACTCCTGCCGTGAGAAGGCAGTGTGGTTCCGGTCCCACGGAGCCGGCACAGGGGGGAAGGCAGGGACCCCCCAGAAGGAGACTGGGCAGCTGTTAGAAGGAAGAAGGGCAGCCACAGGTGGTCCCTCCTTTCTTGACCCCTGGCCATTCGCTTCTCTTCCACAGCACACGTCCGCCCTGTGCGCCCTGCGGGGGTCACAATAGAGGGCCGGCGGATGTGGCCCTGGGGGGCGCCCTGAGCTAGTCGGTGACCCTCGAAACCACAACGAAACGCACACATTCCCTGTTGCCCGGGAGCAGGAGGGGGTCACACGAAGAATGAACTAGGGCTTGGTCAGGCGTGTCGTTTGTTCTTGAGTCCTGCGATTCCAATACCATAAGAAATGACATCTCTCTGTTATTTGTATCACTTTGATTGTTCGTGCACTAGAGCTCGCTACTCTTTGTAGCTGACAGGTCACTTGCATTTCTCCTGAGCTGTTGTGCCTTTCTCGTCCTTTCCCCACTTTAAAAAATAGGCGTGTGTATGTCTGTGTGTGTGTGTGTGTGTGTGTGTGTGTGTGTGTGTTCTTAGTTTGTAAGAGCTCTTTATATATTACGATCAGCCAGGTGCCACAAATATATTTCCTGGTTTGCCTTTATTTTTCTCTGTTGTTCAGGGCATTTAATCCCATAGACAGCTTTTTCTTTCAAGGGCCAGGCAGTAAATACTCTAGGCTTTGAGAACCATAGCCGTTCGGTCACTGCTCCTTACCTGTCATTGTAGCACAAAAGCCATCACACGCAATATGGAAATAAACGTGCACGACTGTGTCCCGATAAAACTTTATTTACACGAATAGAGGGCCAGGCTGTAGTTCACCAACTGCTGCCTTACGGAAGTTTCCATTTCTAATATGCTCCATCTTTTCCTTTGTGTAAATACGGAATTTTATGCGGAACAGAGGACTTCCCCGCTTCAAGGTTAAGTGAAGGGGGAAAACTAGAAGAAGAAAAAAGTACTCACAAGTGGTAAGAGCAAAATGCCCCATGAGTGATTCATTCTGGCAGTTGGTTCAAGACAAGGCATCCTGGACGTCCTGGCCCGAATCTGCACGTTGGACATCCCAAGTCCTCGGGGGAAGGGAGGGAGGCCCCCGCTATAGACGAGGCACAGGGCGGGGTCAAGGCCAGAGGCATCGAGACGCGAGCAGGGTGGGCCAGAGTGGAGGATGGCTCTCGAGGGGTTTCCTGTGCCCTGTGTGCCCTGTGCCCTCCTCTCTGACCTTTGTTCTCACCACCGACCTTGACTTTCAAGTGTGTTCTCAGGGGACACTCCTGTCCATTCAGCCAGTTAGTCCTGGGTAGCCCCAATGGGACCCCAAGCGAGGGTCCCCAACTTCCCCGGACGCGACGAGTCCCCTTTGCTCCCTCTCCTCCCCCCCAAATCTGGACCCTCCTACGGACTGAGTTGTCAGCCTGATGTTAAGGAATCACACGTGGGTTTTACGCCACGCCTGAGGAGACTGCTCTAGACTTGTCTTCGGATCCTTTCTTGCAGGGGTTCTTCTAGTCAGCGCTGCCTGCAGGAGACAGCTTGCCTGTCAAAAATTTTAATTAAAAACTCAAAAGCCCCAGCAGGTTCTGCAAAGGGCCAGTGGAGAGATGCATTTGCTTGTCCGGATTTGCGGGGTCCAGTGGCTTTCCTCCTCCTTCCCTCCCAGCTTCCCTCCCCTGCCCACCCTTGGCTTGGGTGGCCTCAGGGCACCCTGAGGACAGGACGCTTGGGTTTGGGTCTCCAAGTGTGCTCACAGAGAGACCCTTTACTGCACCTTGACGGATGCTCCTTAAGAATACAAGTGATCGGGGCGCCCCGGTGGCTCAGTCGGTTAAGCGTCAGTCTCTTGATTTCGGCTCGGGTCATGATCTCACGGTTCGTGAGACTGAGCTCTGCCTTGGGCTCTGTGCTGATGGTCCAGAGCCTGTTTGGGATTCTCTCTCTCTCTCTCTCTCTCTCTGCCCCTCCCCTACTCACGCTCCATCTCCCCCTCTCTCAAAATAAATAAACATTTTTTTAAAGCTAAAAAAAAAAAAAAGGGCGTGATTACATGTAACAAGGTCTGTGGTCTGTAGCCCAGGGGAAGGGAGATGACTTTCAAGTCCCGTGTCACCATCAGCGCCAGCCCCGGAGCCTGGCAATCTGGATTCAGGTACTGACATTGCCATCTACTGGCCATGTGACCTTGGACGAGTGACTTCACCTCTCTGTGCTTGCCCCAAGAGGAAGTGACACGAGGCCCCTAATACTAGGTTGTTTGGAAGATGAAATGGCTTAATCCACATAAAGCGTTTGAAACTGTGCACATGTGAGTCGTTGGTAAACGTTACCTGCTAGGTACCTAGTAGGTGTCCACAGTCGCCCTTCTGTGTTTCCATTATATTCTTTTTCACTATTTCCCCAGGGACTTAGAGGTTCCCTGCACGTCTCCCTCCCCCTACACCGCTAACAAAAGCCCCAAACCCGGATAACCTTGCCTCTCCATCCTTCGCGGGCCTCGGCTTGATGAGAATTTTCAGAAGGTGTTTGCTGCTCTTTTCAAACCCCCTGAGATGAGTATGTACTGCCAAAATGTGCAAGTACATCGAAGGGATTTAATTCGGGCACTGGGTAAGAACGCTGGAGACTCAAAGAGGGAGAGTGGCGAGGGTTTCGCTCCTCTGCCCTCTGTCCGCTGTGACCGATCACTTAGATTCCTAGTGGAAGAGTCAGTGGCTGTTACGGAGAATTGCACAGTATGAGGACTTCGGAAGAAAGAACTGGGGGCTGGCCCCCTCCGACTCCTGCTCCATCCCGCCCCCCACCCTGGGCAGAGGAGAACCGCCCCCCCACCCCAGCCCAAGCACACACACTGTCGGTGGTGATGAGACCAGATACCCGTGCCCAGCGTGCCGAGTCTGCGAGCCGCCTTCGCTCCTCTGTGTCATGGCTACCGACGTGCCCATTTTCCGGACGAAGAGACTGAGGCTCCAGAGGCTTTCAGTACTGGTTTCAGGCTGGCTGGCAGGCAAGCGGCAGAACCCGCTTCAGAGAGCAGCGAGCCCCTTCGAAAACCCACCCTCTTGCCTCAACTCGTCTCCGAGTTGAGCAGATCTTCCCCCACGCCTCCCGCAGCCGCGTTTCATTTGATGTGGGATGAGACGGAAGGACAATGAAATATTTATCGGCCTCGTGTCTGATGGGCACCTTCACATGAAAGCCCAGAGAAGCCGTGTGGAAGGTGGAGCTGGCACTTGTCGAAATAATCCGGCGTGAAAGGTGGCGTTGGCCTGGGGGCCCCGGTGGTGTTCGCTGTGGCCTGCTGTTTGATGTGATCCGGAAGCTTCAAGAAGAGGGGGGTGCTGCCTTGTTCGCCCTTGAGTCCCCAGCATCCAAAACAGAGCCTGGCACATTCTGGGCCCCGATGAGTCTTCGCTAAATGACCGAGGGCGTCTGGTTGCTCATTATGAAGCCAAGGGTTTGGACCAGGCGGTTGCCGAAGAGATCCCTCGCTCTTGCAGAGTTCTCTGAACTTGAAAACGTTTCACTCGTGCAGCTTCCTCTTACTGACGGTTGTGGCTCAGGCCAGCTCTGTGCAGGGATCTCCGTTCCCTCCCAGCAGAGCCTGAGGCAGGCGTTCGGCTGTGTGTGTGGATTACCCAGGAGGTGCTCCAGGAGAAGGGGGGGGCGGTGAGGGGGACAGGACAGAGCAGGGTGGGGGAGAGAAGCTGAGAAGGGCTGGGCCTCCAGCTGTAGTCAACCCTTAGCCGACTCCATGGGACCCCTGAGCACAAAGCGCGCCCACAATAGGGTTGGTTCCACACTGAGCCAAAGGATGCCAGCATCCCGTAACCCCGGGCACCTCCGTCATTGTCGGGGGGCTGCCCGGGGGGAAGGGGACCAGGGTGTGCTCGCCTCCCAGGGAGGGCAGCTCCCGTCCAACCGGGCTGATCCCCCAGAGCCAACGGTCACAGCAGCTGAGGGGGGGAATGGCCATTCAGGCTGGTGCCAAGACCATCTGCTCTATGGGGACACAGAGCCGTCCAAGTAGCCCGACCCTGGCTACTTGCGAGAAATGAAAACCTGAAACCTGCCTTTCCAGCTGAAGGGACTCCGGAGGTCACTGGGAGTAATCTGCAACCTAAGGAAAGCCCAGCATCTCTTGGTTACCAGCTCCTGCCCCTCGGTGCCACTCAGGTTTCCTGCTTGTCCTCTAGGCCAGCCCAGAAAAGAAGATTTTCTTTTCCTCGTGTCCCTACTCTGTGCCAGAAACCGGGAGCTTTGCACGGCTCGTCTCACTTAACTCTCTCGATAACCCTGCGACGTGGGTCTTATGATGCCGGTGTCTGCACGGCCTAAGCCCTGGCTCTTGAGGTAAAACATCTGGCCCGACGCCTTGCAGCTAGCGGTGCAGAATGTCACCTCCCTCTTCTGGGCCAGAGCCTGTGATCTCTCTTCTCTCTGTGCTGCCTCCGTGAGCTTGGGTTGGGGCAGAAGAGGCATCCGTCTGTCTACAATCTTCTAAGGCTCCCACTCGCCTTTGGCGTAAGGCAAGGCCTCTGGGCCTGGCTTCCCAGGCCCCTCTGGGTTTTGCCACCTTCCCACCTATTCCGTCGCCTCCCTCATGTTGCCTGCCACCACCCTCAACTGTGGTGTGAGGGGGGGGAACTGGCATTCGCTCACTACCTGAAAACGTTAGCTCTTGGTTAGGGAGCCCTCACCGTAGGCCCAGGCTGGGTATACTTTGTACGGGTTATCTTGTGAAATCCTTGCGAGAATCCGTGAACTCAGCCCTGTTTCTCTGGCCTTACAGATGAGGAAGAGGGGCCCAACGAGGTGAAGTAACTTGCTCAAATGCTCCTGGCCAGTAAGTAGTAGAATCAGGGATTGAACCCCAAACCCTGTGCTCTCAGCTACTAGACCAGGGCCTGCCAAGAGAACTTTCCCGGCGATGGAAATGGTCCAGATCTGTACTGTCCAGTCCAGTAGCCACCCACCACATGGGGCCGTTGCGTCCTGGATATTTGGCTAATACAACTGAGGAGCTAAATTTTACATTTCATTTAGTTTTAAGGAGACGTAGCCACGTGTGGCCAGTGCCTGTAAAGAACTGAGGAGATCCGGAGGCGTTACTCTGCTTGCTAGCTAAGACCTTAGCTGGATGCCAGACGCCGGCGGAAGACATGAGTTTCCTGGATCAGAGACAAAGGACTTTGTTACTCACAGCACAGCCCGCAGCCTGAGCTTCATGTTGGCCTCATTTCCCCTGGCTTTGCTTCGCGGATGAGGAACCATGATCTTTTAGAACGGGCTGCGAGCAAACCTCCCCAACTTTTCCCCTGGGGGGGGGGGGGGGGGGGACATGATGATACTGCTCCAGACAGACACCCTCCCCCTACCTTCCATTCCCTACACATCCTTGAAAAGCTAGCCCAGAACAGAAGCTGCCAGTAATTCTGCTTCTAAGAGACATAGATGCACAAGAGACCATGAGGGACTGTCTCTCACCAGGAGCTGCTGTGTTGGGGGTGCCACCTGTGTGACTACGCTGAGATACTCCACATGTGTTCCATCATTTGCTACCCTCCAGGAGCCTGTGCCGTAGGCCTCAGTTTCCCCATTTTTCAGACGAATCAACTGAAGCTCACTTGAGTTGTCCTCCCTGAAAATTCCAATTACGGACTCTTCTACTCTTACTCATTGTCAGCTCTGCCCTCCCCCCCCTCCCCCCCGCCCCCCGCCCCCCACAAAACAAAAACAAAAACAAAAACAAAAGCAAAAACGTGAAACCTTTGTTCTCCTTGCTCCCTTTCAAAACTTGACCCTACAGGACTCTGGAATTCCTTTCCTCTTGTGCCTTGTCACATTCTTCCCATCTCTCTAGATCCGGGGCCAGGGCTGCCTCCTCCCTGAAGCCCTCCCTGCCCAGCACAGTCTGTGTCTTCTCTAACATAGAGCGGCCGGTCCCATGCTCTTGACAGGCAGTTGTCTATTGCCTATTGCGAGGCTTGGGGGAACACAGACCAATGAACAGGGACCCTCAAAAGAACAACTCTAGCAACCACCGACTCCTGTTGTATGGCCTGCCCATGTATTCACAGCTGACAGCCTCACCACCTGTTCCAGGATCCGGGATCTGTGAACAGGACTGACTTTCCCAGAAAGAGAAGGGGGTGTTTTGAAGTGACTCAAAGGAAAGCTTGTTGAATCAGTGTTGAGTTTTGGTAAATCCACCCACGAGGATAGAGACACTTGACATTTGCCTTCCAAGCCAGCATGAGGAATGAGTCTCATATCTTCCTAAATGAGCAGGAGGCGGTGGAATGATGCCTGAGCTGCTCTCAGGAGACCAAGGTTCTGGTCCAAGTTCTGATGCAAACCAGCTGTATGACCTTGGGGAAGACACTCCCCTTTCTGGGCCTTAGTTTCTCATCTGTGACGTGGGACTGGAGTGAGAGAAAAGGAGCCAGTCCTTCAAGGTACCTTTCTACCCTTCTTTCCAACCCATGCTTCCCCAACAACTCTGGGCCTGGGAGAGAGCCCAGCTTCCCCTTCACAAGACCCAAGGGCCTCCCTGCTCCTTCCTTATCCAACCTCCTGCTGCCTCCCTGAGGAGGACCGGGCTCTGGGTGTCCTCTGGTAGAACGTAGACCTCCACACTGGCTGGCCAAGGGGGCGCTAGCCATAAGGATACACTGAAAGAGGAGCACTTGATCTGAACCCAGCCGTGTTTCTTTAGCTTTAACACATCACACGCATCCTACTTGACAACCATAGTGAGCCCTTCCTAGGTCGGGCACTACGATGAGGACTTGATATCCTCTCTCGCAGACTCTTTGCGTCAACCTCAGGATGTAGGTACTATTATTATCCCCATTTTGCCACTGAGGAAACCGAGGCGCAGAGAAGTGAATGCCAAAGAGCTGGCGAATGGCAGAGCCTGTGCTGGAAGTCAGATCTCCTGAGCTCCTACTCCATTCTTACACATTGGATGTTGGTTGGTTGCAGATAGAATAATTGCAGGCCGAGCCCTACACGTGTCAGCTTTGCTGCATAACAAACAATCCCTAAATCTCACTGACTTTCAACACCGACGCTCAACCAACTGTGCCACCCAGGTGCCCCCGCATAATCAAACTTAAGCCTTCTGCCAAGAGATGGCACACTTCCTATCTGTTGACATCCCAGTGGCCAAAGCAAGAGAGCTGACCAAACCGAACATCAAAGCAGGAGTGAGGTATAGTCTTCTCACAGTGAAAGTAGGGACCAAGGAGGCAGGAAATACATATTTGTGTGACGCAGTTGGCCATAAACTGCTGGGCTCTGCAGCCAGACGCGTAGGTCTGACCCCTGGCTCTACCATTTAGTAGCTGGGTGGCCTTCCGGAAGGTGCTTCTCCTCCTCATGCCCCAGCTTCCTCATCTGTAAGATGAGCATGACAATTACAGCCCTGCGTGAGTCTCCTGGGGCTGCCATAACAGAGTTCTACAGCTGGGTGATGTAAACAACGAAAACTTATTTTCTCTTTCTCACTTGGGCTAGAAGTCCAAGATCGAGTTGCCGTCAAAGGTAGTGTCTCGTGAGACTTCTCTTCCCAGCTTGTAGATGGCCATCTTTCTGCTGTGTCCTTGCTGGTCTTTCTTTACGTGTGCACTGTGAGTACATTTCAGGGTCTCTTCTTTTTCTTTCTTTCTTTTTTTTTAAATTTTTTAACGTTTATTTATTTTTGAGACAGGGAGAGACAGAGCATGAACGGGGGAGGGTCAGAGAGGAAGGGAGACACAGAATCTGAAACAGGCTCCAGTCTCTGAGCTGTCAGCACAGAGCCCGACGTGGGGCTCGAACTCACGGACCGCGAGATCATGACCTGAGCCGAAGTCGGACGCTTAACCGACGGAGCCACCCAGGCGCCCCTAGTCTCTTCTTTTTCTTACAAGGATGCTGGTCTGTGGGACTAGGGCCCCAATCGTATGACCGCCTCTCCCCTTAATTACCTCCCTATAGGCCTTGTCTCCAAATAACAGCCCCGTTGGCAGGGGTGGGGGTGAGGGGGCGGGTAGGGCTTCACAAGGAAGCGCTGAATAGGAGCCGGGTTGCTATTCGTGCTTGGTTTTCGCTTGGCCCGAACTGTACTGATGGGGCATTTCTCTGCCGTGGTGACTCCTCATTCCATTCTTCTTTATGTCCTTGTCACCTGTCCCAATTCCCTGGCACAAACTAGGTGCTCAGAGAAGACATTTTTTGTCATCCTGCGGTGAAGCAGGAAGCAGTTAATGGGAGCCCCCCAGGTTTGGGGGAACCCTGGGTGTTGCTCACTTGCTGTGGCTTGAGGCACATCCTTGTCTTATGCCAACCGGGATCTACCACATCAAGACGGATGTTTTGCAAATGGCAAGACTTCACTCCTTTTTTTATGGCTGAATAGTATTCCATTGCATAGATACACCATGTCTTCTTTACCCGTTCATCTGTTGATGGATACTAAGGCTGCCTCCATAACTTAGCTACTGTAGATAATGCCACGCTGGGTAATATATGGGACTGTTGAATCGCTGTATTGTATGCCTGGAACCAACACAACGCTGTATGCTAACTCTACTGGAATTTAAACAAACAAACAAAAAATAAGAAAATGGCCCAAGTTCTCGCCAGCAAAATCTCAGTAGATTTTCATTTTCTTGTGGCCTTTGGTGCCTACACTAAGGTAATTGGGCAATGTTCAGAACCGGAATTGACTCCGAGAGATTCTTTTTACAAAGATGCTGTTGTAAACCCCCAAGCGGCAGTAATTCTCCAAGCCCCCTGCCACAGATACTGTCCCCCACCAAGAAAGCACCATAATGACCCTGCACAACAGGGCTGGATATGGATGGGCATCAGGAGAACTCACTCGCACGGCTTTGTGTCCAGGGAAGCTTCTGGGTCTCGTTTATGAGTTTGGGTATTTGTCTTGAGTAGCCATTCATAGAACCACCAGGCTCAGAGTCTCCTCTTGGGATTCAGTGGCAACACTCCAAACTCCGTGTTCGTCTCTTATGCCTAATACATATGTGGCCTTGCTTGGGGAGGGATGTGTCTGAGGCTGTGTGTTTAGCAGGGGGATCCACCAGCTAAGGAGAAAATGATCACAGGACATGGGGACAGCCTGCCTTTCCAAGTCCTCTGCTTGATGTGGCTCAGCTCAGCTCAGCAGTGTTGGGGCAGATGGTGCCATGTGCCTCCTCCCAGATCACTGCTAATTAATTATTGGCACAATGAATAAGTCTGTGCGTGTTGACTCTCGCAGGCTCAATTTCCTCATCTGGGAAATGGGATCAATGACACATCCCATAAGATGTGTCGCATCTGGCCCAGAGTAGATGGTGACGGTGAATGGTGATGGAGATGAGAGCAGTGATGATGATGATGGTGATAGTGTTGGCGATGATGATGCTGATGGTGATGATGTTGATGGAGATGGTGATGATGTTGTTGATGGAGATGGTGATGATGATGTTGATGGAGGTGATAGTGGTGATGATGTTGATGGAGGTGATGGTGGTGATGATGGTGATGATGCTGTTGATGGTGATGATGATGTTGGTGGAGATGTTGATGTTGATGGTGATGATGTTGATGTTGATGATGATGTTGATGGAGATGGAGATGGTGATGGTGATGTTGATGGAGGTGATAGTGATGATGATGTTGATGAAGGTGATGGTGGTGATGATGGTGATGATGGTGATGATGATGTTGATGGAGATGGTGATGTTGATGGTGATGGAGATGGTGATGGTGATGGTGATGGTGATGGTGATGATGATGTTGATGGTGATGATGTTGATGTTGATGATGTTGATGGAGATGGTGATGGTGATGTTGATGGAGGTGATAGTGGTGATGATGTTGATGGAGATGGTGGTGGTGATGATGGTGATATTGATGGTGATGGAGATGGTGATGGTGATGATGATGATGTTGATGGTGATGTTGTTGATGATGATGTTGATGGAGATGGTAATGTTGATGGAGATGGTGATGTTGATGGTGATGATGTTGATGTTGATGATGATGTTGATGGAGATGGTGATGGTGATGTTGATGGAGGTGATGGTGGTAATGATGGTGATGGTGATGGTGATGGTGATATGATGATGGTAATGATATGATAATGATAAAGATATAATGGTGATGCCACTGCTGTTGATACGATGGTGATGAAGATATGATGATGGTGATGGTGAAGGTGATGATGAAGATATGACGATGATGATGGAGATGATATTGATGGTGGTGATGATGGCGATGGTGATGGTGGTGGTGGTGGTGATGGTGATTATGATGATGGCAGCTTTTCCCATAGAGAGGACTTGCTATATGCCAGGCATAGTTTAAACACTTCATATATGTTGGCCTTCTTAATCTTTTAAGCAAGCCGGGAGCTAGATGCTGTCATTCTCCCTACTTTACAGATCAGGAAACTGAGGCATGGTGGAAAAGTGACTCACTGAAAGATACACAGCTAGCCGCTGCCCTGATGGCCTTGAAGCTCATCCAGTGTTAGTTATGCAAGACTATGTCCCCGTGCCCAATGCTCCCCGACCTGTGGCAGGAAAAAGGGTGCAAACAACACACACTGCTTATTCTAGAAAGTAATTACTTCGAATTAAACTATTGTATACTTTCTAAAAATTTCTCCTTTCATGTTGTTTCCATGGAGAGTCAGACAGAGGCAGGCCAGCCCATCCTGGGCACTGACTCCCGCTGGCCGGAGCGGCCGCTCTGTAATATTAACATCCATGGGCCTCTGGGTCATCCATTGTTGACCTGCAGAGGTCAGTGAGCTCAGATCCACGGGCGCAGGTGCGTTCAGGTGAGAGGGAGAGAAACAAGCCCAGGTGGTCTTGACTATGCCGAAAGTTCTTTTCTTGCTTGCCTTGGCAGGCACACGTACTAAAATTGGAATGCTATAGAAAGTTCTCTTCATCCCCACTCCCAGAGGGAAAGCATTTTGCATGCCTCACAGGTGACGAGAGCCGCGATAGCGAGTGGCTGAAGCTACTGCAAGCTGAGGGCTTATTATTAATACCATGGGGAGAGCTGGGGCGGGATTTTCATCTGTCCTTATTACTGTTTGGGGAGCCTCCCTCCCCGCCCCCCCAGCACTTAGGAAAAAAGCCCAAACAACAATAATACTTCCTGAGTCTCAGATTCAAGTAACCTCTGCCTTTACAAAATGCCCAGCTGTCTGATTCCTGCCAGTTAGAACATTCCAGAGTCAGACCCTCCTCCCCCGGCCCCCCACGTGAGCCAGGACTTGCCACCAGCCCGGCTGCAGGTGCTACCTGCACGGGCCTCTCTCTTCCCGTCATGGGGGAACAATAGCTTCCAGCCCCGCGCCGCCCCTCCCCGCTCCTGTGGCCCCACCAAGCCACTCCGCGTGTCTGAGCCTCAGTTTCCTCCCAGGTCCGACGGGAGGCCGGAGCTGCCTCGGGGACTGTGCGTGCAACCGTGAGGTTGCACAGGGTGTGTGGAGTGGCTGACCCTGCCGGGTGCACGGGACATCTCCAAATTAGGCACACCCCGGCCCCTGGTCTCCGATCTAGGGCAGGAAGTGGCCTCAGAGATCGCACAGTACACAGCTTTCGTTTACATTTTGGAGCACAGAAGCCTCCCCACTCAGTGCTCCCGGCTCTGACCCCGCGCTCTGCTGGTGACTCTTCTCTTTCGCCACCAGTGGGCCTGACAGGGCTCTGCCATCAGAATAGCACTTGCTATTTACTCTGGGTGTGTGAGCTTAGCTTGTTGCTGGCACAGTCTGGAGAGATCTTCCCGCCTTCTCCCTGCGGTAAGTCTGAGTACTTTTTTTTTTTCTGTTTTTCAGATGAAGAAGCCGAGGCTCAGAGAGGTTGAGGCACTCCCCCCGAGATCGCACAGCTGGTGAGTGGCTGGAACTTGAGCCCAGCTCTCTGTGACTCCAGAGCCTGTGCTGTTAATTGCTTGCTTTCTCTGTCTTAAACTGCGTTGAAATGGTTGTCCCCCGGCAGCCAAGGGTGGGAGACCTGTGACCCGGTTAGTGTCGTAACTCTCCCGGTGCCTCCTACCGAGCACAGTAGGCCCTCCAGACATACAGGATATTTTGAAGGGGATCCTTTCTAATCCCGCGCGGTGGGGCAGTGTTCAGGGAACCGGACGCTCATCGAATCACTGGAAAGTTCTGCTTAGCCAAGGGCTTCCCCTTTTTGCTACGTTTAAATGCCCCAAGTCACCAACGCGTGCGGCGTGAGAAATGCATTCTGCGCCCCGTCATAAAGCATGTCTTACATTTCATGTGCAGACTGTACCTATAGACCATTTTGACCGTGGAGGTATCTTTGTGATTCAGAAAGTACGATCCTTGACTTCGCGGTGGGAGGGAGGGCAGGACAGGTGGCGGAGGAGGGGTCCAGCACAGGGCTGACACCAGCCCAGGCCCCCAGTGCCCTCATCCCACACCCAAGCAGGTGTCTTGCCAAGGGCTAACCTCCGCCAGCCTTTTCTGCACCCTCAGTGTGATTCTGACCATCTCTGTTTCCCGGTCCTGCTACTTCTCACGCTCCCCCCCCTCTCCTGTCACCAAGAGTGCCCGTCTCCGTTTCCTCATCCTTGAGGCCCACTCTCTTGTTTTCAGAAGGTTTCCTAGAACCTGCTTCTGAAAAATCTTTGAGAATGAACAAGCCCCACTTAGTAACGTGACCGCAGATGAACCGCCTGATTTGGTCTCCTAAGTCCTCAGAGAAAACTCTAGAGTAGGGGTAGAGGTGGGTGTGATGTTGGTTTTCAAGCCGTCTTCGGGGTGGTGGGGAGGCCCCAGCGTCCGGGCTGGGCCCTGCCCACCCCTCAACTGGAAAATCTGTTTCAGTAGCTAGTTTCCGCCCGGGTAAGATTCTAGTTTAAATAAAATCCGGAAACCATGACCTCACTAACGTCCTCGTCCAGAAGTCCGGAAAGCTGGTTCTAGGTCTGGTTCCGCCACGTTGCACTGGGTGGACTTTGCCAAGTCCTTTACCTTCACTGGGCCTCAATTTGTCCATCCGTACAGTGGGGTCCTTGTGGTTTCTGGCCAGAGCGGCAATGAGTCTTCGATGATGCTCATGCAGCCGCTTATGCTCCTGAGTTGACAAGGAAAAGCCCATCAGGGCAGGGGACTGACTGAGAAAGGGGCGATACTTGATGAAAACAGCCCCACCCTCCATGGGTACCCTGGTTGGGACAAATCCAGAGTCACACACACTCCCGGGGGGAATGAGCCCCCCTCCGTCTGACATCCCAGTATTCCATGGAAGTCACTCTGAGGCTGCGGGCTCTCTGGGAACCAGACCCGTGGGCCCCGTGGTAGGGCCGGGTGCCCCTCCCATGCCGTGAGCCCCACATCCTGCCTCGCCACAGAGGACCCCAGGAGGCAGGATGCACACTTGCTCGCCACAGCTCTCGGTGCCTGCACAGATGTAGAGTGCGGTTTTGTAGTATTTTTGGCTTTATTGTTTTTGCAAAAGCCAGAGGAAGTCTGTAGGCGGAGCTCTGCCTCCCGTCCCCGAAGGTGACTGGTCTGCTCGGTCCGGGGCCAACAGAGCTCAGGTCGGAGGGGGAAACTTGCCCTGGGCCATCCGTGGGCCACCCTGCCTTGAGGATGTCACTGTCACCATCCCATTTTCCATATGAGGACACTGAGGCCCAGAAATGACCCAGAACTCCCCCTCCCCCACCACCTCCCACTCTACACAAACCCAAAGGGACCTCTGCTCGCTGAGCTCTGAGCACTTTGCATCCTGTGTGCGGCCCACGCATATTGAGGGCCCACCGCTGTTCTCAGTATGGGGGACACAGCAGTGAAGGACACAGGTGAGGTCCCTGCCCCCCCTAGTGGGGGAAGAGAGACAAATAGAGAAGGAATACCGTGTACAGTGAAGTGTCATTTTGTGACTGAGTCTGCAAAGGGAAATGTAGCTGAGCAAGGGAGCACTGACAGCGATGCGACTTTAGGGGGATCAGGGAAGGCCCCTCCAGGGAGGGCATGTGGGCAGAACCATGAATGCAGCCAGAGAGCAGGCTGTGTGGATTCCAGGCTAAGAATTTTCTAGGCGGGGCAGGAAGGGTGGCAGGTGCAAAGGCCCTGGGGCAGGGAATGTGACTGTTGTACCAGAACACTCTTCGACCCTCTGTGTGTTTGCCTCCCCACTCTCCCACCAACACAGCTACTAGTCTCTGTTGTTTCCTTCATCTGTCACCTCCAAGTGTCTGCAGGGGTGAGGTAGGGGGTCATGGCTATGTAGAAAAAAAAAAGAGAGAAGGAAAAAGACAAGAAAAAGGAAAGAAATCAAACAGAATTGAGTGGAGCAGAAGAAAAGTGTATATCTAATAGGAAACGACTCATCTGATTCCTTAACCCATTTTGCACAGTTCATTCCTGGTTGACATTTGAAGTAGCTTCATATTCGGTAGGGGGTGAGGGGGGCGGGGCAGAAGCAGGCACACCTGTGGCCCGGCACGGCCATCAGCAGGCTGTGATCTTGGGCAGCGTCCCGTCCCGCCTGGAGGTCCCTTCTTCCTCTGTCTTGGTTGGTATTGACACCTGTCTGGCACCTGCTGAAGCAGCTCACGGGCGGGGTGTGCTGGAAGGGACATGTTTGGAGAGTTAGGGACCACGAGTTCAAGTCTTGCTGCCACCACAGACGCCTATACAGCCTCGGACAAGTCACGTCCCTGAGCCTCGCTTTCCCTACCTGGAAAAGGAAGCCGAGAGGTAGGGTCCTCCCTCCGTTCCTCTGTGATCCTGAAATGCCACAAGCCTTTGCCTCCGAGGCAGGCGGCAGTCAGGCATCGGGACAGAGCCTTCCAGCAGCTCCCTTTTGATTTTGTGAGCCTGGAACTCTCAGCAGAGGGATGCCCAGTGTAGGGGGCACGACCTCGGTGATCCTGCCTCGGGCATTCAGATAAGAGCCTCAAGCAGTCCTCGCCTCTCTCTGGTGTGGGGCCTGTGGCCGTGGAACCAGAAATTCATTTCTAGGAGCAGAGGAACGTCTCTCTTTCCCTGGGACCCAGAAGGACTTATTAAAGTGTTCCATTAACTGAAGCTCATTCAGCTGGAAAAAGAATAATCAGACAGCAGTTCTGCCTGGTTACTGGCCTGTGAACTCCTTGAGAGTTTCCCAGAAGGAACGCTTAACAAGCCCCCGTGTGGGGGCGCCTGGGTGGCTCAGTCGGTTAAGCATCTGACTCTCGACTTCAGCTCAGATCATGGTCTTACGGTTTGTGGGATCGAGTCCCACCTTGTGCTGTATGTTGACAGTCCGGAGCCTGCTTGGGATTTTCCCTCTCCCTTTCCCTCTCTGCGCCTCCCCCACGCTCGCTCGCTCGCTCTCTCTCCCTCTAGATAAGTGAATAAACTTAAAAATAAAAATAAAAACTCCTGTATGTAAGAGAGCCCAGCCCTTCCCGCTTCCTCCCCGACGAGCAGTCAGTGTGGGAGTCGACCAGCAAGGCTGTTATCGTTCGGCGTCATCCCTCTGTCCATCTGCCCGTGAAACAGGCCCCCATACGGGTACAGTGCCAGAGATACAGAAGTAAATGAGACACGGCCTGTGCTCTCAGTGACCATTCGGGCTCAGCCTGACCACTTTCCTCGTTCGGTCGAACTCCAGACCCTTCATGGCTGAGCGGACTCTGAAGGTCACAAAGATGTAAACATTTGAGCAACTTTCGCCTGTCAGTGTTATCTGTTTTCCACAATGCCTGCGCCGAATTCATTGGCTTAGCCTTCTTCAGTCAAATAAATTTTCTTTTGGTTCCTTCCTTCCAACACATCCTTGTCTCACGTGAATTTGGGGGGAAGGGAAGTGGCCAGAAAGTTGCTCGTGGGCAACGAGGCACTTAACAAGGGCATTTTACTGATTATAAAGTTCAGGATTTTGTAGCAAACGGTAAGCAAGCCCTCTTTTGGTCCCGGACTACCTCAGGTCGTGCAATTGGCTGCTGCAAACATAACCCTGAAAAACAATCCAGATAAAGGACTGGTCAGGGCTTTGCATTCTGAGCCCACCCAGTAAGACGTGTGGGAATGCATGAGACCCTTGGAGGACTGTCTCTTGACAATAGGTTGGCACAGAAAAAGTCTGGATTTGATCCTGAGGTCTAACACTTACTAACTGTGAGATTGTGCAAATTGCAATTGTTCAGTGTCTTTTAGCCTCAGTTTTATCATCTGTAAAATGGGATAATACCTACCTTTCAGGTGATTGTTCAAGATGATGTAGGATCGCTGTTGTAGGAACATGACGGGGAACAAAACAGAGACTGAGCTCAAGGACCCTAATTGCATGGAGAACCTTTTCAGCTATCCATAAGCATGTAACGTTGGAAAACAGAGGTGGGCCAGGTGCAGAGGGTGGTAGACGGTGTGATTCGGGCATGCAGAAGGTTCAGAGAGAGTCTCTCTGATGAGCTGACATGGGACCCAGCATCCTGAGTTAAGTGGTGGGTGGGTCCTGTCTGTGGGAGGAGCATCCGGGCAGGGCGCACAGGCGGTGCACGGGTCCTGGGCTCGTCATCTTGCAAGGGGGCACGGGGCTGGGGAGCACAGTGGGCAAAGGGAAGGCGTGGAGAGTGGGGTCGGAAAGTAGGCAAGGACCAGTTCTAGGAAGATCTCGCAGGCGTCGAGGGGCACGGGGGAGCAGGAGAGCATGTTCGGTCCGGGGTTTGCTTTTTATCGCCGCCCGTTAACTGAGCAGCTAACCTGTTACCGTTGCTTGGATCGCGGCAGGCGCCGCGAGGCTCCTGGGTGTGGACGAGGGCCTGTTATGAATGGGAGAGATCTCACACCTCTTCTGCCCAGAGCCCGGGCTCAGAGTTTCCCCTTCTGAATTTGGGGGCAGGATGATAGCTCAGTCAATGCTCACAGAGGCTGAGCTCCCAAAACAGGAGGGAGTGAAGGTTCTTGGGGCCGGGTCCAGGCCAAAGCTTACCAGAAGTCCCTTATCTCGCCAGGCCTGGCTACCTATCTGGAAAAGAGGGAGAAGATTAGCAGCCGGGCACGTTGTGAGAGCCTCGTAAATAGAAGTTGAACCGAAAGACCATGTGCTTATTATCTGCATTAGCAAGAATATTGTATTCGAGGCAAGTTCTGCTCAGAGACTGAGACTGTCTCTGCCAATAATTTAACACAGCTTCACTGAGGGAGTTATAATTTATAATAGTAATATTTCACAAGCCAGTAGGATAGAGGATGATGTCTCTTAATAAGCCATTAAAGAAATAACATACTCCAAACCAGTGATGAATTACACTGTTGTTCCAGGCACAGGGGCGACGGGAGGAATAGAGTCCAAATTCAGTTGAGGTGCACCTTGCTAGGAGCTGGTTGTCTGTGGAGTCAGGCCTTCCAAGCACCAGCTGTCGGCTTGGGTCCCTCGATGCCGGGGCACGTAGCTCGCGGTGAGGGCACCGGTGTTGACAGGCGAGGTGGGCTCCTCCGAAGGTCCAGGGACGGCTGGTCCAGGGGCTGCTCCGTAGTGGCCCAGGGACAGCTCTGTGGCTCACACCCCTGCCCACGAGGAGAAGCCTCACCAAGGCAGAAACAGATGTCCCTTCTCCTCCTGAGACGGCTGCCGGGTTAATGCCACTGCCAACTGGGAATGGCCCGGCCAAGGCAGGAGCAAGTGTCTCAAGATTTCCGGAGAGTTCCTTAGGTCAGCAAAGAGGAGCCTCGCCCGGGGCCAAACACTCAGTGAGTCCTCGCAATTCTTGATATTTAACGTTTAATACTTCTTTTTTTTTAATGTTTATTTTTAAGAGACAGAGAGACAGAGCGCGAGCCGGGGAGGGGCAGAGAGAGAGGGAGACACGGAATCCGAAGCAGGCTCCGGGCTCCGAGCTGTCAGCACAGAGCCTGACTCGGGGCTCGAACTCATGAACCGCGAGATCACGACCTGAGCCGAAGTCGGATGCTTAACCGACTGAGCCACCCAGGCGTCCCTTTGGTATTTGAAGTTTAAATGCCCATCATGTCATAGCCGCCGCTCCGTATGTTTTTATCGCCAAGCCCCCAGCAACTTGGGCACTGCGTGAGCTCCCGCGTGCTTACGGCCAGCAGGTGTGAATGACAGCGTCCTGACACGGCTTTCTCGGTGGAAGGCAACCCACCCTGAGGTCAAAAGAGCTTTGCTGAAATCATAAGGAGGTGGGTTTGAAACCATAACATGCCAATACACAGCAAAGAGGACGCAAACCCACCCTGATAGCTCCTCTTTCCAGGTTTTCGATGGTTATTCCTTTTCTCTATGGATCATAGAAATGTTTGCTATGAAGCTGTGGTCCACAACACACACACACACACACACACACACACACACACACAGATGCAAAATCCACCCGGGAGTGTCTTCCCCAGTAAAGGATGGTGTTGGTCACTCACTGGGACAGGGAAGGAGAAGGTGTAGAGGGTCAGGACCCCAGAAGGCCAAAGACAAGTATGAACGGAAGCCTGTGGGACAGCCCCTCTCCAGACACACCAAGGCAAGGAAGGCTTCCCGAGGTCGCCCAGCTGGCAGAATCTGAGGGCTGGCACTTGGGTCGCCATTCCTGCCCTGTGCTGTGTATGTTCCGCTACGCCCAGAATCGTGCCGGGGCCCCCCCGTCCAGCCTTGGTCTCTCTGAGACCCCGGGATGGCCGCCCGCCCTTTCAAAGTCCCGTCTCTCACCGCTGCCCTGGAAGAGATGAAAGGACACCTGTTTGAAAGCAAATTGGGCAGAACAAGAAAGTGCTGGCAAAGGTGCTGTGTTCCCTGAGTGGGAAGCCCTTTGACAGGCAGCCGGGGACGAGCCGTGCAGTCTCCCGCCCCCAGGACTCAGCAGAGACACAGATGGGGGACTCCCAGGGTCAAGTGCCCACCTGGCGCCCCGGCCGCAAGGGCGTTCTCTGTCCTGTGGGTCAGCGAGGCCCGCTCGTCCCCTCTCTCCTGCCCTGCCTGCCTCCTCCACGGATAGAGGGTGAGTGGCAGCTGTGTGCACCTTGTGGGGGGTCAGGGGGAGTAGGGCGGAGTGGAGACAGTCCCCCCGCCTGTGTGGACGCACCCTCAGGGGAGGTGATGGCTCTGTCACCTGAAGGGCAGATACGTAGCTCGAAAAGCTCCGGGTTTGTGGCTGTGCTTGCTTGGGTCGCCTTTGGGCTTCACGTTTCTGAAATGTACGACTCTGGGCCAAGCGGCTTAACCTCCCTGGTCCTCCGTTTTCTCATCCGCAAAATGGACATCTGAACGGATTGGATTCAGTGAGTTAACAGGAAAAGAACTCTGAGACCAGCTTGTCGAGCTGTCCTTGGCACCAAGTTGGTGACTGCTCTCTAGAGGGTCAATACAGAGCAGCGATCACATGGGCTAACGGCCCCCGTGTGGGCCGCCGTCCCCTCACCGTCCCGTGCCGCTCCCTGAGAAGCCGTGAGGCATGTGCTGTTGCTGTTTTGGTTCTGCGCAGGAGGGCAGGGTATGGCTGAGCGTGGCCAAGTGGCTTGTCCGAGGTCGCACGGCTAATCAGGCTTTGGAGCTGCTTCCCACGTGGCATCTAGACCTGAGGTCTCTGGCTCCACCCACTGTTGGCCACGCGAGTGGCCCCGAGTAGGTCCCCTGGCCTGTGTGCGCCCCTGTGGGCCATAGGTGCCGCAGGATGAGGCGTCTGGCTCGTGCTTGCCTAGGGCTCCTGCCCGTCTCCGAACCCCAGTGGGTGCTGGGCTCCTCTCGCCATACTGGCCGCTGGGTTTATCCTGTAGTCTGTATCCCCATTCTGGATGTCACTGGAGATCGTCACCTCAACTCCTTCAGGAGCCTTCACGATGCCCCTGCACATTAAGAGTTAAACAAATCTCTCCTTGGAAGTCGGAGCCTGGGAGGAACGTTATCTCTTCAAGCTACCTACCTATCAGCTGTCTAAACCTTCCCGCCAAACCCGCCAGGACTCCACCTGTCAGGTACCCAGGAGCCCTTTAGAACCAGCGACAGACCTCCGAGGCGGGGCCGGGGCGGGGGTCTCAGAGTCCCGAATAGTCTTTCCTTTGTCGGGACTTCTGCACCACCTAGATCAGGGAGATCTCTTTCTTTCTGGGGGCAGGCGTGAGCCTCGGCGTGCAGCCCCAACCGTGTTACATGCTCTGCACGTTGCGTGGCTGTCTTCAGACTCTGAATTGAGCACGGCTCAGTCTACACACATAAGAAGATTTGCGGATTTGCATTCCTTTTGTGCGGCTGAAAATATGAAAATATATCCACTCCTTCTCGTCTGACCCTAATCCCGCTTAATCGTGTTTCTCATGGACACGTCTCCAAACGTCCCATTCTGAACCACTGTTTGTGCTCCAAGGAATCTGTGTTTTCCCCTCCAGCCGCCCCCCCAGCGAAGGAGCAGGCAAGAGGTACCAGGGTAAGGAGGGGAGGATTTCCAACCGCAAGAAGGGGGCTCTCTCGACCTGTCAGCACCGCCTGGGTGTGGGGGACCCGGGCGAACCGTCGAGTCAGCGCGGGAAGGAGCGGGGAGACTCAGGCCCCAAAGGAGATGAGCTTCCGAAGCTACCAAGATAGAGACAGGGCTCGTCTTCAGTCTCCAGGGGACACCGTGTGCACCCCATCCAGTCTCGTTTCCATATGCCAGTCGCATCACTGCTGTGTGCTGCTCACCAACCATCAGTGGCTCCCAATGCCTTTATCTCAAGACCACATTCCAAAAGACTTCCCCCCCCACCCCGCCTGCCCACCGCAGCCACTCAGAAGGGCACCCTGATTTCCGTAACTGCGTGAGATGCCCCCATCATCACCACCGCCACCGCTCCCGCCGCCATGCACTTTTTTGGGACCCCACCCTCTCCACCCTCCTCAGTCTCCACGGTCACCTCCTCCATGGAGCCTCCCTTCCTTCTCTGGTTGTCATCAGCCCAGCACTTCTGAGTCACCGGGGCCCTTGGGTGTGCGGAGCAGAGAGTTACACGTACGAACTGCCACGTGCGGGATCCCAGTCTGGCCTCGCCGTCTGGAGGTGAAGAGAGACAGGCCCCCTGGTGTGGGCAGTAAAGTACAGGTGTCCCCACAGGTAAGAGGCCCCGTGAGAGGCTGGGCAGAGCAGCACTGAAGAGAAGAGAGGCCTCGGGCGTCAGCCCCGCCCTTCCTAGCCCTGTGACCTTGAGACAGTATCCTGAGGCCGAGGGCCTCAGCTGTCCCGTCTGTAAAATGGTATTGATAGTCGTACCTTCCCCAAAGGGCCTGGAACTGCCTCTCTCACACCCTGGCTTCCCTAAGAAGCCGTGCAGCCTTGGGAAAGCTTAGCATCTCAGAGCCTAACTACCCCCACCCCTGCAAAGCGGAGTGGAGGGTACCTGCCCCCAGAGAGCCGCTGGGCACCTTGCCAGGGGTCCAGCAGGAAAACGTGTCAGATATCGACGCTGCGGGCCGGGCCGACTGTGCGTGGATAAGATGGGGAGGCAGCCAAGCCAATCCCGAGATACGGAGGAGACACCCCCGGGGGCCACGGCAAAACAATGAGGATTCTGTCCGAGAGTTTGATGTTGGGGTGCGACAGAAGTCGGGGGGCCGGCAGATGGGAGAGGCAGGTGAACCGGTGGCGAAGGGCTCCGGAATGGGCGGGGGGCAAGCTGCAGTCACCACCTAGAACAGCCTGGGGCTGGAGGGGCCTGGCCCTGTGGCTGGCCTGCAGCAGCCGCATTTTCCTGGAGGAGGCAGTGCTGGGGAGCCGGCTGGGGCCCTGAGTGTGTTAGAGCGCCCCCTAGTGGGACCTGGAATGTGGGGAGCCTGGAGACTGAGGGGAGCCCAGGGGGCTCTGGCTCTGTCCTGGCCATAGGCCATCTCCACAGAAGACCTCCCAATGGGTGAGTTCCTGGGCAGCAGTGGGAACGGGGTTGGGAAGGTTCCAGAAAGATCAGCTACCCAAGGTAGGAGGGTTGCCAAGGCTCTGGGCATCCAGCTGGCCCCAACCAGCCCTTCACGTGAATCCTCTGAGGTTGCCAGGGCTGTTCCTAGAAGTGGGGGGCAGGGCCGCCCGTGGGGCACCCCCTGGGGCTGTTGGTACAGGACCGGCCGGGGTGGGGGTGGGGGGCTGCTCCTGCCAGCAGGATGCAGTGCACTGCACGTGGGCCACTGAGGGCGGCTTGAGGGAAGGGTTATTTACCAGGATGTGGTCTGGGGTAGAGGGACCGCAGGGCGGAGCTGTCCCCAGGGATGGAAACAGTGGGGGGTTTCCAGCTCTAGGGCTGAGGGGGTGAGAGGTTAAGGACGGAGATGTTGCCGAGATCCCAAGACAGAGCTGGTGGACGCACGGAGGGGCCGGAGCCCCAAATCTCTGCCCCCTGTCCCTCCAGTCTCCCGCCTGTGTTCGTTCCCGTGGGCCAAACCCACAGGAAGCCAGCCCGAGTGGGAGCCCATAGATGCGGACCCTAAGGCCCGCCCCCCGGGCGCAAAGCACGTGGGGAAGGTGGAAGAAACATCTGGAGGGAAAGCCCGGACGCCCAGCTCTGCACCTGAACCCCCAGAAGGCCTGGGTGCACGCGTTCTGTGCTCCCTGGCCTGCAGGGCCAAGAGGGGATGGCCGTTCTGTCAGCCCCGATTTGGCCTCCTTGCAGCAGGACGTAGGCAAGCCTTGACCTCCCTGAGCCTGGTCTGGAAGCCTCACCGTGTCAAACCCTGCAGGGGCTTCCTGTGACTCCCGGGATGTCACCCCAGCCCTTGGGCCCAGCCCACGCCCGCCCTCCAGCTTCGTTTTGCATCTTGCTCTCTGGGTTTCTGTTCTGCGTGGCCTTCTGTCTTTCAGTTCCTTCAGACTCAGCTGCTCTCCCCGAGACACCTTTCGCACCTGCAGCTTCCCCAGTCCGGAGGCTCTTGTCTTCTCTACCTAGTTACCCATCTGTCATGGAAGCCTCAGGCTTCCTTTATTTGTTTGTGTGTCTGTTTGTCTAGAGCAAGAGTGGGGGAGAAGGGCAGAGGGAGAGAGAGAGAGAGTCTCAAGCACGCTCTGCGCTGAGCTCCTATGCAGGGCTCAGTCCCACGACCCGGGGATCGTGACCTGAGCCAAAACTCAAGAGCCGCATGCGCAACTGACTGAGCCACCCAGGCGCCTCTCCCTGGCACAGCTTTGAGACAAAATTCCTTCTCCGGGAAGCCTCCGTTTTTGCACTGAAGGCCTTCAACTGATTAGATGAGGCCCACCACATTTTGGAGGCTGATCTTCTTTATTTAAAGTCAAATTGATGATAGATGGCGGCCACGTCTCTAAACCGCCCTCCCAGCGACGCCGAGGCTCGTGTTTTGACCAGGCAACTGGGCGCCATGGCCTAGCTGAGCGGACGCACAGAGTTGAACCACCACCCCTTTTCACAGTTCCCTGGGTGATTCCTTGGTAATGGCAGCCTCCGCCCCACTCTGTAA
The DNA here is from genome assembly GCF_018350215.1 of Panthera leo. Classification (NCBI taxonomy): domain Eukaryota; kingdom Metazoa; phylum Chordata; class Mammalia; order Carnivora; family Felidae; genus Panthera; species Panthera leo. Next base: position 74,568,664 of record NC_056695.1, on the reverse strand, counting down.
TGTTAAGTTCCAGGAGGGCGAGGATGAAGGTCATTGGCTTTCCCGAACCGTTGGTTTGACCGGCACGTCACAGAGCTGCGGCCACATGGCCTGTGCCCAGTCATTGTTGCAGGAGAGAATCCGAGGGGGAGACGGGATCTGCACGGCAGGTGGCGGGGTGCAAATCGGAGTGAGGCGTTCGCTCCGCACAGGGCGCTCCCTCCATCTGAACCCCACCCCTCCCCCCACAAGGCATGCTTGTTTGGTTTCTCAAACGTGTGATGACACCAGGGCGGGGTGAAATCTCCCTGATGTTACTGTTGGTAATGACTGGCATTTCCTGAGGGTCAGGATCATTCTGGACGCTTTCTATATCCTTAAACCCTTAGCACCGATTCTGATCCCTGGTACATATTCAACGTTCTGGGTAACGTTTTCATAACGTGGGGGCGACCCGTCCCTTTGGGAAGTGGCTGTCCACGCTAACCTCGTGTGCGTTATTTTTTTCTCTCTCTTCACTGAGTCTGGGGTGTGCAGGGGCTGCATCATTGTCCCGTCGTACAGACGAGGCACTGAAGCCCAAGGATGTGGACTCGCCTGAAGTCCTGAGGTGACTCGGTGTCACTGCCGGACTACCGGGCTCCTGCCCCAGAGTGGGGGGGGCCGTCTCCGTTGTCCTCTGTCCTCTGGGAAGCCCAGAGGGGGGAGAGAGTCCTCAAGGTGAGCAAAGTTGCTGGCCGGGTTCATCGGGCCTGGTTTTTACTCCGCAAAGAGAGAAATAGCCACACCCTACCCTGCGTGTCGGGGAGCCTGTCATGACCCCCATCTGCCTCTGCGTGCCTGGGGCCACCACTCAGGCCTCCGCTCGTCGTGGCCCGGTTCCTCCCGGCTGATAGTTTGTGCAGGGAACGGTTGTAGCTTGGCTGGTCGGTCCTTCCTGCCCCAGGGGAGGGGAGAGGCTTGGGGCCAATCCAGGCCCAGCCGGGCTGTGGGGATACAGCTGCCAGCTTTGTGGGTGACTCAGAGTGGGTGGAGAGGAGCTGGAGCGAGCCCCCCAGGGCGAGAACCAAACAAGCAGGGAGGTCTCTCTCTCACCCCTGCCTGGCGGGGCCTCTCACCCTCTCCTGCACCCCCCGCACCAGGCTCAGGGCAGGGCAGACCCCTGGGCGCCACCCGCCGGGCTCTGCCTGCCCCTTTACCACCCGCCAGTGGACGGTCTGGGGCAGGTGACCTGACTGCTGCGAGCCTCTGTTCCCACCTCGGAAAGATGGAGATGATACCCCGTCCCGGCAGCAGGAGTGTCGTGGGCTCGGGCACTTTGACCTGCTGTCCTGCTTAGAATAGGGTCCGGCAGAGAGAACGCCTCCTTCCTGTTAAACCACCTCAGAGGCAGGGCTGGATTTTACCCCCCATTTACAGACAGCAGACTGGAAGCTCAGGCAGCCCACGTAATGTCCCTGGGGTCACCGTCCCAGGGGCTCAGGTTCGGATTTTCCTGCAGGGCCTCGGCCCTGGTTGCAGCAGCCGGACCACCTGGGCCTCTGCTGGCTCTTTCCCTGCTTGGGCTCAGCCCGCAACGCCTTCCGAGCTCCTTTCGCCAGCGCAGCTGCATGAACAGAGCACTTCTGTCTCCGGAACCGGGCACGTCTGGGAATCTGGGGCCTGGCTCTCCTCTGAGCGCTGGTGCCATTGCCCTGTGTCATTGGACGAGTCATTTCCCCTCTGCGAGCTCAGCCTCTACATCTGTCAGAAGAAGTGGGGCAGAGATGTAAGGGGGGGTGTAGTCCGTGCAAGAAAACGGAACCCACTGAAGGAATAAACCCTAAAGTCCCGAGAGCACTCGGGATGTGCTTGGGCGCCGTTCTAAGCCATTGACCTGCATTGACTCCTGTTTTTCTCAGCCCAGCCCTGAGAGGTAGGTTCCATGCTTATCCCCACACTATAGGGGAAGACAGACAGAAGTTTTAAGCAGGCGGGTTGGATTCGCCGGATCTGGTGCTTACAAAGTTGTTGGAAAGGTGACAGGAGCGCAGTCCTTGGGTATTTTGGCCCTACTCCTCCAGGCCGAGGTCCAGAGGCCAGGAAACTACAGGAAGTCAGGCAAAATCTGCAGGCCGGAAGTGAGGGAGGCAGGTGGTTCTGGGCCCAAGGTTCAGACCACAAAGCAGCACCCATCCCTGTGGGAAGGAGGATGGTCCTGCCTCCCTTTTGCCCGTCCAACTACTACTGGCCCGAATCTCAACCGCATCCCGAGCCCTACAGGCAGGGGAAGCTGGGAAATGTGGTTCCCAAACTTTCAGGCCCTGGGGGGGACACTGAGGAGGGAGGAAAGAGTCCTCACTCCAGTGGACTGGACCCAGCCTAGCGGGCCGTGCAAACAGCAGGATGCCCTCACATGTGGACAAGGTTGATGCTCTACAGATTAACCTTTGCACAGAGAATTGGGGCTGTGTGGACTCCATATACTTTGCCGGCTGCTAGCCCCTTCGTGGCTTTGGGACCCCTTCCCTGCAGGTCCTCAGGGGTCGTGGCCAGTAGAATAGGGAGCAGCCCTTTAAGGAATGGGCGTCACGAATGCAGCAAGCTGGAAGCATCATTTTCATGATGCCCCCGGGGTTGTTCGTGCCCGATTTCATTTGTTCTTTTAAACAAGCCTGCCAGGAGGGCAAGCCAGGGGTTCTGTCGGATTTTTTTTTTTTTAATAAATGAAGGCCTGAACCTTAGGGAGGGCAGAGAATTGATGTTTATCATGCACCGCCTCTGTGTGAGACCGGCTGGTCGCTTCTGTGCGTGTCCTTTTAAATCTACCATAGCCCTCCTGTGTGGGCACTATTAGTCCTGCTTCCTGGGTCCAGAAATCAGTATCAGAGCAATGAAGTGCCTTTCCCATGAGCACACGACCAGGAATAGGAGGAAATCTCAAGAGCAAACGAGCAGGAATGGAAGGAATCGGGATTCGAACCCGGGTCCGTCTGTGTCGTTCTTCCGACAGCTGTTGACCGTGACTCACTAGCAGGTGCCTCACAGAACCAGACGAGGTGGATTCCAAGAGTCCAGTGAACAGGCCGGGGCTGGGTAGCGGTTCAGGGGAGAAGGGATCTTCTTTGCTAGAAGTGATGGGACCCTTCACCAGCTCGTTCCTGTTTCATGCCACCCTGGGCCCCCAGGCGAAGCCGCCGGGACCCCCAAAGGCCAGGACGTTGAGTGGGAGCCAGTTTCCAATGACCCAAAGCCTCGTGGGCGCTAAGTCCCCGTAGCCGCTCGTCATGCTCTCGGGATGGGTTGAGCTGGGAAGTCCCCCTCGCGGTGCCTCCTGAAGCTGGTGTGTGCGGAGGCCAAGTGAAAGCAGACGGAGCAGGGGAAGGGGGTGGCAGACGAGAGGGGCAGCCGTGGCCCTCCACCTGTCCATCTGCCCACCCCGCTGGTAGGAGGCGGTGCAATCTGTGTGGCACCCCTGGGGCGTCTTTGGGCCCCACCCCCTCCTCCAGGTTTGCCAAGCACCTGATGCACCCAGGAATGTGCCAGGCACCAGGCCTCAGAGAAGCAGAGGAAAGACTGTGGCCTCCACTTGCAGCTGTGGAGGAAGCTTGTAGACCATTTCTCCCACCGAGGACTATCAAAGCCGGATGAGACAGAAGTCCAGCTCTTTGAGGGGCACCTGGGTGGCTCAGTCGGTTAAGCGTCCGACTTCGGCTCAGGTCGTGATCTCACAGCTCGTGAGTTTGAGCCCCGCATCGGGTTCTGTGCTGACAGCTCGGAGCCTGGAGCCTGCTTCGGATTCTGTGCCCCCCCCCCTGCCAAATATAAATGAACATTTTTAAAAAATAAAAAAAAAAAAAAAGAAATCCAGCTCTTTGAAGGTGTTAAGAGAGCAGCCGAGGCAGCCGGGACTTGAAAGAGGAAGATCGAGAGAGAAGGGACAAGAAGGGCTTGAGTCTTACATCCTGCGGCCTTCCTGCCTGAGGGACGTGCTGGCTGGTAGGAGGCTCCAGAGACAAACAGAGACAAACAGCTCCGTGTTGGGCCGTCTCACAAGGCTGGGGGTAAAACTAATTAAATTAAAAATGGAACTCGGGACCACCAGGTCAGCCCAACCCTAAGTGACCAAGAACCTAGAGCAAAGGAACCAGAGAGAAAAGAGGGATTGTCCTGCACCTTTTCTTCCTTCCAAGGCATTTACCAGTATTTCAGTTGCACGGGACCAGACCCCGAGAAACCAAGCCGAAAACAGCAGCCGAGAGGTTAAAAGGCTGGACCCCGCTTTTGATAACCTCACAGTGCAGGGGAGACAGAAATCGAAGGTGAGAGCAGGCAAGGAGGAGGGGCCTCGGTAGACATCCCCGCTATCCTTTGAGAAGGGCCTCTGAGTGAGGGCAAACCAGAAATGACCAGTCACTGTGAAAACTAGAGCGTGGCCCCACTCATCCCAGTCACCAACTGGAACAAAGTCCCTGCTCACGTTCCTCTCCGAATAAGGACAGCCTGTTCCAGGGCCTCTGTGCTTTTGGCACATACAGTATGCACAGTTACCAGGCATGCCGGGAGACAGAACCAAATGATGGAAGAGAAATAAAGAGAGAAAATAGACAATAGAAGTAGACCCACATGTTCTCCAAATGTCACAAGGGACAGACATGATGGTCTTTAAAATAACTGTGGTGAATAATTGCAGGACGATAGAGAAGAGGGGGGATCTCACCTGAAGAAAACAAGAACCCATAAAAGTTTGGCTCAGATGGAAATTCTAGAACTGAAAAATACAATAACTGAAATGAATGCAATACCTAATTCAAAGACATTAGATGCAGAGGGAGAGGGCATGGCAAGGTAGTATGTGTCTTAAGAAATTGGAAAGACGACAGATTTCAAGCCCAAAGAAATGACAAGAAAGGAAGTAACGAAGATGAGAGCAGGTGTTGATGAAATAGAGGAGTAGCTGTGGCTGTACAGAAAGATCTAGAAGGGGCAGCAGAAGGCAGGGGCGGAGTGCTGGCTCTGCCACCATCTCTGTGTGACCTTAGACGAGTCGCTTGCCTTCTCTGAGCCTCAGTTTCCCATGTCAGGAAAATAAGCATGATTATCCATTTGGCCCGGTTGTGTGGGGATCCACACGGAGGGGGGTCCACACAGACGGCAGCACTGCACTTCTTCACGCGACGTGCTGATGTACCCACCCATCGACTCGCCCCCCTTGGTCATTTCACTGGCAACTCTCCTGCGGGGGCTTTGCGGAGAGCCGGGGGCATCCCAGCCTTGGGGGATCTGTGCACCGCGGCAGGCGTGAACGGAACAGAAACCCGTGCGGTTCATTCACCAGGCTTTCCAAGCATTTAAAACAGCTCATCTGTCAGTGGCTGGTCATCGCCAGCCTCTCCCTGTTGCCAGAGAGGTTTATCCTTGCTCAGCACCCTCTTGAGGGAAATCGTGACTTTCTGGATCCTTGAAAAGGTGCTAACGTGTGTCACCATTGTGCCAGTGACCCCTTTAGACTGTCACAAACACGTTCTCCGTGCCTCCTGCAGGACAGGCATACCGTGGGGATCTCGAGAGTTCAGTTCAGGGCGATCCAACGGATATTGTAACAAAGTGAGTCAAATGAGTTTTCTGGTGTGTACAGAAGTTATACTTCCACCGGGGGAGTCTGTTATGTGTGCAGTAGCGTTGTGCCTTAAAAAAATCAAGGTGCATACCTTAACGTAGAAATCCTTTTCTGTTAAAAAGTGCTAACCATCATTTGAGCTTTCAGCCCGCCGTAATCACTGATCACGGGCCATCTTAACAAATCTAATAGTGAAAAAGGTTGAAATATCGCGAGGATGGCCAAAATGTCACGCAGAGATGCGACGTGAGCGAACACTGTTGGGAAACAGCACCGATAGGCTGGCGAGGCACAGGGATGCCGCGGTCCAATTCGGAAGAGACGCGGTATCTGCCAAGTGCGACTAAAGGGAGCGGGCTTGTCCTCCAGCACGTGGCTGAGAGGTGCCCGTCACTCTGCAGGCGGGCCAGGGGGCCGTGTCCCCGGGGGAGGTGTGGCCGGCCTCCCTCGCCACACGCGCGCGGAGGTCTCAGGCCCGTGGCATCTTGGTCCGGGTTCCGCTCCCGGGAGCAGGGCTGGCTTTCGCCCGTGCGTCACAGGCTGCGTCACTTACTGGAGTACAGGGCAGTCACGCTTTCCTTGTTTCTTCCCCGGGGCCGGGGAAGGGGTGGAAGGGTGTTCTCGCTTTTCCATTGCCGTGCACGCGAGGGCTTTGGAAAGCACTCACTGATGCTGGCACAGAAGGTCTCTGCTGGGATGGGATCCGGGCGAGCGCTCTGGCCTCGGAGATGCGGCTACCGGGACGTGCTGAGCGGACGGGAGGAGGGTGTTGTGGTTCCCCTGCTTCTGCAGCCCAGCCTTGCCCTCTGTTCCCCCCCTCTCTCCAGCCCAGCATCAGCTCAGAGCATGAATATCTGTCCCATGGAGCCATGCCCTTGTAGGGACCCTGACGGCTCATTCAGAACTTGATTTGATCTGTGCGGTCCAACAGTCCTCTATTTGAGTGACTTTGTCTCTGCCCTTGGTGTCGGCGGGTCCCCATGTCACTCTGAGCAAACTTAGCCTTTCTAGTGGCTTCCACAGCCCCGTGCTCCCCACCCCACCCTCACACATGCCTGTTCCTCTCCTCCACATCGATCCAGGTGGACCAGCCTCCTTTCTCCCAAAGGCACCGGGGCCTTGCATCTGCCTGGGAACCTCCCACCTTAGACTCTTTCTTGATGTGTCCCAACCACCTATCCCAGAGCCTGGAGCATCGCAGAGCCCTAGAAAATATGCAGTGCGTGGATCAGATGACCGGACAAGCCTTGACTGGGTGACAGCCCAGCAAAGTGGAAAGAATCTGTGATACCAGCCCCATTTTCCAGTTGAAGAAACGGTTCAGAGAGGGCAGGTGACTTGTCCACGGCCACACAGCAAACGGGCGGTACAGCCTGGTTGAGAATCAGCGTCTTCTGATTCTCCATCTGTGCTTTTCTGCCCAGCTCTCCCCTCTGGATGGTTGGCCCTTGTCTTTCCCGGCATCTGCTTTGGCGTTCCTTTTGTGCCGTGTGTGTGTGCCAGGTGACGGGGACCCATCAGTGAGTGAGACTGAGTTCCCGTCCTCGTGGAGCTCCCGGCCCAGGGAGGAGACAGATGAGTAAACAGTACACCCGGAGTGGAGCCAGATGCTGTGGAAGCCAGAGAGGAGTCTGCTCCTGCCAGGAGGAGGCAGGCCTTCTTCCGGGAGTCAGCACCAGCTGATCCCCGAAGAATGAGTAGGAGTCAAGCAGGGCGGGATGGTCTTTCCGCACAGTGGGGTCAGCCTGGGCAGGAGCCCAAAGGCAGGGACAGCTCTGACCTGTGGATCAGTCGCACTGCTTCAAGTTAGAAGCAATCTGCTTTACAAAATAAAGGGGCTTTGTTACCTGTCTCATGTCACGCAGATGTTAAGGCGGAGGGTGGACTGCAGGTAAGGCTGGACCAGGTTCAGTACCACTTGCCCCGGTCCTGCTCAGCCCTCGCTTCGTCCACTTGAGCCATTAAACCGGCCAGCACGACCTTGACTTTTATGTCCAAAAATCAAACAGCCAGAGCAAGATCAAGTTTCTTCGCCTCCTACAAGTCAGGGGGTTTCAGTCTGACTGGAGGACTTAGCACACATACCCATCCATCCCTGGACCGAGAGGGCCGGGAATCCCCTGCCAGCCAAGTTAAATCCGAGCCCGCCCTTGACGGTAAGCAGGTTAATCTAACTCAAGTGACAGAGCTGCTTCTTCCTGGAAGAACCGGGGTGGGGGGGGAGGGGGAATGGCCAGAAGGGACAACTCTGGACACCCGTAGGTCACCAGGACAAGTGGGGTTGTTTTGAACAGTGAGAAGTGGTGCACTGGGCAAATCACGATGTCCCCTTGCCCGCTGGGCTGAAGATCAGGAAGGTCGTAGAGGGCGGTAGCACATTGGACCCCTGGATGTCTCCAGGAATGCGCTATGGATTTAATCTGATTTTTGCCCCCCCCCCCTTTTTTCTATAGTAATCAATAGCCCTCCAACCATTACTTTCCTAGAAAAAAAATGTACCTGTGGCATCTACACATTGAGGATGGGGACAAATTGACCCAACGGAGATTGGGGCTGGGGCGGGGGACACATTCTAAGCAAAGACCAGAGTCAGTATGCTCACGTGAAGAGGTGTGACCGCCATAAGGTCAGGGACGTCCGGGGACTTGTGCTGTGCATATCCGAGGAGTCCCTGTTGGCTTCCTTTGATGAGATCTGCTCCCCCTTTCGGTGCACCCTTCCAGCCGAAGACCAGTTGCCAGATAGCGTATCGCTTCCCGAGCAGAGTCCTTGATCCTGGAACTCCCCTCCCCGCGTGTGGAATCAGAGGGGTGTGGATTTGGATTCAGGACCTGCTTCCTCTTTTCCCCATGACCTGGGGAGGGCCATGTGGTCTCTTTGAGCCTGTTTATTCTGAGGACAAAACGGGGAACCCCTGTTTGTCTGGCAGAACACTTTGGGGACTCTTGGATGAGATAGGTACGCGGGAATGATCAACCATCGTGTCCGGGTTTTGGTGGATCATCCAAGAATCCTCATTCAGTCATGCGTGGAAAGAGGAAAAGGAAAGCTGAACGATCACCTGACAGAACCCAGAAGCTCAGCGTGTCGCATTTTACGTTACCTTTCTAACCACTTCTGAGTGGAGGTGTTGTTTTCCCATTTCACAGAAGAGGAAACTGAAGGCCGGGAAGACTGACGGACTTCCCAAGACCACAGGGCTGGTAAACCAGAACTTGAACCTGGGCCATCGGAAGCCTGCTTCGTAGGGCTGAGGCTGACCGGCAGAGGGTGCATGCCGGGGTGCGGGGAAGCGTAGAATTGTTGTTGAATTCAGAATCCAAAGGAGAGTGAAGGAGCGAGAAAGGAGCACGTACGTAGCAGTCTCTGGGTGCCTGGCGCTGTTCGTGCATCGTTGACTCATTTCACAAACTTCGGTTGAACGCTTACATGTACAAGGCTCTGGCTGCAGGAGAGATGGGGCGGGGGGCAACTTCTGTGTCCCTTAGCAACCTGGCAGAATAGGCGCCAACATCCCGTTAGCCACAGGCACACCCTGAGTCTCAAGATGGGGAGTAAATCGTCCGTAGCCTCCCATCTCGTTGGCTTGACAACAGAGTGGGAGATCACGGAGCTCATCCTGGAGGAGGTGAGGAGAGAGAGATGGGTTTTTAAAACAAGCTAATGAGATTTCACCCTGTTTTCTTCCTCCGTTTCCTTGCAGGTGACAGACGGCCCTCAGTGCCTTCGTCAAGCAGGCTGCTTAATGGTGACAGCGTGGGAAAGACCGGGTTGTAATTAAGTACCAGCACACATCATCCCTTCCGGAGGACGGTGGCAAAGACAGCTTCCCTCTCTCCTGCACCGTGACCCTTCCTTTGAGGTCCTCACCACCCCCCTCCGAGAGTCCCTGCATCTGTCACAAAGATTAATTGCCCCTCAACCCCTTTGGATGGGAACGGAAATCATATTATTAAGTTTGATTAAAGCTTCGAGAGACACTATTGGCTGTTTAAGGACTGCTGACCAAGCCGCCTGCTTATCTCCTGGAAAGACAGATTATATGCAAGGGGAATCAACCTCACCCCGAGTGGTCCCTTAGCCGCCGGCCGTCACAGGGTGATGTCCGGCACACTGGGGTGGCCACTGGCCCGCGGGAGCGAAGTCGGCCGTGGTCCCCCTGGGAGTCCCCGCCTTGCCTTGTGATCGAGCCTCCGTCTCTGGGATTTTTCTTCCGCGTCCCCCCCGCTCCCGGGCGTGATTTCCTCCAGCCCGTCCCTGGGAGGCGTCCTTCCGGACAGAGCAGAAATGGTGACCGTGAGGAAAAGGACTCTCAAAGTGCTTACCCTCCTCGTCCTCTTCATCTTCCTCACCTCCTTCTTCCTGAACTACTCCCACACCACGGTGGCCACCACCTGGTTCCCCAAGCAGATGGTCGTCGAGCTGTCCGAGAACTTCAAGAAGTTCATGAAGTACGCGCACAGGCCCTGCACGTGTGCCCGCTGCGTCGGGCAGCAGAGGGTCTCGTCCTGGTTCGACGAGAGGTTCAACCGGTCCATGCAGCCGCTGCTCACGGCCCAGAACGCGCTCCTGGAGGAGGACACCTACAGCTGGTGGCTGGTGAGAGCCGGGGACTGGGTGTGGGTCCGGACTGGGCGGGGGCTGGGCCCCGGGGGGCCCCCCGCCAGGCTCTCATTCATTCACCCAACAACTATTGGTCGGGGACCCGCGACGCGTAGATCAGAGCAAAGCGTTCTGCGTTCGCTTCCTGTGTCTGCGTAGACGACTGCCCCAAACTGGGTGGTTTAAAACAGCAGACACATCAGTGATGCCAGGCTCAGCCGCCATCTTCACACGACCCTCCCCTCTGGGTCTCTCTGGGTCTCTGGTCTCTCTCTCTCTCTGCCTTTCTCTCTAAGGCCACCTGTTACTCGGTTCAGGGGCCTCTAAATCCAGGATGCTCGTTCATGACCCTTTTCCACAAGGGCCCCTTCTCAAGTTCGGGAGTTGGGACGTGGTCATAACGTTTGTGCAGGGCCACCGCTCCGCCCGCTAGATATCGAGATGCAAAAAAGAGACACGGTCCCTACTCTCCCGGAACTCTGTTCTGGCCGAGAGAGACAGATCCGAAACGGAGAAGCCAAGCTCAGGGGGAAGTGCCCTGAGGAAGACCGGAGGAGGTTTGTGAGAGAAGCCAGGGGCCAGGGGGCTCCGTCATGGGGCTGTCGGGGGAGGTCTCTGAGGAGGCAGGACTTGAGCTAAGCCCCAGAGGTAGAGGAGGCGCCGGCCACGGAAGGGTCTGGAGAACGTGCCGGAGTCACGGCGGCAGCGAGCGCAGGGGCCCTGGGGTGGCGCCCGCTGGGTGTGCTGGCCTAGAGGTGGGTGGCACCACGGTGAGGCGTCGGGTTTGTTCTGTGTGCACCAGGGAGCGTCCGTGGATCTTAGCCAGGGGCGTCCGCGATCCGGTCTAGTGGTCTGAAAGGTTATTCCGGGTGTTGAGCCCCAAAGTGGATTGAAAGGGAGTAAGAAATAATTCCTCCCTTGGAGATTCCTTGGGCACTTCCTGTATGCCAAGCGCCAGCCTATGGAGATGGAAAAGTCTTCCCTTTCTTGGGTTGCAGGGGTGGCGAGGGAGGAGACGGACAGCCGCACGCCAGGGCGGTAGAGCGGTACTTGGGAGGGAGCGCAGGAGATGCGCAGGTGCAGAGGAGGGGCGTCAAACCCCACCCTGGGTCTGGGGCTGTCGGAGGAGACCGTGGCCATGCTCATCATAAAAGATTCAGAGAGGTTGTCCGGGTGGGGACCGGAGGAAGGGCTCTCCAGGCAGAGGGACCGCTTGGTGCATCGGCCTAGAGGCGTGAGAAAGACTGGTGTGGTTGCTGGAGGCATAGAGCTCCTGGCTAAAATCCGAATGCGAATGGGGGGGTGGGGTGTGAGCCACGAGGCCATTGACCTTAGCTCATGAAGGCCTTCCTGTATCATGTTACGAAGTGGAGTTGAGTGAAGGCTGAGAAAACCAGGGGGGGCTTCCTGTAAGAAGCCGACTTTCCCTTTCAGCAACTCTTTTTTTTTCTTTCTTCTTTCTTTTTTTTTTTTTTTTTTTTCGTTTTTTTGTCTATTTTTGGGAGAGAGCGCATGGGGCAGGGGAGAAGCAGAGAGAGAGGGAGACAGAGGATCCGAAGCAGGGTCTGTGCTGACAGCATAAAGCCCGACATGGGGCTCGAGCTCACAAGCTGTGAGATCATGACCTGAGCCAAAATCAGATGCTCAACCGACTGAGCCACCCAGGCGCCCCTCTTTAAGCACCTCTTGCACTCCGGGAGCTTGTGGTCCACTTGGACAGCTGCGAAGAGGCTGAAATGACTCAGAAGAAGTGAATCGGAATGCCTGGGCTGAGCCTTGGTTCACTCACTGAGCTGTGTTGATCACGTCAGTGTGCAGGTCCTGGGGTGCGTTCCGGGGAGGTGACAGAACAGAGCAGGCAGGGTCTACACCCCCTCGAAGATTCCAGAGTCTGCTAAAGGAGGCAGTGGACCAAAGCTTGGCCAGGCAGGGTTTCGCCCTCACACTCTTGACACTTGGGCCTGGATACCTCTTTGTTTCTGGGACTGTCGTGCACATCGTAAGACGTTTGCCACAAGTATCCCTGGTCTCTATCCACTAAATGCCGGCCTCACCCGTCCCCCAGCTGTGAGAACCAAAACGTCTCCGGATGTTACCAGATGACCCTGGCAGGGAACTTCTAGAGTGGACAGCCAGGACGGTATTCATCGACCTCCTTCCCTAAGGCCCTCAGGGAGGGCAGTTTCTAAAATTCGCAGGCTGGGCCGAGCCCAGAATGTACAACAAGGTGTAAGAAAAGCACATCAGTTTCTCGCTATACCCTAGGTATCTTCACAGAACATGCTCTGTGCCTTCTAGACTTAGAAATCAGGGCGTAGCGTCACGGTCCCTGGGTTTTGCTCCTGACGTCCTAGGTCTTACCAAGAGTGCTTTTGAGTGAACCTCTTCATCTTGCCGAGTCTCAGACTGAGGTTATGCTGGCCGCCTTGCCCTGTTCTCTACGACACGGCAAACATCAGCTGCTATCATTTCTTTAAAAAAATTTTTTTTTAACGTCTGTTTATTTTTGAGACAGAGAGAGACAGAGCATGAATGGGAGAGGGTCAGAGAGAGAGGGAGACACAGAATCCGAAGCAGGCTCCAGGCTCTGAGCTGTCAGCACAGAGCCCGACGCGGGGCTTGAACTCACGGACCGTGAGATCATGACCTGAGCCGAAGTCGGACGCCCAACCGACTGAGCCACCCAGGCGCCCCTAGCTGCTAACATTTCTATTTATTTATTTATTTTTTTTTTTTGCTGGCTGAATGGGCAAGTAGTAATGAATTTGCTTTCCGCACCCCACCCCCAGCGCTTATCAAGGCTGAACATTTTTTTGAGACTGTTAGCATTTTATCAAATTGTCCTCCCACGTCCCCACCCCCAGCTCTTATCTACAGCCCTTCTTTTTCTGCAGCTCAGCCCCTGGTGGCCACTTGGAAGAGATGGGCCCTGGGAAGAGGGAGCCCCGGTGAACAGAAATCGATAGCAACGAGCCGGGCGTTAGAGCTTCCGGGTTCCTTGCCAGGATGCGGGCCACATGTCTGGCGTGAAGAAGCGGGACACCACGTCTGACAGGCACCCCTGTTCTGTGGGTGGAGGCCCGGAATATTTGCAATCAAAAGCAGCTTAGGGATTCCAAGATGCGTCAGGGCTGGGCTTGTGGGCCCCCAGACAGCCGGGGCAAAAGGTCCCTGACGGATCCAGACCCAGGGCTCCAACCACAGAGCCCCCGCCTTTAAAATGTCGTGAGCCCAGCTGCGGGGCGCTCGGCTGGCAGGGAGCCAGCGGAAGGTGGCTCACACCGTGTGACTCCCACACTCGCCGCGTCCCAGACCCCTCGGAGCCCGGCGTGGAGCCGACGGCTGGAGTTCCAGCTCGGTCCGTACCCAGGGAGCACCCAGCCAGGCGAGGCCACTCAGCCACCAGTGGGGGAGCCGGGCCCACAGACCCTTCGTCCCTCCTTCCCCGGGGTTTTGGGAAAGTGCGGAGGATGTGATGTCGGGGCCCGGGGCCGACCAGCCGAGCCGGGGGGACTCTGAGGCCAGAAATGTGGGGTCCTGCGTCTCTGAGCTTCAGGGTCCCCGTGGGCCTCAGGGGCCTCCCGGCAGGTGAAAAACACAAGGCAGATGTAGCCCCGACGGGAGCAGGAAGACCGGGGCAATCGCACAGGGTCCCCCTCAGGCTTGGTGCCCACCCCCCATCTGCCTGCCCGGTGACCTTCTCCTCCCGCCTCTGCCCCAGGCACCCCGTGTCCCGGCCACATTTCCACTCCTGAGACGGGCCACACGGAGTTGGGCCCTCCCGCTCCGTGGGGCCCGGGGTCCTGCCCCAACCACAGGAGACGTCTTTTCTGCCCCGATCATTGTGCCCAGTGCACTTGATAATCGCAGCCCCCATCCAATGCCAAGCGCCACTGTGGCCAAGCTTTCCAGGCACTGCCCTCCAGCCCCCCCCGACTTCACCACAGCCCGGGAGGTCATCTTACCTCCGTTTCTCACTGGTGAGGCTCACCTCACTGGTGAGGGGCACAGGGGGATCACATTCTAGTGCCTAAGCCCTGGAGCCAGGCCCGGCTACTCATATCTTGGGGGGCCCTGGGGAACCCACTCCACCTCACCGCACCTCAGTTTTCTCATCTGTAAAATGGGTGCCTCGTATCACCTTTCTCGTAGGATGGTTATGGGAAATAAATGAGAAAACGCCTATGAAGTTCTCAGCGCAGGGCCCGGCGTGTAAGAGGAGCCACAGAATGTGTGGGGGGCGCCTGGGTGGCTCGGTCGGTTAAGCTTTCTGACTCTTGGTTTCGCGGTTCAGGTCGCGATCTTGCAGTTCGAGAGGTCAGGCTCTGCGTCAGGTGCAGAACCTGCTTGGGATTCTGTGTCTCGCTTACTCTCTCTCTGCCTCTCCCTCTGAATGAATAAATAAATAAATAAATAAATAAATAAATAAATACACAAACTTAAGAAAACAACAAAAAAACAATGCATGCCCCCACCTATGATGGGCTTTCAAAGTCCGCCAAAAGTCCCTGCTCTAACCTGCCCACGCCACACGGCCTCGAGCACATGACGGGACCCGAGGTTCCCAGCACATGCATAAGGGCCAGGACCAATATCGTGGGGGATTGTGGGAGGCCTCCCAGGTGCCGCCCGGCAGGCTGGACCAGGAAGGAGGAGCAGGGTTCACTGGACGGAGAAGGAAGGAGGGATGGGAGGAGAGGGTACCTCTTTGCAGCGCACACGGGGGCTTGCGACAGGGGGCACAGAAGGCCAGACATCACGCCTCCAGGCTGGGCTATCTGTGCTGTGGTTCACGCCCCCAAGATCCCCGTGGGATCACGTGCAAGGGCATGTGCAGTGAGGGAGGCTCTCCCAGACTGTTCTCCGAGCGTGAGTGTGCCCAGGATGTGCGCCCCCCTGTCCCAGCCCGCCGAGGTGGGTCCCGCAGTGGAGACGGCGTGCCCGGCCCTCCCTCGCTGCGGACGGCTCCCGCCCCTCGCGGACGCATCCCGGACTTGGCCTCTGCTTCCCGGCCCCGCCCGGAGTCGCATGCGTTCTCGAGGTTCCCCGTCCACAGTTGGCAGGTGCCTCCGGAGCACGGACTGGATGCAGACAAGGATGCTGGGAAACTCCTCAGGACGAGCGAGAAGGGGAGGGTGAACTTTGAACGCAACATTCTCTCCGATGCGCAAGTCAGCACCTGGCAGCGCCCTTCCTGTTACTTACAAAAGGCAGGGAAACGCGACAGACTGTTCCTTCCCAAGGAGGACAGGGGCAGGGACGCAGCACTGAGTGCCCTGCCCCGACTGATCCAGCTGGCGGGTGGGTGATTTCGGATTCTAACCTGCAGAAACACAGCCCGGCTTTCCTCCCCCACGTTCTTCCCGGCTGTGCGGCTGACGCGGCCAAGGGCCTGGCCCCTTCCCCTCTCGGGGCCTCGGGGTCTCCAGCGCTGCCAGGAAAGCCCTGCAGCGGACCCCGAATTGCTGACATGGGGCCATGTGCCGCCTGTGCGTGGCCAGCGGCGTGATTCTAGGTGATGCGAGGGCGTCAGACGCGAGGGTTCCAGAATCGCGCATCTCAGAGCGAGGAAGGGAGTCCGCTGTCATTCTCTCGCTGGGTCTGCAGTCGCGAGGACTTGAACCTGACCCGATGTTTCCTTTTGCACTTCAACACCTGCCGGCTTTCCTTCTAACGGAGGGTGGGCATCTTGCCCAGGCAAGCAACCGAATGAGACGAAATGAAATAACGTTATTTTGTTTTCATTGTTTTCTGCAATTACTTTCTTCTTCTTCTTCTTCTTCTTCTTCTTCTTCTTCTTCTTCTTCTTCTTCTTCTCCTCGTCCTCCTCCTCCTCCTCCTCCTCCTCTTCCTCCTCCTCCTCCTCCTCCTCCTCCTCCTCCTTCTCCTTCTTCTCCTTCTTCTCCTGCCAAGTAATCCTTGCTGTCCCTTTGTGGTGGGGATGTGAGAGTTCCTTTTAAAATGAACTTCCTTTTTTTTTTTTTTTTTCCTGCAATGAGTCATGAATGATGAGTAAGTCAGTAATAGCCGGGCTCAAGAGGATGCTGTGCTGTGCTCCCGAGTCACGTCCCCTGCCGGCTTCAAGCCCCGGGGCCTCCGAGGCAAAGCACGCACACAGGTGATATACTAGGTGCTCAGTAAATACTGCTGAGCGCTGGATTGAAGAATGCCACGTCACCCCTGAATCCCACAGACTGTGTCAGACTCCCCCGAGGTAATGACACAACGTGAGGACGCTGGTCCTGAGCGTGTCTTCGCAGTGCTTGGGCGCAAAGGGGCCCTTCCTGGGTGGGGCCGTTTATGGAGGCTCCTGAAGGAGAGCTTGGCTGGGGCCCTCTGCCTGTCCCAGCATTGCCCGGGAGCGGTTGGAAATGCAGGTTCTTGGGCCCAGCCCAGCCCTACTGAGTCGGGCTCCTTGATTCGGTAGCTTCCCGGGAGATCTTATCAGAAGCAGGTGTTTAACCTGGAGATTATTCTTTTTTTCTGTGTTAAAATGTACCTAACAGTATTTGCTACCTTAACCATAAGGTAAGCGTACAATTCAGTGGCTTTAAGCACATTCCCACTGTTGTGTAACCCTCACCACCACCTATAGCCAGCATTTTTTCACCGTGTCCCCCAAACCCTGCACCTGTTAAACCCTAACTCCTCTTCCTCCTCCCCCGGCCCCGGGCAACCACCATTCTGCCTTCTGCCGCTATGGATCTGACCCCTCAGTATTTGTCTTCTTGTGTCCGGCTTACTTCACCAAGCATGGGTTTCCAAGGCCCCCCCATGCTGTAGCGTCCATCAAAATTTCCTTCTTTTTTATGACCCGAGTGATGTTCCACGCCTGAACTAAAGGAGCCATCCGGGCTTACCGATGGGCCTCTCCTTTGGAGATCTGATTCCTTCCGTCACAGGGCGGTGGGGGCCTGCGTGCCTCTGGGTCTCCCTATGTGCCCCGTCACTAATATCCTGGACAATGGCCAAAGCAATCTCTAACCTCTCCTTTCTTTCCCAGTCACTGCCCCGGGCCTGGAGCTGGGAGAGGCTGGTGGGACTTACCCCGCAGCCACCTCCCCCAAGCCCAGGGGCTGGGCTTTCCCGAGGTCTAGGTTCCAAGGGTCTGAGACAGGGGCCGTGTTGTGGGAGAGACTTTACGTTCGGTTTCCAAAAGCCTGGGTTCAAATACTGGCTTGGATTTGGGACATGTGGTTCCACCAGGCCAGGCCCCAGAACATCCTTCTCACCTACATTCCAGTGTGCTGTGATATATACACCGCAACATGGTGACAGAGTCCGATGGGATGCTCCTTAGGAAATGTCTCCAGGTTCTACCAGGAGTGAGGAAGTCAGAAGTCTCGAGCTTGGTCTTAAAGGGTGAAAGCGATTTGCCAGGCAGACATTGGAGGCCTTGACGAATCCAGCAAAGGGCTAGTTTCTCCGTCTTGCTGGAGCCCAGTGGTCCCTGGGGGGTGGGGGGTGGGGGGTGGTCAGGAGGAGGAAGGGAGCAGAGGCGGGGGTGGTGGGCACGGAGGGTCACCTGACCTTTCTCTCGTGTGGCTTTCTCATATTACCGGGTCTCGATGCCTCAGTGGCTGGCAGAGTAGCTCGCACACAGTAGGTGCTCAATAAACATTTGCGGAATATAAGTGAATGATCTTTCCCACCTCCCTGAGGGGTTCCTGGGCTTCCGGAGAGAGCTGTCTGAGCCTCCTCAGTCTCCAGGTGCCCAGCAAAAAGGAAGGTGCCAGGGAGGGACCCAGTGAGCACAGGGGGGGAGCTCTGGGCCCAGTGAGCACAGGGGGGAGCTAGGGGCCCAGTGAGCACAGAGGGAAGGGGCTCCGGGCCCAGTGAGCACAGCGGGGAGGGGTTTGGGGCCCAGTGAGCACAGCGGGGAGGGGTTTGGGGCCCAGTGAGCACAGCGGGGAGGGGCTTGGGGCCCAGTGAGCACAGGGGGCAGCTTGGGGCCCAGTGAGCACAGCGGGGGAGCTCTGGGCCCAGTGAGCACAGGGGGGAGCTAGGGGCCCAGTGAGCACAGAGGGAAGGGGCTCCGGGCCCAGTGAGCACAGCGGGGAGGGGTTTGGGGCCCAGTGAGCACAGCGGGGAGGGGTTTGGGGCCCAGTGAGCACAGCGGGGAGGGGCTTGGGGCCCAGTGAGCACAGGGGGCAGCTTGGGGCCCAGTGAGCACAGCGGGGGAGCTCTGGGCCCAGTGAGCACAGGGGGGAGCTAGGGGCCCAGTGAGCACAGAGGGAAGGGGCTCCGGGCCCAGTGAGCACAGCGGGGAGGGGTTTGGGGCCCAGTGAGCACAGCGGGGAGGGGCTTGGGGCCCAGTGAGCACAGGGGGCAGCTTGGGGCCCAGTGAGCACAGCGGGGGAGCTCTGGGCCCAGTGAGCACAGGGGGCAGCTTGGGGCCCAGTGAGCACAGGGGGGAGCTAGGGGCCCAGTGAGCACAGGGGGCAGCTTGGGGCCCAGTGAGCACAGCGGGGAGGGGCTCGGGGCCCAGCGAGCACACGTGGGGCGCTGGGGGCCCAGCAGCCGGCTGGCTGAGCAGCGGCCAGAGGCAGCACAGCTGGGCTGACCTGTCTCCTTCCGTCCTCGGCCCGCAGAGGCTCCAGCGGGAGAAGCAACCCAATAACCTGAACGATACCATCAAGGAGCTGTTCCAGGTGGTGCCTGGGAACGTGGACCCCCTGCTGGAGAAGAAGTCGGGGGGCTGCCGGCGCTGTGCCGTGGTGGGCAACTCCGGGAACCTGAGGGAGTCCTGGTACGGGCCTCAGATAGACGGCCACGACTTCGTGCTGAGGTGAGCGCCCGTCCCCTTAGCTGCTAGAGGCGCCTCGGCCCAGGGTCAGGAGGTCGAGACACCCCAGTCCTGGCATGGCCGGGCTCCCCCGCGGGCCCCAGCCCCCCCCCCCCCCGCCCCCCGAGGGCCTCAGTTTCCCCAGCCGTGCATCGTGGGAGGGAAGCGGACGAGCAGCGCCTCTCTGGACCCAGATGGGAAACGACTCGCGGGAGGAAGCCAGCGGGGCCGGGAGCTTGGCACGGAGACGCCTGGCGAGAGGGCAAGATTCAGTTGAAGACTCCCGTTTAATCTTGAAAACTCAGTCCCGTTTTGCAGTCGAGGCCGTAGTAAAACCGCATGTCTTTAACGTAAATTCGTTTCCCCGTCACCGAGTAAAAACAGATCCTCCAGGAAGACGCGTATCCTGGGTTTCTTGTCATAATCTCCACCACACTGTGCGCTCGGCCCCCGGGGTCACGAGCGCCTCAGCGCGAGGACAGGCAGCAGGGGGCTGCTGCTCCCCAGGGGCCTTCCAGAACAGTCTCCCGTTGCCGTGGTCTCTGCGTTTATGCCCCTAGACCCCTCGCCTGGCTTCTGGGAGCCTCAGTGTGCCCGGCGTGCAGCAGGAATATTCGTGGTGAGGGGGAGCGGGTCAGACAAACCTGAATTGGAGCCTGCCACCCGGAAGCTGTGTGTCCTGAGACAAATTCTTTGCCTTCGGGTTTCTTCCACCGGAAAATAGGGCCTCAGGACGCCTCCCAGGCCTGGTTGGCATTACCATTAAGGTGTTAACGAGGTGCATTGAGGGGCCAGGGTGGTGCCCTGTGCTTCCTAGGTCATCAGCAGAGACGATGGTCAGGCTCGCGTGAGGTCGTAAAAGAAACGGAGAGAAAACGAACAACGCAAGCTTTTGCGCTGCGTCTTAAGGCCTTGAGTCCCTTTTCCAGCTCAGGAAGCTGGGGCCCAGCCGCGGAGGGTGAGGCACCAGAGGTGACATCACAGGCTTGTGGAGCTAAGGCTGACCCGTGCCCGTGGGATGCGACGCGCGACCTTCTGTCCCTTGTCCCCCAGGATGAACAAGGCCCCCACAGCGGGCTTTGAGGCCGACGTCGGGAGCAAGACCACGCACCATCTGGTGTACCCCGAGAGCTTCAGGGAGCTGGGGGAGAACGTCAGCATGGTCCTGGTCCCCTTCAAGACCACCGACCTGGAGTGGGTGGTCAGTGCCACCACCACGGGCACCATCTCTCAGTGAGTCCCCTGGGGGCTGGGGTGGAGAGGCCCCTCCCCTCCCTCCCCTCCCTCCCCTCCCTCCCCTGCCCTTTGCCCCCCTCCCCCTCCCCCCCCTCTGAAGAGGGCTCAGAGGCCCGCCCTGAGCATGCTGTCCTAGCTTGAGAGCCAGGCTCGGGTTCCTAGCTCCCTCCCTCTTCCTGAAAGGAAGTGGCTTCACTGTCCTCACGGCCAGAAGCCTCCTTGTCTGAGGGCCAGCCAGCAAGCCTGACGGATTGGGGTACAGGACGCCAGGGGCCGCCCTCCCAGGAGGGCCCTGAGGGAGGCGGGCTCAAGCAGGGGAGGAGCGAGTGGGCCAGGCCTGGGCTCGGCTGCCCTCCCACCCTGTCCCCCTTAGAAGGAACGTGAGGCCGGGTGGCCGGGCGTTTACACCTTCACCTTGGGGCACACGTAACCTTGCAGATGGAAAGGGGGCGTTCGTGGGGCTCATCGGCCAGCGCCCTAGCAGTGGCAACGTGCGCTCTGGCCTCTGCCGCGCTCCGTGGTGTGGGGGCTTGGAGAAAGTCACCCCCCTCCCCCCACCTTTCTGGGGGAAAGGCGGCGGTTTGAAAGAAGTTCCTGAATTAGCCACGAGCGCCCTCTGGTGTCTACAGAGGGCCACTGCTGCAGGGGGACGGGGCTGTGGCAGGGAGGCCGCATCCTTCCCTCCCTCTCCAGTGTCCCCCAGCCAGAGCTGCGTGCAGGCAGCCTGCCACCGCCCCCCCCCCCCCCGCCCCCGCATTAACCGCTCTTTCTCCCCTTGCAGCACCTACGTCCCTGTCCCCGCGAAGATCAAAGTGAAAAAGAATAAGGTGAGTCGAACTCGGCCCCTTCTCCTCTGAGCTCAGGCTCCTTTCGAAGGAGCTGTACGAGGCTGGAAAGCACCACCTCCCCCCACTGCCGGCGCCTGGCCGCAGAGAGCCCTTGGGCCCCCCGTGCCCGCGGAGGCCGTAGCCCCCACTCAGCTCCCCTGCTCCACAAACACCGGGAAGCTGTCCCCGAGTGGGGGTCCCGGACCAGCAGCGTCACTGGGATCCTGTCACAGATGCAGAGACTCAGACCCACCCCAGACCTGCTGAATGAGACACTCTAAGAGGAGGGGAGGGGGCAGCGATCCGGGCTTTTACCAGCCCTCCAGGGATGCTGATGCCGGCTGCTCTTTGAGACCCAGCGCTGTATGGCGTGAGCTTCTCACAGCCAGACCTCCCCTCCTGCCTCCATAGCTCCATTGTCCCCCGGGGGCCCCTGGTATGGGGGTTGGCCAAGACGTGGGCAAAGGGCGGAAGGATGGAAGAAGTGAAGTGTCCACCCCACTGGTCCTTTGCATATGCTGTCCTCTTCAGATGGTGAGGTCAAGATCAGAGAGGTCGAGTAACTTGCTCAGGAACACACAGCCAGTTTGTGGTATGGCTGGCCCCGGGCCTCCAGCACCTGCCATTTGCATGGGTGCGTCGCCCAGGGAACGGGGGGAGCCCTATGTGGGCCCAGTGGGTACATGGGAAAGCCTCCCAGAGATGGCAGTCCCTTGAGGCCTGGCTGAGTGATGACCGGAGACCTGCACGGTCCTCTGTTCCAGTCCATTCTTGGGGGCTGGCCTTAGGCTTCCTGGACATGCATTCCCTCTACCGCCTGAGACGCCCCCTTCGCTGTCCTCGAAGCAGCCGTGGGGGTGGAGTCAAGGGCAGGTCTGATACCAGGCACCTCCCAGCTTGGCCACCCTGGCTATGTGACACCGGGCACATCACCTAGGCTCTCTGAGCGCGGTTTCCTCATCTATAACACGAGGAGAGGGAAAGCTAGCGTGCGGGGCCATGTCGTGGCACAGAGATCATTCGACGGGTGGGCAGCTCAGCGCCTGTGTTTTCCTGCCCTGTGACAGAGGCGTCCCTGTCCCAGCCACACGCTGTTCCCTGGAACCTCCCTGGCCCGATGTGAATGTTGCCGGAAGTCCTTTTCTCAGCCAGCCTTCTCCCCACCCCCACCCCCGTACTTTATTGCCTTTCTGCTTCATTTCTCTCCGTGGCTCCATAGCTGTGCTCTATCTAGCACTCTCTGCCTCCGCGGTTAGGCCACCGCCGGTCCTTCCCACTCGGAGGGAAGGCCCACGAGGGCAGGGCTGCCGGCTCTGTTCGCTGCCCTGTCCCCCAGGGCCACGACCGTGTGGGGCACCCCGCAGGCGCTCACGGGGGGCCCTGTCCTCTCCCCGCAGATCCTGATATACCATCCGGCCTTCATCAAATACGTCTTTGACAACTGGCTGCAGGGCCACGGGCGATACCCGTCCACCGGCATTCTGTCCGTCATCTTCTCGCTGCACATCTGCGATGAGGTACACCCACCCCCCGTGCCTGCCAGGCCGCCCCCCCCCCCGGGGGGGAGCCCCTCATTCCGCGTTTCTCTGAGCGCCCGGGGGTGCGTCTGCAGTCAGGCTGACCCCCCGGCCTCACCCGGGCCCCGACGTAGCTCTCCTCCCAGAAGCTCCGGTTCCTTCTCTCTACGCTCTGGGCGTTCCCGAGAACGTCGGCAGGGGCAAGGGTGCCGGCTCGCTCTGTGCAGGCTCCGGAGGCCGAGTCACAACTGGCGGGTGGAGGCTCGGATCTGGGGGCAGAATAACGGAGCAGGTCGTAACGGGGGAGAGCTGGGGTCTCGATCCCGGCCGCTCTTAGGATCGTCCCCAGAGCTAAATCCCAGCACCCGGGCCACGCCCGGGCCCGTGTTCGCCAGAATTTCTGAAGGTGGAAACCAGGCACCCAGGGCTTCCACTCTTCACCGACACTGAGAACCAGTGATCTTGCCAAGTGCGCGTTGTGTTTTCCTTCGTGGGTCTGCCTGACCGTCCGCCAAGCCATGCTGATTTGGGGTGCTCACTGCCACCCCGGGGAGAGGAGCAGGGGGGCCACAACACCTACACCCTTCTTCCTCCCTGGCCCTGCGTCAGGCGGGGCAATCAGAGGTCACATGCAGCCATCCCCACCCCTGCCCCACCTGGATCCTGGGGGACATCCAGGGAGGGGGGAGGGGCTGTTCTGTCACCACCCTCCCCGTGCACCCGCACTGTCGCCAGAAGCCTGGGCTGTCTCTCCCAGAAGCCACCTCTCATCCTCACCTCCACCCAGCTGCCTCAGAAATGCTACTCCCTTCTCTTCCCTCCTGCCCCGGGGCCGCTGTGGCCCTGCTGGCCTTCACAAGAAAGCTGTGCTGGCCAGCCGGCCACCGAGGTGTCTCCTGCCCCCGGTGGGGCCCCACCCCCCGAATCTGCCCTCCCCGCTGCCGCAGCCCGGAGAGCATTTCCTCTCCCTGGAGGGCATGTTCCTTCCTGGACATCTTCAACGCCTCCCCTGAGACCCAATTCAAGTGTCACCTCCCATCTCAGATCCCTTGCGTCCTTGGCCCTGCTGTCCTCTGTGCTGCGGGAGCCCTGACGTTAGCCCCCGTCCTCACTGGTGCTTGTGGGAAGTCACAGGCTCCAAGGTCTGAGACCTGACTCCTGAGTCCCTGATTTCCCCAGCACCCACCCAGGTGGCCCCGGTGATGAACTCTGATGTATTTATCGCAGTGCTTGGCACAGAGTGAGTACTCAGTAAACGCTGGTCACGTGTGGGAAAGGCCCCCTGGCCACTGGCCAGTGAGGGCTCCCGAACCGCATGGATATTAGCCTCAGGGAAGAAAGAGTTCAGCACCTACCACCTGCCTCAACGCGGTCATTCTTCTTGGCCCATTTTCCGGATGAGGGACGCGAGGCTCAGAATAGCGGTTTGGTGCTCTCTGGCTCCACGAGGCAGAGCTGGGAGCCCTGCTGGCAACTCCACTCCCCCTGCCCAGTCCCAGGAGCCTCCCTCTGAGAAGAGGCTGTCCTGCGCCGGCACCCTCGGGGCCACCCACGCGCTGGCCTCCCGTCGTGCCTTCTGGCGTTACACTTGACTTTTACGGAACTCGCTTTTGCTTCCCTGAGCCCCTGGGAGTTCCAGTAAGGAACCGGACGGGTTCTACGGAGAAGGGTTTCTAGGAGTCTTGGGAAGCATTGCCTACAGACTCGGGAGATGCCTGCAGGCTCCTCTTCTTAGAGGTTCTACCTGTGGCCCTGCCGTCTGGTTCTGACCTTTGCTTTGCCCCCGCAGGTAAACTTGTACGGCTTCGGGGCAGACAGCAAGGGGAACTGGCATCACTACTGGGAGAACAACCCATCGGCGGGGGCTTTTCGCAAGACCGGGGTGCACGATGGAGACTTTGAGTCCAACGTGACGGCCACCTTGGCGTCCATCAATAAAATCCGGATATTCAAGGGGAGATGACGCTGCAAAGGAGAACTGAGGCACGCCTCTCTGTGTCCAGCCCCAGCCTCTCGCTGGGGCCGTTCTGTCCTGGGAGCTTTGAGGGCCAGCCTCGGGGGTGGGGGCGTTCAGGTGCCCCTCGCGGCCTCCCGCGAGCCAACATTGGGCAGCGTCTGCTCAACAAGGTCCCCGAGCCCCGCCGGGTCTGCGAAGGAAGTCTCAGGACTGGTCTTAGATGGAGAGGGCCCCTCACTGCCATCCTGGAGCTGGAGGGAGGTGGGGAGATGCGGGGGAGGGTCCAGTCTCCAAACACCGAGGTCCCTTTGGCTTCTGGGGAGGGGGCAGATACTTGGGACTCTGTGTTCTAAAGGAAAGGACAGTTTTCCGGGACAGATGGGCAGAGACTTTTCCTCCGCCCGGGGACCCAGGGAAGACCTCGGGACAGAGCCGTGTTGGGCCATGTGGACACGGGGGGCAAGATGGCACCTTTCTTTGCACGATGCCCGGCCCCTCCCTCACTTGGCTCGACAACCCCCCGCCCCCCACCGCCCCGCTGTCGTCCCAAAGCTCATTTATGGTGGCCGGAGAGGCTCCCCGCCCCGAAGGTCTTCACAGACACGTGGCAGAGTGTTTCAGGCCCCGGCAGATGTCTTCTTCCCAAGCCGATGTCCCTTGAGCGATGGATCTTTGTGGCTGTAACCGTGGCTGAGAGCAGATCTGACCACTTCCGCGTGCCTTTGTGTCTGGGGAGAAATACGCGCATTGGCCGAAACAAGGCAAAAGCCTTGACTCGGGAGAGGGGACCCCCAGCAATGCCGCCCCCTTGCCCTGTAGCTCGGGGCATCTTTTCTAGTTTCCTGAGGCAGCGCCTGAGTTGGAGCAGAGCTAGGATGACGGGCAGTGCTGTCCAGAGGCGCGTCAGCCGTGGAACATCATTCTTGCTTACATTCACAGACTGCTGGATGTGGCGCCCATGACCTTCCAAGGCCACGCGTATAACCTCCACCAGCCGGCACTTTCCCCAGGAAACCCACGTTCTGGGCCACGTCCCTGCTGGCCACCTGCACGGTGTCCTGAGGGCTGCAGGGCCATCCCACGAACATGAGTTTCAGAGCGGGAGAAGACATACCTCATTCTCTCCCTCCCGGGCTGCTCTGATCTTTCCTCTTCAGCCTTCCTGATTATTTATTGATTTATTCTTTTAACTCCGCTGACGTCGTGTGCACTTTGTGGCTCTGTGGCTGGTCCTGACGGTTTAATTGAGCTTGTTCTTGCTTCGCCTGGCAGCCGGGGAGTGGGGGAGCTTGAATCTAGGTTCTTGGGGAGCTTCAGACTCGGGGTGGGGGGCGTCTAGGGCTTGGGGCCTTGCCGGTGGGCAGATCCCAGGGTTTCAGGTTGGCAGCTTTGCGGGGTGCTCCGTACCTCCTTCCCTTCGGCCCCGCCTTCCTTCCTCATCATTGTGGATTGGATTCGGTCTCGGGCTAAGAATCTCCAAAACCCAGAGGGACTCCCTTGGGGCCGGGTGGGGAGTGGGGTCACACGTATAGAAGGACAGTGATTGTTGGCTCTAGTTACTGACCCTTAATCAGAAAAACCGCTTTTCCTGTTGAGAGCATTTGCTAACAGGCCATGCCACCTTGAGGAGGCGTGACAGCTTCCTGGGGGAGCATGAGGCATGCCAGTCTGGGAAGCCACGGGGCCTGTCTCCTGCGCTCTCGCGGCTCTCTGGCAAGCCCCGTTCTCCCGGCTGCAGCCTCTCCCTCTACAAACAGGGAGGGAGGCATGTTGTCAGCTCCGGGGCCGCAGGTGGTGTTGGGCAGTTCCCAGGGGTCCCCAGAAATGGCATGCCGCGTTGGTCTCCCCCCCCAAGCCTGTGCATATGAGCATCGTCACCGGGAGAGATTCCTTAGCCTTTGTTAGATTCTCAGAGATTCAGAATCCGGAATGTGATGTATAAAAAAAAAAAAAAACAAACCAACACACAAATGGCGTGTGCCCGTTTTAAAGTCCTCCAAAGCATGAGACTCTCGTGACCGGTGAAGGCTCATCAGTCACTGTGAGGTCAACATCTTGATCGTCCACGCTCAGAGACTAGAGCAGGCATCTGTCGATTGGCTGATTGAGCCCAGGGACAGCCCTTGAGAACCGTGGCCACTGACACAGGGAGCAGGGTGGACTCCCGAGCTCTTCCTGGGTCCATACAGGGGTGACAGGTTCAGGGCGCGCAGTCGGCTCCTGGGCGTTGCTGAGTCAGAACAGGTCCCCGTGGGGAGGAGGCGCAGGCTGTCCGGCCCGGCTGCCCGGTCCTGGCCGTCTCGCCCTCCCGCTAGGCCCGTTCAAGCCCGCCTGCCTTCCCATTTAACAGATCAGAAAAGCAGGACCCGGGGAAGGGAAGCGACTTGCAAAAGTGAACCAACAATCGTGACGGCACGAGTCAACCATTTTGAGCAAAACCAGGAAATCGTCGGCTCTCTGTTTAAAACATCCTGAGGTGGGCTTTCCCAGCTGGGTTCCATCCAGCATCTCAGAGAACTGTGATGGGGGGTGGGCCTCTGCCTTCTCCCACCTGGCTCGTCCCCAGGCTGCCTATGGTGGCCCTGGCAAGCCCTGGTGTCTGCCTTTGCCTCCTTCCCCCCAGTGGGGGAGAAACCTTGCTCCTCCCAGTGCCCCAGCACACGTTTGTGTTCATTGGCTTGGTGAAGGGGTCTAAACCCAATACGCTCCAATCATTTGGACTGGGATCGAATGCGCCGATTGGCTTAAGCCAGTTAGCGTCTCTACCCGGGGTAAGGATGGCTGAGAATTGGGCAAGGCTGTTTCCCACAGAGCATTGAGCGTGCTGTGGGCGGGATAACGAGAAACCCCCAGCCAGAGGAGGCTCTCGAGTGTCCACCCCGCTCACTGTTGGACTCCCAGCCCAGGGCTCTGCCAGGTCTCCAGGCACAGGGCTCCTGGGAGGCCAGCCCCGGGCCCCAGGCATGGAGCAGAGGTGTCCCCGCCCGCAGTCATCAGTGCTGAGCCTAAAGCCAGAAAGATCGGGGCTGAGGAGGAAGGGAGATCTCAGCGCTGTTTCCAACCCCCAGTGAGCCAGGACGCTGATTTTCTTGAGCTGGAGTCACCTCCTGCAAAACCAGCACCTGCTTCCACAGGCCCCCCTGGAGCCCCTGCCCTTACCCCCTCCCCCCGTCAGGGCACAAAGCAGGGCAGGTTTGTAGCGTCTGGCCCCCAGAGCCATCGAGCAGAAAAGAAAGTTCTTAAACCCATGCCTTTTGAGACTCTGGCTTCAGCGGGTGTTGTCGGGCAAACCCCACGGGCTGTGCTCAGTGGGAGAAGCCAGATACAAGAAAACAGGACTTAAAATAGGGAAGCCAGACAAGAAGGTGGGGAGGGCGATTCTTGTAAGTGCTGGGGGCAAGAAGGGCTGGGCCTCTGGGTCAAGGGTGGAGTAGAGTCACAGAGAGTATTTGGAGCCGTGACCTCTGCTTTAAGTGTTCTTGTCAAGGCAGCCCGAACGCAAAAACGGGAAACGGAAAAGAGCTCACCGTCCCCTACATGGGGAGCACCAGAAATGCTTCCTCCAGGGAAGGACAAGCCCCGAGTGGCCGCTGTCCAGCGACAGATGGCCGGCTGCTGGCCACGTGCCATCAGGAGCCAGCAGCTGCCCCTGCGCCACCCCCCCCACCGCCGCCCCCCAGAGCTCGGGGTTATCACTGTGTCCATCACGGACATCTGGTTGGAAGCAGACATTCCCACAGGCCATGTGGTCTGGGAGACGGAGTCAGCTTTCCGCTTTCTCGTCCTGAAGAACCTCTGCCTCTGGGGCACAGAGAGGAGAAGGTGCTGTGGCAGGAGGGGCAGAGACCCCCCCCCCCAAGGTGGCATTCACAGTATGCTGGCATCCGGGCATTAGCAGCTTCCTTGCTCATTAGACGAGCGGCAGTGTGCTTCCCACAAGCGTCCAGCCCACCCCCCCACCCCCCACTTTCCCTCTCAGCCCGTCAGAGACCTGCACTGGTGTTGAACTTGACCCCCTGGCTCAGCCGCCCTCATTGGGCAGAACTCCCATTTGTGTCCACCTGCGGATGGCCGTGACCCCGACGCCAGCTCTGACCTGCCACCTCGCCCCACCCCCCACCCCGGGAGGCGAGCGCCCTCCCCAGCCGCGTCAGCACGTCGCTGAACTCACGTCCAAGCCAAAGGTTCCCGAGCGCTTTCTGCTCCTTGCGGTCTCGTTTGGTTCCTCGTCGTTGTTGTAAAATTTGCTTTCTTTTCCCTCTCGCCTCGTGTTTGTTTTGTAGCCGAGCGCTAATCTGGATGCATTTGGAATGAAGTTAGCCAGAGTCCGCCTTCCTCAGCCTTTGCTCTGTTTTATTTATTGTTGGACATTTCCAATGATCCAAATCAAAGTGAATCAAAAAAAAAAAAAAAGCTATTTTATCGTTTGGGTGTGTGTGTGGTGTTTCTGGGCGGGGGCGGGGCATGCCTTCATGTTGCCCCCCACCCCACAGCTTCCGGTCAGGGGTTCTGCTCAGTGGCTCACCAGCTGAGGGTCTCCTGGCTCTGCGTCCGTCCCTACCAAGTGCCCAGAGGTTCAGGAAGCAGAGCGTTGGCCTCTCAAATGCCACCGTGACTCTCACTGCTGTGTGACTATGGCGAACCACCTCACCTCTCTTACCCTCCGCTGCCCCATCTGCCAAATGGACCTGACCATGCCAGCCGTCAGAAGGGGTGTGAGGTCAAGAATAAAAATCACTCAGGAGGCCCGCCCGAGGAGATCTGCGTCGGCCGCTTCAGGCAGTCGCTGAATGAGCTAGCCTTGGCCGGGGCCCGGGGTGGGCGAGGTAGGGTTCATCTCTTCCCAATAAACGGGTACATCCGTGGATGAATCCCAAGTTTGATCCAAAGTCGGCACAAGTCTCTGACTTTGTGAATAGTCCAGAAATCCAGTCGTGGGGTTCTATAATGTAAAATTTGTGTAAATGGTGAGAGTCCCCAGTTCGTGACGGCTCTCACAACGGCCTGCTGGGCATGAACTTGACTTCTCAAAGCGGTCCTGCGGAGCTGGTGCGTGGTTCCCGGGTTTCCATGTTTGCAAACAGGTGCAGAGTTAAAGCCAGACGAGGGCAGGGGTGGGGTTCAAAGCAAGCGTTCCCTCTGAAGGTCCCGGGCTCCCTGTCACTCTGCTGCCTCCCCAGGGGACGTCTCCCAGGCTGGGACGTTAGGGACGTCTTCCCAAAGTTCTTTGGGAAGTTTGTGGTGAACTTCGGAAAGCAGCCCTCAGAGGCAGGAGGGGACAGAGAGGAACACAGGTGTCCTGGAGTCGGGCGGCCTGTGTTCCTACTTAGCTGTGCGAGTTTGAGCATGTCCCTGAACCTCTCTGTGCCCGAGCTCCTTGTGGATAAAGTCTGGGTGAGGGGGTACCTACCTTAGAAACACGCTTGAGAATTAAATGAGTGAATGCACACCACAGGCTAAGAAGAGAATCTAGTGCCCAGGGAGCCTCCTGTAGATGTCAGCTGTTATTAAAGTCATGAGGAGATGGGGCTCCTGGGTGGCTGGGTCGGTTAAGCGTCCGACTTCGGCTCAGGTCGTGATCTCGCGGTCCATGAGTTCGAGCCCCGCGTCGGGCTCCGTGCCGACCGCTCAGAGCCTGGAGCCTGTTTCCGATTCTGTGTCTCCTTCTCTCTCTGCCCCTCCCCCGTTCATGCTCTGTCTCTCTCTGTCTCAAAAATAAATAAACGTTAAAAAAAAAAAAATTTAAAGTCGTGAGGAGAGAAGGAGATGCCAGCAAAACCGTGAGGCCCCCTGGGGCACCCAGTCCGATTTCTTCTGCCCCCTCTCCTGCCCTGCCCCTGCCGGGGGCTTTTGTGCTGCTTTCTTTCCAAGTGGTTTCTTCAACTCTTAACATTCCCTTTCCTTGTTCCCATCACTTGGCTAACCTCACCCCATCAGGGACCCGCTCTCAGGTATTATTAACATGCGGCCTGCTCCCTCCATTGAGACCCGGCCTCCCCCAAGTTCCCGCCTGGGCGAGCTGCCATTATAGCTGCAATGTGGGAAAGGGGCCACCAGGCGGCGACACACTCAGCCGGGTGGGTGTTCATCCACCCAGTCCCAGGCCCACGGGAAGGGGTAGGAATTAGCTAGGACCCTCCACGGGGAGCCCTGAGGACCTGAAAACATTTCTTCAGGACCCTCTGGCACCTGCCCAGACACAGAGGACAAGAGCCAGAGCCCTCCAGGCCCAGTGCTGTGCACCCCCCACGCCTCCCACAAACGTAGGTCTTCCAGGATTGGGTGTTGGGAACCCTGGGAAGGTCCCCCAGACACACCCCTCATGCGGCCCCAAACACATGCTCGGCTGCTCAGCAAAGAGCTCCTGGAACCAAAAAGAAGTTCCTGGGAAGAAACATTCTCCCTGCTTCTGATTTTAAAACATGAGGACTTTTTTTTTTCAATTTTTTTTTTTTAACATTTATTTATTTTTGAGACAGAGAGAACATGAACAGGGGAGGGTCAGAGCATGAACAGGGGAGGGGCAGAGAAAGAGGGAGACACAGAATCCGAAACAGGCTCCAGGCTCTGAGCTGTCAGCACAGAGCCTGATGCGGGGCTCGAACCCACGGACCGCGAGATCATGACCTGAGCCGAAGTCGGACGCTTCACCGACCGAGCCACCCAGGCGCCCCTAAAACATGAGGACTTTTAAATACATGCACTGATTGAGAAGAGACGAACCCCACCTCAACAATCACGTTTTCCACACCTGCCACTCCCTTTTTAAAATTCTTCCTTTTTTCGTTACTGTCGATGTCCCACGGTGTTTGGGGGGACAAGTCTGCCTCAAAAGTCATTTTGCCCCCGCGTCCGTGAGGAAGTGCCTAGGAAGTGTGCCTGTCCTGTGAGACACAGCGTCACCCAGCAAGGTGGAGGGTGTCCCCGCTTCCTCTGGTGCCCGGCCCACGGGGGACCCCCTCAGCTGTCCTCACCACGCCTCAGGCAGCTGCTTTACTTATACCAGGATTCACTACAGGTCGCGTCACAAAAGGAAACGTTCTGTGTATTCAGAACCAAGTGACGTCCAGGTCAAGGGAGGTCCAGGGCACCTTTGCTGCAGGGGCCCGGTGAGGAAATGTCCCCCAGTGATTCAAGGGTCCCTCTGCACCTGCTGGGGAAGGACCCGCCTCTGTTTCTGCTTCTGCTTCGTTCACTGATGCAACAACACCTGCCAAGTAGAGGCATCCCCGGGGCCCGGGTTCTGTCACCCCAATTCACGATCTCCATCTGTGGGACGATGCTGACAGATTCACGTGCCCCTGTCGCTCCCCTCCCTCTAAGCGCTCCCCCTCCCAGACCTGCCCAAGCCCTGGAGCCCCATAGAACAAGGTGAAGCCCTTCTGATCGTCCTCAGCTGAAACACTGGGTCCTCACAGGATGGCTGAATCCCAGGTAACCTGCTTCTCAGAGACGCTGGCCGCCTGCCCCACCTGACGTCCCGTAAGCACACGGAATAATTCAGACCCTGGCCGTACTCAACCCCAACCCACTGCTATGGACCGGGTGGTGTCCCCTACATTCCTGTGTTGAAGTCCTGACGCCCAGGGTGATGCTGCTTGGAGGGGGGCCTTTGGGAGGTGATCAGGTTTAGAGCAGGTCATGGGCGGGGCGGGGGGGGGCATGATGAGGTAAAAACCGCAAGGCAGCTCAGGAAGCCACCGTCCTGCTCGGCTCTGGGAAGTGCGCCCTCCCCCGATGTCTCCCCATCTCCGGGCCTCCACGGGGCTCACTCCAGACTGGCCACCGGCAGGAGGCCGCATCTGGGGAGGAGATGGGCAAAAGACAGCTGGAGTTTTTGCTGCGGTTCTAAGCCACGTCCTCTGATTCAGCCTGACCGCAGAGTACGAGTAGCAACAGGTTCCCGGATCAGTCTCTCTGTTAGCTCAGGCCTCACCGCGCCACGGTGGGACTGCGGCCCCGAGACCCCTGCCGCTTGGACACGGAGACCTGGACCTTGCCAGGTTATAGACCAGGGAGGCTGTGGGTCTGGATGAGAAACCACAGGAGGTGAGTGGGGACGGTCTCGGGAGGAACAGGACAAGGGAGCTAGAACGAGCAGAGAGGCCACAGCTCCCCGAGGCTGTGAGGTGTCCCCAAGGCCGGGAACAAGATGACTTCAGGGAGAAATGTGGCACGAGCTGTCGGAAAGGCCTTTGAGATGGAGCAGGTCTAGGTGATGGCGGGCCGGAAGGCGGAAAGGGGAAGTCGGGAGAGAGCAGACGTCCAGGGCCCAGGAGGGCAGGTGCTGTGTGTAAACAGGGACACTAGGGTCAGCGGGATAAGGGCACAAACTGGGCAGAAACACACTTACTGTAAAGTCCGCCAGGAATGAAGGAAAGTAGGCAGCAAGGTGGCAGGTGCCAGGAAAAGGGACAGTGCTGGTAACCGCAGGGCAGGTGCAGAAAAAAAAAAAGTTTGGGGACAATGGGGGGGGAGGGTGAAGTCCAGAAACATCCACGTGGACCCATAGGGACGCAGCGCTCACCCCAGACGCTGCTGCTGGGAGCGAGAGGAAAGTGACCATAGTCTGGGAGGGTAGCAGGGTCCTCAGGACCCTCAGGCATGCCTCACACGTCAGGGCAGCGAGCCTGCCTCTTCGCGGGGCCAGGGCACTCCCCGCGTGTGGCTGGCACACTTCCTGGAGCGTGGAAGGCCGAAGCCAGGGGTTGCAATGGCTCTCGGCCCAGAACATCTTTTCTCAAGGCTTCCAGAAGGGGTGCATACCTATTGAGAAAACTATCGCCTCGGAGGCCTGGACGCCCCGAGGGTGTCTGCAGAGCCGCAGATGTCCAGGGCGCCTTCCTGTGGGTACCCATGACTTCCGAGAACTCCTTCCCCTCCGTGTTTTATAACATTTGAACTGGCTTTCCTGAAACTTTAACCGGAACAGGGAGCTCTGTGTGGTGTAGATCTATAGATTGCCGGAAGGTCTCTCCCCCCGCCCTGGACGTCCCCCAAGAAGAGGGCTTGGTTGGATCATAGACCCCCACAGGCCCCAAGGGTCCAAGACCCGGATCCAGACGTGGAGCTTCTCTGTGATATGGGAATGAGGATTCCAGACTTGTCTGCCTCGTGGGATTGTGGGGGAAACTAACACACTTTCGGTTTACGTGCATTTCGTTTGATAAGTACTCACCTAGGGCCACTGGGGGCTGGGGCTGGGGCAAGATGAGGTCTCTGCCATCCGAAGACCTCAGTCCAGTGGGGACAGGCAGGTAACCAGACAGCGGCAACACCAGGAGAGGTGGGAGATTCTTAATAATGACCATGGTTCCCTTCTGCACCCTGTCAACATGGGCTAAGTGCTTTGCCTACATGAATTTCATTGAATCCTGCGGCAATTCTGCCAAGAAGCACAATCCCCCCAGGAGAGGAGAATTTAATGAGGAGACAGTCTCCGGGAGGTGAGGAAACTTGCCAGCAAGGAAGGGGTGCACCCAGGACTTTAAAAGCAAGGTACTGAGCTCACGAGTCCTGGCTGAGAATTAAACACCTCCGTTCCCCACAAGAGTATGGGACCAGGGGACTGTCAGCTTTGTTCTAGACTGAAGCACTTTGGAGATGAGCCCCCAGGGGCTGGTCCCAGGTGGTAGAGCGGGTCCTGCCCTGGGAAAGCCCAAGCTGTCCAAAGGCTCCCCTTCTGACCCGCCAGGAGTGCTGGCCCGGCCACCTAGCAATGGTGGCCACCAGAGGGCGCAACGGACCCGCCTTCGGCGGGATTCCTGTCAACACTGGGTTTGGTTGGGAGCCAGACAGCAAGCAGTTGAAAAGCACATGAGAAAACACACACACACCCATGTGTAGGCTGCAGCCTCCTGGGGCTGATGACCGTGGGTCTGGGCCGCGGATACAGAGGCCCCAGGACAGCCTGGGGGTACGGACCATATTGATTCATTCGTCCACGTTCGTTGAGTGTAGAGCACCGTGACAGCCGTGGGCGGGTGGTCATTCCTTTGCTGTCCTGATGTAACCGTCTTGTGTTTCCAGTGGAGGTGGTCAAACCAGCCATGGGAAGACACCGTGACACGTGGCTACAGGAAGTCAGGGTTCCGTGGAGCACAGGGCCTGAGCGTGTCTAGGGAGATCAAGGGAGACTTCCTGGAGGAAGAGGCTGGGCCGTGAGGGGTAAGGATGGTCACCCAAGCAACGCTGGGAGAGCATGCCAGGCAGAGGGACGAGCACGTGCAAAGGCCCAGAGGCGAGACAGGGTGTGGCACAATCACGAAGCGGCAGATGCTCCGTGCCACCGAGGCAGGGAGGCAGGAACGAGAGACGGGGGTCAGAGCAGCGGGGTCCAGGTCTCTTGCGAATTTGGGGGGGGGGGGGATTGGGCTTTATTCTCAGGAAAACAGATGGCACTGAAGGGTGCAGCCCAGAGCAAGCGGGGAAGCCCAAAGTGCCCCCTCCAGAAGAACACTTGGTGTGGCGGTTGGACGCATATTTACGTCACATGCGCACTTTACAAAGTGCCCCACACCCTTGCTCTCGTTCAGTAGCACCCGGCCGGGAACAGGGGAGCAGACCCGAGCTGATGGCTGAGACAGGACAGCAGTGAGTCAGAGACAGACAGGGCCGGGACTCAGGATGGGGAGCTCTGCACTCCCCAGCTCTGCACACCGTCCCGCTGCTGGCAGGGCTGGGGGAAGGGCTGGGGGGGGGGCATCTCCCCAGTTGGACACTGAGCCCCTCGTGACCGAGACCATCCTGCATTCCCAGAAGTGAGCGGAAAGCCTGGTCCGGGAGCACGATGCGCGTGTGAGGGATCGGAGAGGTTTGAATGGAACGGATGGGTAATGGTAAGGCCCGAGTTTCCATTGCTCAGGCTTTGTCACGGCCAAGACTCGGCCAGGCTTCTAGGCACTCCCAGGCCTCAGGGTCCCCCGAGTGGGTGCGAGACACAGATCACCCTGAGGATGACCGGCTCCGTTATTCCACAAAGGGACGGTTTGCAGTGCTGCTCTGTGAGCCACCCAGGCATCCCCAAGGAGTTGAAAACTCCTGAAAGTTATGAATGGAATCTCTTACTGAAATATAAAGTCATTTCTCTTTCTCTGTGGAGGTTGGGGTAGGGGGGAGGGAGAGAGAGAAGAAGAAGAAGAAGAAGAAGAAGAAGAAGAAGAAGAAGGGGAAGGGGAAGAGAAGGAGGAGGAGAAGGAGGAGGGAGGGGGAGGGGGAAGAAAGAAAGAAATGAAGGCAGGAAGGGAACAAGAAAGAAGGAACCCAGTAACTTGTTCTTCCTCTCCCTCCCTCATCCTTGCAGGTGTATTTTAACAGAGTTGCCATCACAGAGGATGATCTATTTTTACGTTTTACTGGCTTGTTATTTTGCAACCATTAATTTCCACATTGAAATGTGTGAAAACTTCTTAGCAGAGTTTCTAGAATATAGTTAATGTCCAAAAGAAAAGAAAGAAAGAAAGAAAGAGAAGAAGGAGGAGGAGGAGGAGGAAGGAAGAAATAGAAGGAGGAAAAAAGGAGGAGGGAAGGAGAAGGGCAGATGGGGTGATACTAAATCTATCTATACGTGACACTTTTTTATTTTTTTATTTTTTATTTTTTTTTAATTTTTTTAATGTTTATTTATTTTTGAGACAGAGAGAGACAGAGCATGAACAGGGGAGGAGCAGAGAGAGAGGGAGACACAGAATCCGAAGCAGGCTCCAGGCTCCGAGCTGTCAGCACAGAGCCCGACGCGGGGCTCGAACTCACAGACCGCGAGATCATGACCTGAGCCGAAGTCGGACGCTTAACCGACTGAGCCACCCAGGCGCCCCACATGACACTTTTTTAAAAAATTATTTCTAACTAGTATTAAAAAGAAATTCTTTTTAAAAACCTACAGATTGGGAGAAATTATTTCCAAATCGCCTACCTGATAATTTCCAGAATATATAAAGAATTCCCACAACTCAACAACAAAAAGGCAAGCAACCCAATTATCCGTCTAAAAACGGCCAAAGGATTTGAACGGATATTTCTCCAAAGAAGATACACAAACGGACAAGGCCCTCGTGAAAACGTGCTCAACATCGTTAGGCGTCGCTCTGATGAGATTCTGACCGCACACCCGGCAGGATGGCCGTGAACCAAAAAGTCAGAATGCGACACGCGCTGGCAAGGACGTGGAGAAATCAGACTCCGGGTGCCCCCGCTGGTGTGAATGCAAAATGGTACGCCCGCTGTGCCACACGGCTTGGTGGCTTCCCAAAAAGTTACACGGAATCACCGTATGACCCAGTAATCCTACTCGTAGGGATGTGCCCCCCAATAACCGAAAATAGGCATGCCGACACGTGGACGTGAATGTTCCCAGCGGCACTATTCACAAGAGCCAATAGGTAGAAACGACCTAGGCGTCTCTCTACCTATAAGAGGGTAAATACATGTGAAGAAGAACCCCTTTTTATGGACGTGGAAACCAGGGCTCAGAGTGAATAAAACGTTTGCCCCAAGTCTCTGGGGTCTTAGCAGCAGTGGACAGATCAGAAGCTGATTCCTTGACTGTCCTGCTTCGGAGAGAACCCAGGGGCCAGTGTCTGCATCGCTGGGCCCATGGCCAGAGGTCAGGGGGCTGGTCAGGTGATACCTCTGGTCACATTCTTCCACGGGCTGGACCCCCTGGAAAACCTAGTCCCAGCCCCCCACCCCTCCCATCAACCTCTGGCTTTTCTGGGCTCCTTGGCCCGGCCACACGGATTGCCTCCTCTCCTGCTTTTGTGCTGCTGGCCAGACTGGTAGGGAGCAGGCTTCTGGGCCCCTGGGAAGTCAGCTGCTGCCCTCTCGGCCTTGGCTGGAGGATGAATCGGCCCTTCCCTCCTCGCACTCCCCATCCTATGCCTCATCAGGCTTCTAGAGCCCCAGGACCGCCACCACGCTTATCCTACCAGAATTCTTTCTTTGCCTCTCTGTCTACCTCGCTCCCCAGGGAGCTCTCAATCAGACACGTGTGAGCTCTCGTGCCCAGTGCGGTGCTTGGCAGTGAGCCGGTGCTCGATCGTGTGGGCCGAGTGAGGAAAAGGCATCGCTTTAAAAAATGCGGGATGGGGTGCACCTGGGTGGCTCAGTCCACGGAGCATCGGACTCCGGCTCTGGTCATGATCTTGCGTTTCCCGAGTTCGAGCCCCACATCGGGCTTACTGCTGTCGGCACAGAGCCCGCTTCAGATCCTCTGTCCCCCTTTCTCTCTGCCCCTGCCTGGCTCGTGCACACTCTCTCAAAAAAAAAAAAAAAAATGCTGGATGATGGACAGCCGGGTGAACGGAAATGTTGAGGCAGAATGGGAAGGAAAGGGGCCTCGGTCTGAAGGTCAGAGAGCAGGCTCCCCACCATTCCCGACTCGTTGGAGAACCACAGGACCCCCTGGCCCTTCTCCGACCCCATTTTTCTCATCTATAACATAAGAAGCTTGGATGACCTGATCCCCAAAGGCTTTTCCCGCAGTGATCCTCTCCGAGACTCCGAGCCTGTGGCCTCGGGTGGGATGGAGGGATGGACCCTCCCGAGGCCAAAGACTCAGGTCCACAGAGTGTTGGAGAGGTCAGGTGGAGGGATGAGCCTGGAGCGGAGGAGGATCAGCCTAGAACAGAGGCCACTTCGTGCTAAGGTTCAGGTGTGCCCAGAAATACTGTGGTATTTGCCCGATTCTGCTTTCCTCCTCCAGCGTCAGTGCCCACGGTCCTCTCTGCTGTTTACAGCTCTCGCCTAGAGCTGGGAGCTGAGGCCACCAGCTCCGTGTTTAGGAAGGTGCGGTGACTTATCCAAGGCTCCACCACCGATGGCATTGCTGTCTAGGCTTGGAAGGTCTCTGTTCAAATGCAAAACTGACCCCGGAGAAGGAGCCCCATAGGTCTGGGTGCTCAGGAAGTCTTTGTTACCTGGGGGTAACAAAGGGATCTCGTCTCTGGACTAAGACAGGGTTCCCTCTAAGGAGGTCGGTTCTCTGCAGTGCGTTCCCTCCACCCCCCGCCCCTGCCACTGTGATAGCTCTGACGTCAGTTCTGTACCAGCGACCTCCTGAAGATCTTTCCTGCCAGGGAAGGCAGCCCGAGTTGTCAGTGAGACCCAGGGTATTGGCCTCTTGCCAACCTCTCCAGCCTTTTGTGTCTCGAATTGCCCCTTCTTCTCTCTTTCCCTCTGCCCCATGCCCTCCTATCCCCCCCTCATCTCACCGTCATCCCCACTTGATTTTTCCCCTCACACGCCTTTCCTGTGTTCTCCGTGAGACCCACTCCTCCTCAGTCCCGGTCCCTGCTGTCTCCTGTCCCCGCTGGGCTAATGACAGTACCTTGATCAGCGCTCAGGACAACTTGGTGAAATGGTGTGGTTCCCTGCCCCTCTCACCTTCCCGTCACTCGGTACACACAGACTTGTAACTTTGTACCCTGAGCACTTAGCACACTGCCCTGCTTTGGGCTGGTTCTGTGATGTATATAATAACAGCCTGCATTTCTCGGGTGCAGAGTGTGGGCCAGGCACTGAACCAGGGCTTCACGTGGACGAACTCACTGGCCCTTCACATCCATGGGCAGGCAGGGCTGCTCCTGGCCCATTACATATAGAAGCGGTCCGGAGCAGTGAACAATCCACACAACCGTACTGTAGACATCACCATCATCAGCAGCAGCACCACCATCATCTTCATCATCCTCTGCCCCGTTTTATAAATGAAGGGTAAGATGGATAAGAGAGTTTCAGGAACTTGCCCTAAGTCACAGAGCTAATAAATGCCAGAGCCAGGATCTGAATCGGCCGTCTGGTTACAGGGTTCCAGCTCTTAACTCTTATGTTCTGCTGCTTTCTACCACGCGTGGCTGCCAACATGTGTGTGGGGGGTATCGGAAGGAAAGATGTGATGCCTTTAGGAAGAGCAAGAATGAGAAGGCATTTCAGGTACAGGCATCAGCAAAAGCATGTGGGTGTAGATCAACATGGCACCCCTTCCGGACCCAGTGGTCTGGATGAACCGATGTCGCCCCTGGTTCTCTGACCTCCGCCCTTCTCCCTACCTGCCCAGAGGGCCGGAGCACCTCCTGCTGATGTAGCAAAGACCTGACCCTGACACATACTTCCTGTGCGGCATTTGGGCATATTTCTTAATCTCTCGGAGGTTCAATGTCCTCATCTGCGAAACGTGGACAAGAATCATGCCTTCCCCATAGTTTGGTTAAGGATTGGATGACATGATGCCTCTGAATTGCTTAACACATTTCCACAAACATTGCGAGGGATCAAGAAACGGTTGAAGAGGTCGAATATATATGGGTTTATTTATTTATTTTTGAGAGACAGAGAGAGAGAGAGCAGGGGAAGGGCAGAGAGAGAGGGAGAGAGAGAGAATCCCAATCGGGCTCCAAGCTGTCAGTGCAGAGCCTGACGTGGGGCTCGAACCCACAAAACAGTGAGATCATGACCTGAGCCGAAATCGAGAGTCGGACACTTAACCGGCTGAGCCACCCAGGCGTCCCTTGAATATATTTTTGGTAAGTATGGTGAAATGTATAGTGCGGACACTTTACCCTCGTCTACTCTGTCCCAGAGGACTGGCTCTCGCAAACTACATTTTCCAGGCCCACTGGCCCACGGGTGGGAGGCCCTGGCTCGGGGGGAGAGAGAGCAGGAGGAAGGAGGGAGCTATGGGGTTCCTCCCTCTGCTTCGGGCAGCGTCTTTGAGGTGGCCTCATCCCTTCCCTGGTCCCAGCCCCAGCGAGACAGTCCCTGACAGGGTGCGAGCCCCAGGGGGCAGCCTCAGCCCCTCGCCCCCCCGGTGTCAGCCCCTCCTCCCTCATCCCCCAGCCCAGGGAGAGATGCTGTCTGTGTTGCAAAGCTCCACGATGCCTCCAAGAGCCTCAGGAGTAGAGTTTGCCAGGATTAGTCAATTAAAAAAAAAACAGGAATTCCCGTTGAACTTTCATTTCAGCCAGACGTCATGTCATATTTTAAGGGGAAGTATCCCCAGATATGCAGGGAACATACTTACGTGGAAAAAAAAAGAAAATCCTTGTGTATCTGAAACGCACATCGAACTAGCCTTCGTGCGTTGCATCTGGTGGCCCCACACGTGAGTCCTCTCAATTCCTCAGACACCATCGCACCTGACTCTCCGTATTAATTGTCTCTGTGAAACTTCCCGATAAGGGCTCTTTTGTCGCCGGATCAGATGCCGAGGCCAGCGTGAGCCAAATGCGTGTTCCTGGAATCCGAGAGCGACCCCGTTACCCCAGCCTTTTATTCACCTTCCAGCTCCCCGGGAGTTCAAAAAGGAACACAGAATTGGAAACGAACGTTAATTGAGCAGAGGTAAGTGCCAAGCACCAGAGCCCTTGGCAGAGATTAAACACTTTGCTCTCTTAATCGCTGGCATCAGAACACCTCTCAAAGAGAAGTTCCGTTTAGGAAAATACCTTAACGAGCCACTCGGGGGTGGAATCGGGGACCCCGAGGGCAAAGGAAACCAACAAAAGAAACGGCCTGTGCCAGGCTTAAGAAAAGGAGGGGAATCTTTTTTTGCCGCAGAGGGAGCAGAGGGCAGAGCTGTCCCAGTTGCCGGAGGACTGGAGGGCAGAGCTCTCTGGTAAAGGAAAGCCCCAATTTTATGACGCCCAGAAATTCTGCCGGGGATTGGCACGGAGCACAGGGAAGGCTGGCTTGTGTCTGCTCCACGGTGTCTGGGACGACCCAGTGGCACGACTGTCTCCCCGTGAGGTAGCTGGAAACGTCGAAAGCCATCTGTGCCTGCCAGTTTGGTGGCCGATGTGGCCTCAGCTGGGGCCGCTGACCAGAGCGTCATCCATCACGGCCATTCCGTGCGGTCTGGGCTTCTCCACGAAGGGAAGAGGACTTCTTGCACGAAGCGCAGGGGTCCAAAAGCCAGTGTCCCGGTGGGCCGGGCAGAAGCTGGTCTCGGACCAGACTGACCTGGTCTCAGAAATAAGGACCACTCCCTCCTTGCCCTGTCTGGGGGACGGGACTGCCCACAGTCGGGAGGCGGAGACGGACGGCTCTGGTGGAAGGGAGGGTGGTCAGGTCACATAACAGGAGAGCAGGCACAATGGGAGAGCTCGTCAACCATGGAAAAAAGCGCCATCCGCCACAAGGAGGGAGAGAAGAGGAGGAAGGGGGGAAAAGAAACCGGGAAACAAACATGCGTTTAGAACAACGTGTGGCCGGAAATGGAAGTGAAAGACGGGAGTGGGGAGACTTGGGTGGAGGAGTCGACGGGGAGGCCCTAGAAATTTCAACCGGGTCGCTGACTTCCTTTGCAAGCTGTAGGCATTGCTGCGGGGTCACGTCCCCGTCCTCTGCCTCCCACGCGCCTCAGTCAAGTACCCCGGGCCCACCCAGGGCCTGGGCCGGCGTGTGCCTGTGCGCGCTCGTTCGTGTGCACACAGAAAGGGATGGGGCTCCACGGGTGACGTGTCGTGATGCTAAGAAGATGGAATGAAGGCTCTCAGACTTCCTGACCCAGCAGCAAGGACGGTGACTTGCCAGTAACTCTGAGCCCTTGAGCCCGAGTCGCCGGGAATTTGCAAAAAACTTGGGGTGGGCTTTGGGGAGTCAGGCCGATTGTATTCACTCATTCGCTCATCTGTTCTTTTGCCCAATAAGCTTGGGTCATGCACCTGCGGTGTGTCAGAGACCGTGGTTGGAGCTGAGGCAGCAGCAGGGACAAGACAGCTCGGCTCTGCCGCACGGAGGGGACCTTTTAGCGAGATGGGCAGTGAACAGGTAAATACAAGTAAAATTAAAAAGCGAATAAATAAAACACAAAATAAGAATGTCCGCGTCGACCAACGACCCCCAAACCTCAGCACCTTCCGCGATAGAAACTCGTGTCTCGCGCTCAGAGGGATTAGTGTGGGGGGTTATCCGGTCTTCCCTGGTTTGGGGTGCAGGCTTCAGTATCGTGTGACACGCCTCCCATCTGCTGGGACTTGCCGGCCCCACAGCCAGGGACGGGGGGGAGGGGAGCATGGAGGCCCGTGCAGAAGAGTTTCATACACCAGCGCTGGAAACAGAGCACAGCACGCCTGCCCAGGTGCCATTGCCAAGGGCACGGTCCCGTGGCCACACCTCGCGGCAAGGAAGTGGGGAGGTGTGGTGGCCTGGGTGCCCGGGAGGAGGAGCGTGACAAAGGGGACGAAGGAAAAAAACACGGTATGGCGACAGCGGCCGGGGTAAGCGGGGAACCGTTCACACCGTGCGGGCAAGTCAGGCCTGTCTGAAGAGATGGCACCTGAGCTAGGATCTAAAGGGCGACAGGTGCCCGGCGGTCCACGCCGCTGGGGACATGTGCCTGGCACAGAAAGGAAATCAGGGACAAGTCCCCGAAAGGGTGGCCAGGTCGGTGCATTCAAGGAGCTGGGGCGGCCAGTGTGGACAACCCGGGGTGAGGGTGGCGAGACCGCAGACCCCACATTCCCTGCAGGGCCCGCGAGGGAGCTTGATCTCAGCTCTAAGTGGGCGCCAGGAGCCCCCGGGGGATTTCCAGCAGGGAAGTGCCTGAATCTGGGCTGCATTTTTCAGAGATCTTATCCTCCTTCCAAAGGGCAAGGAGGCCTTTATGGGTATTTGAGTTATCTGAGTTACAGTTTACCGTGTCAACCCATCCTCATGATAGCTTTGGGGAGGAGACAGCGTTGACCCTTTTGTGCGAGGGGAAACGGAGGGTCACAAGCAACGGTAATTCTCCCAAGGTCACTCGTGACCTTGGCATAGCCAACTCTAGTTCCAGACCCAAGGCCAAGAGAGGAGTCA
The DNA here is from genome assembly GCF_018350215.1 of Panthera leo. Classification (NCBI taxonomy): domain Eukaryota; kingdom Metazoa; phylum Chordata; class Mammalia; order Carnivora; family Felidae; genus Panthera; species Panthera leo. The sequence goes on along the minus strand of NC_056695.1, from coordinate 74,525,367 downwards.
TGGTTGAGGGTAGAGGCCAAGGCTCAGTCAGGGCCCAAGGGTGGGGAAGTGCCCCTCCACCAGGAGGTGGACCTCTTCCCCCTGAGGGACGGCCCCATGGAAGGAGCAGATCATAATACCCGTTTCTCTCGGCCAGCGGGAAGGAAGCCTGGTGACCTTAGGACACAGTGGCTGTCAGTGATCATTGCAAAGACAGCCAACTCACCATGCTCGGCTGAAGAATGGCCTCTCCCCAGAGATGTCTGTGCCCCATCCGCAGAGGGTGGGAACATGTGACCTCACTTGGGAAGGGGATTCTGCAGGTACGGCTAAGTTAAGGGTCTTGAGGTATTCCTCTATTACGTGGCTGGGCCCACTGAAGTCGCAAGGGCCCTTCTAAGAGGCCAGGAGGAGAGGCAGAGTCCCAGACAGAGACGTGACAACATCATGGCCTGGGGCCCTGAGCCAAGCAGTGGTGGGCAGCCTCTGGAAATCCGAGAGAACAAGCAAACGATTCTCCCCTGGAGCCCCCACTAGGGAGGTGGTCCTTGACTTGAGCCCACAGAGACCCATTTCAGACTCGTGACCCCCAGAGCTCTAAGGCAACAAATTCATGTTGTGTTGAGCCCCTGAGTGTGTAACAATTTGTTACAGCCTCATCACAGGACACGTGTACAGCTAAGACAGGGAAACACCCACGACAGGGACTTCTAGAGGCTGCAGGAGGGGTCCCGGCCACTGCCGGTTTTCAAGATCCCTGACGGCTGGGCCCGAGAGCAAGCCCAGCCTTGACCCTTGGCCACCCTTGGCAGAGGTGGCACTCGTGGCCTCCCCAAGGCTGCTGAGCAGCTGGCGGGCCTGGTTAATCAGTAAGGCTCGTGTTTGTCCGGCCTGGCCTTCTGGTGACTTAGCACTCCTTGGCCTATTTATGACAGTTTGCGCTATCAGCATTTAATAAAATATAATGAGTAACCAGGGTCCTGAGGTCTCCACACCTGCCTTCTCCAAACACAGCTGATTGGCCCCAACCTCCCCAGGGACTTTGGGCTGGGGACAAATCCAACACAGTTGAGAACATGTGCCCCCCACCCCCCACCCCCCACCCTGGGGATGGGCCTGAGCCCTGAGCGGGCTGGCCTTGGGTTCAGGGTCCAGCTCCCCTTACCGGCTGTGGGTCACCCGGCCTCTCAGAGCCTCCGTATCTGCGTCTGCAAGGGACCTGCTTTGTCTGTTCAACAAATGTTTATTAACCATTAACTCTACAGCTTGTGCCGAGGGGAATGTGATGCAATGGAAAGAGCTGAGAGAATCTGGGGGGCCTCACGAGTACCCAGGGGACGGGAGATTCCCGTCTCCTTGGTCCCCGGACAACAAAAGTGTGAGTTTGTCTTCGGGCTGCCCAGAGACGTTCCTGGGGGTTCTAGGAGTGGTGTGCGTGCGGGGATGGGAGGGGGCACAGTTAGGGTGCTCACGGCACAGGGGCTGTGTGCATGTTCAGGGGCACCAAGCAGCGTGAGGCGTAGCTTGGGCGTCCCAGCTGCGTGTCCTCTAGCAAGTGGCTCAGTGTCCCAGAGCATCAGCGTCCTCATGCCTAAAAGGAGACTCATCAGCCAGGCCTCCCCCGGTCGGAAGGATTACAGGGCGATGATTTCTAGAGAGCTGCGTCCGTGTGGCTAAGCACGCGCTCAGTAGAGGTTGGCTCCCTTCTCTGCCCTCCAGCCCCCTGCCAACGGAAAGCCTCAACCTGCAAGGTAGGGAGGTCCCCGTGGCTAGATGTTTTCCAGCAGAGACTGGACTCCTGCCCACGGGGTCGGAAGAAAAGATTGGCACATGTGGGCATGCTCGGCGGCTTGAGACCCTCCTGAGCCACACGGAGCAGGCAGTGTGCTCCAGGAAGGCCGGCCACGGGGGAGCTGGGGAGCGATGGGGAAAAAGTAAGGGAGGCGATGGGGTCAAGAGGACACCCTTATTCCTCAAGCCTGTCCTCTGCTAGGACACGGGGGTCTAGGCCCTATCTTCTCGGCAGAGGCTCCTTTGCAGCCATGTGCAAGGTACGGCTTGTTCTTGAGGCCCAGAGGGTTTGAAGACATCGAAGACATTTCGGAGAGTGTCAGCTGATATAATCATCACAACACGTTAGGGCTGGAAGGAGGCACAGACATTATCGGGCCTTTCAGCTACAGATTGGGACACCGAATTGCCGAAGGGGTGGAGCCTTCCCCAAGGCGATAGCCATGGACCCAGCCAGGTCTTTGTAACCAGGGCTCTGCCTAAAACAGACCTGTGACCTCACACAAGCCAATTCTAACGTGTTAGCCTTCCTCCCAGATGTTCACAGAACATCCCTTCCCAGAGAGTCCGCCTCTGGAAAGACTGGTTCCCTATTGCCCTCCAGCTCTTCATTTAGCTCCTTTTCAAACGTGTTGTTCTTTATCGAAGACGTTTATTCATTGGCCTAACACACTTTAGTAGGGTATTTAGTTATTAGTACGTATCTCGCCAGGACCGGGGATAACACGGCAAGGAAAAATTTTCTCTAAATAGTTGCTCCTGTCACGACAAAGCCATGAGTCTAGAGGTAGGACAGGTGTCTATTTAATAAGTACACAAATAGCTCTCGGTTTCTTCCCATGGCACCGTGAGCCCATGAAGACCAGGGACCAAGTCTGTCCTCTTGGGACAGACGGTGTCAGGACGCTCACAAGATCCGGAAAGCCGCTTGTGAAATAGGCGGGCGTCTTGCCAACCAGTTAAACTGTTGGTAGCTTGGCATCCATAATGGTGGGAGTATTCACCCCACGGAAAGTGGCCAGGGCCATGAATCAGGGCGCTTCATTTTGTGGTTTCCCGGCACACCCCTCTGGGTCAGGGCCCCCCACCTGGTACGAACTCGGGAAACACCCTGATGGATGAACTCTCACAAATTCCTTTCTTTGAAACAAGTACCGTATTGTGCCCATTTTTCAGATGAGGAAACCGAGCTTTCAGAGGGTTAGTCATTTGCTCAAGGTCGTACAGCAAGTGGTGAAGCCAGAATCCGGCTTAGATCTCTGGCTCCTACACTCTGCTCTCAACCTCCGGTCGGCCCGGCCAGGCCTTTCAGGCAAAGGGATGTGTCTACACTGCAGGAAGGAGGAGGGAAAGAGAGACCGGTGCTGGGAAGCCCAGGGCTGCCTGGGCAGGCGAGGGAGGGGTCTGTGACAGCACGCTGTGAGTTCGGATCTGGGTTTCGGAACGTCGGGCCCAGGCCCCTGAACAGTGGAGGCAGAAAATGCTCTTGCCTGTTGTTGATTGGTCTCGTTTCCAAAAATAGAAACGCCCACCTGGGAGGCCCGGAGTCCTTCCCGGGAAGGCGCGTCTGAGGCCCATTCCAAGGGGAGGTCAGCTGAGGCACTCCAGGGCCGGCTGCTTAATGGGCCGCTGTTGGCAGAGCCTGGGGGCAGACCTGTTTCTTTTTATCAGAGAAGATATTCACGGAAGGTTCTGTGTCCTCAGGCCTGCCGCTGTGCCTGTTCCAAAACCCCGAGGGCTCCCCGAAGGGGTTTGCACCAAGACTTCCCATCTGGCTGGCTCCTGACTTGACCGTGCTCACCGCAGAGTCAGCATTTGGTGGGTGTCGTGAAGGAACGAGACGGTGCGTCTCTGATGTGGGTTAAGTAAATAACGCCCGTTTTCTCTGATTTAAAAGTAGCATAACTTGGAAAAGACAGATATTTTGAAGAAAGAAAAGAAAAACCATAACCCAGCTGTAGACATAACCACGCTTGTCAGTCCGGTGCAGTCTTTTAAAAATATGTGTCAGGGGAGGCACCTGGGTGGCTCAGTCGGTCGGGCGTCCGACTTCGGCTCGGGTCACGACCTCGAGGTTTGTGGGTTCGAGCCCCGCGTCGGGCTCTGTGCTGACAGCTCGGAGCCTGGAGCCCGCTTCGGATTCATGGTCTCCCTCTCTGTCTGCCCCTCCAATGCTCATGCTTTCTCTCTCTCTCTCTCTCAAGAATAAATAAACATTAAAAAATATTTAAATGTGCAGGCATGTGTACCCTCATTGTATTTTATCTCCACATAATCCTCAATCAGAAGAAATTCTCATGCTTATTAAAATCCTATAAAGATCGTCATTATTTAGCATACCGTCACGAGATGGCCAAGATTTATGTAACTGATCCCCTAAGTTTTGACGTTTCTATTGTTCCTTTGTTTATTCTTGTTTTAAAAAAAGTTTTTGACATTTCTATTGTTCCTTTGTTTATTCTTTTTTTTTAAAGTTTATTTATTTATTTTGAGAGAGAGAGAGAGTGAGAGTGCAAGCAGGGAGGCGGGGGGTGGAGGGGGCGAGATGGAGAAGGAGAGAGAGAATTCCAAGCAGGTTCCGTGCAGCACAGAGGCCAACACGGACCGTGAGATCATGACCTGAGCCGAAGTCAAGGGTTGGATGCTTAAGCAGCTGAGCCATGTGGGCGCCCCACGTTCCTTTGTTTATTCTTATCAACCCCCCTGCTATGATGTTTCTTCTCCCTAAATTGTTATCCAGATCCCAATCTTGGTTTTGCTTTCCCTTTTTATCATGACTCCCTAGACGTGGATTGAGCAGGTCAGAGAGCACGAAGTTTTCAAAGTAGAATATAAGTATTCCATAATAAATACATAAAAAATAATATATAATAAATCAATACTAATTTCGTTTCTAGAAAATTGGTTCCAGAGCATAAGTACTGGCGTTTTTAACTTCACGGATTTGGTGGGTAACTGATGTGTGTTTTACTGGTGGCTGGTGGGGGGGGACCACATTTTCCACCTATTCGTGAGCCCTTCACACTTCCTCCCGGGAGCCGAGGACGCAGGTCTCCAGCACAGGCTCGGGAGAGGGTATCGGCTTGGGCTCCTGGACGGTCCTCCTGCCCCGAGGCCCGTGGGCTGCCCGCCCTCACGGAGGCTGATCAGAGGAGCAGAACCATCGTTTCTCCTGGCACACTGGGTAGCCAGGATTCCAGGACTTCTCCTGGCACAGCGGGAAGACTTCTGGGAAAAGCCACCGCGCACCTGGCGAGCCCAGCCTATCTCCCGGCTCACTTGGCTCCCAGCACGGACAGGCAGCCAGCTTCCTCCTTGGGAAGAAGGGAAAGAGAAGCTAAGAAGTGAAGGACTGGGGGCGCCTGGGGGGCTCAGTTGGTTAAGCGTCCGACTTCAGCTCAGGTCCTGATCTCCCAGTTTGTGGGCTCGAGTCCCACGTCGGGCTCTGTGCTGACAGCTCGGAGCCTGGAGCCTGCTTCAGAGTCTGTGTCTCCCTCTCTCTCTCTGTCCCTCCCCCGCTCAAAAATAAAACAAAACATTAAAAAAAAAGAAGAAGAAGACGTAAAGTGAAGGACAGGAAAGAGTTTCCTGCCTCTGGGGTCTGGATTAGGAAGGAACTAGGATTATTTTAGATTGTCCCTGAGAACTAACCCTGGAACGGTCGATCAGGGCATCTCTGGGTCACAGAGATGAAGGTCCCTTGTGCCCTTTCATCCAGGGGAGCAGCTACGGGCTGGGGCTCTGGAGCCAGACTGCCGGGGGTTGCAATCCCCCCCCCCGCCACTTACTACCCACGTGACAGTCACTTCACACTCCTCTCAGACCTTTGGCGCTAAATGAGTCAACAGACTCGGTGTGTCAGGCACAGCGGAGACAGAGGGGGAGCAAAGCGGCAGCTGTTACTCTTACATTGGTGCCCTTTTCCCGCTGTAACAAACGACCAGGAGGTTAGCGCCTTAACGCTTAGGATTTTACAGTCCTGGGGGTCAAAAGTCCTAAATGGGACTCGATGGACTAAAACCAAGGTGTTGGCAAGGCTACATTCCTTCCAGAGGCTGCTGGCGGCTTCTCCTCCCCCTTCAGAGCCAGGAACCACAGCACTCTGACCTCTGCTACCATCATCACGTTTCTGACTCCGGGGCCTCCCTCTTCCATGTTTTAAGGACCCTTGTAATTACGTTGGTCCCACCCAGATAATCCAGGATAATCTCTTTATCTTAACGTCCTTAATTGCATCTGCAAAGTCCCTTTTGCCAGGTAAAGTCACATACTCATAGGCTGCGGGGATTAAGATATGGACATCTTTAGGGGTCATCATTCTGCCCATCACACGATTTTATTTTCCCGCATATTTCTTGAGTACCTGTTCTTTGTCAGGTGTTGAATCTTCTTCCGCTCTGAATAAGATTTAGGACTATTTTCTCAAGGAACTCACAGGCTGGTGCCGGTAGCAAGTAAGTAAACCAATAACCAAACCAAAGAGTTTAAGGGGTAAAGATCTAACGTTATACAGAGAATGGAGGACCCGATGAGGAGGAATATATCTGGGGGAGAAAGAAATCTCACGTAGAGGAAGCAGGACAAGCAAAAGCATAAAGCGAAGAGGAGGCCACGTCAAGGGGTTTGCTCTAATTCCACTTAGAGCACGTAGACACTTAGATCTAATCTCGGTTGGGTCAGAGGCTGAAGCATCTCTGAGACAGGAGCCTAGAGAAGAAGAAAGACCCTCAATCACAGAGGACATACACGTCACAGTGAAAAGCTTGGACTTTATTGAGTAGGCCATGGAGAGAAGATGACAGATTAAGAGCATGGGATATGGTTAGGCTTCTAGTTTGCAATAATAAGATGGGGTGTGGACAGGGAGTGGGTGATAGCACACAAGGGGACCAGCTTCACACCACCATCCTTCCATCTATTCACTTATCCATACATTCAACTAACTATTCACTCTTCAGTCCATCCATCCATCCATCCATCCACCCATCCATTTGTCCATCCATCCGTCTGTCCGTCCATCCATCCATCCATCTGCCCATCCATCCATCTATTCATCCATCCATCCATCCATCCATCCATCCATGATCTGTCCATCCATCTATCCATCCATCCATCCATCCATCCATCCATCCATCTGTCCATCCATCCATCTATCCATCCATCTGTCCATCCATCTATCCATCCATCTGTCCATACATCTGTCCATCCTTCCATCCATCCATCTGCCCATCCATCCATCTATCCATCCATCTGCCAATCCATCCATCCATCCATCCATCCATCCATCCATCTGTCCATCCATCCATCTATCCATCCATCTGTCCATATATCTGTCCGTCCATCCATCCATCCATCCATCTGCCCATCCATCCATCTATCCATCCATCTGTCCATCCATCTGTCCATCCGTCCATCCATCCTTCCATCCATCCATCCATCTGCCCATCCATCCATCCATCCATTCATTCTTTCATCCATCCAATTATTTATCCATCCATCTATCTATGTAACTTACTTAATACCTATTTTCTTGCCCTGGCACCATGCTCAAAATGCAAAGACCTAAAACACATAGTCTCTGCCTTGAATAGCTCAGCTTTGAGAAGTTCTCAAATGGAAGGAGTTGTGACTGAAGGAGGCACATTAGAAGGATGCCTAATCCAGCCAGAGTGAGAGATCAAGGAAGACTTCCTGCAAGAGGCAACGCTTAAACTGAGTAAAGTTGAGTAGGTGTCAACAAAGCAAAAGAGAAGAAGCCTCCCAGGCAGAGAGGACAGTTAAAAGCATGAACAAGCCTTGTGGGTTCTGAAACTCCTCATGGGATCTGGAACAAGACCCAAGATCCCAAACTCAGCAAGGAGTCAGAATTAGTGTTTCAGTGGTCAACATAACGTCAGGGGCACAAGGACAGGAATTTTGACTTTTTCCGCGTTTTCTCTAGAAACTAGACCAGGATCTGACCATAGTAAGTGCTCAACTAGTGTTTGTCGAATAAATGAATAATGATGAAAAGAAAGTCTGTGTCCTTACATATGTCCTTCATCTTCCTCCATTTCTACCATCCGACGATTACACTTGTTAGTACTGACGTTTTCAACAGTAAGTTTGATACAACTTGCATTGTTTCAGAACCATCATTCGTGCCTGTGTTTTGAATGACTTTGACATTTAAATGGACTCCATGTTCATCATCAGTCTGTTCCTAGATGCTGTTCCAGCTCAGCGTCCTGTGTCTGGATTTATCACTTGGATGACAGGAACTCCCATCAGCCGGATTTTCTCTTGTTCTCATTTTCTTTCCCCACAGAAAGCTCATGGACACTCTGGTTCCTAATTTCTTGTTTGGCTGCAAATGTCTGCCTGTTGCCTTCATATCTGAAAGTCAACTTGGCTGGAATTGACATGTTTGGGCCCTACTTCCTTCCTTCAAAATGTCATTGCCATTGTTTCTAGCAATGAAAACGGCTGGAGAAAAATCAAGAGTTTGCCTGGCTTTGTCCACTCTTATACTTAATTGCTTTTTCTACCTGAACGTGTCCAAGCTCCTTTCCTTAGCATGAAATTTCGGGAACTGTATCTTGGTGCGGATTATCTCGCAGGCTTTGTGGGCATTGGGGTGTGGGATGGGACACTTTGCCCATTCAGTCTGCACATTTATTTTAGGAAATTTTTTCTAATACACGTGTGAATAATCTTTCTCCCATTTTTACATTTTACGTCTCAGAAACGCTAAGTATGATACGTTAGCTGTCTTCTGTGTGTCTTCCTTATTTCTCTCTCCCCTGTTTCACCTTATGTTTCACTGCTGAGGCCAGGAAAGAGAAGACTAGATAGGATCAGAAGGAAAAGAAAGCCCATCACACATGACTCTGTAGCCACTGGGTTTTGGGTTTTCCTTTGAGTGAGATGGGAAACCGTTAGAAGCTCAGGAAATCACCATAACCATTGTTGTTATTGTTGCCTTTGTGGTCACTGTTAGCAAGATGGCCGCTATGCTGTGGAGCACTCCAAGGCGATTGTTGGCTGTCTTGAATGAGGGCAGCATCGGAGGGCCGCTTACCCACAGTGAGAATGGCTGAGGAATCAGGGAAATGGCTGGAGAAGAGAAGCCAGGTATAATGGCCGCCTATTTTCCAAAACCAGCGAAGAAAGCACAGGTAGGTGTTAACACAAAGATCAGGGCCGTGGGGGAAATGGGACAGTAATGTTGGGAGCCAGAGACACGAGGGCAGGCCAGACCGGAGACGTGGGAAAAGAGTGTCTGGGACAAGATGGTTGCCTGGGATGAGCCCCTGGGGGTAAGACGTATGCGGAGAAGGAGATGTCAATATTCCAGAGCAGAGCCGGTGAGAGATGCCAAGTCTTAGACTGAGTTTCCCAGAACCAGATTATGGCATAAGGATTTACGTGCAGGGACTTTATTTGGGAAATGATCGCAGGGACTGGGAAGGTGAGGCAGGGAAGAAAGAGACGGATGTCAGGTACACGCACGAGCAGTCTACCACGATGGGCACCCGGGGCTCGCTCCGACTGGGGTTCCCCGACAGACTGCAGAGATCGACTCAGCAGCGTGCCACGGAGGGGCGGGGGAGCTGGACGTCAGCCACCAGCCTCCATCCGCCATTGTTTACAGGGGCCCCTGGAAGTCCTCCATTGCTCTGGCCTCTCCCATGCACGGGCTGAGTCTGCTCCTGCTCGGGGGTATCGTGGGTCCTGGGGAAAGAAGCAATCAGCCACCGAGAGAAAGTGGGTGGTGCACACAGGCAGGGGCATGGTGGCTTTCCCTGGGATGTCGTTGCCACCGGGCGAACCCCCGCGGACTCTGCTGGACTCATATGACCCTGCTCCGACCCCAGGCCACCTCTTCTGCTTCTGACCATTGCGGGGGCGGTGGGAGATAAACCCTGGTCTCACGGGCTCAGAGTCCCACCCCCTCCACTGTTGCCGGTCTTCTAGAAGGAATGCTCACTTTCAGCCTGGCCCAGGGAACCACAAGACCAGCCACGCCCTCCCATGCAATTCACACTGGGTGAAACTGTGTTTCCTGCCAGGGGAATGAATATATGTATTTCTCTTCCCTCTTTATGACTTCATGAGCAATACTTTCCTACTCAGTAAAGGTCTGGAAAAATACAGAAATGTGGAACGAAGGAAATGAATGATACCTGGAGTCCCCTTACCCAGAGATAAATATTGTTAACATTTTTGTGATTGATTTTTGCAGATTATTTTTTATTACATGCAATTTTTAGATGATTGAAGTCATAGTTATATATATATATATATATATATATATATATATATAGTTATCCTATCTGGCTTTTTTTAAACCTAACATATCCCGAGCCTTTCTTTTCCCCTCCTTAAACAAACATCTGCAAACATGACTTTTATGACTGCTATTGGCCCAGCATGTGGTTTGCTGTTATCACGTCCACTCAGCATGTAATAGCTGGTCATCAAGGTTGTATCAAATATTTGTATTCTAGCACACACTCTGGTGACTCTCCTCGTGCCTGGAGCTATTGGTACACCCCAAATTATTTCCTTAGGATTCCACCCCTCCTGCTGACTCAAGAAGTGGGAGTTTCATGATAGGGTGTAAACAATAAAACTAAAAAAAAAAAAAAAGAAGAAGGCAGAATGGGAAGGAAGCCAGAAACGCATGGCAAAGTCCACCAGAAAACTTCTCGAGAACACGGAACCTCATACTGATCGATTTTTGTTTTTTCTTTCTTCTTAAAATTGATATGATGAGGACAAAGCATAGGAAAGGAGAAAAGGAAGGAAAGGAGAAAATGCCTCTGTCATCAACAATGTCTTTCACATTTTCTCCTATGAGTAATGGAAGTGACTTCTAGCAGAGGCAAGGGAAATAAAAGCAAAAATGAACGATTGGGACCTCATCAAGATAAAAAGCTGCTGCACAGCAAAGTAAACAATCAGCAAAACTAAAAGGCGACCCATGGGATGGGAGAAGATATTTGCAAATGACATACCAGATAAAGGGTTAGTATCCAAAATCTGTAAAGAACGTATCCAAATCAACACCCCAAAAAGCAAATAATCGTGAAATAAATAGCAAGAAATGGGCAAAAAACCCCCACAAATAATCATGAAATAAATAGTGAAGAAATGGGGAAAAGATATGAATAAACACTTTTCCCAAAAAGATGTCCAGATAGCTAACAGACACATGAGAAGATGCTCAACATTCCTCATCATCGGGGAAATACAAATCAAAACCACGATGAGATACCACCTCACACCTGTCAGAATGGCTCACATGAACAACAGATGTTGGCGAGGAGGCGGGGAAAGAGGAACCGTGTTGCTCTTTTGGCCGGAATGCAAACTGGTGCAGCCACTCTGGAAAACAGAGTGGAGGTTACTCGGAAAATTAAACATAGAATTACCCCATGACCCAGCAATAGCACTACTAGGAATTCTCCCAAAGGATACAAAAAGGCTGATTCGAAGGGGCACATGCACCCCCAATGTTTATAGCAGCGTTATCTACAATAGCCAAGTATCGAAAGAGCCCACGTGTCCGTTGACTGATGAATGGATAAAGATGCGGTATATATACACAAAGGAATACTACTCCGTGATGAAAAAGAATGAGATCTTGTCATTTGCAGCAACATGGATGGAACTAGAGTGTGTTATAGCCAAGTGAAATAAGTCAGAGAAAGACAGGTATCATCATATGTGGAATTTGAGAAACTCGACAGATAAACATAGAGGAAGGGAAGGCACAATGAGATGAAAACTGAGAGGGAGAGGGAGGCAAACCATTAGAGACTCTTAAATATAGGGAACAAACTGAGGGTTGCTGGAGGGGAGGGGCGCGACGGGCTAGACGGGTGAGGGGCGTGAAGGAGGGCACGTGTTGGGATGAGCACTGGGTGTCGTGCGTAAGAGACGAATCGCTGGGTCCTACTCCTGAAGCCAGGACTACACTAGATATCGACCAACTTGAATTTTACAAAAATGACTTGTAGCTGCCAATATCCATCTTGTTGGTAATGGAACCCCGGCTTTGAAAGGGGCACGTGGCTGAACAGTTAAGAAACTTCATCCCTGGGTTCCTGTGCACCGTGGTGACTATGGGACCGGGTTTTAGCCCACGGGAGGCCAATCCGAGTGTCGTAAGGATTGGGGTAGACCAACTGTTCCTGTGGCGCCTGTGGCCCTTGCTTCCTGAGGCTCACGTCTTTGCATGATCCCCTCCCCTGGAGGTGGGTGGGAGCTTTGACCTGCTTCTAGACCGGCAGAACACAGCCAAGGTCAGAGGATGTCCGTGAGCGTGTGGTGATCACAGGTACGTGCACACACACATATGTACACAGGTGGCCATGTCCTACAAGGACCCTTGCTCGTTTGATGAGGTACATAGGCCAGTTAAGGAAGCCCACGTGACAAATTGCAGGCGGTTCCTAGGAGCTGAGTGAGGGACGCTTCCGGCAAACAGCCAGAAAGAAACTGAGGCCCTCAGCGCCCCCAGCCCTTCAAAGGACCGGAATTCTGGCAACAAAGCCACCTTAGCTTAGAAGTAGCTCAGAAGCCACCAGCTGGTACCTCCAAGGAGACAGCAGCACTAGCCTATACCTGGATTGAGAGGCCATAAGACTCTGAAGTAGAGAACCCAGCTGAGCCGTTTCTAGACTCCTGACCCACAGTAACTGCGATGTGATGGATGCACAGCGTTTTAAGCTGCTAAATTTGTGGTAATCTGTTACACGGCAATAAAAAAGGTGCATGAGACGTCCAGAAAATGGCCTTAAAGAAGAAGAACGCCTTCTTCCTACCCACCTCGTCCTGCTGGTGACTTGGAATTTGGGTGTTGCCATGGCTGGAGCTGTGGCAGCCCTCTTGGGCCATGAGACCTTGAGATTGAACGTGCGTGCTAAGGATGGAGCAGAGAAATCAGAACCCTGGGTTTCTGGGGAGACTGCTCTACTGCCCTGCTGACCCCGGCTGCCTGCCTCTGGGCTCCTTTTCACAAGAGAGACAGAACTGCCCTCCTATTTAGGCCACTGTCGCTTGGGATTCTCTGGCACTTACAGCAAGATCTAACGCTCACTGATGCAAGAGTACAGCGGGTCATAACCCAAGCTTGGAACTGGCCAACCAGGGCTCGAATCCTGGTCTGCTGTTTCCAAGTGGGTGAGTCCAAATGTTTCTTTACTCCTCTGAGCCTGGGCTCCCCCATCCGCCAAATGGGGGTAAGCCTTGCCTCTAACTCATGGTTCGTTTAAAAGAACACGAGTGAAGACCTTAACACTGCATGTGGCTCAATGTTCATTCTTGAGAGAGAGAGAGAGTGGGGGAGGGGCAGAAAGAGAGGGAGACACAGAATCCAAAGCAGGGTCCAGGCTCTGAGCTGTCAGCACAGAGCCCGATGCAAGGCTCGAACCCATGAACCATGAGATCTTGACCTGAGCTGAAGTCGGACGCTTAACCAACTGAGCCACCCAGGCGGCCCTACAAGAGACTCACTTTAATTTTTATATTTTTTAAAAACATTTATTTATTTTGGGGAGAGCACCAGTGGGGCAGGGACACAGGAAGGGGGACAGAGGATCTGAAGCGGGCTTTGCACGGACAGTCTGACAGCAGCCAGCCCGGTGTGGGGCTTGAACTCACAAACTGCAAGATCATGACCTGAGCCAAAGTCGGGCGTTCAATCAACTGAGCCGCCCAAGTGCCCCCAAGAGACTCACTTTAATTAAAAATTTTTTTAACGTTTATTTATTTTTGAGACAGAGAGAGACAGAGCATGAACAGGGGAGGGTCAGAGAGAGGGAGACACAGAATCTGAAACAGGCTCCAGGCTCTGAGCTGACAGCACAGAGCCCGACGCGGGGCTCGAACTCACAGAGTGCGAGATCGTGACCTGAGCCGAAGTCGGACGCTCAACCGACTGAGCCACCCAGGCGCCCCAAGAGACTCACTTTAGATGTGAGGACACATGCAGGCTGATCATGAAAGGAAGGAAAACAATATTCCATACAGATGGGAACTGAAAGTAAGATGGACCAGGCCCACTAATAACAGACAAAAGAGACTTTAAGTCAAAACTGATGATAAACGGATGAATTCAGCAGGAAGATGGAACTGGTGTGAATGTTCATGCACCCAACATCAGAGCCCCTAAATATTTAAAGTAAACACTGACCGAATGGAAAGAGAAACAGCCATGTGAAAAGAGTAGGAGATTTCAAAGAAGTCTCCATGCCATGAATAGACACTTCTCTAAAGAAGACATCCAGATGGCCAACAGGCACATGAAAAGATGCTCAACGTCGCTCCTCATCAGGGAAATACAAATCAAAACCCCACTGAGATACCACCTCACACCGGTCAGAGTGACTAAAATGAACAAATCAGGAGACTCTAGATGCTGGAGAGGATGTGGAGAAACGGGGACCCTCTTGCACCGTTGTTGGGAATGCAAACTGGTGCAGCCGCTCCGGAAAACAGTGTGGAGGTCCCTCAAAAAATTAAAAATAGAACTACCCTATGACCCAGCAATAGCACTGCTAGGAATTGACCCAGGGGATACAGGGGTCCTGATACATAGGGGCACTTGTATCCCAATGTTTATAGCAGCACTTTCAACAATAGCCAAACTATGGAAAGAGCCTAAATGCCCATCAACTGACGAATGGATAAAGAAGATGTGGTTTAGGGGCGCCTGGGTGGTGCAGTCGGTTAAGCGTCCGACTTCAGCCAGGTCACGATCTCGCGGTCTGTGAGTTCGAGCCCCGCGTCAGGCTCTGAGCTGATGGCTCGGAGCCTGGAGCCTGTTTCCGATTCTGTGTCTCCATCTCTCTCTGCCCCTCCCCCGTTCATGCTCTGTCTCTCTCTGTCCCAAAATAAAAAAAAAAAAAAAAAAAAAAAAAAGTTGAAAAAAGAAGATGTGGTTTATGTATACAAAGGAATACTACTTGGCAATGAGAAAGAATGAAATCTGGCCTTTTGTAGCAACGTGGATGGAACTGGAGGGTGTTATGCTAAGTGAAATGAGTTAGGCAGAAAAAGACAGATACCACATGTTTTCACTCATATGTGGATCCTGAGAAACTCAACAGAAGACCAGGAGGGAGGAGAGGGAGAAAAAAAGTTAGAGAGGGAGGGAGGCAAACCATAAGAGACTCTTAAAAACTGAGAATAAACTGAGGGTTGATGGCGGTGGGAGGGAGGGGAGGGCGGGGGATGGGCACCGAGGAGGGCACCTGTTGGGATGAGCCCTGGGTATTGTATGGAAACCAATTTGACAGTAAATTTCATATTGACAAAAATAATAGTAACAGAATAAAAATAAATAAATAAATATCAAGTGGAAAAAATACCAAAAAACAAAAAACAAAGACGTCTCCGTGCAAGGACTAGCCTTGGAGCTGAGATCTGAAATACAGAAAAGATTGTCTAAGGTAAAGAAATGAGATGGTAATTCTTTTTGAAAGACCATCGGCTGATTTTTTTTGTGCATTGTAAAGAAGTTTATTTTTTTTTAAGTTTACTTATTTATTCGGACAGAGACAGAGACGGCACGAACAGGGGAGGGGCAGAGAGAGAGAGGGAGAGAGAGAATCGCAAGCAGGCTCCGTGCTGTGAATGCAGATCCCGATGCGGGGCTCGAACTCACAGACGGTGAGATCGTGACCTGAGCCATAATCAAGAGTCGGACACTTAGCTGACTGCTTCGGATTCTGTGTCTCCCTCTCTCTCTGCCCCTTTCCCGCTCGAGTGCTGTCCCTCCCTCTCTCTCTCTCTCTCAAAAATAAATAAACATCCAAAAAAAAAAAAAAAACAAGCCTTCAAGGGCGTAAAGCAGGAGGGGATCGATGCTCAGCCTTGCTTTTCTGGTAACTCGCCCCTGCTTCAGAAGGGAGGGGACGATGGAGGCCAAGGGAGAAGAGTGTGGGTAGGGAATAAACATGGTGGGGAGAGAGAGGAAGCATGACCTTTAGAGAGATATCCTGCCAAGTTCAAGCGATAGACACTCACAGCGCCAACTCTGTGCGGGGCCCCGTGATGGGTGCTGTTGGCATAGTCAACTCCAAGAGGTCCTTCCAAGGAGAGCCTCTCCCGGAGGAGACAGACCCGTCCAGGCCAGGAGGGTGGTATTACCACACCCCCTCCCGCACGCGTGTGCGTGCACACACACACACACGCACCTGAGACAAGCCAGGGCGGGGAGGTTTCCCAAATGTCAAGCCATGGGTTGCGCTGGAACTTGAACTCAGACACAACGTTCTTCCCTCCGGGCCTCCCTAACCATTTTTGGTCAACATAAAGTTCCGGCGATGCGAAGGGTTGCCACTGCCTCCTTCAGGAGAGGAAGCCAGAGGAGGAAAAGCTTCATTCTGCAGACGTCCGTTGGGTCCCCACTGTGTGCCAGGCCCCTGGCTCGAGCCAGGAGCTAAGGGCAGGAGATGAAGGTCGACATGCCCCTGACCTCCAGGAACTCACAGCCTAATGAGAGACCTGCAGAATGAAACAGGTAACCAGAGACGCTTTGAGAGGCTCAGCCAGTTAGCATCAGAAATGCCATCATGGAGGGACGCCGGGGTGGCTCGGTCGGTTGAGCGACCGACTTCGGCTCAGGTCACAATCTGGAGATTCGTGGGTTCGAGCCCTGCGTCGGGTTCTGTGCTGACAGCTCGGAGCCTGGAGCCTGCTTCGGATTCTTTGTCTCCCTCCCGCTCTGCTCCTCCCCGCCTCGTGCTCTGTCTCTCTCAAAGATAAATAAACATTAAAAAAATTAAGAAATGCCATCATGGAACAGCGACAGCAATGACATCAAAGCGGGAGGCAGCGGTCTTTGCATGGCCCCCTCGTATCACACACGCCCGCAGCCCGCAGTCGCTGCTCTGCTCCCTTCAAACCCTCAGGTCCTACATTGGGGTGCCCCCCTCCACGATCTATCAGCTCCCAGACCTCATGCAGTTGGGAGCCAACCCTCCCAGGCTGCAGGGAGATCCCAGACCCACCACGCCTGCTCATCTTTCTCTTGTGTTTTCCGTTAACATTTTCTGAAACATTTCCTCAGCTCAAGGAACCTGAAGACTGGCTTTCGGTGCGTCCAGAAGAATATTCTTCCTTGGAGCATTTTGTGACAAGTCCCAGCAAACCATCCTCTGCCCATTTTTATCAGCTAGTCTGAGTCAGAACTGCCAACCCAAGCGGGGCAGAGAAGGACCGTCCACCGTGGAGTCAACGCCACCCCACGAGGCAGAGGGCACGTCCCGCTGGGGAGCCTGGGAGAGCCGGGCTCGTTGCCGAGAGCGTGGGCAGCACGGGAGATCAGGAAGCTCACAGAACGCACGAGAAGGCTGGAGGAGCGGAGTCAGGGCGAGGGCAGGAGGCAGGGAGCCCGGGGGACTCAGCACGGACGTCTTCTCTGGGCTTCTCTCAGTTTCCTGTGGCCTCTACTGCAGCCACATACTCAGTCCCTTAAGGCAACACGCGGTTCGTGTCTTAGGGTTCTGCAGGCCAGAAGTCTAAAATCAAGGTGTCAGCAGAGTCGTGTTTCTTCTGGAGCTTCCAGGGGAAAAATCTGATCCCTGCCTCTTCCAGCTTTCCCCGGGCCGCCCACATTCCTTGGCTCCTGGCCCCACGTCTCACCGCCTTTTCCTTCTCCGTTTCCGCGGTCCCCTCGCCTGCTTCTACCCGACTGATCCCCGGCCTCCTTCTCGAAAGGACTGTTGTGATTACATCAGCCCGTTTCAAGATCCTTAACTTAATCACGCCTGCAGCGTCCCTGTTACCATGTAACACAACGTATCGGCAGGTGCCGGGATTAGGAACGGGGACATCTTGGCTGGGGTGTGAATCCGAGGGTGACGAAGGGCCGCCCAGAGCGACACCGGCCCGCTCTGTCCCGCCGCGATCGTGGGCGCCCTGCCAAGGACTGTTGTCCGGGATCGGCTGTGGTCCTTGAACACGCTGCAGAAGCTTCGTTACTACACCCGTTTTACACACAGGAAGCGAGGAAACGGAGGCTCCGAGAGACTGAAACGTCTTGCCCGAGAGCACCCGTGTGGTAGGGGGCCAAGTGCAGAAACCCAGCTCCAAAAGACTTTAAAATCCAGGAAATGATGGAATCCAGTGGTAGGCTGCTTTGTTTTTTTCTTCTCTATTTTGTTTTCCATGGAATTCAAGGTTGGGTGAGTAAAGAAAGGAATCTGATAAACTCGAGCAGGCCTGGAACTTTTCCCAGAGCCCGTGGGGCAGAGAACCAAATCGGACAGACACACCCTCCCGGCCAGAGCGTTCTTTTAAAACAGCCACTCCGGCCGGCTCAGTTCCTGTTTGTACCTCTGGGAAAGGACGGCCCTGCCGTCAGAGTGGAGATAGAGGGCTTCACTCCCCTGCCTTCCTTGAGCCGAGCATGCAGGAGACGCAGAGCAGAGAGAGGTCAGGCAGCCTGCCCGAGGTCACACAGCAGGGAGGAGGGTGCTCTGTCTGGTACAAAGGAAATCCTGCCAGACCACAGAGCACCCATGACCAGCCCGCTGGAGCGGCTCTTGGAAGAGAAGTTGCTTTGGAGTCAAAGGTCATGAGCCAAGGACTACTCCCCAGGGGCTGGAGGGAGACGCCCTCATTCCTCCCCAGACCCAGACGGTGAACGCGTCTCTCCTCCTCTCTGGCCGCCGGTGACCTGAGGTGCCGACTTCACGCACAGACCTGGCAGCTCCGAGGGGCCCAGCAAACTCTGTCCCGGGAGACCTCAGCTCGTGAGCCAAACGAGAGGCTCCATGACACGTTGTGTTATTGTTTTGTTCCCAGACTAACAAAGAAAAGCTCGGTGGGCAGCGCCAGCTGGCTCATCTGGAAAAGGAGAACTTTGAGGCCGGGAAGCTTCCAGACAGAGGCCGAGCGCTGGCTCAAGCAGCCCCGGGCACCTGCAGGCCTCTCCAGGTAATGTGACTTCAGGCCATCCCAGCCCCTTCTCTGGCTCCAGCTGCCTCGTCTGTGGGACAAGAGGGACGGGAGGGGGTTCAGGGTTTTCCTGCAGGTGACCCTGGCCCAAAGAAGGCTGTTCCTCTGAAGGGGGCAGCCCTGACCGTCCCCACCACCCTGTGTGCCTCAGCATGAAGAAGTTCCTGGCGTCTCCACCCGCCACAGGCTCTGATCCAGGAGGGTGGGCAGGGCCAGCCGAGGGGCAGATCGCAGGGCAGGCAGGAAATAGGGGCTCCTCCTGTCCTGCCGGGGACAGAGGTTTTACCCCGTGGAGACCCTTCTCCTGCCTGCCTGTAGCCTCCCTCCGTGCCCACGGGACCTTGGCCACACTGACCTCCAAGCAGACAAAGCCTTTCTCACTTTAGGGACCTCTCCTCCGAGATACAAAGATCCAGAACCCGAGCCCCTGGCCAGGCTCTCAGCCTGGCCGGCGAGACTTCCTGCCTGACCCGAGCTAACTGCTTTCAGCCCTCAGTTTCCTCTTCTGTTCCTGGGGGGGCTTGCGGCAGCTGCAACTAAGACCCCTCTATTCTCCAGTTGGAGGATCCCCTCACCCACAGGGAGAAGCCACAAGAGAACACTGTCGTCCCTGCCGAGTCCCTTCTGCTTGGCGTCTCCTGGGGCCCTGTGAAGGCGGGACCAACTCGTTCTGCTCCTGTCAGAGGAGACGGCGGGCAGTCAGAGAGGGGAGCCGGAGTCATACTGCCCACGTTCAAAGACTCCCTTGAGGAGTCGGGGAAGCCCAGGGACCCCGTGGCGGGTTAAATGGTGTCGCCCACCCCCAAGAGATCGGTCCACCGGGAAGCTGTGAACGTGACCCTGTTCGGCGGCGGGTCTTCGTAGGCGTAATTAAGGATTTCTAGATGAGGGATGGAACCCTAAATCTAATGACGGATGTCCGTAGGAGGAGAGGGAGGTTGGAGAGGCAGAGGGACACAGGGCAGAGGCGTGTGAAGGCAGGACTCACGCGGGCGTGATGGGCCTACAAGCCAAGGAATGGCGGGGGTGACCGGAAGGAGCCCACCTGCCAGGGCTCCGCATCGTTCCTGGGGCCTCCACCACTATGACAGAACACACGTGTGGGAGAGCAGCCCCGGGAAACGAGGACAGACCCCGTATCAGTGATGTTTCCAGAAACAGGCAATCCCACGCCTTGGAGGCTAAAGGAGACCTTATGTGACAAACTTCCGTCTCCCTCCCGCCAGCCAGCTTTGCAGGCTCCCCGACTGTTCTCACTTCCCCTGCTGCAGCCCTGAGGTCAAAGAGGAGGGGAGTGGGGGGAGGAGGGGGGAAAGACAGGGAGAGAAAGAGAGAGAGAGTGTGTGACCCGGTGTGAGAGTGGTATGCGTCTGTAGTGTGCACGTGGGTGACAGGCGGGATGCGTGAGCGCGTGTGCGGAGCTGAGAAGAGAGGCCTACGGAGGGGGGGCCAGCTTTGGCCCCTCCGTGCCTCTCCCGCCTCCCCCTGCCCCATCCACCCACCATCCAGGAGACAAAGCACTCTCCCCTCTCCCTAAAGCCAAGGGCCAGGCCACCGTCACCAATCGGCAGTTGTCCCAGGGGCAGAGACACAGCCCGGATGGGTGCAGGGAACGACGGGCCTGCACGGCCCCACCGCCGGCACCGAGCCTCGCTGGCCCTGCTTCATCTTCGTGGGCACGACGCCGCCTCGTGCACAGCGGTCTGGGGAGGACACCGCCATGCCTCCCAAGCTCTGGACCAGCCCGGCCTGGGGTCTCTTCCAAGGACACCCGTGTCCCTCCGGCCGACATGGCAGCCGTGAACGGAGCAGCTGTGCGGGTGTCCTGGCCGGGCCTGGCCCCCTCCCCCCAGCCCTAGCGCCGGGCCAGGGGCTCAGGGAGGTGCCTGACGACCGCCCCCACCTGGCCCAGGGCCCTGCCACGTAGGAGGAGAGAGAGGCCCGTTGGGAAGTCACATTTCCCTTTTGTGGAGGCAGCTGAGAGGCCTGGCCTGAGCTCCGGGGTCTCCAGGGCTTACGCCCAAGAGACAGGGGCTGGTGACCGGCCTCCCCTACCCTCCAGCTTATGGGGAGCTCGGGAGCTTCCCAAAGAGCTCAGCCCCACCCTCCCCCACACCCGGGGGGCTCCCGGGTGCCTCCAATAAAGCCCCAGCCCCTCCCCACCAGCTCCGGGGCCCTGAGGGTCTGGCCTCCTGCCCCTCTTATCCTCAGGCCACCGGGCTCCCCGACCCTCTCACGGGCTGACCCTCGCTGGACACGCCCGGCGTTCGCCCCCTCGCTGCCCTTCTTCACTCTCCGAGTCTTGGCTGAAGTGTTTCCCTCCCGGAGAAACTTCCCTTCAGCCCCGCGGTCTGCGTCGGCTCCCTTCTTCCCAACGTCATCATTTCCTGTTCCCTCGTTTTCCCTCACAGTGTGTGTCCTGACCACACGAGCATCTGTATGCACTCGTTTGTGAGTTCGCCTGTTTATGGTGTCTTGCCCTCACAAGGCCGTGCGCTCCCCCCAGGGCGTGGATTATTCTTTCCTATCCACCTGCTCAGGCGCAGCGTGTAGTTTCCGGCACGTCGAAGAGGCCTGCGTCAGTCAGGATAAATTCGGTTATGCCGCAGTGACACATATCCCCAGACTGTACGTAAGGACTTAAAGCAACCCTCAGGGGTTCAGGCCGGTAGGACCGCCGACCTTGACTTTCTGCTTTCCAAAGCAGAGAGAAGGAACTATGGGGAATCACACACCGCAGTTTAAAGTTTTTTTGTTGAATGGAAGACGGAGAGCAGAGCAGATTCTTTCCCTCTCTTGCTTTCTCTACCAAAGCCCAGGCTGGGCCTCCAGGAACTAGGAATCCTGACTTAAAACGTAAAGCCTCGGGGTGCCTGGGTGGCTCTGTCAGTCAAGCATCCGACTTCGGCTCAGGTCACCATCTCACGGTTCGTGAGTTCGAGCCCCGCATCGGGCTCCATGCCGACAGCTTGGAGCCCGGAGTCTGCTTCGGATTCCGTGCCTCCCTCTGTCTCTGCCCCACCCCTGCTTGCGCTCCGTCTCTCAAAAATGAATAAACGTTAAAAATTTTGTGTAAATGTAAAGCCTCTTGTGAGTTGGTGGAGAGATTTTACGTTCTAACTCTGCAACTCACAAGAGTGGCTCCTTGGGAAACTTCTTTCTCCCTGTGTCTTAGTTTTCCTAGATAGAAAGTGAGGGGCTAGCTTTGACATTCTCCAATGCCTCTACCAACCTGCAGGCTGGAACTTTCTAAGCTGTTCCCTGCAGGCTGCATCTCCCGGAAAAGAGAGACCACTGAGGGAGAACAAGATCCCGAGTTGTGTCTTGGGACAGCTGGATTGAACTGGAAACCATGGTTCCATGCCAGGGAGATGGGACCATGCCGCCCTTGAGTACAGGAGAGATAGACAAGAGACCGGGGTTGGGGGTGGGGGTGGGGTTAATTCCCTGGGCTCCTCAAGGGCTCACGGCCCAAATCAGACACCGCCATCATTTAAGCAAGCCCCTCCAATTAGCCAGAACCAGGGGTGAGCCCTCGGGGTACAGAAATGGTCATCCCAGCCCCCAGGTTTCATGAGCCTTTGGTGCCCTGCAGGAGGCAGGGAGGTCTCCACCTGAAATTAGGATTATATTTCAATTCTGCTTCTGAGCCCATCGCTGGGCTTTTTCTTTCACTGAGTGTATTTTCAGTTCCACAAGTTTCATCGGGTTCTTCTTTTATATCTTCTCGGGTTTGGGTTGGTTGTTGTTTTTTTTTTTTTTTTTTTTTCCTGAGATTTTCTGTTTCTTGGCTGAGGCTTTCTATTTTTTTCATTTGTTTCACGTGTGTTCATAGTTGCTCGCTGAAGTATACTTAAGATTTCAGCCCTAACGTTTCAGCCCCAAGTTTCCTCGGGTAATTCTAAAACCTCTGTGTTCATGGTTTTGGAATCTACTGATCACCTTTCAATCGGTTTGAGAGCTTCTTGGTTCTTCCTGGTGCTTGGCATGAGGGACTTTCGGTTGAAGCCGAAAGTGTGTGTTATGTTACAGAGACACTGGCTCTCACGTAGACCATCTGTTTGGCGTGGCTTTTTCTGACACCGCGGCAGTGAGGAAGGACAGAAAAGAGGTCGGAGTTTGGGGGTCACTCTCTGGCCTCCAAGGCAGGGACGCCGGGGGGCTCCTTGTTAATTGTCTCTCAGTCACTCCCGCTAAGACCCTACCAGTCAGGGCAAGCGGGTGCCGTTACCGCCCCGGCTGTGAATTTGACACCGAGGAACGGAAACGTTCATTACTCGCTCAACCACACAGCCCAATGTGGAATGACAACGGCTGGACCCTGCATCAGCGCATCCACCAAAGCCTCAGCTCTGACCCATTCTGGTCCACGGCCCCAGCATAGAGGCTGTGATCATGCCTTGGGCATCCCCGTGTCCCGAGGGATGGGGACAGGGCCTGGCCCGCCACAGGTGCTCAGGGCATGTGAAGAACTAAACCATCACCGGAAGTACCAGCTGAACGTATAAGGAGTTGATACTCAGGCAGCAGGGGGAAGCCTTGTGGGGGGCCCACCCTCGGAGTCGGTGTATGCTCTGTCCACCCGGCCCAAAGCAGGCCACTCCACCTCTCTTAGCCTCAGTTTCCCTATCTGAAAGCTGGGGCTAACGAGACCCCAAATTTCAATAAGGGGACAGCTGTAGGAGCATAGGAGCTCCTGGGGTGCCGTCAGCCTCCAGCGTGCCTCTTCCCATTCCTGCTGGTCCGAAGTCCTGTGGAACCTAGCGAGGAAGAACTCATATGGGCCCGAGGGACGATCGCGTACCAGAGAAGCGAGGCTCTGAGAGCTCGGGAGGACATTCGGGGTTAGACCAGAGGAAGACATGGGTGGAGGCCACGGGCCTGAGGGGCAGGCCATCCAGAACAAACAGGAGTGGGGAAAGAGCTTTCTGGAAACAGGCTGTGTGTGGAGGAGCCCTGGCCGGCTCTTACTCGGGGCCTCACTAGAATCCAGCCTCTCTCTGAGAGGAACCCAGGACACTGCAGCCTGGGAGGCAGACCCTGCAGGGTGGAAAGGCATTGGACTTCCCTCCTCGTGTGAAGAAAGGAGAGACGGGGACGTCTGCCAGCCCCAGACTCCCCAGAGCCAGGTGAGTGCTGGGAGCCTGGTGTCACCGGCAACGGAAGGCCAACCTGCCTGTCTCCTTGGAATTCCTGGGCTCTTTTCAAGAGGCTGGGGCAGCTTCAGTGTGAGATCCGGGCCCAGATCAGAAGAAATGACAGCTGTCGGTGGCTTCTGTGGAAGCCCAAGAACGAGGAAGATCGTACACACGGCGGCGAGGGCCTATTCAAAAAGATGTCAAGAAAACTTGGTTTCCAGTGGCTTCCAACCCTGCAGCAGCCGGGATCACTGCCTCTCCTGTTCCTCTTCGGCTTCTCCCCAGCTCCAGGGCCTTCTCCTACTTCTTCCAAGCAGATCAGCACCTTCTGACCTGAAGACCTTCGATTACCATTTCCCCCCCCGCCTGAAATGCTACCCCCTGACTCTCCAGGGATGAGTCCTTGTCCCCCTTAGATTTTGGCTGAGGTACCTGCCCAGCCGGCTTCATCGAAATCTGCACCACCGCCCTCCGGAATCTTGTCCTTTGGGTCACGATGAATTTTGTGACTGCTTTTCTTTTCTTGTTCTTCTTAGCATCTCAGGTCTGGCTCCAGGTTTCTGGAAAGCAGAGACATTGCACTCTCTGTGCACTCACGTCCCCCCAGCATTCAGCATGGTGCCGGGCCCCTAGTAGGTGCTCCTAGAAATTTCCTGAACAAATGAAGGAATCGTGTACAGAAGATCTGCTTTTCCTAGGAGGGAGGGACTCGAGAGAACTTGCTAGAAGGAGAAATAGAGGAAGCTAAATAGATAAATACATTTGTAACAACCCTGGACAAAGTTAGGAATTTAATCCAGTTCATAAATTCCCTAAACTTGTAGCTTTTGACCACCATCACCCATTTTACCCACCCTTCAAGTGAGCCCCAGCCTTCTCCATGGTGGTGAAGACCCCAGTAGACTCCACAACATACTCAGCACCAGCATCACCCCATTCGATGTTGGCGGGATCTCGCTCCTGGAAGATGGTGATGGGCTTTCCATTGATGACAAGTTTCCCGTTCTCAGCCTTGACTGTGCCGTGGAATTTGCCGTGGGTGGAATCAGACTGGGACATGTAGACCACGTCGTTAAGGTCGATGAAAGGGTCGTTCATGGCGACAATGTCCACTTTGCCAGAGTTGAAAGCAGCCCTGGTGACCAGGCGCCCAATACGGCCAAATCCGTTGACTCCGACCTTCACCATCGTGTCTCGGGGACGCGGCTGGCACCGCACCAGGAGATGCGGCTGTCTGTCCAACGGGGAAGAGCAGAGAGCCACCTCACCTCAGGCAACCACCAACCTGCTCTCTGTATCTGTGAGTTTTGGGGTCAATTCTAATATTAGCATTCTAACATCCCCATTCTGACTGGACTGAAAGGGTAACTCATCGCGATTTTGATTCGCATTTCCCTGATGATGAGTGACACTGAGCCTATTTTTCATGTACCTGTTGGCCATCTGTATATCTTCCTTGGAAAAATGCCTATTCAGATCCTCTACCCATTTTTAAGGGGATTTTTTAAAGTTTATTTGTTTTGAGGAAGAGAGAGAGGGAGAGAGAGAGCGCATGCCCATGGGGGAGGGGCAGAGACAGAACGAGAGAGAGAATCCCAAGCAGGTTCCACGTTCCGCAAGAAGCCTGACAAGGGGCTTGATCTCATGAACCGTGAGATCATGCCCTGAGCTGAAGTCAAGAGTCAGACGCTTGACCGACTGAAGCACCCAGGCACCCATTTGGGCTTTTTTTGCTATTGAGTCGCCCATAAATTATTTCTTAATATTTATTAGGAGCCTATTATGTTCCCGCTATGATTAATTCAGCGGCTACAGCTTCTCTTCGGCCAGGACATTCCTGTGGAGGGCTCCATATTTTGAGTCTTGGCCTTGACACCTATACTGTTTATGTAATTAAATAAGCTAAAGTCCTTGATCTACAGTCAGGTGGAAACAAATCGATATGTGAATAACCATTTATCAGGAGACGGGTAGTAAAGTATATTAGAAAGGTTCAAAGGGCTACTAAGACCTGGGAAGGGAAGATGAATTCGGAGCGTGGGTTTGTGGAAGGTTCCTGGGGAGAAGGCGAATCCCAACTGGACTTTTGCCAGGACGTGGTGTTGAATGGGGGTGTGGGAGGAGAGCCCCAGAAAGCTGGCCTGTAGAGTTCAAAATGGTCTGCGTCTAGAGCAACCCACGATGTGGAATATAAATCGAGAAGTCCTTTTCCTTCTGACTGGCCAAGTCTTTTCAATGTGTGCCAGAGAAAGCCACAGAAGGCCTTGCAACGGGTGAATTGGTGCGCTCCAAGCTGCCGTTAGGAAGGCCCTTTGGCAGATGGAGCAGGAGATACCAGATCCGGCAAGGCAGCCAGAGAAAGGAAAAGTGGACCAATTCAGGAGACAAGGCACAGAAAGATGGGACAGGATGTGACGTCTGGTTGGATAGGAAGCAGGGAGGCATGGGGGAAGGGGAAGACCGACTGGTCTCAGCAACTGGTCCCAGAAGGTAACATGGGACAAAGCCAGCCCTGTGGGCAGTTTTGTGCGGAGGTGAGGCTGAGGAGGCCCATTTGAGACATGCTGGGTTTGCAGCAGCATCCGCAGAACATTCCAGAAGGAGATGCCCAAGACACAGCCAGCACCTCGACCCAAAACTCAGGAAAGCACAGCCAGGTTTCATGGTTGCCACCGGTCTCTGGCTTCTTGGCCGCGATAGGACCCGAAAGCCCAGCTCTGTGTCCTGCCATCAGCTGGGGGGTGAATGGCCTCCAGCTCAAGCCAACGGGGTGTCCATTTCCGGCCCCTGTTTCTAGAGAGTCCTTTGAACTACCTGGCTTGGCTCACACCCATGACCTACTGAAGCTGGCCCCCGGTTTCTGACTCCCTCTCTGAAGAGTTTCTCCATTCCCTCTGCCCCTCAGTTCTGCCCTTCACCCTTGACTTGTAGCATGTTGGGCCACCTGGGCTTTCTCTCCACAGAGCCCCTGCTGACCTTCAGGACAGACTTTTTGTGAGTGGGTGTTATCACCCACATTGTACAGATGAAGAAAACTGAGGATTCCAGAACTGGGTTGACTTTTTGAGGGCCCCATTCTCTGTCCTCAGGGAACTCATCTAGTGACAGAAACAAATCCATAAACACCCACAACACTACCCACATTCTACGTGAATGTGAACTGTGTGATTTTTGAAGATCTGCAGCGTGAAAATATAAACCATTCCCAGTCGATGTGCCAAATGTGAAAGGATTCAAGTCCCCCACCCCCTTCAGCCACGTATCAATTACATAACTTCCCAGTTGGCAGGTGGAACGAGCTCCAAACTGTGTCTACGCTCCTGCTCTATACCTGTGCTACTTTAGCTGGAGGACAGAAATGCTCATCATCACCATTGGTGGCATTGGCCTTAAGTGCACACATTCACAATCGTGAGCAATCTTTAAGAGCACACTCTTCTTTTTTCTTTTAAGTTTATTTATTTTGAGAAAGAGAGCAGCATGAGCAGGGAAGGGGCAGAGAGAGAAGGAGAGAGAGAATCTCAAGCAGGCTCCTCGATATCAGGACTTGGAGCCCGGTGTGGGGCTCGATCTCATAAACCGTGAGATCATGACCTGGGCTGAAATCAAGAGTCAGATGCTTAACCGACTGAACCGCCCAGGTGCCCTGAGGAGCATAGTCTTCTGATGAGATTTATGAAGTAGGTGCTTCAGGAGCATCTTTATCACACAGACCACTGATGGTCCCCGGGCAGAGCAAGGTCATGTCTACCCAGGAGAAGAGGGGAAGTCATTGTTTCTTTTAAACCCTTCTGCAGCCCTAGGAGTCGAGTGTTACTATTATTTTATAAATTAATAAATTACTTTATAAATGGAGAAATTGCCTTGTAATTTAAAATATGCCCATACATTCTTTTATCCTTCTTC
Source organism: Panthera leo (assembly GCF_018350215.1). Taxonomy (NCBI): domain Eukaryota; kingdom Metazoa; phylum Chordata; class Mammalia; order Carnivora; family Felidae; genus Panthera; species Panthera leo. The sequence goes on along the minus strand of NC_056695.1, from coordinate 74,497,600 downwards.
CTTTGAAGGTGGAGCCTCATTGTCCTCTGTGTGCTCGTGGGCTGCACTTGGTGAATCCAGTGGATAGAACGTGGCAGAAATGATGGTGCTAGACTCCAAGAATGGATCCCAAAAGGCACCGTGGTCTCCTCTTTGCTGACTGTTTGGGTCACTCATTCTGGGGAAGGCCAGCTGCCATGTCACGAGGACCGTCAAGCAGCCCTCGGGAGAAAAGCATGTGGCAAGGAACAGAGCACCCCCCTCCACCCCCCACCCCACAGCCATGGGAACGAGTCATTTTGGAAACCCCAGTCAAAGCTCCTGGTGACCACAGCTCTAGCCATTGAGTTGACCGCACCTCCTGAAAGAGACCTTGAGCCAGAATCACCCAGCTAGGCTGCCCTCCCCGCCATTCACCCCCACCCTGTCAAATTCCTGATTCACAGGAGTCACAAAATAATAAATGTTTGTTGTTTGCAGTGGATAAGTTTTTGGATAATTTGTTACATGGCAATCGATAACTAATACCCTTTCCTTAGGCCACATAGCTGGGAAGTGATTGGGCTGGGGTTTAAGGTCAAGTTGACAGGTTTTCAAGTCCAAGTTCTCACCGCTGTGACAGATACAAGTTGTCCTCCCGTGTCCATTCTTCTCTTCTTTTGGAGTGATAGACTTTTCACCCGGGCACAAGAATGCCCAGCTAAAACATGCATTTCCTGGAGTCCTTTGAGGTTAAGGCCATGTGACCAAACTCGAGTTAGTAAGATATGAGAGGAAGTACTATATGTAACTTCTTTTCCCAGTTCATGAGATGGAATGAGAATGTGATGGGCGGAACTGAAGCAGCCTTTTTGGAACATGAAATGTAAATTTCACAAGGAGAATTGCAGGGCAATGAGATGGAAGAAGTCCGAGTTCTGATGACTGTGGAGTTGCTATGCAAATCCTGGACCACCTACTCAGGGGATCTTTATATGGCAATGATCGTTAAATTTATTTTTTTAAGTTTATATATTTATTTTGAGAGAGAGAGAGAGAGAGAGAGAGAGAGAGAGAATCCAAAGCAGACTCCTCACCGTCCACGCAGAGCCCGACACGGGGCTCAAACCCACGAACCATGAGATCATGACCTGAGCTGAAACCAAGAGTCAGACGCTGAACCGACTGAACCACCAGGCGCCCCTGATCATTAAATTTAAATTTTTGTTTTAAGTCATTATTATTTTAAGGCTCGCTGTTACAGCAGCCAGAGTAATCCACTGTGCAACCACTATGTTCTGCTGTCTACAGTTTCTTAGACTTAGAGCGTAAGGGGGAACCCAAAACCGCGTGTGTCCTTGGCATTGCGGGCACACTAAGTCTTGTCTCACACAAAATGTACTATCAGCTTAAATACCCATGGGCATTGCTAATCAGGCACAAATTTATTTGGAAGTGTCACTGAATTTAAAAGTCTGCACCAGGAGAAAAGGAGACAAATAATGCATATAAGCACCTGACATTGAGTATTCAATAGAAACTAGTTATTATAAGGTCAAAAAAAAAAAAATGTCTCCCAATCAACAGTTGGTACAATGGTGGGGATTCACTAAAAGTCTTGATGGTAAAGGACTGGGCTGCTGTCCTGCTTGGGCGTGGGGGGATGTTGCATATGGCAGACTTCAGCTGATTATCTGAGGAGGTCCTCGGTCACCCTCACTTGCCCCAGTGGGCAGACACCTGACAACCCTGAGCTCTCCTGCCCACCAAAGCAGGGGTCAGGCTGCTAATCATTGATAGGCCATGTGACAGGCCGGGCCCCTGGCCTTGGGACTCTGGTTCAAAGTGAGACCAAGACCTTGGGAGGCAAAGGGAGAGCCTGATGTGAGCTGGAGGGGAACGGGGGCAGTCCAGCCCCCAAGTGATGTCACCTACACGGCCGTCAGCATCCTCCTCCCCACCTGAAGCGCAGATGAAAACCTCAAGTTCCCGGTGGGTCCTTGGACTGGGTATCCTCCCTGCCTGCAGAGCTGCTCCCCAAGAAACACTGGCATCCTCACCACCCAGAAAGTTCATGAAGCATTTCCCGTCCACTTTGGATAGCACAAGAATTCCTTCTGGAGGTATGGAGGGATTTGGAGGCCCCATTCTGCACAGTAGGAACCTGATGCTCAGAGAGGTTAACTGACTTGGCTCAGGCCACACAGGTGGTGAGAGGCAGAACAGGGCAAGTTTTGACGCCTTTCCTCTTCATCGATTGCATCTGTCCTGCTATCCCTTGGCTTATAGCAAGCACGGTCAGCCCAACAGTCGGGTAGGAGAACTGAACTTGTGACCACAGCCAGTGGCTTGGTCACTTCATAGGGCAACCATGCATCATTGGATTTGAACAAAGTTTCAAGGGAAGTGTTGGACCCCTGTGCCTAGTCTTGTGTCTTTTCTGATCCATTTTCTTCACATCTTACCTTCTGAAGATTACTGCACGTTCTCAGCCACCCGGAGAGAACAGGGCGGGTACGCCCAGCGTGCATGCCCATGTTGTGCCAAGTGAAAATACAAGCAGAGAGAGAGAGAGAGTCACAGGCACTGATCACTGCCAGTGGGCCGAGCACTTTATGGAGGTGGTTTTATCGTATTTACTCTCTTGGAGACTTATGTACTTTCTATCCTCCTTCTACACCAGGCAATGAAACCAGGAGAAGTGGTATGGTCAGGTCCCCCAGCCATGAGTGACAGACAGGATTCCAACACAAGGCCTGTTGGCTTCAGACCCCATGTTTCTACTCCAGAAGGCGGCCTGACCTTTTTATCGCCTCACCTTTAATTTCTACAGATTTTGACCATGAATTTTAACTTTTATTTTGCTCTGAAAGACCCAGTGTTTTACAAGAGTGACGTTTACTTTCTGTGATCCCATTGGGCGATGACCAAGTCAAGCCGGGTTCATTGGAACGTCAGGAGAGAGGAAGCTTCTGGAGATTGTGTTTTTTCAGCCTGTTTTTCTACATATTGTCTCTACGTGAGAGAAAGATGAGAGGGGGAGGACTGTCATGAGGGTGCGAGTGCTTGTGAGTAAGAAACCTTTCCAGGAAAAACAAATCAACATTTATAGAGGAAATGATTTCTTCCGTTGGGTGAAGACCGCTGCCCACTTACTCAGCCAACGTTATTTCCAGTAATCTCTCCCAAGGGAGTCCTCAACCCCACCCACACGTGCTTCTCTTCTGAGTCCAAGCATTCCAAACTGTGCCCCTTGGCCATCACCGGGGGGCTTCAGGTCCCCCAAAGCTGGGTTTGTCAGGGGATGGGACCATCCTCAGGTCAGGAACGGTGACTGTTCTTTGTATCCTCTCAGCCATGTTCCTTGTCTGACAACTCGGATATTCTCCATACAGAAGAAATATCTGAGTGCCAAGACCCCAGGGGGATAGCGCTGAATGCCTTTCCTGTGCCTGCCTTGGTGGGTCCCACCTGTCCTTTGAGAAACTGGACCAGGGGCGTCTGGGTGGCTCAGTCGGTTAAGCGTCCGACTTCGGCTCAGGTCGTGATCTCGCGGTCCGTGAGTTCGAGCCCCGCGTCGGGCTCTGGGCTGACGGCTCAGAGCCTGGAGCCTGTTTCACATTCTGTGTCTCCCTCTCTCTCTGACCCTCCCCCATTCATGCTGTCTCTCCCTGTCTCAAAAATAAATAAACGTTAAAAAAAAATTTTTTTAAAAAAAGAAAAAAAAAAAAAAAGAAACTGGACCAGCTCTCCAGGACCCCAGGCGTCAGAACTGAGACCACGGAGTAGTAGTTTCATAGTCATGATTACCAGAGGTCATGATTAAAAGTGTCATTGAAAATTTGTTTGGCGGGGAGGGGGGTCGCCTGGGTGGCTCAGTCGGTTAAGTGTTCCACTTCGGCTCGGGGCATGATCTCACGGCTCTTGAGTTCGAGCCCCACATGGGGGTCTCTGTTGTCATCACAGAGCCCACTTCAGATTCTCTGCCCCCCTTCTCTCTCTGTCCCACCCCATGCTCATTCCCTTTCTCTCTCTCTTTTTCTCTCCAATAAACAAACATCAAACAAATTTTTTTCTTCATGGCATCAGATTACAACACAATGTAAGAAAGAACATTCTAGTTGTAGACATTCTCTAAAGATGAAAAGAGGGGCACTTGGGTGGCTCAGTCAGTTAAGCATCCGACTTCAGCTCAGGTCATGATCTCGTGGTCCGTGAGTTCGAGCCCTGTGTCGGGCTCTGGGCTGATGGCTCAGAGCCTGGAGCCTGCTTCCCATTCTGTGTCTCCCTCTCTCTCTGCCCCTCCCCCGTTCATGCTCTGTCTCTCTCTGTCCCAAAAATAAATAAACGTTAAAAAAAAATTTTTTTAAATAAAGATGAAAAGAAAGGTAGTGAGTTCCTGCCACCAGATACGTTCAAGCAGAGACCGGAGGAGAATTATCTTTACAAAGATTATGTGGATATTCTTTCAACAAATATTTGCTTCCAGCAACCACTGGATAGATCAGAGCGTGGGGTTTGGATTAAAATTGGGAGGATTCTGGAGGCATCATCATCTCTGTTATCTCTGGCACATTAGCTTTCGGGGTCTCTCTTGTTTCATCTATAAAAGGAAGAAGTATGGAAGGGTGACAAAGAACAGGACCTAGTCGTCCCACTGTGGCAGCATTTGCTAAAAAATACAAGTGTGGGGCTGTAGGGGCACCTGGGTGCCTCAGTCAGTTACGTGTCCGACTCTTGGTTTCAGCTCAGGTCGTGATCCCAGGGTTCGTGGGTCAAGCCCCACATCAGGCTCTGTGCTGACAGCAGGAAGCCTGCTTGGGATTCTCTCTCTCCCTCTCTCTCTTCCCCTGCCCCGTGCTCAGCTTTTCTCTCTCTTTCTCAATAAATAAATAGACACTAAAAAATAAAAAATACAAGAGTAACGGTAAGGGTATTTGTACCAGATGTCTTTTACAGCAGGGTTTATGTTATTTGAAAAACAAGTGAAAAGCTTGTCATTATATCAGTGGGAGTTACTTATTGGTAAATAAATTACAGTATATCCATAGCGCAACTTAACAGCCTAGTAGTAGAAAGCTGATGCTAGAGATATGTGTGCCTTGGCCTGGGAATTTGACCTTGATACACACACACACACACACATACACACACACACACGTGTGTGTGTGTGTGTATGTGTGTGTGTGTGTGTGATAAGCAATTACTATGTGTGGCATACTGCATGATTCAACTATATGCATGCACCCATAAATCTATCTTTGCCATGAGCGTAAAAAAATCTCATGAGCAGATGCGATTGGTTAATACCAGTCGTGTCCAGAGGTGAGACTAGAAGAGGAGGAAGCCTTATCAGTTATAACTAGATCCAGGACCATTCAACGGAAAACTCAAACCACCACCACCACGGAAACCGGGGCTTAAGTAAATAGGAGCTTTAGTTTTCTCTCACAAAAGGAAGTTGAGAAGTAGGTGGTCCAGAACCAATGTGGCGATAGCTAGATAGTCATCAACTCGGGCTCCGTCTTTCTGCGTCACTATCCTTGACTAATGGCCTCTCCTCAAGGCCACTTGTGGTCAGAGACGGTGGTTGGTGCTCTGGCAGCCTCGTCCAGGTAGGAACGTGGGGGAAGCTATTTGTGCCTCGTCCGCAGGCGCGATCTCAGAAGTCCTGTCAACCGTACCTAATTGCAAAGGAGGCTGGGAAATGTAGTCTTTCAGCTGGCCGCAATAATTGCATGATATTATATTGCAACATATTACATTTTATGATATCAGGCAGGCTCGATAACGTAAGAAAACTCTAAGAAGGCTATGGAGAATAGATATTGGGTAACCAAGTAACGGTCATTGCCACAAGACGATTAACATTAAAAAAAAAAAATAGACTTCCATGTTATCTGGCTAAAGGCAATGAGAATGCATTGCTTTACAATTTAAAAAAATCCAATTAGGAAAGGTTTAACATTTTTTTTTACATTCATTTATTTTTGGAAGACAGAGACAAAGCATGAGAGGGGGAGGGGCAGAGAGAGAGGGAGACACAGAATCCGAAGCAGGCTCCAGGCTCCGAGCTGTCAGCACAGAGCCTCACGCGGGGCTCAAACCCACGAACCGCGAGATCATGACCTGAGCCACTCAGGGGACTGAGCCACCCAAGCCCCCCAGGAAAGGTTTTTAAAAGAGAAGGAAGGAACTAACTTTTCTTAGCACACACCATGAGCCAATCAGGCATTTCACGTGTCAACTCATTTCATCGTCACGGTGACCCCGAGGAGGAGAGTGACTACCCCTTCTCCTTTCAAAAGGGAGAGTCCACGATGCAGAAGGATGACACAAATTTCCAAAAGTCTCGTTGTCACCGAGGAGCAGAGTCAGGATTGGAATCCGGGTGTGTGTGATTTTAAATTCTGTGCCACAATCTCTAAGACCCTTCCTTAGAAAGGAAGGAGGGGAAAACACCAAAAACCCAAACACAACTCGTGTGCGATTCTAGAACCCCGGATCTGGAAGGGACAGGATGCCCTACCCTATCGTTAGGACGAGTACTGGACAGTGAACACAGAGTGTTGAACTGTCTGATCTCTGATGGACGTTATCTAATGGGCAGGCTTAGGAGGGCACCAACCTGTATTTCCCTCTCGGATGTATTCATTTCCCGGCAATAGGAATTTTTTCACTTCTCCTTCCTTTTTGTTTCTCTTGCCGATTTTCATGCAAACATTCAAACAAAGACAAGGAGGTGAAAAATAAAGAATACGTTTTCATTCCCCACCCCCCGTTTCCTAATATAAGTCTCATTACGTCAGAGGGACAAGGACAAGATCAGAGTCTTACACAAACACTGGGTTCCTCTCAGATTTTCATCCATGTGACTTTATGAGGGAATCATGGAGGGGAACCTACCAGAATAATACCGTTCCAGCCAAGATGCTGTCTGCTGTGTGGGAAAACATGAGAACCATGGGTATTTTCCTTGAAGTACTTTCGATTCTAGACCCGACAGAAACAAACATAAAAAGAAGATACTGCCTTCTGCCGTCCTGCACCACATTGAGGCTGGACCCTTGGTCTCTCTATCTTACCAGAGATATAGTTTTGTCCCTGAAATGAAAGTCTTCCTCAGGGAAATAGGAACACCCTCAACGCAGAGTCTTTTCCATCTGGGGTTTTGGCGTGTCCCCTAAAAACTCCAATACGGGACTCGTCCTGCCCTCTTGAAGCCTCGAGAACGAGTTGGAACTTCCAACGAGAGCCTGTTGAATATTGGCACATGGCGGGCACTTCTGCTAAAGTGCATCACGCGCTTGCTTGGGGGTGTGGAAGGGAGTCTTCCCTTCCCTTCCCTTCCCTTCCCTTCCCTTCCCTTCCCTTCCCTTCCCTTCCCTTCCCTTCCCTTCCTTCCCTTCCCTTCCCTTGCTGGGGTGGAGTCTGAGTTTCTTTCCTCACCTGCTGTGGGAACTCTGGCCAATCGCTGCCTGGGTCTGTCTCCTGGTCTGTGAGATGGTGACAGTCGGTTCGTTTTTTCTCCCCCTGTAGACTGTACGTCCTCCGCGGGTGGGAGAAGGTGTCCTTACTCCTCCCTCCAGGCAACAGCCACCTCCAGAAAATGTGGCTGCTTCTGGGGTCAGAGCTCACCAGGGGCAGGGCAACCCGTCCGGCCATGCCCAAAGGGTTCCCAGACCCGTGCTCGGGCCCGCACCCCGAGGGGAACCCCCAAGACGGAATCTGAACGAACCAATGCGTAACTGGAGAACAACCCGTCACAGACCGGTGAGCGTAGCCAGGTTTCGACCTTGACCTCCCAGCAGCACCGACAGCGGGACCCCGGGATCAGACAGAGCACCGGTAAGTGAGGCGAACAGCCAATTTCTCAGCAGGGAAGACGTTATTGGACTGGATTCGCTGTGCCTCCGGGGCTAATCCAGGACCCTTGAGCTTGATGCTTTTATTGCGTATCTCGGGATATTGGGTTAGGCCTGACTTTATCTCAAGCAGTTGGACCGAGTGAGCTCCTACAGGATACCAGCCGTTAGGTTAGCTTCCTTGCATGTTCACTCTCTCAACAGCCTAGGTGAGCGTCCCAGTCAGTGCTAGGAGCCGTTGCTCAGCCTACGTGGCCCCGCTGCAGCCTGGGGGGGTGAGCCGGAAGGTTCTAGAGTCCGTCCGCCTGGCTGTGAGTTGCGGCTCTCCCACCTACCCACTCCGTGGCTAGAGCAAGCTGACTGCACTGCGCAAGCCTCAACTTTCTCACGGGCAATGTGGAGGTAACGACGCCAGGCAGCACAAAACAGGAGGTCTGCACGGAGTGCTTGGCCACACTGTGTTCTCTGCAACGTCCGTAGATGCCGGCTCTGAGATGCGGGGACCTAGATGGCCCGGGCCCTGGGGGGTGCACAGGTGATGGAGGCACAGTCTCAGCTCTGAGACATTTGTGGTCTAGGGGGAAACACGGCAAAATGAGGCTGGGATCCCAGGGCCCTCTTTTCCTGAAAGAGGACATCGAGGTCACCAAGGCCCAGTGACTCACCAAGAACCCCCAGGACACAAGTGGAGGTCCCAGGATTGTCCTTGGGGCGCTTTATGCTGACCTGTCTAGTCCCTGTCATGTGGTTCTTCTCTTCCTGGGTGCCTCCTCTCGCCCAGAGGGAGATCGTTGCATTTAGAGAATGCCTGGAGCAACCCTGCCACCGTGTTTCTTTCTGGGTCTGGGTGAGCGCCCAGGACGTGGGTACGGTCAAGGACAGGAGGGGCCTTGACCTTGGCAGATCTGCCTTTATCTGGAGGCCTTTTGCTTTGCACAGCCCAGCAGAGGAGGGACGGGAGGCTGGGGAAAAAGCCGGTAGGAGTCGGTGAGGCTGGCCCTGTGTAGAAACGTGGGAAGGAGACTCAAGAGAGATGTGGGGGAACTTTCCAGTCTCTGCTGCTGCCCCTATCAACACACTCACCTTCAGCATGATCTGTGGCGTCTAAGTTACGCTCAGCGACAGGTGCTGACATCGGGGCTCCGGCAAACGTCTTCAAGGTCCACAAGCCAGGCGTGTGTATTCGTTCTTCCTTTGAAACGCCCCCTGCCCAGCATTCCTCTGCCTTCTGGTCCTCTGCACATCTGGGTGTCAGGAAGTGGCTTTCACCCCCACCTCCTTGTACAATCTCCATCCAGGCTGGGCCCCAGTGGGGTGCACCTGCAAAAAGGAGCTAATTCCTACACCAACTTTAATTTCTAGCAGTAGGGGACCTTCCGGCCGGCGACCTAGTGGGTCGGCCCCATCTGTAAAGTGGAAATAACAAGAGTGGCTCCCAGAGGCTTTCCTCTGAGGATGAGGGACCATGGACAGCTGGAATCTATTGCCCAAGCGTGGCCTAAGTGCTTCCCCAGAAGGAAATCATTTCGTCTTGACCGCACACGCTGAGGTAGGTATCGGCACGGTAACCTCGGCTTTACGGAGGAAAGAAGCAAGTCCCGGAGAGCTGGGGCGAGTTTGTGCCTGTGTCTAAGCGGGAGTGAATAAAGGAGTCGGGGAGCTGGGGACTGAACCGGATGGTGCAGAAACTGAGTCTGGGACCCAACCCGAGGCTGGGGGCAGAAAGAGGGAGATGGGTCCGGGTTCAAATTCGGCCACCGTAGCTACAAAGGCACTGAGCACTGAGCCTCGATCTCCTCTTTCGAGCAAATAAAATGGAGCCCTGAAGGGTTTTAAGCAGGGTGGTGACATAATCTGTCGTGTGGCTAATTGTGTCCTTCTGGCATGCTAGCCTGGAAATCCATGCCAAACCCCCAGGACGGTACCTGGGCCTCCGTGAGAGATTCCCCCCAAAACAGTCCTTGCTCCTTGGACAGGTTTTGTCTTCCCAAATAAATTTGCAAAGGGTGAAGACCTCTCGCTTCCTCTTGGACCCCCCCGGGTGCTCTCCAAGCAGAAAGGATATGAGCAATGCTGTAGAAATTCTCGAAGCCAGAGCTCTTGGAGGCGCCTGCCCGAGGCTGAGCCCGGGGCGGGAGAAGGAGAACAGAAACCGCCCGGGGAAACAAACACACCAACCTACGAACAAGGCCTGTGTTTGTTACAGAAAGAGAAAGGGCCCATTCAGCTCTGGGCCCTGGGTGCCCAGCGTTTCCTCCAGGCCCAGAGCTCCAGGCGGCTCTGCCTTGTCCTGGGACACGGCTTCCCCAAAGCCACCTGTGACCCCTGGCTGCAGCTTTGGGGCTCTGGGCTGAGGCCTGATGCATCCCCCAGTTGATGAGGATGAAGGCAACTGCCTTTTCCCCAAATGCTCACCAGAGCGGCTGAGACACCTCTGGCCTTGCCACACAGCCTGGGTGGGGTTTCCTTTTCCCTTCCCCTTCCTCAACTCGGTTCTTGGTATCTTCTCTCTTCATTCACTTCTGAAGCCCAGGGCCAACAGTGGAGCCATGGCTGGAATGGAGAGAATTCCTCCAGCTATCTTGGGGTGGGGCGGGAAAATGTAGTAACATTTATTGAATGCCTACTACGTGCCAAACATTCTGCTGAGCCTTATTAATCTACTACTCCCAGCACAGCGCCGAAATGGTTGGATTCGACTGAGAGTCCCTTCTCTTTCCAGCACAAAATCCACCCCACGGGGCTGTGATGGTGAGAGCTAGGGTAGGGAAGAGGAGAGGCTACAGCGAATGAGGAAGCCCCCAGCACACAGCAGGTGTGTTCAAGAAATACACCTGTATCCCGGCTCTGAGTTTCTACGGTACGTGCTGAACACTTGTAAACTGGGAGGAGAGAAAGAACGACTCTGCATAAGCAGTTCGTTTGTTTCATCCCACGAGCATTTAACAAGTTATTTACCGAGTGCCTACCATGTGCCAGAAACTGTGTAGGGGCCAGAATACATCAGTGAAAGAGGCAGAAAAAGCCCCTGCCTTCGTGCAGCTCGCATTCTCGCGTCACATCAGGGAGAGGGATTCTTTCCACGCGTTTATCCAGCACGGCGTGTGGACGGCCTGCCTGTGTGCCAGATGCCGTTCTCCGCCCTGTGTTCGCAGACCACGTCCCGTGAGGCCAGGAGGCAGCATTGCCCTGGGCCGGACTGCACCTTTGTGGGAACTTGAGGAAAGGGGTCTTCTCCTCTGACCTCTGCCAGAAAAATTGTCCTGACCAGTATACGAATAGAGAGTAACAACCATGTGATGGGGTCACCCGGGGTCGTGCAGTGAACAAGCTTCACTGAGGAGGGGCTGTACCCCGTGGGGCCACTCGGAAGCCACTGAAGCCTCCAACTCTGAGGAAGGCTGTCAGTGCTGTTCCAGGCACGGGAGTGGCTCCGTCACGACAGCAGCAATAATAATTGTTTTTAGTTTTTTTTAAGTTTCTTTTTATTTTTGGGAGAGAAGGAGAGAGAGCAGGGGCAGGGGAGGGGCAGAGAGAGACAGAGAGAGAGAGAACCCTAACTAGGCTCTGCACCTCAGTGCAGAGCCCGATAAGGGGCTCGAACCCAGGAACCGTGAGCTCCTCACCTGAGCTGAAGTCACGAGTCGGAGGCCTAACCTACTGGGCCACCGAGGTGCTTGGCAGCAATAATAATTGTTAACGAAAATTAGAGCTAGCATTTCCTAACGACTCCCGGATATTCCAGAAACTGTGCTATGTGGTCCTGAATTCATTCAGTTTTCCTAGCACCCTATGAGGCAGTGTCATGGGCTGAGCTGCGTCTCCCCCAAATGCATATGTTGACGTCCTAACCCCCAGGGGCCCAGAATGTGACCGTTTTTGGAGACAGGAACTGTGAAGCAATGATCAAGCTAGAATAAGGTCATGAGTGTGGACCCTGGTGTAATAAGGCCGGTGTCCTTGTAGGAAGGGGGATTAGGACACAGACAAGTACAGAGAAAGACAGAGGAGAGGAAAGATGGGGAGAAGACAGCCGTCTACAGGAAAGAGGCCTCAGAAGAAAACGCTGCTGATACCCTGATCTTAGACTTAGAGACGCCAGAATAGTAAGAAAAGAAATTGTTGTTGTTTAAGCCACCCAGTCGTGGTGCTTTGTTATGGCGGCCCCAACAGACTAATGCAGGTTAAGTGCCATTTTCCCCATTTTACCCCTAAATACAAACTAAGTCTCAGAGAGGTTATGTAACTTGTCCAAAGTCACACAGCCAAGAAGTGGGGAGATGAGGTTAGAAGTCAGATCCGCCTGACCCCAAGCCCATGTGCTTAGCCACACTGCACTGGACAGATTTTTCGTCTTTGATGCTCTTTGGGGCCTTTCGGAGATTCGGTTTTAACTACATCCCTGCAGGTAAGGAAGTCAGGGGGAGGGAGTCTGGCACTGAGCCCGCCTCCACACCTACATACCCTTCCCCTGAGCAGACGCTGAAGAAGCAGGCCGGCGGGCTCTCTTCTCGTCCGGGCGCTGCCCTTAGAGCCGGGCCAGGCTGAAGAAATTGTCCCTTCATTTTGTTTTGTTTTCTAAATCATCTTGGCCTTTGGAGGCAGTGACCTTTAGAAAAAGAAAGAAAAATACAAAATATTCCAAAGACAGTGAGTCATCCGAAAAAGTCAACTCGAGACCAGGGCGCAGTAAGCTTTGTCACGAGTCAGATAGTAAATATCTCAGGTTTCGCCTGTCACGCGGTCCCCATGGCAACTACTCGGCTTTGCCTCCATAGCCGCCGTTGAGGATATGGAAATGAATGCGCGTGGCTGCGTTCCAATAAAACTTTATTTATAGGTACTAAAATTTGAATTCTACATCATTATCCTCTGCCACGAAAAATGTTACCTCTTCTTCGGATTTTTTCCTACCACTTGAAAATGTAAGATCTGGGGCGCCTGGGTGGCTCAGTCGGTTGAGCGTCCGACTTCGGCTCGGGTCACGGTCTCACGGTCCGTGGGTTCGAGCCCCGCGTCGGGCTCTGTGCTGACAGCTCAGAGCCTGGAGCCCGCTTCCGATCCTGTGTCTCCCTCTCTCTCTGCCCCTCCCCCACTCATACTCTGTCTCTCTCAAAAATGAATAAACATTAAAAACAATTTTTTTAGGGGCACCTGGGTGGCTCAGTCGGTTGAGCTCCCGACTTCGGCTCAGGTCACGATCTCACGGTCCGTGAGTTCGAGCCCCGAGTCGGGCTCTGTGCCGACCGCTCAGAGCCTGGAGCCTCCTTCAGATTCTGTGTCTCCCTCTCTCTCTGCCCTTCCCCCCACTCACGCTCTGTCTCTCTCAAAAATAAATATTAAAAACAAAATTAAAAAAAAATTTTTTTAAACAAAGTCAGGGTGCAGATAGCATAACTATCACGCAAGCCACACACGTAATTTAATACGGAAAAATCTCCCGTAACCATGTTTACACAATGAAAAGAAGGAAATGAGCTTGACTCAGATTTCATATTTCTATTTAATCCAACATCTCCAATATCATTTCAATATGTAATTAATAATTAAAAATGGAGATATTTTATAAGCTTTTCTTCGTGCGAAGTCTTTGGAAACCGGCTGGCCTGTCTTGCGGTCAGGCTGAGCTGGGTTCGAATCTCAGCTCCTTGCATAAGTAATGGCCCCAGTCTGAGCCTCAGTGTCCCCACTCTGGCCTGGGAGGATTGCAGAGAGGATTACAGGAAGAGGCTTGTGTGGAGCTTTCGGCAGAGCAACCCCCCCCCCACACCCCCCACATCCCCCTGCACTGCCTTAATGCCCAGGGGGTGAGGATGGCTGGTCAGATGGAGGACAGGACCCGGGTGGGGGTGGGGGGTGCGGAGGTGGCCAAGAAAGTGGAAAGAGCTGGAAGCAGCAGGTGTGGTAGGAAGGAGCCAGGAGGGAGGGGCTGCCCCGCCCCGGAGCCCTGCCCTGCCCTGGGCCCTGCATCTGGCAAGGCGCTGAGTCACCTCTTGGCCTGGAGGGATTCCTGGGAGGGGTGTGCAGGGCTGCACGTCCCACTGAGGCAGGCAGGGGAGAGGGAGGGTGCCTGTCCGCGCCAGCTCTCTCTCTCTGCCCCAGCAGCACCAGTGGGGAGAAAGACCCAGGTTTACAAGCAGTAGCTAAGGGCCCTCTTGGGGCTCAAGGACGCCAATCCCGCCCTAGCCCTCCCAGAGCCCACAGTTCCACGAGGGGAGATAGACCTGTAATTTTATCCCAAGGCAGGTGGGCGTTGAGTGCCAGGCCCGCCTTCCAGCTGCAGTGACCCTGGCCTGGGCTCCCATCTCTCTGAGCTGCTGTTTACACGTCTGCAAAAGGAGCCTAAATAACACTTTCTGTATTGTAAATAACGCTGCTCTAAACATAGGGGTGCATGGATCCCTTTGAATGAGTGTTTTCCTATGCTCCGGGTAAATACCCAGCGGTCCCCTCGCAGGGTAGTTCTATTTTTACTTTTTGAGGGGCCTTCACACTGTTTTCCAATGTGGCCGCACCAGTTTGCATTCCCACCCGCGCAAACCAAGAAACAGACCCTTAACTCTAGAGAACACACTGATGGCTGCCAGAGGGGAGGGGGGTGGGGGGTGGGGGATGGGGGAAAGAGGGGAAGGGGATTGAGGGGTGCACTTGTCACGATGAGCGCCGGGCGATGTGCCCAAGTGCGCCCTCCCTAGATCGTACGCCTGAAACTAACCCAACACTGTGTGTTAACCAACTGGAATTAAAATAAAACCTTAAAGAAAATTCAAGTCAATGGAAGAGTTAAAACAAAACCTTAAAAAAAAAAAAAATAAAACAACAACAACAAAACAAAAAAATACCTTCTCTGGCCTGTTCTTTCCAGACTGCTTCGGGCCAGTATCAGGGAGATGGCCGAAGGCTTCCGTCTGGTCTGGTGGAGAGGCTCCACGGAGGCCGGGCGCCCTCACGGGCTTGTTCTCCACTCTATCCTCAATTTCTGGGCTTTGTGAGCCCTCGGGAAACGTTTGTTGAATGAATGAAAGAGAATGGGTGGCAAAGGGCATGCTGAGAATGGTGTCCACTCGCCCAGGAGGTCTTGTGATTCCAGAGCAATTCCCGGTGAGACCCCAGGTGGGTCCCAGGATCCAGAGAGGTGAACCCAGGCTTAGGGCGCTCCCCGCGGGCTCCAGGAGCCTAGAAACACCACCAAAGGAGAGGAGACCCACTCCCTATCCCCGGAGTCCCGGAGGAGTAACTGACATCAGAGAGAGGACACGAGGAGACACTGGGCTCCTCCCGGCCAGCAGGACACCCAAGGGGGTCAGCGGGGTGCAGAGCGCTGGCCGACCGGCTTGGGTCTGGTTCAGCTGCTCAACACGTGCTCTGCGCCCGACCACGCGGGCCTTTGTTTCCTCATCTGTAAAATGGGCAGTTTCGGAGGTACACCAGATCCAGCCAGAACGTCCCCTGCTTTCCAGAGAC
Organism: Panthera leo; assembly: GCF_018350215.1. Lineage (NCBI taxonomy): Eukaryota > Metazoa > Chordata > Mammalia > Carnivora > Felidae > Panthera > Panthera leo. The sequence continues at coordinate 74,482,313 of NC_056695.1, read as the reverse complement.
AGCCGGGTTCCCCTTCCTGGTCAGTATCTGCCCTTCCCCCTGAACTAACCCAGCTCTCCGCCTCTCCCTCTGCCAGTTCGCCTTCGCCGCACTTCACGTAAAAGGAATCCCGCAGCGACTTTGTGTCTTTGTGTCTTCTCCCTTCCCGTCCCTCCTTTTCTTCCGGTAAAGGTGCTCCCGTTTGCTCTTGGGGACCCACCCTCTCCCGGACTCCATGCCTACCCCTTCCTCCCCGAGCCCTGCATCCGGGAACGGGCAGGTGAGCCAGACCATGTGGTAGTTTCCTAATGTTGCCCTAACAATCTACCAGAACGTTAGCGGTTTAAAACACCAATTTATTATCTTACCATTTTGGAGGTCTGACATCTGAACCGAGTTTTACTGGTCAAATTCGGGGTACCGGCAGGGCCACACTCCCTTCGGGGGCCTTAGGGAAGAATCCGTATCTTTGCCTTTTCCAGCTTCTAGAAGCCATGCTGACCTCTGCCTCAGTAGTCACGTCACCTCTCGCTGCCTCCCTGGTTAAGGACCTTTGTGATTGTGCTGGGCTCACCTCGATGGTACAGGACAATGGATGTCCCCATTTCAGGATCCTTAATCTTTTTTTTTTCAAGTTCATTTATTTATTTTGAGAGAGAGAGAGAGCCAGAGGGGGAAGGGCAGAGAGAGAGGGAGAGAGAGAGAATCCCAAGCAGGCTCTGAACTGTCAGTGCAGAGCCCGATGTGGGGCTCGAACTCAAGAACCGTGAGATCCTGACCTGAGCTGAAGTCTAGAGTCGGACGCTTAAGAGACCGACCCACCCAGGCGCCCCTCAGGATTCTTAATGTAAATATCTGTGCAAAATCCAGTGCCACGTAAAGTTACGTATTCCTGGGTCCTGGGGATTAGGACGTGGATGTCTTTGGTGGGTCATTATTCAGCCAACTACGTCTGGCCACCGGGAGCATCCCTGCACTCCTTCCTTCCTTCCCTCGACCTCCCCGCCTTCTTTCCTCTCTCTCTTCCTCTTTCTCTCTCTCCTCTTCTTCCCTCCCTCCTCCTCCTCCCCCTTCCCCCTTCCCCTTCCCAGAGCCACTACTGTGCCCTGCCTGCCTGGTTCCTGCACCTGCACTTTTGAAACTGTGGGGGCCTCAACCGACTTGTTGCTGGGGAAAGCACTGGGTAACTACAGTGAAATGACTTTAAATCCATTTTAGGGGCGCCTGGGTGGCTCGGTCAGTCAAGCGGCCGACTCCTGGTTTCAGCTCAGGCCTCAATCTCCTGGTTCATGAGTTCCAGCCCCGTGTCGGGCTCTGTGCCCACAGTGCAAGGCCCGCTTGGGATTCTCTCTCTGCCTCTCTCTCTCGCGCTCACTCTCTCTGCTCCTTCCCCACTCGCTCTCTATCTCAAAATCAATAAAATAAACTGTAAAAAATAAATAAACAAAACCATTTTAAAACGCAGACTATCAGAGAAGGGAGCCAGGCAGGAATGTAAATGACTATAATCCAGGGCAGAGGAGGATACGAGTCTTGGAGATAACAGACCGACTGCTCAAGTCCAGGCCTTGGCCCCTGGGTTGCTGCACGCAGTTCATGGGACAGAGACCTAAACAGGTAATTATGGTGGTTAAGATAAGGGCTGTAATAGAACCCGTTGCAAAGGACTGTGGGAGCTGAGAAGAAACCAAAAACTTTGCCCCAGAAGCCAAGGGGAAGCTTCCAGAAGGAGGGGCCTTGTAAGCTGGGACTTGCAGAAAATGTCAGGGCTTGAAGAGCCCAGAAGGCGGGGAGGGTGTCCCAAGCTCAGGAGCGGCATGGCCAACGTGCAAAGGCACAGAGTGGACTCGTGGGGTCTAGAAACGTCCGAAACAACAAGTCTGTGGAATTGGGAAGCTTGGACTCACGTGCTTTGCCGCTCCCCACTTTCCAGGGGGACCCAGGCAGGCGACACGGTCTCCCCGAACGTTTGGAAAGTGGAGAGAATCACACGCACATTCAAGGCTGCTGCCGTAGTCGGGGTCTGGAGACATGGGCCTGTGGCACGTGGACCTGCCGGCCGGCTATTGACCAGAGCCAGATGCGACAGCAGGGTCTGGACTCGCTTTCCCCCCACATGGGAAAAGTCCCCAGCTGTCAGCGTCTCTAAGTCTGTGACATACCAGCAAGACACTGTAGGGTCCCTGGGACTTCCCAGGGACCTCAGACCTCTTCATGACTTCAGGAATGATAACAGCTGTCATTTATTGAGTGCTTAGGGTATACTGGGTGCCTCACATGCCTTATTTCTGACCCTCTGCAATTCGACGTTATCGCCTGCACTTTATAGATGAGGAAACTGAGGCACGGGACAAATTATGCATCTGGGCTGCACAGCTAGTAAGAGACAGAGCTGGGATCCGGGCTTTGCCCTGTCTGTGCCTGGGGGGGGCACGGGGACACGCAGTAAATGTCTGAGGACAGATCGGCAGTGCTTAGGAGTGGAAAGTGGTAGGCACAGAACGAGAGCATTAGACCCTGCGGGTGGGGGACAGGACACCCAACGGTCCCGACTGCTCCCTCACAATCTTTCCGCTGTGTGTTCTTTATTACCTGCAGGGACAGGGAACTCAGTCAGGAACCTGAGCTCTGAGCTTGGCATGAGATTCAAGGGACCTTGAGGAAAGTCTCTCCCTGGGCCTCCCTCTTCCCATCTGAGATATTTGGGTGTAGCTCACTCCCATTATCAGACCCTGCCCCCACGGGATCCGGTGAGCGTGAGCAAACATTTTATAGCAGGCAGGGCCCCTATGGCCAAGATAAGCAGTTCAGGAGCCTGGCCCAGCCCTGGTAAGTGGGACATGGGAGGAAGGAGAAAATTCCTTTAGTGTTGGTTTGGGTCTTGAGGAACAGGGGGGAAGGGGGTGAAGTGTGGAGAGGTGCGGGCAGGGTGCTGCGTGAGAAGGGCAGCAGGGAGTGCCAGCGCCCAGCCCTGCAGGGAAGCCGTGTCTCCATCAGAGCTCACCCTGGGGTACCCACTCAAGGGGGAGATTCACGTAATTCAAGTGCCTGTTTTCTCTCCTGTGGAACAGGTGGTAAGTTACGTAACGTGTGCGTGGCGTGTCTGTGCTCAGCGTACGTGGATAAAACTATAAACCAGCCTGTTGTGTTCTGCCTCCAGACACCCGGCCTTCTTGGTCAGGAGAATTTCTCTGTTTGGTTCCCCTGGGTTCTGGACTGGTCATAACCTCTCCGGCCAGCCGGGAAGGCCAAGCTGCGGCATGGAATCTGGAATCTCCGACCCCACGCAATGTCCAGGAGCTCAGTAAAAAGCCACCTGCCCACCCGCCCTGGTGGTTCTGGTTGGTTGAGCGGGATGGGGTGGGGCCAGATCCCCCGTGGGATCTGGTGATTAATGGTTATCGTGTTTGTTTCCCAGGGCCACCTTAACAAACTACTGCCAACTGGCTGGCTTAAAATAACAGCCATCTATTCTCATAATCCTGGAGGCCGGGAGCCCAAGGCAGTTTCTGGGCCCCAATAAGGGTGTCAGCAGGGCTGAGCCCATATCCGGGAGGAGAATCTGTTCCTTGCCTCCTCCTGCTGAGCACAGCTACTGACGATGGCTGGTTTATGGTTGCACCACTCTGAGTTCAGCCTCTGTGGTCGCATCACTTCCTTCTCTGTGGCCAAAATCTCCCTCCGCCCACTCCTCACAAGGACACTTGTGATTGCGTTCACGGCCCCCCTGGGTAGTGCAGGGTGATCTCCCCCTCAGAAAATGCTTGGTTTAATCCCATCTGCAATATCCCTTTTGCTGTATGAGGGACCATTCACAAGTTTCGGTGATTTAAGATCTGATCTCTTTGGAGGCCATTATGGAACCGACCACAATTATTGCCCCCCCTGGCCTTCCCTCGGGCAGGGCAATGGCTCAGCAAAGCTAAGTGACTTCCCCGAGGGCACACAGCTCTACAGAGACCCCAGCCTGGATTCATTCTCTTCTATATTGCAGTCAACCTGGCACAACTAGATTTGCATATAGTGATGGGACAATGCATAAGAAAGGCTGATAAATGGTGCAGATCGTGTGCATCAGAAAAAAGAAAATAGGATATTTTCATTTGGGAAAAGAACACGGGCACTAAAAGTAATTGCCTGCCCACAAACAGAACAAAAAACGTCATCATTACCAAGGGGCCCAGGCTTCTCACTTCGGGAAAAGGGTATCACCGCATCTGGACTGGCTGACTCCTGAGAGAGGTGATCGTCTCTGGAGTTCACACTGTGCCTGATTCCTGCAGGGTCACGCGAAGTTATAGCTAATTCCAAGAATCACCCTTTCCTTAATAAGGAGGTGCTGGGTTCCCAGACAGTGACTCAGAGAAGGAGCTGGTAAGGTCAGCAAAAACAAAACAAAACAAAACAAAACAAAACAAAACAAAAAAAAACGAGATGAAAAGAAAAGAAAACCAAGAAAGAAAGAAAGAAAGAAAGAAAGGGAAAAAAAGAAGGCACGAAGCCCTGAGATAAGTGCCATCAGCCCCTCCCTGTCACTTCTACCTTCACTGAAGTGAAAAAGTGAAGCTTCCTCTCATCCAGGATACATGAATCATGAGGGATTTTGCTTCCTGCTTGAGAACCATCCACAGTTTTCGCCTGAACCCGATGTCGTCTAGGTAAAACTGTTGAGGGACAGGCGGGTGGGCGGAAGGAGGAAAGCAGGATGGTGGAGTGTCACACTTTAGAAAGAAGCACGACACACAGAATGTTCCGGAAGGACAGGATCCAAGATGGTGTATCGCGACGGTCGAATCCCTTCCCACCGTCCACGGCAAACAACGGACGGCCTTCCAAGCGAGGCCATGTGATCAAGCCGTGGTGTGTGGTTTGTGAGCAGAAGCGAGATGGACAATCTCCAGAGCGAGTCTCGAAGGGGAAGCACGTCTTCTGCCCTCCCGCTTCCTCGCCTTTCCTCGTCACGGAGGTGGCGGAGAGTGGCGGCACCACGTTACACGGGTCCGGGAAGCCCTGATCTCGTTGGGTCCCGTGCAAGTGGCCCTGTGGGTTGTGCAACCGGGGGCCCGATGGTGAGCCACCGCCAACTCTGTGGACTGAAGCAACACCCCAGGGACGTCAGAACAAGTGCGGGAAAGAGCCGGTCCTCTCTCCTCGACGTGGGCTTCAACCATGGCCGCCCAAACCCAGACTGTGGCGTGAGAGAGAGAGAAAGTTGTATCTCGTTCCGGTCCTGGTTAGTCCTGGTCTCTGTCGTGACAGCCGACCCTGTATTCCAACAAATAGACCGGATAACCCTCTATTACTGGGCAAGTCAACTCTACAGCAACCTGTTCCTCAGACACCGTGGGGAGTTCTGGTTAAGACAAGACCTTTCTTGAAATGGGCATGATTTGGGCAGCAAATCCCACCTACAAGAGTCCTGTCTTGAGTGCCCCGATGGCCGGAGAGCAGCTGGCCGTGCAGTGCCACGTATGACGGTAAGCCCCAGCCGGGCAAAGATCATGGAGCACGTCAGACGGTTCTCTTCACGGGACCAAGGGTCCGTGGCTCCCACCGCGCATGGTGGGGCTCAGCAGGCACCTGCAAGCTTAGCTTCAAGCAAGCCAGACTGAGCAAAAGTAACAGAGTTCCCACATACCTCCTGCCCCTACACAGGCACAGCCTCCCCCACTATCGACATCCCCCCGCGAGGGTCGTGCCTTGAGGGTCATACATTTGTTACAACTGATGAACCCGCACTGGCACACCATGATCACCTACAGTCTACAGTCGACCTTCGGGCTCCCTCTTGGTGCGGTACATTCTGCGGGTTGGGACAAATGTATAATGACGTGTGTCCACCATTTTACAGAATAGTTTGACCGCCCTAAAATTTTTCTGCGGTCTGACTATTCATACTTGCCTAGCCCCTCTTCCCCCCAGGCAAACACTGATCCTTCCATTGTCTCTACAGTTTTACCTTTTCCAGAATGTCATAGAGCTGGAATCATACCGTCAGTACATAGTCTTTTCAGACGGCCTTCTTTCACTTGGTGACGGGCATTTAAGGTCCTTCTATGTCTCTTCACAGCGTGGTGGCTCATTTCTTGCCAGCGCTGAATGGTGTTCCATTGTCTGGATGGACCGCGGTTTATTTATCCAGTCCCCTACTGAAGGACATCTTGGTTGCATGATCTGTGTTTTAATACACTCCCCAGGTGATTCTGAAGGTCATGAGCATTTGGAAACAATATCTTGGGGAGCCTGGGTGGCTTAGTGGGTTGAGCTCTTGGTTTCGGCTCAGGTCATGGTCTCATGGGTCGGGGGTTCCAGCCCTGCGTCGGGTTCTGTGCTGACAGCAAGGAGCTTGCTTGGGACTCCCTCTCTCTCTCTCTGTCTGCCCCTCCCAGCTCTCTATCTCTCTCTCTCATCAAAATAAATAAATAAACTTAAAAAAAACCCAATATCTCCACACTATACTTCCACCATTAAAAAATCTTTTAATGTTTATTTATTTTTGAGAGAGAGAGAGAGACAGAGCACAAGTGAGGGAGGTACAGAGAGAGGGAGACACAGAAGCCGAAGAGGCTCCAGGATCCGAGCTGTCGGCACAGAGCCCGACGCGGGGCTCAAACTCACGCCGTGAGATCATGACCGGAGCCGGAGTCAGACACCCAACCGACTGAGCCACCCAGGCGCCCCTCTACCTCCACAGATTTGACACTGCAGCCATTCCCTTTGCCCGAATGCCTTTCTTCCTAGCTCTGCTTACAGCGGTCCTGCTCATATTTGGGGGGCACCCAACATGCCACCTTTTCCAGAATGCACAGTCTGAAATCATGACTCCCTGGGGATGTCCGTTCCGGCCGGAGCTGCTGGCCTCCCCCCACTGGAATGTGAGCTCTTGCAGAAGGCATCCGGTTTTCCGCAGCTCCCAGCCCCTCGTGCCAGGCGGGGTTTACAGTAGCGCATAATAAATGCCGTAAGCTTGAATCATGCGCTAGGACGGCCAGCTAGGAAGGCCTGCGTCCGGACTCACAGGCAGGCAACAACGTGGCAGACGGATTCGTATCACACTCCCAGGAACGGCATCTTACATACACGTGTCTCTCCAGACCAAAACGCATGCCCAAAAAAAGAACTGATAAGATCGTTTTTTGTTTTTTGGGGTTTTTTTTCCCCCCCAACGGTGAGGAAAAGAAAAGAACATAAACCAAGTACTGTCCATCTGCCGGCACTGTTTTCTGGTGTTTGGTTTTGGGTTTTTTTTTTTTGTTTGTTTTTTTCTATCTTCTTACTCCTCGCCACCCAGGTGGGTGTGCGGAATTGTCTCAGGTAAAGACGAGTGATGCTCAGAGACGTTCAGTAACTTGCTCTAGGTCACACAGCTTCAACGTGGGCCCAGAGACCCATAGGACACATAGGACCGCCCTTCTTCTGTGTCAGTTCACTTCGAGGGAAGGGCCCAGGGGGACGAGGAGGAAACCTCTCCCAGCCTGCTCTGTGTTCTCTCGAAATCTAGAGGCACCACACCTCGGGCAGGCTGGGCCAACGGGAGGTGTCGCACGGGACCTCTGCAAAGCCCAGCAGACGCGCTCGTCATCCCACAGGCCGTGCGCTGGGCCAGGCCTCGTCTGGTTAGACGCCGGCTCAGTGTGTAAGTGGAAGTCGTAAAACAAGCAGTGTGGAGTGTGGAAGTGAGCGGCCCGTCCCCGCCTGGCAGAAATCGACTCCGTGAACGTTCTCAACAGCCGGTGGCAGGCGGGCGTGGAGGAAGGACAGGGACGCGGGCCATGCGAGCCCGAGTCGGCCTCTCTGGGCCCTCACGGGAACACCTTTGCACAGACGGCAGGCAGTGGGGATGAGCGTCCGTGCTCAAGCCTCGTGTTTTAGGAGCACCTGCCAGCTCGCAGGGGGTTAGAAATCCAGGGACCGGGACCACCACGCGCTCGGGCTCCTGCATCGCTCTAAATTTCAGTCTCCTCGTCCGTGACGACAGTAAGGGGATCTGCCTCTGGGTGGCTGTGGTGATTCGGGGACATAATGTAAACCACGGGTCCAGTGCCTGCTCAGGACAACCTTGGAGAACGGCCACGACCGCTGTCTCTTCAGCGCCTGCTCTGGCCCAGGATTTCTTCGCGTGCTGCTTCCTGAGCACACAGCAAAACGGGGAGGAAAACGTAATTCCCGAGGCTCCCGAGAGAACAGTGTCAGGAGGAGAGCCGGAAGGTGCAAGTTCCTCTTCCCAATTCTGGCCACTGCTCCTGCTCCTGCGGGCCAGGCCTCTGGGGCTGTGTGGTTCGCCCACCAGGACTGGAAAGCCTAAATCACGCTCAGTGAAGGCAAGAACTACCCACATTCGGCTGCTACGTCCCTATTTGAAATCCATGTGCCGAGTTCATAGGATGCATCCAATGCCTCGCCTGCTTTTCCCTGCGGGGCTGGGGCGGCCGGAGGGATGAGGGGACACAGCAGGAACAAGGGGACAGAGACAGGCACGGGGACGTTGGCGGCTAGAGCATGCATGTGCAGACTTGGGTTCAGATTTCAGCTCTGCCCGCTTACAGCGTGTCCTCAGGCAAATCTGCTACCACTGAGGCTCCGCGGTTTCCTTCCCCGCGCAAGGAGGTGAGGGAGAAGAACCCATCTGTTCTAAGGATCCACAGGTATGCACGTAGCCTGCCACGTCCAGGGCAGGGCAGGGAGGGGCTTGCAAATGGAGGCCACCTACCCCTTCCCCAACTAAGGCAGAGATGTTTAGTGCCATACCCAAGGCCTCTGGGGTAGGGAGGGGCAGAGCTGGGAACTGAACCCCAGAACTGGCTGGTGGTAAACTCACTACTCCAATGCCCTTCCCCCCCGCCCCGCCATGGGTCTTGCATGACACCAACCTTTGCCCTTAGGAAGTTTCCAGTCTCTCTTGGAGAACAGAAGCAACTCACGGGTGCTTTTTCCAAGCGCCTGCCAAAAAAAAAAAGGTACAAGGAAAGAGCTGTGGGAGATCCCAGGAGCCGACCATCCCAGTTTGGAGAAATCACCCAAGCTTCCAGGAAGAAGCGACACAGGTTGGGTCTTGAAGGGTGTGTGGGGTTGGAGGGGTGCGTGTGCCGAGCCCCGGTGTCTCGAGTCTGCCAGTCGGCATTGGGATGGCTCCGCGGTGGGCTTCAGGCAGGCTGGCGGGGCAGGACCTGGTCACCGCTGAAGGCTTTGGCAGGCCAGCACAGGGAGCCAGAAGCGTGTGCTCCTTTCTGGATTCTTCCACGCCCCCCTCCTCCCCCCTGAGCCCCAACCCCCCACCTATTACCCTCTACTACGTCCTGGAGCCCCTGAATTGGTAGAGGAACCAGAATTCGTGGTGGCCCTTTTGGCTAGGTACGATGCTAGGTCTCGAATATACAGACAAAACTCTGGAACATGAAAATCAGATAAAGGAGTCACTTAAAGTCACACGGAGGGTAGGAGAGAATCAGGATTCCAGCCTTTTCCCCTCCAGTTCCCAGATCCAGCATCTTTCCATTAAATGCACTGGCTTGAAGGCCAAAGAAACCTTTGTGGTGGAGAAAAGCAGAACCTCTGGGAGCGATGCTTGGGCCTCCCGAAGGCCTGCCCAGGGGGATTGTTAACTGCTTGTTAGCAAACGTCTACTGATACTGTACTGTGTAAGCCTATAAGGGTTTTAAATATTTCACCTAAATTCTCACCACTGCTGTCCACAAAGGAGGCATTACTATGATCATCAGCCTCTTTTTCACACCAGGAAATTGCCACATAGTGTTTAAGTGGCTGGTCCAAGGACACATGATTCATGGGGTTGAAAGGTTGGATTTGAATCTGGGCAGCCTGGATCCAGCTTCCTGCCCTAACTAGAATCATGTGGAAGCCTGGCCAGGCTGTGCCCTGCGCAGGTGGAGGCCGAGATCCAGCGCGAAATCTGCTCTCTGGGCTGTGCAGGCTGGCACGGGCTGCTGGGGGGGGGGGGGGGGGGGGACGGGGCACCTTTGTGTGACTTCCACCCAAGGACCGCAAGCCAAGCTTGTCCTCCTGGGAACGACAGCAGCTGACCACATCGCACCTTTGTCATTTGCAGCATTGATTTTTTTTTTTTTTTTTTTTATCCTGACCTTCTCAAAGCCATTTAAGAGCACAGATAAAAATGCAAAGCGCAGGGAGGCTGTGAAATGCAGCTCAGCGGCCAGCCACAACGGGAAAAGGCATTTAAACGCGGCCAGCTCAGACATTCTTCCTCCGGTGGACGGAAGTGAGTTCTGGACCAGTCTGCCCGGCGGGCAGCTCGGCAGGTGTGGCTGGCTGGCAGGTGTGGCCGCACCATTGACCTGGCGACCCCTCTTCCAGGAATCCATGTGGCCGAAATGCTCATCGGCCCCAGCAAAGATCTCTGCGGGGAACACGGTTTGTAAGAGTGGAACACCGGAAACCACCCCGCACGTCCTGGGAGGAGACTGGTCCGATCCACTGCGGCGCGCTCAAATTTGGAGTACCGAACACACCTTGAAGTGAAGGCAGTAGATCTGCCTGTGATAACAGCGGATGTTCACAAGGTCTAGTTCAGGCTCAGGACAGTTCGTACAGTGCGAGGCTGTTGGGGTGAACGCCGTTTTCGTGTGGGCGTTTGGATTCCCTCGCCGTGTTGCAAGCAGCAGAGAGCGGGGCTGACACTGGTCTGAGCGCGGCTGAGGGTGGACAGGTTCCGCAGCTCTCTGTGTCTCAGGGCTAAGGGCCCGGACCCGGAGCCAGGTTTCCCATGTGACTTGCACCGTGTGACTCACTGTTGCCGTGCCTCGGTTTCCCTGCGCAGAAACCGGGCGTGCTCGCTCCTAGTGCTTTCCTCTGGGAGGTGTTTCGAGGGTGGAATGCGTGCAACCCTGCGAGGCTTTGTCTCTGCAGGCCTGGAAGACAGTAAGCCCTGGAGTCTTCGCTATGTTGAAGCCCGGAAGGAAGTGCTGGAGAATTGTGCTCAGCCGGCACCGGTCACTGGTTGTCTCTGAAGAGTGTTGATTGTTGAACTCACGCATTCCACGGCGTTTAACATTTTTGGAAAAAAGAATGCAGTCGGGCAGAGAAACAACTGGTGTCCGAAGGAGACCCTTGTTACCGGCCTTCGAGGATAGGTCAATGCCTCCTTCTACTACATTCCCTGGAAAAATGGGTGGGTAGACTCCGGACTCAGGCACGGGACTCACCACCCAGGCTGCCGACTCTCCCTGCCCACCACCTCCCTGGGTCTGGTGCTCATCACTGTCAGTGTTCTTAGCCCCTGGGGTTGTCCCTTTATAAATCGGCTTCCCCCGCAGGCTTGGGAGCTCTCCAAGGACAGGGACTGCATCTAACCTGTGTCTCTGTGTCTCCACGCCTGGGCTGGGGCCTGACACACAGTAGGTGCCGAATGAGGGTTTGCTGAGTACTCAGTCTTGAAGGCATTACTCGAGGGTTGATACGTGACCCAAGGGTTTATTGGAGGAAGTTTCTTCACAGTCTGACAGTAAACACTCCCTCTGACCCCTCTGGAATGCTCTTGGCACTTGTTTCCAAGTCAGGCCCTGAAAAATGAACCCTGTGTGTTAATTACAGAGCGAAACAATGCATTCTGGACTCTACCTCGGGGCGGCCATGTGGTCGGCCAGCTGCTGCAGAGGCTGTCCCCAGGGAAGGGACCTCCAGTCCCTCCAGGCCTGGGCGATAGTTCCTGGCATCCAGGTCCTCCAGAGGCCAACCACAGAAACCAGGGACCCACTTGGCATATCAACAGGAAGAGTTGTTGTTGCCATGCTTGTGGGCATGCGCCCGTATGCACACCCACACCCCCCCCAAAGAGAACAAAAGCAAAAACAAAACGAGATGAAAGAGGCAATGAGAAAAGGTTGGGGGGGGGGGCAAAGAAAGGGACAAACAAATGTGTTTGTGGGCCATATAAAGCCCGTGAGTTCCCAATTCCCGAAGCTCTTCCCCATTTTACAGATGAGTACGCTGAGAGGCAACAGCGTGCCCAAAGTCACCAGGAGTTAGTGCGTGGTCCGGGATGAAGTTTCTGATTTTCTGGCCCAGATTCTCCCCTCTGTTTTGTCCTTGAGGCCGAGGGTCTGCAGGCTCCAGGGGCAGGACCTCTCAAGAGAGGAACAAGGGCCACCTGCCTCCCCGGCAACCCCCACCCCCACCTTTCCCCAGGAACCCTTTGTGACAGAGGGTGCCCAGTACTTGTGCGTGCATCAGGTAGCTGATGCTGTCACCCCAGGAGGGGGCCAGAGATGAGGGACTGGGGCTATCACGTGAATACTGGGATCCGGGTAGACAGAGGCTTCTCTGAAATTGGACGTTCATGGGGAAGGAGGACCGAGGTCAGCTTTAGAGCTATAGACCAATCTGGGTTGGAATGCGAGCTCTTTTCCTTCTAAGGCAGGTGAGTGTGGATAAGTGATGGAAGCTTCTGGGTGTCAGAGTACTCGGGTTTAAAATGGGACAGCACACAAGTCTGTGTGCAAGATCGAGTTCGTATAAACGACGCCCCAGGGCCCAAGCAGGTGCTCCTGGGTCCAAGAATGCTGGATCTTGCAGGAGAGAATGTAGTCCTGTGTGTCTGTAGGAGGTGAGATCAGTGCTTCCCTGATGGTCAGCACAAGGGGGGTCTTACTCTTTATGCTGAGACGGTTGTAGTCAGGGTCACAGCTAGTACTGGGGACAGAGACTCTCAGAGAGACCAGCTCAGGGCTTATAAACTCAGCTCCCAGCTCCCCCGAGCCTGGAGCGGGAGCGGAGCAGAGGTGGGGGAGGGGAGGCCTCAGGGCCCGGATGGGGGAGGGGATGGGAGGGGTGGATAGCACTGGCCCGGGGAACAAAACCTCCAATCCCCAGGACCTCCATTAGCTGTGCGACTTCGGGAAAGTCACTCAGCCTCTCTGAAACCCAGTTTTCACAACTGTACCAGGAAAAGCAGCATCTCGCAGGCTGGCGGTAGGGAGTAACCGAGGACGTAAAACGCTAGGGCGTAGTAGGTCCAAATCTACATGACGCCGGAGGTGGCCCCGCCCACACACACCGGCTGTCCGGCCTCCCCTTCCAGGGCCTCCTCTTCCCTGCCTGGGTTCGTGGTTTGTGTCCGAGTAATAGTTACCAAATGGCAGTCTTTGGCCTATTACATTTATGATTTTTTTTTACCATAATCCAAACACATTTTGCAAAATTTATTACTTCATATCTTTTGAAAATTTAATGGATCCCCTTATAGAAGCTGAAATAGAAAAAAAAAAAAAAAATTAAGGCGAACACGACGTTGCCGCTCTAAGTGGAGAAGCCGTCTTGCTGGTCATGAACTGAAGTCACTGGTGAGAATAATCACAACCCAAAGCCAATGGGGTGTTAAATCCTGACTGGGAAGGACCTGGGCACAGAGGCCGCCTCTCCTTGTGGGAGAAGAAAAAGCATCAGGGAAGCATTCGGACCAATGCCAAATCAAGACTCGCTCCCTGGTAGAACCAGGAGGGCATAAGGGGTTAACTTGGGAGTCATTTCCATCCTCTGTGATTCATTTAATGCCTCGAGTAATTCAGAAAGTGATGCTGGGGGGGTCCCCACCCCATCTCCGTGAGGTTCACACACCAGGACAGGGCGCCTGGGTGATCCTGTCGGTCCCTCCTGCTGAGGCTCTCAGGAATCTAGAAGGGCCGGCAGGGCTGGGACATCGCAGCTGAATGGGAAGGAAGGTGTGTGGGGTGGGCAGAAGCCTGGATGGGCAGGGGTGGGGGGTCAGGATAGGAGCACAGTCAAGGATGCCCGAGGACAGCCCGATTGCCAGTTTCCTCTCGGCACAGGCCTGTGCTTGTTTCCTAGCAAGCTAGGAAAGGGCTCTCAAGCTAAGAACCAACTCTGCCTTGATCTTTAAAAAAAAAAAAAAATTTTTTTTAATGTTTATATTTATTTTTGAGACAAAGAGAGACAGAGCATGAGCAGGGGAGGAGCAGAGAGAGAGGAAGACACAGAATCGGAAGCAGCTCTAGGCTCCAAGCTGTCAGCACAGAGCCCGACGCGGGGCATGAACTCCTGCACCGCGAGATCAAGACCTGAGCCAAAGTCGGCCACTCGACCGACTGAGCCCCCCCAGGCGCCTCGACTCTGCCTTGATCTTGGACTTGCAGCCTGCACGGCTGTGAGAATAAACGTGGTTTAAGCCACCTGGTCTGTGCTATTTTGTCGCAGCAGCCTGAGCGGACTGAGGCAGGGAGCACGAGGCCCGTGGCTGGGTGTCGAGAGACTTCATTTCTGCCCCTCTTCTGCTAGTGTGACTCTTGGCCGGGGTTGCCCTTCTCTGGGACTCAGTTTCCCCATCTGTAAAGGCAGGACCATTAACTCTACAGGTAAGGGGTTCTGACCTTCTGATTACAGGAAATGCCTGCACCTTAGCTGACCAGTGCTGAGGGTCCAGAACAGGATGGCACCTGGGGCTGGCAGGCTTCAAACCGCCTAGAAGCACCCCCAGATGCCTAGAAGCACCCCCAGACGCCTAGAAGCACCCCCAGATGCCTAGAAGCACCCCCAGACGGTGGCGGCAACCCGGGTCAGGAATCTCACACAGCACTTTTTGGGACGGTCTGGGGTCAGCCCTAGGGAATCTCTGCAGGCTCTGGGAGGCACAGGACACACCTGGTTAAACATTTGCCCACTTTGGCTCCTTTCCAGAGCAGCGGACACCGCCCTGCGCACACACGGGCCCAGGGCTTAGGCAGCAGTTTTGCGATCTGGGTTTTTATTTAACTGGAAGACAGATACAGAGATACTTGCTCCCTCCCTCCCCCGTCCCCCACCACGCTGCCCAGCTGACCTTGGCTCCACGCAGTATCAAGGTCAGGCAGGGCCTCTCAGGCCACCCGTGCGGGGCAAAGAGCTGGAGGTCCTCATGCTGAAAGTGGGGGGTCTAGATTCCCGCTCTGCCACGGGGAGGGGGGGGCGGTGCATCTGGGCAGTGCCCCCACCTCTCTGAGCTCAGTCTATACTCCTATAAACTGGGCTAATAATCAGTCTGTGAGCTGAGCCCCCTGGGTCTCAACCCCGCCCCCGCACAGCCTGCTCTGTGAGCTCATTGCCGTTCTCATGGGCCACTCTTCCCCTTCTTGACCTTCGTGTTTCTGCCTGGGCCCCGTCTGCCCTTCCCTGGGGAGGCCGCTGGTAGGGGTCAGGCTCAGGAGTGAGCGGTCTCTCAGAGGGGTTTTTTCGCCTCCATCGCAGATAACAGGTGATGCTAGAGAAAGTCACCTCTCCAACGTCTGTGCAGCCAGGGGGTCAGCATTTGGGTTTTCTTCTTGGGGCCGCGGGGAGGACGAAGGAACGTTCTGGGCCGTCACCGGTAAGAACCTTGATGAAGGACAGAGTCACTTCCAGCGACGCCATCCCTAACCCCGTTGGCTGGCTCACTGGGCCCTGCCCCGCCTCGGGGTGAGTAAACATTTCCTCTTTTTGCCCCTGTGCCACACTTACCTCTAAAGGCATGTCCCCTGCTGGGTTTTACCGTGGCTTTGGCTTGTGAGGATGGTGAGTGCCTCCAGGGCAAGGACTGGGTCCCATTTACCTTCCAAGCCCCCAGGTCAGCAGCCTCTGACCAGAGCCAGCTTCTTGAATGAATGAATAAGTGGGTGAGTGAATAACTGAAACGACAATGACCTTCAAGCCCCGTGGGAAAGTGCTCTCGGTCTTTGCCAATCAATAGTGATCTGTGCCCCACTTTCTAAGTCACGCCCTAGATGGCGGTCGCCAGGCTCAGATGCATGCCACAGTGATCCGAGGACCAGACAGCTGGGCGGGGTGGGGGAGGGAGGCCGGAGAGGTCACAGGGCCCGGGGGCTCTTTTTTGGGGGTACGCCATTATTTTATTTTATTCTATTTTGTTTTGTTTTATTTTATATTATTATTATTTGTATTTATTTTATTTTTATTTTATTTTATTTTATTTTATTTTATTTTATTTTATTTTATTTTCTAGAACACCACAACGATCATTCTTATACCTACCTCCTCAGAGTCAATAGTGTTCACATTTTACTTTTATTTTTGCTTTTATTTGCTGGGGCATTTGAAAGTAAGATACAGACACGGTGACGCACTGACCCCCCCGAATACTCCAACAAATATCTTCTAACAATAGAGGCACTATGTCACCTAGCCACATTCTATACCTCAAATGAGAGGACACATTCCTCATATGATTAAATACGCGGTGCAGATTCAAACATCCAGAATTGTCCCCCAAGTCATTTTCATGGCATTTCCCCCCAAATCAGAATCCAAATGAGATTCATGCAGTGTTTTTTTTTGTTTGTTTGTTTTATTTGTATAGGATACATTTTAAGTCTCTTAACCTCGATGCGTGTCTCCTGTCTGCACCTTTTTTTGTTTGCATTTCTTTTCCCTGACATCGGCTGCTGGTCTAGAAGAGGCTAGAGGTCGTGACGAATGGCCCACACCCTGGAAGTACCCACCGTCCCCTCATCCGCCTGCCACTGGTTCCCAGCTGGGCCTGAACTCAGCCATTTGCATGGCTCCCCGGGTGCCATGAGGCACCATGGTCACATCAGAGGGCACCCGGCAGGAGGTCAGGCAGATGGGGGCATCTGGATGACTCTGGACCCTCGCACACCTGTATCACCTGCCGGGCCTCCTCCAGCCAGAGTGCCGTCTCCCTCCCCGTGCCACACCCCCACCGCCTTCCCCCCTCAGGTCCAGGAAAAGCCCTGCACCCCCGCAGACTTTGCCTCCACCCCTGCCCTGGTTCAACGTAACTTCCAGATGGATGAAAACGTTCCACATCCCATCTAAAAATGCACACGTACATACAAACGTGAAACGAGAGAAGAAATACAGCTGGATGTCAGTGGACTTAACTGGGATGAGAAAGAGCCTCAAGCATGACCTGAAAAGCTGAAACCGTGCAGAGAAGAAGGCATAGATCTGACTAAATCAATCAGCTATAATGAAAAGTCAGACAAACTCTGGGGGGGAGAAAATGAACCATGAAAATTAACTTCTGACACTTTATAGCTCCAACCCGTGAGCTTTGATCTGTAGAACCGACACCCATAGTGAGAATTTGGGTTCTCTCTTGGGATACAACAAGCTATCCCCAAAGTAACGGCTCGTAAAGACAATCGTCGTAGGCATCTGCTCCTGATTCTGTGCCCGGACAGGGCTTGACATGGCCAAGTCTTCTGTTCGGTGACCCCGGTCACCAGCGAGGTCGCCACCATTCACCTGGCTGGCTGTTGGGAGCTCAGCCAGAGCCCTTAGCTGGAGCCTCAATTTTCTTCCTGAAGCTTCTCTTGGTGGCCAGACTGGGACTCTGACAGTGTGTTACCCCATGCGTGGCTGCCGGCTTCGAAGCGAACACGGGCAGGAGAGGGGAGGCTCCCTGACGGCTGAGCCCTAACACCCTCCCCGTGCTATTTCTGCCTCATTCTATCTGTTACAGGAGGTTGTACAAGTCGCCCAGATGCAAGGGGGGGAGGCATTGAACGCGGCATTGAATGGACGTGGTCCATTGGAAACACCCAAGTAACATTCTGCCACAATAAGAAATTAAACAAAATCCCAACCGAAAAATCGACTATTGGTAAGAATAAATAATTCATATAAGAAATACAAAAGGCCGGGGGTGCCCGGGTAGCTCAGTTGGTTAAACGTCTGACTTCGGCTCAGGACATGATCTCATGGCTTGTGAGTTTGAGCCCCGCGTCGGGCTCTGTGCTGACAGCTCGGAGCCTGGAGCCTGCTTCGGATTCTGTGTCTCCCTCTCTCTCTGCCCCTCCCCCGCTCTTGCTCTGTCTCTCTCTCTCTCTCTCTCTCTCTCTCCCTCAAAAATAAATAACCATTTAAAGAAAAAAAAAAAGAATTACAAATGGCCAACAGACAGCAAAATATAGCCAACCTAACTACTGTTGAAGAAACACGAATTTGAATTTCACCTAATGTCTCCCTACCAGAGGAAGGAAGAGGGCATTGACAGGATTCACAGAGCTCCGTTGGTGTGAAAATTTCTGTCAATCTTCTGGAGGGGCATTCTGATACAATGTATCAAGAATCCCTAAAAATAATGACGCTTTTGAGTCAGCAATTCCACAGTTGGGATTTTCCAGAAGCTTTTAGTAAGGAAATACTTGTAAAAGTGTACAACGTTATTTCAAATAGTAAAAGACTAAAAGTAGATGAAATGAAGCGTTGCATTGATTTGGTCGGAACACAAGTCAGGAAATGACATCTCAGTGAGTTTGGCATTTAAGCCACTGACCTGGCATCAGAAAATACTTCCCAACCTCCCTGCCTTGTGTCATCCACAGACATTCACTTACTCATCTGTACCACAAATGTATCGAGTGCCTCACGGGGAACAGTAGTTCCCTGCGCTCCAGCCCCTGCCTTTGGAGTGTTTTCACAGCCTTTGGAGAAAAATAAATACAAATATTAATTACTAAGTCTAACACGATATGAACAGCGCGGATGAATGCGCATTGACAAGCCCGCCTCTTCCATCCAGAAGGCAGCTACAATTAGGTCCAAAAATGAATAAAATCGTACCTAATGCTGGCAAAAATGAAGGCAGACAGGCTCCTGGGGGGAGCATATTAAGTGACGCACCGTCCTTGTCTTCCAATAGAAGCTCGATTAAAGAAATTATTATGTATCCATTAAATGGAGCTCTACATAACTGAATAGGGAATGATGTGAAACCATCGCCATGATATTGCTACACGAAATAAAAAGATTTCTTTTTATTCTATTTATTTGATTTTTAAAAAATTTGTTTATCTTCTAACTGAACAGTTTGGACAGCATGTCCCCAATTGTGTAAAGCGTATAAAAGGGAAACTTTTGGAAATATAAACAACCATTGTGTGGGTCGGAACATCTGGGGAGTGGTCTTTGGAGGGGGAAGAAAGACTCACTGCTTATTTTATGCCCTTGGGCACTGCCATGGACCCAATGTTTGTGTCCCCCACCCCCAAATTCATATGTTGAAATTCTAGCCCCCTCCCAATGTGACGATACTAGGAGGTGGGGCTTTTGGGGGGTGATTAGGTCACAAGGGTGGAGCCCTCGGGAATGGAATTAGTGTCCTTAAGTAAAAGACACCCCAGAGATCCCTCACCCCTTCCGCCAGGGAAGGATGGAGTGAGAACACTGCCGTCTGTGAACCAGGAAGCTGCTTTCTACCGGCCTTAGTCTTGGACTCACAGCCTCTAGAACTATAAGAAATAAATTGTTGTGTAAGCCACTCAGCCTATGGTGTTTTTGTTACAGCAGCCGAAATAAACTAAAACAGGCACCGTGAGAGTTTTTTTGGACTCGGTGTGTGTGTTTTATGAAAAAAACTGTAATAAAATATTTAAAATGTCTCAAAGACAGTGTTTTCACTAGGGCGTCTTAGGTTGCCTTTGAAATTCACTCATGGACTGCTCCGTTTGTTGGTTGATTCATTCAACAATTTGGTGGCAGTCACATCCCAGGTAGGAAGACGCAGAGGACTGGACTCAGAGTCTAGGGGATGACCCACGGGAGCAGGCCCGAACCAGCGGGGGTCTCAAGAGACAGTGACGCCCTGGGTCAGCTGAGTGCATGTTGTGGGGCCGTGGAGGGGGCAGCAGGCAGGTGAGGGGCTACAGGAAGGAGGGGCCATCTGAGATGGGCTTTGAGAGGGTGAGTGAACTTCTGCCAGGTGAGGAAAGCCAGGGAGGAACTTGGCATCCAACAACACAAACAATTAATGTTTCCAAATCAGCTGACCTATTTGGCAGGGATGGGAAATTTACAAGCCAGAGGGAAGAGAGAAAAGAGGAGAGGCATCCAGATCGGGCAGAAGATGGGAGGCATTTTGTAGCTCATCACAGAAGGAACCACACTTTTTTCCCCTCCTCAAAGAGAGCAGAAAGCTTCTCTCGCCATTCCCAGTCACCATGACAACCGAAGACCCTTCTGTTCATAGTGATGGGCTTTGTGTCTTCTGGAGTAGCTCGAGATGCGCGTGAGCCTAGGACATCCAGGTGGGCTCCCGTAAGGATGAACCACACCCTCTTTTAGATGCTGAAACACCTCTCAGTGACACAGCGGCAGACACCTGAGAAGTTCTGGTTGGACCTCTCACCTTTCTGTCATTCGGGGTCCCAGTTAACAGGACTGGCGTACCCATGGCTTGATTCCTGGAGGTGTGACCCTGGGCGAGTCACTTTTCTCTCTCTGAAGAACTAGCATCCCAGGATCAACCAACTCTCAGGATTTGTCCAAAGATTCATGTGACATTGACCTTCCTCTGGTGCCACCCATATGAAGCTCATCATCATCACGTGCCTGAGCTCTGTCCCCCATGCACGTAGGTGAAGGCTGGCCACCCAGGCACCTGTGGACAACAGCCATGTCAAGCCCCACCGTGCTCTTTCTCTCCTGCGTCTTAAGTGTCCTTCAGCCAAGTCCCCTTACTTGTTCCTACAGCCACTGCCTCAGGTCAACGTTCATCATCTCTCCCTTTGGACCAGATCACCAATGATGTGTCTGCTAGGATACTTCCTTCACACAAGGGAAGACGTCAAGCTTTTCTGAAAACACAAATCTGACTATGTCTTTCTCCTGCTTGCCGTCCTTCCGTGGTTCCAAGTTACCCAAAAGGCAATCAGAACTCTTTTGAGGGTACACAAGGACCTTCCTGGCTGGCACCAGTCTACCCCACAGACTCAGTTTTCGACTTTCCAACCCCTGTACTTGGTGCCCAGTAAAAGTGATCACTGATCGGTCCTGAAGCATGCCATGTTTCCTCCTGCCTCCTGCCCTCCGCAGGCTCTTCCCACTGCCTGGCAATATGCCCTTCAATCCCTGCCTTTGTCTGGAAGAGTTACCTCCAGGGTTATGGCCCTTCCGCACCGCCCCGATACCGGCCTCCCGGGCTGGGTTAGGTGGCCCTGGTCTGTGCTCCCATAGCTCTCGGGGCTACCTCAGCCATCACAGTTAGCGCAGCAGCCTGGGCAGCTGAAAGGGCCTGGTTCGGGGAAGGCGCTAATCGAATGACGGAATGGATGACCCCACGCCAACCTGGTGTACGAGTGAAAGCCCTTTGCTTCCAGCTCCAGATACAGCAGCCCGTGCCTGGGAGCTTGCATGGCCCGTGGACATGACTGGGGTGTCACCTTCCTCTCTGGGAGCAAGTTTTCCTTCCAAGGCCCTTTCCAGATGTATGGAACATGGGGGGGGGGCGGGGTGGTTAGCATCTTCCCATTATCAGAAGAGAGATTATGTCTGAATACATAGATTTCCCCTATGAGTGGCCATATTCAAATTAACTTCACAGGGGGGCGCCTGGGTGGCTCAGTCGGTTAAGCATCCGACTTCAGCTCAGGTCATGATCTCACGGTCTGTGAGTCCGTGAGTTCGAGCCCCGCGTCGGGCTCTGGGCTGACGGCTCAGAGCCTGGAGCCTGCTTCCGATTCTGTGTCTCCCTCTCTCTCTGCCCCTCCCCCGTTCATGCTCTGTCTCTCTCTGTCTCAAAAATAAATAAACGTTAAAAAAAAAAAATTAAAAAAAAAATTAACTTCACAGGGCTTCTGTGGACCAGTGGGCCCCAGAACACATCTTGTGAGTTCTGCCTCTGTACCTGTTTTGCCGATGGGGCAACTGACAGCAAGAGACTTCAGGCCCCAGGCCCGCTGGTGGACGGGGCCAATCCTGAGGTCGTCCCAGCATGCCTTGCCCTCTGGGCGCGGCCCGACTCTTCTCTTCTCTCCACGTGGACCTTTACGGATCTCAAAACTCTCAGAGATGGGACTATTGCTCACACTTTCACAGAGGAGGAAACAGACCCAAAGAAGTGCAGCGTCCCAAGGTGAGAAGGGTCCTCAAACTGAGGCCATACACCTGCAGCTGAGACACACACACACACACACACACACACAGCCCATATCCCGAAAAGCAAAGAAACCTATTTCTGGAGACTTTATTTTTTAAATTTTTTTTTTTTTCAACGTTTTTTATTTATTTTTGGGACAGAGAGAGACAGAGCATGAACGGGGGAGGAGCAGAAAGAGAGGGACACACAGAATCGGAAACAGGCTCCAGGCTCCGAGCCATCAGCCCAGAGCCTGACGCGGGGCTCGAACTCACGGACCGCGAGATCGTGACCTGGCTGAGGTCGGACGCTTAACCGACTGCGCCACCCAGGCGCCCCTTTTTTTTTTTTTTTTTTTTTTTTTTAATTTTTTTTTTTTTTTCATATTTCTGGAGACTTTAAAGGGCAAAGACACATGGAGATTGCCGGGATCTTAGAGGCCAGAAGGAAGTACAGAGCAGAAAGCCAGGCAGGAATTACTGAAGGAACATGAAGTAATACATTCCCTAAGTGGTGTTTACATGCCTAAAATTCCACCATGACCCTCCAGAAAGCACTTCTTCTTCCTGACCTACTTATTTCCTTCTAAAAACCGAATGACTCTAAAAGTAAATATCCTGTGCTATCTGGAAGTCAACATCATAGACAGCATGGTCCGCGTCCACATGCAATGTTTAGGAAACACGTGTAATGCTCTATCTTTAATACAAAGGAGGAATCAAAGGAAAACGATTTGTAGCACGCCGATTTGGATCGCACTGTGCAAATACCTGGGCCCGGCCGCACTGAAAAACCATAACAAAGCAGTCAGCTTGCCCACACCTATAAATAAAAAATCACCACGAGCACAATTACAAACGCAGACCGACATGGGTGTGTTTGCCAGTGACTCAAAGCGCTTCTGTGGGTGATGTGATTTTCCAAAACAGTGAACAATTCTTGGAAAAACCCCAGAAGCCGACAAAGCACAAACGTCCCTTGATGGGTACGGTAGTTGCATTCTAGAAACTTCAGGGAATGTGAAAACCCTGCAAAACCCCCTCGGGTGTCTATGTAAAAGGGAAGTAGCCTCTGAGCTCAGATCCCTAGAAAACACGATTTTGCTTGCGTGGATGGCCAGCGGGAGATTTTTCAGTCGGGTGGGCTGTGGAGGGATCTGTGTTGTATGGTAAACGAGCCAAGCAGGGAAGGGCAGCGTGCCCAGGGCATGGTACGTGAGGGTGGAGGCAGATAAATAGGATAGTAAATATTACCACTGTCACTTGCATACTTTTTACCATGTGTCAGGGGCTGTTCTAAATGCTTCTGATAGATATATAGATATAGATGATACATATAGATATAGATATAGATATAGATATAGATATAGATATACCCACATATGTGTAAATACACACACACACATATATATATATTTTAAATTTTTTTTAACATTTATTTATTTTTGAGAGACAGAGGCAGAGTAAGAGCAGGGGAGGGGCAGAGAGAGAGGGAAACACAGAATCTGAAGCAGGCTCCGGGCTCCAAGCTGTCGGCACAGAGCCCGACGCGGGGCTGGATCGAACTCACAAACCGTGAGATCATGACCTGAGCCGAAGTCGGACACTCAACCGACTGAGTCACCCCGGTGCCCCTATATATATATATATATATATATATATATATATATATATATATATATTTTTTTTTTTTTTTTTAAGTTTATTTAATTTGAGAGAGAGAGAGGGAGAGAGAATGAGTGGGGGAGGGGCAGAGAGCGAGGGTGAGAGAGAATCCCAAGCAGGCTCTATGCTGTCAGCCCAGAGCCCAACGCAGGGCTCGATCTCACGAACCGTGGAGCCATGATCTGAGCCGAAATCGAGAGTCGGACACATACCCAACTGAGCCACCCAGGCGCCCCTAAACGCTTCTCATAGATTAACTCATTGAACCCTCACAAAAACCCTATGAGGCTGGTCTTACGAACGTACCCATTTTACAAATGAGGAAACTGAGGCACAGGGTGCTCACAGGACTGCCTTGGGGTCACGCCAATGAAAGGTGTTTAGTTAACCACAACAAATGCCCATGAGTCCCCACCATATGCGGGGGGGTGGGGGGAGCCGTGGGGAGCATGGAAATTCGTCCTGCTCGGGGTCCACGGGACAGAGAGCTAATGCTTCCTGAGCACCTGTTCTGCCGCAGGTTCCGTGCCGGACGGCACAGCAGCAAGTCCTCTCAAAGGCATCTCGTCTCTGTCCCTTCCCTCCACGGGCACTGCCCACCCCAGGCCGGGACTGTCTCTCACGGGGACAGATGCCATGGTCTCCTCACTGACCCGGACATTTCCAACCTCACCGCCACACCTCCACACGGCAGTCAGACGCATCTCCCCACTGCCCCCCACTGCAGACCTCGGGGTCGCTCCTCACCCTGGACGGGGCCCGAGCTCCTGGTCAGCCCTCCTGCCTCCCTCACAAGCCCGCCCAGCCTTCCCCCCCCCCCCCCCCGCCAGAACTCCAGCCCCCTGGCCTTCGCCCCGTCCCATCCCACCCACAGGGGGTGCTTCTGGCCATGGCCGTTCCTTCCTACCCTTCGGGCAGATCTCAGAGCTGAACCGAGGCCCCTGATGGCGCTAGGGCTGGCCACCCACCCTCCCCTCACTCTGGCTCCCTTCTCGCTCGTCTGGCGGCTCAGTATCACGAAGTCGTGTCACCTGCCTCCTCTGGAGTCCACGGGCCACCGGGGCAAACACTGGTTCTCTAAGGCACCCCGGATTCTCCGTGCGGGCACACAGCCGGCCTCCACATAGCCGGCTACACGGGTGAACGAGTGAGTGGGAAATAACAGAGCCCCACATTTAATGCCCACGCAGCTTGTGAGGTGAACGTTATCAAGCTGCTCTTGCGAGGGAGCCCGTGACGGCCTCGATGAGTCTACTGCCGCTGGACCCGGACCCAGCCCAGCCCCTGGGTGGTCCTCCAGCCCAGGAAGTGGGGGTGGCTTTCACAGGAGCGGGGGGCACCCACACATGAGGCTGGGCGGCCGGGCGGGGAGGCCTCCGGGGGGGCTCTGACCTGCACTCCTTCCCAGAGTAGATTCCTCAGGCTTGACTCACCCCCTTCCCAGGAAAACGTGAAGCATCGCCTTGAGAAGGTTCCAGAAGGGCTACCGCGTCCGTGGGCCGCACAGCGGCCCCTGTGGCTCCGCGCATTTGGGAGTCAGCCCCGGGAGAAGCGAGGCCTCGTCGCTTGGCTCCCCAGTTAGATGACTTAATAGAACCCCGCTGGTAAATCCCTGTGGGGCCTCATTAGGCCCAGGCCCAAAACCTTGGGCCCGTTGTTTCTTCAGCCAAGACTCGGGGTTTGCCAAATTCCAGCCAGAGGACGACACCCACAAGCCCAGAGCGGAGAGTGAAGTCATCAACTGGGGAGGGAAGCGGGAGACAGGACAGGTAAGCTGGCAGAGAGCGTGGGCTCAGGCGGTCTCAACTCCTCCCACCCGCAGGCAGCCAGACTTCCTTCCGTCCTCGGTTTACCTCACTGGAAAATAGAATGGGCCTGGGCGTGTCCATCACCGGACATGTCCCCGAATTGCTACGCAATTAAAGGAGAGAGCGATGTGAAGCAACCGCCTCTCCCTTAGTCTGAGAGTCTCTCCCACATGAGTGAGACCCTGGGATCTGTCCCCAATGCGGGGACGCCTGTACGCCCAAATCGTGTGGCTGTTCGTTCAAAGAAGGAACCGGCCTGAACCTTGTTCTCCCTCATCTTGGGAAGGCAGCCTGCTCATCCTGGGCTTGGGAAGAGAGCTGCAGTATCACCCCGGGGCCAAGACAACGGTTCGGGGCTGGGAGGCAGGCAAGGGGAGGGAAGGGGGAGGAGGAAGCAGGGCCTGTGCATTTTGCCCGGACTTTATCGCTGGCAGAGTGCTGTGACATTCTGTACCTCGCTTGTGCCTCACAAACAACTCGGGGGCAAAGTAATATTAAGTCTGTTATGCGCTTGAACACACAGAGGCACAGAGAGGTTAGGCGGCCTGTTCGAGGGCGCACAGCTACCAGGACTCAAACCCAGGTCTTCGGATTCCAAGCCCAGGCTCTTCTCTCCTGCTCTGAGCACGTTCCAGAGCATTTGGCATCGTAACTGGTAGCTGGAGAAGGACTACAGGTGTGGTGAAGACGACACGGGGCTGGATATGGACCCTGACCCAGCTGTCTAAGGCCTTTAGTGACCCTGGTCCAGCCAAACATGAGCCTCCGCTCCCGCTTCTGGAGTGGAAATTATACATACTCTTGCGGTGACCGTAACAATTAAAAGGCACACACATCTAAACAGGGCTCAGCACTGGGCTTGGCACATACTCGGTGCTGTACCGAAAGCATCGGTCTTCAAAGAGTGACGGATGGTTCATGCCTCTCAACTTTCTCCCACTGAACACGCAGGAGAGGTGATGACGTCGGTGATGCACTGCTGGGAGGAAATCTCACGTTTGCACAATTCTTATCAAAGGGGCTGTAGCCGCACCCCTGGGTCCCCTCTCAGGATGCAGGTGGAATGAGAACATCATCATTACAAGGTCACCTTGAGTCAACAACACGCCATTCTGGGGCGCCTGGGTGGCTCGGTCAGCTAATCGACTGACTTCGGCTCAGGTCATGATCTCACAGCTTACGGGTTCCAGCCCCGCGTCAGGCTCTGTGCTGACAGCTCAGGGCCTGGAGCCTGCTTCGTATTCTGTGTCTCCCTCTCTCTCTGCCCCTCCCCTGCTCACGCTCTGTCTCTCTCTCTCTCTCAAAAATAAATAAACGTTAAAAAAAAAAAAAATACAACCCACCATCCCCACAGGCTATGTAATAAAGAGGTCCAGTGAGCCAGCCCTAAGACCCAGGCTGCCTGCATTCAAACCCAAGCCCTATTGGTGAGCCTCGCGATGTAGAGAAGCTTCTTTGAACTTTACTCGTCCCTGCTCAGTCAGCTATAAGTGGGGTCATAATCCGACCTACCTCCCAGGGCTGCAGTGAGGATTCCGAAAGGTAGCATGTGTGTTTCGTAAAAGGATTTTTATTATTCCCCCAAAGCAGCAGATATTTTGTACCTTCACAGTTAATAGTGATAGCACTTAAAAATTTTTTTTTAATGTTTATTTATTTTTGAGAGAGAGAGAGACAGAGTACGAGCGGGAGAGGGGCAGAGAGAGAGAGAGAGAGGGATACACAGAATTGGAAGTAGGATCCAGGCTCTGAGCCGTCAGCACAGAGCCTGACTTGGGGCTCGAACTCACGAACTGCAAGATCATGACCTGAAGTCAGACTCTCATCCAACTGAGCCACCCAAGCACCCCAATAGTGATAGCATTTTAGTATGCATGCATTAACAGCCACTCCAGTGCAGAAGGGGTTAGCGACGCGATCCCTTTCAGGTTAAGTTTGGGACCATCTATCTATTTCTGGTCCATAGACTGTGAGCACAGGTGACTGGGTGTCAGTTTCAAGCCCTCATGCTCCCTCCCTTTTCTCACCTACAGCGACTTTGCTGGCCACTGCGCTCCAAGTGGCACAGGTACTACAAGGGGGAGGGCCCCCTGACTCAGATCTGCCTTTGATCTAAGCAAGAAATCACTTATTACGAGAAGTCCCCGGGACATCGAGGATTTTTGTCATTGCTGCATAGCCTGGCCAAACCCGCCTAATACAGTGAGACGTATCAATCCTGACTCTGGCAAAAGAAATTCCTAGTGGTGAAATCCCAGAACTTGTGAGCGAGATCGTTCGGGTTTGGGTCGTATTGCTCAAGCTGCACTGGACTGTGCAGAAGTAAAACCCCAAAAATCAGTGCTTTAAACCACAAAGTTTTATTTCTTACCTGCCCTGTGTGTCTGGTAGACTGGGTGAGGGTCACAAACTATGTTGTCCTACCTTTCGGGGCTGACAGGACCACCCCATCAGGAGCGTGGCCGCTCACTGTCGCAGGGGGAGTGACCTGCCCCGGCTCTTAAAGCTCCAGCTTGGAAGCCCCACCCACCACTTCCTGGTCGCACCTCATTGGCCAAGCCGGGTCACATGGCCACACCTTGCTTCCGGTGGCCGCGAGTCCTGCTTCTCGAGTACCCTAAGTCTGGCCAGAGAAGGGGAACACCTAGCAGATGACATCAATGAGAGCCTGCAAGTTACAGAAGAGCCACCGTTATCTTGCCTGCTCCCCTCACCTTGATTTGAGCCTTATGCTCAAGCTTCTTTGGACTCATTGCCTCAGTTACCCTAACTCTACAGAGTTCTCTCTGGCTGTCTGAAACCCCATCGGCATCCTCCAGGGAGAAGGCTCTCCCCACACGTTTGCCTCCATTAGCAGACTGAGAACCTCTCAAGGTCAAGGACAGCGTCTTGTTCCCGTTTCCCCACTTCCCAGGCCGGCAGAGCTCCTGAACTATTTCTGAGTGAATGAATTCTTGTTGGGTGTTTGGGCAGAGGCAAGTGCTCCCGGATAGCCAGTGTCAGCCTCGTCAGACTCCCACCGAGGGCGGGAGCCACGGCAGAGGCAAGGCTTGCTTGCCTCCGAGGGCTGTTTTGACACGCGCTGTTGCAATTTAAGTCATGAGCATGGGAGCAAAAAGCCCAGTGGAAATCACTTCCTGACGATTCAATCTGTTTTTTTTTTTTTTTATTTTTTTTTTTAAACGTTTATTTATTTTTGAGACAGAGAGAGACAGAGCATGAACAGGGGAGGGTCAGAGAGAGGGAGACACAGAATCTGAAACAGGCTCCAGGCTCTGAGCTGTCAGCACAGAGCCCGATGCGGGGTTCGAACTCACGGACCGCGAGATCATGACCTGAGCCGAAGTCGGACGCTTAACCGACTGAGCCACCCAGGCGCCCCGATTCAATCTGGTTTTAAGCCTTGTCTGGGATCCTGGCCCGGCCACTGGCTCACCATCTGCCGTGGGCAAGTTCTGTCCCCTGTCCCGGACATGGGTATGTCCGGGAGCGGGGAGGGAAGGACCCGCTCAGCTTCCAGGTTGCAGGAGCCCATGTGGCCCAGCCTCCTGCCCAAAGAACCCTGGGCCTCCAGCTGCTTCGGAGACGCACGAAGCCTATGGGTATTCACTCTCAGAACGTCATGCTGTGGGTATTCACTCTCAGAACTTCTTCATGCACGACGTCTGCTCACCCAGGGCCCCCGGGGCTCGAGGAGCCCCGTGATATGTCAGACCTGATCTAAGCCTCTGCTCTCTCGGTGGGCTTTTGTGGTTTCTGGAGAAGCCAGGGGAGCTGGGGCTGCTGGGGCTTCAGTGAGCGCCCAGAGCAGGGCCACGTCTCCCAGGACCAGAGCACATCCCCCTGTTTCGTCCCACCTCCCTGGGCCACCTCCCTCCCCGCCACCCCGCCTGTCCCTGAAGACACTTTGCTCCAAGTAGCAGAGGGCTGTGACTATAGCTTTACTCGGCCTGTTTTGTCTCTTTTTGCTGTGGAGGAGTCATTCGTATGCAAAATATGTACTGAGCGTCCCCTATGTTCCAGGCACTGTTTTACGCACAGAGGACACGGTAGTGACAAAGACAGCTGGGGTTCCTGTCCTCCCGGCCTTTCAGCCTCCTGTGGAAACCAGGCAACAGACGAGCTAGCGGAAACACCTTCTTCCATCAGTGCTGACTGCCACGGAGCAGACGGGAAACAGGTTCGTGTGACAGAGGAGAATGTGGTGTGGGCATCTTTGGATAGAGGCCATCTGGGAAGCCCTGCTATGTGGCTCAGAGTTGAACTGAGATCTGGATGGCATCAGTGCCCTGGCTGAGGAAGGCGGGCACGCCCAAGATGTGCCCCTTGGGCAGGGGATTTGTAGGGAAAGAGAAAAAATTAACACGGGTTGAGAATGTATCACGTGCCAGGTTTTTAACATACAGTGTTTTACTTAATCCTCCTAAGACATTAATGAGGTAGGATGGTTTATGTCTATTCTAAAGATGGGAAAACTGAGGCTCAGGGGAGGAAGTGACTTGCCAGAAGTCACTCAGCGGGGAAGTGGGACTCAGGATGTGAACTCAGTCCCTGTGGTAGCGCATTGAGGTCTCAGTCGTTGGGGCCTTAACGTTGCTTTGTGTATCAGATTACTTTATTCCACTGACAATCTGGACTTGTGTCTGTTGCCCTCTGCACTGTTGGGTGTTTAACAGCATCGCTGGCTTCTACTAGAGATACCGGTAGAATCAGATACATCTCTTTAGTTGGAAAGACTGAAAATGTCTTCGGACATTGCGAAATGTCCCCTGGAGGCCAAATCACCCCAGTTCGGAGCCACTGGCCCAGAACTTCCATGACTGTATCTTGGGGAAGACAGTTCTAACCTGTGGAAGGTGAAGGGCTACGCCCTGTCTCGACAGGCCACCTACAACAGGCTGAGCTCTCCAGATTAGCTCAGACCTTTCCTTCTTTTCCAGAAAGATGTAACCAGTCGCCCACGGGACATCTCCAAGACCATGTACCCCACGTACCGCAACTTGCTTGAAACCAGGTTCAGAATCTCTCTGTCAACCCCCCTAGTGTGTCCCGTCTCTGTGAATAGCTTCTCCAGGCTTAGATTTGCTCAAGCCGGAAACCTAGGCATCGTCCTCACTCCTCCCTCTTTCTGGTCCACCTCAGGCAGCCAACTGAATCGTGGCGATTCTATCTCGGAGTCGTCCGCTCTCCTCGGTTCCTATTGGGACCACTGGCTCAGTTATGCATACCGTGCCCTGCATAGGGCACTTTGAATCTTCCAATATTCCTAAGGAAAGAGCTCTCAGGAACAAACAAGACAAAAGACTAGAAATCCAAAACTGGGCAAAAGATACCAATAGAAAGTTTTTAGTACAAAATACAGACCGCTCTCAAACACATGAAGAAGGCGCATAGCTTGACACAACATAAAAGATGATCAAATCAAACAGTACTGAGGGACCACTTCTCACCTATCAGATTGGTTTTAAAAATTAAATATTAACAACACGTTCTGTTGGTGACACTGGGCGGAAACTGGATTATTGCTGGTGAGACTGTAAATCGGTACAAGTTTATGGAGGGCAGTTTGGCAATACTAGGAAAGTTATAAAAGCATTTACCCTTTGAACCAGCAATCCCACTTTGGGGGATTTTACCCAAGTGGAAATCTTGCTCAGTTACCAAGTGACACGCGATATTGCAGCATTGTTTGTGGTGAAAAGCTGGAAACATACCTAGTATCTATCACGTGAACACTAATCAGATTCTCTAGTGATCCGTTCAGTGGAATGCACGTAATGTCAAAAAAACACTAGGATATTCTTTATGTGTTATGAGCGTCGGGGACTATTGTTACTTGAAATAAACACGGTGCAAGGTGATGTAAACAACGTGCTAATTTTCACACAATAGAAGCAGGGGTGATGATCAGGGAGGGGGAGCCCGGCTGGCTCAGTGGGTAGAGCATGCAACTCTTGATCTCAAGGCTGGGAGTTCAAACCCCACATTGGGTGTGGAGCCTGCTTAAAAAAAAAAAAAAAAAAAAAAAAAAAAAGAATCATGATTACAAAAATAAACTTCTTCCGCGAAGTGGGGTGATAATCGTAGATGTTCATATAGGAGTGTGTTTTCTCCGGGAAACTCAGAACGGATATACGCAAAAGTAAGATAAATGGTTTTTTATGGTGGGCGGGGCGGGGGTGGGGGTTGGGAGCACAATGGAGAGACGGGAGTGGGAATAAGAAATTTTCACGCGTACTGCTTTATATCGCTTATTTGTTAAGCTATTAGAATATATTCCTTATCCAAGTTGACTTAACGTTGAAACATTAGCAAAATTAGCACAAAAGCGGTACAAAGGAGAGGGAACCTAAGTGAGAGGGGAGAGAAGGCTCCTGAACCCCCGTGATGAACCCACTCAGGCCCCTTGGGTTCTTGGCCCACAGGCAAGGAGCTGGTGGAGATAATGCAGGGTTTAAAGCTCCCGGTTCTGCTAGAACAAACAACCCCAGACCATCCAGGCAGCCCTGAGTCAGCACCCAGCCCTGTCTCTGCATGCGGAGAAATGACTACAGATGATTTCGGGAAGAACGTGTTCCTACCCCAAGCTGACCTGTGTGGGCCAAAACACAGGTGTTTCCCAACCACCGGAGGAACCACACAACTGTCCGTGGTGGAAGCCAAGGCTGGGTCCCAGAGTCAATGCCAAATGGGGGCCGAGGATGTTGCCTGGATAACTCAGCAAGGGCAGAGGAGAAAGAAAGCTTCTGTAATTGTCAGCCTCATGGGATCACAGTGTGGCTGAACAGAAGATTCCAGCTCTGCCTCGTAACAGTCACTGAAAGGTCCTGATAAGTCGCTTTTACTCTCAGAAATCAGTTTCCCCAACCTGTAGGATGGGTATACTTGTGCCTAGCTTGCAAGATTGTTGGGAGGTCAGAAACAAGGTGTGTCAAGAGCTTAGTCTTCTGTGCTAAGTTCTGGGTAACTTAACACGGGATCTTTCAACATGGAACTTTCAGCTCTACCTGGAGGAGACCTATGCCCTCAGAGGGAGGGCTCTGAGCTAGTACCTAGCTATTCACTAGCTTTACTGGGTTTAACCAAGGAACCAGCTCAGGGATGACAAATGCCCTAACCGTGTGTATATGCTCCCATTTTTGTTCTTTGCCCAGGGCAGACATCACTAGTTGTTATGAAGGCCAGACATCACTAGTCGATATGACACAGAGAATTCTCAACACAATATACTCCAGGTGGCCATTTCTCATCCACCGCCAGGCGGGAGAGATGAAATCCATTTATCCACTCCAGACTGGTCTTCAACGCCCCATTACAATTTTGCCCACGGTATCTCTGATTCCATGAGAAAGTAAAAAAAAAAATTAATGTTTATTCATTTTTGAGAGACAGAGAGAGACAGAGCATAAGCAGGGGAGGGGCAGAGAGAGAGGGAGACACAGAATCCAAAGCAGGCTCCAGGCTTTTAGCAGACTTTGAGGTCAGTATTAGTATTCCTATTATTAGGGATAATTTGTCACCTATTATACAGGTGACAAAACTAAGGCTCAGAGAGTTAAAATGGCTGCTTCTCCAAGGTCCCTGAACTGGTAAGCTGATTGAAGGAATTTCTTGCCTGTTTAAATAACTGGTAGGTGGCAGGACAGACCCCTCCAAACTAAACCTGTCTGGGTCAGACTTCTGCCCCATGATCAATGACCCAGGTTTCTTCTCTCATTGTTGTTACATTTCATTCCGAAGTTTACCTCATGGTCCATCGTGGCTGCTGGAGCCCCAACCGTTGCATCTCATTCTTGCCATCATTAACAAGGAGGCAAATTTATTTGTGCATCCTTCCTCCCTTTAAGCATATTTCTTAGATTTCAGCTACTTCTACTTCGAACTTAGTATTGTCCAAAGCTTAGTCACTTACAAGGGAAACTGGAAAATATATTTATTTGGGCTGGTTTTGTGTTAAAATCTGGTGTCCTATTATGGAGAGTGAAGGGGAAAATGAATAGAACCCATTGTTTCTTGGGTGATTTGGGGCTAAAACAAGGGCTTGGGCTGGGCATTAGTTTATTCATTGTTCATTCATTCATTCATTCATTCATTCTTCAAACAAGTATGTGGGAAAGGTCTACTTTGCGCTCATCTGCTTTTCCATTCTGGGGGTTCAGGGAGACGAAGACACAATCCCTACCCGCCTAGGTTCACACTCCAGCTGGGTATCCTGGTTCCAATCAGAATACGTTTTGTGGCTTCAATGAATCGTATTCCTTCTCTGAGCCTCGGTGTTTTTGGCTGTAGAATTGTCGGAGCCCATAACTGACGCCGATCCCCCAGTTACAAAACTCTCTGGCAGGGTGTGTCCAAGGGGGAGGGGAAAAGAAGACCCGCAAAGAACTTGGCCTCCGTTTTCTCCTCTTGGAGATAACGCTCACTCACTTGCAGCGTTATTGTCTGTGGCGGACGGACCCTGGGGGAAAGACCCAGCAAGGTGCCTGGGGGAGAGGAGAATCTTTTCTTCTGGCCCCACGTCCGTTGCTCTGCTCCGGGGCAGGGGAGACTCCTGGCCACGGAAGGAGATCCTTTTGGAGTTTGAGAGCTCCCAGAGAATGTAGGGTTCCCAGGGTTTAGAGAGCCGTGAGGCGGGGCTGGACTTGGGAGACACCAACCATCGCTCCCTGTCGCCCCCTGCAGGTGTCCCCTGCTCCGGGACTCCTCCGGCCTCGTCTCTGTCACTCACTGTGGCAATTCTCTGTGAGCTGCAGGAACTTGGAGCCACCAGCCTGTCCTGGGTCCGCCTCTGTGTCCCCCTCGAATTCATATGTTGAAGTCCTAACCCCCAGGACCTCAAAGTTGACTGGAGACCGTCACTTTCAAGAAGGAGTTCAGTTAAATGAGGTCATTAGGGCGGGCCCTAATCCATTGTGACTGTGTCCTTGTAAGAAGAGATTAGGACAGAGTCACACAGGGCCGGGAGGGGGGAGACCCTGTGAGGACACAGGGAGAAGGTGGCATCTACAAGCCAAGGAGAGTGACCGCGGAAGAAACCAGCCCTGCTGATACCTTGACCAGGGACTTCCAGCTTCTGGAATGGTGAAGAAATACACTTCTGTAGGGTAAGCCCCGAGTCTGTGGCACTTTTGCCAAGACTCATCCAAGCCGTGGGACTCATCCAAGCCGTGGGACACTTTTTTCACTTAAATTCTCTGTGCCCAGGGGCACCTGGGTGGCTCAGTCAGTTGAGCATCTGACTTCTGCTCACGTCACGATCTCCCGGTTCGTGACTACGAGCTCTGCATCGGACTGGCTGCTGTCAACGCAGGGTCCCCTGGGGGTCCTGTGTCCCCCTCTCTCCGCCCCTCCCGCGCTGGCGCTCTCTCAAGAATAAAAACGCACGTTAAAAAAAAAAGTTCTCTGCGCCCATTTTCCTCATTTATAAAATGGGAATCACAAAAGTATCTCCCACGTAAGAATGTTCGGAGGCTTCCAATATAGAAAGCACTTAGGACAGGACCCGCGCGGAATCAGCACGCAGTGAGTGGGATCGCGATGATTACTACCCATCTACCTGCCCGACCAGAGGTCAAGGGCAGGGTTTCCTCATCAGCTCCTGGACCTTCCAGCACTCAGTGAAACAGCGGAACACTTTGCTCATAGTAGGCAATATTGTGGGACAAGTGGGTGAACGAATGGATGGATGGATGGATGAATGAATCATCAGTCAATCAAGCAAGGCTGTTTCAAATGTTTCTTGGAAGAAGATTAACGTGCCAGAAAACTATGAGGTCAGCTGACACCTCTCTAATACCTAGTGAGAAACGCTCAAAGACAAAGTGACTGCCCAAGTGTGAAAAGAGGGGCTTTCTTTACTCGTGGGGAGGAGGGGCAGTGGCGGGCACAGTCACCACCTCCCAGCAGGGGAGAGCACCTGGGCCCTGGCCAGAGGCTTACCTGCATCTTGGGAGGCTGACGCAGCGAGCGTGGGGGACGCAGCGGACGAGGAGGACGTGACCGAGCACGCAGGCAAGCATGGGCAGGGTTGAGATGTCAGAGAAGCAGTGAGATGGGGCTCCGGCTGGGCTGAGTGATACCCGCACCCGTGCTGTGCACCCAGAAGGGCTTGTCTACCCCAAATACCCCACGTACATCGGCCTTTCTCCTCCTCTTTGGTCTGTTGAGTTTCGGCTTCCCCTCCCTTCCCCTCCCCTCCCCACTTTCTGGTCAATGATCTCTCAGCTCTCCTAGCTGTCACCCCAAAGCCTGTTCTGTGAACCTAAGAAAGCAACGGAGAAATCTGGGATCACTACAGAGAGTTCTCTGGCTCTAAAACCCGTATGATTCTGCCCAGAGCTGGAGGTTGTAATCAGAAAAGATTTCCTGGAAATGATGAGGTTGAAACCCAGTTATGTTGGAGATCAAAGCCAGACGCCCCAAGCCAGCCTGCCTTCTGGCAACATATCCATCCGTCCATCTTGTCAACATTTATTAGGCACCTACTGTGTGCCAGCCGGGGGTATGCCAGTGACCAGGAGATTTTTCTCAAAGAGCTAGCTAGCACCCAAAGAGAAGAGACAAAACTGCAATAGAAAACGAGGCCTCTCGGGGCGCCTGGGTGGCTCAGTCGGTTAAGCATCCGACTTCGGCTCAGGTCCTCCCAGTTCGTGGGTTGGAGACCCGCGTTGGGCTCTGTGCTGACAGCTCAGAGCCTAGAACCTGCTTCTGATTCTGTGTCTCCCTCTCTCTCTGCCCCTCCCCTACTCATGCTCTGTCTCTCTCTCTCTCTCCCCAAAATAAATAAACATTAGAAAAAGAAAATGAGGCTTCTTTTTTTTTTATTTACTTTTATTATTAAGTAATCTCTATGCCCAGTGTGGGGCTCGAACTCATGACCCCAAGATCAAGAGTTGCATGCTCTACTGACTGAGACAGGAAAAAAGAAAAAGAAAATGAGGTCTCAGCGGGAGGTGAGCATCCTACGTCCTTCCTCGGGGTGCATAGTGAAAGCTTCACCTCAAAAGAGCATCCTGGAAGGCCTCAGAAGTGACCCACAGAGGTGCCTCCAAGAATAAGGTGGCCACAAAATCCCCATGAACTGGAATACTAGAAATCGTTCGAGCTGTCCCTGAAAACTGGTAGAGTGGACAAAGTTTGCTTCCCGACGCTCCCTGGGGAACTGCCCTGTGCTCATTGGCACCATCTGCTAGAACTTTCTGTCATGCTGGAGTTCCATCATGTGTGCTGGCGAGAGGACAGTGGCCACTGGGCACGTGGGGCTACCAAGCCCTTGAAATATGACGACTTTTAAATGTCATCGCATTGGAATTAGTTTACAAGTAGCCGCCCGTGGCTCCTGGCTATGGCGTGAGTGCAGGTCCGGGCATTCGGGAGGCCGCCCCCCTAGACCTGCCTCCACTGTTTTCTGGCGCTCTCTCCGGGACCCTCTGGAGAGGGTGGGTGAGGATACCGTGGCCCCTCTTCTGCCTCAGGACACAGGGTCAAGGGTCCTTGCTGCTAATGGAACCCCAGGTCCTGCCCCCACCCCTGACAGAGGGGTCTTCCTTTCCCCCCTTTCCAGCTTCTCCCCTTCCCTCTGGTATTCTTGGAACAAAATCTTTCTTAGTTCAGCCATTCCCCAGGCAAACGCCTGCAAGGTCCGTGTCTTGCGTTGAGCCCAGTCATCTTACCTCCGGATGGAGAGGGCTCAAAGGGGCCAAGGTTCTTCCCTGGAGCCCTGCGGCAAAAATAAAGAGGAGAATCCCACTATTTAATACCGCAATAAATCATACCTCCTCATACGACTGTCACGCCCCACAGTGGAGAAAAGGGTGAGAGGCCAGGAAAAGACAAGCGCGTCCAAGGGAACAAACAGCATGTGCAAAGGGACAGAGGCAGTCCAGCCCTCCAGCGGCCAGAGTGCACCGTGGGAGCCTCAGAGTGACTGATCCTAACAGTGGGTCGCTGCGGGTCTGCAGCCCTCCCCACAGCTCAGATGTCACGCCCATCTCAAGGTGAGGTTCTAAGAGGTTAGACAATCTAGCCAAGGTCTCCCAGGATATAAACCCAGGTCTCCTTGACTAGCAGCTTCAGTTCCTGCAGACGGCCTGGGAGGAGATGATGTAAATGAGGAGCAAGGAGGGAAGTGAGACGGCAACTTGCCTTGCGCCTGGGGTGCCCCAGAGGTGGGAGGCCAAGCCCCCAGCCGGGCGCCGAGTCAAGGGAACCGGCCTAGAATCTGAATCATGCAGGTGACTCCAGAAACCAAGAGACCGAGCTGGCCTGGCACCCCAAAACGCCAGCCTGTGGCCGAACATGCACACCTTCCCGGGCTCCTATTAATAATCAGCCACAGGAAGCCTCCCTTGGTCACTCACCTAATGATTAAACCCATTATCACCGCTTCAGACAGCTCAGCCTCACTGCCCCTGGCGGTGGGGGAGGGGTGGCCAGGGAGGAGGTGATCTCATCAGCGAGGCCCTTTTCCCTTTCAGCAGAGGAGGTGTGGTTGCGGTAAGACTGGATTCAGAGTCACAAGACGAGGACAGAGAGCCAGGTGCATTGTCTCTGGTTGTCTGGGTCCCTCTGGCTAGAGTGTTAGCTCCAAGCTGCTCCCCAGCGACATCACATAAAAATGTGTGCAGAGCCCCTTGGCTTTAGAAGGCACTTGGTGGTTTAGGAGAAGAATGTGGGTTTGGGGGCCATCCAGACACGGTGGTGAGGAACATACTTGGGAG
The DNA here is from genome assembly GCF_018350215.1 of Panthera leo. Classification (NCBI taxonomy): domain Eukaryota; kingdom Metazoa; phylum Chordata; class Mammalia; order Carnivora; family Felidae; genus Panthera; species Panthera leo. The sequence goes on along the minus strand of NC_056695.1, from coordinate 74,444,302 downwards.
CTAGACCGCCCCGATTTGGTTTCCAGCCCTACCCCTTACTCGCTGGGCGTCTTGGGCAAATGACTCCATATGTTTCCTGCCTTGGTTTTTCCACTTATAAAGCAGGGATGGTAAAAACAGTACCCTACGTCTTGGAGATGTGGCGAAGGTTAACATTATTACACGCAAACACTTTCCAACAGCCCCCGGTACCTTTGTGCTAAATCGGTATTTGCTATGCTTGCTAGAAATATTATACGAAACGTTGTCCCATCCATGCAACGGGATAGATATTATACGTTGTTGGGAACAATCTCCTTGCCTCGTGGATGCTGGGGATAGCGGTGAGGGTTCCCATGGGGTGGTCGTGTTCCCTGTCTTGGCCCAGGTGGGTGCTGTATATTCTCGGACGTTCATTTTATAATTATTCCACTATCCTGCACGCGTAACGTTCGATGCATTTTGTGTTTCAGACAGGCTGTATTTTATGATAAGAAAGTAGAAAAGAAAGGTGTGGGCAGACTTTTTTTTCAAACGCAAAGACGTTCATCATAAACGGTTATGTGAAAAAGGCAGGTTATAACAAAGTCAATAGTTATTTTTACAGGCTGTCATCCAAATACCTGCTTACAATTAAATGTTATCATGAACTTTTAATACATATTTACCCATACATGCAAACATACATATCCACAGAAAAATTTCTGCGGCAAGAAGCACCAAAATGCTAACAGAGATTATTACTGAGTGTGGGGTTATTTTAATTTTTTGTGATTTCTGTTGGTGTTGTATGTATTCAGTGCCTATCTGAATTTTTTTTTTTTTTTTTTTTTGAGAGAGAGTGAGCAGGAGTGAGGAAGAAGGGCAGAGGGAAAAAGAGAGAATCTTCAGCAGGCTTCATGTTCAGCACAGAACCCAACACCTGGCTGGTTCCCACCGCCCTGGGATCACGACCTGAGATGAAATCAAGAGTCGGATGCTCAACTAACTGAGCGCCCCAGGCGCCCCATGCTTATCTGAATTTTCTGATAGCTCTACATGGAACATTTATTTTTGAATTGTTTTTGTTGTTGTTATGGGAGCAACCAAGTCTGTAGCATTTCCTAGTTTACGACGTGCTCAGGATTAAAGCGTGGTCTACATGCTCATGTGCTAAAGGTGAACTCACTGTCTACCCGGACAAGTACACATTTAGTCTCCATATAAACTGGGGACGGCCTGTTTGTTTTAAGGAAGACTGGGTGACTCTGAATGCACCTCGGCCCCAGACGTGGCTCTGGGGGCTCCGGCTTCACCTGGCTGGCTGGTGGGACCGTGACAGTCACCTCTTCTCTTCTCCTGCCACTCCTTGACGGTGCTTCCTCCTCCTCAGAGACAGCCTGCTCGTGTCACTAGCTCTCTGTCCAGCAATGACTGTGTCATTAGTCAAATCTGGGCCTCAGCTTCCTCATCTGTGAAATGGGCACCGACGTCGCCCACTGGTCAGGTCGTGGGTGGGCGTGGGTGGGACCTTCCCTCTAAAAGGTCCCATGGGCTCCATCCTTATAAGAGTATTAAGTACAAACCCACCCACCTGCTCAGGTGAACTTTGACCCTCCCCAGATTGTGTAAGGGCATATTGGTTTCCCCTCTACCTCCCCCCGCCTTCTTTGCATTCCTGATTCGGGTCCCAGGTGACGGTGGGAGGGGACCAGCAGTCAGGAGCCAGTGGGGAGACTTAGGCTGGCTCAGGCTTAACTTCTTGTTCACTCAGAACATCAGTCAATGAGCACCTGTAAAGGTAAGGGGATGCATCCTTGGGGGGGGGCGGTGGGTGAGGAACCAGAGTAATGTTTTGAAAGTCCAAAGGAGCGTACAAAACCTGGAAGAGTGATGGTAGTTTTGAACTGTCTGCACTTAACGTTCAAATCTCCTTCCTCCCTCCTTCCTTACATTCAGTCAGCAAATGTCCCTTAAGTCTTGCCTGCCCTGTGCAAGTCGGCGTGTTCCCAGCATAGAGGGACCGTGGCCCCTGGGGACTCACAGGCAGGATCCCAGCTGTGTGAAGGCACCTGGCGTGACCGGCCGGGGCAAGCGGGCAGGTTTGACTGGAAGGTGCAGTTGTTGCTGTAGGTGGTGGTGAAGGTAGATGGTCAGGCCAGGGAGGGGGGTGGAGGGCAAAGGGCCGGCAATTTTCGGATGAGCGGCCGCCAAGCATACATTCAGGCTCCTCAGAGCCCCCGTGACCTCTCAGAGAAAATGAGGGAAATCTCCCAAGGCTCTGTCCTCCTTAGAGATAAGGAATTCTCCAGCTAACTGACCTACATTTACTTGATAACCTCCTGATTGAATCTACAAAGGACCTGCCTTCAGACAAAGCCAACTTGGAGTGAAACTTATCTGAGAGCTACTGAGAGCTGGAGAGGCAGGGGCCTGGTGACCTCAGGCCCTGGTTCAAGCCGTGCCTGAAGCCAGCTCCTCTGGACTTCACAGCTATATGAGCCCAGAGATACACCCTTCTTTTTTTGCTTAAGCCATTTGAAATCGTTTATGCCACATCCACATTAAAGAATTACAACCAACAGGGGCGCCCGGGTAGCTCAATCCGTTAAGGGTCCAACTCTTGGTTTCAGCTCAGGTCATGATCTCCTCGGTTCATGAATTCGAGCCCCACATCGGGCTCTGACAATGTGGAGCTTGCTTGGGAGTCTCTCTCTCCCTCTCTCTCTGCCCCTCCCCTGTTTGCTCTCTCTCCCTCTCTCTCAAAAATAAATAAAGCTTAAAAAAAAAAAAAAAAAGAATTCTAACTAACAAAAAGAAAGGATAACATGCAATCTCCGGGGATCAGAAGGTGGCAAGGTCATGGTCACCCATGCCTCATCTAATGGCTGCCTGCTTCAATATCCCTTTTCCAGAAAGGCTTTTCCAGACCTTTCAGAGTAGGTTAGAATCTTGGGTCACTGAGTCTTCTAAGACTCTCTATTTTTTTTTTAATTTTTTAAGTTTATTTATTTTTTAGAGAGAGAGAGAGAGAGCGTGAGCAGGGGAGGGGCAGAGAGAGAGGGAGACCCAGAATCAGAAACAGGCTCCAGGCTCCCAGCTGTCAGCACAGAGCCCGACGCGGGGCTCGAACTCACAAACCGTGAGATCATGACCTGAGCCACAGTCGGACGCTTAACTGACTGAGCCCCCTGGGTGCCCCTGAGACTCTATTCTTACTTAAGGACACTTACAAGTCCATGGGCCTGCCATTGTTGTATTTATCCCTTTGTTCCTGCCCCTCATGCTGGGCCTGAATGGCTTGTGAGTGCTTGACAACTAGGTATTGAATTTGAAAAATGAACTGGTTGGAGATGCAGGAGAGGTTTCCAGGAGGAACTGACATGTGGCATGGCCTTGGAGTCCGGGGGTAGGAGGGGGGGGTGGGGTTTGAGGCAGCTGTGGGGCTCAGCAGTGACAAACCAGCTCAAAATCCTGGGGGCAGGATCTTTGTTTCTTTTTCTTTTTTCTTTTCTTTTTTAATATGTAATTTATCGTCAAATTGGTTTCCGTTCTTTTTTTCTTTTTTAAAATGTTTATTTTTGAGAGACACAGAGCACCACTGGGGCATGGCAGAGAGAGAGAGAGAAAGAGAAAGAGAGAGAGGGAATCCCGAGCAGGGTCCTCACTGTTGGTGCAGAGCCCGATGCGGGGCTCGAACCCACGAACCAGGATACCGTGACCTTCGCCGAAGTCGGACGCTTAACCCACTGAGCGATCCAGGTGCCCTGGCAGCTTATTGCTTCCCCATGTCCCATATCTACTTGGGGTCAGCCGGGGGCTCTGTTCCATGCTTCCTCCTGCCAAGCCCCAAGGGAAGTCACCTACACTGTCCGGGGTAGTGCTTGTGGCCGAGGCAGGAGAGCAAGGTGAATCCCATGCTGGCTATTAAAGGTCCCATCCTCACTCTTACGTGGATCCTGAGAAACTTAACAGAAGACCATGGGGGAGGGAAAGGGAAAAAAAAAAAAAAGGTTAGAGAGGGAGGGAGCCAAAACATAAGAGACTCCTAAAGACTGAGAACAAACTGAGGGTTGATGGGGGGTGGGGGGGAGGGGAAAGTGGGGGAGGGGCATCGAGGAGGGCACCTGTTGGGTGCCCTGGGTGTTGTATGGAAACCAGTTTGACAATAAATTTCACATTTAAAAAATAAATAAATAAATAAATAAATAAATAAATAAAGGTCCCATCCGAAGTGACACAGGTCACTTCCGTTCCCCATCTGTTGACAATGAGAGGCACACCTAACCTCAGGGGAAGACGGGCAGGAAGCAGGAGAGCTGAAATGGTGGGGTGGGGTGGGGTGGAGAGCACCCCTAGTGTTTCCCCCCAATGAATGGAGTCTCCATAGGGGAAGGGGGTGTGTGTGTGGGGGGGGCTTTCTAGAAGGAGAAACATTGTGGGCCAAGGTTCAGAGGTGAGGACGTTGGGGGGAAGCAGTGAGTTACCCAGTGCCTGGGGGAGGGAGAGGAAAGTCCGGGCGTGTGCAGGGGCATGGGCACAGCCACTCCAGGAGGGGGTGGGTGGTGAACTTGGCCGGCAGCAGGAGCAGTGGAAGGTTTAATTAGGCAGGACCTGTGATTAGGCTGCTCAGGATGAAGCCAAGCAGAGGCTGAAGGGAATCGGAGAGGGCCGATGACACCAGGGCGGCTGGCGGAAAGCCGGGCGGGAGCCCCTCGGAGACCCTCCGAGAGCAGCACCCTCGGGCCCGACCCGAGCAGGCCAGGGCGTGGGTCCTTCTGCAAATACGCTACAAATATTAAGTACACACTAACCGTGTGCTGGGTTGAATCCCGTCCCCCCAAAATTCATTTCCTCTGAGAACCTCAGAATGTGACCTTATTGAGAAATGAGGTCTTTGCAGATGCAGTTAGTTAGGGTAAGATGAGGTCATACCGGATTAGGGTGGGCCCTTAATTCAATCTCACTGGTGCCCTTATTAGAAGAGAGGAGCTAGAGACAGAGACACCCAGGGAGAAGGCCATGTCATGACAGAGGCAGGGATCGGAGGGACGTGGCCACAAGCCAGGAGACATCAAGGGGTGCCAGCAGGCACCAGAAGCTGGGAGCATCATGTGCAAGGCAGGATTCTTCCCCAGAGCCTTCAGAGGGAGCAGGGCTCTGCTGCCCCCTTGTTTTTTGCACGTCGGGCCTCTAGAGCTGTGAGATAATGCATTTCGGCTGGTTTAAGCCACCCAGTTCGTGGTAATTCGTTACAGCAGCTTTGACAAACTCTTACGAACCAGGAGTGAAGAGAAATTGATTTTCCATGGGCCCAACCTCGCGCATCTCTTTGCTTATGTTCAGAGTACAGGATCATTTCGTGCCCTGAGCACAGGCTTACATCCAGCCTCGCATGGAATTGTTCTCCAGCCGTTTTTCCCATGGCCCACCGCGGGATGTTGCGGGGGCAGACCTGCTCTTAGAGCACTGGGAGAATTTACAGAGGTCCACGCATGGGCTCCGAAAGCAAGTCGACAGATCCCTTCCCCTCCCGACAAAATCTGAGCCAGGCTGCACGAAGTAGGGAGAATCCAGAGAGAAGGACTCGCGTCCCCCCACTTACTCCACCAGTATCTGCCCGATTTCCGTATGAATCGGGCACCATGCAAGATGCCAGGGGTGACGGTGGCGATGATGGAGTCTGCTAACAGTTTATCAAGAGCTTTTTACCTGCCAGACACTGTTCTAGGCACTTTACATGGTGTTAACTCCTATATTGCTCACAGTGACCCTAGGAGTTAATTCTATTATTACTCTACTATTATGTGGGTTGTTTGGTTTTTTGTTATTTTATTTTATTTTATTTTATTTTATTTTATTTTATTTTATTTTATTTTATTTTATTTTATTTTATTTTATTTTATTTTATTTCTTTAGAGAGCGAGCCACAGTGAGCAGAGGAGGGGCAGAGAGAGAGAGACTCTGGGAGAGGGAGAGAAAGAACATTTAGCAGGCTTCACGCTCAGCACGGAGGCTGACATGGTCAGGCTTGATCTCAAGACTCTGAGATCATGACCTGAGCCAAAATCAAGAGTCAGAGAGTCAGATGCTTAACTGATTGAGCCATCCAGGCGCCCCTGTTTGTTTTTTTGTTTTTTCTTTTTTTTCTTTTGATGAGGAGGCTGAGGCAGGAAATCAAAGCACTTGCCCAGGGGTGTAGAGCTTGTGAGTGGTGAGGCCGGGAGGGGGTGGGGAAAGCTATTGTTTTTCCTAACAAGATTTGCAGAACTGTTTGGCCAGGAACTTGATAAATTAAAGCCTTAAAAATAAAGGGAAAGGGACTGAAGGAGGTGGAGGCCTGTGTCTAGACACGTGGTTAGAGTAATTCCATGGAGGAAGCGGGGAGAGGAGTAGGGCTACAGTAACCAGAGGGCAACTGGGATACTAGAAAGGGTCATGAACTGCAGTGAATGTGTACTCCTTGATTAGAATGATCTGGAAGGGAGGGAGATAGGGATTCCAGAGGATGGGGGGGGGGGGCAGTGCTCTGGAATCCCTATCTCCCTCCTTTCCAGATCATTCTAATCAAGGAGTACACATCCACTACAATTCATGGAGCTGGGGGATGCTGGCTTTTCAGCGACATTTCCTCATCCCAGCAGGAAAGAAATATGGCACCGCGACGTCAGGCTTATACATTGTGGTGGAAAGGTCTGATGGCTTCTCTCACCCGTTTGTTCTATGTGCACGTGGAGGGGACGGAGGTGCAGGGAGGTGGGGTAACTGCCCAGGTGTCACAGCCCCTATGGGAACCAGGTGCTATTCTCCTGAACTCCAGCTTTCTCTCGGGTCTCTCTCAACCCTGAGTACCATTACCTTCCAAGAAAGAGGATGGGGAACAGGTGAGCCCTAAGGTCCTTTTCGTCCAGATATTCCGTGATAAAATTGAAGGTGTTGCTAAACAGAAATTTCCAGAGGACATTAGTCCAGAAACTCCAATCTCATCCTGTGACGGATTTGCAGCACACACGCATTTACTAAGCAAATCTAATTCTATTGCTGACCAGCGAGAAAGAGAAATAATTTAAACAGCTCAACTCAATTGCACCCACATTTGGCTCCAAGGGCTTCTGCTGCCTCAGCTGGTCCGGGCTGGGGGATGTGGGGGTGTGGGCGGCTCTGGGCTCCCAGGCGCACTCTTCTACTCCCGTGTGCGTCTGGACTTGAGCCAAAGTCCGTATTTCCTATAGTGTGGCCACCTTGAGGGAGCTGGCTGTGTTGGGTCTATGGGACAGGGAGTGTGGGATCCAGCGGATTTGGACTCTGCAATCATCGCCTTTCAACCTTGTTTTAGAATGCCTCAGCTCTGGGGCACCTGGGTGGCTCAGTCGGTTGAGCGTCCAACTTCGGCTCAGGTCACCATCTCACGGTCGGCGAGTTCGAGCCCCGTGTCGGGCTCTGTGCTGACAGCTCGGAGCCTGGAGCCTGCTTTGGATTCTGTGTCTCCCTCTTTCTCTCTCCTCCCCTGCTCTTCTTCTCTCTATGCCCTTGGTACCTTCCCTCCCCTGTCCCTGAATTTGTTCTCCTGCTCACTGCCTTCTGGAAAGTTGGGGTTCCCATAGAGCAACTTGGGGGCCTCTGGCTGCAGGTCTGGGTTGCTCTGTGTGCACCGTCCCAAAGACTTCCTCACAGGGGCAGGAAGGGGCCTCTCTTGGCCAAACGCCCTCCTTCAGCACACATACTAGTGTTTTAATTTGTTATCGAAGGAGTAGGCAGACTCCTCCATAGTTTTAAACTTGACTCTGTATCTTTGGCAGGTAACAAACCACAGGTGCTCAATAAATGTTTGTTGAAAGCCAAAACAGAAGGTAAGGGAAAATGGATGCATGTGAGTGGGGTAAAAAGACTGCTAGATCTGGGAAGGTCTTCAAATAGCAGGGTGGCTTCGGAGGAGGCAGATTTTTGTTCACGACCATATCCGCAGGGTCTAAGACTGTGCCTGGGCATAGAAGGGGCTTGATCCGGGTACTGAATGAATGGGCTCAGTGTAGCCTTTTTGTTGCACGGATGGGGAAACAGAGACTCGGTCTCCTACGCCGCGCCCCTGAAGGAAAGGACTTTGCCTTTTCAGTCCTTTTCCCCCGTGGCTGAGCACAGACCCCGGCTCACTGCAGTGGCTCGATAAATATTTGTGGAGTAACAGGAGAAGTAAATGTCAGGGCGTATGGAGGCAGACGGGATGCACAGGGAGCCAGGTCCCTTGGCTCGAACAAAGCACCGGCAGGTGGAGGGAGTGGGTTTATCATCAGCCAGAAGCGATAAGGCGGGGGAAGGAGCCTGGAGCCTGCAAATACAAGTCCTGACAGGGGCCTGGGGACAGTGACAGGGTCTTCCTTTACTTATAAAGTGATATTCTTCCAGTCCAGTGGTTTTCAGCCGGCTGCACCTTAGAACTACCTGGAGAGCTCCCTAACCTTCTGATTAATCTGGTCTAGGACGGGGCCCAGGCAGGCCCCTTTCAAAAATAAGTTCCTCCGGGAGATTCTCATAGGCAGCGAGGGTTGAGAACACGGAGACCATCTTCAAACAGTAACAAGGCACGGGAGAAGGACAGCTAAGGGTGGAAACGGTGCTCGGGGTCAAGTACTGGGAAGCAGAAGAGGAAGAGGTGAGGACCCTCCCAGCCACGGCTCCCAGGGGAGGGGAGAAGGCCAAGGGCGGGAAGCTAGTGGGACTGGTGGGCTTAGAACTGGGGAGGGGCAGAGGCAGGGGCGCTGGGCTCGCAGATCAGGTGGGATGGGGTGAACCAGACGGATGAGATTCAGCGGGAGCTAGGATTTCAGGGGAGAGACGAGCCAACAGGGGGACATGGAGGGACAGCCGCTGGCAGCTGGTCGAGGGGAAGCCGAGGAGGCAGCCTCGGGAAGGCGGTTAAATGGGGCTCGGAGCTAAGACCTCGAGACTCACTGGGAGGAAGTGGGGAGCAGCCCCACAAGGGATGTCAGGGCGTGGCGCAATGGGACTCGGCGGAAGAAACTCCGAGACACCGAGGGGGCCGTTCGGTCACACGGAGGCACACGGAAATCCACACGCGCAGGCACGAGCGTGCACGTGGCCACGCGCGAGCACACAAACGCTCCCCGCCCCCCCCCCACCCCGTGCACACGCGCCCGCGGCACACGCGGAGGCCCTGGCTTTCCGGGCGAGAGAGGCGACCGCCGAGCCGAACCGCAGCCCGGCCCGGGAGGGCCCTCCCCGCCGCGCCCCTACAAAGGCTTGCGCAACAGGCAGCGGTTCTGGCGGGCGCCCGCCGCGCTCTGCCCCAGCCCAGCCGGGCCCGGCTCACTGGCGGGAGCGGGAGGAGCGCCGGGGAGGAGGGAGCGGCGAGGGGTGTGTCCCCGCGGTGTGCGGGCTCGGGAGGGGCGGGGCGGGGCGAGCGCGGGGGCGGGGCCGCGGCGCGTATAAAGTCGCTCTCCGCTCGGGCATAAACAAACCTAGCCCGGCTCGCCGCTCGGACCCCGGAGCGCACGCACAGCCTCACCGCTCTCCTCCGCGCCCGCTGGCCGCCGCGCCTCCAGCCGAGCTCCGGCCTCTCTTGCCTTCCTCCCTGTACCTTGGGTAAGCCCGACACCCTCTTCCTGCGGGGCAGGGAGGCGTCGATCGCCCACGGGTGCCGCCGCAGCCCCTGGACCGCCCTTTGTGGCCCCCGAGCGGCAAGTGCGTGGCGACCCTGCGGCGCGGGGCGCAAGGAAGGGCTTTGGGGCGCGGCCGCCGCTGGAGTGGAGGGGTCGGTTAGCGAAGAGGAGGAAAAGAGATCCCCGCCCACCTTTCCCCAGCCGGGAAAGTGGGATCCTGAGGGTCGGGGACGGCTGGAGAGCCGGCCGGGGAACACCTTGATCGCGCTTCCCAAAGGCACCCCGGAGTCACGGCTGGCGTCGCAGGCCTGAGGGCGCGCTGGAAGGGGGAGCCGGAGGAGGGCCTGGGAGAGTGCGTGTGTGTGTGTGTGTGTGTGTGTGTGTGTGTGTGCGCGCGCGCGCGCGCGTGTGTGTGTGTTGGGGCGGGGTGTGTCCTCGGAGTGGGGTGTCTGGGGAAGGAGGGCTTGAGCGCGCGTGTGTAGAAAGGAGGCTGGTAGGGACCGCTCGAGCTGAGGCTGGAAAAGGGGCCGTGGGTGTGTCTGGTTTCCAGACTGCGCCCCGAACCGATTTGCATCCGAGGGGCGGGGGCCGATTCCTCCTCGAAGCCAGGGTGGGGTGTGTGCGCGTGTGATGGGAGGGGGAGGGTCCGAGTGTATCTCGACGCGTGCCGTACGAGCGGGAGCCCGGGTCCGCCAGCGCCGCTGGGCCGGGTGCGCACCCCGAGGTGGCCCGGGGTTGGCGCTGTGGCTGCGCGGGAGAGGTGGCCTGCTCCAGAGGGGTCGTGTGGGCAAGTGGCGGCCCAGCGCTGGCCGGGGCCGCGGGTGGCGTCATTTTCGCCTCCGCCCACCTCCCCCGCTCGCCTGGTCTCCCGGCCTCCGGGACCCGCCTCTCCGGCCCTCCGCGGGGAAGAGCAGCTGGAGTTGCTCCGACGTTCCCAGGAGATCCGCGGTCCCTGATCCAGCCTGGGGCCGGGAGGGCAGGGCGTGACGAGCGAGGTGGGCCGGGGGTGGGGTGGGGTGGGGTGGGGGGCGACAAACGAGCCGCCACCTCCGTCGCTTTAGTGACTGAAGCCCGGATTTAGTGGATCCTTTCCTTACCCGCCCCCCGTCGCCCCCGCCCCCCCCCACCCCGGAATTTTCCCGTCTGTCGCCTCTGCTGTCAGATGTCCCTGTGGGTCAGCGGCAGCACCCGTCTGTGGCTGGGAAGAGGGAGGTGCCTGGCAGCCAGTGGGGGAGGGCCCAGGCTCAGCCCTTCCTCACAGATGTCCTGGCCACTTGGATTTGTCCGCTTCCTTTAAGTTCCTGGGGAAAGATTGAAGACTCCAAGAGAGTTCAGCCCGTGGCCACACTGGACAGCTTTATTCTCTTCCTCGCGTCCATCGGCCACACTTACTGTTCTCAAATGAGCAAGATAGCTAAATACAGACCTGTGTTCTCGCTGTGAAAATGCAGTGTCCCCGCAAACCCTTCAGCCGTGCCTCCTGTACCGAAATTCGGCGTCGGTACCGGCTTTCGCTAACGTGAACTGAAGTAAGCAAGGTACAGAGAGAGCACATCCCAGCACCTGTTTGCAAGGGGTTCACCCATTGCGGGGACAAGTGCAGGGAAAGGGGGGGAAGTGCTGATGTGGCACCTGGCACGGGGGGGGGGGGGTGACGAAGAGGTGGAGGTGATCCCGAAGTGGAGGGGGAACTGCCAGAGGGACCCTGCCCTGGTGTAAGGAGTCAAACCTATAAAATGCTCTCACCTGTGACTTCTTAGTTTTGTGGGACTTTGTCCCCCACAAGAGGCTGAGAAGGAAGGCTTTGCCTCCCTCGCCCTGCAACCTGATACCTGGCACTTGAGAGGGGTTCAAATCCATGCACTGAATGAATTGAGTGGCTCCTTCCCTCTGCCCCATTCCCCTCTAGTATCCTGGGTGGGGTCCCAAGCAGGCAATTGACCTTTGGGGTGGCCATGTTCGATTTGGCTTTGCAGAGAGACCTTGGAGCACCTGTTTGGGGGTCTTCTCTCCCCCAGAGGGAGATCTCCAGGCGCGACATGCAAATTCAGGATTACTAACTGTCGGTCTGCTAATTTGGAATGGAATGAAAAACCCACACAAGTTCCTCATCCAACTTCTGCCCGTTTTACAAATGGAAACTGAGGCCCAGAGATAGGGTATGGCTTGTCAAGGCTTAGCCAGAGCTGGAACTTCACCTTCCAGACCCCTCTGGTTGGGACTGAAGGTGGTGAGAGGGGTTCTTGGTCTTGATGTTTGCCCCTCTGCCATGAGGGGGGAGGAAATCAATAGGATCCTCACTGAGTTTCTGGCGAGGAAACTTTCCGGGCGGAACGTGGTCATCCTTTATTTATTTAGTGTAAATCAGATTGTTCTGGAGAGCTTAGCAGAATCAGACTAGTGAGCAAGGGCTCCCGCTGGATTCTGGCTGCCCCCTCCAGGTTGGACCTTAGATCTGAACAGAGCTGGGGGCTCCTCCCCGCCTCACCAGGCTCACGAAACTTCCTGGCCTGAGCTTGCCTTGGCGTGGATGGGGAAGAAAGATGACATTGTGTTTTCCTGGTGGCCCAAAGCTGCACTTCTTTCTTGGGACCTAACTCTGGAGAATCCCATCCAAGGCGTGACTCAAAGTGGCTGTGCCTCGGGGAAAGGAAGCCAGGATGATGACTCAGCATCTAAGACTCTGGTGGGGAGGAGGCCTGACTCAGGCTGGGAGGGGGTAGAGGGGCAGGGCTCGCTCTCTCTCTCTCTCTCTCTCTCTCTCCCTCCCTCCCTTTCCCTCCTAGCCCTCCGCTGCATCCCTGCTTTCCCTTTCGTCCCTGGGAGAGTTCTGCCTGAGCTGTATTGGTTCCACTGAGTAGATCAGAGAAATGAGGCTCAGAGAGTTTAAGGGACTTGTTTGCGGCCACCTGGCTGAAAGTGGGAGAGGCAGGCTTTGGACCCAGAGAGCCAGACTCCCAAGCGTCTGTTCTTTTTCACGACAGCATGTTGGGGTGACCGGGAAAAGCTGGAATGAAAGGTCCAGAGATGCAGACAGGAGCTCCCTGCCTCAGTTTCCTCTCCGGTAATGTGGGAATGACAGACAACGTCTAGTGGAGACCTGTAAATGTTAATTGAGTTAATCCACATACACAACTGAGAGGAGTGCCGGGCACGTGGGAACGCCATGTAGGTGTTTGCTGTCGATGATATCCACAAATTACATTTCTCAAGGCATTTCCTTGGCAATCCGTGTCCGGGACTTTTGTCCCAAGCTTACCCATGCCAGTGAACGTGCCTGCACGTGCTGAACTCATGTTTTGCTTCTTGAAGCTCTTCCAAAAAAACCAAAAACAAAAACAAAAACTAAGCTTCTGCAGACTGCATAAAAATGTGATGAGAACCTTGTCTGAAATGCAGATTTCCAGGCCCTGCGAGTTTGGGAGGGGCCAGGAATCTGCACCGTTTCAAAGTCCCCTGCGCTGGATTGGAGGGAGGGCGTAATGAAGGCAGCCAGGGTTGAGGACGTCTGCTCCAGAGCGATGGGCGAGAGGGAAAGGAAAGGAGAGGCCACGTGTCCCCTGCTCCTGTGTTACCAGACCGGGGGGCTCCGTAAACAGCCCTTACCTGGCTAAGGTGCCTTGTGGCTTCAGTGTTCTCACCTCATTCAGTTGAAAGATGGGAGACATTCTTGCCATTTCTCAGGTCAGAAAACCGAGGGTTGGGCAGGCTTCCTGGATTTGTTTCATGCTGCCCTTCCTACCTCCCTGGTCTCAGTCGGGGCCCAGGCCTGCCTGTCTACTTGTTCTTTCTGTTTCCATTTGGAGACCAGAGATGGATGGAAGGCAGCGTCTGCTGCAGAGCTGGAGGTGAGTTTCCCGATACTCTCTTGGCCTCCTCCCACACCAACCCCGGGCTTATTGGAGGTGGGTGCGCGGAGGGACTGGGGCACTTTGGGTGCGTGTGGAGCCCAGTTCTCCAGGGTGGGTGTTGTGAGAGATGAGGGAAATCTGGGGGGGTCTGATTTGGCATTACAGAAAGGAACAGATTACAAATTCAGGTCCATGAAGGGACCTTTCTGTGAGCCAATCTTTGCCTTGCCATCTTACATTTACTAAAGACCTGCCCGCCCCCTACCTGCCGGGGCTCTGCCTCTAGGCTTTTCCAGTCTAACAGGGTGTTCCTCCAACTGAGCCCATAGGAGATGAGGCTCATTAGCCGTCTGGGGGGCCTTGAATGGCCTGCTCAGGAGTTCATCTTTTGTTTTATAGTTTTTCTCTCTTAAGTCTGTGGCAACCTCAGTATACGTGGGGATGTTTACACCTGTGTTCAGCTCTGCTTGAAGAGATGGATGGGGGCCCGGACTCCATCCTGCTCCCCATCTAATCCTAGCTTTACTCCCTTGGCTTTGAGAAGATTCTGAGCAGCTCTCTGGGCACCACCCACATGTGTGTTTGAGCAGCCATCTTAAGAGGTACTCAATTCTGCGGACTCCCAGCTGGGAACCCTGGCTTCCTCTCCTCTCTCTTTCTAAGCATGGAACTTGCCTCCTTTTCTCCAGAACGCCCTCCCTGGCTTTCCCCTCCAGGCAGGCTGGCATGCTGGGGTGGTGCCCTCCTTGGATCATTCTGGGCTGAGTCTGCTTACCCTTTTCCTGCAGACTTAGTAGGCACTTAATGTTGATCAGAAGAAGCCCTCCATTTCTTAAGGAAATAACTTGGGCCATCTTGGTGTAGGAAAGATTGGAAGGCCATCCAGAGTGTAGAAGCAGCGAGACCATTTTGGGGAAGGAGCCTGTCTGTGTGGCCATCATGCCATCTCTGGAACAAAGGGTTTTGTAGGAGGAATCTACATCCTTGCCCTGTGCTGGCATTGGTTCCGTTGGTGTGCGTTCGACAAATTATCTCACGGACCATCCGGTGCAGCTTGTCCCTCAGATTTGCAGAAGAATCCTTGAATCCTACCAGTGTCCTCCTTTGGACTTGCCATTGTTCTGCTTGTCCCCGCAGACGGTCTTCTCTCTACCAAGCAAATTTATCGGGCTGCCAAAATTCTACTGAGAACCTTCAGGATGATCCCCGGGGGTTGTTGCAGAGAGGGAGTGGGTGCCGCTGGATTGCGAACCCCTCCCTCTTCCTACTTTATGTCCTGGACCCTCTGGCTAGTTCTGTGCTCTCGTTGAACCCAGAGAGGGGGTCCCACTTCAGCTCTGGCCCCGGTACCTGCGGAGTGAGTGCAGCAGAGGTTTGCCTTGTTTGGGGAGATTCCTTTTTTGGTTTTGTTTTGTTTTTGTTTTTGTTTTTGTTTTGGTATCAAACGATTCCTTGAATGCCTGCTGAGTTTCGGGCTCCATGCGGAGCAGGAAGGGGCCCTCCAGGAATTCCTAGTCTGGCTCTCTCCTCCGCATGGCACTTGAGCCCTTTTATTGACTTTGAGAACCCTGTTCTCGACTTCTGTTCCCCTAAACTGGAGAGCTCTCTTGAGGGTTCAGGAAGTCCATCCGTGCCGCTTACTAGGTTGATTACGTAAGAAGAGCATGGAGAGTTAAGGCCACCAACTTCTTCACCCTCCCCAGGGCCTTGGGTTTCAAAAGGTCCAGAAAATCTCAGGAGGACCCATGAACTGCCTTGTAGGTTGATATCAAAACCTCTCTGGCAAGAAAGAACGGTATGCCCAGTAAGGCAGCGGTTTCCAAGGCATACCCCAAGGCTGCTTTCCTTGAGGTTAATGCAGGCATGAGTCTGTTCTCTGGAACCTTCGGGAATTGCAGTATTCGGGGAAGATGCTGTGCCTAACAGCAGCAGCACACATTGATTTCCACCCCCCCCCCGGCCCCCCTTTTAAATTCTGTCCTATAAAGAGCCCAGTGTGCTGGAAAGAACACCACTTTCATGTGGCTTTGAAACCAGGCGTGTTATGGAGGGGACAAAATCTGGGCCAGTTGCTGACATTCCGAATCGATGCAAGCTTGCGAACACTCCCCCCTGGTCGGCCTCTTTCTCTGCTTCACAACAGGCCTCCGGGAGCCCGCTGTCTGCCCACCCCTGCCCTCCACACTTGCACCCACGTGGAAAGAGTGGGTGCCGGCCTTTAGGAAGTCACGCGGGCCTTTGCTTTGGAGCCTCAGGCTACCCCTCTGTAAGCTGGGGTGACAATATCCACCTTCTGCCAGGGACCTCCATGAGCAACAAATAGAACAGTGGAGCGAACACTGTTTCAAAGTATCGGAATGGCCGAATCAGCAAGGCTCCTGGGGGAGAGCTAAAACGGAAGGCTTTCTGGGGGTCGTGAGGGAGAGTAGGAAGGTCTAGGGCACGGACTCTGTCCAGAGCCCGGGCCACTCATCGGGGCTCGCTGTGGGACTGTGCAGGTGGAGGAGAAGCTCGTGACTCCCTCGGCCGATCCACATAAGAAAAGCCTCCCAGTTCATCCTTAGGACGTCCTGCCTGGACAAAGGGTGGGTGCACAGTATTCCTGCGTATTTAGGCCAAGTTGACTTCAAGGTCAACTTTCCCCTTTAACCTATGCTGGCTTGTTGCTTGGTGACTTGGGGCACATTTCTGAACCTCCCCGTGCCTCAGTTTCCCCATCTGTCAAATGGTGAGCATGATGGTGCTATGGGTCCCGTGAAGTTCAGAGGAAGTATGGACTTTGGCCTCCAGTAAACGCCATAGATGTCATTCTTGGTGTGTCCGTGTGGGGTTTCTCTTTGGCCTCCCTGGGGCGCCCTGGCTGGGCTGGGTGCATCCTGGAGGTCCCGGAATACATCATGGATGTTTCAATGCCGGACACCCCCTCTGCCCCATCTTGCGGGAGTTCTGGGGGCCCAGGAGAACCTGCTCAATACTGTGTGTGCAGATGGCTCCCTTTGGGCAGAGAATCAGAGCTGGAGGAGAATCGGAGCTGGAGGGGGGGGCCCAGGTCTTTCAGACAGGGAGAGGTCTGAGGCTAGGAGGACAGGGACTTCCAGGTTCCCCGGGCGGATCCAGACAGGACCGTTTTGTCTCTGTGTAGCACAGGTTCCCACCTGGGTTCCCCTCTCGGACCACATGATGTGTGTAGAGTGCGTCCTGCGTATTTTGCAGGTGGGGAAGCCGAGGGCCCCAGAAAGGAATGGATGGATGACTTGGCCAAAGTCACGAGGCCATAGAGAGGCGGGTTTCTGTGCCCTGACTCCTAAGCCAGTGCTCCCGCTGCCCCGTCAAGGCTTTCGAGAGTCACGGGCTCTGTGTGTCCCTTCACTGCCCCCGTGACTGGTTAACAATTCTCTCGAGGCCTCACATTGCCTGACATGGCCTCTGTCTACTGCCCTCCCAGGCCCCCCGGGGTCATGTTCTTCCCTCCTCTGGGCCAATGCCAGTCTTGGCTTCCCTCGGAGCCCACGAGGTCCAACTAATTGCTGACTGTCTTCTGGGTCTATCGAACCGGAAAGGTATTCGCCCAGCTTTCCTTGGGCTGTCGTTACTCATTGACGGACGTTGCTGACGGAGGGGAGACGTCCGTGGTGGTGCATTGGGTCTGATCGCTGGAAACCCACGTGGCACTTGCTGCACTTCCGTGGGGCCCCCCTCCCTGCTGGGCCTGCTCGGGGCCTGACGGGCGAAGAACACACAGGCTGGGTCCTCCCAGATGTCCGCGGGTCTCCGTGGCGACCGGGAAAAGTAAATGCACTGATGAATTAAGCAGCTACCCCCTTGTCCGTGGTGTCAGTTACGCGCGGTCAGCCGAGGTCCAGAAGCAGATGATCTTCCCTCTGACAAACGGTTGGAAGGCCAGCAGTAGCCTAACGCTATGTCACCGTGCCTGTGTCACCCCCCCCCCCCCCCGCCCCCACTCCATCTCTTCCTGGAGGCCTTTTACCACCTTCTGTCATCATAAGAGCAAGGGCAGATGCAGCTCAGTAAGATATTTTGAGAGAGAGTTAGTGCTCACATAGCTTTTGTCCCAGTATATTGTTACAGTTGCTCTATTTTATTACTATTGTTAATTTCTTACCGTGCCCAGTTTGTACATTGCACCGTATCATAGATGTGTGTCTGTAGGAGCAAAAGGGGTGTAGAGGGTTTGGTACTATCGCGGTGCCAGGCGTCCCCCGGGTGGGGGAGGGGAGATCTTGGAACATACCCCCCGGTGGGGAAGGGGGGCCGCTATGCTATGTGCCAGATTCTACGTGCCGTTATTTAACTTAAGCCACCCTGCTACTTTCTGGGAGCCGGAATTGTACCCATTTCACAGACGAGCAAACTGAGGCTACGAGGCCAGAGAACTTGGCGGGGACTGCAGAGCTAGTACATGATGATTCTGCCCCCAGCTCCCGGTGACCTTTCACTTGTCTCTGGGGGGGTTTCCTCCGAATTCCTTCTGGGGAGAGCGGGTGGGAAAGGAAGAAGCGGTTCAGTGAACGGGGCTGGCAGCGGGCGCTGTGGCCTGGAGCCCCGTTGTTGGCCCTGAGAGGGGGCGGTGTTTAGCAGAAGGAGACGTGTCCTGGCCTAATTCCCTGTCCTGAGGGTTGGCTGTCTGTGCTTCTTGGAGACAGGGATGGCGGTACCACACATCCATCGTCATGCAAGGTGGGGCTGGAGGACTGGAGGCCGGACTGCTGGGCTCCCACCCACTGTGTCCTGGGTGTCCGTGCCCTGTCCCCCCGTCTGCCAAAGGACCGCCTTGGCCCTTTCCAATCTGACGCTCTGTTTAGGGGCTTTCCAGGCGGTGATGGAGACCGGCAGGGCCTGGCGTCCAGCCCTCGGCCTCAAGCCCGGGGAGGACCCTGCAAAACCAAGCGGGACCTCGGGGAGCCCGAGGGGAGTGACCCCTGCGTGTGGGCTCCCGGTGGCTCCTGGCAGGGGGAGGCGGGTGGGGGGGCACCGGCCAGAGCACTCCAAACCAGGCCACCTCCTCCCGACCCCCACCCGTCCCTCCCTCCTGGCGAAGAACATCTCGATCACCTGCAAAGCAGCATGTGCTGGAACTGCTCTCCTGAATGAGCCGTGTGGTCTGGATGCTGTGGGTTTGAACCCTGAGAAGAAACGGTTTCAGGAAGAAGGTGGTGGAGAGGTAATTGTGGGCATCAGAGGCTTCTGCCTCCCCGCCACCCCGCCTGCCACTGGCTTTGTGCCGTTTTAGGACAGTCCCTCGACCCCTGGGGCTTTGGCCTCCCCCTTGGTAAAGCGAAGGTGGTGACAGTGGTGGCCGTTGGGGGGACCCTGTGACTCTAGGAGAGCGTAGCCTCGTGGAGGGACAGGGCAGCCGTGCCTGGGCCTAGGCGGGGAGCAGGACCGCGAGCTCGGTGGGGCAGGGCTGGGTCTGTTTGTTCACGACCGTGTCCCCAACTTGTCACACAATAGGGCCTCGTCAGGGGAACTGTTACAGGTACGGTCACACTTTGCTCAGTGCTGGGCACACAAGAACCTACAGGAAGCAACCTCTGAATGCGTCACTGTTTCAAACTGTGCTTCCTGGAGCTCAGATGGTGTTTGAGGGGGGGCATGGGGGGCATGGGGCGGTGGAGGCCCGCGGTGGGCTGGGGGAGGACAGGGGGGCGGCTGGGGGGCGTCAGGCCCTTTCCCTGGCTTTATCCAAAGCGCACGTCAGCTTTTCTGTTGTTGTTGCTCTTTGCTAGATCTCTTTTTCCATGTTGAGCTTCCTTATACAATTTCTTCTAGACAAACGGGTTCTGGAAGAAAAGTGGGAAAAGTTTTTTGGGCTCAGGCAAAGGAGAATTGGGTGAAGGCTGGCCCTGGACTGGCCCAAGTCAGCAGAATTGGGCTGAAAGCAGTCAGCTGTCTCTCTGCCCCTGGTAGGCTGAGCCTGGCACGAGTGGTGTTAGAAGCTTCCTCTGCTTTATCCAGTCTCCCTGCAGACTTCAGAGTCCCAGGGCACTTATGGATGTTCCTTGGTCTAGACCAGGGTGTCTCAGCCTCAGCGCTATTGACAGGCGGGGCCGGATAATCGGGCTGCAGGGGCCGTCCTGTGCACTGGAGAATGATCGGTAGAGGACCTGGCCCGTCCCCATAAGATTCCAGTACCATCTCCCCGTCGTGACCATCGAAAATGTCTCTGGACGTTGCTAAATGCCCCCCGGGGGACAGAACTGCCCGTTTTTCTCGCGAAACACCGCGATAGTTCTTAGTGGCCCCACCTGAGCCTCCCCACGGCCCCCACGGGCTCTCAAGAGCAGTAATTCTGAAACACTCGATATTTAAGAGACCGGCCGGTTTTCGACCCGCCGCCTCACATGGGCTGGGAAGCTGAGTTGCGGGAAGGAGGAGGAGGTGTGGGGTAAAAGAGGTTTCACCAGGAGCACGGTTCGGAACCCGTGCAGGCTGGGATCAAACTCTCTTCTGTTCTGGGAGAGAATGAGGGAGCCGGTGGAGGCTGAGATGCCGATGTGATCGCAGCATCTGGAAGCCAAGAACCGACCAGGCTGGACGGAACTATGGCATATGCTCGAGGCCGTATAAATGGAGGCTTGTTTAAAGTCACTTCACTCTTGCGGTTCAGCGATGATTTAAGAGTGAATTTAAATGCAGACATTACCGTTAAGCTGCATAAAACCTGTTCGTGTATTCCGCGGGGGAGTTGTGGTCCAACTTTGGGAACGAGATCGGTTAGGCTCCCTGTCCTGGGAGCCCACAGGTGGGGGGCTGCTCTGCCTGAAGGAGCCCCTCACACTGTCAGCGTGACAGGCCGGTGTTGCCAGAGCCCTGGGCTTCTGGAAGGCTCCTTAGGCTGTGTAGGCGAGGTGTCCCACGGGCCAGGGTCTCGGGACCATGAACGCGCTGAATTAGCAAGGCCGACAGACCTCTGCTTTTCATGCCTCCTGCCTCCGAGCTGGCAGCTGTCCAGGAATGCTCACAAATATAAAACCGACTTTGTTTTCAGAATGTTCTGGAGCATAGACTCCAAAGGCTGCATAAAGGCATTCTTGTGGGGCTGGTTATCTACTGGGGAAAATCGTGCTGGGGCCCCAGACCAGAGCATCCCAGGGGATCCGCCCACGGAATGCCATGTGTTGGCACGGGGGGTGGGTGCAGGGTGGCCCCGGTGCTGTTGACAGCTGACCTCTGAGAGGTGCTTCACAATGAGACTCTCCGTGGGTTCTAGGAGCCGGGGGTTCAGAGGATTTAATAGGCGTGCGCTCTCTCTCTGGCCCTTACACCTCTGGGGTGTGGGGCACTTGGGGGGCCAGGGCCCCACCCTGGAAAGTGGCAACATGAGGGCTTCGGTCAGGCTGGTTTCCACCAGCTTTCCCGATTCTGGAGGTCTGGGCTGTGACCTGGGGGCCCTCCGACTGCCCTCCGTCACTTACACCTTCTCCCACCTCCCCCCGCCTCTGCCCGCAGCACCTGAACACATTCTGGCTTCTTTGTGCCTCGCCCTGGTGTTGGGGGCACCTCGTTCTTCTAGTCTGATTACGGAGCTCCAAGAGTAAATGCTTATACCGCCCGCTTCCAGGTTAAGTTCCCAGAAGTAGGCTCGGTACGTGTCATCACCCAAAGTTGGCTCCCCAGGGAGTCCATTGTGGTGGCTTTCCACCATGCAGGACTCTGCCCCTGCCCCTGCCTAGCTCTGCGGAGGTCACCTGCCCATGTTAGAGCCAGGCAGCGACCTTCCCTGGCCCACCCTTCCTGCCCCCCTGCCCCCACCCTTCCTTCCATCCTGTTGCCCCCACCCCTGCTCCCCATCCCTGCTCTCACCCCCTCCCCCTGCCCCCTCACCCCCCCTGCTCCCCATCCTGCTTCTCCCATCCCTGTTCTCACCCTTCATCCCCCTCACCCCTGCCCTTCCCCCTGCCCCTACCACCGCTGCTCCCCATCCCTGTTCTCCCTCTCCCCCTTCCCCCTCACCCCACCCCTATTCCCCCACTCCTGCCCCCACCCTTTCCTCCATCCTTTTCCTCCCACCCCTGCTCCCCATCCCTGCTCTCATCCCCTCCCCCTGCCCCCTCACCCCACCCCTGCTCACCCATCCTGCTTCCTGCATCCCTGTCGTCACCCTTCATCCCCCTCACCCCTGCCTCTCACCCTGCTCCCACCACCCCTGCTCCCCATCCCTGCTCTTACCCCTCCCCCTCCCCCCACACCTGCTCTCCCACCCCTGTCCCATTCTGCTCTCCTTTCCCCCCACCCCTGCTCCTCATCCTTACTCTCATCCCCTCTCCCTCCCCCTTCCCCCCACCCCACACCTGTTCTCCAATCCCCACTCTCACCTTCCATCCCCTCACCTTCTGCCTCCCCACCCTACAGTCCCACCCCCTCTTGCCCACCCCCTGCTACCTTGAAAGTGCTCCCCCCGCCCAGAATGCCCCTGAATGTTCAGTCCCATCAGACCCCTTGAGCTGGAGGTATTCCCCGGCCTGGCCCTGTCCTCGCCAGCACGAAGCAGAGAGCCCCGCACACAGGTGGGCGTGGTGATGTCTGTCTGGCCACCCCTCTTTGGGGCTATTCTGAGGATGGAGGGGGATGAAGCTCAGGCCGAGCTTGCAAACGGGGAGCCTCCTGGGACTTTCTCTCTTTTCGGCCGTCAACCTGGGGCTGCCTGACTGCGGGATCGGTGAGGGGTGCCCCCTAAAATGCGGCACCTGGTTGTTTATTTTTGCTTTTGTTGCCCTGGCCTGAAGCGGCACCCCCCAGATATCGCTTAGACCGACGACAAAGAGCTGACTGCTCACACCTTCTGAAGCGGCATAGGCCACACGGTCGATGATGTTGTAATAACTGTGTAGGGTGACCAGGCCTGTCGTGATCCTTTGCTAACGTACCCAGTTGCTCTGTTGTCTACCTGAAATGAATGTCAATTACCATAAGAAGAAGAAAAAAAGGCCGTGAGGAATGCCCTGGGTGTGGGGGTTGGGCGGGGGGACTGCACGTGAAGACCCGGCTTTGAATGGCAGTCCGTCCATTTTGTCAGAAAGGTAGTTGCGTCCGTGGGCCTTGGTTTCCTGCTCCAGGAAATCCGCATCCGTGGCCCAGGAGGCGAGAGGGGCATGGGCCATTGGGTTTGGGGTCTTGGGACTGTGATGGGCGTGCAGGAGGTAAGGGCTGCAGAACGGGGTTCATTCCCCGGCCTCGGATTTGCTTCCTTCCGGGAAACATCTCAGCAGGAAGTGCTGACCCCACGCCCTTTGTTCCTTTGCAGGCAGGTGACAGCAGGAACATGTCTCGGGAGCTGCAGGATGTGGACCTCGCCGAGGTGAAGCCTTTGGTGGAGAAAGGGGAGGTGAGTGGAGGCGCTCCTGGCTACCTCCCCTGACACGCACACCCATTCGTATACTCAGAATACAAATACACACGTGTGTGCGCAGGGGCCCACGTGCGTATGCACTTACACGTGTCCAAGAACGCAAAAGCCCAGATCTACCTTGTCCTTTCGGTCAAACCTTTCGCGTCGAGGAGGCCTCCCTGTTGGAGACGGAGGCCCTTGCCGTCCAGCGTGGACTGGAAAAGGCTTTACGTTTGCACAGTTGACGCTGTACTTTAAACTACATTCACATCCTCGTCCTTACGGAGCTGTGTAGCTGCCTGTGATGGTACATCTTTTTATTTTTTTCTATTTTTAAAAATGATTTTTTGTTAACGTATGTTCATTTTTGAGAGAGAGGGAGACAGAGTGCAAGGGGGGAGGGACAAAGAGAGAGGGAGACACAGACTCGGAAGCGGGCTCCAGGCTCCGAGCTGTCGGCACAGGGCCCGACGCGGGACTCGAACTCACGGACCGCGAGATCACGACCTGGGCCGAAGCCGGACGCTTAACCGACGGAGCCACCCAGGCGCCCTGCAGCCACTCAGCTTTACAGTAACACTATGAAAGCAGCCATAGACAATGTGTGAACAAATGGGCTTGTTGTGTTCGAATAAAACTTTATTTACACAAATAGGGAGAGGGCCGTAATTTGCTGATCCGTACTGTGTACTGTCCCTGCTCCAAATTCATTTCCTTTTCCACTTGAGTCTATGACAGAGTCTTAAAAAAACCACCCAACCGATGGTAGGGAATGCAAATACACATCGATATGTTCTTACTTCTCCCTTTTAAAAAGTCACGTGAAACAGCGTGTAGCGCACTTTGCTTTAGTCACTTAACGAACTACCTTGGAGACCTTTCCAACGTCAGTCCACAGAACCCTTTTCCCTTCCCGTTTCACAGCATCCCACCAGCTTTATTTGACCAGTGCCTTGTCTCGACGTGTGGGTCTTTCCAACCCTTTGCTGTCACCAGCAGCGCTGATGGGTGTTTGCAACACTTGGACCTTGGATGTAGGTCGTTTATATGTGTGCAGCTGCACCTCTAGGATAAGTTCTCAGACTTATCAGTGGAATCTGTGGGTCCAAGGGTAAATGCATTTTTAAACACAGTATTTCTGTTTTTCAGGCAGCCTAGTGGTGTCCTTGGAAAATTTTATTTTCATAACAAACACCTAAGAGGTTATCAACTGTGGGTTACCTGTCTATCTCTAAGCGAATATTTGCCTTTTCTTTCAAGGTTTCGATGGGAGTAAATCTTCCAACTCCTTAGACTGACCCAGCAAAGTGTCTTTTGTTTTTAATTTTTTTTAATGTTTATTTATTTTTGAGAGAGAGAGAGAGAGAGAGAGAGTGAGGAAGGAAGGGGCAGAGAGAGAGGGAGACACAGAATCCGAAGCAGTCTCCGGGCTCTCGATGCTCAGCACAGAGCCCGATGCAAGGCTCGAACCCATGAACCGTGAGATCATGATCTGAGTTGAAGTCAGCTTAACCGACTGAGCCACCCAGGCTCCCCTCAGCCAAGTGTTTTCAATTAGAATTGTTTTGGGAGGTTCTTCCTGATGGCTGTCCTCAATCTGGACGGCTGCTCTGTTGACCCTCTGAAGACTGGGGTTACACAGAATGGCTTTTCTCCTCCCTCCTACCAACACACACACGTACATAGAGTGGACGTCGGCCACCTTTGCTTCTGCCTGAAGTTACCAGCCTCCCTGGTGCTCTTTACCCGGCCCAGGGTGTGTGAAGCTATTTTAAGCCCCGACAGTCTGTTCTTCAAACCCCACTGTCCCGAGGGGTCTCCATGCGTATTTCCTTCCCCTCTTTTGCATTTCTCTCTGCTGGGCTGTCTTCTTTCCTGGTGCTCGGTGATGGGGTCTGGCTGGGGCTTAGTTTTCAGAGGATCCGTCTCTGGGCCAGAAGGAAAACTCGCCGGCCACGTCTCTTGGAGACGTTGGCCACGTGTCGCTCCGCTTTCTCCTTGGAGTCACGTTTTCACTGATCCCCAGGGGACACGGACAGCCATGGAAGAAATTTAAGGACAGTGACAGGGTCAGGTTTGAGTTTAAAAGTGTAACATGTGGTTGGAGACAGGGAGACTAGTTCATAGGAAATGGCATTCCTGTATCTCTCAGGCTTGGGGCCGGCTTAGACCTTCGCGTCTTTTTTCACCAAGGCTGTAGTCAGCAAGGAATCTGGGTAATGCGTCTCCTTTTCTGCCGGACTGCTATTCTTTGAGATGAAAAGAGAAGTGTCTCTTTGTAAGAAATTGGAGAGGCCCCACAGAGGAGGGAGGGTGGAAACAGACTCAGGGCTCGGACAGGCCCGTGTGTTCCAACATTGTTTTTGTCCCCTCCCTGGCGACTGACAAAACTGACCATCTCTCTTGTCTCTCCACAGACCATCACCGGCCTTCTGCAAGAGTTTGATGTTCAGGCAAGTAGAGGGAGTGGTCTCCCGTCCCCCTTCCCTGCTCTGCCTTTTCTGTTTCCTTCTTCTTTCCATTGGTTGAAGAGCGTTGTTCGGCCACGGGGGGCAGGGGAGGGGAGGAAGTTGCGTCAGCTGGTTCTCCACAGTCAGCTCCTTCTCCCCGGAAAGAAGCTGGTTTGAGTTCTGGCCCAGGAAGCAAGAGCCCGTCCCCCCCTCCGTGAAGGCCGGAAGGAGAGGCTGAGGTGTGGGACCTGTGCGGGAGGGAAATGGGGAGCAGTTGGGTGGGCTTGGGACCACGTGGGAAGCCGAGCAAAGGCTTGATGTTCTTGGCTCTGCTTGGGAAAGTGAACCCAGCCTTCTCTGTGGTTTACTGGCTCCATCGGCTCTCAGGGTTGGCGCAGGCACTGGGGGTGTGTCTGGAGTTTTGTCCAAGAACAAGTTTTCGGGAGAGGAGGCTGGCTGGTCTTGGCAGAGGGGAGGGTCAGAACCCCAGGAACTGTAAGCCCTGGACTCATTATCTCAAGGCTGGCATGGGTCCCACGCTGTGGGGGACCCTGAAGGGATGTGTCCTGGTCAGTGTTGGGTCAATAACACACCCTAAGTCTATTTTTTTTCCAAGTTTGTGTGTGTGTGTGTGTGTGTGTGTGTGTGTGTGTTGAAATAGACATAACATTCAACACCATGACCATTTTTAAGTGTTTCGTGGCATTAAGGACATTTATAATGTTGGGCATCCATTGCCACCGTCCGTCTCCAGAACTCTTTCCACCTTGCAAAACTGGAAGCCTGCCCCCATTAAACACTAATTCCCCACCGAATCCTCCTCCCAGCCCCTGGCCACCGCCGTTGCATTAAGTGATGTCATACAGTGTTTGTCTTTTTGTGATTCGCTTATTTCACTTCACGTAACCGCTTCAAGGTTCATCCGTGCTGTAGCATGTGTCAGATTTCCCTGCCGTTTCAAGGCTCTATAACATTCCATTCGGTTTTTCGGTTCGTCTGTCAGTGGGCACTGGCTGCCTCCACCTTTTGGCTATGGTGCATAATGCTGGTATGAACGTGGGGTACACATACCTGCTCCGGAACAGATTTGCTTTCAGTTCTCTTGGGTACACGCTCCGAAGTGGAATTATTCGATCATGCGATTATCGTAGCTATTTCAAAGCTTGGGCTTTGATTCGGAGAAACCTGGAAAGCATAGTTTATGTGTTTCCTCTGAAGATAATTCCTTATATTTCTGTCCCCCTTGGTAGTTTGCAAAGCGCTGTTAGGTGCTCCGATCCCAAGGCACAGGTGGTTGGTAGAGCAGAGAATGGGACCTCTGGCCCCACCTGCCGGCCCAGGCCCACCCTCTAGCCTTGAAGGCGATGGTGTCCAGGCAATGGTTTCCCAGGAGGGGGCGGGCGAGGGTGCCGCGCCCTCCTGACATCAGCAAAGGGGTGACCGAGAAGGGAAGCCTCAGCAAGGGGCTGGGAGAGACAGGATAAGGTCTACCCACATGGTCCACCAGGCTGGGCCGGGCCCGCTCATTTAATCCCAGAGCTGTCCTGTGAGGTGGGAGTTTTTTTCTGATTGCCCATTCCTTTGTTCCTTAACAAATGCCTGTTTTGTGCCTGGCATTGTCTTAGGCCCTGGGGACACAGTGGGGAGCGTGACAGGCGGCGATCCTTGTTTTCAGGAACTTAAATTCCAAACTAATCGCTCAGCACTATTGAGCCCTGAATATATGCTAGGCGTCATTCTGAGTGCGTTGTGTGTTTTGCTCCTGGGGCAACTCATAACGATTCCTGTCTCCATTTTGCAGAAGGAGAACCCGAAGCACAGAGAGGTTAAGTAACTTGCCTGCAGTCTCAGGGGCAGAAAGGAAGAGGGCTGGGGTTTGATCTCAACCAGTGTGTTTCCAGAGTGCACGTTTAAAACCACGGCTTCTGACTCCCCAGAACCGGGGGAAAGTAAACACGCCAATGCCAATGCCAATGCCAGTTACTGTAGGGGTTTTGAGGACAATAGCTCGTGCTGTGGTCTTGGGTTGAGGGGGTCAGGGAAGGCTGTTGGAGGAGGTGACGTTGAACCTGAGACTGATAATGATACCTGGAGCCAGTCGCGTGACCAGGAGAAGATTAGGGACCGATCATCCCATGCAGAGAGATGGCCCTACATCACACGCAGGGCCCCCCACCCCCCACCCCTGCTTGGATTCCGAGCCTTCTGAGGGTGAGCTGAGCTCTTCGCTAAGCTAATAGGCTCAATCTTACGAGGGGATCACAATATTTGCGCTGAATCTGAGTGCTGAATGACACCCTTTCAAGGTTGTCTCCCAAAACGTTAACTTTGTATAAAACTATATTAATTTGGATTGGGCTCCTAAACCTAGTTGACTCATGGTGTTTATGAAGGTTTCCTTCCGTCTTCCAGCAGTCTCCAGAACCACGGGGCGGGGGTTGCTGTGGGATTTTCCTCCGGAAGATGCATTGCGCCGTGATGCCGTCTGCCTCCTGACGGGTTACTGACCACAGGCGCAGAGGCGGGCGATGGCAGAGCCTTGGTCAAGGGCGGCTGCGGGGCGGGCCAGCACAGGGACTCACCAGGATTCACACGGGGCTCTGGCAGGATGTCTCCTGCCTGCTGAGGACTTCGTGGTCCCCTGTTGAGCCAGGCCAGGGCCCGGGGCTTCCTCACGCTCTCTTGCTGATCCTTCGGGGACCTGTACCATCATCCCTACTTGGCAGATGTGGAAACTGAGGCTTCCCGGTGACCAGCAGCTGTGAAGGGGCCCCACTGAACCAAGGCGGTCTGACCCTGACGGTTTTTTCGTCAATTATTGCAGCGATAAACGTGGAAGGGCCCATCTGGGCTGGATTCCAGCATCGCTTTGCAATTCCTGTCGGGGAAAAAAAAGAAAGAAGAGCCTGGCCCCGTAGATAATCTGAAGGATGCTTTGGGCTAACGTTTAGCCCATTGAAGGCAATGCGGGAGTCGGGAGTGGACGTGCCTTAGCGGTGCCCCGCTGTCCTCTGTGCCTCTAGTTGGTCCCTCACTGCTCCTTGCGGTGGGGCCCCACCCAGCCCGGCAGTTCCTTGGAAGTCAAGTGTAAGGAGTCTGAGCAGCCTTTCTGTGCGTGTCCGAAAGCGGCCAATGTTATTTCTTGAAAAATATTCGGCGCTTCAGCATTTTGACTAACTCAAGCAGATTCTTTGTTCTTTGTTCTTTTCCCGAAGCACAATTCCCCCCCACCCCCACCCCCCCGAATCCAAACACACACCGTCGCCCAGAGCTTAGCAGCAAGAAGCCGCTGGAGGGTCTGTTGCCCGAGCTGCTGGGCTGCCCGCCTCAGGAGAGGCCCAGCTGCCAGAGCGGTGGCCTCGTGGCCTTCTGTCTTCCTGGTGGCATCATCTCACGGTGGGCAGTTTGCTTTGGCCTGCGGGATGTTTTGGGGCAGGTTGATTGGTACCCGGGCATGTGAGGTTTTGCGACCTGCTCTTGGGACCCCACTTTACCTGTCTTTCCTGGAGACCCTCTGGGACCCTCGGAGCACGGGGCCGGGCGGGCACGGCTGAGGTGCCGTGACTGCAGGAAGGATGTAAGATGAGGTGACTCTGCAGAGAAGTTCCTGGCGTCAGGATCTAGGTAGCTGTGTTTGCAAATTTGGTGAGTGGGGTAGGTGGGAGTGTTTCGGGTTCCAGCTTACTTCCTTTGGCTGGAATCCTGGAATCCAAGAATATCAGGGCTGGCAGATGCTTTATGATCCAGCCCTTCCCTTTCTGCTCCAGGCAGGGAGGCTTGACGGAGGGCCACTGAGGAGGGGGGGGTGGGGGAGAGGGAGCCAACGCGTATCCGCACGCTGATTGTCTCAGGGCTTCCTTCCCAAGGTGGGAATGTTACCCTCTCCTGCAGATGAGAAATCAGTCTGGAGATGTTAAGAAGGGTCCTCGCCAAAGGGTGCTATCAAGATAACCCTCAATTTTGGCCCATGTGACTCTGAGATCTGTGATAATCATGGGGGTCGTAATAGCTGACTTCCGGGCATTAACTGTACCCCAGAAACAGCACTGGCCTCTTCTGCGTTGTCTCCTTCATCGTTACATCAGCCCTTAGGAGAGGTGTTAGCACCACCTTATTTTATAGTGGAGGAGACGAGGCTCAGAGAAGGTTTAGGGCATCTGGCCCGGGTCACTGAGAACTGAGATAGATGATGAAGCCAAAGCCAGTCCCCCGGGGCCAGGAGTCAAGGTCCGTATAACCAGTAGGGGGAGGGGGGCGCAATCTGCCGCCCACTGACCCTCACTCCTCCCCTGAGACAGGAAACTCTCTATGGCCCCAAATCGCCTCTCTTGTTGGCTTTGCTGTTTCTAATTCCTTCCACCTAGATCTTTAGTTATTCAGTTTGATTTGATTTGGTTTCCATGGGAATCTGTGTCTTTGTGCTCCCCAGGGGTCCCTGGGCAGGGAGCTGATGTCACCCACAGGGCCTCCGGGTGCAGGGCGTCGGGGGCTGGGGCACAGGAGGTGGTAGGCAGGGTCTGCTGGGGTCTGGCTCCCACTCTGGAGCCCAGTCTGATCCTGGGGTGGGGGGGGCGGGGGGTGGGCAGAAGTGATCCCCCCCCCCCCCTTTTCTTGGAAGCAGAGCAGCTTCTAGGGAAAATGGAAACAGTGACCTTTTACTAATTTCTTTTCACACAGTTGCTTCTTGTTTTCATGCTCCCTGACTGAAGGTGGGCAGAACTCAGGCTTGGAAATCCTCAACCCACCATTTCCCATCTCTGCCCTCCCCGGCCCCACCTCCCAGCAAGGCCACTGGAGCTTAGAGCGAACCCTTAGTGACAGATGGCAAAGCGTTCATCTGGGTCACCGAGAAATGAGGCTTGCCTCTTCTTCTGCCCTCCTCTGCGGGTTTCCTGGGAGTGCCCTCCCGGGGGTGAGGGGTGGGAGAGGAGTGCCTCTCCCACCGAGCACCCCCATGGTGGGGCTTGGCTCTCCCCGGGTCTGTCCAGCCCAGGCTGTCAGGTTCACCGAGGGTAGATGCCCGTCTCCTGGTGTCACAGGCCTGGTGCACTGGACAGAAGCGGGTTCTGATCAGCTCTGTCTTTGCTAGTCGTGTGTCCTTGGCCAGTGGCCCGACCTCCCAGGGGCTTCCTCTTCCGATCTGTAATTTGGGGGAGTATCACCACCCCTGAGAGGGTGTTGTGAACATGAAATAAACACAGCATGGGACTCAGCACGCAAGCCTCCCTCTTCTGCTGGATGGATGGATGCTGGGCGCTCCTCCCTCTCTTTTCTCTGATCCGACAAAGACCCTTCCTCCTAATTCTTTCTTCCTTGGAGAATTGGTCTTCCCCGTGGGTTCCGGCTTCCCTCTGTATTCCCAGGCTGATGCCTGTCTTCCCGCAGCGGCTGGTTTCCTGACTCTGTAGCTTTGCTATGATGTGATGACAGCATTAAGGAAACCTGAGAAACGGGGTGTGGGGGGGCAGCCACGAGTTCCACTGGACGCCTTGGAGGTCTTGTCTTCTAGGGGCACCCGGCGTGCCTTCGGCAGCCCTGGGCTCGGCTGGGAATTAGGACCCGGTGGCCCAGGGGCTTGTCCTGAATCTTGACTCCGCAGCCTGCAGGTGTGTGTGCTGGGATGCACGCAGAAGCTGGCTTTTTCCATTTGTGAAATAGCTGTCATGGCGTTTGCCCAGTAAACAGATGACTGTCCCTAGATGGAAATAGAATAATGTATGTTTCTTCCACATGGGTGGCCCTCCCTGGCACCCTTCATCCTTTATCTGGTTCTTATTTAATGGGAAGGATAAGATAACAAGGATAAGGCATAGCCAGGCCTACCCCTTCCCCACTGTGGGCCCTGGAGATGAGCCAGGAAGACGGGGGTGGGAGGGGAGGGTATAATTTACAGAAAGGACGGTGATGGGGCGAGGCCTTGGCATTTTCTCTTGAGCCTCACTTGTCACGATTAGCCTTTCCTGCCCCAACAAGGCTTGAGTTCATGCTGCGTTTGACTAGCCAAAGAGTGCCCTCCGCCCTCGGCCGCGCCTTGACCAAGATGTGCTAGACTGAGGGGAGGGGCAGCCCAGCGCCCCAGCTGACTTCGTGTCTGTCTCGGGGTGTCATCCCTTAGAGTCCAGAGCATTCAGCCTCTCCCCAGGGCCTGCTGGGAAGGGGGGGATTGGGGAGGGAGGTGGCGGCAGCTGGTCTCAGAGCTCCCCTGGATCACTCAACCCGTTGACTTAAGCCATTGGGACCCCTTGTGGCTTCACGCTGATTATCTCTGTGATGGGCATCCATAACAAGCAGCATCGAGAGAGTTTGCAAAACACTTCCCAGTGTGTCTAGCTCGGTTTTCGTCTTGGGAGCAGCTCCCTGAGCAGATAGACTTATTACTGCCCTCAGTTGACAGCCGAAGGGATTCCCAGACGAGTCTGGTCACTTGGCCAAGGGCACGTGCTGAATGTATCACTAGAATTAACATCCCTCCACAGATACTGCCCTAAACAAGGAGATGTGGCTTGTTGTCACTCATCTGGAAGACCTGTGAATGTCACCCGGTCCCAGACTCCTTCAGCCTCCTGCTCTGTCTTCCTGGGCATATGGTTTTTGTCCTCATGCTCCTAAGACGGCTGCTGCACCTCCAGGCATCGCATTCATATTCCAGGGAGGAAGCAGGTGGAAGGGTGAAGGGAAAAAAATCAAAAGGCCACGTTTGACTCTCAAAAAAACAACACAAAACAAAACCACTCTCCTCAAAACTCCAGCAAGTTCTGCTGACATGAGTCAGAAATGAGTCTCCGGACCACCCTTGGCTACAAGGGAGATGGGGGAGGAGAGAATTTTATCAGACGCATTGCTGGGAATTCTGTCGCAAAGGAGGGAATAACAGATGTTTAAGAGGCCAGCCAACACGCTCAGCCGTGGCTTATAAAGCTCCAAAGCCAGGACTCAGCCGAAAAGACGGACCCTCTTGGAGGAACACTTCGTGGTAGGTGCTGTTTTCACCAGCTGCCATCTTGCGAGCCGTGTAGACGGCAGGGATAGGGTGGAGCTGGCCGGCAGGTGGGAAGTGGCTATGAAATGGCTCTTTGCGCGGGGGGTAGGTGCTCCAAATAAAGGAACGGTGCCCACAGAAGGGCCTGCCCAGCCCCGCGATGTTTGCGCTGAGGCCCCTCCAAGTCAGATACCCAGCAGGCCTGCTGCGTTATGGGGGCAGACACACGTTGCGGGAGGGGCAGGAGGAACCAGTGTTACTCCTCGATTCCACGTGCCAGTGTGTCCCCTGCGCGTGGCTGTGGACGGCTGGTCCCTGGAGATGCCGGGGAGACAGAAAGCCGTCTACGGTCACATCAGCGTGGGGGGTCGGGGGGAGCGGGGCTGGCTTAGAGAATCACAGTGCGCCTTCTGCACTAAAGGCTTCCTTTCTTCATGTAGCGCCGGGCACACAGGGTAAAACAGAAGTCAACGAGCACAGGCTTTGGACCGTCTCGGGTTCGAATCCCGCCGTGCTCTTCCAGCTGTGTGACCTTGGACAGATAACTTACCCTCTCTCGGCCCGTCTCCTCCTCTGTAAAATGCCGGCAGGTGCCTTCAGGGACGCAGCACTCAAGGCAGGGCCTGGGTACAGTGGGAGGGCCGACTTGGTGACTCCTGGCCGCCCTGTGCCGCCTCTTCTACGCCGTGAGAGAGCGGCTTTTCCAGAGGAGGTGAGAGGAAAACTCTTGCGCCCTGGCTTTTCTCTGTTGCACGCTTCTGGCTGGATCTTGTCTGTGAGCAGGGACTTCTGAGATCTGGCTCTGAAGCGTGCAAGGGCTGAGGTTGGAGACCTGGCTGACGGAGGGACCGAGTGTGTATTTCCAGCCCCCGTCTTAGCCAGAGAGAGGACCCTTGACGAGCCCCAAGACGGGCGCCTTCCCGTATCCGGCGGGAGGCCGAGGAGTATCACGGTGCCTTCTCTTTGGGAGAACGTGGGGGATTGTGAGGTAGGTCCCTCCCCACGGGACGCTAGATAGTGATTCATCGCCACGGAGGCAGAATGTTCCTTTGGGTCTAAAGAGGACAAAGGCCCGTGTTCGTGAGTGTTTGAATTCCTCCATCCAGTCTCAGGCTCAGTCTTGGCTTTGGCCAATGGAGAGAGACCACCAGGGCTGGCTCAGAACTGTGTGTGTGCGTGTGCAAGCACATGTGTGTGGATGTGTGCGCACAGGTGTGCATACATGGGGGCTTGTGCATACGTATGTGCACGTGTTTTGTGCATGCATGCGCGTGCCTGTGTACATTATATGCGTGTGCGTGCATGCATGCATCTGTGGCTTAAGGAATGGGCACAGAAAAGATCGCACTTGGCCTTTCTTCTTCCTCCTGCCTGTGTGGGCTGGCGGACACAGAAGGGGAGGCCTGATGGGCCCAGCAC
This sequence comes from Panthera leo, assembly GCF_018350215.1. Taxonomy (NCBI): domain Eukaryota; kingdom Metazoa; phylum Chordata; class Mammalia; order Carnivora; family Felidae; genus Panthera; species Panthera leo. Next base: position 74,410,679 of record NC_056695.1, on the reverse strand, counting down.
CGGCACGAGGGCCCGGAAGACTCAGGTTCGGATCCTGGTTCTGCTACTACAGAACCTTGAGGTTCTGACCTTGGGGAAGTCTCCTCAATTTCTTCATCTGTGAAATGGGATAGATAGGCATAGCTGGGGGCGTGGAGGCTGGGCTCCCTGCCTGCCTCTTGGCGGGCACTTGGCAGATGTTGCCCCTCAACGTGGGCTCACCCAGACCCAGGGGACGGTGCCGCGCCTACGCATCTGCACCGCGTCCCTTCCGCTTTCGGAGACCGGATGGGTCGTGCTTCCAAATAAGGCTGGCCATGGCCGAAGCTTCTCCTGCCCGGACCGAGGTTCGGGCTAGGGGTGAGGTGGCGGGGCCACGGCCACGACACTCCCGTGGTTCCTGTTGGGGGCAAAGCATAGGGCTCAGTGGGGCTCATGCAGTCCCGGGAGGTTTTACACCAATCCTGGGAGACGTCACTGCAATCCCGGAGCTTACGAGAGGCTGCTTGCCGAGACTCTCACGGCCAGTTAAGGGGCAGAGTGGAGCCTGGACCCAGAAGAGTCAGGACTTTCTAGAGAAGTTATGTTACTGCGGTCATTTGGTCTCGGGTGTTTCACCAGCGGCCTGATGCACCTGCTCTGCGCTCCGACCGTGTGCCAGGCCTCGGGACAGAACAGTAAGCGGGGCAGAGGCAGCCCCTCCCTTCTTGGACAGATTCAGTTCTGGTTCCATGGCCGTGTAATTTTAAGGCCTCCACAGAGATGAGTCAACTCATCCCCACCCCTGGGTGCTGCCAGGGACATCCCTGATGCAGCCGGCAAGGGGCGTCCCATATCTGCCACCAAGATGGCTTCCAGGCACTGCATTAACAACGTCTGCCACCACGTACGAAGGGTGTCCTTTCCTCCCGGCACTGTGTCTCAGACCACAGGGTGACCTCCTCTCCTGAGAAGCTGGGGTGAGGGGGCCCACTCCTGTCGTACAGATGGCGACCCAGGGCCCAGAGGGGTTGAGGGAGGGCAGAGCTCGGCTGTGAACCCCGATGACCCCAGGCTGGCGGGCGCTGCCTGGCCTGGCCTATTTTTAGAGGGCGCCATGTGGGTCAGCTGGGGAGACAATGGAGAATGTGGCCCTCTCAATGGGCCATTGTTCCCAATCGACTTCAACGCCAGGGCTGGGCCCGGCAGATGATCCGTGGCCCCCACTGGGGCCCAGGCTGTTGCTCCCTCGTCTGTGGATTTTTCCACTGTTTTCCCAGTGTTTATATAGGCGCAAGCCAAGGGTCGGGCACTGAGGGGAAGAGGGAGGGGGCCAGGATGGTGGGCTCCGTGGTCGGGAGACTTCCTCTGTGGCAGGTGATGAGGCAGGATGCTCAGGAGGATCCTTGTGATGGGGCTGGGCCTGGGCGCTGACAGGGAGGGGGGGTCCCCTCCGCGCTGTGCCCTGGGTGGGCCTCACCTGGTGACCGCTCACGCACCCCGGGACGTTCCGTGGTTCTCCCGTCTCACAGACGCGACGGCAGCCTGGGCGCTCCCCCTTGGTTGGTTATCCGGCACCCCACTTGCTTGCTTCGGGGGTCTTCAGGGTGGGGGCTGGAAGCCCCCACATCCCCGCGCTTGGGATGGGGGAGGGAGCGGCTTCTTGCTAAAAGCACGGGTACCGCGCTCCCCGTTCTGGAGGTGGAGCCTGAGAACTGGGGCGTATTTCCTTATTTTTGAGCCAGGTTTCCCAGATCGACAGCCCAGCCGTTGACCTCGAAGGCTGCTGGGGGTGGGGGCTACCCTGCTCCCCTTCCCACCCTGCCCCTCCCCCCTCAGTGGGTTCTACACCCTCTTTCTTACTGTTCCCAGAGCACCATGTCCGCATGTAGCAAGCTCTTGCCACATGTTACCGCAGGCCTGGGGCCCACCCCGCTACCCCAACACTAGCTTGTGAGCTCTTACCGACTCCTCTCTGCACACGCATACAGTAGGTGCATAATAAATGTCTTTGGGTAAAGTCGCCCTGGCTTAAGTGGAGAAGGAGCAGGGGTGGGGTTTGGTCCCCAGCCTGGTAGACTGTGTGTGTGTGGCTACATCACTCTGCCTCAGAGGTGACCCTTCACAGGCCCGAGATCAAGGGGCTGCAGGCACAGTCCCTCCTGCCGTGTCCTGTGGGCTCCCGGCATCCCCCAGGGCTGGCAGGTCCCAGGCCCGTTTCCATTGTGCAGGCAGCTGGGGGAAGGGGCTGCTTGCCCAGATCCACAGGGGTCCTAACTGGGGGGGGTGGGTTCTGGCCTGTTTCTTCTTCTCGCCTGTGAGGGCGGGACACAGACCTCTCCCCCCTGCACTTGGTCAGTGACCGATACGACTCACATCTAGGCTGGCTTCTGGGGGCAGGTTAGACGGCGTCTGGAGTGTTCCCTCTTTGGGAAATGAATGTCAAGTGCTAACCTAACGTGGCCTCCTAAGGAGGGAACATGGTTTGAGTCCTCGCGCCTCTCAGACTGTGAGGGTGTAAGAAGCGTGTGGGGAACACTGGCCTACCGGGTGGGTGGGTCCTGACCGTGACTCTGGGCAGCCGACTTGGCTTCCCTGAGCCAGGGTGGCAGCATCTGCCAGCTCGGGGATGTGCCACCCTCGCAGGGGCCTTGTAGGGATGCAGGGCGTAGAGGGAAATGGCTCAGCGCTACCCCTAGAACGTGGGAGCTCTCAGGGTCCTGTCCCCAGCATGCTGGTGGCCTCCCCCGTGCCCGCACCAGGTAGGAGGAGAGCCAGGAGTTGGGGGTGGGGGCTGGGGGGTGAGGACGCAGGCAGAGAGCGCTTGGAAGGGGAGGTCACGGCTCTCAGACATGAAGAGGGACAGGTCCTTGGAGCCCCTGGGGGACCTTGAGGAAGGTGGGAGCCCAAGACGGGGGTGGGCTGAAGGTGAATCGAAGCAGTGGGTTGAGAAAATTCATGACCGCCACCCTTTGGAGAAGTTTAGTTAAAAACTGGCAGGTGAATTTATGGGCTTGGAATCAAGGCAAGGCGATTATTTTTTTTTTTTTTTTTTTAATTAGGATAGAGGAAAAGTAAACATGTCTTTAGATCTTTAAAAAAAAAAAAAAATTCACAGTACAGTCCTGAGAAATGTGGGGCTGACTGGCTGAGGGAGCCGGCTTGAGGACACAAGCTGGAGCACCGGCCTCGACCAAGGGAAGAGGGACCCCGGCCCTCCAAGAAGGGAGGACAGGACAGAGACGGATATGTCATCGAGGATTCTTGTCGTCAGCTCAAAATGCCTTAAGGGGGCCTGGAAGTTGTTGGCCTGTGGTCCGAAAATCCTAGATGGTGGATGCCATCAGCAGGACCTCCTTTCTGTCTTTTCCATCTCTGGGCTGGCTGTGTGTTCAGGCAGGCCCTTGCCTCATGGGAACAATATGGCTGCTGCAGATCCCCCCACCTCCCAGCACTGCTGGGTCAAGTCTAATCCACTTCCCCAATAGCTGCGGTTGGCTCTGGTTGTCCTGACTCAGCCCTTCTGCCCTCTGTGAACCGGTCCTGTAGCTGGGAGGGGGAATGCATGAATTATAGCCTTGGCCCGTGAAACATGGGCAAGCGTTGTCAACAGACCCACTAGGATGGATGGTGAGACTGGAGTGGATTCCCAAAGGAAATTGGGGGCTGTTCTTGGAAGTAGGGATTGAATTTGGGGCAGCCCCAGGCCATCAAATGCTAGTCACCGTTGTAATGACCCTGTGGGACGGGTGAGACTTGGGGGCAGGTAATCTAGGAAGCTCGTGCTTTGACGACCTCAGTTTCCCAGATGGAGAAACCAAGGTCCTGGGCAGAGAGGGCCTCTGGGGCTGGGGCTGGTGCCTTCCCCAAGTTCTGTGCGGTTAATGGCACAGTCCGAGCCAGGCCTCTCTTCTTCCTCCCGACTGAGTTCTCCTTCCCTCCCTGGTTCTTGGAGTGGTTTCTCTGGTCAGAGAAATGTGCTGCCCAAAGGCCAGGGCCCTCCTCACCAAATGAGAAACGTACTCGGAACTTCCTCAAAACACAGTTGGAAATACGCTGGGCGCCTGCAGTCGGTAGTCACAGCCACACTGATGCTCCAAGTGCCACATCACAGGCCCCTCTGTCTGCCGTCTTCCCTCAGGAGCAGGACATCGAGACTGTGCATGGCTCCATTCACGTCACGCTGTGCGGGACCCCCAAGGGAAACCGGCCCGTCATCCTCACGTACCACGACATTGGCATGAACCGTAAGTTTCCGGGAGTCTCTGTTTCTGATGAGCCAGTTCCCGCTGGGGGTGGACGAATAGGACAGCTCGGAAGGGCTGGTGGCAGGGAGTCTAGCTCTTTCTCTTTTGCTGGCACTTCCCGGAGCTGTTGGGGGAAGGGATCTTGCCACAGACTGGAAGAGTCTGGAATGCACCCCATGAGACGCAGAGTTGTCGGTGTGCCTGGCTGTGCTGGGAACCCGGGCTCTCCCCTGTCCGCGTGTGACAGTGACATCTTTTGAGCAACGTGTACTGTGGTTTTTAGTATTTTCACCGAGTTGTGCAACCATCAACGTACTCCATTTGAGAACATTTTTATCACTCTGAAAAATCTGTACCCTTAATCTAGCGTGCCCCAATCTCCCTTACTCCCCAGCCCCCGGTAGGCCCTAGTCCGCTTTCTGCTTCTAAGGATATGTGTATTCTGGACATTTTCTGTATATGGAATCTTGCAGTATGTGATCTTTTGTGACTGGCTTCTTTCCAAGTTCATCCATGTCGTGGCATGTGTTAGCACTTCCTTCTTTGTGGCTGGATGATATTCCATTGAGTAGAGACGCCCTACTTTGTTTACCCATTCTTCAGCTGATGAACACTTGGCTGGTTTTTCCTTTGTGGCTATTCCAAATAGTGCTACCATGAATGTTTACACTGCATTCTTGAGATTCCCAGGAAGTGTCAGCCTATGTGGGTCCCCCATTTTTCACGGACGCTAAAGGCACAAGATCTACTGCATGTTAAAATCACACAGAATAGAAGTGAATATTTCTGCCGGTGATTCGGAAGGCGTTTACAGCCCTCGGGGCCAGGCATCTCTGTAAACCTGAGTGTTGCAAGCTGTGCAAGTGTGGTGGTGTTATGCCCCTGTTAGAGATGTTCACGGTCATCAGTGAACATCTGATAGGGGAAAAAAAAGACCCTAAAACCTCTGTGGCTAAACGCGATATACATCTATTCCTAACTCCTGTAATAACTCTGGGCGTTCTGTGGGGCATCTTTCGCATGGGGATTCCGGGACCCAGGCTCCTACCAGCTGTGGCACCACCATCCCCTGGGGTCTTAGCGGCTTCTGCATCTGGCAGGTGACGGCAGAGGGAGAAACCTACAGACCGGGCAGCAGGTGTTAACAAGAAACAGTGAGCACTGTGTGCTATTGGCCAGAACCCGGTCACATGGCTGCCTCTCGTTGCAAGGGAGGCTGGGAAATGTAGTCCTGCTGTGTGGCCCAGAAAGAAAATGGCGATGGTTTGGTGACCAGGTGGCCATCTTTGCCTCAGGCCCTCAGCAGTCGGGAGACTCCTCCAAGGCCACGTAAGGAGTGAGGCTGTCCGAGCTTTATCTCCTAAGCTCCTCCTTGTTTGAGAATTGTGTGCCCTGGCCATTATTTCCAGCGTGAGGCTTTAGGAGACCCAGACAGAAAGAGAATAGCAGTGCGGCAGCCCGGTCCCACACTGGGGACATCACAGCCACAACTGATAGGGGAGAAGCAGGACCCGGGATGGGAGTCTCCTCCCAGCACCAGCTGGAGGCTTAAGCTTCAGCCGCCAGCACATACAGCAAAGTTTATTGACCATTTCCACCTCCGTGCCCACTTGCCTTTCATCACCAGAGGGACGGGGTGGGGGGTAGGCGGGGCGGGGGGGGAAGGACGTGAGCTTCTTTCCTGTGTGTTCATCCCCCCCCGCCCCGACGAATGGGGGTGAAACCAGCAAAACGCCTCACGTGCTGCTGAACACCCTAATGTATTCTCTCCTTCCTTCTTCCTCATCTCTGTCCCCTGCCTGTTCTGCAGACAAAACGTGTTACAACCCCCTTTTCAACTCCGAGGACATGCAGGAGATCACACAGCACTTCGCTGTGTGCCACGTGGATGCCCCTGGCCAGCAGGACGGCGCTGCCTCCTTCCCCGTGGGGTAAGACCGGGAGCCTGGCACCCCAGGAGGCGGAGAGGAAGGCCGCGCAGGTGGATGGGGGGGCGGGCGTTAGACTGGGTTTTCCATTTGTTTTACTGCAGAAAAAAAAAGAAAAGAAAGGAAAAGAAAAAAAAAATATATATATATATAAATATATATATATATAAACCTAAAACATACCATTTTCACCATTTTTGCGTGTGCAGTTCAGTTGCATTAAGTGCATCGGGCATTTGCACTGATGGGCACTTATCCCCACCGTCCCTCTCCAGGCCTTGTCACCATCCCAAACCGAAACTCCGTCCCTCTGAAACACTAACCCCTCATTCCCCGCCACCACCCGCCCCTCCGCTTTCACCCACCCAGGTAGCTAGTTTGTTAATAGGTGGGCATGAATGACCTGGGCAGGACTGAGTGGGAGAGGACCTTGACGAGCAAAAATAGTTAGGAGAGAGTTCTAGAAAGGTTGGAAGAAAAAGAGAGGGGATGATAGGAGATTATATTGATGAAGTCCTTCCTGTGGTCCAGGCTTCATTTTTATACGCACGTGTCACTTGCACTCAATCCTTACGGCTCCGTGGCTGGTGTTGTTAACTCCGGTTCCTGGGTGAAGAAACTGAAGGGTGGAAGGGCTAAACATTGCTCAAGGTCACCCAGCTAGTTTCACTGGGGGAGTCAGAGAGTCTGCTGACTCCAAGGATCGCCTTCTCGTTAGAACGTCACGTTCCCGTGTCCGAGGTGTTTATACCGCCTGCTCTCCCCAGCGTGCAGCCAGCGGACAGGCTGACGGGTGCCCAGGACAGTTAGTGTCACCGGTGGGAGGCAGACGTCTCAGAGGCACCTCCGTGCAATGCTGTCATTAAGCCAGGATGGGAGCGGGTTCTTGGATTTCACGTCTCCCAGAAGGGACCTTCCTGGCATTCACAAATAGATTTCCTTATTGGTGTTCAGAATTATCCTTCATAATCAGCCTTTATCAGAGTAGGCATACACGGGGCCAGGACCCAAAATTAAAAGCTTTCTAATAGAGTGGGACGCCGTTACCGGTTAACTAACAGATGGAACCAGAGATCTGTCAGGAAATCCATTTTTATTCGGGGCCACGGTGTGGAAGACTTGAGGTAACCTGGTGGCTCTTAGCTCTCCACGGGGAGATTTAAAAACTATTCTAAGATTGGGGCCTCACCCCCTGGAATTTTCATGAAGCTGACCTGGAGGCCAAGCTGCAGTGTATTTGTCCCTCTCCCCGCGCCCCCCACTAGCAGGTGATTTCAGTGCGTGGCTGGTGGGAACTCGGCCTGAATGGGCCCTGGCTTCTTCCCGCCACCTGGAGTCGGGGGTCTCCTAACACGGGGTGCCGTGTGCACCTGCTCTGACGGCAGCCGAGGCCTTGGTGAAAGGGAGGATTCTTCGAGTTCTTCCGGGGAAGACGAGAAAGGGAATGAGAATGTGCAAGAACTCTGGCTGAGGTTGTGGGCCCTTGGTGAGGCAGAGGTCTCCGGCCTCCTTTCTGGAGATTCCAGGGAGGTGAGCGCACGGTGGCTTGTGAAGAAGCAGAGGGAACAGCAGGTGCGAAGGCCAGGAAGAGAGCGGGCCCCGAGGTGCCGCCAGAGACACCGGGGGACAGGGTTGTTCTTGGACGAGAGGGAGGAACCAGCCTGGGAAGTGGCTCCTTATAGTCCCGGGGTCTGACGACTGGTATCCCCACTGGAGAGGTGGGCACAGTGGGAACAAGAAACCCCTCGTGGGCCCAGCTGAGGAGTTGGAGAACAACAGGAGACTGTTGTTCCCTGCGTTCCGCGATGGGAAACCTCCGCCTTAATGCGCGGACTCGGGACAGCCTGCAGACTCCGTAGTCTCCAGCGTGGGTCTGTCCTCACCACTCCCGCCTTCTCCATCCCTGCGGTCGTGATCCAGTTTTGACAGAGGGGAGCCTCCCCCCCCCGCCACCCAGCCCTCTGTTGACAGGAGCTGTGGGCCCAGAAGATGTGTGAATTGAATTGAAGCATCCCAGTGCCTTAAAATCTCCCTGGCTTATCCATTTCCCAAAGCCCCCGGGTCCAGCTCATCAGCGTGGCCCACTTCTCTGCAGTCTCTCCAGGCTCCTTGCGGAGCATCTCTGGGGGACACGGGCGAGAGGGGAAGGACTTCCCCGTGGCCCGGAATGTCCTACAGGCGAGCTGCCGGGAGGCCTCCTTTTGGGAGGTGAGCACAGGAGTCTTGAAACCCCAGAGCCCACGTGGGATGCCATGCCAAGTGCCCAGCAGGGAAACCAAGTCACTTACCCCAGCTTCAGTGATGTTTCCAATCTGTGCGCTGGGGCAAATCATGGCAACCTCACAGAGCCGTTATTGTGAAGGATTAAATGGGCTTCTAAGGCTCCTCAAATGCTTGGTGCGGAGCAAGGAAGCAATCGATCAAGGGTCAGTTTACAAAACGGGGAGGATTGGGATGGGGTGTGGCCTTGCACGGGGCAGGGGGTGTGCAGGCAGGTGCACGTCGCTCACTGCTGGGAAGGAGGGCTGCGGGGGGCCGGGCAGGGGGCCTGGGCGCTCGGGCCAGGGTGTGCGTGGGCCCTGCCCTTCTGGCGTGTCCCTGTTCGAGTGATTCATTTCCCCTGGGGTCTGGCTCTCGCTAATGGCCTCTGTATGGCTTCTCCCAAGGTACATGTACCCCTCCATGGACCAGCTGGCTGAAATGCTTCCTGGAGTCCTCCACCAGTTTGGGTAAGAGTGACAGATCTGCTCCCCCACCAGCCTGCCTTCTCGCTTGTGTCTGTCCCTTGGCTTGACCTGGCCTGGCCACTGAAATGGCAGATTTAAAGGTCAGGAAAGGAATTAGACCTCACACTTGGTGAAACTGTTTTCAGACAGTCTCTCTAGTCTGTCTCTCGCCGGCTGGGCTTTTCTCCTTGAGCCAACACGTCACCTGCAGACAGCCACCCTGCCCATCCTTTCCGTGCCCCTTCCTCTTTCGCCGTTTTCTCCTACCGACGGAATGTTCTGGAATAGGGTTGCGACAGCCCTCGGTTTCTCCCTCCAGGCTCTGTTTCTCCAGAGCTCTTTCCCTTTTAGTTGGGCCTTCTGTGTGAAGATAATACCTCCGAGTTCTTGCCCGATTTAATTCCATTCCGAGTTTTAGAATGTAAAATAGAGCTCCAGAGCGGGAAGAAAGCAGTGCCATAACGGGCCCTCCCATAAATGTCAGACGGTCTCTCCGCGCTCGGGCCGCAGTCGGGGGAGAAGCGAGCAGGAGGGCCGAGTCTCTCCGAGGTCATGGTCTTCGTCAAGCCGTAGCACTTGACGTGTTCGGGTCCTCCAGTCACATCACGGCAGCGTGTCCCCACTCTGTCCGGCTCTCCAGCCACGCTCGTGATGCCCCCCGGGACAGATGCTGGGGGCGGCGGGGTTCCTCGGGGACCAGGAGCGGGGCAGGTGTTAAGAGGGTCGTTAGGGCTCCCCTCGCTCATTCCTTCTGCGACGTGAATTTTCACTTCTGCTTCCAGGCTGAAAAGCATTATCGGCATGGGAACCGGAGCAGGGGCCTACATCCTCACGCGATTCGCCGTGAGTTCTTGGGCATCTTTGAAAACATGGCATTTTAAAGAAAATTAAGTCAGGATGGAGGAAGACAATTGGAAAAGCGTCACAAAGCCCAGAACGAGGAAAGAAATGACCCGTGATTTCATTTCCGAAGGGAGATTCACAGTTCACAGTGTGGTTTGTGGTCCAGAGTCGTGTGTGTGTGTGTGTGTGTGTGTGTGTGTGTGTGTGTGTGTGGACTCACGCACGTACTTAAAGCTTTCCTTTTTCTTTTTCTGTAATTTTTTCAATGTTTATTTATTTTTTGAGAGAGAGAGAGAGAGGCAGAGCGTGAGCAGTGGAAGGGCAGAGGGAGAGGGAGACCCAGAATCCGAAACAGGCTCCAGGCCCCGAGCTGTCAGCACAGAGCCTGACGCGGGGCTCGAACTCACGGACTGTGAGATCATGACCCGAGCCGACGTCGGACGCCCAACCGACTGAGCCACCCAGGCGCCCCTAAAGCTTTTCTTTAATGCTCCTCAAACGTGCTCTTTCATCACTGGTTTCGCTCACCTAGCAGTGGCTTGTGGGCAGGTCCTCACGTCACCACGTGGTCTCCTATGCTACCTCGGTGATACCCCCAAGGCTTTTGGGTCCTGGCTGATTCTGTATTAGAATCAGAGACACATGGCGTTCACGGGACCGTGGGCCCAAGCCAGGTGCTGCTGAATGTCACGTACCCTTGCCAAACACTCGTTTGGAAACGCAGCCACGCTCGTTTATGCGACCGTGAGTTTTCCGACCGCCCATTATTTGCTGGGCTTTGTCAGCGGTTAGAGACGCTGGTGTGGATAGAACGTGGCCTGACCGTCTAGGCTCTGAGCAGACCAAGGAAGGTCTGTATTCTACGTTAAATGGATGTATCTCCCAGGAGCGGTCACTAAAGAGCGGCTACCTGCCCTGCCTCACTGGGAGGCTGGAGGTCTGATACACCCCCCTGAAGGCTGGGGAAGAGGAAGTGCGGGCAGAGGCGCCTTGCCCGAGGCAGGTTTGCCAAACACGCACTCTTGTGCTTCCTGCTTCCTCCCCCCAGGCTTTCAGGGGCTCGGTCCTGTGTCGGCTGAGCTGGGGCCTCGGTTTTGCAAGGTGGGGGGGAGGGGTGTGGGATTTGAAGTCTCTTGAGAGCAGCAGCCGGCTCTGGTGGCCCCCACCAGGGCCCTTTCCTGGTATTTTCTCAACCTTTGGTTCGACCTTGAGAAGTTCGCGGTGGCTGAGATTTCTGGGCTGCCGCTCACCTTGTGTCTTGAATTAACAGTTGAACAACCCGGAGATGGTGGAGGGCCTCGTCCTCATCAACGTGAACCCTTGTGCCGAAGGCTGGATGGACTGGGCCGCGTCCAAGGTGAGGCTGGGGGCCAGGGCCAGGCAGGTGGAACAGTGTGCCCTCCGAGACCTCTCCTGGCCTGTGCGCCCCGCCCCTCCCCTTTGCTTTGCTTGGAACAACAAACGTGACCTGGGCTGTTTGCCCTTCCGAAGATGTTGGTAGGACGCTGCGGTCTAGACCAGACATGCCACGGGGACGTGAGCGCTCGAGCCAGCTTAGATCAGCGTAGCTTAGGTTAAGAGGTATTTGCTGAGGACCTAACACGTACTGGACTTTGCTCAAGACACGGGAAACAAAAAGATGAACAAGGCAAAGGCCTCTGATCTCGGGAACCCACCCACTGTCGATGGAAAAGAGGGTGCATTTGGTACCAACCCCTGCCACTTAGCTTGATGACCGCGAGAATCAGCTACTGTGCGCGGAGTCCTTGCCAGGGGCCGTTTGCACTCTCTGTCGCTGCACGTGCGTGACCTCATTGAATCCACACGGCGACTCCAGGAGGTGGGATTGTCATAAATGACGTGTTATAGAAGAGGAAACTGAGGCTCAGAGTGGTTACGGTTAGTGGTGCCCAGAGGCCCGCAAAGCTAGGCAGCGGGAGAACTGGGGCTGAATGCGGATCCCTCGTACTCCGTGGTCCTTGGGCCTCACCTCGTGCCTCCCGGTCTCATCCAGCAGGTGTTTGAATGGCACCTTGACCCCAGCGCTGCAGGTCTGGGAATACAGAGGGGCCGGACACAGGCCTGCCTGGGGGAGAAGGGACCCACGCTGTCTCGGGAAGTTCTGCTCTGGCCGGTGTCCTAGGGCTCCTTGTTTATCTTTTAAAAACGATTATTGTGTTTTCTTCGTAAAGGCGCCAGCATTTGCCAAGGAGAGGGGGGAAATTGTTCCAATTGAAACAGGACAAAACCTCTCAGGCCGGGGTGATCCTGGCTTCTCACTTTGGAAGTGTGTTTTTGCCAAGTTCTGGGTGGCTGTCGCGGACAGAGCTTTGAAGGGGTTGTGCCCCTCCCCCCTGCCTCCCACCCCTGTCTTGGCCGCCCTGTTATTGCCGCTCTTCCTGGAACGTTCTGCCGGAACGCAGGAGCCCGTCCCTCCCGTCTGCGTGATATGCGGGAGTGGAGCACACTCCCTGTTTTTTATTTTATTTTCCAAGAAAGGAAGTGATGTTCCAGTCAGCCAGTTTGGCTCCTCTTGTAAGTGCTCTGAGCCAGACGTGGAGGGCCGGGGACATTGACCGTTGGCTAAAGTGCGGCCTGAGGAATGTCTGTGTGGCTTTAGTATCTGTACCGTATCCTTCCTTTCCAACCCCAAGAGAAAAAAAGACCTGTATCCAGAGTCCACTATGGGTCAGGCGCTGACGTCAGATCCTGTGACATGCGTACTGGCCTCATGCTGTCCTCACCTTGGCCTTGTGACTTTGAAGCCCCCGGCCACCTCGGCTTGTAGGTGAGAGGCCTGAGGCTCAGAGGCTCTGCAACCTGTCCAGGACCACACAGCTGGGATCCAACAAGACCTCCGATCTAGAGAACCCCCAGGTCTAGAACTTCTCTATCCTGCCAGTCCCTGCCTGCCTGACACGGAAGTTGGTCAGCATACATTTATGGAGCTCCTGCTGTATGCCTCCGCATTTATGAAGCCCCTGCTGTATGCCTATCACTTATGGAGCTCCTGCTGTGTACCTAGCATTTTGTTGGGGAGAGGCAGAGAGGGGAGAGTTGGCAGTGTCTTTAGTAACCTCAGGATATCCAAAGAGAGGATACTGGCTCGAGGGGGGAAAATGTAGAGGATGATACAGGAAGGCTAGTTCAAGGTAAGCAGGTCCCCTGGGGTCTAGACTGGCAGAGTTCAGTGTGTGTTTTGAAGAAATGGATAGGGGCCCCTCGTTGTGAGGACTTAGTGTGCTATGGCCCAAGCTAGGAGAAGGTTGGCTCTCTGTTCAGCACGTGTCTGCCCTGCATGGGCCCCTGAGAATAAGCGATCGACAGAGACCCAGGCCCTGCCTTCCGGAGCCCCCGGGTCCAGTCCACAACTGGGACTGGAACCACATTCCCCCAAGGGGGCCGTCCTCAGCCCTGAGTGCCGGGGAGCCCAGGACTTCCAGTCTGCCCCCGCGGGCAGGGAGGCTTTGCTGACCTAGTCTCACTACCTCAAATGCCTGCTTTCTAGTGACACCTGTCTTTGCCCTCCCCAGATCTCCGGATGGACCCAAGCCCTCCCAGACATGGTGGTGTCCCACCTCTTCGGGAAGGTGAGTAGTGTGGACCAGCATTCTGTCATCCACGCTGAGCGAGCGCGTGCTGCCCGTGCGTAGGGCCCAGAGACGAGCAGGACACAAGCCCCCTGGGGATGCCTACCACGCACATAGCTGACGGGATCGGTTTACAGTCAGGTGTATCGCTCACCTTTGTTTTTTTTTTTTTCAAGTTTATTTTTATTTTGTTTTGAGAGACAGAGCGAGTGGGTGAACAGGGAGGGGAAGAGAGGGGGAGAGAGAGAGAGAGAGAGAGAATGAATCCCAAGCGGTCTCGTGCGGTCCGCGCAGAGCCCGATGCGGGGCTCGAACTCACGAACCATGAGAGCAGGACCTGAGTTGAGATCAAGAGTCGGGCGCTTAACCGACTGAGCCACCCAGGCGCCCCCGTATCGCTCGCTCTCTTTTTAACGTAAGGCTGTTTTAACTAGCCTGATTGGACTATAGTAAACTGCACGTTTTGGGAATACAGAATTGAGTAGATGTTGCCGCGCGTCTACACCCGGACAACCACATTGCAACTGGGGTAGCGGACGTCCCCATCACCAGAGTCCCCTCGTGCCTCTTGCTAATCCTTCTTTCCCTGCCCGTCAGACAGCCTCTGCTCTGCTTTCTGTCACTAGAGAGGAGTTCGCATTCCCCAGGTTTTTATATAGAAGTGGGTGGCATCATGAAGTATGGAGTCTTCCTTGAAAAGAACAGCAAACAGAACCCAAAAAACAACTGTGGCTTCTCTCGCCGCACGGTTATTTTGACCTTCATCTCTGTCGTTGGGTTTATCAGTAGTTCCCTCCTTTTTAGCGCTGGCTGCCCATTCTGTGTGTGGGTGTCCTACGATTTGCCCTTCCGTCCACCTGTCGATGGGCATTCGGGTTATTGCCGGTCTGGGGCTATTACAGATACGACCTGTAACAGACACACCCATGGAGTTTGCCGTGTGCCCCGCTCGGTCCTAAGGACTTTTCAAGTATTAACCCATGGAGTCCACTCAAGAGCTCCGTGAGCCATGTGAAAAGTACTAATTCGATTCCCACTTTATGGATGAGGAAACTGAGACCAGAGAGGTTGACTGACTCGTGTGAGGTTGCACAGCCAGGGAGAAGTGGGGCTGGGATCAGAGGCTAGGTGTCTTGCTCCTGTATCCAGAGCAGGGCACTGACCGTCTGTGCTTCCACTCATGGGCTGTTCTGCGGTCACCCCAGGCAGGCCCCTGTCCCTGTCTGGCCAGCCGGCATGGCCCCCGACTCTGGCCGGCAGCCCCAGGAGAGGCTGTGCGGGGGTCCTGACGCAGGCCCAGACACCGAGAAGCCCCTCGGTTGCCCAGCTCAAGGGTGGCTTGCCCTGTTTACCGTGTGGCCCACTCAGCACTGTCTGTTCCCGAGCGGGGGAGTGACCTTCTGAGATGTGACCGGCTGCTCTCCTCTGGGGCTGGCCAGGTGCATCCACTGGGCTCCTTCTTCCATTATTTCCTGGGCCTGCTGTAACAGGCCCCCCCCCCCCCCCCCCCCCCAAACCGGGAGGCTTGCAACAACAGGAACTTAACTGTGTCGCAGTTCCGGAAGCCAGCACTCTGAAAGGGGGTGTCGCCGGGCCACACTCCCTCCAGTGGCCCTGGAGGGAGAGTCCTCCCTTGCTTCCTCCAGCTTCCGGTAGCTTCAGAATCCCTCCAGGCTCTGCCTCCGTCTTCGATGACCTCTCCGTGTCTGTCTCCAATCTCCCTCTGCCTTTGTCTTAGAAGGACCCTTGTCATTAGATTTAGGACCCGCTGGGATAATCTAGAATGACCTCACCTCAGGATCCTTCACTTAATGATATCTACAGAGACCTTTTTCCCGAAGAAGGTAGGCTTCACACTTCCCCGGGGTCTCGACGGGGACATAGCCTTCGTGGCCCCCCTGCAGCCCTCGGTGGCCTTCTTCCCTCTTCCGTGCTGCATTCGGTTTGTGATACATTTTCTTCACCCTGAGTGTATAATCTGAACCTGGTAGGAATATGGAAACAAACAGAGCCAGCTTCTGAGTTTCCTTGCGGGAGAGGGCATCAGGTACAGAGGGAGAGCCTGGCCTGATTGTACCCCACGCGATGTGAGGCATCTGTCGATGCTCCCAACTTGCCGCGGTTGTGTTTTGACCTGAAAGCCCAGCACAGCTAATTCTTCAGACCGTACAGTTCCCGATTTTCTTTTGCGTAGGCTCTTGGCCTCTTTGCTGCTTCAGTGATGAGGGGCTGTTTAGACAATAGCTCGGGCTTGACGTGGGGCCCCCTCCGCTCCCTCCCTGCCCTGCTCTGGTCGCCACTGATCACATCAGGCTGCTTTGTGAAACCTTCAGCATCCGCTGTCGTACAAATGAGAAACAGAGCAAGCTCGTAACTTGTTTGTCCCAAATCACATTCGGAAAGGAACCAGAGAGAGGGAAGGCTGCGGCTTCTGCAAGGCTCCGGTTGGCCCCCCCTCGGGAATTGAGATGGCCCTTCTTTCCAGCAACTTCCCGGGACTTACAGGAGTGGGTTTTGTTTTTCCGGTGTGAAAAACCTCTCAACTCCCCCTTAAAACCATTAATTGCCAACAGTTGCATCACTTTTATTATTTACAAAGGGCTTTTCTGTGCACAATCTCTGTGAAATCCCATAACCTGCAGAGGTAGGTAATATCCACACACACACACACGCACACACACATATTTATTTTTGAGGGAGCCAAGGCTCAGAGAGGTGAAGACATTTACTCCCGTCCCTCACCCCCCACCAGAAAAAAAGAAAAAAAAAAAAAAAAACAACCAAAACACTGATGGATCCAAGCTCCAAATCCGAGAGGACTGACTTCAAATAAAAAGTCCCAAAGTCATGAGCCCAGAAGGGCCTGCTTTGCCCTGGCGGGTTTGTACTCCTTCCCGCTCTCAGCTGATATGCAAAGTCAGACTGGCTCCGGGTGGGGACTTCCGCTTTGGGGAAGGTGTCCTCGGGCTCCAAGGCGGTCGAGCGGATTAGACGGTATCCGGATTAGACGGTATCGTCTCTGTACCTGTATAACCTGAAGAACGGAGATAGCAGTGGCTGGCCCGGGACCAGTCCTAATGCAGGGCACCTCCCCCCTGTCTCCACGCAGGAGGAAATGCAGAATAACGTGGAAGTCGTCCACACCTACCGCCAGCACATCGTGAAAGACATGAACCCCGGCAACCTGCACCTGTTCATCAATGCCTACAACAGGTGCGGTCACGCGGTGGCCATGTGTCAAGGTCCTTTCGTTGGCCTGGAGCGGGGCAGGGGTAAGGCGGAGGGGTTGTAACATTAGGAGGAGCTGCAGCCCCTGAATTCAAGCGAGTAGATTACCCGGACAGGGGTGCGCCTGGGAGTCAGGTACATCTGCGGGTTTTGAGTGCTCCACAAGGCGCTGAGCCACCGCTCCAGACAAGCGGGGCGCGAGCACGAGGAGGGGAGACGCAGTCACGCCCTCGAAGGGTTTTGAGTTATTGCCTGTGTCCCGGCTGGCCCTGGGAAGGACCAGGTGTGGGAGAGCTAAGAGAGCGAGCGAGCGAGCGAGCGAGCAGAGCCCTGGGGGTGGAAGGGGAGGGAGGAGTCCAGGAAGGCTGCCGGGAGGTGTCACTCCAAGAAAAAGCACGTTCCTCCAGCCTTGGGCAAGGGGCTAGGCCTCTTCGCGATAAGTAGCTGCTGGCCTGGACCTCAGCCAGGGGAGGGGACAGCTCGGGAACACCGGTGGCAGCTGGGGGGACGGTCTGCAGACTCCAGCGTGGTCACTCAGTCTGCCAGACCAGCTCTACCAGCCCCCTTCCCAAGCAGGGGGCGGGAAGGAGCCACAGGGGCCGTCTCTGCTCACGGCCAATAACTTCACGAAGGGCATTAGTGTCTGTAACAAAGTTCAGCGTCCGTCTCTTCTTCCCACCCGCCCAGCCTCTCAGTGCGGGAGGGAGAGGTAGTGTCGCCCGTGGGTAACTAGGACGCGGGACCCAGCAGCGCATTTCCTCAGCAGACGCCTCCTGAGGATGGGCGCGGTCAGGCTGTGGGCTGGGCAGTGGACACACAGAGACCAGAACACCCTCCCCGAGGCCCCA
The DNA here is from genome assembly GCF_018350215.1 of Panthera leo. Taxonomy (NCBI): domain Eukaryota; kingdom Metazoa; phylum Chordata; class Mammalia; order Carnivora; family Felidae; genus Panthera; species Panthera leo. The sequence goes on along the minus strand of NC_056695.1, from coordinate 74,393,311 downwards.
CCCACTGCCTTGCCCTCACGATGCCCGTAGGAATCAAGGGGCTTCTCTTAAAAATGCTGGGACACCGTGACCATCGTCCTTTGCTGCTGAGGAAACACGGGCACAGAGAGATTCAGCATCCTGCCCGAGGTCACACAGCTAGGATGTAGAGGGACGTGATTTGAATCTGTCCGTGGCTCCAGGCCATGAGCTGGAAAGGCCGTCCGGTGGGAGCTGCCAGGAGACAGAGAGAGAGAGAGAGAGAGAGAGAGAGGCTCGGTGTAGGTCTGCAGGGACAGAGTCCAGTGGGAAACGGTGGCAGGGTTTGAGATGAGGGGGGTGAAAGGATCACATCTAAGATCTAAAGAGATTGGGTTACTGTGTGAGAGGACTCCGAGTTGGGGCTAGAGAGACTCAGGGCTCCAACTAGGGGGACGGGAGGTATGGAGTGTCTCCACGGGAAATACATGAGTCCCGCTGTCCCTGAAACCATTGATATGGACCCCAAGAGGCCGTGATGTCCCGAGAGCCGTGCGGGTTGGGACACGGGTCGTTTGCCAGAATGGCCAACGACGGGACCCCCTGGGATGGGCGAGATGGGAGGGGCCGCCTCCGGGGCGGGGGCGTCTGCCCGTGTCACCGAGTGACTGCGTTCCTTGCCCGCAGCCGGCGAGACCTGGAGATTGAGCGGCCCATGCCCGGAGCCCACACAGTCACCCTGCAGTGAGTAGATTTTCTCCTGTTCATCATCTGCGTAGCCTCGCTCGGCCACCAGCAGGGCTTTTTCTGAGTTTGGTTAGCCGTGCCACCTTGTGCTGGGACATCGGTGGCGGCGAGGCCGGGGGTGCCTTCTTCCCAGGAGTCAGGCGTGACCCAGCTGCACTTGCCTTCTCCTTGTGCAGGCGTTGAGCTCCTGGGGTGTCCCTGAGACGAGGGTCGGAGCCTTGGATGTCAGGGAAAGAGTCCGCTTCGGATAGGACTTATTAAGCACCTACTTTGTGTCGAGTACGGTGTTAGGCTTTGCTTTCACAGAGCCTGGAGACGAGTCAGACGCAGGACAACCCACCCTAAAGGCTGGCAGGAAAATACGGTCGTGGATGCAGCTAACTGCATTCCACCAGTAATGTCTGCCTTTTTACAGTTTCCTAAGTGAACTGTATTATTTGACACCTGAACTTGCCACGTGCCATTTCCTTTGTCAGGTACGTTCCCTCGGTCTCTGATCTTGACTCACGGCAAAGTCCTACTCCTCCCTCTTTGAGGAGAGGATGCTTGAGGCTAAAAACACCAGGGCATGGAAATTCTCTGGCTTAAATTCATACTAGGGTGTAAATGACTGCCAACCCAGTTTATCTGAAAAGCAAAGCAGAGGATGAAAGGAGAAGGAAATAAAAAGAGCAGAGGCTACTACTGGGGAAACCCGAATAATTTTTTTTGGAACCCTGGTCCCAGCCTGGCGGGCCTGGGAGCGTGTGAATCTTTCAGTGAATTTCGTGTTCCCTCCCCCCTTCTCTCCCTGCCCCCAGGTGTCCTGCTTTGTTGGTGGTTGGGGACAGTTCTCCTGCTGTGGATGCCGTGGTATGTAGAAATCGTCCACTCGTTTCTGTACTTTGTTCAACAGTCCAAATCTGCTTGGCCTTCGGACAGAGGGCCCAGACCCCGGCTCCTTGGCCTGGTGACTGCCAGTCCTGTTTGCTTGGTAGCGGGCCCTCCGACTTTTCTCCCAGGCCCCATCACCTGCCCGTCTGCCTCCCACTCGTTTGTTTCTACGGACGTGTTTGCCACTTGGCTTCCTGGCCGAGACACTCTGCTCTCGTTTGGGAACCCGTTTGCAGACCTGGTTGGCACCTGATTGTCTGGCGGGGCAGAGAGACACTGGGGAGTGGGGCTTAGACAACCCTTTCTGGGTCATTCCACCCCTGATTCCCACCTATGATGTTGTGGAGGCAAAGCAAAGACTCTGCCTTTCCAACATGCCCCTAGCAGGGGACAGAGGGACTTAGGGGCTCCTGAGCAGAGTCCTAAAGTGGTGATGTGCCTCGTGCAGTGGGCTGCAGAGTGAGATTTGCAAAGGCTCATTTGGCAAAGAGCTGAGACGTCTTAATGGACTGTGGGCGACCTGTGATCTAACCCACTGGGCGTAATCATAGGATGCATCAGTAGAGATACACTTCTCACATCAGAGGAGGGCATAGCTCTCCGGTAGGCACTTTGAACATCACAGGTTACGTGTGGGCATTTTGCCCAATTTTGGATGCACTGCTAAGATGGTCACTGACAACGCGAAGAGGGGAAGCAGCTCATAGTGGATCCCAGTTCGCATGGTGGTCAGGACTGGAGATGTCGAACGTGTAGCATCTGCGGCCGCGACTGGTGAAACAAGGCCATTCAATCAGCAGCTCTTTCCAGAGTCTCCTCTGGGTTTTAGCGAGTCTTCATAACAACCCTTGGAAAAAGACATTCCCCTCATTTTATTGATGACGAAACTGAGGCTCAAAGAAATTGCCCGAGGTCGCTGCACGACAAGGTTGGAATTTATGGCCGCCTTGCTTAATCTCGAAGCCCGCGTTCTTCCTTCCGTGCTAGCGGGAACGCTGGGGTCGTTGACGCCAGTGGCAGGGAAGTGAGGAGGGGGGAAAGACTGGAGCCTGGGGCTCCAGATAGAAAATTAACACATTTCTTCCCCTTTTCCCCGTCCAGGTGGAGTGCAACTCGAAATTGGATCCAACAAAGACGACTCTCCTCAAGGTACCGACACAGTGAGGGGGGTTGGTGCGAGTTCTCTCTTAGGAACCCCTGGCGGCCGCAAGATTGAGTCGTGCCTGACTGAGGCAGAGCTGGTGGTCAGAAAGCGTAGAAATGATGATTTCACGTGCATGCGTTCACAGACATCTCTCTGCTGGGCGCTGGCTGGACACCCGAGGCTGTGAAGACGAAAGGGACCCTCTCTGGGACCCCGAGAGTCCGTGGGCTCTGATGAGGGATGGCCCAGAGTTGTGCGGGCAGGGGCTGTGCCAAGGGTGGGGCTGGGGCGTTCCTCCGAGAGGGGCTGGTGCCTGTGGGAGAGGAGAAAACGCCCCCCCCCCCCAAGGGCCATGGAAGAACATCTCCAGCAAGTTCACTAGGCCTTGAGGCCGGGTGGGGGGTGTGAGCCCTCCCTGACCTGACCGCACAATCCAGCCCGGGAGGCGTCTGATGCTTACTGAGGAGGGGGGGGCCTGGTCCCCGTAACTGGCTCTTTACGCACATTTTCTTCCAAGATTCCCTCACCAGGAAATTGCAAGACGGGAAGATGGCAGGCTTCGGGCCTGAGGGGGCCGCTGATGGGCTAAGGCGGGAGCCCCTTTGTCTAAGTTACCCCAACACACCTGTTTGTCTGGACTCCGACAGCATCCGGGCTGCTGTCCCAGGACAGAGATGGACAGGCCACAGTCACTGCTGACAGGGAGAGGGGGAAGGAACATTCTAGAAGGGTGGGTTGGTCTCCTAGTGTCCATAACAAGTACCACCAGCTGGGTGGCTGAAAGTCACAGGAGACTGTTGTCTCCCCATCCGGAGACCATAAGTCCAAAGTTAGGGTGTCCCTGGCTTGTGGCCACCTCAGTCCCATCTCTGCCTCCGTGCCCCCCAGCCTTCTCCTCTGGGTGTCTCTGTGCCCCAATATCCCCCTGGTTTTAAGGACCACGGTCATTGGATTTAGGGTCCACCCTAATCTTAACTCATTCCGTCTGCAGAGGGCAGGTGACCTGAGAAAAAGTGGCCGATTTGATGGTGGATGGGGATCCAACCCGTTTCAGCCCGATTCCAGACAGACTGTCCCCGCTGCACTCCTCTGCCCGGCTGCCTGGGCCCTGGAGTTAAATTCTGGCGTCCCGTCCCTGCATTCCCTTACCCAGGGAGCCTCAGTTAGCGTGGTCCTGAGGCTAGCCCTCAGGGTCTGGCCTTAAGACTGAGGGCCATGGGATGGCCCGGCCTCAGCCGCTGTCACACACGCCTGCCAGACCTCCGTCTCTCCAAGCCACCTTCACCCCATCCCACCCTGCCGCCCGGGGTCTCCCGAGCCCTGGGCCCGGCTAATAGTCACACGTGCCTGTGGCACCCTTGACTGAGAGGTGGCAGCTTTAGCTTTGGTGAGTCAGTAGGAACTTTGGAAGCCGCGGCATTTACCAGGGTGACCGGTGAAGAGACCATTAGGCCTCTTAGATGGAGCCGTTTCTTTCTGAGGGAGTAAAGAGAACATGCAAACAGGGCCTCATGCAGTGAAGGCTCTCGGGTCAGACGGACCCTGGCCAGAGCCTCACCGGGGCTTTGAGCTCTCCCGGCGTCGGCCGTCAGGAAGGCACAGGTCAGTGCCGAGATGGACTGTAACCAGAGCGGCCCTGCTCGGTGGGGATGGGTGTTTCCCCGCCTGTAATGTGCCCAGAGTGGGGGCAGGGCAGCAGCAGGAGGGCGCCCACTTGGAGGTACCCCTCTTCTGGGGCATCTGGCACTAACCAGCTTCCCTCTCTCCTAGATGGCGGATTGCGGTGGCCTCCCGCAGATCTCCCAGGTGAGCCCCACCTGCCACCCCTCCCCAGGCGGAGGGCAGGTGCCTCTGTGGCCTGTTATTACCCCTCGTCCCCCGCCTCCTGCCTGTCCCCCACCCCACCGTCACATCCGCTCACACTGTGGACGCGTTACTGTCTATACACGGTGCTTGCACATCAGGGCTTCGTGCAAGGAAAATAGGAACCACAGGTGCGGAACCACAAACCGCGAGATCGTGACCTGAGCCAAAATCACGAGTCAGATGCTTAACCAACTGAGCCGCCCAGGCGCCCCTCTGTGTAATTTGTTTTTAACGACAAGACAAAATGCCGCTGCACAGATACACTGTAATTGATTTTTCCTGACGCCCTATTGCCGGACACGTACAAGTTATTTCTGGTGCTTCAGAGATCCCTGCGGTGCTACAGAGATCAGTTCTCTGATTGGTTTCATGTGGCCCCACCAGTTTCAAGGATTGTCTGGTGGAAAAGGGAGAGTCTCGGCTCTGAGTCCCCCAGTGAGCCGGCGATGGCTGAGAGGTTCATCTGGCTGCCCCCGGAGCTGTCCCAACAGAAAACAGCCTTCTCTTTGGGGGTAGTGAAGTGTTTCACTGGGGATCGGAAGAAGAGATCCCCGAGAAGTCGATTTCTGCATCAGGTGGATCCTGGATCTTGACTCATTGCTCTGGACCTTCTCTCACTGCAAGCCCCTCCCTCCAGAACTCTGTACAGAGGTAGAGGCACAAGTGGCCGTTGGTGGCTCGGTTATGCTCTCCGTCGTGTCCCCCTCTGCTGCCACTAGAAAAGGACAAAATCCTTTCGGTGTTTTATCTGCTGTTGCGTTATGCCTGTCTGACAGCTGGGAGAAGCCAGAGAAGGATGGGGTGTCCCAGCCATCAGAGGGAACAGATGGGCTCCCAGCAGAGCCCTGCTTAGACATAAGTGTGAGTTAATACCCGCACATTAGCGGTGGAAGCTTTATCCATGCAGCCTGCCCCCGAGATTCCTGCTGAGACGGCGCAACTCCAGGACGGGCTAGGGAGAGAGGGGCCAGTTTTCCTTCCATTTGACCTCCCTCCCTCTCCCTCTCCCTCCACCCGCCTTCCCTTCTTCCTTTCTCTATGTGAAATGAGAACAGATCCAACCCTAACCGTAGTTAAAGCACATTATGAATGTGTGGCAACAGCTGAACCAGCCCAGGCTTCCGGGAGACCAGTTCAAGGAGGACCGTTTACCGTGTAATCCCTCCCCTTTCTGCCCTTACGAGTTGGGTGCGAGTTTACGGAGGCCGTTCCCATCCTTCATTCCATTTGAAAGGGGAACAGTCCTTAGGGATGAGAAGAGCAAGTATTTATTGCAGTGACACGAAAGGGGAAAGATTGTTTCTGCCGCCATGCTGGCACGGAAGTCCCTGGCTGCCTGCAGCCCCGACTTGTACCTCTTGTCACTTGCTTACCATTGTCACACAAACCCCAGAGGACATCTTGAGCCCAGTCTCTCTTTTAAATGACATGTGGCTCTTGGTAGAATAGTGGCAGGAGTTGGTGGAGGTGGGCGGGAGCACTGCCTCTGCTGATGACTTCTTCACGGGGTAGGAGGAGTAAGAGGAGAATAGACCCAGGGCATTGCATTTGAGAGTTGTAGTTAATTCAGACTGTGAATATGGCCTTTACTTGGGAGCATTCACCCCCCAGTTCGGATTAAATTAAATTTGGGGGAGTAATTGGTAGAACCGGGTGTGTTCTTGGCATTCCCAACTCATTTCACTCACAGTAGCCCCACTGATTTGATTAACTGGTTGGCCTGACTATCCATCCATCTCTCCATCCATCCATCCATCCTTCCTTCTTCCATTTTTTTCTGGTCTTCCGTCTGTCCATCCTTTCTTTTCATCCATCTGTCGATCCTCCTTACTTATATCTGTCAATCTTACTTCCCTTTTAGTTATTCACCATCGTTTCTTCCTTCCATCTCTCCAGCCATCCAGCCTGCTCTTGAGGCTGAGAAGGAACTGCCTTGAGAACACAGAGTTTAGAAAGCTCTGGATTAATCCGTAGGACCCACCCACCGCTAACTAATGGCAGGACCTTGGACAGATTATTTGCCTCCATGACTGTTCACAATGAAATCTATGTGAAAATGGCACCAACCTCGTATAGTTGTTGTCAGGGGAAAATGAGGTAGTGCCACAAATGCCCTCAGCACCGCGGGTGGCACATGATGTTGGTGCCCTTACATTCTAGAGGCTGAGTTAGACACATCAGCTTATCGGTGTAGTCTTCTTTATAGAACCTCTCAGAAGAAAGCGTGGCTCTCTGTTCTTGTTTCACAGGCGAGGTCATACAACCTGATCAACCCCCACCCCCACCCCAGCTACAAAGTGAATTTGAAATTTTTCTCCCCAGCCAGAGCTGACTTTGGTCCCCGTAGTATCTCATCGCCTTCCCTTTCCTTTTGTGTGTTGTTCTAACAACATGTGGTGGCCTTCTCCCTCGGGTCAAGCTCTTCAGCGAAGGTGACCACGGACACAGCTCCATGAGGCCATTCGTGGTCTGGACCTCCGGGGACTGACCGCACTCTCTCTCTTTTTGTCTCTTGCAGCCGGCCAAGCTTGCGGAGGCCTTCAAGTACTTCGTGCAGGGCATGGGATACAGTAAGTGTGGCATTTCCAAGCAGGTGGTAGGTGGAGGGCAGGTGTGGGAATTGAAAATACGATGACCCGAACCGGGTTCGGATGAGTACTCTGTGTCACCTTGGCCACCTTCAGCTTTTTGCAAACTGGGAAGGTCAGGAGAAGAAATATTTAGGTGTGTGGAGGACGGAGGGCAGCGTAGAAATTCTAGTGTCTCCTTTATAGCACAGGGGCTTCTTCTGTCTCCACTGATGAGCAAAAGTTGTTTTACAGCAGGGAATTTTCTGTAGATTTAGCTGAGGACTAGCTCGTTAAGCACCAGGAAGACAAGAGCAAGCCATGAAAACCTTTTACCTGTTGCCTACATGCTTTCTTAAGAGCCTTCCAGTCGTAGGTGATGATGATGGTGTTGATGCTGATGATGAAAGAGCGTTAGTACATCCTTCATTTTTTCTCGTTTCGTTATCGCGACCATCCTATGAGAATACCCTTCTCTCGTTTCACAAGTGATGGCCTTAGGCTTTGAGACCTGAAGCAAGGAGCAGAGTGGGGATCTCTGAAAGTTCTTTGAAAACTGTAAAGCTTCTGTGCCGGCAGGTGAGAAAGTCGCTTCTGCTCAAGACCGTGCGTCTTTGCTAACCCATTAGATTAGGGAATTGAAGGATAAATACGAGCATAATTCAAGACCTTGTGGTTTCTCACTTGATGACTATAGTTTGTTGGACACCTACAGCCCTTGTTCATAAATGCAGTCCCGTGACCAGAACAGGCAATGCCGAGTTCAAGCAGCTGGGTTCCAGCCACAGGGGGTGCCCGTTGACGTGTGAGCCATGATGGGGTCCTTTTGACTCTTTCTGCCTACTGTGTAGAATTATAATTTATGTGCCCATCTTAACTAGGAAGCCTGAATGTCTAATCTCTTCTGGGTTTTTTTTCCCCCCCTCTGAGACTGAAACTATTTGTTCATTTAAAATAGTAATGACGTGTTTGGTAAACTGACCACAGTCTTAAGATTGGCCTCAGCCATGTTTAGTTTCTAGAGAGGCCAAGAGCTGCTGAGCCTGATTTATATACTTCGGGCAGAGTCTGTGTCCCGAGGTGCCCTATCCCAACAGAAAACATCTGCCTGTGGGTCTCCTGCCTTTTGATCCGCTTTCCCCACAGGAAAGTGTGCGGGCAGAGACGGTGCCTGGAGGATGCCGTCGGGCAGGCTTCATTTACCTGGCAGGGCGTGTGTCATGATTCGTTTGTCTTGGGCCTGCCCTGGGTTTGGATTTCTGCCTTGAAAGTGTATTCTGGGGAGAAAGGAAGTGAAAGGCAGGTTTTGTTCCATCCGACACACACACACACACACACACACACACACACACACACACACACCAGCTTCTATTTCCAGAAAGCTGAAGCATCCGGCAGGTTACAGGGGAAGACGGCAGGAAGGCATTTAGTCCCAGAGGCGTCAGCCACAGAAAAAGCGCGTCGTCGTCTACTCGAGTGCCTGCCTGTTCAAGCTGGGCCAGGCCTGGCTAGCTCTTTGCCCCCGTGACACCGTTCTGTAGTCGCCAGGGCCCCGCCAAGGTCGGCCAGACTCTCAGATTTGGGGTTGAGGAGTAGGTGAGTGGCAGAGGTGAGAATGATCTCACTTCTCTCTGGATTTAAACACTAGCTCTTTGAGAAGGGAATTCAGTACAGCAAAGACGAATTCTCTTTGTGGGTATGTGTCCCAGAAAGCCAACTCCCATGCCCATGGGGCGAATAATGTGCCACCTCAGATGGCAATGTCTGTTGTTCAGCGTGGCCTTCGCAGTGATGCTTTATTTGGGTGATGTGCTAGCTTCCTGTAGCTGCCCTGAGAGCTCCCCACACCCTGGATGGCTTAAAAAAGCAGAAATTTATTCTCTCATACTGCTAGGGTTCTAGGAAGCCAGAGGTCCAAAATCAAGAGAGATGCAGGGTCATGCTCCCCTCAGAGGTTCTAGAAGGCTCTTTCCTTGCCTCATCTCAGCTTCTGGTGGGAGCTGGAAGTCTCTGGTGTTCCCTGGCTTGTAGCCACATTACTCCCATCTCTGCTCTGTGGTCACGTGGCCTTCTTCCCTGTGTGTGTGTGTGTGTGTGTGTGTGTGTGTGTGTGCACGCACGCGTGCGTTTTGCAGGGCTGTTCTGTCTCCTCTTCTGAGGAACCAGCCATTGCATTAGAGCTCACCCTAATCCGGTATGGCCTCACCTTGTCCTATTGGCAAGGACCCTATCTCCATTCTAAGATTCTGGTCGATATGACTGGGGGGGGGGGGGGGGAGGGGGAGGGGCAGGGTTCAGTCCTGTACTTCCTTTCACTTTCTCAGCCACCTGCTACGTGCAAGGGCATTTTCAGTCCCGAAGAGTGGACGGTGCCATTGATCGTTCCTGGAAGCTCACGGGCTTCTCTGGAAGAGATGGCAGGTGATGGCTGGGCCGCAGACTTGCTGTGTGGCCGCGGTTCCCCCACCTGTGGCGGATGGGTATCAGCCCAGCCGGCCTGGACGATCTTCCCCACTCCAGAGGTTGTGGGTGGTAGGGGGTTGTGGTACACGGGCACACACGTGGGTTTTGCTGCCAGGGGATTGGCATTCCCATGTTACTGAAGGTGATGGAGGGCTCCGAGCCGGACTCTTCCAGAGTCACACAGCTGTGAAACAAGCGGCAGATTTGGGATTCAGACCCACCTGTAGGTTCAAGCAACCGTGTGGCCGCCGGTCCTTACCCCCATCAGAGCCTCACTTGTCCACCTCTGTGAGTGGATACAGGGAGGACAGAGAGCCTGGTGGCCGGATCGCCCCAAGGATGGGCAGGCCAGGCACGAGGAGGCACCGTTGCCGACGGGCAGGTGCCTCTGAGGTTCTCCCCTCCCTAACCCGGTGCCCCCCACCCCTCTCTCCCCAGTGCCCTCGGCCAGCATGACCCGCCTGATGCGCTCCCGCACGGCCTCCGGCTCCAGCGTCACGTCCCTGGAGGGCGCCCGCAGCCGCTCCCACACCAGCGAGGGCACCCGCAGCCGCTCCCACACCAGCGAGGGTGCTCGCCTGGACATCACCCCCAACTCCGGGGCCACCGGCAACAACGCCGGGCCCAAGTCCATGGAGGTGTCCTGCTAGGCGGCCTGCGCCGTGGCCGTCCCCGGACTCTGGGCTCACGCAACCGCCCTTCCTCCAGCCCTTCCCGCCCTGCCTGCCACACCACACGTAACTCGTATTAACCCAAAGCTTATGGTGTAAGACAGCTCTGGGGGGACAAAGTTAGACCGGGTTTGTCGAGGGCGCCTCTCCCATCAGGGCAGGGCGGGCAGACCAAAGGAAAAGAAGCATCTCAGTGTCCTGTGCTCATTGGCGGGTGGCCTGGCGGCCACCCTCTTACCCTCCCTCAGAGACGCCAAACTGCCAAAAACAAGACGCACCGCCCTAGACGCTTCCTAAATCCAGGCCTAGGCTGGTTCTAACGGGCATTTTGTCGGAAGCCCAGCCCCTCTACTTCCTGTTTCCTCTCCAACTAAAGAACAACTGACCCAGTTCCTGGAAACAAAACCCCGTTCTGATTTGGGTAGGGGGAGAGCCGCGGATGGTGGGGAGCTCTTTTAACTCAGCAAAACAGGAAGCGGGAAAGAGGTGGACTTTCTGTGGAGGCTAGAACGCTTGGAAAAACAAATCTACGCAGTGAAACGTGAAGAAGTAGGTTTCTCAAGTTCGTGTATATATCCACTTTTTAATGCCGAAACACACAAGCCTGCTTTTCTGGCATCCTTTCAATGGGTGGTGAAAGCGGGCGACAAAATCTCCGGGTTTTCCCAGAGAAACAGTCTTGGCAAACATTGGTATCGTGAATTCAAGTCTTTGGCTCAGCTGTCTTGCCTCCTCCACAGCCCCAGCTTCCTACCCCAAGTTCATGAGTGAGTGATCATGTTGTTTGTGGGGAAGATCATTTAGGTTTGCACTTGCTTTCTTTGAAATGGAGGGAAACATTCCAAACAGCTGTACCTGGACGTGATGAGTCTCCACGCATTGGGGGGTGGGGGGGGGGTGGGAGGGGGGAGCAGGGGCAGGGGAGTGGGGGTGGGGGGCTGTTTGGGTTATTAGATATACGGGATTTCTGTGGTTGTGATGGGATCCAGTACAATTGTGATCGCAGTCGATCCCGCCCTGGTTCCCGGGAATCTTGTGTGATTGAGTGAAATCTGGTTTCCGATCTTTGACAACTGGGGTTGAGTCTGAACTTGACGGCTGAGTGTTTCTGACCTGGTAACGTCACTGGATCTGCGGGTAGAACTGTTCTGCTCTTGTAGGGGGTGGGGATTCACACAGGGAGTGGTGGCTGAGAAGATGTAAGGATTCTGGAAAGTTCCATGGGATTTCCTTCCCTCTCCTGCCGTCCCCTCTTCCCTGCCCCTCTAACCTTTCGCTGAATGGGGCGGCACCACTGACATTTTTGGGCAACGTGAGCATAGCTGTCAAATTCCTACACTACTGCCTTTTGATTTCATTTGGCTAACCATTTCTTATAGGAAGTTTGCTCAGAGTGGATGGATGGTTGCGAATCAGCCGCTGGGGCCTGGTGCTTTCTGGGACCCTAGAGTTGGTAGAAGGAAGTATTCAAGGCTTCCAGGTTGCTTGAGGGGCAGTGACTCAGTTTACCGCGCCTGCCACCTGGGAGGCTTCCCCTGACCTGTGCAGAAAGGTCAGGGGTCAGGGCAGGAGTGGCTGAATCCAGACAGGAAAAAATGTTGTGTACAAGGCTTTCCAGAGGAGTTTCTTAATGAGATATTTGTATTTATTTCCAGACCAATAAATTTGTAACTTTGCAGTGGCTTGTGTCTTTTTCCTCTGAGAGATCGTGTGTGTGTGTGTGTGTGTGTGTGTGTGTGTGTGTGTGTAGCCCCACCGTATAGGGAGGGGTCCTTCCTTACCTGGGACCTCCTGACACCTATCTTGGAGCATTGCTGTCCCATAAGAATATGAAGCAAGCTGCAGATGTTAAGTGTAAATTTTCCAATAACCACATTCTAAAAGGAAGAAACAAATGAAATTAATTTTAATAATATATTTCACTTAACCCCAGCATATCCAAAATATTACCAGTCCAACATAGAATCCATATAACAGCTAATAAGGTATTTCAGCATCTTTATACTAAGAAAACAGTGAGTATTTCACACCATAGCATCTCTTAATTCAGACCAGCCCCATTTCAGGGGCTCAGTACCTTGGGCCAGCACCGTGACAAAGGGTTAAAGCTTTTCAAGCTATATTTAGAAGGGAAAAAAAATTTTTTTTTTTTACGTTTTATTTTTATTACAGGAAAGCATGTGATAAGACCACTCCCTTCTCACCGCCAGTGACAATTGCTATAATGTGTGTTTCCACTGCACTGAAAAATTAAAAAGTTAAAAAAAAAAAAGTAAACACAACAGGTTTTAGTATAACCTCCCATTTTTATTTAGGCTTTTTAGGCTTGGTTTCAAATTTACAGAACAATTGCAAACCTAGCGCCGAGTTCCCATAGACACCCAGTTTCCCGATTCGTAATATCTTCCTTTATTGTAATTGACCACAGCTAAGAAATCGACACTGGCACATTGCTATGAGCAGAGCTCCACACTTTACTGGAATTTCCCTAGCTTCCGTCCCAGGATCCCATCCAGGCTGCCACATTACATGCAGTCCTCATGCCTCCTCAACTTCCCCTGGCTTATAACTGAGTCTCAGACTTTCCTGGCTTTTGATGACCTTTTTGAGAAGCCCTCGTCAGGCATTTTGTAGAATGTTCCTCGATTAAGGTTTCTGTGGTACTTTTCTCATGGCTCAAGGGGGGTGGTGGGTTTTTGGAACGAAGACCACAGAGGCAAAGTGCCAGGCGATCAGCATGACGGGTCAACGAAAGAGTTACCCCGGATGCGGTTGACCTTGAGCACCTGGCCGAGGCTGTGGTTCCCAGGGTTCTCCACTGCCCTGTTACTTCTTCCACTGTCCCACATTCGTCCTGTGGAAGGAAGTCACTAAACGCAGCCTCTGCTCAAGCCCACCTCCCCTTTTTAAAATGTTTTTAATGTTTATTTTTGAAAGGGGGTGGGGGGTGAAGACAGAGGGAGACGCAGAACCCGAAGCAGGCTCCAGGCTCCGAGCTGTCAGCACAGAGCCTGATGCGGGGCTCGAGCTCACGAGCTGTGAGATCATGACCTGAGCTAAAGTCGGACGTTTAACCAACTGAGCCACCCAGGCGCCCCGTCCACCTCCCCTTTTAAATAGCTATCTTGCTGTTACTGGTATTGGCTTTTCTTCACTGGAAGAGTTTCTTAGAGTGTGCTACTCACTGAAAACTTGAAGTCTGCATTATGGTGGATTATGGTCTGATTTGGAATGGCAAGGAGTTAGTTAGCACAGTGCAGAAGGGCAAGAAGGCATTCCCAGCCAAGGGGCCAGTGTAGACGCCAGAGGATGGAAGACGAGGGCCTTTGTGAGGAGCCTGTAGTGTAGACCGGGGCGGGTGACCTTGGAGGCTGACAGGCAGTGAGGCAGTAAGAGTTGTATACGTGTAAGATGACGATTCCATTAGAGTCATGTGTAACTACCCAAATGTGACCACTGTGTGACATAATAGCTTATGCTTCTTTATTAAGTTGAATAGTGGCATTGGGGCAGATCTCAACAGAATTTCTAGGTAGTGATAAGCATAAGAATATCTTGAGATATCTGCCAACCGGTGATACTGGGGTTCGTTGCCTATGCTTAAACGGAAGAGTGTGCTAAACCACAGTTAGACTGAACACAGAGATGCATTTGACCCTCATCCTAGTACGTGGCCCCTGAATTCTATCCCCGGACTGCTGGTCGGGCGACCTCAGGGTAAAGAGCTAGAGCGACCTCCTGCTCTATCTAGCTGCAGGAGAAGTTTTTTCCAATTGGCAAGAAGCACCTTCTCTGTGTCAGGTCCTGTGCGGGAGTCAGAACAGAGAAAGGGCAGGTGATGGTAAAGCCGAGAAGCAAGTTCCATAGCAGCAGGTGCATACATCAGCTTTGGGGAGTGGGGGCATGGCGCAGACCCCCGCTGGACCCGCTGGGCTCAGCTCCTCGGGGCTCGGGCTTCCAGGGCGGGCGTGAACTGTTACAGGGGTTTGCATGCACCAGCAGCTACCGAGAGATAGGATACCCAAGAGGCTTTTTGCCAGCTGGGAGGTCTATTTCTGTCCTCCTAGCTACTTGTTTTGGTTTCTAGCCCCAGACCCTTGGGTTTCGGTAGTAGTTGGGAGACCAAGTGTGCTCTGAGATGACCCATGTGCAGGATCTGTGGGGACGGCCGAGGGCTTCAACTGTCGCCCTGTTCATTGTCCCTTCTCAGACACAACCTCACTATCCGTCCTTGGATCGGACCCTCGATGTAGCCCCGATCCATCTGGTCACGTACTTGTCTTGGGCTTCATAGGCTGCGGGGAAGTCTTTCAACGTTGTCCCACGTCGATTCCCAAGGCGGAAAGTGAAACCTGGCCTTGTGAGGTTGGAGACCGGATTAGGGAGGGGACCTGGGGAGCACATCAGTTTCGTTCTTTGCAAGATCAGATTTCTCTGTGCCTCCAAAGCCCAATAAAATGGTGGCTCTTACCCAAAGGCTGTGACCTTCAGGTTCTTAGATGCGGAACGAATCAGGTCTTTGTGTCTCCTAAGGGAAAGAATAGAATTGATTCAGCTTGATTTCGGTATCCACTTGCTGTCCAATCCACTATAACTGGGTTTGTCCTTCCCAACCCCCTCTCCCCACATGACTGCCTCAGGGGTTCTAAGCAACCGACGTTGTTGTGGCCTGTAAATCGCCATGGGCTGCGCCCAGTTAAATTCATTGACAGCCAAACTCACTGTTGCTGGACAGACCCTTCCTTATCCCTGCTCTGAGAAGTATTTGTTTAATGCCCCTGTGTGACAAGGGCATCCTGCAGACACGGGCCCAGGAGTCCGTGCGGTATTTATGATGTGTATCCCCGTAGGTGTCCTTTTCTCCGATATGAGCATTTCTTTGGCATCTCCCGGGCCAGCACAGATGCCCGGCACCAAACAGGAGGCTTTTGTCAAACAGACAAACGCTTCCTCGAATGATAGCAATATTTAGCAAGTATTGTTGTTTCCCCTTTTTAGCCTTTATCTGTGAGGATGAGTTATCTTTGCTTCACCGTTACGAAAGCCGAGGCTCAGAGAGACGAAATGGCTTGTCCAGTCATTTCTAAAATAAACTACATCCCTCGCTGCCTTTTAAAACAGTTCACTGAGCACATGACTAATGCAGCCACTATTGACGTCTTGGGATGCTAGAACATCAGTTCGTTCCCTGGACCGGACACAGATGACCTTAAGGCTCTTATTGCTTGTGGGGATATTTGTCTGTTAAATAGTCTCGCCCAGGCTTGGATGACCTGTCTTTCACTGTGTCTTCTCTCTGCTTCTTAATTCTTCTGTCTCGTCCTCTGCTGGCAGGCTGATGCTTCCTCGTGGCTATCAATAAGCCGGCTTTTAACAGCTTCCTCTCCCTCCTGATGGGAGTCATTTTGGCTCAGTTCTCTACTTGGAAGGAACTCAGGTGCAGCAGGACCTTAGACTTCTGAACACGTAGGATGCTTCTGCATTTTTATTTCATCAGGGAGGGGATCGAGAGCACTGAGATCTCGGCCACATGCTTTTTTTTTTTTTTTTTTTTTTTTTTTTTTTTTTTACCTTCACAATAAAGTGCTCTGGCCGTTTTCCCTCCATCCCATTTCGTGAAATTTCACCCACCTGATATCATCAGAAATGTCTCCCCTAATCTACACATTTCTCTTAATCTGGGGCATCTATAGGACTCCATGATCTAACTTCCAATTTTGAAAAAGGTATGCGTCAGGACAGAAGTGCTCTGGGAAAGGATTCACGTGGCCATTATCCTTTTCTTGGCATTGATTCTTTCCCTATTATAATAGCATGATGTGTTTCGGGGTTAGTGAACGAGGGGGATTTCCCCAGAAGGCATCAAACGTGTCTTTCACCCCATGTACTCGGTCATAGGCACATCTGTTCACGTGGCTATGCAGGTACTATGTAGTGCCCCGGGTTTGGGAGACAGAAAAGTATGGCACCTTTCCTGCCTTAAAAAAGCAGGGTGTTTAGGGGCGCCTGGGTGACTCAGTGGGTTAAGCGGCCGACTTCGGCTCAGGTCATGATCTCACGGTTTGTGAGTTCGAGCCCCGCATCGGGCTCTGTGCTGGCAGCTCGAGGCCTGGATCCTGCTTCGGATTCTGTGTCTCCCCCTCTCTCTGCTCCTCCCCTGCTCACACTCTGTGTCTCTCTGAGTCTCAATAATAAATAAACGTTAAAAAAATTTTTTAAAAAAGCAGGGTGTTTAATCAAATTATAGCACATAATGAAGACATAAAAAGAAAAGTTAGGGGATCAAGCAGCATAGGATTAAAATAAAAAAGCGTTCAATCAAACATTGGTGACACCTTTCCTCTATATTTGTTACTCTGAAATAACCATCTAAATAAGTAAAAAGTATACAGGCACATACCCTGACTCCAATTTTTGCTGTCGTTTTGCTGGTTATCCCCCCGTTCCTGAAGAAACTGAAAATCTGCCAATAATACCTGGTTTCGTTAAGTGCTTACCACGCGCCAAGCTCGGTCCTGGAACCCCGAATGCCATTTGCATTTTCCACATCACAACATCGCCGCCACAAAGGCAGGTCCCATCCCATCATTTTCTGCATCTCAGAGCTGAGGAGACGGAGGTGCAGAGGGATTACGTGAGGAATTCCAGGAAAGACTGAAGTGTGCAAAGATCCACTCGACCCCCGAAGTCAGAGCGGTTTCCTTTTTTTTTTTTTTTAAGTTTTTAATCTTTATTTATTTTTGAGAGAGAGAGACAGAGTGCGAATGGGGGGAAGAACAGAGAGAGAGAGACACACACACACACACACAGAATCTGAAGCAGGCTCCAGACTCCGAGCTGTCAGCAGAGTGGGGCTCGAACTCACGAACCGTGAGATCACGACCCGAGCCGAAGTCGAACGCTCAACCGACTGAGCCACCCGGGCGCCCCCAGAGCGGTTTCCATTTTACCGTGCAACCTCCCCCACACGCCTCTTTACTCTCGCTGGTTCCTAAGGCAGCTGGCAATCTCCATCTCTGTACATCCGACTCTCCAACCCCTGCTTCCCCAGTCCCTGCCCTGTGCCACACCCCGTGCTAGGCCCAGAGGATGCCATCATAGTCCCTGCCCTCAAGGTGCTAGCTGGAGATGTAGAAAGGCATTGAGTGAGTGAGTGAGTGAGTGCGTGAGTGAATGAATGAATGAATGAATGAATAAATGAATGAGCAGTAAAATTTCCGGAGCTACCTTCCAGCGTGGACATACTTGTAGTGCTGGTCTTTTGTGAATTTCAGAATTCATACTTCTAAGCCCGTCTCCAAATTTCTAGCTATTTTTATGACCGTATGTGAAATATCTGGGACCTAGTCTCCACCACCTGCACATCTGTGGAATGAACTCGATGTTCCACCGTGACGCATGATAACTGCACACACAAGAAGATCTGGTAAGTCATTTTGCTGATGATTTATTGCCTTAAGGACAAAAGCATAAACGGGGAATTTGCGCACCGAAAATCCTTCACGTCGAACAAACATGTTCCACGTTACACAAATCATGAGAAAAATGAGGAATGTTGTAAAACATGACAGATCGCCCAAGTGCTCTTTTTTTCCTCTGTTGGGAAATTCCAAAACATTCCTTCATTTGTTTTTTAGTCACTTGCAAAAATGGCGGTAGGAATACTTAAATATGAAGTCACAGTTTGGAAACAGATATAAACACACAGACACACACACACACACACACGTACACGTATATGTGCACAGATACACAGTTGACCGTTCTGACCACTCGTGAGTCCCAAGCTCTGCAGGCTTATTATTGCAGTTGCTTTACAGCAAGATAAGTCTTTAAAAAGCAGTGACTTAATTCAATAGAATAGTCAGGGGTTTCGTTGCTTCCCCATGATCTCTATGTACACACAGCACAATGTTAATGAGATTATAGACAACTGTATCGTTCAAACCTACTTGCTTGACTCCCTCTCTGAATCACCTTGAAATTAACATTGTCCAGACACAACCCTGTTGTCAGTAAAGCACCTCTTGGTACCTTTTGATTTCGGGGGCATGCGCACCGGGCTTGGGGTCAGGAGAGATGGCTCAGGGGTCAGACTGACCTTGGTTGGCAATCCCGGTCTGCGGTTCCCTAGCTAGTAAGACACTGAGCAGAGGACGTAACATCTATGAGCCTCAGCGTCTTCTCTCCGAAGCGGAAAACGATTATAACGCCAAGTCTCATAGGTTTGCTATGAGGACTAAGAAAGATACAGCAGGAAAGCACCTAGCCCAGGCCTGGCACTCAGTAAGTGCTCGCCAAGTGTTGACAATAAGGTTTAGCAAGAAGTGGTGGTTTGAGAATACAGGTTTCCTCTCTCCCCACCTAAGCACACCAGAGAAATTCACTTGAGGCGCTAATGTGAATTTCTTCACCAAAGGCTAACAAATCCTTCGTGTACCTTCCCCTTATCCCAGAACACGGAGTAACAAAGGACTGGAGACACCATCTGTCTTGTCTACTGGATGGCCTTGCCAATGAGACGCTCTTCTGGGGGTCATTCGTGCTCTTCCTGGAGGCTTCCCCAAGAGCCAGGCCGAGGGGAATAAGCTGGAATTTGGGCTCCAATTTGTTTTGGCTGATTTCTCAGCCTCTTTGAGTCTCAAACTTTCCACGTATAGACATGAGGACGAGAAGCTTCCTTCCAAACGTTGTGAATGTTAGTAAGATAATTTAAGCAAAGTGGGTGGCACCAAGGAGGCCTTCAAAAAAGGGGCATTTTTTCTTTGTGACTAATATTCCTAACTTTTATTGAGGTCGGTCACACCACTGCCGAGCGAATCTGACTGCTAGAAAGGTTTTCCTTGCATTGGTCCCAAATCTCCTTCCCCATGACTTCAGAACATGGAGCTGAGACTTTTCCCAGGGGGGCCTGCCTAGGACACGTCCATTTCTCAAAACCAATATAACCGGAGTTACCCCAGCCCACTCGGCCCCAGGGCACTCCCGGATTCCTCCATCCAGGTTTCCTAGGATCTTGGAAGCTATGCTCATGTTTCCAAACTGGGATGCAGAGTCAGGAAGAACCTCGCTCTTGGATTTCTGCTGAATTTCAAACGCGGTTAGCCGTCATCCGGTCCTGGTGATTTGTAGACCTCAGGTAATTTCACTCTGAGAAAATCCAACGTAGATCCACACAGGCTTAGAGAAGAGCTTATTCTTGGGGTAAATGCTCTTCACACAAAATGTCTTTTTCAACAAAAAAAGACATTTGTTTAAATATCCAGTGTCTCCTTCCTAGGGCACTTTAAATAAGAGTTGGCTGATAAGATCTGTACCTTTGGAAGAAGAGAGCCTCTGAGTAAAAGTAGGAACACATACATGGTGTCTTTTATTCCACAAATATATATTGAGGACCACTGTATGCCTTGTATGGACCAGGCGTGGGGGAGGTCATGGTCAGGAAGGCATATTTCCAGTCCTTTTTTCCTATTTCAGAACCCCTGGCCCACCAACACCGAATTCCCTCAGGAATAACCCGCACATCTCTCATCCGAAGCACTGGATAAACAAAACCATCTGTTAAATTCATGCTGAGAGCTGGCTCCTGATCTGAAGGAGGGGAGAACCGATTCATGGAGTTTTGTCCATCCCGTATTTTTTTTTTTTTTTTGGATGCTCAGGCACCTACATTACCTGAAAGCGAGATACGCTTCTCTTGGGAAAGGAGCTAGAGAGGCAGTGAAAAGAGTGAAAAAACAAGGGCAGGAAGTCGGTTACTCTGACATGTTTTCCTGCTCGACACGCTCGGGAGCTCTAAAAAAGTAAGGACAGAGACGCGGGTCGTAAAGTCAACAGTAAATATTTATATTCTGCTAACAAGATAAATAATAGTCTCATTTCCATTCATAACAACCTTCTGTTCCTTTTAAGCTTCAAGCCACTTTGGCATTTAGTCCCTGTTAAATATATTTCCGTTTCTAGACAACTGGTAAACCTGTCTTCACACCAGGACTGGGGGTTTGGGTCAGCAGACCCGAAGTCTGTGAGAAGGGTCACTGAAGCAGAAAGAGCGGTGTCCTTGTGCCCCAGACTGATGCAGAGTGGATCCACTTCGTGGTTTGAGCCACATACAGCCTGTAGCTGTCTCTGTTACTTGAGGCGGGTCTGGCCCGGACTTCAGCGGGGTCTCCCAAGGCCCGTAAGAGCAGAGCAACGTCCCAGGATGCCACTCTCAGGGGTCAGAGGGGCCATCCTAAGGGCTCCCCCAACTCCCAGGAGCCCCGAAGCAGGGAGAGGGTCTGGATGCCCAGAAGAGCTGGCCAGCTGCCCGGTGTCCTGCTGGTCAGCAGCAGATTCACGCCAGGGTCCATCACTTCTGAAAATTGGCCGACCCTGTTCTGACCCTAGAGTATTGACTGGAGACTTTTCCCGTGAATAAGAATGAAAGTCATCAAATTGCATTTCTGACCAAAACGAACCAGTGTGGACCCTTTACCGTGCAGGGATGACGAGAGACTTAGCCCAAATCTTCGGAATCAGAGACACTTGGGTGTGCTACGGTCAGAGCTGTCTATCAGCGCCCACGTGGCAGGACCCACATAATAGACCGTCCCATTGTCCTAGATCCCATCTGTGCTTCTGAACGGACCCAAAGAGTCTTGTGGTTTGGCATCTAGAAAGGGAAGGAGCGATGTGAAATGCCTAGCTGATTCTGTTCCTTGGAACTCAGGTAAGATCCAGCAGGACTTCCAGTGACTTGGACAGGCTTGGGTTTTGTCCAGAAGAGCTGGAGACAGTCACTTTGGAGCGTATGCAGAACACGGCCAAGGAGAGAAGTCAGAGTCTGGGCCCGAGCAGCAGCAGAACGGGTCGTTCGGGTGGTTGGAAACAGGACAGGGGGCTGACGGTCTGGATCAGGATAGTTAGAAGTCAATGGGAAGTGGACGAAGAAGGCTCAACTGGGGGCCTCGGAGGGCTGGCTGCTTTGCACACACTGGGCCACGCCCGAGCCCCGTGTTTTGTACCCGTCTAATTGGCAATTTCTGGGAAGTCAGGATAGGATTCTAAGTCGGCAAAGATATCGTTGGGATTCCTACAACTCAGGTTGCAGAAGCAAGCGTTGATCCATAGGACCTGGCGGGAGAAGCCAGGCCCGTCGGGACATTGGAAGGAGACGTCGATGGTCTTGGACTTGTAGGGTATGCAGCACCTGCTGTCTGTGCACACCCCACAGTACTTTGGCCGGTAGGGACGCGTGCTGGTGCAGCCGGCGAGGGTGAAGTTCATGGATGCCGCGGGCTGGTACACGGCCAAACACTTCTTCCCTTCCTGCAGAAAAGGAGGTTTCAGTTGGGGTGCTCAGAGGATGCACAGTCACTGTCCTCCCTCCAAGCCCTCATTTCTCCCTTCGCACTCACCACGCAGGAACCCTCCACCTTTCTTTCAGGTCTGCAGCATCTTCAAGCGAGGTTGGACCTCCCCAAACACGGCGAGACCCAGACATATTATGCAGAAGCAACTGAAGGCCTCCCCGGGCCCTGCCTGGCATGCATGGTTCCTCCTCGCAACCTATAAGGTCTTCTTTCCTACCTTTCCACCTTGCCCACACCCAGGACTCTCTCATGGTTTTGCCAATGCAGGATGTCTGCGTAGCTCCCTCGGTCTACCAAGTGTCCCAGCTGCTGAGTGCTAGAACCATCACGGGGTTCCATGATCGGGGAGCTGCCCTTTCCCCTAACCTGTTCTTCCTCCTCTCCCCACAGACTCTCACACACATCCTCCTCGTGCAGCTTGCTTGCTCAACCAGAGTGTATTCTGGAAAACTAACTCTATCTCCGCACTGGGCAGTGGGCCACTTGAGAGCAGGGCCCTTACTGTGACTCTACAATCTAACTCCGCACCCCGTACCTAGTAGGCACTCACTAAATTCATTGAACGAATGGCTCTCCCACGTGCTGGCACCACGCCAGAACCGGGGGCGGAGCAGGTCCAGGCCACGCAGGGCTTGACGCTTATACAGATCGAGGAGCCATCTTGGGTTCATAATTACAAAACCAAAATTGGGTGGGAAGCAAGAGGCAACAGCAAGGACTTGAGTTGGCTTTATGGTAGACCCACCTCTACCTCAAAGGCACGGTGCCTTCACCCAACTTGGGGCCTTTGTTCCCATCTTTCCTGCAGCTCACAACTCTTCCATTCACGCTCTCAGTTAAACCACATCTGCTGAGTACCTACTCTGCACCAGGCACCAAGAATATGGAGGCCAGCGTGGCAGAGGTAACTGATCAGAGAGGGAGCGGAAGAGAGAAGGGAAGAAGAAGGAGAAGGAGGAGGTGGAAAGATCCAGTTGGCTGGCACAGAGATAATGGAGTCAGGGTGGGGGACAGGGAGTAAGAAGGACTCGTGGGGAAGTGGAGCTCTCTTGTCCCCTGGGCAGTCCTCTCTTCGGCAGCCCCGAGATGCCATCAGTGCTCCAAAAATGGAGTCAGTGCTGAGTTTTCCTTTCCTTTCCTTTCCTTTTCCTTTTTCTTTTCCTTTTCCTTTTCCTTTTCTTTTTATGTGGCACCAAGGCATGGGACCAGTCCCAAGACAGAAGTGAGGAGACCTTGAGTTAGATAAATCAGACCCGTTTCTAACTACTGTGGCCCACTCTATCCTCATCCTTTAATTATCTTAGCCTCTCAACGCCGGAAGAGATGTCAGACCAACCCCAAGTCTTACCGATGAGGAGCCTGTGGCTCAGAGATGCAGAGATTGGCCACAGTCATGGGCAGTCAGCAGCAAATGGGCATTTGACTCCTGACTCCAGCTGTCCTGAGCCCTCTTTAGAGCTCTCCTACTGCCCAGTGTGACTGTCATGTCCGTGCACTTGGGTGTGGGCTGGGACAGGACCACAGGGTGAGTGGCAGTCAGTGAGGGTCCCTGAGCATCTCCACAGGAAAGCACTTCCAAGGGCCTCTGAGTTCTCTCCAGAGTGTCCCTGACTCTGAGAATATGGTCACCGCAATGCTTCCGTTGACTGAAAGCCCGCTGATACACATTATCCCATGCAACTCTTCCGAAGGGGGCTTAACTCTTCCCATTTTCCAAACGGCCCCCTCGAGGAAGTGCAGGCGCCAGGCTTTAAGCTGGGCTTGTAAGATGCCTACCCCGCCCTGGAGGGTGGACTCACCTTGATGTGTGGACGGATGTCCACGTCGCAGGGCCGCAGGGTGCAGAGGCGGCTTTCCTGCTCAGGCCAGCACCGGGTGTTGACGTTGGAGATACGAGTGGAGACCCCCAGGCCGCAGCTGGTGGAACAAGGGCTCCAGGGGCTCGTGTAGGCTATGCAGTTCCTGTGCCACGGCTCCACCTCACCCGTGGCCGCTGTGGATATAGGGACCGGACTCCCTGTGAGTCGCCAGACGCCATCAGCCACTCCACCCCACCCTCAGCGCCCACAGGGTCTGGGACCCTGAAGCTTCAAGAGGAAAGAAGTGGGCTATCTCCCCCCACTCCTGAAAGGGCAAGTTGACTCCTAACCCCTCCCCAGGGAGAGGAGGATCTGCTCTGGGCTCCTCTGCTTCTCTGGAAGAAAGATCATCTTTAGAGACAGGTGGACCAGAATGCAAATCTTGCGTGACCACCTCCAAGCTGTAGGGTTCTGGGTAACTCACTCAGGGTCTCGGTGTCCTCGTTGGAACAGAACACCTGCCTTCCAAGGCTGGTGTGCCAAGGAAAGGGCCTGTTTACTGAGTGCATATCAGGCACCTGCAAGGTGCTATCCCTGCCCCTGCAGCGATCAAGTTTATTTGGAGAAAGTCAGAGGGAGTGTCTATCCCCTAGAGCCTAATAGCTAATCTGGGTGATGCTGAGGGCACAGTGGTTAAAGAGACACACAGGCTTCAGAGCCAAATTGCCTGGGTTCACCTATGAGCATGGCCACTCAGCAGTCGGGCAGCTTTCGAGAAGCTAACCCCACCTCCATGCCTCAGGCTCCCCACTTGCAAGAGGGGTTGACGCTAGCATTTCCCTCCCAGGGCTGTGGACAGAAAAGATGGGTCCGCACCTATGAAAGCCACAAGCTGTCTCTGGCCCTTAGTAGACTCTCAGTAAACACGAGCTTACGTGGTTTCTTGACTGTCAACTAAACACCAAGTCTTGGATGGTTCTATCCATGTGTGCATCCCAGCATCTAGAACATGGTGAGTGCTCACTTACTCTCTGAGCAATGGAAAAATGGGCTAAGCTAGAGGGGGAGGCAAGGAAAAAGCGAGCAGGACAAAAGAGAGGTGCCACAGAAAGACGGAACAAGATATACAAGAGAAGCCTCAAAGAGGAAGCCAGTCCCGCCCTAACACACGTGCCCACAGGCAGGAAGACAGAGAAAGGACCGGGCAGAGGGGGGAGAGGAGGAAAGACAGATGGTAGGGCAGGGGAGTGGGGGAGGGGGAGAGAAGGAAGGCGGGGGAGGGAGGCTGGTTTGCAGTGGGG